>NC_091781.1:33042500-34292500 GCF_029378745.1 Bos indicus
TTATAAATATATATCCACCCAACATGGGAGCACCGCAGTATGTAAGACAAATCCTAACAAGTATGAAAGGAGAAATTTACAATAACACAATAATAGTGGGAGACTTTAATACCCCACTCACACTTATGGATAGATCAACTAAACAGAAAATTAACAAGGAAAAAAACAAAACAAAACATGTATCTATAAAGCTCACTAAAGCAAAGCACAGTAAAATGAGGTATGGCAATAAAAGGCGTTAAATTTATCAAAAAAAAAAAAAAAAAAAAAAGATCTCAGTTGAAGCTCTTGGTTCTAAAGAGGATCAGACAAGAGAACCAAAACAAAAGCCAGCAGGCCATCCATTCTGCTGTTCTGCATTAAGGTGGCAAAACTCAGATTTTCTAGCATCTTCTAATGTTCACTTACAAACTAGCTTGGGCCTTTAACTCCACTGACATATTACTACTGAAGGCATGGAGGGCACAGGCATCCCTTACTTTGTAGGTTTATACCCTTTATCCTATTCTTGCTGAGGTCAGTTGTCATTGCTTAGAAAGGCTAGCCAGCCTTCAGAACTTGTCAAAAGGGTGGACATTCCATCTATCCATCCACCCATCCATCATCTAAAAGTGTGACCGGACTTAGGAGAAAGTGGTAACAATTTGATGATGCATGTTCTTTAGCAAGATCCACTTCCCAAAGGTAACCCCAAAATGCTTCCCAAAAGCATCAACTCTCAATACTTTTCTCTGTCAAACCACCTTGGTACTGAAGGCCCTGTTAATAAAGCTGACTTTTAAAATTTAATGTCTCCTCTTTGTTTTTTCAAGCTCAGGCCAAATGGAAATAACCAGGATTTCCTGGTCTTTATGTGCTAGTCCCCCATCCCTGAATCTTTACTTCTGTGACTGCTTCTATTCAGAAAGATAATTATTGTGCAATGGTTTGATATGACTTTAAATCCACTTATTTATGACAAAATCAAGTTGTTTTTCTAAGTAAAGTTATTTGGATAAAAAAGTGAAGTTGTTGTGTCAGGATGCTGTCACCAACATGCATGGTGCCAATGGGTACCAAGTAGCTTGGCTTCTGAGGGGCCATGCTGGTGGCTTATCAATAAGAACATATGAACAAACAACTATGGTGAAGAGACATTTCCAAGATAAATACCAGAGTTAGTGAAGGCTTTAGTGAAGTTAGTTAAGTCTTTCCAACAGTGTTCAAGCTGAGCAAGGAGACTCTTCGCTGATCTAAATAGCTCTCTGAAGACCCTGTGGCAATAGCTCCTGTCTAGAACAGATAACTCTACCAAATAGTGGTGAAAACCATGCGGTGGCCCCACAAATGAGATCATCTTGCCTGCCCACACCAGCACCTTTGTTGCCTAGCAACATGCTCTAACTACAGGGAGTTTTGATTTTGCACTGTCAACTGGACACCAACTCTTGGTTGGAGAAACTCTCTCTCCTGAGAACCAATTCATAGAAAGATACACTGCAAACTAAATATGGACTTTATTCCTTTCATCTCTCCTCACCTGGAACAGTCGTATAATTCATCTATTGTTTTAAAGTATGTTATTTATTTATCGGCTTATTAAGTAACATTATTTTGTATTTCACTATTAGCTCGTGAAATTTGTATAATTTCTGCAGGGAATCTGTGTTAAATAAAATATCATCAAAGGAACAAAACAATTACCTCACTCTTTCCCAACTTCTCTATGTTAGTATCTTACCCATGATTAATGTGATCTTTCCAGGAAGTTTTCTCTGACTTCTAGCACTTCCATTGATGAACTCTGTTTTCTCTGATTTGAACCTGTAACACTAATCTCAATGGGCCCATTACTCTCCTCCTGATATTAAAGAAATGTGGCTAAAAGTCAGATTTCTATCTTCCCCATTAGACTGTAACTTCTCAAAAGGTAGAATTCACTTTTTGCATCCTTCCTAACAAATAAGACAGGGCAGGTAGCATACTGCCTATGAGGAGTGAATGAATGAGAGAAAAGAACTGATATGCAGTTACCCCTAGAAATCCTTCAAAGATGTTAATGTATCTAAGCTATACATGATCGAGTTTTTCTGTTTCTGTACAAGGGAATATTCATTGAAAGAGAACAGGAAGAGAATTCTACATATTCTGTGTAGAATGTGAGGTCATCACTCAATTCTAGGGAACGGGCTGTGGAAGGAAAACAGCACAGGAGGACTGTTTAAAAATAAACTCTCCCTGCTTTAGCTCTTTTGCTTATCACCTGGCAAATGAGAGACTATTTCCCCCCATTCTAATCCATGTCCATTCACATGACAAAGGCAAGATGGCATACATATCATACCAACAACATTCCTCAGTGTAATCAGCAGAATCAGTTAAAGATTTCACGTGACCCGTCTCAGATGGAACTGGCGAGTAGACAAGGAGATGTCCTCTTTGACCCAGGGAAACTTTGGCTATTCAAGTTCAAAGAGAATATTAGCTTATTTCTAATATCATGAGGAATGTTTACCAAATGACATGCTGCAATATCTTATCATTCTATACTGCCTTCTGATGTACAGTATGTAATTTCCATTGCACACTAAAAGTACCATGGCTTGTTTACAGGCTTCAAACAATATTTTCATACTGGTTTTCAAAAATCACTTAAGCCTGATTCAGTGTCTTGATGGTAGATGGGAACAAACTCAGGATATATGAAAGAATAATTAGAAAAGATTAAAGGAACTAAAAATACTCCTCAATGGAAGACATAGTATTATTTATAGTGGAAGAAGTTTGTGGGAGCTGGCTTATAGCAGAGTTTTGTGAGTGGCTGTTAAGCCATTGGTAAACTGAAGGCAGCTACATTGGGAATATTTACACCATAAAAATTGGCAAATATTACATCTCAAAGCCTATTTTTGTAAATTTTTTTGAGGGCTGCTTTAGTAACACACCACTGATTAGAGGCTAGTATAGATGGCAGAGAAGATAAAAGAAGTAGACAGATATTCTTATTGATTTTTTGTATCCTCAAAAATCTACATTAGGAACAGTATCAGTGGCTGCATATTAAAAAACAATGAAAATGTTTAACTAGAATTGTGCACATTGTAGAAATATGTTTCTATATAGGACAAGAGGATTTAAGTCATAGTTCTACCAAAATATAAAGCATCAAAAGAGCTTTTAATAATATACTTTCAGTAATACACAAATTTCCTGTGTTTCTTGTAGTATATATAACATCTTCAAAAAACAACTGGCCCTTAAACTTGCTTTTTCTGTCAAATTTGGTGGCCATTACCATGCATATTGTCATGCGTGCAAGAATCCTAAGTCATTTTAATCATGTCTGACTCTTTGTGACCTTAAGGATGGTAGCCTGCCAGGCTCCTTTGTCCGTGGGATTCTCCAGGCAAGAATACTGGAGTGGGTTGCCATGCCCTCCTCCAGATGATCTTCCCAACCCAGGAATCAAACCCATGTCTCTTCTGTCTCCTGCATTGGCAGGCAGGTTCTTTACCACTAAGTGGAAGCCTGCATACTGTCATCATTCAGTTCAGTTCAGCCGCCCAGTTCTGTCCAACTCCTTGTGACCGCATGAATCGCAGCACGCCAGGCCTCCCTGTCCATCACCAACTCCCGGAGTTCACTCAAACTCATGTCCATCAAGTCGGTGATGCCATCCAGCCATCTCATCCTCTGTCGTCCCCTTCTCCTCCTGCCCCCAATCCCTCTCAGCATTAGGGTCTTTTCCAATGAGTCAACTCTGCATGAGGTGGCCAAAGTATTGGAGTTTCAGCTTCAGCATCATAATCATCTTGAAAACAATGATCGGGGTATATACATTGTTCCTGATTCTAATAATGCAATTCACTATATTTTTATAACTAAGTCATCTGTGGTAAAAATGTTATAAAATGATGAAAGAATAATAAGAGTCACAAAATAAAATCCTGTTATACCTTACAGACAAAATACAGTTCTTTTAATGCTGTGCTGGTTATAATCCAATCACATCTTTGACAAGGAGAAAATACGGAAGAGTTGTTCTTGTGTATTTAGTCATTGCTGTGATTCTTCCACATCCACCCCTCTCCTGGTAGTCACACTCATGTCCACACTTCCCATCACACTGATGTTAGTCTTGTCCATACAGAATGTGGGTGGAGCCTCCAGTATGTCTCTTCTTAGTCCAAGTCCTCAAGAGCCACTGTGTGCTTATCTTCTGTCCCTGCCACTGACCACAAGAAGACAATGCCCTTAGAAGCTGCTTTTCTTTATTCTGGCCCTAGAATAAAGAAACAGGGCACAGACTTGAATCCAGCTGATTGCTCAGATCCAAGCTTAGACAAGCCTAGCTGAGATTAAGCAAACTCCAGGCAACTCGATGAGTGTACAATAAATACTTATTTAAATAAATGTTTATTTTCATCAGGCAAGTTTTGAGGTAATGTGTTATGTAGCAGTGTTGTAGCAATAACTGACTAATGTAGTTATCAGACAGTAGGCAGAAATTAAACATTTTTTAAAAAATAACAGTTTATATAAATCAGGGGCTTCCTTAGTGACTTAGTGGTAAAGAATTTGCCTGCCAATGCAGGAGACGTGAATTTGATCCCTGGATTGGGAAGATCTCCTGAAGGAGGGAATGGCAACCCACTCCAGTATTCTTGTCTGGGAAATCCCACAGACAGAGGAGCCTGGCAGGCTACAGTCTGTGGGGGTACAGAAGAGTTGTACATGACTTGGAAACTAAATAACAAATATAAATCAGACTTGCACAGGCTTTGGAATTCAGGAGCAAAGTTTTGAATACTGGCTCAAATATTTAGAGCTGCTCTATTCTTTATCAATTAAAAGAGGACAATACTATTTCTATCATAAGGTTCTAGTGAGGATGAATTGAGAATTCTCTCCACAAAATGATCTTCTATAAAGGGCTCAACAAAGAATATGGGACATAATGAAAACTCAAAATTAATAGCTACTAGGATTATTTTTATTAAACATTTACTATTTACAAAAGCATCACTACTAACTGAAATTGAGAAGAGAGGGGAAAAGCCTATTTTTGGTGTAGAGTCTGAACTCACTAATAAAACAGAATCACCTGCAAGGCAACATATTTAGTATTGACTGAAGAACATGGCCAAAGGCAATTGCTTTGGAATTAAACACAGGTTTGGAACAGGAATTTATTTTTTGAACACTGCTAAGCACTGACCATACCAAAAAGTCTCTATAAAATTTGATGGATGAGTTCTATTATATACGTAAAAATTAAGGCATGGCCTTATCCAAATGTTGTTCACAACAGGCACTGAAATCCATAACAGGTAGCCCAGAACTCACAAGGGAGGAGAGTTTTCAACCTAAGCTTGTACAATAAGAACAAACACGCAGATAAGCAAATGAATTGCAAGCCAAAGGACTTTGAGCTTTGTACTTAAACACAGGCTAATCTAATTTGACAGAGACCCACCAAATGATTGGAAAAATCAACCAAGTGGTCTACAGTGAATTCGTGAAATTTGTTGAGAACACAGTGTCTCTGAGTTCCTTGACCTAATGCTCTTTTCTGGATGGAGGAGATAAAACAGGTAAATAGTAAATAATGTAAAATTTAGGGATGGGAGAGGGGAGGGAGGCTGAAGAGGGAGGGGATAAATATATAATTATTCGTGTTGTTGTACAGAGGAAACCAACACAATATTGTGAAGCACTTTTCCTGGAATTGAAAAATAAACAAAATAAGAAAGTAAAATTTAGGTGAGTGTGTTCCTTATTTAGTAATGTAGTCATGATTCTCCTTAAAAGCTACAATCCCCCTGGCTGCATGTCTCCCAGATACTGTTTCATGATGATTTTCAAAGGGCAGTACTTCAACTAGTCTATGTCCACATTAGAGGCCATAGAATCACCCAGAAACTGGCAAAACCAATACAACATTGTAAAATAATTAACCTCCAATTAAAATAAATAAATTTATATTAAAAAATAAAATAAAATGTATATCCTGCCCAGCACCAGACTTCCTGATTTATCAGTCTGGAGTGAGGATGGGAACTTCTCTTCCCTACCTCATGCACCAGATGAGGACCACCTCATTGTCAAACAGATGGTGTGAAGACTGTTCTTTGAGGAGCACTGACCTAAACTTAATGGAGCGGGGGTGGGGTGGGGGCACAAACTAGTGTTTTCTGTGCCTCACAGATTTGTTTTCTTTGGTGGGTGCCAAAATGTATGAAATTTCACACAAAAAAATTTCTAGCTTTCCTTAAAAGAGTTAAGCAGATCCCAGGTGGCTCTTCTGGCTGTAATGCAGGAGACCTGGGTTCCATCCCTGAGTTGGGAAGATCCCTTGGAGGAGGGCATTGGCAAGCTACTCCAGTATTCTTGTCTGGAGAATCCCATGGACAGAGGATCTGGTGGGCTACAGTCCATGGGGTTGCAAAGAGTCAGACATGACTGAGCAACTAGGCATAGGCAATTCCTGAACTGGGTTTCAGGATGACAAATTAACACTCTGGAGAAGTTGCAAGGTGGTCAGTTGGGAGGATCCTGAAAGCATGGAAACAAGAGACCAAAGCTACCATCCTGGTAGGGCAAGATGTTAGGACTGAGGGTCTCAGGCTGAAATCTCAGATCACCTGGCATTAAAACAATCACCAGCACGTTTAAACAATGCATGCAGTGACCTGGACCTTCTGCTAGAGACTTTAAGTAATATTGTTTCTAATCCTCAACCACTCTACAAAGTGGATATTGGATTTTTATTATAAGATTAAAAATTTAATTGTCAGAATGTTTTACCTAAGGTTTCTCAGCTGGCAAAGGGTGGTGCTGGCTCCCCATTCTTAATGACCCACTGCTTCTCCAATTTGGTATACTAAGGAGGAAGAGGAACACAGGATAAATGTTAAAAGCATTGGGTTGGGATTCAGGAATCACAAAGAATGTTTATGAATCAAAACTTGAAAAAGCAACTAAGAAATGTTTTCCATAACTGAAGTTTGTCATGTCATGTGACTTCCTTTTTAAGAAAATTTTGTTTAAGGAGCTAAGTCAAAGACAATTTGGTGTTCATCTTGGTTATTGAGATCATCCATTATGTATCTTGTAAATTCTAGAATTAATGGAAATTCTTAAAATAAGTGGACTCAATTATTTGTCAAGTTTGGAATATGATTATGTGTCTCCTGATGTCATTATGTTTGTTTGTATGTATGTGTAAAATCATATATCTTAAATTTTGTAGGATATCCCATAGGGTTGCAAAGAATTGGACACGACTGAGTGACTGAACTGAACTGAATCCTCCATTTTAAAAAAAGTTCCCATTATACAGACACACCATTGCAATGGCCTAGAAATTTGAGTTATTCAGCATCTAAATTGGGTATGTGCATGCTTAGTCATGCGCAACTCTTTGTGACCTCATGGACCATAGGCTGCCAGGCCCCTCTGTCCATGAGATTTTCTTGGCAAGAATACTGGAGTGTCTTGCCATTTCCTTCTCCAATTCAGCATCTAAAGTCCATTCTAATTCAACTGTTTTAAAACTAAAAGGGCCACAAAATTCTTTTCAAGATCACATATACTAACCAGGGATATGGAGAAGCTGGTTTCTGTTCCACTCATTGTCTGCCACTGATCAGAGTAACAAACAAGAAGTCATGCCATGCAAAAATTTACAGAAGTCAAAATAACTGAATTCTAGACTTGATGTTCCTATTCTGAAAAGAAAAGTGATTACCTCTTTTTTATGCCTCTGTAAGTAACAGGATTGGAAATAACTTCTGCAAGTCTTTTCAGTTCCAAAACTCTATCAGTCAAAAAGAATTATTAACTTATCTTATGAGGAGGAAGAAAATCACTCCAAATCTCTTGTAAATAGAAAGCATATAACTGAAACCTTAAGGCAAATGTATTTCTTATGAAATTTGTGAATAATGACTTTTGAACTATTTTGTTCACATGATGGAACTGCAAGCACAGGCCCTCAACTTAAGTTCCTAAAATTCACTAATATTTCAACATATGGTTCTATGCTATTTGTGAATATACAGAGGATTGCATTTTGCTGCTTCCTTGAAGTGAATCATGTTAATGAAATATGATTGTAAGTGACATGGGATACCTTGAGGTCAAAGTACTTAATTGCTGGGGCTCAATTTTCTAACCCTCTCATTTGTCATCCCTTGGGTGGTTCAAGTATGAGATGTTAAGTCTTCCACTGATATGGGTCCCTACGAGACTCTGTAGAGCTCAGTATCTCATTCAGTCTGCACTTGGCATAACCTAAATAGGAAGACCAGGTCTCCCGCACTGCAGGCAGATTCTTTATCGTCTGAGTCAACAGGGAAGTGGTCTAGGAAGACATACTGCACGAGTGAGACCCACAGCGTGAGAAAAATATATAGCATGAATGTCAGAATATCAGAGTTCATTTCTTCCCACAGCAAAAATCAGTGTGTGATGTGTATGGTAGAGCAGCATCATTATCACTTGGGAGATTATTAAAAATATAGAATCTCAGGCCCCAGGTCACAACTACTGAGACATAGGCTGCAGATGATTTGCACACACAGTTGGAGAAGCACTGAGAGTCTATTCTGACTTATACAACCCTTAACTTTGTCCAATGTATTGGGTTGGCCAAAAGGTTTGTTTGTACCATCTTATGGAAAACCTTGAATGAACTTTTTGGCCAGCCCCATAGATATATATTTGAAATATCTAGCTTTCCCTAATTATCATGACTATCTCTACTTAAGGATCTTTTTCATCAAGTTTTCAAAGCAGTCTCACAAATACGACAAAGCCAACAAAGAAATAACTGAAATACATCATGGCAGCACTGCCTCAAAATATACCTAACAGTATGAATATTCTCTATTCCTATCTCAAAGAATTGGGAAAGGGAAACACATATAAATATCTTACTCATAAAAATTTGCTAACAATGTCCGATAAGATGAATAGTTTGGCTTCAGATTATCACAAAGGAAATGTTTCTCTCTGCAACAGAGGTAACTATAGTCTTAGTGACAACATAGCCCATAATGTTTTTTTTTTAAAGCCTGTTATCTCAGGTATCCATTCATTTTTTTATTCAACAACTATTTTTAAAATATCTATTATGTGCTTGGACTATTTTTGTTGTGTATCATAAAGGTCTTATAGCATAAAATTTACCAGTTTGGCCATTTTAATGTATAAAATTCAGTAGCATTTGACATATTCACAGCATTGAACAAATATCACCACAATCTAGCTCAATAATATTTTCCTCACTCCAAAAGGAAACCCCGATTTTTAGGCAGTAATTCGCTATTCCTCTCTCCTGTAGCCCCTGGCAACCACTATTTTACTTTATGTCTGTATGGATTTGCCTTTTCTAGATATTGTATATAAACGTAATCATACAGTATAGACCCTTTGTGATTAGTTTTTTTCACTTAGCATAATGTTTTTCAGGTATGACACTTGTAGTATGTCAGCACTTTATTTCTTTTTATGGTTGACTTTCCTGGTGGCTCAGATGGTAAACAATCCACCTGCAACGTGGGAGACCTAGGTCTGATCCCTGGGTTGGGAAATTCCCCTGGAGGGGGGCATGGCAACCTACTCCAGTATTCTTGCCTGGAGAAGCCGCATGGACATAGAAGCCCGGTGGTTACAGTCCATGGGTCACAAAGAGATGGACATGACTGAGAGACTAAGCACATCATTGGATGGATACACCACATTTTGTCTACACATTCCTCATTGATAAACATTTTGGATTGTTTCCCCATTTTTGTTGTTGTTGTTTAGTTGCTATGTCATGTCGATCTCCTTGTGACCCCATCGACTGCAGTGCACCAGGCTTCCCTGTCCTTCACTATCTCCTGGAGTTAGCTCAAATTCATGTTCATTGAGTCAGTGATGCTATCCAACCATCTCATCCTCTGTCATCCCCTTCTCCTGCCTTCAATTAAAAGATGCTTGCTCCATGGAAGAAAAGCGATGACCAACCTAGACAGCATATTAAAAAGCAGAGACATTACTTTGCTGACAAAGGTCCATCTAGTCAAAGCTATGGTTTTTCCAGTAGTCATGTATGGATGTGAGAGTGGGACTATAAAGAAACCTGAGTGACGAAGAACAGATACTTTTGAACTGTGGTGTTGGAGAAGACTCTTGAGAGTCCCTTGGACTACAAAGATATCCAACCAGTCCATCCTAAAGGAGATCAGTCCTGGTGTTTATTGGAAGGACTGATGCTGAAGCTGAAACTCCTATAGTTTGGCCACCTGATGTGAAGAGCTGACTCATTTGAAGAGTCCCTAATGCTGGGAAAGATTAGGGCAGGAGGAGAAGGGGACGACAGGGGATGAGATGGTTGGATGGTATCACCTACTTGATGGACATGGGTTTGGGTAAATTCCGGGAGTTGGTGATGGACAGGGAGGCCTGGTGTGCTGCGGTTCATGGGGTCGCAAAGAGTCGACATGACTGAGCGACTGAACTGAATGCAAATTTAATGTACAAGCAGGTAAATTAAACTGTTTACATAATATTCAATTCATGAGGCATGAGAAACCTGCTATTTCTCCATCTTTCTGCCCAGAGCATCGTCATAAACATGGTGGTTCAGAGATCACTCATACATTGCCACAGGCTGTCTCTGGAACTCCTGATTTTAGCTCTACAAATGTAAATGTCTTCCAAAGTATAGGGTTTATTGACAGCTAAGACTAAAGATGTGTGCCTGAGGCTTGTAGAAAGCCAACGGTCATCCTGTGAGACTGAGGGCATTAAAACCAAAATAAAGCAGCAAACACACAGGAATTTTGCTTAAATAAAGCAAAGACTGATAGTCAAGAGTCACTAAGGTTTCTGATCTTTCAAGCCAGTCTTCACTCAGTGCATCATTAGCTATCACTGCCTAATGAGATTTATCCTGTAACAGAACTTGATTTGCATGACTATGCTGGTGTAGATTACCCATGAGGGACAGACTTTGGAAGCTGAGATACAGAAAATGGTAGATTAGCCATTAAAATGGCCACAACTAAGACAATTCTCTGTTCCTCTATGGACAGCATCACAGTCCGCAGCAGCATCACAATGTTTCATTTTTTTCCATTTTGCACGTAGCTTGGAACCAACATCCATTTACTCTTCGCCATCCTATATGGTTTTTATTTCATTATATTCCGTCACTCTTCTTGGTTTCCCACAAGCTCTCTTTTCCCCTTAGCTTTCATGCCATCGTTTCTTACCATTAAGTTCTAATTTCTAGTTCAGTTTCAGTTGTGTCTGGTCTTGGGATCTGCAAGGCTATACATGCATTCATTATATAGAGAGAGCTTATTCTCTGAAATGAAGAAATAAAAAGTGTCTGGACATTAGTTTTATCTGTGAGTTGCTTCTCAGGCATAGTGAATTTCAAAGCAACCTGCACAATAAAAAATGGGTAATGTAACTGTGCTTCATGTTAGCCTGCTGGTTTACACAAGAAGTCCTTGGGAAATGCCCTAAATAATTTGTGATAATCTGCCAAAGTTGAAATGTGCACAGGGCAATCACATCAGTTTGTTACCTCAGAAAACAGCTGAAATGCTTCAACTAGCTTCCTGACCCAGCGGACACTTTTCTCAGCAATTTCAGCTCAAGGGGCTTCAAAGCTGTGTAATAACTACTTTCCCCAAACACAAATCTGAAACTAAATAGGATCATCAAGAAGAAGAGACTGTCCTTCTGAAACTGGGTACCAATTGCTGTATTCAATAAAAATAGCATCTTAGCCAACATCAAAAGCAATTTTATGAAATTGGTAATTTCAACACAGCCCAGGCCAGACACTGGGGAATGCATTTGTGTGAGTGGCACAAAATCCTGTTGATCACCAACTAGCTGACTCATGAAAACAAGCCATGTGGAAAAATACAAAAGTTGAGGCTAGCTTTCCAGTTAAGCCACATGAGAAAAATGAGATTCTAGGCAGCAAAGAGAAACATCTTTCTACACAAATAGATCATCTATGTTAACAAAGACAAGCTACGAATATGCCCTAGAAGACACCATAGTAACTATGATCAGCTATTTTAATATTCAGATACCTCTATTTAAAATTCATCTCTATCACACACAAAAAACTATAGTATTGGGTTAGCCAAAAAGTTCATTTGGATTTTTCCATAACATATTATAGAAAGAGTGACTGAACTTTATGGCCAACCCAAATGATAGTTATCAAGGATTTGGGGGATGTCTAGTTTGTAGGTTATCCTGGTCCATTTATTTCTCTTGATAGAGACTGATAGAACTAAAGGCAGCCCTATGAACTGCTTTAAGTAATATGATCTACTTGGAAATATCTCTTCAATGAAAAGTCCTATCATCATTTCTTTTTTAAAGATTTTTGTGTGTGTCCCATTTTGAAAGACTTCATTGAATGTGTTACAATGTTGATTCTGTTTTCTATA
The DNA here is from genome assembly GCF_029378745.1 of Bos indicus. Classification (NCBI taxonomy): domain Eukaryota; kingdom Metazoa; phylum Chordata; class Mammalia; order Artiodactyla; family Bovidae; genus Bos; species Bos indicus. The sequence continues at coordinate 33,054,950 of NC_091781.1, forward strand.
TTCTGGTTTTGGACCATGAAGGCTATGAGATCTTAGCTCCCCGATCAGGGATCAAACCCACACCCCCTTCATTGGAAGGCAAAGTCTTAACTACTGGACCACCAGGGAAGTCCCAAGTCCTTTCATTACTGAGAGAGAGGCTGGAGGTTTTTAAACACTTTAGTTATTATAAACAAGTAATATCCAGCTTTATACAGGGCAATAACAACACTTCAACTAATACCCTTTGTTGACTACTTATTTGGTACCCAGCTCTATGTCATGGATATATTTGAATTAACCCAGGCAGCAGTGGTAAAGAACTCACCTGCCAATACAGGAGACCTAATAGACATGGGTTCGATCCCTGGGTTGGGAAGATCCCCTGGAGGAGGGCACGGCAACCCATTCCAGTATTCTTGCCTGGAGAATCCCATGGACAAAGGAGCCTGACAGGCTACAGTCCATGGGGTCGCAAAGAATTGGACACAATGAAGCAACTTCACATGCACACACATTTAACCTTCTCAACAAACCTGTGAAGTTAGTATTGGTATCTCCATTTTACTGATAAGAGAATTAAAACTTAGTAATGTTAAGTATTTAGAACAGAATTTCAGGCTGGTAATAGCTGGTGAAGCCAGTACTCAAACCCAGGATGGTCTAACATCAGGGCTGCTGCTTAACTCATATTGTCCCTCCTTGGTTAAAAATCCATTTTGGTTTCAAGACCCAGGGACTGAAGCCAGGTCTCATGCACTGCAGCTGGATTCTATACTGCCTGAGCCACCAGCAAAGATTTTATAAAGTTTCCTTCTCACTAAAACCAAGTGATAGGCCCAAAACTCTTTTATAAAAAAAAAGTCTCCCTGTTAATACCAAAATATTCTGTTAATATAAAATTGACATTCTGTTAATATCAAAATATTCAAATATAGCAGTTTGGGCAACATAGTCTATAGTCTTGAAATCCTGTATTTGAAGATGCCCAAACTCTGGAGAAGAAAATGGCAACCCACTCCAGCATTCTTGCCTGGAGAATCCCAGGGACAGCGGAGCCTGGTGGGCTGTTGTCTATGGGGTCGCACAGAGTTGAACACGACTGAAGCGACTTAGCAGCAGTAGCAGCAGCAAACTCTGTTTTAATGTTTTTGGGTTTGTCACACAGCATCTCTCAGTCTTATGTCTTCATCTTTTCAAAGGAAATGATAATATCTGCTTCCCAGAGTTGTGAGGATTAAATGAGAGAATATCCATAAATACATCTGCTAATGTGTGTATCAAGTAATAAGAACACTTTAAATTTTAATTTTATTCCTTCTGTCTGATCATTCTTTTATATTCCATGATAAAGAAGCTCATTGTTTTTTAAACATCAGATCCTGATAAATTGCTGAACATGTAAAGGGTGGCATAGACTGAAGAATCGCATGGACAGAGGAGCCTGGTGGGCTATAGTCCATGGGGTTGCAAAGAGTCAGACACGACTGAGCACTGAGCATGCATGCATGGCATAGACTGAGCACAGTTATGCAGGGCAAGAGAAAGAGTTTGTTGAATGCAAACTCTCAGGTAAAGTCACCCCAGGCTGATATGAATATGTAGACAATTTGAATGGGAAATAACTCTGTGACACAAAAAAGATCTGTGAACCCAACCAATTCCCAATAGCTCTTAATCTGCCTGTTCTATTTTAACTGACTCCCCTTCCTAGGCTTAATTTCCAAATGTAATTGTCAATGACACAAGGCAAAATCTGCAGCAACTACAGCTCATTAAAAACAATGACATACTTTTAAATGTGAACATGTGATACAAGGCACACTTTACAAGTAGGTTTCCTTCACCACTGGTATAAGCTAACAGGAAACCCAATGTTCTCTATCAGCTTGGAAATTGCAACTTCTTGTTTGTCATAGGCAAATAAGAAAATAAGCAACTTTGGGAAAACAGCACTTTGGGATTTAAAAGGACAGGAATTTCTGCTAGACCCTTTAGTTACATCTTCTTTGAAATTGTCATTTGCTTGCATTCTCAAACATTTTCAGTTCAGTTCAGTCGCTCAGTTGTGTCCGACTCTTTGTGACCCCATGAATCACAGCACGCCCGGCCTCCCTGTCCATCACCAACTCCCAGAGTTCACTCAGACTCATGTCCATCGAGTTGGTAATGCCATCCAGCCATCTCATCCCCTCTCGTCCCATTTTCCTCCTGCCCCCAATCCCTCCCTGCATCAGAGTCTTTTCCAATGAGTCAACTCTTCACATGAGGTGGCCAAAGTACTGGAATTTCAGCTTTAGCATCATTCCTGCCAAAGAACACCCAGGGCTGATCTTCAGAGTGGACTGGATGGATCTCCTTGCAGTCCAAGGGACTCCCGAGAGCCTTCTCCAACACCACAGTTCAAAAGCATCAATTCTTCGGTGCTAAGCTTTCTTCACAGTCCAACTCTCACATCCATACATGACCATTGGAAAAACCATAGCCTTGACTAGAAGGACCTTTGTTGGCAAAGTAATGTCTCTGCTTTTCAATATGCTATCTAAGTTGGTCATAACTTTTCTTCCAAGGAGTAAGCGTCTTTTAATTTCAAACATTTTAACTTGTTCTAAATCTATTCCAAATGACCTCCCTCAACACTATGACCAAAAGAGTCACATCAATAGCCCCATAATGTAGTAATGCCATGGTCACAGTGGTGTGACTAAGAGTTTGGGATCTGATACAAGTCTCCTTTATCACAAGTAAAGTATGTGTCATTGGGCATGCTAATTACAAAACAGTCACAACCTAAAAGTTGAGAGTTATGTTTTATTAGGTGGAAATTTTTAGGAGTTAAGCCCAGGAGGCAATATCTCAAGTAGTCTTGTGAGAACTGCTCCAAGGAGGTGAGGGGAAGAGTCAGGTTATATAGAAGTTTTACAACAAAGGAAGGTAATTTGAACATCAAAAGATTATTGTAAATTAAAGAAAGCCAGATATCCCAGCTTAAGGAATTTAGCATTTTCCTATTTATGGGAAGATGCAAGAGTCTGGGATCACTGAAATTATTCCTTTCATATGCATCTCAGCTATATGGGGCCAGTATCCTGCATTTTTCACATCCTGAGTTCCTCAGAGCTCACTGTAGGGAGTGGCTGCAGCCTAATGGCTGCCAGGTCACAGGTATTCTTCTCCTTCTTGGGTGCCCTTAGGGCTCAGGAACTCACATTGTTTACATGGCAGGAAATACTTCATTTCTCAGGCAAATTATCTAACCTTCTCGGGTCTGATCTTCCTTACTCAAAACAGCAAGCTTAGAGAAGCCTTTGAAATCCTTATAGAATTTACAAGAATGGAAAACAGTGTTGAACTCAATACATATCAGATATTGCATCTAACTAATACAATGAATCAGAGAAGGCAATGGCACCCCACTCCAGTACTCTTGCCTGGAAAATCCCATGGACGGAGGAGCCTGGTGGGCTGCAGTCCATGTGGTTGCTAGGAGTCAGACACGACTGAGTGACTTCACTTTCAATTTTCACTTTCATGCATTGGAGAAGGAAATGGCAACCCACTCCAGTGTTCTTGCCTGGAGAATCCCAGGGATGGGGGAGCCTGGTGGGCTGCCGTCTCTGCGGTCACACAGAATCAGACACGACTGAAGTGACTTAGCAGCAGCAATACAATGAATACAACTAAACCTCAACTAGTTCACCCGAAAACTCACTGCCATTGCAGTCTCTAAAAGTGAACTGTATGCCCAGCCCAGCATTGTGAACACAGTAGTTACACAATTAACAGTGACAGTGACCTTCTTAACCATCAGCATCATACTAGTAGATGTAAATATATAGCAAAGGCTTGGAGCTGGGCACTGCTCTAAAGTCTTTACATATATTGCCTAATTAAATCATTAAAACAATCCTTAGCAATTGATATTAATATTTTAATCAGTTTAGAGGTGAGGAAGAGGTTGAATAACTAGTTGGAAGGTCACATAGTATGTGGGGCAGGGGTTGAGATTCATAGTAAACTAAGGATGCTCTTAACCATAGGCTTTATAGGGAATCAAATATTAATTCAACCTCCCACCTACAACATATGGCCCTGACATTTAGGGCCAACACATCTAGTAAGGGACAGAGACAGACTCAAACCCATCAATTCTAAGACCAGACTTCTATTCTCTATTGCGATGGTTCACGAACTCAGATTTCAGGAGAAGTTGTAATATTGAGAGATGAGAGACAGACAGACACCCCTTGCTAGTGTTCTTGTGTCAGCTTGAGCAAATCTAACTCTAACAGACCACACTGTTTTCCTGCTGAATAAAATTAACTCCATGGAGCAAAAGCCGATCACCATCAGATAAGGCCACTTTTGTGACCATGAAGAGGAACAAGGAAAAGAGACCACTCTCTAGTATCCCACCTGAGCATAAGAACATGAACCAAATTATGAATATGACCAAACCTCCCTGTGTCTCTATTTCATATGATCAACTGCTATTTATTTACTAATTACTTCTTCAGCCCCACTTTGTTTCTCCCATCTACTTATTGAAATTTTCAAGATACCCAACCATAGAATTGCTCTTACCTCTGAAAATATCCAATTCCAAGCAAAACTGTGAAACCTTCCCCAAATACCTAAGCAAGCTCAGTTTTATGAAAAGCACTTCCTCACAGTCTTGCAAATTCCCACACTTTCCCCAGGTGTGTGGGCTCCCAGAAACAAGCCCAATTTTTACTGACTTGGCAATATTCCTTCTATTCTCCAGTGCTCTTTGGCTGTCCTGACAGAGAATTTTGAAATACAATCATCCTTTGGTATCTATAGGTGTATTTATTCATGGACACCTCCCAGATGCTCAAGTCCCTTGTAAAAAATGGCACAGTATTTCTTGAAAATAACTTGCATGCATCCTCCCTTATACTTTTAATCCTCTCTGATAGGGCCTACGTGGGGGCTCATGGTTGAAATGTGGGCTGGTGGGTGGACGTCAGCCCAGCAAAGCAAGCGGAGAGTCCAGTCCCAGAGCTTGTCTCAGTTTCTTGTCCAAGAGAGGGAGCCCACCCAGATGTGGCGGATCTTCCCTCTGGGTTGTGTCACCAGAATGCAAGGCAACTGCAGAGAAAAATAGAGTGAGCTGGGCAGTCAGGCAAAAAGGGAAATTTATTAGAGGGAAATGAGAGGATGACTGGCCCTTAAGGAGAACCATCAGAATCCTTTTCTGATGGGGTCTTTCTTAAACCCCATCAATGAAAAATTCTCTGAAGGGATGCTTAATTTTTAGGCTGTAGTTGAGTCCTTTGGTCACATAGCTGAAGGTCTGGAATTTGGTGGTCTCTTAGCCTTGAGAAGGTAGGTGCCAGTAAGAAAACAGAATGTCGTTTGGGTAATTTGGTCTCAAGGGTCACTGTGATTTTATTCTTTGTTTGAGAGGTCGACATAATGAGCCATTTCAACCATGAACCCCCATGTAGGCCATATCACTCTCTATGTTATTTATAATACTTAATACAAAGTAAATGCTACAATGTAAATACTATATAAATAGCTGTCAGCCCATGAAAAATTAAAATTCTGCCTTTTGGAACTTTCTGGAATTTGTTTCCTGAATATTTTCCATTGTGATATTTTCATGATTGTGATCAGTTCAGTCAGTTCAGTTGCTCAGTCGTGTCCAACCCCTTGTCTTTGCAATCCCATGGACTGCAGCACACCAGGCTTCCCTGTCCATCACCAACTCCCAGAGTTTACTCAAACTCTTGTCCATCGAGTCGGTGATGCCATCCAACCACTTCATCTTCTGTCATCCCCATCTCCTCCTGCCTTCAATCTTTCCCAGAATCAGGGTCTTTTCCAATGAGCCCATTCTTCCCATCAGGTGGCCAAAATATTGGAATTTCAGCTTTGGAATCAGTCTTTCCAATGAATATTCAGGACTGATTTCCTTTAGGATTGACTGGTTGGATCTCCTGGCAGTCCAAGGGACTCTCAAGAGTCTTCTCCAACACCACAGTTCAAAAGCATCAATTCTTCAGCACTCAGCCTTCTTCACAGTCCAACTCTCACATCCATACATGACCACTGGAAAAACCATAGCCTTGACTAGACGGACCTCTTTAGGCAAAGTAATGTCTCTGCTTTTTAATATGCTGTCTAGGTTGGTCATAACTTTTCTTCCAAGGAGCAAGTGTTTTTTAATTTCATGATTGTGATAGGGACAGAATAAAGAGACAAAGTAGGTGATTAAACAGTTAATCCCACTATGGGATTGTAAGTAAAAACAAAAAACAAAAAACCAACTTTGTGAGACCTCTGAAAATTAACAGTTAGTCAATAGTCAAGAAAGTAGACTTGCTTTACCACAAAACCTTGCAACAGAAGCGTGTGACATGCCCCCAAACAGTAAATCAATGTTGACATGAGAACTGCATCCTGCCCAGTGAGTTCAGTAAGTTAATGCTCCTTAGGACATATTCTCTGTGCACTCATAAAAAAACAGTAATTTATGGACCTAGCTTGGCCATGTATGGACAACCTGGAGGAGAAGCTTGGCCATGTATGGACAACCTGAAGGTGGAAGCATGATGTCTACTCAGGAAAGACAAAGATGTTCTTCTTCCCTTTCCCACTTTTCCTTTGATTATAAAACTGTAGCCCCATAAGTTCTTGGGCTGCAGCATTTTTCACCTGCCTGCTTGTAAACCTCAGTTCAGTTCAGTTCAGTCCAGCCACTCAGTCATGTCCGACTTTTTGTGACCCCATGAATCACAGCACGCCAGGCCTCCCTGCCCATCACCAACTCCTGGAGTTCACTCAAACTTATGTCCATCAAGTTGGTGACACCATCTAGCCATCTCATCCTCTGTCGTCCCCTTTTCCTCCTGCCCCTAAACCCTCCCAGCATCAGAGTCTTTTCCAATGAGTCAACTCTTCACATGAGGTGGCCAAATACTGGAGTTTCAGCTTTAGCATCATTTCTTCCAAAGAAATCCCAGGGCTGATCTCCTTCAGAATGGACTGGTTGGATCTCCTTGCAGTCCAAGGGACTCTCAAGAGTCTTCTCCAACACCACAGTTCAAAAGCATCAATTCTTCTGTGCTCAGCTTTCTTCACAGTCCAACTCTCACATCCATACATGACCACTGGAAAAACCATAGCCTTGACTAGATGGACCTTTGTTGGCAAAGTAATGTCTGCTTTTCGATATGCTGTCTAGATTGGTCATAACTTTTCTTCCAACAAGCATCCTATTCTAACAAATCAATTCTTATCTATCACTTTGCCTCTTGCTGAATTCTTTTCTGCCTTGAGACATAAAGAACTATGGTACTGGAGCTCCTTAGAGCCACCCTACCTGGAAATGACACCAAATGGTTTCAGTTGTTTGAATCCACACATGTGGAAACCCCAGATATGGGGGACTGACTGTATATTTTTTTATTAGGTATAAGATCATTTTAAATGAATTGCATTTACTATGTCATAATTATGGCCATAAATCTTTTTAAAAATACCCACAAAATTATGGTTAATATTACTAACTTGTCTTGATGACAAAGTCTCTACATTTTTCTCATTTTCCCCATTTCATTTTGGCAGAGCAAAATCTTCACCATGGACCAGCACTTCCAAGAAGGGACTTGGGTTTGGAAAGCCTAAAGCTTATGCAATTTGTGAGTGGAGAGAGCTGTTTAAGAAAAATACAAAATTAGGCAGGAAAGGTGATGTTTATTGAGAATCAGAAAAAAAAATGCAAGGATTCCTGGAGTCTTAGAGATGGAGGTGTCCCTTTTTCTGATATTCCTTTAGACACTTTATCAGAAATGCTTAGACAGAAATTACTCCTGATTGAAATCTGGCACCCCCTCCCCACCTGGAACACAATGCAGGGGTCTGTGCAAATGGAGAGTTCCAAAGCATGGTTTCATTGGTTTCACAGTAAATCCACCAAGTGCTGGCATTTGATAAACATTGCCTTATGTCATGCTGCTTCTGAGAATTATTTTTCAAGAAATGAATTCCAGCTGATCTCACAGGCTAAAGGAATAAACAAATATTTGTACCATTTGGTTCAACTTCAATCTCTGATACTTGGTTATTCTTTCCCCCTCCCTTTCAACTTAAGACAACTATGGGCATGTCAGCCTTGAAAAATAATCATTTTTACAGCCCAGATTACCTAGCTCCGTATATGAGGACAGGCAATTTAATACATTTTGGCCAAAGAACTGTCAATCACTGACCTGCTCTTAACTTAGATGGCCCTACTTCTTTTGTGTATAAAATTCAATGTTTTGTTTTGTTTGGTTTCTGACTGTCCCCAGTTTTTCTTTGCATTTGTGTTGGCTCCTATTTCCTGTCTCTTCAACCTGTTTCCAAGTTCTAGCCACTTGAATCTATTCATTTCAATGAATTTTACACAGCTGGGTAGGTCTGCAGGTGGTCGCTAATGTGTTACACAGGTGGCTGCATAAATCCTGATCCATTTCGTCTGGAGGAGATAGCATCTCTGCCAGGGATGCATTTACTTTATCTGGATTTAGGGCAGAGAGTCTGTTCAGAGTGAAGCCAATGTTTAAGGTGAGATGAAATTTGGCAAAATTGTGTTAGAATTTTCCGTACAATTAATTTTTCAAAACACCTTTTAATATAAGCATTGGTACCCCTTCCAAGGCATTATAAATATTGATTATAGATTCCCAGCTGGCCCTGATTTTCCTCAAGGTAAATGAGGCCCTGTAATACAATGGGAGGAACTGAGGCTTCTTTAACTCACTTGATTTACTTAATTCTTGTCCAAACTCTAATGATATGAACTTGACTGGGCAAGTCAGACCACTTCTCCAGATCTGCAGATGCTAATATAGTGGAAGCACTGGCACTGATATCTTAGTGAGAATTAACTAACAGAATGACTTTCTGGATATCTTGAGTGAAGTGTGTATCTTTCTAAAGGAATATTATGGTTGTGAGAAGAACAGGAAGACATGGTGCAAACTCAGCAAATCTTATGGAAGCATTAATCTTACTAAAAGATTGAGCTGTAAGTAATTTACTTAGCAGGTAGGTTAAACTTCTCTTTTGTAGTAAAGCAATAATGACAGAGTTGGAAGAAAAATGTAAATGCATTCCATAAAGGTACCTAGTAGGAAAATTTGGCTTGTGGCTCCAAGCCCATGAAATTAGAAAAGTAGCCTTCTCTGCCATTAGGCATTGTTCATAATGCTCATCTATATTTATAAGATATTCTGTGATGTTCCGGAACAATCTTTATACATGGCTATGGAAAAAGATCTCTCTGCTTTTGATAATGGATATAGCTAAAATATATTTACTTATATTACAATATAAAATATTGACTTCCCCAATGGCTCAGTAGTAGAGAATCCACCTGCAATGCAGAAGACACAGGAGTCATGGGTTCAATCCCAGGGTCAGGAAGATGCCCTGGAGGAGGAAATGGCAACCCAGTCCAGTACTCTTGCCTGGAAAATCCTGCGGACAGAGGAGACTTGTGGGCTACAGTCCACACGGTAACAAAGGGCTGGACACGACTGAGCATGCAGGCACAATACATAGCTAAAATAGGGCTTTCCAGGTGGTGCTAGTGGTAAAGAACCTGCCTGCCAAGGTAAGAGACATGAGATGCGGGTTCAATCCCTGGGTCAGGAGGATACCCTGGAGGAGTATATGGCAACCTACTCCAGTATTCTTGCCTGGAGAATCCCATGGACAGGAGCCTGGCGGGCTACACTCCATGGGGTCACAAAGAGTCGGACTTGAAGGAAGTGATTTAGCAGGCATAGCTGAAATGCAAAGGGACTTATCTTAAGACAGAAATGTATCTTTTACTGATGGGAGTTTGGAAACTGTTAGGAAAGGAGAAACGAATTTCTCCCTCTCTGCCTCCACAGTATCTGTAGAAGCATCTCTCTCCCCTCTATGGTCCTAGACTCTGTTGTAGACACCAAGTGATGCTCTAGTTGATTTTGTGTATTAGATTACATAGACTTTGTAATAGCCTTATAAAGTAGGCCACATTAGCTCTTATTTTTAAAGAAAGAGACCTAAGAAAAGAGAAGCGAACTGACCTGCCTACATAGCACAGCCAATGAGAGGCAGGTCAGAGGTTTGAGCCCAGACAGTCTGGTTTTGGAGCTCAGTCTCGTAACTGTGTGGTCCATGTTGCCTCCACTGTAGAAGAAACATGGATGCTTCTGGTCATGCTCCAGGAGGAGATCGATGAGGTAGACCTTCTTCAGCTCCTCCCTAGGGCCTTCTCTCTTCGTTCTCTTGGGAAGGGGGGGTTCTTATGTGATGGGAGAATTCAGAGGAAGAAAAGGAGCAGGAACCCTTCTGGTTCCCACTGAGGAAGAGCCTGTTTTTGGGGTGTCATCTCGAGATCCTGCCTCTGTGGGGCAACCTTGGGTTCTGGTGAATATAGGTGTGAGAGAGTCTTTAGAACATGGTTTTCATTGGAAAACTGGTCACAGAGGCTGAGTAAGAGGTGAGAAGCTAAAAGAAAATGGAGATCAGCAGCAGCAGGGAGCCCCCTCTGGGTCTGGGTCAGAAGAGTGAAAGGAGGTGCTTTCACAGGGGCCTCAGTTCCAGAATCTACCATGGCAGGTGTTTTCAGCAGGGTCTAGGACTATGGAGGGGAGACAGCTGCTGCTAAAGATATTGTAGAGACAGGGAGGGAGAAACTCTTGTTTCTTCTTTCCTAACACTTCCGGACCTCCTGTTACTTGAAACTAGCTAGCACCGGAGCCAGGACAATGTAGCCTCACTACACAGACAGGGCAAAGGAGGGTAATGCATGGATCTGAGGACAGAAAGAGCTGGGACCCACACGTAGGCATGTTCAACATAAAGGGAAAGACACAAAGAAGCCAGATTGTGGCCATGTATCTAAGCCTTGTTCTCAGCTTGGCTGTATCATTAATAAAGCTAAAGTGGTATTATGATCTTCATGTATATAACTTAAACCTCAACTGACTTGGAATTTGGAAGATAAGAGAAAGGGCTTAATTATTATCCTCTGTCCCCAAATTTGCAGTTAAATTGTAAGCACAGAAGGATTTGTTTTGCATATATATACACTCACACACACATATACACACACACACAAATATACATATATGCATACACAAATGCACACATATACCTATATATTCAAATTGGACATAAAGTATTCAAGTGAAATCATTTTAGAAGAAACACTGTCTTAGTAGTATTCTCATTACTTGCTTTATCAAAGCTAACAACCATTCTAATGTTACTATGAAAAATACCAATTATTTTTATGATAATGAAGACTTTAAATAGCTCAGTAGGATAAATTGGATCCAAACCATGGCTTAGCTAGTTCCTTCTATCTTTGGAATACTAAACCAGAATGAAGGATTTTAATCCTTCTAATACAGAAATGTCTCTTTTGAACTTTAAAGAAGAAAAACGATACTTATTCTGTTGTGAGGATGATGAATTAATTTTGAAATGGGGATGTGGAAAAATGATTTTTACCCGAGGGACAAAGCCCAGAGTGAATTTAACTTTGTCAAAATCCTTAGTGGTAAGAATGACAGATACCACTAATGCATGTGTAGGTGATACTGGATAAAACCTGACTACCTTTTTTTTTTAAATCAGTTGCCCACACTCCTTAATGCTTTGGATGGACCCTCTGGATTAGGGTTTCCTAGCCTTACAGTACTGACATTCTGGGGTACATAGTTATTTGTTGGCTGTGGGCTGTCCTTTATAAGATGAGATGCTTCACACCATTCCTGGTCTCTACCCACAGGATTCCAGTAATCCTCTCCATTCAGTCATGACAACAATGAATCCAGACATCGTCAAATGTCCTCTGAGGTGGTGGTGGGGGAATGGGGCAAATAACCCCCAGCGGATAATTTATGTTGTAGATATTGTGTTGGCCAAAATGTTTGCTTGGGTTTCTCCGTAAGCTGTTTCAGAATGACCAGAAGGACATTTTTGGCCAACTCACTATTTATAGTTATCTCACTTGTACTATTACTGGTTGTGACTGTACACACTGAACTGGACTCTACTAGAAGTAACATCCAAGGATCAAATCTCTTTGTAGGATTCAATCTTTTTATAGCTATTCCTTACATGTTCTTAAATTGAACCAAAAATTAGGCTTCAGTATGGCTAATGGGAGCCAAGATACCTCAAGTAAAATGGATTTATTTGCTGAGGACACTTTTGTAGGAGGGTAAGAGGAGGAGAAGAAAGAATGATATTCAAATAAAATGCTGTCTTCTGAGGATTCTCCATTAACATAATTCTTTGAAAAACTGGACATTTACCCATGTTATGGGCTTTGTCTTCTAGCTATGAATTTAAATTTGGGGATTCAATTATTTTATTATTAGATGCATTACATGGTGCATCTTTATTGAAGACAACATAATTCAGAAGGCTTAAATTCAATTAATTATCAAGTAAACAAGTGTACCTACACCAGACTACCTTAGAATATTGTAAGCAATCATACGCAAAGATATATTCTTCAGAAGTGCAAAGAACTAGGTAAAAAAAATTTCTCAGTTTTAAAAATATTTATTCTGTCCTATAAAATCTAATGGAAACTGGAAAAGCAAATCAAATGCTCTGTGACAACCTAGAGGGGTGGGATGGGGTGGGAGGTGGGAAGTTCAAGAAGGATGATTCATGTGTCTACCTGTGACTGATTCATGTTTTTGTATGGCAGAATCCAACACAACATTGTAAAGCAACTATCTTCCAATTAAAAATAAATAAATTTCAAAACAGAAAGGAAAAAAAATACTCTGGGAGGAAGAAAAACACAAGAGTAAATCAAAATAGTATAACGTTAGAAAGATGGTCAGAACTGAATCCTTGTGTTTACAAAGCACTATGGCATGACCACAGTTATGTCGCTGTCCTCATGGGTCTTTGTTCCTCAGTGGCAAGATAAGAGAGTCAAAAGACTGCAGAGTAGAGACATGGGAACTTGGTGGGCCATGGGGTGGAGCTCCCAGGCACACGTACAAGTCTGATCTCACCAGCAGGAATCCCTGTGCCTGAGTAATCTCAATATTAGATAGCAAATGAAAGCACCATGTCAAAGATAGAGAGAGGAAAATACATTTTCATAGCTCTAACAGTACTTTTATCCCTATCTGGGGGGAACAAAACCCCTGCATTTTCATTTTACACTGGGCTTCACAAATAAGGTACCAAAGCTGATCATGTAAACAACAGATATTTACAGAGCATCTGGCATCTTCCAGGCACTGTGCTAGGTACAGGCGGCCTAACTGTGAACAAAAGAAAGCACATCTCAGCCCCTGGGGAGTTTGCAATGACTTCAACATTATTACCCACCCTCCCATCCCTGACACTCCTTGTCAAGATTCCTGATAAAGACATTCCCTATATGCTGAAGAGAAATTAGGAAAATCAACTATGTAGGTTGCATTACTAGTTTATCAAATATTCTATTTCTTGTTCCTGGGTATCCTTCCCTGAGGTGAGCTCGGGAGGGGTCATTCAACTTGCGGTAACCAGTGAAACACGGATGGATGTGTTGGGGGTCACTTTGGGGTGCTGTGTGTCCTCGGTCGTGTCCTACTCTTTGCACCCCTATGTAGACTTGCCCGCCAGGCTCCACTGGCTTTAAAAGCCAACATATAGTTCTCCAGGTTTCTGTCCTTTCTGCTGTAGGGACCAGCAATATTCTTCATAGATGTTTGTTCTTTAACCTGGGTCCTGGGAGCCAAGTGACAGAGTAAAGCTGCAGCTGACAAGCAGCCTAATTGAGAAATAAGCCTTGGTTTCAGCAAGTAACTGAGATATAGGGGTTGATTGTTAATGCAGCATCATCTAATCTACCCTCACTAATTTATGGCACTTCACTTGGGGAGAGGAACCTCTCTACAATCCCCAGAGATTTAGCATGAAATTTGAGACCTCTAAACACACAACATCTCTACTTTATCCAGAAAATTATTACAGTCTTTTATAGTGAGCACTGGAATCCTTTTTTACAAACAGCTCTCCATTAATCAACTTTACAGCCATCTCCTTCCACAAATTATTGACTCTTCAATGAATTTGTATTTAGTTTGATTAATTTTTTGTCCTACATAGTACCATCTATTTCAAATGTTAACTTGGCTGTGAGTCACACTCATGCCACCATCTTACTGTAATGGAAAAATAGAAGGAAATAATGGCAGTATGAGGCTATTTTTCCATTCATCAAAACACTTGTGAAATGTTTATTAACTATGTTCTACTTTTTTCTTCATGTCTTAAGAAAGCAGATTGATAATTGACTCAAGTCATCAAATCAAAATGATGATACATGGTTCTATTTCACTGATTCATTCCATATATATTTACTGAGACCTACTGTGTGCCAGGCACTGTTGTAGGCACTCAATCCCCCAGTGCCTAATGAAGCATCAGGCATGCACAAAACGGTCACTAAATATTTGTTGAAAAATCTAGGAATTTAATTAATTTTAGTATGAACTCAAACCACCTCATAAAAACTACCAGGTTTTTCAGTACGTTTTCTAGACCCATTATTTTTCTTTGTCTGAAAGCAAACACCAAGAAAAGGAGAGAGAGAAGTCCAGAACACTGCAAGCTAGCAACCTCTAAAAGGCAGAACATTATGAGAAACCCAAACATTATAAACACATTATTTTGTGGAAGATTGAAATCCAAAGCAACAAGAAACAGTGTTGGTAGAAAATTAGTTTTGTTTCCTTTTCACTTGAGAGTAAATTATGAGATATTTTAAGGCAGGTGAATTTTCCAAGGCACTGTAATTTTATTTAATCATTTTGATCATTTCTAAGGAAGAACAGTCTCTTCGGGGCATGGGGTGGGGTGAGGGGGCAGACCTCCTCCTCATCTCCAGGTATTGTCCAGTTTGGCAGCTTTACAAGTCAAGCAGTAAAAAACCTATTTAAAATAAACTATTTCAATATGTGCATTAGTATGGTGATGGAGCAAAGTACTTTTTACTCAACTTAGATTAGTGAATCCCTCATTTAATTACAACTGGAAAGGTTAGAAACTTTTTATCGTACACACATATTCTCTGGGAATTATCTGGCTCTGAAATATAATTAATCATCCTCTGTCATGCTTTCATTATATGCACTGCTCTCCAGAGCCTTTGCTTTCTTGTTTCTTCATTCATATTCCTCTGACCTTCCTCCTCACTGTTACCACAGACCTCAGGTGAATTTCGTCAACTGCTCAGAAATGACTAGATATTGTTAAACCCATTTGTCAACCACATTATCAGCTCACAAACATGAGATTTCTGCATATGTTTAGCCTTTCCTATACATAGCAGTCCAAGTATTAACATGGATGGCATCTGTCAATGTTGACAAAAATTAAATTTCCAAACTACTGTAAATAATAAAGCAGTCATATAAAGATTATTTCTCTGGAGCATAAGCTACCAGTAAACACGATTTGCATATTGTGCTTACAGCTGTTTCAACATGAGCTGCTTGCTGTGGTTCATTAAAATGATTTGATTTGTCAGATTCTAGGATAGTTGAAAGTTTGATGTGGAACTGTTTAAAAGGAAGTTTAGTGAAGTTTTTTATTTATTTTTTTGAGCTGTTTACATCTGGCATAAGGAGAATAAAGTTAACTGAGTAATGTATCTTCAGGAGAAATCATTAGAGTTTTAAGGCTTGAGGATTCATCGTTAACTCAATGTAAAGGCCTTAGGACAAACCAAGTTCTCTGTCCCACCAAAGCTCATGTATTTTCCACACACATCTCATGGAGTCGGATGGCCAGGATACCATTCCCAACTCAATGTGAGAGGACATCATAGCTTGCCAGGCCAAGAACTGACCATGAAGGAGCCAAGCATGTGTTTACCGACCTGGGAACCATATAGACTCGTCTCTGAGAATTTCCCGTGAAGCTGATTTAATGTGGCAATTCTACAGCTCTATTGCATCACTTTCCAATCAGAAATCATAGAATCTAATTGCTTGGTGAACTGTTAAAAGACATGTGCATTGGTACTCTTCCCTAGAAACAGCAGGACTTTTAGATAAACCACAGTAAGTGTGGTTTTCATGATTTTCAGGGAAGAATATTACATAGTTTCTTACTTACTGAAGTCCTCTTTAACAGAGAAAGACAATTTTTCATGTCTATTTGATGATTTTCTTGATATACTGTGTTCTCCATTCATTGTTGATATATACATACATATTATATGTATAATTATCACTGTCAATGCCTAATTATCCTGAGAACCAGGAATGACCCAAGTATAATTTTAGCCAACTCTTTCAAACTATGGACCCAAGTATGACTTTAGATATTATTTGTGATCTTTTCTATGCTAAATCTTCTCTTGTTTCATTAAGAAGAAGGGGACAGGTTAAACTCTCTTATCATAGGTCATATATTAAAAAAAAAAAAAACTTTTAGTGTTTTGAATAAAAAAGTGCTTGCTAGGCATATTTACAAGTGAAGTAACTAATATTATTGGCAAAGTGACTTTCATTCATCGATGAGTTGCTAGTCTAAACAGCATGTGTGTGCACAATCCTCCACGTGTGTGTACTGTAATGTTTTCTCTTTCAAAAATCAATCCTGTCGAAAGAAAAAATTTGCCAACCTTTTCTTATCCAATAATATGTGATTCTGATGTAAGAATTATTTGTAGACACTTAATGTGTGGAACATTAATATCAGGAAAATGAGAGCACAGGGGACTGAGGAAGTGGCAGGAACGGTTATGTGCAGATTGGATGAGTTTGCTGTAACTCTACTGTAAAATGGCAGATATTGATTTCCTTTATGAATAAAGTATCCAAATAAAACTCAGCTCTGAACATATGACCAACTCCTCTGTGAAGAGGAACAGGTGTTCCTATTTGAATTTTATAAAGAAACCTGCATTTGTCTATTCACCCACATGTCAGCTATTGCTATCTAATTGGACCATGTGTTCAGCATACAGGGTTGTTTCTTCCTAAAGATCTTTCGTAGGCAATCACAGGAAAAAACAATGGTCAAACACCAAATTCAACAAAACCCTAAAATCTAGGAAAATAAGCAAAAATTGGAGTCATGTTCATACTCTGCAGGAATACATGAGAATAATGGAGTGGAAACTGTGGTTTTGCTTAATGTTGAGAAATGGATTCCTTCCTACATTTCTAGTTATTTCCATAATCAAACATGCAAGGCACAATTGTTATTTCTGCAGGCTAATATTTACATTCTTTTCTTAAAGGGAAAAACATCTCTCTACTCCTAGTCCACAGGCTTCTACTGAAACTGACTTTAATCCCAGGCCCTCAGAGTAGAGGCAAGGGTCATCAGAATAGTCCATGCCCCAGTCATAGCGACTGACTTACGCAAATGATTCACGTCATGCCATCAAGGGTCAAAAAGATTAACTTTTGGGACTTTTTTGGTGTTCTTTTCAGGATATACACATTTGTCCAGGTTGTACCCTGAAGAAGGGCATTATATCTGAGAGGGTCCCATTTATATTCATACATCTTCATTATTTTGACCTTTCTAAAATTTTATCATAACTTTGTTAACTTCAGCATAAGTGATTTATATATTTATTTTAACAATTTGAGGGCAGATGGAACAAGGATGTCTTGCTCTAAGAAAATCAGCATATTTGGACAAGTTTCAAACAGATGAAAGTAAGACTACTGTTCTAACAGTGTGGTTATAGATCATTATGCTTTGGCTTATGAAGGAGAAGCAAGTAGGAGAAGGGAAAGACTACCAGCCTAGTATCAGCAAAAATAATGTGTGATTCTAAGCAAGGAGCTTAAAAAGCAGATAGATTCTGAGGTACGAAACACACTATACTTCCAAAATTATTCACTTACTAATATATTTGTGTAATATGAATTTAGTATGACATTTTAAATAAAACTAATGCTATAAGTAACATGGTGAGCAATCAAAATTCAGCATATATAAAGCACTTGGAAAAAAGGAATTATTTGAAGAGAAATGAAGTAATGTTTTAAAAATATATACAATTGAAGGCGCATAAATGTCAAATATTTTAGCATTAACATTCATTTTCCAGCATAGAAAATGTGAAATTCATTTCAAATATGAATACCATGATTGTACCTTCTATAACTCAAAACTAAAGTTTAAAATACGTTTTTCATATACTATATTTAACATGAACATAAATTACCTTAAAAGTGCAAGTTTATAGTAGCTTATGTTACTGTTTGATTAGATGTAATGTGAACATTTGACATGAACATGAACTACTCCGACAACGTAAAATATAAACTTGAACCTGAGGACCATGGTAAGGACTGTAATAATGAGGAGAACTCAGAATATGAGGCACTAACTGTACACACACAGTTTTCTAACATTTATAATGTACCCTGTTAAAAAGTATGAAGATATTGACCAGAAAAAAATTTTCACATACTTTTAAAACAGGATATTGTTAACTTGGTAAATATTTGTCACTGTTCAATAATATGATTCCTCAAAGCGAACACTACTTATAGTCTCCACTATCACTAGAAAGATGGTGAAGTCTATGATTTGTTGGTACAGATAGCCTTTGAAACAACTCTATTTTGTTTTTCTGAAAGGAAAACCTGTAATTGTGTATAGTGTAGTAGGGAGAGTCGCTCAGTCATGTCCGACTCTGCGACCCTGTGGACTATAGCCCATCAGGCTCCTCTGTCTGTGGAATTCTCTAGGCAAGAATACTAGAGTGGGTTGCCATTCTCTTCTCCAGGGGATCTCGCTAACACAGGGATAGAATTCATGTATCCTGCCTTGCAGGTAGATTCTTTACTGTCTGAGCCACCAGGGAAGCCCAAATACAATTCAAGTTTCTTTGGATTCTTAATCTTTATGATTAAAACATTACACATGTTGCTTTACTATTTTCAACAGTATGATTTGTTTTAATTTTTGCAGTGTTTTATGTATGTTCCAATAATTATTACTGTTAAATCATCCACCAACTTTAGAAATTTCCTTGAGAAAGGGGTACCTTTTTCTAACTTGCACAAATGTGCCATATGGGCTGGCAGCAGCCTTGACTACTGTGGAAGTAAACTTCCTCATTTCCACTGACATGAAAGAGGATGCATAATGCCTGGAGCTGCTAGAACTCCCCACCTGCCATGTTAACACCAAGGAAGTGGAGTGTAGAAATGGAGAGAAAAACTGGGTCTGGATGATATAATTTGAGCACTAGATCAAGCCTCCGTTAGAGCCATCCCTCCAATCTGTTTAATTTTCTGGGCTGATGCATTTATTTATCTTACTTTATACTTTTGACCAAGCAGATTTAAGTGGAAAATTGTCAATGCTAACAAAAATCTGTATGATACAAATTCCATAAAGAGTATTTATGCACAAACAATGATTTCTGGTGGCTAGAGGAAAACTGTTAGGTAAATTTGTCCTAGAGTCTCCCATTGTATGACTATGTTTTTTTTTTTTTTTTTTTTTTCACATTTAATGACATGGTTTTGTTGTAAGACAAACATGAGTTCAAATCTATCTAAGCTATTTATGAGTGCTGTGGCACTGAGAGGATGTGAAAGTTGAAAAGAATGAAATAATGCCATTTGTAGTAACGTAGACAGACCTAGAGATCGTCATACTAAGTGACAGAAGTCAGAAAAAGACAAATTTCATGATACCACTTATATGTGGAACCTAAGAAAATGATACAAATGAACTTATTTACAAAACAGACACAAAGACACAGAAAATAAATTTATGGTTACCAAAGCGGAAATGTGGGGGAGGGAGGGATAAATTAGACATCTGAGATTAACACATACACACTGCTATATATAAAACAGATAATCAACAAGGAAGGACCTACTATATAGCACTTAGAACTCTATTCAATATTCTGTAATAACCTATATGGGAAAAGAATCTGAAAAAGAATGGACATATGTATATGAACAACTGAACCACTTTGCTGTATACCTGAAACTAACACAATATTGTAAAACAACTGTACTCTAATATAAAATAAAAGCTTACTTTAAAAACTGAAATAATTTAGTCATAATACTATAGCTTTCTTTCCTCTTTAAGATACTAGAGTATTTGTACATATTATGGTTATGCTACTCTTGAAGAATAAAATTACTACTGCTATTGACAAATATTTCTTGAGCATTAACACTATGTTTAGTACATTCTACACTGAGGATATGGTGGTGAACAGACTAGACAAGATATGTTTTCTATTTTCACAGAGCTTATGTTAGAATAGGTAAAAATGAATAAGAAAGTAAACAAAACTTCAAAGAGTGATAAGCACTAGAAATCAATCAAATATTGTTGTGGGATTTAGAGTGTCTGGTATAAGGAATACCTTTAGTTGCAAACCTTCATGGGGGCTCTGAATTCACACAATATTAGTGGTTTGTAAATCCTAGGTTTTGAGTGTCTGCATGTTTGATTATTTTAAAGCTCATTTTCAAATTAGGAAATTTCCATTCATATCACCCAACTTATTACTATACTTGGTATTTTAGGGGAGTGACTATACACATGTTTATTTAGCGCCCAGTAATATTAAAAATCAGCACTATCTTTTTAAAGTAGATAATTATTTTGGCACATTTAAGAAGGCTAACATAGTCATATTACAAATCAATGAAGTAACAAGGGCAATTATGAGTCTCGGATGCAATGATTAGCCATTTTTTATACATCTTTCCATACTTCTAACCCTGATCTCAGACTCACCTCACATGGAGTTCATACCCTTTCTATGTCTTCCCAGTCCTGGGGAAGCCACTCTCTCATGCATGCTTAAACTCTTCAGATGAAACTAATATGTTAAATCAAGAAAGGAGTCTGGGGTATACTTCAAACCTCCAGCCCTTTCAAATGTTTTGCCTTGCTAAGATAAGCAAAGCAACAATCAGATAAAACAGATAAAATCCAAAAACTGTTTCAAGGCAAAGTGGAGGCACATGTCCAATAAAACCCATAAATGAGAACCGGATGATGAAGACATGCATCTAGTAAGTCTGAGAAAATTAAAATGCCATGTTATTCATATATGTCATCAGATATTATTGTTTAATAGATGTTATTTATAGAAAAATCATAGTGTTGGAATTGCAGAATTTGTAGCTGTTCTCTATTTATAGACCTAGCGATTAACTTACATACAAGACTACTCTAGATTTGCATTGGGGTACTAGAAAACTTATTTAAACTGTTCATCTTCTTTCCTATGTTGCACTGCAAGAGTTGTCAAAAAATTTCCCTC
The DNA here is from genome assembly GCF_029378745.1 of Bos indicus. Classification (NCBI taxonomy): domain Eukaryota; kingdom Metazoa; phylum Chordata; class Mammalia; order Artiodactyla; family Bovidae; genus Bos; species Bos indicus. The sequence goes on from NC_091781.1 coordinate 33,076,239, forward strand.
AAGCTAACCCAAATAATTCCCAACTTTGGAATAATGAGGTAAATATAAATATTTTAAGAAATTTGCTTTCATTATTGCATGATAAAATGGACTTTCATCTTAGAAAATGTGACATGATAAATAATAGCTAAAGTTAGCAGTGTTGATGAGGTACATTGGTATGTGCTGGACAATGTATATTAAACTTTTAGCATGCATTATTCCAATTATGGTATTATCATTAGCATTTTACAAATAAATAAATAGAAGCTGATATAAATTAAATGGCTTTCCAATGTCATGTGGTGGAGTCCTTTAACCAGTCCTTGCTGGCTCCCAAGACTGTCTTCTTAACACTACATGATGCTGCCTTGAAATGTCACCAAATATTTACAGAAAAGAAAGTGCAAATATTTAACACAAAATGGTTGAAAATATGCAAATTCATCCATAATTTGTCTCATGCGGAAGCTTGAGGTAAGGGTGGGGTTGGAATGTGGGAACTCTAGAAAAAGATCCCTTCCCTGGTGGCTCAGCTGGTAAAGAAATAGCCTGAAATGTTGGAGACCTGGGTTCGATCCCTGGTTTGGGAAGATCCCCTGTAGAAGGGAACAGCTACACACTCCAGTATTCTGGCCTGGAGAATTCCATGGACTGGACAGTCCATGTGGTCGCAAAGAGTCAGACACGATGGAGCAACTTTGACTTTCTTTCCTGTACAGTGAAGATTCAGCACCAAGGATTGCAACTCAGGAGGTACAGTGGCTGTCTTGGGCAACCTGACCCTCAGGAGCCTGCAATGTGTTCCAAATAGTAGAGACAAATAGCTGTTGTTGGGACAGGTTTTCACACCTTGTGGTTCCAGAGACTAGCTATATCTCCTGTGAGATCTAAATCTATCCATTGGGGAGAATCAATTAATTTGTATGAGGCCAAGTTTAAATTGTTCAGTCAAAAAATATTTTTGACAGCATATAAATTTAAACACACACACAGCTGCATATTTGAGTTCAAAACTGTGTTTCTTCAAGTCTGAAAACCAGACTCAGGCAAACTTGGATGGTAGTCAAGTGTCAGATGTTTCAAAGTTAATAGCATCCTGATAATTACTGTCACTTAATTACATTTTTTGCAAGGTCAGACTCAGAGAGTTACTTGTTATTTCCCTTTAGGCACTAAACCCACTGAAAAAACCCCACCCAGTAAAAATGAGGTACAATTTAATCCAACTTTAAAGAAATGCAACCAGCTAGGTAACATGCCATGGGGTCTCTGACTAGACAATTATCAGGTACCGTTTAACTACCTCTAGTGATCTCCCAATGGTTGGATCTACTCTTGAAATCTGAAGCTTTCTAGTTTATATTTTTTTCTGAAAGAACAACTTCAAATATTTAGTAATTTCCCTTTTCCATATACCATTGTTATGGGTTGAATTGTGACAACTCCTACTGCCCTCATCCTACCCAACTCCAGCCAAAATAATATGTTGCAGTTCTAACCTCTGGCACCTGTGAATATGACTTTCCTTATTAAAAGGGTTCTTTGCAGATATAATCAAGTTGGGATGCACTTATTAGGGTGGGTTCTAATCCAATATGATGTATCCTTCTAAAGTGAGTAAAACACCAGAAGAAAGAGACATAAGGTAAAACAACAATATGATGACATAGGCAGAAATTGGATTTACGCAGCTGCAAGCCTTTGGATGCCAATAGTCGATGGTCACCACTAAAAGCTAGAAAGAATCAGAAAGAATTCTATCCAGAATCTCCAGAAGAGGGAGCAAGCTTTTGCCAACACAATGATAAAATAGGGGAGAATGAAAATGAATTTCTGATGTGCTAAGCTTCCCAATTTATGGTACTTGGCATTGGCATTTCCAGGGAACTAACAGAGTGCTCCATATTCTATTTTTTGCTTGTTTGCATGAGAAGTAAAATGGAGACATCTTGATAGAGATTAGCTACTATTCTATGGGGTCTATTTCAGATGACTCTTTGCCTGGCCAGCCAAGCACACAAAACAAATGAAAATACAACCAAACAATCCCTCCTCTGCAAACTCTTCCTTCAGTAAGGTCATCTTTACTTCTTTTTATGAACTAACCAAGTAATTCATCACTATCAACAGGAATATTTTTTGTTTGTTTCTCTATTTTAAAACTGATCTTGCCAAGGCTTTCTTCAACTTCTTTAGGTAATTAAGTACTTTCGTATTATATTTCAGTGGCTGTTTGAAAAGGATAAACTGTGACAGTTCATTCAAGATTTATCTCACTTCCTGAGCACCTCAGGAATGGTTGTGACTCTGTTATTACTGCAAATCTGGGAAATAAGGTATTATGCTGAAACTTCATGGATGTACCAATATGTAGAGGGAACAGAGAATGTGCTGCAGATCTAAATCCCACCCCTTATTCATATTATTTAGAAAAGAGTTACATACTGGAAAAATTACCAGTAATGCATACAATAATAACCTGGAAGATCTTTCGTGTGTGAGCTCAGTCATATCTGATTCTTTGCAACCCTATGGACTGTAGCCTGCTAGGCTCCTCTATCCATTGGATTCTCCAGGTAAGAATATTGGAGTGGGTTGCCATTTCCTCCTCCAGGGGATCTTCCCCACTCAGGGATCGAACCTGTATCTCCTGCTTTGGCAGGCAGATTCTTTACCAATGAAGCCATCTGGGAATGGCTTTTAGCTCATTTCAAGTATAAACAAAACTTCAAAAAGGTTTTTCACTGTGGTTAGATATTTGGTTGTATTGACTTGGGCTTTTACAAATAAAATTCTAACAGCATTTGGATTTTTGATAGCTTATTCTAAATGCAACCTTCTCCTTTACACATGCTCACATCAAGGTATATATCATTTAAATCACAGAGCTATTGAGTATTTTCTACTTTAATATGAGACAGGTAAAAATATGGTTATACTATTTCCACATTCTTTTAGTCACATTCATTTTGCCATATTTAAATATCCAATTTCAGATTTGCATCATTTACAAATAGCCCTGCCTTATTCTTTGTGGGTAAAGCTATTACAGGACACTTCAGTTTTCCACTACTGTAATGTCTACCTTTGTTAACCAAGCACCGTATTGTGGGTGCAGTTCTAATATTTGAAATAGGGTAACACAAGTAAAACACAAGTATAAAAGCTTCTACTTTTAAAAAGATATAATTTTAATAAGGGGAACATCTTTGGTTTAACTGCTTTTCAATTAATGTCATCAAACCAGTGACTTCTATAAGAATTTTGCCTTTTGTGACATATTTTGAATTCTTAAGAGTCTCTATAATTGTAAGAGTTGTGTCAAAAGGCATTTTCTCTGTACTCTTTTTAGGCAGAGTAAATGACCACCTTTTGAGTTTTACATTCAGTTCAGTAGATCAGTTGTGTCCGACTCTTTGCGACCCCATAGACTGCAGCACACCAGACTTTCCTGTCCATCACCAACTCCCAGAGCTTACTCAAACTCATGTCCATTGAGTCAGTGATGCCATCCAACCATCTCATCCTCTGTCATCCCCTTCTCCTCCCACCTTCAATCTTTCCCAGGGTCTTTTCCTATAAGTCAGTTCTTCACATCAGGTGGCCAAAATATTGGAGTTTCTGTTTCAACCTCAGTCCTTCTGAATATTCAGGACTGATTTCCTTTATGATGGACTGATTGTATCTCTTTGCAGTCTAAGGGAATCTCAAGAGTCTTCTCCAATACCACAATTCAAAAGCATCAATTCTTTGGCACTCAGCTTTCTTTATAATCCAACTCTCACATCCATACATGACTATTGGAAAAACCATAGCTTTGACTAGATGGACCTTTGTTGGCAAAGTAGTGTCTCTGCTTTTTAATATGCTGTCTAGGTTGGTCATAGCTTTTCTTCCAAGCAGCAAGCATCTATTAATTTCATGGCTGCAGTCACCATTTGCAGTGATTTTGGAGCCCCCCCAAAATAAAGTCTGTCACTGTTTCCATTATTTCCCCATCTATTTCCCATGAAGTGATGGGACCAGATGCCATGATCTTAGTTTTCTGAATGTTGAGTTTTAAGCCAACTTTTTCACTCTCCTCTTTCACTTTCATCAAGAGGCTGTTTAGTTCTTGACTTTCTGTCATAAGGGTGGTGTCATCCGTATATCTGAGGTTATTGAGCTATTGATATTTCTCCCAGCAATTTTGATTCCAGCTTGTGCTTCATCCAGCCTGGGATTTTGTATGATGTACTACATTAGGATTGATCAAAAGATCCCTTTTCCAAAAATCTCACACCATCAGTATGCCAGTATTTGGAAGAATCTCCATTATATGTATGAGTTTGTAAAAGCACTGTGGTTCTAGAAACCTGGTACTAGAAGACAAGTTTGTGTCCTTCAGAAGGTAATACAGTAATAAGGAAGTATATAACCTGTGTACTTACTTATACAGTGAAAGTACTTTCAGTACATTTCATTTGATTCTCACAGTAAATGATGGTGATATGAGTATTTATTGAGCATTTAGTATATACCAGACACCTTGCTACATACCACAGGAGAATATGCAGTCCTCCAAAAATCTTATGTGGAAGATTATTCATATTATCTCCTATTAAACAAATGAGACAGCTGGGGTACAGAGTTTTAAGTAGCTTGCCCTAGATCATACATAGCTAGTAAGTAGTAGAACTGTGATAGAATTGAGTGTCTTGGCTCTGGAACTTGTATTTTGGCCCTGAATCCATTAGTCCTATTTTATAAATACAGAAACCGAGGCCCAGAGATTATTTTCCTTGCTGATTTACATAGTTAGAAAATGTCAAAGAGGCAATGGGAATTTAGGTCTCCCTGAATGGAGATCTTTACTGTAGGTTAGACTGTTGCCTCTGTCTCATTCATTCAAAAAGGTTTATTGAGTATCTTTATGTGCCAGAATCTGTTGTAGATGTGAGGGATATGATAGTGAACAAGACTGGAATGGACTTGGTTCTTCTGGAACTTTCATTTTCATGTGGGGGAGTAAACGATAGGCAAACAAATGAATAAGAGAACAGAGATTCAAAATAGGACTGAGAAGAAAGCTTTTAAAAGGTGATATATACAAGTGGCTGGGAAAGCTTAATGCCATTGTCAGCTACCAGCACCTAAACTCCATTCATTTTTCCAGTGTAGTTAGGTGTTATTTGGAAATAACAGCTCTGCATGAAGAGATCATGCTACATTTTGGGGGAGCGACCAGGGCACTCTTTGAATAAGAAATTCCTTCCTGGACATGTATACTCTGCCTGACAAATAAAAGATGCTCACAAAGATTCACTAAATTCAACTGCCTTTCTAGGAACTCTCAGAATCTCAAAGGCAGTAAAAGATGACAGCGTGGGCTAGGAATAAACATCTCTCTTACTCTAGTCTTTGTTAATGAGTTAAGGTTTAATGTAATATCACCTTGGTCTTTCAAACTCTAAGAGAATTTCTCTCTTCCTTTCAGTTAGGGTAAAGGAAAATATCTGATCTATGGTAGTGACCACAGAAGATATTTTACATGGATTTGACTTTCTGTTAACCATATGCATACACACTCAACAGAAATTATAGAATAAATCCTGAATATCTTTTGTTTATCACATGGTAAAGTGATAAAATTCAGATGAATAATTAACAATAAAATGAACTAGGATAAGATGAACAGAGAATACCAACCTGAATAAATGTAGTAAAAGGGTCTGTCTCTAAAATATGTACATTTAATTTATCCTATCTTTTTGAAATATAAGCTCTTCTTCAACTTGGCCTCGACAGTTAAGTAATATTCTTTCTTTGTTTCCCACATAAGCATCAACTGTCAATCATCTGATAGATTTTTGATAATTTTCAGAGTCCGGACTGAGTCTCCAATGTCAATTTTTAACTCAGTTATGACTCCATTAAGTTAAATAGTTCAGGTGATATTCTCTTTGATTAGAAAAAATTCATCTTTTCAGTGCAGAGATGTACTCTTGCTTCAATTCTGCCTTGCTTTTCCTGCTTCCAGGCCACTTTGCTCCTCTCCATCTGATAGATTTGCCCCAGTTTACTGGGGTGCATTTGGACAGCTTCTCTCAAGCTTCCCCAAGACTCCTGTTTTGTGAGATATATGGCATCTTAGTCTGGAGTAAAAAGCCACTCCAAGAACATGTAAGTAAATTCAAAGTGCAGCATACATACAGTGGGATACTATACACCTATAAAATGAATAAGAAATGCTTTGTGTGAAAATAAGAAATGATGCCCAACTCGTATTAATGAAAACAGAAAGGAGAAGATTATATAAGTGAGCTTTTACATAAAGAGCATAAAAATACACACTAGTCTGCTTATATTTTCAAATGGATGAATGAAAGGGAAACAAAAGAATAGTAAAAGTGATCATTATGTTAGGGAACAAGATGATCATGGGATACAATGAGGATTTCAATGTTTCACTGAATATCTTTTAATATTATTTTACTTTGTTTTTTTTTAACTACGTGAATATATCACCTTTTAAGTGTCAGATTTTGGTGATGGTCATGAATCTGTGTCCTATTTTTGTGGTTATCTAAGTCTAAAATTATTTTAAAACAGAATTAAAAAACCAAAATTTACAGAGTTAGATTAGAATATCAAGGAAATGGCACTTTTGAAAAGAGAAATATCATAGGTAAGTTCTAATGAGACAAATAAGAAAAAAGACAAATAAATAACATTTGGAAGGAAAATGGTGTTTAACTAACAATCCAACAGAGAATCCGAGGGCAGGAAAGAAAGCCAGATACACTCATGATGGGATAAAGTCTTCAGAGAAAAGAAACTGCTCTTCATCTCCATGTATCTGAAGGTCTCCCTTGCTCTTTCCCACTACTTCTTATCATTATTTCTCTCACCTGTATATCTCTTCCCCACTATCTTGTCTGTTTTCATTCTCTTTATCACCTCTTTTCTTTTCAGGTTTCCTCTTTTTCTGTGTTTCTGTCCCTCTTTCTATCCCTTCCATTACCTCAGCTGTAAGACATTGTACCACTGCTGCAGCCTCCTTCAATTTCTTCCTGCTACTTCCTGCCATTTTCATTTCAATTTTCTCTCCATTTCATGATGCCCTCTCCCAACAGCTTCTCAGCATGTGACAAGCACAACCACCTGTCCATGGCCTCTGGATAGCCCCTGAAGCCCCGATTCTATATGGCCTCTCCCTTCAAGTAGTCCAAATGAAGTAATTATGTATGTTAGATCCCTATTTGAAATTCTTTCCAGAAGCATCTCAATGACCCTTTTTAGAAATGGTCCACCCCTCACTGATGCCAAGGTAGTCATGTTACTGGTCCACTCTTTGTTTATCAAGAATTGTGGGAACAGGCCATCCAGCATGGTTACACCAATTGCAGACACCTCAGTCTGCCTAACAGGTGAAAACGGATGAAAAGATAAGGTCAGAGAAACAAATCTCCAGGTCCAGCGAATTAATGTAGTCAGAGAGGAATTATCTTTGTCTTATTTCTGAAGTGTTCAGAAAAAAATAAATAATATTGACTGCAAGAAAGTATTTGAATTATAGCAAGTTCTTTTTAAGTGAGAAATAAGATAAAAATAGTACTATAGCTTGTTGTAATAATTGTTTCAAAATAGAGATGCCAACTTATAAAGACCAAAATTCTGCAAGGAGAAAAGCAAAAGAAGGGATTATAAACACATAGATATATTCTTAATAGAGAAGATCCCCAAGAAATAAAATATCACAAAGCCCAGTTATATTGGGAGAGGAAGATCTTGCTGTAAATTACTTCCCCATTAGATAATTTCCAAAAGTACCTGGTAATATTATCTATTCTACTGAAGTTGATATTATCTGTGAATAAATTGGTAATATACAAAAGTGAATTTCTAAGGCAATAGTTTCCAGACTTTATTTCCTATCAGAATCACTAGTAGAAGGTTTAAATGATAAGATGTCTGTGTCCCATCCTAGATCTGTGAAGTCAGAAACTCCAGGAGTTGGAAGAGGAGGTCCCATCATCTACTTTGTTGTAAATCTCACCAGGATAAAGATCCTGAATTTAGAGTGACTATTCTGAATATATAAGAAGAAGATTCTAAATTAATTCACAGTTTGCTTAAAAAATTGAAGATAGACAAGTGATGGTTTAAATACTCTCAACAACCTTAGTTAATGAAAGTTCAGTTCAGTCGCTCAGTTGTGTCTGACTGTTTGTGACCTCATGGACTGCAGCATGCCAGGCTCCCTGAAAAGGAATGCCCTATTAGAATGAGAATCAGATTAGATTTTGATAAAGATAAGTGTTTGAGACAAAGCCTACCAAGTCCTACAGAATCTGTCCCTGTCTGCCACTTCAGTGTTATCCTGTGTCATACTCCTGCTTGCTGTCTAAGTCCTAGCTCCAGGGGCTTTCCTTGACTTCTTTGAATGTGCCATTATGTTTCATTCTGTACATTCTCTGAGCTTCTGTCCATCCTCCTCCTCTCTCCTATGATCTGGTTAATTTTTTTTTACATACTTTGAGTCTCAAACATAGAAGCCTTCCTGACTTCTTCAATTAAGTCATTTCCTCCCCAAATCTTCAAAATCAGTTTGCCCTATCTTTTTATGCTACTTATTACAGTTGATTTTTTACATTTGGTTACTGGATGAACTAGTCTCCCACCAATAACCAGCTCCCTAAAGGCAGCAGTCATTTTGGTCTGTTCCCCATGTATCCTGAAAACCAAGTACTGAGTACAGTGTCTGCACATGGTTACATGCTATTGACTGAATGTGTCCTCTCAAAATTCATGGTGAAGCCTACATCCTCAGTGGGATGATATTTGGAGGTGAGGTCTTTTGGAGTTGATTAAGTTGTGAGAGCAGAGCCTTCACTGATGGGATTAGTGCCCTAATAAGGAAAGACATGAGAGGGATGATTGTAAGGACATCCTACCACATGTAAGGAGAAGACAGCCATCTCCACGCTGGGGAGAAGCTAAAACTGAAATTCAAGAAGATATATACGTGGAGAGACACATCATATATTTTGAGACTGTAGGTAGGAACAACAAACATGGAGGTCAGATGAACTCAAAGAAAAAGTTATGAGGCTTGGTGATCCAGATACTAAAGTTACATGTCTGGCTTGCATTTTACCTATCTTGAGTAATGTCACTCTGAATTACCTTGTCCTATCAATTACTTGACCTGGGGAGGATGGTGTATAGCATACCAAAATCTGACTTGTCATTGTTTACTGCATATTTAGACAACAACAGATATTCTAATATATTCCTTGAGATAAGGGAAGACTCAAGCGATAATTAAATCAGAGGCAATTTTCTTAACTGCTAAGTGGATATTTTGATAATGCTGCTCTGAATGGTAAATGAGCAAAACAATCCTAAATCTTAATTCTTGGTGTTGCAGGCAGATTCTCTGTGCTTTGACCAGGTTCTGTTTCTTTGTGTTTTTCAACAAGGTTTGTTTTTCTCCCTGACCTCATTTATAAGAGGGCTGCAAGAAGCAACCCCTGGTTGGCCTGGAAATGAAATGAAAAACGCTTTTCCCACCACAGTTCTTGACCTGGAAATTACTCTTCAGATTTTCACAAAAGTCTCAAAAGACCAGCTTCCCTGCTCTGACTTCCATTCCCACTGCAAAGCCTGAGACACTAAATACAAATGCTTTATGAAGAACATGATAACAAACACTGATTAAGCCAGGCAACAAGCTATGCCCTGTTATATGGAGTATCTCATTTAATCCTTATGAAAACCCAAATATATAGATGCTAATTTTTGCCAGAAGACTAGAAGTGGGTAGTATGTCCATGATCACATGCCTAGAAAGAGGCAAGGAAGAGGTTTTAGTCCTTATTCATCTGATATTTTGACAACATAAGATTTTCTTTCCCTAGGAGGAGGACTTATAACTTTTATTAAACTATTTAAATATATTTTCTACTAGGAAGGGTTAAGGACTTTTAGTCTACAGAGAAGTGAAACTTTCAGTGAAACCGTTTTAGCCATCAGGTTCCTGTTGTTAGTACAAAGCTAAGGTATTTAGAAAAAAGAGAGGCATCCTTTTGTGCTAACAATTTAAAAAATGTACAAAATTGAATATGTGGCTTTTCAGAATGAAGGAGCAGAAGAGAAGTACTCAATAAAAGACCTCTTAATCTAACTTGTGGATGACTATGGGGAAGTGATTATGTTTTCCTAGGGGTTCTTACAAAATGCGAAAGAAGAGAGAAGCAAAAGATGGTTCAAACACATGAAACTTACAACTATATATATATGAGAACTTCAAAAGTTTGAAACATTTCTTGGAAGAAGTATGGTAAATGAGAAAAGTCATAGAGAAGATGATATGGGAAACATAGATAATGTCTGGTCCTTCTTTGAGCCTCTAGGTAGGCAAGACTAAAGAACAGCACATAGCTATTAACAATGATACAAACAAGAGTCAACTTAGCATGGAGTAAGTATGTTTCATTAGATATTTAGAATTACAACATTTGATGTAACTTGTATGGAAAAAGCTGATGCTTAGGTTGGTTTGGTCTGGGAAACAAAAAGGTAATGAGAGTGTATTTGACATGAATGAAAATTAAAACTGTATTTGTAGAAATAAAGAAATAAGGTTCTAAAATTTTTGAAGGGTATATTTCTCAGAAATTTTGCTGAATCATTTTTAAAATTCTTACGAAGTTACAAACCAAAGGCATCATGCAACTTAAAAAACATTGTGAAGAGTTTGTTTTTCATCAAATATAAACTTCCTGTCCTGGAAACATCACTGTTTCTCTCACTTCCTAGTGAATTTACTTCCAAACAGGCTGACTACCTTGGGCTTCCTAGGAACAACTGACAAGTACATACCAGACATATCCTTCTGTGTACAACTGTATCAAACTGTCCAGTCAACACACGTATTCTAATTGCATCCAGATGAAGAGTTTTTTCTTCTGAAAAAACCTTTTGCAATTACCCAAATACTCCTTGTTCACATCTCTCAAAAAGTGTTTCTCTATGTCATATCTTGATGAAAGTGAAAAAGGAGAGTGAAAAAGTTGGCTTAAAACTCACATTCAGAAAACAAAGACCATGGCATCCAGTCCCATTACTTCATGGAAATAGGTGGGGAAAAAATGGAAATAGTGACAGATTTCATTTTTGGGGGCTCCCAAATCACTGCAGATGGTAACTGCAGCCATGAAATTAAAAGACACTTGCTGCTTGGAAGAAAAGCTATGACCAACCTAGATAGCATATTAAAAAGCAGAGACATTACTTCCCCATTAAAGGTCCATCTAGTCAAAGCTATGGTTTTTCCAGTGGTCATGTATGGATGTGAGTTGGACTATAAAGAAAGCTGAGTGCCGAAGAATTGACGCTTTTGAACTGTGGTATTGGAGAAGACTCTTGAGAGTCCCTTGGACTGCAAGGAGATCCAACCAGTCTATCCTAAAGGAAATCATCCTGAATATTCATTGAAATGACTGAGGCTGAAGCCAAAACTCCAATACTTTGGCCACCCGATGTAAAGAACGGGCTCATTGGAAAAGACCCTGATGCCGGGAAAAATTGAAGTCAGGAGGAGAAGGGGACGACAGAGGATGAGATGGTTGGATGGCATCACCGACTCAATGGACATCAGTTTGAGTAGGCTCTAGGAGTCGGTGATGGACAGGGAAGACTGGCATGCTACAGTCCATGGGGTCACAAGGAGTCGGACGTGACTGAGTGGCTGAGCCGACTGACTGACGTCATGCCTTATGTTTGGTTACAATCTTATCTGTGTTGGTCTAAAATCATCATATTCAAGGAGCTACCTCTCATATACTTAGGGATGAAATAATATATGCCTGACACTGTATTCTCTTCCTACTAGACTATTAGCTTTTTAAAGGGAGGAAATTCATTTTATTTCTGATATTCCTTGTATGGCAGTTAACCCAGAATTCTCTAAACAAGCATGTGTTTATCTGAAAGGAAGTATTAAGTCTAGTGAGATTGGTGGGTTTAAGGTTTTAAATATCATTTTGGTTTATAATAAACAATCTTTATACATGATCTAGATCCTTTCTGTGGGGAATGGACAAGTTATTTCAGTCTGTACTACTTTACTGTTTTCCTTTGTTTTTTAGTTTATTTTTTTAACTGGAAGAGAATTGCTTTACAATATTGTATTGGTTTCCTCCATACAATAATTATAACTAGCCATAATTATACATATTTTTCACTTTCATGCATTGGATAAGGAAATGGCAACCCACTCCAGTATTCTTGCCTGGAGAATCCCAGGGACAGCGGAGCGTAGTGGGCTGCCATCTACGGGGTCACAGAGAGTCGGACACGACTGAAGCGACTTAGCAGCAGCAGCAGCAGCATACATATATCCCCTCCCTTATGCCTCCCTCCCCTTCTCCCATCCCACCCCTTTAGGTTATCACAGAGCATGAAGTTGGGCTCCCTGTGTTATACAGCAACTTCTCACCTATTTCACACATAATAGTACATATATGTCAATGCTACTTTCTTCATTCATCTCACTGTCTCCTTCCCCTGCTGTTTCCACAAGTCTGTTCTCTACATCTGTATCTCCATTCCTTCCCTGCAAACAGGTTCATACAGATTTTCTAGATTCCATATAAATGTTTTAATATGCGATATTTGTTTTTTGCTTTCTTACTTCACTCTGCATAACAGGCTTAGGTTCATCTACTTCACTACTACTGATTCAAATTTGTTCTCTTTTATGGCTGATTAATACTGCAAGGAGATCCAACAAGTCCATTCTGAAGGAGATGAGCCCTGGGATTTCTTTGGAAGGAATGATGTTAAAGCTGAAACTCCAGTACTTCGGCCACCTCACGCGAAGAGTTGACTCATTGGAAAAGACTCTGATGCTGGGAGGGATTGGGGGCAAGAGGAGAAGGGGACGAGAGAGGATGAGATAGCTGGATGGCATCACTGACTCGATGGACGTGAGTCTGAGTGAACTCCGGGAGTTGGTGATGGACAGGGAGGCCTGGCGTGCTGCGATTCATGGGGTCGCAAAGAGTCGGACATGACTGAGCGACTGATCTGATCTGGTCTGAATATTCCATTGTATATATGTACCGCATCTTCTTTATCCATTCATCTGCAGACAGACTTCTAGATTGCTTCCATGTCCTGGCTACTGTAAATAGTGCTGCAGCGAACACTGGGGTACATGTGTCTTTTAGAATTGTGGCTTTCTCCAGATATATGCCCAGTAGTGGGATTTCTGGGTCATATGGAAGATTTAGGGCTTCCCAGGTGGTGCTGGTGATAAACAATCCACCTGCCAAAGCAGGAGATGCAAGAGATGTGGGTTTAATCCCAGGATTGGGAAGATGCCCTGGAAAAGAGAGTGGCAACCCATTCCAGTATTCTCACCTGTAAAAGCCCATGGACAGAAGAGCCTGGTGCACTATATGGGGTCTCAAAGAGTTGGACACAACTGAGCACACACACATACACACACACATATGGTAGATTTATTCCTAGATTTTGAAGGAATCTCTATACCGTTCTCCATAACGGCTATCCATCCACACTACTTTAATGTATAGATACTCTCTGCTTCCTCTCCTTCTTTTGTAGAATGATTATTTTCACAAGACTCTTTCAGTAGGAAGAGTATGACTTTCTGCACACTGATAGACTTAGGTCACAGTGTACCTCCATCACTTACTAGCTCTTTGGCCTTGGCCACGTTACTTGGAGACTTTAGGCCACATTTTTTTTTCTTGTTGCTGTTGTTATAAAACGGGATCAGTGATGCTACCCAACTCACAGGGCTCTTGTGGACTTCAGCCAAGAATATGCCTGTTAAGAGCTTAGCACAGCACAAGGCAAGTAAAATTACTCTCTATGCTGAAGCCCTATCATTGTTCTCAATGGATCAGATTCCATTCTAACCCTTGTACGTGCATCATTTTATATTTGATGTCCATGGTGACCCTAAGTTGATTATTTTCCCCCTCCTACAGATGAGAACAAGAAAGTTTAGCAGGGTGAAATGAAATTTGCAAGAATACATAACCATTAAACAGAAAGTGGGTTAGACCTTGAGGAAAAAAAGCTTGCTTAAAAAAAAAAGGACTCATTTTTAGTTGCATTTTCTAGATTTATCTATTATTGACATCATCGTAGTTGATAACATAAGTAGTTTCTTTTTATAATTATTTCTCATATGCAGATCAAAGGTTACAAATTAATAGTTAAACATACTGGAGAGTGTAATTTCCTTTTAAAGCAGCAATATAGATATCAATTAAATAGCAAATTAGATATACCTTTTGACTTATGTGCAAAGAAGAGAATTGCTACAGTGTTAAAGAGTTCTTAACTACTGGATAGTCAGGTAATTAGGAAGCTGTCAAAGCTTGTTATGTTATCTTGTAGCAGTTGGTGTTCTGAATATTTCTTGCTACTCCTGTCTGAATGGGATGTGGTTAATATGCAGCTTCAGTCAACAAAGGTTCAAAGGGGACAATTTAATTACGACTCTGTAACTTCTTAATTTTCAATTATTATAACACAGGGAACTGCCCTTGAGAAAGGGCAGTTAAAAGACATTTTACCACTTGTGTAAGATTGCAGAAATGGACGAACTTGAAAACAATGATGTTTACTACAGTAAGGCCATAGTCTACTGTGTGTGTGTGTGTGTGTTTTATATATGTTAACATGGTAGTAAATTGAACAAAAACTTTTCCTAAAGATGATTCCATAGAATATTAACATTCATTTCATAGAAATATTAACAAGTATCCCTTTTAAAATGCTTTTATGGAAAAAAATTGAGAAATACTAGGTTACATAAAGCCAAAGAAATATTTTTTGTTCTTGCAGAGGTTCTCAGAGACTTAAGTAATGTGTATATTAAATCACCAAGGGAGTTAATACATAAAATATCCCAAATTACATAACCAGAGATTGTTACTTTGTTTTTCTAGAATACTTTGAAACTAGACTTCAGTGGCATATTCTCTGAATTATGCTGGTATAATGGAAAAAAGTTAAACACCTGGCAGCTCAAGTTTGGCCAACGACTTGACTAATTATCTTGGACAAGTCCACTGGTTCATTCATTCACTCATTCATTCCCATAATATCATCACTCACCCAGTTGTTCAAGTCAAGAACCAAGGAAGCATCCTTAAGTTGTCTTCTTCTCTCCCTCCAACTGTAAAATTAGAAGGCTCAACCTCTGAGACGTATCTCAAATCCAGCCACTTCTTTCCATTTTCACTGCTTCCACCCAATTCCTTACCCTAATCATTTCTCACCTAAACTACTGAGGCAGAAGATTCAAAATAGTCTCCCTGATCCACACTTTGTCCATCTTTCATATTGCAGCCAGAAGGATCTATATAAGAGATAAACTAACCAAGGCAAGCATCTTCCACAAACATTCTAGTGATATCCTGTGACTCTCACACAAATACTAAAGTAAATTTCTGAGTAAAGTAGATCTAACTATGAAGGACAAGCAGTAAATCTTCTAGGAAGTAATAGTGAAGACTTTATGATGGTGGAATAGGCAGAGATATTTAAAACAGAAAAAACACTTTTTTTCCTACTAACCATAGTGGAAAAGCTTGATAAATTGGACTGCAATAAAATTAAGAACTTCAATTCATCAAAAGACATCAAAAGAGTGAAAATTTAGCCTCCATAGTGGGTTATTAACATATACAATAGACAGAAGATTCATATCTAGGCCTTTTAAAAATGTATACAAACACCACCTATAAATCATACACAAAGCAGAAATAACCCAATATGGGCCAGAGACAAGAATAAGGCACCTTAAACATATACTATTTTTGACTGTACACTTCATGATAATTCACTGAACTATACACCTTTATGGTACATGGTTTTAACTTCAAAAAATTTTACAATAATTTATATACCCAGATACTTCAAGACACGAGCTAACTTCCTTGGAGACTGAAGTAACTTGGCCCACTTTCAATGCTTAGTTGTCTCTACAATGGTCTTCACAAAACAAGTCATTTTTTCTTTGAAAAGATAGACGTATTTCACTTTTTTCCCTACAGGGTAGTACCAGCAGAGCATTTCTGAATAAGAATTGCATGATTATATAAAGCCCTAGCTCTTCATATCATGGAAAAGTCATTAATAAGTCATTGAATCTGCCCATACAGTAGCATTTAATATACATGGAGGGCTCACTGTTGTGTTTTGCATAAGGTGAATAAACAAAGAATCAAAGAGCAAGGAGTATTAATATTTTAAGTACAATATTTAATTTGAAAAACAGGACAAGGAGGTATTAGCATTGAAAGCAGATAAAAAAAATATGTCTGGATGAGAAATGGAGAAGAGACATCATTAAACATGTGGGCTAGGTAAGAATACAAATAGAATGCTAGACTCCCTTGACAAACAGCCAGTCTGACTTGGTGCAAATGGCATCATCATCTTCTATGGACTGATTCTCTAGTAAACCAAACTGAGGAAATGGAAATTCCCCGGATTCGATCTGCATTTTGTTTTCCTCATTTCTGCTTTCACCAAGTGTTTGAGATTCAACACAAACACTAGCCCAAGGATATATCCATCTTCACAAAGCTGCTTTTAAAAAATGTATATATTTTTGTGCCTGTGATAATGGCATGGATCACTCGTGGGTCTGGAACCAAGTTGTGTTTTGCCCTATAATTGGTAAAAGTGAAAATCACTCAAGTGTGTTCGACTCTTTGGGACCTCATGGACTATACAGTCCGTGGAATTCTCCAGGCCAGAATACTGGAATGGGTAGCTGTTTCCTTCTCCAGGGGATCTTCCCACCCAGAGATCGAACCCAGGTCTCCCACATTGCAGGTGGCTGGCTGAGCCACCAGGGAAGCCCAAGAATAGTGGAGTGGGTAGCCTATCTTTTCTCCAGAGGAATGCAGTGGGCAGTCTGTTCCTTCTCCAGGGGATCTTCCCAACCCAGGAATAGAACTGGGGTCTCCTGCTTTGCAGGTGGACTCTTTACCACCGGAGTTACCAGGGAAGCCCTTGTGATGGGTGAGCAGCTGCAAATAGGAGAGAATGATGATCTCGAGGAGCATATTTTTCTATTTCTGCAAGTTCCGAGTTAGAAACAGCCATGAACTCTCATGAACTCTCAGCCCTGCCAGGAGAGGAGAGATCACCCATGACTTAAAAAAAAAAAAAAAAAAAATTAATGGGAAGCGACAGCCAAGAAGCTTTCAGAACTGAAGTTCTTCACTATAGAGAGTTTACATTGTCTCCTACACAGTGTCCTGTGGAAATTGGTGTTAAAATAAATAAATATCAGGCCTCCAATCATTTGGGGGCTCTCAAGTAAATAAATAAAATCCCCAGCCAAGGGGAAAAAAATATCAAAAATCTTCCAAGCGTGAGAAGTGTGCCTGGTGAAAGATCTAAAAATGTCCTTCTTTTTAAAGAAAGAAATAAGTATAATTAGATTTCACAAATGGCCCTTGCTTTAGGGCATGGTGGAGGGGCGGGATAAATTGTCATAAGTGTATACTGTGTGTGACACAGGCCAGGAAACACCCACGATTAAAATCATTTCCTAGGATATATTTTTAATACCCTGAAAATGCTTATGAAAACATCAGTAGGGATCTTGAAAGCCTTCAGCAGGAGGCACAAGGCAAAGCTGAAGTCCTCTGGTCTGAGTGTGTGAGTCTGTTTTGGACTTTAATGCTTTCTGTCCCATGGAGGCAAAGGAAAAAAATCTCCTTGCCCCTAACTGTGATTTTCTCACACAATAATTTCAGCTCCAAATGCAACTCATCTGTCTGCTCCTGGAATTGGGGCCAGGTGGGGGTGGGTTGAGCAGCACAAATCAGGGAGCAGAACTTCTGCCATTAAAACACAGTGGCTTGATTAGGTTTTCATAGTTAGCAGGTGATGAATGAAGGGCAAAGAGAAGGCTGTTCCTCATGTAATAGGGCGATAATAGGAGACTCATTTGGGCTGCTACAATCCACTTTGGCTGGTGTCAGCTTTTCCATTACACACACAGCTTTTCAGGAAGGTGATGATAATTCAATCCAGGAATAGGAAAAATAAAACGAAAGTAAATTAACTGTGGGCCGAGACTTGGCAAATAGGGTCTCCACTCGGGCATGCTAAGCCCAGAAGTCTAAAAGTAGGTCACCTTTAATTCTCTGCTGGAGAGATTACTGTTTTCCGGCTTTTTTTTTTTTTTTTTGCAATGTGGTTGACTGCAGGGCCCTATGCTGAACTTCCTTGCTTGAAATGCAATGATTCTCGATTCCAATTATATCACACCAAGGATGGGCCTATGATGAGAGCAGTGTCAAGAGGCTTTGCTCTCGCAGGAAGATGATCCTCTGCTGCATCAGCTCTAGGAGGAGAGAGCATTTTCAAATTTCCATCACCAGCTTACTCTGCTTTCTCTCCTACCATTCTGGTAAGAGTAACCAACCACTCAATGTCTTGATTGCTCTCCATTACTGCCACCTCGTGCTTGTCCCCAGGCAGCCCACTGGGACAGCCCCAGGAAGGTGTCATCAGTGATCTGTCAACAGCCCCATCCCAGTGCCTGGATAGCAGGTGCTCAGAAAATATTTGCTGAGTGATATTCAAAAGATACTTTTTGCTATTCCCAACTTTCCTGGGCTTACTGGTTTTTATTTTCCTCCCAGTTTTCCCTCATTAGTCCTTCTTAGCATCCTTGAGGGTCTCTACTTCCATTGTCTACTCTTTGAGGGTTGAGGGACTTCAGCTTCTGCCCACTTCTGTTCTATTCATCTGCTCTCTTTCAAACTCAGAGCCGCAACTTGACATATATTTGGAGAAAGTCATAAATCTAAAAGATACATACACCCCAATGTTCATAGCAGCATTATTCACAACAGCCAAGACATAGAAGCAACCAAAATATCCATCTATAGATGAGTAGTTAAAGAAGACGTAGTACATACATATGATGGAATATTACTCAGCCATAAAAAGAATGAAATAACGCTATTTGCAGCAACATGGATGAACCTAGAGATTATCATTCTAAACAAATAAATCAGTCAAATACTGTATGATACCACTTATCTGTGGAATTTAAAAATTTATCCAAATAAACTTATTTACAAAACAGAAAGACTCACAAAGAAAACCAACGTATGGTTACCAAACTGGAAATGTGTGTGTGTGTTGGCGGGGGTGGGGGGGGGGGCGGTGGATAAATTGGAATTAACATATACACACTACTATGTATAAATAGATAACCAACAAGGACCTACTATATAGCACAGGAAACTCTACTCAATACTCTATAATACCCTAAATGGGAAAAAAATCTGAAAAAGAATAGATATATGTATAACAGAATCACTTTGCCATAGGCCTGAAACTAACACAACATTGTAAATCAACCATACTCCATATAAAATAAAAATTTTTTTAAAGAATCAATGCAGAAAATACCCCCACACAACTCAGAGCTGCAGTTTGAAGGACTGGTGACTCCCTCCATTTTCCTCTCCAGTCCAGAAGTGTTGGCCACATAGCAAACAATCTCTTGAATGGTTTATTGGAAACATCAACACTTGGACTCATTACTCATACCCTCATGCCATTCTGATATTGCTTTATTATTTTTATTATATTTTAGTCACTCAAGTCATAAAACTGGATTTACTCCTGAATAACACTTAGCCTTTCTTGTTTCACCTCTGCTCTCACTGTATTAGTTGAAAGATATAATGAAAATCCCAGAAACACTCTTATTTTACTTTGAGACACAATAGCATTATCATATCTAATAAAATTAGTAATATACCCTTAATATAATTTAGCAACCAGTCCACATTCAATTTTCCCCCAACTGACTAAAAAATAAACCTAAGTTAAAAATAAATTAGAACCCAAAGAAAGTTCACATAAATTGCATTTGACTGATGTTTATTGTTTATTAAATCATTTTAAACCTTTAATAGTAGTTCTCTATCCCTTTTTTTCAATGCTACATATTTGCTGAAGAAACTGGATATTCAGAAAGTTTTTCATATAAAGTCACTAATTTATTGTGATATATCTTATGCTACTAAATCTCTTCCATGGCAATATATAGGTTATTTGGAATTTCAAGTATAATATGAATATAATGAAATCTACAAATTTTTAAAGCACACCTTTATAACTGTTTATATATTGACATTATCCATATCAATATTTAGAACATTTTCATCCCACAGAAAGATGTAAATGTGACCCTTTCCAGCCATCAGCTACCCACCACAGGCAAATTCAGATACTATTCTGACTATGATAGTATCTGATACTATCTATGATATCTATACTGCTAAGAGCATAGATTGCTTTTGCCTATTTGTTCACTTCACATTAATGGAATTACACCTTATGAACTCTTTTGTATTATAACTTGGTTATTTCATTCAACATAAAATTTTTGAGTTTCATACATATGTTGAGTGTATGTGTAGTTGGTTCTTTTTTATTGCTGTGTGATTTTATGAACACATCATGATTCATTTGTCATTTTCCTATGGACAGATATTGTCTGTTGTGAATATAGCTGCTAAAAGCATATATGATCTTTTTGAAGACATAACTGTTTAATATCTTGTGGACATATGTTAGGAGTAGGATTGCTTGGTTATAGAGGAAGCAAGTATTTTGTTACAGATTGATAGTAGTCTCAAGTCGTTTAGCACTTGACATTCTTACCAGAAAAGTATGAAATTTGCAGTTATTCTATACCCTCACCAGTACTTAATTTTATATTATCAATCTTTCAAATATTGGTCATCTTGTAGGGTGTGCACTGATCGATGGATGAGCAGTGCCAGTATTTATGTTTAACTCCCAGATTCACCCCAAATTAAGAATAAGCCAACAACTTTCACAAGTGTTGAGACTTTAATAGGAACAAGCTCTTTCACGTGGTGTTGTCTGCTATCAGTAAAAATGCAATTAAGGTTGGTGAGACTGAAAAACATGGGAAGACTCAAATCTCATCTAATTCTTCCCTCTTTCAAAATTCTTTGGCCAAAGTGGGCATTTAAACAGATTCAATATCAAAAGCCCGTCAACCTCTGTCAGATCATATAGAGCAGCAGGTTTTCTAGGGAAATCTCAAGTCTTAGCTTCTGGTTAAAGTTGATGTATCCATCCTTTTATTCACCTAACTTGACAAGACATGCAAAACTGCACAAACATGTATCCAAAAGAATTCTACTCATCAATGAGTATTTTGGAGTGTATGCAGTTATACAATGTATGAAAGCAAATTAAGGACAATAGAAAACAGCTGCATGGCTTTGAACCGGGAATGACCACCCATTTCTGATTTTCAGCATGGGATGGGCTGTAGGGCATGTACGATGGGAAAGGAAATAACATTTACTAAGCAGATACAATGTGCCACCCATCACACACAGAATTTTTGGTACCTAGTCTTGAATTAGGTCCTCACTAAAATCTTTAAGGTGGGTTTTATTACTACATTTTACTAAGAAGGAAACTGAGGCTCAGAAACATTTAGGAGCTTTCACTGTAAGCGCTTGGACCAGAATACACCCAGTAATATAAGTAGTAATGCCACAGAGTTTTCTCTTACAAAGAGATGAATTAGATTAAATTTAGAGATAATAAGAAACTTATGCAAAAGCTATTCCTAAAAATCCTTGAATTGTCTACACAGTAGGGCAGAGTGGCTTGGTATATATAACCTGAAAGAGTAATACTTAAGCATGCTAAAGCTTGAGAATCAGTAAGTTAGACTAAAAGAAAGAACATAAGATGATATATGCAGATTCAGGGCTCTCTTCTTTTTAGCATTTTACAGGACTTATGAAATCTCTAGTGGTGAACAGGTATGGCAGAACAGTCTCAAGCATTCCTCCTTGTGTGCATAGCTTACTTGTTTGGTTTAAGTACTGATCCTTTATAATCATAAAACACATTACATCTACTACATCTGTTGGTCTGAGAATTTTACAATATAGTATAACTACAGCTACAAAGAAAAATGTTATATTCCATAATCAACCAAAAGGTAAAATGTGGATACAATAGCATTCCTATTGTACTATGAGGAAAACTGGAGTTTAGAGAGATTTAAGATATGTGCCCAGAGCTCTAGTATATGCTGGACAGAAAGTGATTCTAGTTATCTGTTTTAAGCTGAAAGTAGAAGACCCATTTCAGGAATCAGGCCAAGGATTTAGCTACCAGAAAACTTGGAATTTTATACAATTCATGAGGTTCTCATGGCAAGTATATAGGTGGGAGAAACATCAACATCCTCAGATATGCAGATGATACCACTCTAATGGCAGAAAGCAAAGAGGAACGAAAGCCTCTTGATGAGGGTGAAAGAGGAGAGTGAAAGAGCCAGTTTCAGATTAAATATTAAATAAACTAAGATCATGGCATGTGGCCCCATTACTTCATGGCAAATAGAAGGGGAAAATGTGGAAGTAGTAAGAAATTTCTTCTTGGGCTCCAAAATCATTGTGGACTGTGACTGCAGCCATCAAATCAGAAAACAATTGCTTCTTGGGGGAAAGTGATGACAAATCTAAACAGTGTTGAAAAGCAGAGATATTACTCTGCCAACAAAGATCCAAATAGTCAAGGCTATGGTCTTCTCTGTGGTCACATACAGTTGTGAGAGCTGGGCTGTAAAGAAGACAGAACTCCTAAGATTTGATGCTTTTGAACTGTGGTGCTGGAGAAGACTCCTGAAAATCCCTTAGACAACAAGGAGACTAAACCTGTAAATTTTAAGGGAGATCAACCCTGAATTTTCACTGGAAGGACTGATGCTGAAACTGAAGCTCTAATATTTTGTTCATCTGATGTGAACAGACAACTTATTGGAAAAGTCCCTGATGCTGGGAAAGATCAAGGGCAGAAGGAGAAGAGGATATTAGAGGATGAGATGGCTGCACGGCATCACCGATGCAATGAATATGAACTTGGGCAAACTCTGGGAGATGGTGAAGGACAGGGATGCCTGGTGTGCTGCAGTCCATGGTTGAAAAGAGTTGGACACAACTGGGTGACTGAACAAGAACAAAACTTGGAATTTTATATACTTCAGAACGTCTCATTGAAAAACAGGTGGGAGAGTTTACCCAAGAAATGATTGAGCACATTGGGCA
Source organism: Bos indicus (assembly GCF_029378745.1). Taxonomy (NCBI): domain Eukaryota; kingdom Metazoa; phylum Chordata; class Mammalia; order Artiodactyla; family Bovidae; genus Bos; species Bos indicus. Next base: position 33,099,401 of record NC_091781.1, read on the forward strand.
AATACTTGACTCACTGGAGAAGATGACCAATCATTGCTTATACAGGTGAGATGATTTGGCAGTTATTCCTAGCCTTGATTTTGCTATGAGCCTCATAATGGATGGTGATCTTCAAGGAAGAGGCCATACTCCCTGGGTTGCAGACTCCATGAGCCTGCTGTAGCTACACCTATCTCTCTCATACTCATGAGAGCATAGCAGACTGCAAGGAGTTAAAAATTATCTAAGGAACCTTGAAAGTTCTCAGTTTTGTAGTAAGAAGTGAGTCATCCATGAATGATGGTCTTAGAGATTTTTTTTTGTTAGTATATCCATAACTTAGAGGACAACAAGCATCCCTAGCTTTATAAAATGTGGCATCCATTCCTATGAGAATGATACTCTTATGTGGACTTTATTTGGACAAACACGAATCTTTTGAAGAAAAGTTAGGGAAGAGAGAATAAGGTCAGACTTCTTTGGTGAAATCTCAGTTCTGTTGTTAGACATTGGATGACTCAGTTCAACATTCTGAGTCATGGTTTCCTCATCTCTAAAATGAGGATACACTCATGCCTACTTCATAAGGCTATGGTGAAGACTGAAAATATACATAATGTGCTTAGATAATATAAAATAATATAACATACACTTAGCACATAGTAAGTGTTCAAGGTGATGAGTAAGAAAATGGAGCATGGGCAAAAACAATTGGAGAATTAGTGGAGAAGAGGACCTGCCACCTTACCTTTAAAAGAAATAGCTACCATCAGCCTGAAAGAGACTACACATTGAAAAGGATCTTAAAATAGTTTTCATTTTCCTGATGTACGAAGGAAATGACTTTGATAAGAGGGAGGTCAGATATATGACTATAGGAGCTCATGGGATACCAAGGTCAGAAGAGATTTCTTCTATTAGTACTAGGAGAGGCCCACAGTTTTGTTTTATATCAGGAGAGATGGAAGGCAAAACCAATACAATATTGTAAAGCTTAAAAATAAAATAAAATTTAAAAAAAAAGAAAAGATCCAAAGCAAATAAAGCAAAATTTTAATGTTTGTAAAGTTTCAAGAAAAAAAAAAAGAGAGAGAGAATGGGTGCTGGCCTTTGAAAATAGGGTATGAATGTCAGTACTACTGTTTACCTGCTGTGTAAACTTGGACAAGTCACTACCTATCCTTTAGTCTCAGTTTCCTCCTCTATAAAATGGGGGTGCTAACTATAACTACCCCCAGAGAGTAGTTGGGAGGATTAGGCACAAATAAACACATAGGCACAAATATACTAAGGCAAAATGGTTGTCTGAGGAGGCATAAGAAATAGCTGTGAAAAGAGAAATGAAACACAAAGGAGAAAAGGAAAGATAAACCCATTTGAATGCAGAGTTCCAAAGAACAGCAAGGAGAGATAAGAAAGCCTTCCTCAGTGATCAATGCAAAGAAATAGAGGAAAACAATAGAATGGGAAAGACTAGAGATCTCTTTAAGAAAATTAGAGATACCAAGGGAACATTTCATGCAACGATGGGCACAATAAAGGACAGAAATGGTATGGACCTAACAGAAGAGAAGATATTAAGAAGAGGTGGCAAGAATACACAGAACTGTACAAAAAAGATCTTCATGATCCAGATAACCACAAAGGTGTGATCACTCACTTAGAGCCAGACATCCTGGAATGCAAAAGTCAAGTGGGCCTTAGGAAGCATCACTATGAACAAAGCTAGTGGAGGTGATGGAATTCCAGTCGAGCTATTTCAAATCCTAAAAGATGATGCTGTGAAAGTGCTGCACTCAAAATGCCAGCAAATTTGGAAAACTCAGCAATGGCCACAGGATTGGAAAAGGTCAGTTTTCATTCCAATCCCAAAGAAAGGCAATGCCAAAGAATGCTCAAACTACCGCACAATTGCACTCATCTCACATGCTAGCAAAGTAATGCTCAAAATTCTCCAAGCCAGGCTTTAGCAGTAGGTGAACTGTGAACTTTCAGATGTTCAATCTGGATTTAGAAAAGGCAGAGAAACCAGAGATCAAATTGCCAACATCTGCTGGATCATTGAAAAAGCAAGAGAGTTCCAGAAAAACATCTACTTCTGCTTTATTGACTATGCCAAACCTTTGATGGTGTGGATCACAACAAACTGTGGAAAATTCTTAAAAAGATGGGAATACCAGACCACCTTACCTGCCTCCTGAGAAATCTGTATGTAGGTCAAGAAGCAACAGTTAGAACTGGACATGGAACAACAGACTGGTTCCAAATAGGAAAAGGAGTATGTCAAGTCTGTATATTGGTACCCTGCTTATTTAACTTATATGCAGAGTACATCATGAGAAATGCTGGACTGGATGAGGCACAAACTGGGATCAAGATTGTCAGGAGAAATATCAATAACCTCAGATATGCAGATGACACCACCCTTATGGCAGAAAACGAATAAGAACTAAAGAGCCTCTTGATGAAAGTGAAAGAGGAGAGTGAAAAAGTTCCTTAAAACTCAACATTCAGAAAACTAAGATCATGGCATCTGGTCCCATCACTTCATGGCAAGTAGATGGGGAAACAATGGAAACAGTGACATACTTTATTTTCTTGGGCTCCAAAATGACTGTAGATGGTGACTGCAGCCATGAAATTAAAATACGCTTGCTCCTTGGAAGAAAAGTTATGACCAACCTAGATAGCATATTAAAAAGCAGAGACATTACTTTACCAACAAAGTCTGTTTAGTCAAAGCTATGGTTTTTTTCAGTAGTCATGTATGGATGTGAGAGTTGAACTATAAAGAAAGCTGACCACAGAAGAATTGATACTTTTGAACTGTGGTGTTGGAGAAGACTCTTGAGAGTCCCTTGGACTGTAAGGAGATCCAATCAGTCCAGCCTAAAGGAAATCAGTCCTGAATATTCACTGGAAGGACTGATGTTAAAGCTGAAACTTGAATACTTTGGCCACCTGATGTAAAGAAGTGACTTATTGGAAAAAAGCCTGGGAAAGATTGAAGGTGAGAGGAGAAGGGGATGACAGAGGATGAGATGATTGGATGGCATCACCAACTCAATGGACATGATGGGTAATCTCCGGGAGTTGGTGATGGACACGGAGGCCTGGCATGCTGCGGTCCATGGGGTCACAAAGAGTCAGACACAATTGAGAGACTGAACTGAACTGAACTCAGAAAGTTCCTGATAAGTTCTCATCACCTGTTGTTCATGATTGTCATAATCAGGGATAATAATAAAAGCAAAGCCATCTCACTCCCTTCTGTGGACAGAAATAATACTGATAATTTATATTAATGAAAATCCAAGTGGTAAAACACTGATGCCACAAATCCACTCTTGTAAGTATCCTGAGAAATATAGAAACTTTCCATGGAAGAAAAATACAAATTCATCTATGCCAACAGAGCTATTCCATCAAACACAAAGTCCTCATGCCTTTAATTGAATTTGAGAGCTAATGATAGATGTTTGTGATCAATGGTCCAGATGACTGGAAAATGTGAATATGAATGCAAAGTGGGTTCATCTGTATCACTATGGTGCTATGTATAGAATAAAACTAAATATCCTAATTGCATTCCCCTGGTCTTCCTTTCCCACAGTAGCTTTATGCTTCATTTAGAATGGTTAATGTGGAAATTAGTGCCCAGCAAAACCAAAACATCTTAAATAACTGGTTCTAGGGCTTGATGTCACAGCGTGACAAATCAGCATGTATGATTTGAAAAACACTAAAAATAAAATCTTAATATATTAAAAAGATAACCCTAAGGGCAAAATGATAAAATGGAAAAAGCTTTGAGTCAGAAAATGAGGGTTTTAGCCACATAACCGGAGAAGGCAATGGCACCCCACTCCAGTACTCTTGCCCGGAAAATCCCATGGGTGGAGGAGCCTGGTAGGCTGCAAAGTCGATGGGGTCACTAAGAATTGGATATGACTGAGCGACTTCACCTTCACTTTTCACTTTCATGCATTGGAGAAGGAAATGGCAACCCACTCCAGTGTTCTTGCCTGGAGAATTCCAGGGACGGGGGAGCCTGGTGGGCTGCCATCTATGGGGTCGCACAGAGTTGGACACGACTGAAGTGACTTAACAGCAGCAGCCACATAACATCATTTTTGTGTGTGTGCAACTTTTAAGTTGTTCTGTAGTGTATAAGGCTGCCAGTTCACAGCCATTCTTTTAACTTCCCCGAGCCTTAATTTACTCATCTGTAAACCCCCAATTAAAACATTTATCATGCCTATTAAATAGGGCTGTCATAAAAATTGACTTGTGTATAAACTTTAAATTGGTAACATCTTATAAAATAGTTTATTAGAAATTTATGGATTTTTTATTCCATAAGAATATTCCAAAATGTTAAGAAATAAGTACACACAAGATCAAAATCTTTCTAATCATCCCACTGTGCAGGAAAGAAAACACAATTAAATCAGGACCTGCTCAAAGCTAGATCAACTCCTTTAAAAATGGAGATAGAATTTTTTTGATGATGATGGGAGGCTGTCAGTTGATACCCATGCCTCCCTTTAACCACAAGGATAACCTGTCTAAAAGTCACTCTATACTACCACTTGAGGAATTTCCTAATTCACTTACCAGGCTGCATTCATCAAGACAGAACGTTGAGACTGCCTAACAATGAACTGAAAAGCAGGGCAGAAGGAATGCCACTAACTTTGTAACTTACAAAGAGTGATTGCAAGCCAATGTTGTTAAAGGGATCAATGGTATTGAAAGAATGAGTTGTGGCAAGTGGAGTATCGACCACTGAAGGGAATGACGGACAATTACAGCCCCAGTCCAATAGCAGTGTTATAAAGGTCACTGCTGAAAGATGTCTCAGTTCCCCCTTTGAAAAGTCCTGTGACATTTGATTACCATTCTTTTCCCTCTCCATTATTCCGTTTTCTCAAGTGGTTCTATCAGTATCTCATTGACAGCAAATAGCATTATCCAGCAGATGGTTACCATATCATCTATGTCATTAGCATTTTGTGATTTTTACACCCTGCATAGGAAGCTTTGTGAAATGAGATTTTTGGGAGACTCAGAATGCTATGCGAGACTGCAACTGGCACATTATTTAAAATGCAAAAACTACAGTTGTAGATTATTAAGATTACAGATTAAAATTCTCCCCGAGTCAAGGAATGAAGGAAGCTATGGTTCTCTAGGTGGTGTTCATTTCCCCATTGCAGTACGTACCAGTAATGAACAACATGTGTTATACTTTCAAGCCTAGCTAATAGTCAGGAACACAACCCGTGTGCAAAGCCCATATTATGACTTAATGTTACATGAAAAAACTATCACCCTGGCATTTCTATGCTTTTGTGATATTTCCTTCTGAAATGGAAAAATTCCTATTAAGTGTACTGAATGAACTTTCAAAAAGGAGGAAATAAGGAAGAATTTTTTTTTTTCCTTCTCTGGTTTCCTATATGTGTTTGGTTATGTATTCTTATGTCTCTACCTTTCACCAGATTGTCAGGTCTAGAGGAGTAGGAACACCTCTGATTCAACTCCTGCTTCATTTTTGCATGGCTCCCAACATTCAGCATCAGTTCAGTTCAATTCAGTCACTCAGTCGTGTCCAACACTTTGCAACCCCATGAATTGCAGCACGCCAGGCCTCCCTGTCCATCACCAACTCCCGGAGTTCACTCAAACTCACATCCATCGAGTCAATGATGCCATCCAGCCATCTCATCCTCTGTCGTCCCCTTCTCCTCCTGCCCCTAATTCCTCCCAGCATCAGAGTCTTTTCCAATGAGTCAACTCTTCGCATGAGGTGGCCAAAGTACTGGAGTTTCAGCTTTAGCATCATTCCTTCCAAAGAAATCCCAGGGCTGATCTCCTTCAGAATGGACTGGTTGGATCTCCTTGCAGTCCAAGGGACTCTCAAGAGTCTTCTCCAACACCATAGTTCAAAAGCATCAATTCTTCGGTGCTCAGCCTTCTTCACAGTCCAACTCTCACATCCATACAGGACCATTGGAAAAACCATAGCCTTGACTAGACGGCTTTGTTGGCAAAGTAATGTCTCTGCTTTTGAATATGCTATCTAGGTTGGTCATAACTTTCCTTCCAAGGAGTAAGCGTCTTTTAATTTCCTGGCTGCAATCACCATCTGCAGTGATTTTGGAGCATAGTCATGTATAACAAATGGTCAGTGCAAATACAAGTGTCTTGATAAGATGAATGGTTTGGAGAGGGACCAGATACATCCAAGAAAGAACACCTACCTAGGCATCATCATCTATGACATGTAAGCTAGTGGCTCAAACACTTAGCTGTGCCCCAGAATTGACTAAAGGAAATTAGACTTCAAGGCCCCACTTCAAACTTATTGAATCAGAATTTCTCATTGAAGGGCCCTGGAATGTAAATTTCAATATAAGTTTCTAAGTTGCATATTTTGTAGCCAGTTTGGTTCTGGTTTGTAGAGTCATATTTAAGACTCTTTGAGATAAAGGAAGCCCTTTTGTTTTGGTCAGACATAGGCAATTGATTCACCTGATACACCATTTCTGGCAGTGGTCACTGAGGACCTAGATACTCAAAGTTGGACTATAGAACAGCAGTGTCCCCTGGAAGCGTATTAGAAAAGCTGAACTGCAGGCTCTGCAGCAAACCCCCTGAATAAAAAAAAAAAAAAAAAGAATCATTTCCCAGAGAAGAAAATGGCAACCCACTCCAGTATTCTTGCCTGGAGAATCTCACAGACAGAGGAGCCTGGCAGGCTACAGTCCATGGGGTTATAAGAGTCAGACGTGGCCTAGAGTAATGTTAACAGAATGTGACACGCAGAGAGGCACTATCAATGTTACCTGGCAGGTTGTTTGAAATGCAGAATCTGAGGCTCCATCTCAGAGCTAACTGAATGAGAATCTATGGGGGAGGGATCCAAGACTGTGTTTTTCTTAATACTCTTTCTTTTTCCATAAATTTTTCTTTTCAGTTGCACTGGGCCTTCATTGCTGTGCATGATCTTTCTCTAGTTGCTGCGAGTGGGGGCCACTCTTTGTTGCAGCGTGTGGGTTGCTCACTGCAGTGGTTTCTCTTGTTGTGGAACACAGGCTCTTGGGTGCCGAGGCTTCCGCAGTTGCAACACCCAGGCTTAGTAACTGTGGCACAGAGACTTGTAGCTGTGGCACAGGGGCTTAAGAGCACGGGCTCAGTTGCTCTGCAGCATGTAGGATCTTCCTGGACCAGGGATTGAACCCATGTCCCTCGCATTGGTAGGCAGATTCTTATCTACTGTACCCCCAGGGAAGTCCCAAGACTGTGTTTTAACAAGCTTTCCAGGTGATGCTCAAGTATGGTAATGTTTGAGACCTACTGGTCTAAAGCCCTGTGTTAAAAAGGGTTACAAAGATAGGCTGGGCTTCCGGCAAACTGATGCATTCATTGGTTCATGATACGTATCCAGGTGCAGAGGGGGAAGTGATAACCCTCATGCTACACATATATTATTTCTGCTCTAGATGGAAAACTTGACTCACACGTATGATGCTTGACATCAGAATTAGTACTAGGATGAAGAGTGAAAGATGAACAAACAAAAAATGAAAAAGACTATGGCAGGAAAATTAAGAAAAAGATTAAACCTCATGCAGATAAAACAAGTATAGCATTCTATTAGTAATTGTTGAAGTTGGATGATGAGTAATGAGAATGTATTGTACTATTTCTTCTACTTTTGAGTATACATGAAATGCTTCATAATAAAAAGCTGAAAAATAAACGCATCCTGAGATACATTATTGCCTATGTAGTTAAAAAGCATTAAAATATGGATAATATCTATTGCTAATGAAGGTATGAGAAAAGCAAACTCATACACTGATGGTAGGAGTACAAGTAGTTATGACTTTTGGAAGATAATTTGACAGTAATGCTAGACTGTTTAAAAATGTTTCACATATAGTGATCCAGTAACTATTTTTAGAAAGCATATCTACAGAAGAACTCAGCCATTTGTGTATGGATACAATACAAAGAAGATGACGGTGGCTTTACTTGTAATAAGAAGTAACTTGGAGTCTACATAACTATAAAGATAAAACATGTTCATAATGAGGTCGATTGTACAATTATTATTTCTAAAGATACATCTAAATGTACTGCTCTAGAAGACAATAACATATCACTGAAAAGATAAAAATGTCTATCATGCCTTTCAGTGGGAAGAAAAACTCCTAATGTTTACGTGTATGGCTGTCTCTGTACGTACATAGGCAAGTATCTGGAAGTCTAATACTGAACAGTTAATGGTTACTTGGGGGAGAAATATGCCCATTTTGAGGAGGAAGTCTATAGTTTTCAATTTTGTATAATTTTGCACTATTATCCTTTTTGTATCTTGGTCCGTGTGACAGTGTTCCTGCCAATGAGATATAAATGAGTGTCACAGGGAAAGCTCTTTGAAGTTTTGAGAAAGCTGGTTGATAGGGCCAAATTCAGGAGGTCCCTACAATTTGTTCTTTGCCCTTCCCCTTCCTTCTAGCTTGGAAACTAGCTGAATACCTGAAAAAGAGAAGCTATTTTGCAAGCACTGGGGTAATGGATCCATGATTTTAGAGATGGTACAATGGAAAACTAAAAGGAAGCCTGGGTTCCCGAAGCAAGTGTGGAATGAATTAGACCTGAATGGTTTTTTCAAACTCTGCATTATATCTATAAGATAAAGCCATTGATTTGTTCATATTCTTTAGACTTCTGTCACTTACAGACAAACAATTTTCTACCCAAGCATTATTTAACTACCCAGGGATCTAGGTACATCTGGCATAAGTGGGGATCGGATACATAAATATCAATATATGTGCAGATCAGTTTCATCTAAAGATGTGCATCTGGTCCACCAGAAGTTCTCAGCCTTAGCAAAATGCTGGGTACATAATTTAATGAAAGAGTAAGGGAATCTATAAAAGAGTAATGTACAGTTATCTCTAGATGGTGAGATTATGGATGATTTTAATTTCCTTTTGTATACTTGCCTGTATTTTCTGAATATTTAAAATCAGTTAAAAAAAACTATTCTTAAAAATTATTAAAGCTGTGTGGTAGGGCTTAATGATAAAGTGAAACTATGTTATTCCATAGATATCAACATATTGCAAATCAAACCATTCCCCACCTCCCTCCCTCCACTGAAAAAAAATAGAATGAGATCCTGATAAAGCTCGATATATAAGATGAGTGTTTGTCTGTTCCCCCATCAGGATGATAGAGGAGTTTTACTTTACAATTATATTACATATTTATAAAGAAAAATTTTGAAAATGGTTTCTTTTACATTGATGGATGTCTGAACACTCACCATAAGAAATAATAAAAAATTAAGCATCTTTGTTTTCTGCTGCTACAAATGCATGTATGATGTACAGTATCTCAATTCAGGGGGCACATTTATCATACCTCTCTGGAAAACTGCAGACAAATCAACTGAAACCCCTCTGGGTGGTGCAACAATTTCTGCAACATTTTTTTAAAGCATCATGGCATGAATACTTTTATAATAGCGGTCTCCTCTGGACCATAAGGCAGTATCTAGAGACATTTGGGGTTGCTACCACTGAGGGGATAATACTGGTACCTCATGGGCAGGGGGCAGTAATGCTGCTAAACAATACACAGGATAACTTCCATGACACAGAGTTATTCACTCCAAAATGCTCACAGTACTGAGGCTGAGAACATACATGTGTGTGTGTGTATACATATATATGTGTATGTGTATGCTTGTATTATATATATGTATGTGTGTGTGGGTGCTAAGTTGTTTCAATTGTGTCTGACTCTTTGTGATCTATCGAGCATAGCCCATCAGGCTCCTCTGCCCATGGGATTCAGGAATACTGCCCATGGGATTCTCCAAGAATACTGGAGATTCTCCTCTGCCCATGGGATTCTCCTCTGCCCATGGGATTCTCCAAGAATACTGGAGTGGGTTGCCATGCACTTCTTTTTTTTTTTCTTTTAAATTTTATTTTATTTTTAAACTTTACATAATTGTATTAGTTTTGCCAAATATCAAAATGAATCCACCACAGGCATACATGTGTTCCCCATCCTGAACCCTCCTCCCTCCTCCCTCCCCACACCATCCCTCTGGGTCGTCCCAGTGCACCAGCCCCAAGCATCCAGTATCGCGCATCGAACCTGGACTGGCAACTCGTTTCTTACATGATATTCTACATGTTTCAATGTCACTCTCCAAAATCTTCCCACCCTCTCCCTCTCCCACAGAGCCCATAAGACTGTTCTATACATCAGTGTCTCTTTTGCTCTCTCACTTCTGTAGGGGATCTTCCTGACTCAGGGATTGAACCCAGGTCTCTTGTATCTCCTGCAGCGGCAGGAGGGTTCTTTACCACTAGCACCACTTGGGAAGCTCCATAAATAAATATAATAAATACACACACACACACACACACACACAGATTCCCTATCTTGTTATTTAGGCTGTATCTACTGATACGAGTAATTTGACTGCTTTAACTTTTGGATTTCTTATTGGGTTATTAAATTACTAATTGGTTTTCAACGCTGAAAGTGTTTTCTTTCCCAGTCTTAGAATCCCAACACTAGACATGTGACCACATTTTCTTAGAGATCCCTTCACACAACAAATTTTTACTCAATATCTAATAAGGACTAGCCAGTGGCCAGAGAGTGAGTGGACAGATGTAAGTGAGAAGACATGGCCAATGCCCACATGTTTACCGGGCCAAGAGAGAGAAAATACTCCTAAACCCTGGAGGGCAGGGGGCCCAGATAGGGGATGGCATTTGAAGGTAGTGACATGAACACTGGATGTGGACTCAGGGCCCAGGTCCAAATTCCAGGTAACCATCTCCTCATTTCTGTTTATTAACACGTAGCCCAGCCCTGCTTCCTTCGTGTCTGCCCTGTTTACTCGTCTGCTTGCATTAGCCTTGCTTCAGATCTCCTCTATTGGCTCTTTTGTGCCATTCAGGTCTCTACTCAAATGTCTGCCCCTCAGAGAGGACATTCCTATTCACCCCAGCTATTGTCTCTTCTAAGCTTTCTCTGTCCCACAACCCTGTTTCACACTCTTGACTATAAACATCTTGCTTCCTTGTTTAGTGTTTGTCTCTTCAACAATGACTTTTGGAAAAATGTGCCCCGATTCTTCAAGGCCCTGGAAGATGTACGGTCTGAGGATGTGAGTGGTCTTACCTGAAGCTCTCCTGCCCTCACTCTCTCTCCTTCTCAGCCACACTGGTCTTATTCTTCATCAGCTTCTTCATCAGAACATGCAGTCTCTGATCCTTTGGACATCTCTCTGCTGCTACTAAAACTCTCTCCTCATTTTCTGACTAGTAACCATTCATCCTTCAGCAATTGTCTTTAAGCATGATTTCTTCCACTATCCACAAAGATTGCCCTCTGCATTGCTCCCAAATATTCCTTACTGCACTTTCATTGTTGCCCCCCGCCTTGCCAGCCTTCTCTTATGGCTAGAAGCCCAATGAAGACAGAGCTCTTGTCTTCCATTCCACTGCTGCCACCCCAATGCCCACCCTGATTCGTTCCTTATGATACATGCTCCACAAATATATACTGCTTAAATTACTCCATCCTGCAGATCTGAAACTGATTTTTAAATATAAAAGCTAATAAAACATTAAGTAACTTTTACTTTGTTTTTTCAAGAAATATTAACTTTATAAACCCACCTCTACTGTGCTTCTGCAAACTGCATGTGAACTAAATATTAATTTTCCAGCAACAACCAAAATGCAAACAAGGTCCTTAGCTAATGGAAGATCTTCTAGAGAGTATAACTAAACAAGAGAGAGAGAAAGAGGGCATATACACATAGTCATAATCTAGTTAAATTGAAGAAGAAGCATATAATTGAGCTTCTAAGACTAGGAACACATGCACAAAAACACCCTCCATATACATACAGAAACACACTGGGACGACTCAGAGGGATGGTATGGGGAGGGAGGAGGGAGGAGGGTTCAGGATGGGGAACACATGTATACCTGTGGTGGATTCATTTTGATATTTGGCAAAACTAATACAATTATGTAAAGTTTAAAAATAAAATAAAATTAGAAAAAAGAAAAAAGAAAAAAAAAACATGCAAACACCAAAACTTTCACTACGTTTTTGAGGTTTGATGATTAATGGATGGAGTAAACTATACGTTCCCTTGAAGTCCTCCCAGTGGAAGATATCACTTCCCACAGCAATCCAGGCAAACGTCTGCAGTAGCCAAAGCAGGACAAGTCTTGTCCTTGAGGTATTAGTTGCAGAACGATTTTTGCAAAGCACACTGAGAAGCTCCTATTGATCTGCCGACAAGCGTTTGAATCTGCAGGCAGAAATGAACTTTGGCTTTTTCTTGAATGTATTGGCATCCCATACTGTTTTGCTCGTCTATTAATTTACCGTTTTTATCTGAACACTGGAAAGAAAAATGTTGGAGGAGTTTTGGAGAATTTTCTCTTTTGAATCCCTCATTTTATGAAACATTCATCATAGCTCTTTTTCATCTTTTGCACTTCTTCATGAAAAGCATCACCCTAAACACCATGGAGTGAGATTTAACATTCATAATCTGGACATACGAAACGAACAGTCTGAACTTGGAAGTGGAAATTCATTTGTGGACCTGAGTGAACCACTGTGAAGTCATTCCGAGGGTAACAGAATATAGCACCATTTTAAGGCTGGCCAACTGCCACAGCTCTCAATAAGACATAGACTAGTTTCTTACATCTTTGGCTAGTCAGTATTCTCACATCTCTGTCTTGGGGGGATGGCTGAGAACTGGTCAGAGCAAATCACTGAGTCCTACTAAAGTCAAATGGATTTTATGGACAGGTTGGTGTGGCTTAGGATATTTGTGAGCTGGAACCAAATGCTGATCTAGAAGAGTCCTTAGGGACTGCATTCTACGTGCTTATCTTATAGTGAAACAGAGTCCCAGGGATGAAAAGAAATTATGTCAAATTAACACAGATAGAGGTAAGGTGGAAACATTTCTTCCTCTACAGTGTACTGTCACCATCTGACATAGCTCACTAACCTTTCTTCTCTGGATTTCTCTGATAGCTTTCTAACTGGTCTCCCTCTTTTCATTGTTTAATACCCTCCTGTGTTTCTCTACAGTAGCAAGAGTGGTTTTAAATCATTACTTTAATCATTCTAATCTCTTTCAACAGTATTTCAGTGCACACATAAAACAATGCAAGGTCTTGGCAACAACATGAGTTCATTGATCTGGCTCCTTCCTTTCTCCAATCACATATCATATTACTTTCTCTCCCCAACAGATTATGGTCCAGTCAGGCTTTTTGTTCTTCAATTATATACTTACCTTTCTTAGCCCAGGGCCTTTGCACTTGCTTTCCCTTTGCTTGGAATGCTCTTCTTTCTCTCCTTTGCATGTTTGGATTCCTTTTATTTTGTATCTTAGCTTAAGTGTCACCTCCTTTTAGAGAGCTTGCTAAATGAAAACAAGGCAGCCCACATTGGTAATATTTTTGTTTCTCTTGTTTACTTTCTTTTCTTCCTAACTTTTGACATGATTTATAAATGTATTTTCTGTTACATATTTTTACCCCCTCCTCCCAGTTAAAATATAAGTCCTGCGCTTATCATGGAGTGAGGGATGCAGAGGCCCTCAGTTTACTTTTATGGAATAAAGGAATGAATGTGAGTTGAATTCAAAGCTCTGGCCTCCCATGTCCTACTGTATGAATGTGAATGTATTAAAAGAAATGTTTTTATGATATTTCAGGAGTTTCAGTCATGCTTAAATCATTGCTTAGCCTAACATAAAAGTTAGCTCTATTTTGAAAACATTCAGTATGTTATTACAATGCTCAAAAACTAAAGGTATCAAAATGTTCTACTGAGAATTTTAGAGTTGTAAAGTCTGAGAGGATCCTAAAAAATTGTATTTGAATCTCTCATTTCATAGATGAGGAAATTACAGCTCAAAGAGATGAATTATAAGTTCAAAAAATCTTAATACTCTCTTAATCTAACACTGACTGATTTTTTTAATCCAGTAAGTTTCTGAAAAAATAGACCAAAATTACAATTTTTACTTAATGTGCAATGAACTGTTACAGTCCACTTGCTGCATTCTCAGGTACCTAAGTGCCACATGAGAGGCAAGACAAGACATGCGTGCATGCTTAGTCGTGTCCAACTCTTAGTGACCTCATGGACAGTAGCCCACCAGGCTCCTTTGCTCACTAGATTTTTCAGGCAAGAATACTGGAACGAGTTGCCATTTCCTGCTCCAGGGGATATTCCCAGATCAGGGCCTGAACCCATGTCTCCTGAGTCTCCTACATTGTAGGTGGATTCTTCACTGCTTGAGCCACTGGGGGGCGAGGAGGAGTTGCCACATGCATGCTAAGCCACTTCAGTGGAGTCTGACTCTTTGACCCTATGGACTATAGCCTGCTAGGCTCCTCTGTCTATGGGTTTCTCCAGGCAAGAATACCAGAGTGGGTTGCCATTTCTTCCTCCAGGGGATCTTCGCCCATTAACAATTGTTTGTGACTGCATAATACGCCAGGTCCCATGTAATAGGTTTTATCCTTTTTGTCCTCATGATTCCCTTTGCTTTGGATAGCTTGGTTACAGTCATTAAAGAGATGAGGAAACCTATTATTAGTAAGTTGAGCAGGTCACCCAGGCGAGAAAGGCTGACTGGTACGAAAGCCAAAGGTTTTGAGCTCCCTGCTCTCTGCCTCCCTGAATGGTATTCCAATGGCACACAGGAGCTGATGTGCTTTACCAAAGTACTGTGCTTTATTATGAAAGAGCAGCTTGTCACTTGGTGAGAATAAGGCTCTTTTTATGTAAAGTGATTTTTATCTTTGGCAGAAAGAAACTCTAGTACAAAATCATATTTCACTCTGCTCAGAGCTCAGATCTCCTCATACATCTCCATAAGTCAATAGGATTGGGGAAAGAGTATTTTCCCAGAGCACCTATTTATAGTTACATAGTGCAAATCGCTATATACTTGAAAATCACTTAACCACATTTCAATCGTTTGAGTAAAATCCTCTGGCTGGCATCACATCCCCATTTCTGAGGTGAATAAGTTTATTGTATACATTAAATAAATGTGTGTGTATGCATGTGTGTGGGGGGTGGGTGGGTGGGGCTTCCCTGTTGGCTCAGATGGTAAAGAATCTGCCTGCAATGCAGGAGACCTGGGTTTGATCCTTGAGTTGGGAAGATCATGGGGTTGCAAAAAGGCAGATATGACTGAACTCTAACAGTTACTTATATTTGTATACTTACTATATATATATGTATATACACATATACACTTACTGTATATAAGTATATATACTTATATATACACTTTCTGTCTCTGTCTCTGTCTCTCTCTCTCTCTCTCTATATATATATATATATAAGCTTCCCTGATGGCTCAGACCGTAAAGAATTTGCCTGCAATGCAGGAGACCTGGTTTTGATCCCTGAGTTGGGAAGATCCCCTGGAGGAAGGCATGGCAACCCACCCCAGTATTCTTGCCTGGAGAATACCATGGACAGAGGAGCCTGGCGGGCTACATATAGTCCACGTGTTCACAAAGAGTCTGAGCAACTAAGCATGCACGTGAGCACGCACACACACACACACACACACAAATATAAATAAATAAATATATATATATACACACACATACACACACACGTAAGTGTGTGAGTAAACCCTGATATAGAAATTGACAGATGAAATACAGGTAGCTGTTACCCAAGTATTTCCCCCATGCTCAGCACCTGAACTTTAACACTTTGCAAACTGTAAAGTATTTGCTAACACCTTGTTTGTGATAGATATCAGAATATGATATTTATTCTCTTTATTGAAAAGCCTTTCAATATGTGTGTGTGTGTGTGTGTGTGTGTTTTGGAATCTCTCTCTCTCGACCAAGTTCTTTTTTTTTTTTTTTTTTGACCAAGTTCTTTAAAGGAATTTATCACCTTGACACACACTTTTGGATCTTGGAAATCAGTTTTGTTTCTTACCCCACAATTCATTCATTTTTTTTTTTTTGAAACAATAGCCCAGTTTTACTGGGAAAATAATCTTTGTCCCATTTGTAGTGATGTGCTTTATGTGACCAAGCTCTGTACAGTTAGAGGGAAATAATTTCATATCCTCAACCACATAATTCATTCAGAGATGAGCCTGTGACAAAGCCAGGCTTACAAAATTGAACTCTGGACTTCTATGGTTCCTCTTGGGAAGCAGGAGTTCTGTGATTGATTGAAATTTTACGACCTCATGGGAAACAGATCTTGATTGGCTAATGGCCATCCTTGGCACTATGTGGAGAAATCATTCCTGAAACTGAAACCAACACAAGAGATAGTGATGGACAGGGAAGACTGGTCTGCTGTGGTCCATGGCGTCTCAAAGAGTTGGAGCGACTGAACTGAAGTGAACTGAGACCCCCAGGTAATTCACAGGCTCATTCAAAATGTCTGGAACATGCGGTCTAAGTGTGGTCCTTGGACCAGGGGCATCAACATAAATGGGAGACATGAGGAATGTCTTCCTCATTAGGAACGAGGAAGAAAGGAAGGGAGGAAAGGATGGAGGGATGGAGGGAGGAAAGAAGGGAGAGAAGGAAGCAGGGAAGGAATTTCCTGGTAAGAAAGGGAAGAAGGCAGAAATATCTCCACTGGCTGGCAACTCTGATGTGCAAGATGTAACGGGATATTGGAATTAATGTTAGTTCAGTCAAGCAAGGCATCTTAGTGTAATGAGTTAGTGTCAGCCACTCTGAAAGTTTACATCTTTTTTAATTATCATGATTACCCAACTGACTGGTTTCTTTCAAACGGAGGAAAAGTGCAGGGAACAAGTGAGTTTAGGCCCTATAGCATGTCGTAAGGAAAGCAGATTGGAAACGTCAATCAGTCAAGAAGTGGATATTTTTAAGTTTCTAGAAGAAAACCAAAGGGCTTCCTTTGACCCTTCTCTCCTGGGGTCAGGGTGTCTGGCCTCTACCTCTTCTTCATCCATTCTCTTCTTTTCTATTGCTTTCACCTTTCATTTCCTTCACTGTATTTTCTCCCAGTGGGGAAAAATGATGTTAATGCCCATGAAAGAGAGGTCAAATATCATAGGAAGAAAATACCTCAAGGACTCGTATTTAGCTGACAATTGAACTGCCTGCCCACCCCCTCCACTTCTCAGCCCCCACAGTGCACTGAGTCAGGGGGCCAAGCATTTTTTGGTCTCTGGTTTGGATCTGCTAACCCTTAAAATGTCAAACTTTAGGCAACACGTGAAAATATATCTTTCTTCATTGAAACTGAAATGGTGCTCTCTCTCTTATCTTCTTCTATCTTGACCTGGCTTGTCCTTTTTTTTTTTTTTACAATATTATTTTTTGGAGCCAAAACTTTAGATATCTTTTCACAATAAGAAGGACTCATAATGGCAGTCAAATACCTAAGAACTTTATTTTTGGAGCTGGTGTTATAAAAGAGAGGGACAGAACGATTCTCAAAATATGCCTCACCTTTTAACACCTTTTCAACAGAGTCTGAAAATTCTAACACAAAGAGAAAGTAAAATGAATTGTCTGGACTGCCAATGGCAAGGGACTACAGCTCTTTTAACGAGCTCATGACTATGAACAACTCCAAAACTAAGTCCTCTTTGCCAGTTCATATCCATAGCGTCCTCTAGCAACCTTAATAATACCTGTCAATTGTCTAGCAGAGATGTATCGCGTTCAAAAGAGCGGTCTTGACAGAATCAATTATCTTTTCAGGCAGGAAAGTCCACACATATATATACTCAACAAACTCGCTTAAGTCAAGGCTGTGATAGACAGCTTTCCATCCCTAGGTGGGGTCAGTCCTGTGACCACCAGGTCCACAGGCATTAAGATTCCACAGCTGCACTTCAAGGTTTGACTTCATACATAATTTTCTGTGTAACTTGCATGAGCTACTTGAGGTTTTCAAGCTTGGTTTCCTCACAGTATGGGTTCAGAAGACTTCATCTACATGTTCTGATGGACCACTTTACATCAAGGGGTGGGAATAAGTTTGGATAATTGAGAACAGAGACTCAGCTTTGTCTTGCTAAAGTATCCCCTGGGAATGAGGACCATTTGCATGCAGGAAGTCTAACAGTGGAAAATCTATTTCTCCTGAAACCCAAAACCCCCTGCTCCTTGGGCAAGATTCACAGGAAAAACCTCGAGTACATTAATCCAAGGAAGCCTCTTTTGCTTGACTGAGCCCAAGAGTGGATGTGCCTCATTAAATACCAGTCAGGCAGGCCATGTAGCTTCAAATTATGGTAACAAGCCAATTAAAATCACACTTATTTCTGGGAGCTGGGCAGCAGTCCCTGGAGAGGAAGGTTCTGGAAGGCAGAACCACAACCAAACACGGACAGCCAGATGCTTTGGCTTTCCTTTCCCCACTCTGCACAACCCCACGCATCTGGGAACTGTGCTTTACCCAGCTCTTGCCAGGGACCCCTCTCTTTGTCTCCTGGAATGTCCCAGGCTCCCATTCCACATAAAATAGTTTGCAGCCCTACTAGAAGTGCAGTTCTAGAAATGGAGAATTGCAAACCTGAAACAAATCTTGGTAAAGAGAGAATAACAATACTGTGTACACCAGAGAGGCAAAAATTAAGCAAGTTTCTGTGAAATCTCTCTATAAGCCATAAAAAGCAAACCAAATGTCAGATCATTAATGACGACATGAAAGTGGGACACAGAGTTATCAACACTTAAGGTAACTTAGGTTTACTTTAAGGTCAAGACAGTAGTTCTATGTCTTATTAAACTCCCAGCTTTGCAACTCATGTGATATATATCTCTTCAATTAAAGACTTTAGTTTTGAAATATCTCAACCTCATTCTTCTTCATCAAAGATGAAATTTCTATCTCCACCAACTGCAGGGACAACTTCATTTAGTTCAGTTCAGTTGCTCAGTCATGTTCAACTCTTTGTGACCCCATGAATCGCAGCACGCCAGGCCTCCCTGTCCATCACCAACTCCCGGAGTTCACTCAGACTCACGTCCATGGAGTCAGTGATGCCATCCAGCCATCTCATCCTCTGTTGTCCCCTTCTCCTCCTGCCCCCAATTCCTCTCAGCATCAGGGTCTTTTCCAATGAGTCAGCTCTTTGCATGAGGTGGCCAAAGTATTGGAGTTGCAGCTTTAGCATCATTCCTTCCAAAGAAATCTCAGGGCTGATCTCCTTCAGAATGGACTGGTTGGATCTCCTTGCAGTCCAAGGGACTCTCAAGAGTCTTCTCCAACACCACGGTTCAAAAGCATCAATTCTTTGGCACTCAGCTTTCTTCACAATCCAACTCTCACATCCATACATGATCACAGGAAAAACCATAGCCTTGACTAGATGGACCTTTGTTGGCAAAGTAATGTCTCTGCTTTTGAATATGCTATCTAGGTTGGTCATAACTTTCCTTCCAAGGAGTAAGCGTCTTTTAATTTCATGGCTGCAATCACCATCTACAGTGATTTTGGAGCCCTAAAATATAAAGTCTGACACTGTTTCCACTGTTTCCCCATCTATTTCCCATGAAGTGATGGGACCAGATGCCATGAACTTCGTGTTCTGAATGTTGAGCTTTAAGCCAACTTTTTCACTCTCTACTTTAACTTTCATCAAGAGGCTTTTTAGTTCCTCTTCACTTTCTGCCATAAGGGTGGTGTCATCTACAACTTCGTTACAAACTATAAAAGTTTAAGCATCAACCTGGCTGTAGATTAACTGCACTATGGAAAATGATGGCATTCCACTTTTGTCTCAATTCAGTCCCAACGCTGACCACTTTTTAAAAATGCTGTCCTTATTGTAGATGCTTTCTTTCCCTGGTGGCTCCGATGCCAAAGAATCTGCCTGCAACGTGGGAGACTTGGGTTCAATCTCTGGGTTGGGAAGATCCCTTGGAGAAGGAAATGGCAACCCACTCCAATATTCTTGCCTGGAGAATCCCATGGATAGAGGAGCCTGGCGGGTTATAGTCCATGGGGTCATGAAGAGTAGCATGGGACTGAGAGACTAACATTTTCACTTCTTTTCCTTAGGAAGGAAATGTTTTATGGCCTTAAGGGCAGCAGCCAGGCCCATGTAAAAAGAATAAGCACGTGATGACTGTGTCTGGGAAGCTTAATCTAAGTATGCTTTCAATTTAGAAACTCAAGATATTAGCATTCCACTTACTGTCTCATTTTTTTCTTCTCCATATTCACAACTTCTACCTTCAGGTATAAATCCTTTAACATGACACACGAGAGCTGTGAAGTGCCTTGGAGAAAAAGAGTCCAGTACTACTCAGGCCTGGCACTTTCTTTACCCATGTCCCAGTCATGCAGACTAGACCTTTCTAGAGGGCTGAGTTAGCCTCCCTGGCACTCGGCAGTGCTCACAGGCCATGGGAATGAAGGGACTTGGGTGTTAGGTGTCAGTTCCTTAACAAGCCTTGCAGAAGCTCTCCTTCATACTGGCTGCAAAGCTATGCTTTTTCGTTCATGTGCTCTTTCTCGGGTCTGGAGATGAACTCAGTTAGTTCAAGCTTCACATAGCATCTCTGTCCTAGAAAACTTCCTCTCCCTAGAGGGAGAGATCAAAACATCTTTCAGAGACTTCAGAATTCATGGAAATTCCCACTGGGGATGTAAACTGTGACGCGGCCAAAAAGTCAATTGGCTTGTCCTGATAGGATGCTGGGTGGCTGTGCATAATCATCTTTAATTAAGGGATGGGTTGCCGTTGATGATGGCTAGTCATTCTCACATAAAAGGACCTCTCAAATTAGGTTGATGTTGAAAGCAGCAGGCCCAGGGCCCCTTTGGAATACACAGCGAGAATGCCATGGTTAGAATTCCTAGCAAGAAATGATTAAGACAAAGAAAATGAAATCAACACATGTTAATAATGACTGAGGAAAATTAAATGGAGATCTAAGTGATCAGAGTCTCAGAAAGCGTTTTTGATGAGAGTCTTTTAAAAAGAGTTTCCAAGTTCAACAGAACTACGATGAGATGAAAATCAAAATTGGGATGACATAAATTATCCTAAATTGAACACAATTCTTGCATTGCCAGCTAAACAGCATGTTAATTTCTTACTTCAATAGTCTATAAAAAATGCCCCAATTTTTTGTGTACATTTTCATATAAATATGCTAATTTTATATGGTGGGGCATATGCTATTATAGCAGATTTTAATAATTATCAAACTCTACATCTTTTTTCCCAGTATTATTGACATATAATTGACAAATAAAATTGTAAGATATTTAAAATGTACAGCATGATTTGATGTATGTATAAATTGTGAAAGGACTCTCTCATCAAGTTATTTAACACATCCATCATTGTACATATTTATCTCTTTTTGTGCATGTGAAAGAATATTTAAGTTCTACTTTTTCAGCACATTTCAAGTACACAATACAGTGTTATCAACGATGGTCTCCATGTTACATGGTAGATCCTCAGACGTTGTTAATAACCTGCAGATTCCAACTCAATGACTGTGGGTTGAGCCTGGAGTTTCTTAAATTCCAGAAAGCTCCCAGGTGCTGCTATTGGACTCTGTACTGCATGTGGAATGGACAGATGTTAGGGTATCTTTGATAACATCTTCCGCAAAACATGCCCTACATGATGCTGAAGGTGAAGGCTTCCAATGATAGGCATAGATTTGTATAGTTTTTATATGATTTCAAAACCACATCATCAGCAGCTGGCTTTTCTTGTGCCTTGGCATTAACTTTATATGATATTTTAATTTGAAAATTTTCCTTGAACATGTGGATTCTCCACAACAGCCACTCTTAAACAAAATGGCTAAAGTTATATAACAGTTCCTAATTATTCTGAAAAAAGTATTTTAAAGGAAATTCTCCAGAGTAAATAGAAAGTTGATTACACATTTTCTGAAAGAGACAGAGAAAGTGGAGCATGGAAGCAACCTAGATGTCCATCAGCAGACGAATGGATAAGAAAGCTGTGGTACATATACACAATGGAGTATTACTCGGCCATTAAAAAGAATACATTTGAATCAGTTCTAATGAGGTGGAGGAAACTGGAGCCTATTATACAGAGTGAAGTAAGCCAGAAAGAAAAACACCAATACAGTATACTAATGCATATATATAGAATTTAGAAAGATGGTAACGATAACCCTGTATGTAAGACAGCAAAAGAGACATAGATGTATAGAACAGTATTTTGGACTCCGTGGGAGAGGGCAAGGGCGGGATGATATGGGAGAATAGCATTGAAACATGTAAATTATCATATGTGAAACGAATCGCCAGTCCAGGTTTGATGCATGATACAGGGTGCTCGGGGCTGGTGCACTGGGATGACCCAGGAGGGATGGGATAGTGAGGGAAGTAGGAGGGGGGTTCAGGATGGGGAACACATGTACACCCATGGCAGATTTAAGTCAATGTATGGCAAAACCAATACAATATTGTAAAGTAAAATAAATAAATAAACAGAAAAAAAAAAGAGTCAATGCCACCATACGATCCTTGATTAGTCAAAACCAATATGTGACATCAACTTAAGTCATGGCAGCGGTAAACAACTAGTGTATACTAACCAGAGGTCACCACTGGTTTCTAACCCAGTTTAGCTATTTTAAATAAATTTTCTTATACTGGAATAATCTTAGATTTACAGAAAGCTACTACAAAGAGCTCTTGTATACCCTTTACTCAGTTTGCTGTAATATTAACATCTTATACGTGACAGTGAATTTATCAGAACTAAGAAATTAACTTTTGATAGTAACTAACCTACAGACTTAATCTGAATTACACCAGTTTTCTCACTTTTGTCCTTTTCTAGGATCTCTCAAAGTATTTAGTGTTTAGTGCCAATGACTCTTTGCTTTCTTTGGATCTCTGTTTCCCTGTCTTTCCAATTTTTTCATAATTTTGAGAGTTTGGAAGAGGTATTTGATAGAATGTCACTCTAACTGGGGTTTTCTGATTTTCCTCATGAGTAAACTGGATTATGAAGTTGGGGGGAGGATATCAAGCAAGTGAAGTGCCTTCCTTATCACACCAACACCAGGGGGTACATGATATCAACCACTTATTAAACTTTATCACTTGGTTAAGGCAGTGTCTTCCAGGTTTATCCAGTATGAAGCTACCATTATTACTATTTTTTATTTTCCTTTCCTTTCTCTCTTCTTTGGAAGCAAATCACTAAACTCAGCCCATAGTCCAGATCTTCAGAGAGATCTAACAGCCCTTTCTAGGTCCACTATATTCTCATTTGTAAAATGGGGATTCTCATGGTAATTAACTCAAAAGGTTCTTCTGTGGATGAAACAAAATCATGAATATTGACCTAGTGTTTGACACACAGGAAGCATTCACTTATCCATGCATTCATTGACTCATCACCTACTCATTAACTACCAACCATGTCTGAGGTGTTATCATGGGAGTCAGTATACAGAGTTTAAAAAAGACAGTCTTTGCGTTTATGGAGTTAACTGTCTATTGGAGAAGATGGATGTTTCAAACAAACACATAGGAAAACACAGCACTACATATTGGAATAAGTTATACAAAGAAAAGGGTCAGTATGCTATTTCTGAAAATTAGCATTATGATGTGGTGGGCTAGGTTTCAAAGAACTGCTTGGTAAGAAAGTTATGTTTAGTTGTGGTCTGAAGGGCCAGTAGGAAAGAAAGGGGGACTGGAAGATGTCCACATAGAACAGCACATGCTCATGTGTTGACGCTGGAAATACTTCAAGGACCAGGGAGAAGGAGAGCAGAGTGAGAGCACTCTGTGAGGAGAGACAAAGCTGGAGAGGGAAGCAGAAGCTTGGCGCTTCCTATTTATCCAAAGTCCAATTGACATGTGATGCTAAGCAGGGGGATGGTGTGACGTGGCAGAAAATCGTAAGAAATCACACAGGCTGCATTGTAGGAAACGGTAACAGGGCGGAGGAGGAGATTAACTTCTGCGGCTACAACAAGAACTCAGGGGAGAGAAGGTGGCAGCAGAGGGAAGAGGGGCGTGAATGTCCCAGTTGATAAACATAAATAGACACCAATCTCTTTCAGTCTTCTCTTCCCGAATCACCTAGTCTGATTTATGTCATAATTAACCCTCTGGGCTTAAAACCCTACAGTTGAATTTGCTGTCCTCCTGTCCCACAGTTCCCAAATAACATTCTGCACAAAGTCAAGGCTGTCTCCATTCAACTGGACACAAGACTATGTATGTTAAACAATTAAAAAATAATTTTATAAATAGGATGCTCTACATGACACCCTTATATCTTAGACACTTGAGACTTTTAGCAAAGAGTGCTACTCATCATCTCAACAAAGCAATTATTCTCCCCAAAAGACAGTAACAGCACATAAATAACACCACAGAGCAAGCCCTATTTTAAATGTGACTTTATACTACCATGTGAAAAGATAAGTACAATTATTATCCCCACTTTACAGAAGTGTAGATTCAATCATGGGAAGGAACTTAATCAATGTCTTGATCTCACAGCCAGTCTATTTGCTCTGAACCAGTAGGATGTATCTCAGTGCTAATGGAATTTTAGTTTAAGAGAAACCCTAGCATTTCTCTGTGGCTAAAGGGAGACATTTTGAGGTGACAAAGTGTATTTAGAAAATGTGGGAGCTGTTTAGTCAGTCAGCAGTATTACCTCCTGCCAGAAGTCGTCCCTAGACTAAAAATTATTTTATTCTACTCCACACCTGGAAGGATTGTTGTAATATTCCAACTTAAAAGCAGTAGGAGTAGCCATCTGGTCTGATTTTAAACTATAATATTTGGAAAATGTTTTAATGCCATTTTGGGGCTTTGATAAATAGTATGTATTGTAGCAGAGATAGGGTTCTGAAAGAGAGCCATATTAGTAAATAAAGTCATTTAGAAAGTGATTCATTAGACCCTTCTCAAGTAATTAAAAATATATTTGGTGAAACTGAAATCTCCATTTTTTTAAACAGATTTAACTGCCATTGTCAGCCAGAGAAAATGAACTAGTGTTTCAATTTCTATCAGCCTGCCTGCAGCCATTTACTCTGCAAACATACTAGACAAACACAAATCCTGCGAAGCTCAGGAACCCTTAAAGAAATCATTGTCCCTCACAAAACAAACTATAAAAATCTCTAGCATGGGTTTTCCATTTCTGTAGTGATTTCCTGTGCTGTCATTGATTCTAGTAACCTCTAAATGGACCTATAGACAACAGTTTTAGCTTACAATACCAGAAGAAAAGTGGGATATACAGGTTTCTTTCCAACTGGTATCACATTTAAGAAATAATACTGGTGACTGCTGATTAAACTTCAAGACCTTGAAGTCCTCAATTCACAATTCTTTGGTACACTGAAGAGTGGGCCAATATTCTTATCTATCTAGATTCCATGATTACCTGCATCAGAACCAAATAAATAAATGTAAATAGATTACATTTCCTTAAATTGGACACAAACCAGATTTGTAAAATATAGGTCTTTAGGACAAACCTAATAAATGAAAAACAATAATATTTAATAGACAGTTATTTGAGAACTACAGTGTTCTCTTTATTCCTTCTTTACCTAGTCACACTTCTAGGATTGGATCATTCCACTTTAATAGCTTGGGGTTATAGATGACCTAAACATGAATGAATATTCTTCATCCATTTCACTAGCACTTATTTATTTCTTTGTTGTTGTTACAAAATCATCTCTCATTTGAGGTGTTATTTTTCCTATTGCAAATCAAAGATCTCTTGAGTGACAAGTAATTTATTACAAAATTCATTTTCTCCTTATCTTTTCAATGAGGCCAAGTGGCTGTCACTTCCAGAGCTAGTTTTAACCAGAGTATCAAATTACCTTATCTATTTATTGTGTTATATAAGCTGGCACTGTGGGTTTGGTTTGCTTCCAGCAGGATTAATTGGGTTTTCTCTAGTTAATCAATTTCATTACTCCCTTCTCCCTGCATGGCATCATGACCTTTGATACAGTCAGACATGAACATTCTAGAAGGTCACATTCAGAAAACTGGGACTTAATTGTGGCAGATCCAGTGCTAAAACCTAAGGCTGTTTGTGAAGTGAAGTCGCTCAGTCGTGTCCAACTCTTTGTGACCCTATGGACTGTAGCCTACCAGGCTCCACCATCCATGGGATTTTCCAGGCAAGAGTACTGGAGTGGGTTGCCATTTCCTTCTCCAGGGGATCTTCCCTATCCAGGGATCGAACCCAGATCTCCTGCATTGTAGGCAGATGCTTTACCATCTGAGCCATTAGGGAAGTCAAGGTTGTTTGTAATATTCCTGTATATTCCTCCATACAGGTAATACCTATCTATCACAGGATCTTTTGGTTCCCATATGGATAAATTCCAGCAGTAGTATTTATAAAGTAGTCTCAGTAATTATAGCTCACTCCACACCATGATGGCATATGGAAAAGTATTTCATTTCAGAGACTTAAGCAAAAAATGACACATATTTTCCTTTCAGGTTTAAGTAATTCTTCTGTTTGACTGAATTTTAGGAAGCATTCTCTGACATTAGTGAACAAGAACACTTCTGAACCTCCCATTCCCACTAACAAACATCTTGTTAGGTTCAATCTTGATATACATAATTGGTTTTCACACTTTCCCAGTAACTAATTTCATCATCTCCATTACATAACCTTTTATGTGTTGAATTCTCATCCTTGGTCTTTTATCCATGTTGAAGACCAAGGCCAAACTCCAAAGAAACTGATCCCCTGGTTATTTTTACAGATTTTCCAATTAGATTCTTGCTTCTATAAGGTAGGAAGGAAATAAATCATAACACAGTTGCCACATGATAATGACCTTCAATTTGGAAGTAGTGTTACACAGTGATGACCTTCAGTCCACATCAACCTATATTAGAAGGGGTGAAAAAGCCATTTCAAAGCTCTAACTGTGTTATTCATAACTGGCTCTTTCACTATTTCACTGATTAGACAGAAACCTGACCCTCTAACTTAGTTTTGTTAGCCAAGAAAAATGTCATAATAAAAATTTCCCTCATGAGATTCCAGAAAATAAATTTTGTACTCTATAATATTGGTGCCAACTATCTGCCAGCAAGCTGAAACAAGACCCAATCGTCACCTGTCATACATCTCCATTAGGATGCTCCAGTTTGATTAGACAGAGAAAATATCAACACAAGACAGTTAAATGCCAATGCAAAGGAAGAGATGAGTACACAATGGATAGCACAAAAAGTCCAAGTTAGAGGAATGGAGAGCAGTGGGAAACAAGCAGCTAGAGTAGTTGGTAAAGACTTCATAAAGGGGAAAGACTGAAGATCTTAAGAGATGGATAGAATTCAGTAATCATGGAAGATCGGATAAGCTATTTGAGATAGAAGATTAAGGCACACAAGAGTAGAGAGATAGGATTGCAAAAGGTATGTCCAATTGCTAACTGTACCAACTTTACTGACAAACAGCAGGAATTATAAACAGCCACTTACTGACTGCTTTCTATGACAATCCATTGTTCTAAATGTTTGTGTATGTATTAATTCATTTAATCACACCAGAGAAGGCAATGGCACCCCACTCCAGTACTCTTGCCTGGAAAATCCCATGGACGGGGGAGCCTGGTAGGCTGCAGTCCATGGGGTCGCTAAGAGTCGGGCACGACTGAGCGACTTCACTTTCACTTTTCACTTTCATGCACTGGAGAAGGAAATGGCAACCCATTCTAGTGTTCTTGACTTGAGAATCCCAGGGACAGAGGAGCCTAGTGGGCTGCCGTCTATGGGGTCGCACAGAGTCAGGCACGACTGAAGCGACTTAGCAGCAGCAGCAGCAGAGATATGAGGTAGGTATCGTATTACCTATATTTTATAGGGCTGCCACAGAAAGCTTAATTCACCAGTCAAGTTAGGAAGATTAGTAAGTGTTAAAGCTGGAATTTGAACCCAGGTAGTCCAGCTCCAGAAAGTACCTACAGCCACCATCTGTAACTATTGCCAAAATATATGAGAATGCTTCTAAGGATCAGACAGGCTACAAGTGATGCCTGTGGGTGTCTGACTATGGACACTGCCGAGAACTTGAGTTTATGGCCCATACAAAATTGATGGATGCTGCTGAATTTCAGCCTTGTGGGAATATGCCCCCAGTGTGATTTATTTTTTTAAGAGAATTCAGTAACCTAATTTTGTATGCATTTTTTTAAAGACCATATGGTCTAAATATAACCTGCAGATAGGTGACCAATAAGAAATGTAAGGGAATAAGGAGGGTTGAGATTGAAAAGGTAGACTGGTACCAAATTGCTGAGTATTCAGAAATCTTGAGAAGATGGAATACACACAGCTAAAGCTCTAATAGTACTAGAGCCGATGGAACAGGAAAGATACATCCTATGACTTTAATAAGGAACTAATAAATGATTCTGTGATTGGAAGGGCAGATTTGGTGAAAGTTAAGCAAGAAGAAGTCAGTTGAGATTTTGAGTGAGGGAATATCAATAGAAGAAAGTAGTTAGTTTCAAGGGTTAAGCTTATTTATGAGGCAGTAACAGAGCATATATACACAGAATTATCTACTGAATAGCTGAAAAGCAGCACTGTGATTATAAATGATTAGGGCTCGGGAATTGAATAGACCCTGTCCTGGCTCTGGGTTTCCCAAATGTGTAAGGAGTTATTTAACATCTCTTTAGCTTCTGTTTCCTTGCAGGTAAATCATGTCATCCCCCTGCTGTTAATCATGTATGGCTTCTCCTTATCGTCAAAAAGAAATCCAGAATGTTTACCTGGCCTAAGAGGTCCTGGGCCCTTCTGCCAGCCCATGTCCCTCCTACCCACAGAGGTGTTGGTCTGTTCTTACAAACCCTATCTCTGCCACAGGACCTTTGTACATGATGGTTCCTCTACCTGGAAATACTTTCCATCCTGAGTTCACATCATGGCTCCCTTTAGGTTTCTGCTCAAATATCATCTCTGTGGAGGTTTCTCCTCCTCTTTCTCCTCCTCCTCCACTTTCTTCTTCACCTTCCATCTACTGCCTTTCTTTCAATTAGAATGCAAATTTTCATTCACATTGCTATATCCATAGTGCCTAGGGTGTGGCCTGACATTCCATGAATGTTCATTGATGTGTATGAGTGAATGGAAGGAAAATGCCAAAAAAGGGACTAATAGAAATCCTAACAGAGAAGTAGATGCCAGTTGAGTCGCTCAGTTGTTTCCGATTCTTTGTGCCCCCACAGACTGCAGCACATCAGTCCTTCCTGTCCGTCTCCAACTCCCGGAGTTTGCTCAAACTCATATCCATTGAGTCAGTATGTAGAGTAGTAAGTAAGTAGTATGTAGATTAAATGAAAGAACATGTGTAAAGCACTCAAGTTGCCAGAGAAAAGAGTTTTTTCAAGTAGTTGAAAAGAATAGGAAATGACAAGATGGGGGCAGGGAATTGGATGCAAGCCCTGGAGCTTGGAGTCTAAGACCTTGAACAGCTTCCTGGGCAGCGAAATCTGCATCTGCTGTCATCATCCAAGCTCTCAAGGGTTAGCCTTGAGAAATTTTGGGGGAGATTTTTGAATGTTGTTCATTAAGAAGTATATTAGCCACAATGGTGTGCTCTTAGCCAATCATTTGTTTTGTTTTGCTTTCTTGCTTAAAGATAACCTACAAACTGCCACTTACTGCTGTTTTGCTGATAAATTAGAGATTTGGGAATAAAATGGTAATATTAAACTAAAAGCAATGAGAAATTCAAAGGAAGCAAATGTCATTTTTATCATATGCATTGTAGTTCTTTCAAAAATTACCATTATATTACCATAATAAGAGAAATGAGGTTCCTTTTCTGATTTTTATGTAATTATGCCCTTTATGAATAGTAATTGACTTGAACTAGTTCCTTGTCCTATAGGGTCAGGCTCCAGAGAAGAAGGAAATTGCTAGAAAAATCGCTAAAAGGGTCACTTAGGCTTGCTCAATTTCACTAAAAATCTACCTTCCTCCTCCAAATTCCCACTCAAGCAATTTTCATTTTGCCTTAGGGGCTGGTTGCCTGAAAAAGGAATAATAGGTGAGAACTTCAAAGTATGCAAGATGACTGAGTACATAAATGTTTTGCAAAGAAAACTAGTCTCTTGAAACTAGGAAATATCACTGGTTATTTCTCACAAGGCTAGAAAGACAAGGTAAGGGCCATCCTTGGATAAACTAGGTACCAGAGGCCATGCTGAGCTAGGAGTAGTGTGACTCCTGGTGAAGTTCCCAGTACCGTAATACTGAGCATCAGTGTATTTTATATGTTCTTGGAATACTCTAAGCAAGTACATCTGATTAGCTCTGAGATCATTTCCAAATGAAGCTGAAATGCGTCAACAATCATTTCAGCCAACCTATGATTACCCTCTGTCAGGCACCATGATAACCAACCTCTGCAGAAGGTATTCTTATTACCTGCACTGGACAGTTCAGCACACTATTTCTTAAGGGTGATACGTTTAGCGGGTGGAGAAGTTTAAAGTAGAATCATTACACCAGACAGTGAGGCGGGAATATGACTAGAGGTGATGAGAATGTACAGTTATTTACTGAAGTATTTTTTCCATAGAATGCATTTCTTGTATGTTTTCACATTAGTAAAACCATCTAATATGCATCTCAATGGACTTGAGTTTGAGCAAGCTCTGGGAGTCGGTGAAGGACACGGAAGCCTGGCGTGCTGCAGTCAATGGGATTGCAAAGAGTCGGACATGCTTGAGTGACTGAACAACAGCATCAGTGTACATTTGGGAGAACTCCTCAAATGTCCTGATTTAAAAGGAAGGTCCTCCCTGGTAATGAAATTCACACACGGAAGACAGAGTTAGGGGCTAGGAGAGACCAAATCCTGATGACATCATCTAGTTCCTAGGTTTGGTTTTATTTCTGTATTATTTTACTCACTTGAGCTACTACATTTCTTTTGGTGCTTAAGCCAATTTCAATTGGGTTTTCGAAGACAGGTGGCTTGTGTGTGGGTTACTGTCTGACTAGTCATGCCAACTTTAAAAAGATGTTTACTTTGATGTCTCCTTTCAGTCATTTTATGAATTTTATTCTTTCAAAGTTTTTTCTTTCTCATTCTTAATCTTTTCTCAATAATTTCATTTTATTTCTAGAAATGTTAAGCCTAAGGCAAATTGAAATCTCTTCTCTACTAATGATCTAAAGTTATATAACTTTATGAAGTGTTTCCACTTAATGGTTCTTATTAGGGTTTTGAATGAACAGAACTGGGAATGTCTTAGTTTTATAAAATAAAAATCCTACCCTCTGACTTTACAAATAAATCTTCATGTGATATTTTCACTGCATAATTTTTGTTAGAAATTAATATAATGAATATTTTTAGTGTTAGAAATTAATATGATGAATCATTTTCTTACAATCATCCATTAGAAGTCAGTTATGTTCTAAAGACTCAGTCACCCTATGTTCAGTGTCCAGATCTTAAGGTGATATTAAAAGATTTAAAAAAAAAACTTTTTATTAGGGTATAGTTAATTTGCAATGTTGTGTTCGCTTCAGGTGTACAGCAAAATGAATCTGTTAGACAAACACATATACCTACACTTTTTTAAGATTCTTTTCCCACATAGGCCATTACAGAGTTTTGAGTAGAGTTCCTTATTAGTTATCTATTTATGTACAAACTTATCTATCTATACATAGGAGTGTGATTATGTCAAATCCAATCTTCTAATTTATCCCTCCTCCCCTCAAAATGAGATTTTTTCTCCCAACAGTTTTGCAACTCAATACTCCAGAATTACTCATCTGTAATTCTGCCCTTTAGCTAATAGTGGTTTGATACTCAAATTGGCTTCAGTTTATAAGGACTATAAACCACAGCCTGAAAATTTAAGTCACCTTTCCAAAGTTACTTACATTATTAATAAGGACAGAATTTCAACTCATTTCCACACAAATGAAGAGAAAGAGTGATCAGACTAGTTGATGTAGGTTTAGTACAGGACATTGCAGAGAGCTCACAGTCCAAGATGCCCTGCAGACATTGATTTAACCATCTGATTAAGAGAGAGAGAATTTTTTTCCTCTTCCCATTTTGTGGTAAAGTCACAGCTATGTTGCTATTTTAAAAAAATCATGTTTATGATATTCCTTTCTCCCATAGGGCTGCACTCAGATATTGGTTAAAAGGAACTTGTGAAAATGGAAAGAATTCAGAAAGTACATATATAAATGGTGGAGGTGGGGAGAGAGTAAAACATACCCAACCTTACAGCTCTGCAGAACCTGGTCCCAGTGTGTGTGGATCCTGACCAACCTATCACTGCCAGGCCCCTCAGCAAAAATCCAGAGAAAGAAGGATTTCAGTTGCCTTCACGCAAAAAAGCACTGTAAAATTGACCAAATTCCAAATGCAGCCCCTCTGAGGAAGTCCTCTCCAGGACACCAGAGCTGTAAATAGGACAGATGTGAGCTCTGCTGTTGCTTTGGGGAAAAAAAAATAATCCATGCATGTGACTTTGTTTGGTCTTTGTAGGTTTTTCTTTAAAAGCAGAAAAAGTTAGAGGAGTTTTCCTAATAAGAGAAAGAATCTCTTCCAAACAAAACATCCGAAAGAAAGAGATTTAGTCTCTGAGGGAGCATTCTAGGTGGATTGTCTTCAGGATGATACATGACAGAATTCTTTGTGTTTCGAATCACACTCATTTTTCCAGGTCCAGGATAGGGAAAGGGAGGAAGGAGAGAGAATTGGTAGGGTAGCTAGGGGTCTTAATCAAGGCAACATCATAACTCATGCTTTGGAAATTTATTATGTGCCAAGGCTATTGCTAACCATTTTATGTCATTTCATTTCATTCTCATGTCAACCTCATGAACAATCATTATCATATGGCACTTTCTTGATGGAGAAACAGGGGCAAGAAGAAGTTCAGGAAGCATCAGGGCCAGCATCTGAACCCAAGCAGCTCGATCCCATGTTCTCATCTTTATCATCCTTCTGAACACTCTGATTTACCCAATCTTACCCCCATTTTACATACAGGAAAAATGAGACTGTGCCCATTTACAGTTTATTTTAATACAGGCATTAAAACTAAGATTTGAGCAGTAACAGAGCCATGGTACTACTTCACTGTTATAACAGTGACCATCCTCTTTAGAGTTGGGTATGATGCTTTGCCATTTGGGAAATCCAGTCACTGTCTCATACATACATTTCGTACTTTCAATAGAACAGTGAAGTCCAGAATCATTTCCTCACTCTACAGACAGAACACTGAAACCATGGGAGGGAAAACTGACTGACTGAGATCATCCAGGACTCCTTTTTCTTGGTTTACTTTTTTCCCCCAGGAAGATCAGGACTACTTGGGAAGCTTTTCTGGAGAGCATAGTGCAGGCAATAGATAACCAGGGAATTGGAACACTGCTTTAGGATGGAGCATGGAGTTCCAAGGCATATGTGGCTAGTTTTACTACCTTACAAGCTCTCCGTGCAGATGGGGAAATAGGAAATGAAATAGCTGACTGTGGGGAGTGCCTGATATTGTTGTTAACTCTGGAGATAGAGCAGGGAGCCAAACACACAGATCTTCTGTCCTCAGTGAGCTTCTTCTTCTTTTTTAAAAATTTATTTATTTATTATCAGTGAGCTTCTGTTGCTGGAGGCTGTTCTGTACCACAGTTAACTTTTACCCATGCCTGAGTCTAGCTTACTGCCCTAGATAAGCCCTTCTTATGGCTCCTGTAAAATACCCTCTAACTTACATATTCTTGCTTCTGAAAGGCTAGCTCATACATATCACAAAACAAGGAAATGATAAAAGCTAACTCTCAAGGGTAAAGCATTTATTTTCTTTTTGATCTCCACCAGAAAGATGGAAGGTTCAGAATGGGAGGCTACTCAAGGTCACACAATAAGTAATCAGTAGAGGAAGCAAAGCAACTCATCTTCTGATTTTTGTTTTATCCACAAGTTTTCCTATTTGCAACAGGTGACCAAGTACCAAATATTTAGGAACAAAAGGAGAACTATGATTTAAAACATCAACAACAAAAACCTGCTAATCATCTTCCGGGCAACATATGGCACTAGATGACCCCTGTTGTTCATTTTGCTTTAATATGCAACATCTAAGCAAGCCTCCATGAAATGAAAAGTAGCACATCGGAAATGTATGTAAATTGAGGGTGTAACATGTAAATCACATAGAAATCGTTACTATGGGTTTATGTCCGGAAAAATCGTCTCTCAAGATTTTTAAAAAGAATTAGAGGTTCAATAAATAGGGAAAGTCACCCTTAGCTACATGACCTTTGTGGAAAAAGTAAAGGGCTCCGGAAGAAGTTCTGTTAAATTACAAACTGAATGAAGAGAGGCTAAAACAGGTCAGATGCTCTGGCTGTTACTATTGGCATGTTGTTGCCGTTCAGTTGTTAGGTCGTGTCTGACTCTTTGTGACCCCATGGACTACAGCATGCCTCTGTCCTTCACCGTCTCCCAGTGAGCATAACAAAGAGTATTGTTAAAAACTGATACTACTTGGGGCTAGTGCACTGGGATGACCCAGAGGGATGGTATGGGGAGGGAGGAGGGAGAAGGGTTCAGGATGGGGAACACATGTATACCTGTGGCGGATTTATTTTGATATTTGGCAAAACTAATACAATTATGTAAAGTTTGAAAATAAAATAAAATTTAAAAATAAATAAAATAAAATGTAAAAAGAAAAAAAACTGATACTAGATGAAGGGACCATTTCGTTTTCTAAAATGGTTATATTTAATGTGGCAAAAGCCTAGTCAAATTCCAGAACCAGATTCCAAACTCATAGCTGATTTCTCAAGCTAAAGAAATGTTTTTCAGTGCCTGCCAAAGAAGTCATCAGTTCTTACTATACAACATAATAATGGCTTGAAAGATGAAAAGCTTTGACTCTGAGTTTCCTTTGATGGTAAAACATTTTAGTATTAAGCATGATATGTGCTTTCAAATCACACAGATCTGACTTCTAATTCTATGTTTATATTGTAGCACCTTCGTGTCCTTGAGCATGTCACAATGATTTTCAAATCTTAGCTTCCATATCTCTGAAGTGAAGATAGTAATACTGCCCACATTTTTTTCCTACAAATAAGATATGGTTAATAATGCAGGTAAAGAGACTGCACAGTTAAAATGCCTGGCACTGAGTAGGTCCTTCAACATTTCCATTTATTATTATGTAGCACATATAACTTATTTAAGATCTATACATCTTTAAAAAATATGCTGCAATTCAATGGAGGAGAAATAACCTTTCAACAAATGGTGTTGGACTAGTTAGACATCACAAGCAAAAGAAATAAGCATAAACCCCCTATTGCATCTTTAAAAATGACTGAAATGGATTATGGGCTTAAATGTAAAACATATATCATTCAAATCTCTAGGTAAAAAAGCAAAAGAAAATCTTCAGGATCTAGGTAGGATTAGACTCATTGGAAAAGACTAATGCTGGGAGGGATTGGGGGCAGGAGGAGAAGCGGGTGACAGAGGATGAGGTGGCTGGATGGCATCACTGACTTGATGGATGGGAGTCTGAGTGAACTCTGGGAGTTGGTGATGGACAGGGAGGTCTGGCGTGCTGCGATTCATGGGGTCGCAAAAAGTCAGACACGACTGAGCAACTGAGCTGAACTGAACTGAACTGAGGCAAAGAATACTGAGACTTGACAGCAAAAGATCAATTAAAGAAAAACATCAAAATTTAAAGCTTATGCTTTGTAAAAATACCCCAATAGGAAATGAAAAGACAAAATAGAAAGTAAAAGGACTTATTTTGCAATTCACATGTATAACGATGGACTTGTTTAAAACTCACCATTAAAGAACAATCTAATTAGAGAATGGGTAAAACAGTTATTTCACGGAAGAGAAGGATAGCTTTGTCAGTAAAATGATACATAAGCACACAAAAAGATGTTCAACATTATCAGTCATTAGAAAAATGCAAACGAAAACCACAATGAGGTATCACTACACATCCCCTGGCATAGCTGAAATGAAAAAACTAGTGATCAACCTAATGTTGGTGAGGACTCAGAGAAACTAGCTCACTCAAACATTACTGTTGGGGATGAACATGGCACAACCACTCAGGAAAGTAGATTGGCAATTCCTTTAAAAGCTAAAAGTGAACTTACCATATGATCTAGAAATCAGTTTCCTCAGAAAACTGAAAAACTGTATTTTTTTCAGAATGTTCATAGCATTTTTATTCCTAATAAACAGTAACTGGAAGCTACCCAAATGTCCTTCAAATTGTGGTACATCCATAACCTGGAATATTACTCAGCAATAAAAATAGAATGAACTATAATGTATATACACTGTATCTATCTATCTATCTACATATAGGGCTTCCCTGGTAGCTCAGCTGGTAAAGAATCTGCCTGCAATGTGGGAGACCTGGGTTCGATCCCTGGGTTGGGAAGATCCCCTGGAGGAGGGGCAACCCACTCCAGTATTCTTGCCTGGAGAATCCCATGAACAGAGGAACTTGGTGGGCTACAGTCTGTGGGATCGCAACAAGTCAGACACGACTGAGTGACTAAGCGCATGATGTATATACACTATCATATGTAAAATAGCTAGTAGGAACCTGGTGTATAGTACAGGGAGCTCAGCTTGGTACTCTGTGGTGACCTAGAGAGGTGGCAGGGGTCAGGGTGGAAGGAAGGCTCAAGAGGGAGGGGATTTGTGTCTATACATACAGCTGGTTCACTTCATTGTATAGCAGAAACAATATCATAAACAGCTTTATCCCAATAGTTAAAAAAAGAATGAACTTGGATACACACAACACCCTGGATAAACTTCAAAGAATGGAAAAAAGTCAATTTCATCAAGTTACATATGGTATGATTTCACTTATGCAGTATTTGTGGAATAACATAGTCATAGAAATAGAGAAAAGATCAGCAGCTGTGAGGAGCTAGGGTGGCAAGAGGGGTGGGTGTGGCTATAAAGGGATAGTGTTATAGTGTTATATAAAGGCAAACTTATGGGGACGGTGTAATTAAGCATATTCATTGTGGAAGTGGCTCAGACATTAAAGAATCTCCCTGCAATGGAGGAGACCTGGGTTCAATGCCTGGGTGTGGAAGATCCCCTAGAGAAGGAAATGGCAACCCACTCCAGTATTCTTACCTGGAGAAACCCATGGACAGAGGAGCCTGGTGAACTACAGTCCATGGGGTCACAAAGAATTGGACATGACTGAGAGACTAACACACATTGTGGAAGTGGTTGTTAGTGAAGCTGCATATGATGAAATTGCATTGATCTACACACACACATACACACACGAGTACACCTAGAAATAGTGAAATCTGAATAAACTCTGTGGATTATGCCAGTGCCAGTTTCCTAGCATAATTATTGATAAACTATAAATGCAGCACGTGATCACTGGGGGACACTGGGTGAAGGGTACAGGTGACATCTCTGGACACTTAGATACAAATTGCTGTGACTCTGTTATGATTGCAACATAAGGAGTTTTAAAACTTATGCTGATTTCAAAGATTTAAGGATTAAACATACGATTTCAGGATGAAATCTCATAAAGCTCAGTGGTGCCTGAGCTATCCAGGAGAATAAATATCAAAATGCTTCCTGGGAAATAAGAGATGGAAAAGGGAGTTCATTTCATCACGTCTTCCAGCACACATTCACACACATCTCCACACCTCGCATCATTGCTTAGGAATCACCATATGCTCAGTGTTACATATAATGTGTAGAGTGAGATTTTATGTAGTCTACATCAAAATTATAGTTTATAGGAAAATATATGCCTGCACTTAATTCTCATCAGTAACACTGAAGTAGGGAAAAGGAACCACATTTTTAGTTCTGTAACTAAATCTGTGATGATCAGCAAATGACTTCAACTCTCAAATAGTCTTTAATATGGTGATTAACCTAGGTGATATGAAAGATTCTAACCATAATTAAACAACACCTAATTACTAGGGGTGAAAATTCATTAGGCACAAGTACTAGAGATGTAGTATACTTAATGTACAGTAAAACCTCATTAATGTAGACTCTACTAATTTAGAACTTGTAACAGCTTATGGTGGGTGTTACCCATATCACTATTTCTAATATTTAAGACAAGACAGATTTACTATCTAAGTAAATTGTGCAGAGAAGTATCTGAGAAGAATATTTAAATATAGCAAATTTTTAAAGACTCAATGAACACTTTAGAAATTCTTGTGTGTACAAGAATGGAGAGGTTGTTAGAAACCTTTCTTATTTATTTATCATGTCATAGGGGGACATAGGATAGTACAAGGACAGGGAACAGACCTTAATAAGAGATTCCCCTAAACTCATTCATGCCAAGGGAATCCTTTTCTCTGAAATCATCTCCAGCTTGCCAGTCACTTAAAAGTGCCTTAGGCTCTTTTACTGCAACTTTAGGCAGCACAACAGGTCAGGCCAAACTCAAGGTTGATAGGATTAAAAAAAAATTAACACAACAAAATGGCAACACAAAATCTCTGGATCCAAATTTGTATCTAATATGTGGCCCTCCTCAGATAACTTGCAAAGATGCAAGATATTAAAAAAACTGATTTTTAAATGTGTTTCTCACATGCTATGCTTCCTGTTGGTTCTGTGTTTGGGCTTTGGCTCTGAAGTTAGTTGGACTTCTGGGAGTTTTTGTTCTGCTGGAGAAGTAAAATAAAACCTCTGAATCAAGCATTAAATTGAGTGGGATGCCCAAGTGCCTGCCACATGCTTTCCTCTGTCCAGTCACATATTCACCTACCCATTGCCCCCCAAAGAGAAGCAAAGTTGGGTCATTTTCCTAAAAAGGAGTCATATGAAAGTATAATGGTCAGTTCACAGAGAATTAAGATACCACAACTCAACAAGTGCCACCAAAGCCATGTGTGGAAAAGACTAATTATATCCTTGGAAAAGGACATTAATTTTCAGGTTAGAGTCATGCTCTATTTTCCCCAAAGTGCCACTGTCCTTGGCACTAATTCATTCGTAGCTGAAAACAAGTTGTTTAAAAGTCATGAAGAGATGGACTTCTCAGCATAGTTTCTTCCATTACATATTGAGTCCAGAAAGCCTTAAAAATAAAATATCACTGGAAATTATTTGTCCAGGGATA
This sequence comes from Bos indicus, assembly GCF_029378745.1. Lineage (NCBI taxonomy): Eukaryota > Metazoa > Chordata > Mammalia > Artiodactyla > Bovidae > Bos > Bos indicus. Next base: position 33,138,658 of record NC_091781.1, read on the forward strand.
TCTTCAGAAGATATTTGTGCCATCTCAGGGTATATGGAAAAAATAACACAGAAGATCACCAAACAACCACTGTATTCTTTTTCTTCTATTTAAATCTGTAATGAATAGGCATCATTCATTTCCTGCTCTTTCCAATAGGATCAAGCGGCACATTTTTATATGAAATTGTGATTTTATGGAAAAAAGTATTATTTCATAACTTCAACTTTTCCCTTAGATCTTTGATAACTGACCTAACCATGGTGAAGATGTAAAAATTTCATACTTTAGTTTTAAAAAGGCAAGCCAAAAATATTCTATGATGGTTTATATCAGAGGAGATCTTTTTTCCCCACTCAAAGAACAAATATGAGAATATCCACACCAGAGCTCATTTCATAGCTTCAAAGCTTTCTTTGGCAGAGATAAATGAGGCCAAAACTCACAATTATTTAGTGCTTTTTATAATTATGTGTCCACAGCTAATTTTATTTGCCTCTGTGCCACAAAGCCTAGACTTAGAGGCATATCTGCTTTATTTTTTTCCCAGGCCAGACAAAATAGTAAAGGATAGTCCATGAGTTCTTTGGGAAAAAAAGGCTTTGTAAAATGCATGGCAGCTTCAGAAAATGTGTTGAACTCTAATGTAAGGATACAAGCGAGTTTTTTTTTTTTTCCACGAAACATCTGTGTATTTTTTCAATCTCATAAGCACAATTTGTGTTAAGAAATACACAGAGTGGAATGAAAAAAGTAAAAAAAAAAAAAAAAAAAACCCACTAATCTACGGGGAAAGTCCCTCAATATTTGATATGTTTTCCTCTAGAAAATACACAGTTGTATCACAAAATTGGAGTCATGAGAAGCAAGTCTTTTCCTCGCCTTATTCCCTGCCTGTCTTGCTCTTTACCAAAGGCAGGGGCAGGGGATAGGTTGGGAGTTTGGGAATGACTTGTACACACAGCTATATTTAAAATAAAATGCCAAAAAAGCACACTTGTTTAAAATGGCCATGTTTCTATTAAGAAATTGTTGTTGGTGTTGTCTAGTTACTAAGCTGTGTCTGACTCTTTGCGACCCCATGGACTAGAGCCCCCCAGGCTCCTCTGTCCATGGGATTTCCCAGGTAAGAGTACCGGACTGGGTTGCCAGTTCCTTCTCCAGGGGATCTTCCCAGCCCAGGGATTGAACCTGCATCTCTTGTATTGGCAGGCAGATTTTTCACCGCTGACCCACTAGGGAAACCCATTAAAGTATTATCAAACATTTAATCATCAGCCATCTTTTTGCACAAAGGAAAGAATTAACAAAAGAATTCCACTCTTCCCTTTGGTACTCTGTCAGTTTCTGCCAGCATCTCATTTTGTCACAATTTCATTTAAACTCCTACCAAGTTGTCATCATCAAAACATCAAAAAAATTTTTTTTTCAAAAATTAGCTGAATTAGGGATTGTATAATGTATTATGCATGCAACACAAAAGCTTCATTTCTGGACAATTCACCTGCAGGAGATGCATTAATTGGTGTAGAGAATCTTGCTGCCTGTCATGATATTTAGCATCAGGTGGCCAATCCCTCACAGAGAAAATCCTGAATTTCTTCTCTATCCAGTACATGTAACCAATAAGGAAAATTAGCTGTTGAAATTAACAAGGCCCATGAAACGCAACAAGGTCCAGGTCTCCACCTAGGGGAGGAAAATTCTTCTAGAGTGTTCCATTTCAGCCCTAAGGGTAGTGACTCTTCCTTATATCTGCTATTCTGACATTAATTAGGGTTCTCTTTTAATTTCTAGTAACAAATCCCCTGATATCCCTATCTCCTATTATAATTCACAATTTCTATATTCAACTTCCTATTCCAATTACTATGTGGGTTTTCTCTTTTCTAATTGGACCCCTACTAATTCAATATCTTTGGGTATACTTTTACTTTTTTATAATGAGTGAGGATATACTTGAAATTGAACAAAAACCAACAAAGAAGTTTTACAGCAAAAAAAAAAAATGGGAAGGTAAGAAAAGTACAGATTTTAATTATATGTATATGATGAGATCACCTATGTCTAAGATGTGTCATTCACCAGTGTCTCATGAATCACATTCAAAAATACATGAATTCATACATACATGCCTAGTTATCCACATGCACCTGATGTGCAGGTAGCATTTAAAACAAACCAACTTGGTTACTTAACTGCTTAGAGTTAATGGTCTTAATTGTCTAACTTGTACTACAATACTAACATATGCTAGAGATGTTATTCATTGGCTTACTGTTTAGTGAATACAATCTAATTTTGATTAGAGCATCTAATTCATCACTGAGATTCCTATTGAGGCCCCATTAATTCCAGCACACATTTTATGAGCTCCTATTAACCCAGTCTCAATGATCCTCCATAAAGGATTCCATGACCATGATCTCATGAGAAGGTGCTGCTGCTTCTTACATTACTCAGCTCAGAGGTTCAAAGAAGCAGTTTAAGTGTTGATGTCCTTCCATGAAACCACAGTTATGTAACCAGACAGAGACAGTCTAATGGAGGAATAATTAAAATGCACTTTAAGATGTACATTTTCCCATGAATGATATTAACTCTCTCTGAATATGAAAAACCGCAATTAAAACATTTGGTTCAATACGGAGGCTTTCAACAGCTCTATCATTTTTTCCCATTATGTACTTCGTTAGTTAATATCAGTCTCCTGAGTAGGTTGAGACCTACTCCATTAATATCTCCTTTCAGCCCACCTTATTGTTACTGTAACTCTGCCACAGAGTACAGTATCAAATGAAAGGGGGTGACTTTAGCCTCAACTCTGTATTTTGCTGTATAAGAATGCCATTTCTGGGGTTTCTCCGTTGGTCCAGTTGTTGACTCTGTGCTCCCAAGGCAAGGGATATGGGTTCGATCCCTGGTCAGGGAACTAAGATCCTGCATGTTTCATGGAGTGGTTAAAAAAAAGAATGATACTTCTAATTTTAGTAATAATAGTAATTATAATTTTATTCTAAATAGGCTAGTTTATGGAAATATATATTTTTAAAGTATGAACTACTGAAATCACCTACGACTAAAACAATCTTTCCAATTTTTTTCCCCCAAAAGTTTAGAGTATTATCCAATATGCCCTAAGGAATTACAGGTATAAGTAATTAAATGGCTACAGAATTCCCAACTTTTTGAAATAAAGTGATCATTTTCCTTGGTTCTACTCTGCTTAACTATGAGCTTTCAGATGATCAGATTTTATCAAGCTTCAATCATGCAGAACCTGGTAAACTGACAGAGGAATGGGATGCTGTGGTGGTTTCACTGCTAACATATACAGCAGTTCATTAATTAAGGCTCCCAGCTGCAGATGTCAAAAATCCAACAAAGACCAACTCAACCAAATAAGGGAAATTTATAGTCATCTAATGGAAAAATCCTAGAATAGATCCAGTTTCATAGGTGACAATAAGATACTCAACCCACATGATAAGGAATCCATCTTTCTCTTTGCCATGCATGTATGCTAAGTTGCTTCAGTCATCTCTGACTCTTTGGACCCTATGGACTGTAGCCCACCAGGATCCTCAGTCCATGGGATTCTCCAGACAAGAATGCTAGAGTGTGTCGCCATGCCCTCCTGCAGGGGATCTTCCCAACACAGGGATTGAACCCGCATCTCTAATGTCTTCTGCATTGGCAGGTGGGTTCTTTACCACTAGTGCCACCTGGGAAGCCCCTTCTCTTTGCTATATATCAGCTCTATTTTTATGCTCTGTCTTCACCCTGAAGAAGTTTCAATACATATGGTTGTTCTAGGAAGCTCCAGGTGTATGCTCTCTCATTTTCAAGCCTAACAGAAAGACAGTTTCCTTTTGCCAATCTATCTAGGTAGGTCCCAGGTCTGAGTCTCACTGCATACTATGGGCCACAAGAAGATTTGATTGGCCAAGCACACTTGACATTGAGTAGGACTGGCCCCAATCAGATCATAAGGTCTATCTACTCTTCGAGAAAAATGGAAATAGGTGTTTTACAGACATAAAGTTCTCAAATTTCTGCCAGTTGTAATTTATTTTAACTAGGTACCAACTTACAAGGTGGCATTTAATCCTCATAATACTACCTACTTTTTTAAGGATTATTTTATGTGGTTTAAGGATGAAACTGTTGTTACTCCGAAAACATTTCAAAACCATACCCAGAATTCATAGTTACATGTTAGAGATGCTACCAACATAACAGAGACAAAGATAACAGGTCATCAGGGCTTCATCTCCAAAATGCTTTCTGCATCTAGCATGATACCAAATGGGATGGAAAGGTGTTTAACTAAAAGTAAACCACTTATATTAAATAAATTAACACTCTACCAAATTGAACTCAAAGTTTCTCTACAGAGTTGTCATATTTGAGGCATTCAAGTCCTTATGACCTATACAGGAGCAGTAAATAGCTCCTTCACCTTGAACTAAGATGAAAATGCCTATTAGCCTTTAAGAGCTAAATGGTTTAAACTCCAGGGAATGTGTGTGTGTGTGTGTGTGTGTGTGTGTGTGTGTGTTGTGCACACATATGTGTGCACACATATGGACAAGGAGCCAGGAATGAATGATTCAAGTATTTAATAAAGACCTTAAGTGTTCATGTGTGTCTCATTCACTCCTTTCACAGGTATTTACTGAGTGTGGCTAGTATGCCAGAAATTCAAAGTAAGTTGCTCCAAATAGACACTAAAGCCACATTGCTTGAATTAAAAGTGACCTGTCTGCCACTTGGGTTTTCACCATGAAATTTTCAGAGACTGAGTAGTCTGGGGAAATCTAAGTACATTTATCACAACTGCCATAAATGCTAATTTTTGTTTTGCGAGTTGTTTTTTTTTTTTTTTTTTTAGTTTTGCAAGGCTGAAAATAAAATATAAGAGAAATTAACCTGCTAGTGACAAATGTGGGCAAGGATGACTCCACTTAAGAAGTATGAGCAGAGCTTTGATGGGCCGGGTGACAGTCATGAGAGGGAACCCAGGGGAGGATCACTTGAGTTAAAAGCCAATCTTTTTGTAAATAGGACAATGAAAACTGTGGCAGCAGTAGGCAGAAGAACTGGTACTTTTTTAATATTTTAATTGCACCCAGGTGGCTCACTGGTAAAGAATCTGCTTGCCAATGCAGGAGACATGGGTTTGATCCCTGGGTCAGGAAGTTTCCCCTGGAGAAGGAAATGGCAATCCACTCTACCCAGAAAATCCCAAGGACAGAGGAGCCTGGTGGGCTACAGTCCATGTGGTCGCTAAATAGTCAGATACAACTTAGCGACCAAACAACAACAAAAGGAGTTGATAAATGCTAAATACTCTCCTTTGGGTTAGCACTGACAATTTTATCTCTGAAAGAATAGATACTCAACACATGATGTTGGCATTCCTCTAGCTCCCTCCTATCCCCATAAATGTCTTCAGGGGATTTTAATGTAAAAGAAACCGAAATCTGTTTGACTGGAATCCTGCCAGAGAAGCAACTCCCCTCTGAGAAGACCATGGACATCCCTCACCACCCACCAAATCAGTATCCAGCTCCTTTCTGTCCGAGGCCAATTCCAAATGTGGTTTCCAAACATCTGCCATCACTGTTCTTTGATTTCACTCTCAAATGCCATCCTGGGGAATCTGTTCACACAATCACCAGCCTTGGCCGATGACCCACAGAAATGTCAGCTGCTGGGTAATCTGTATACACTCCTTCATCCAGTGCCATTTGTTCCATAGAGGTACAGTGATACTCAACAAAGCCAGCTTCGGAGCAGTGAGCAGAGTGGTAAACGGTAGCCCCTGGCTTGTTTCCACCACTGTCATAGCTTTCTGGACACTTTCAGTGTTTCTGACCCTTCTTTCCTGCCTTATATTTCCTCGTCAGTAAAGTGGGAGTGATTTAATGCTCTGGGAATAAGGAATCAGGGTCATCATAAACTGCAGGGAGATTTTTCTGCACATAAGCTCTGCTTTGTGAAAAATATTAGGTCCCTCTGGTTATAGACAGTTTCTTTTGAGATCTTTTAATCCCAAGAGTCATAGGACAGGAGCATCCCCATGAATCTTTGTGATGTTGGTTAAAACTTATGGCTGTTCAGATCTATATAGACAGAAAGTAGCTTAACAATTGCCGGGGGCTGAGGTGAGAAGAGGTAGTATTTACAAATAGGTATGAAGAATCTCTTTGGGAAGATGGGAATGTTCTAAAATTGGAGAGTGGTGATGGCTGTGCACTTTGTAAATGTGCTAAAAATAATTAAATTGCACTTTGAAAACAAGTTGATTTGATGGTGGATAAACTATATCTCAATAAAGCTGTTAGCAAAAATAAGAATGATTGAGGGATGGATAGACTGACTGAAATGTGGTAAAGCAAATATAATAAAATGGTAAGTGCATGAGCTATGTGTTGGTAATGGGTGTTTATTGTATAATTTTTATATTTTTATGAGTATTTGAAGTGTTTATAATAAAATGTCAGGAAAGTATATTATAAAAACTAGTGTCTGTTCACTTGGTGGAAAGGATTAGACCTTCCACTTTTTATATCTCTGTATAAATATGCAGATACATGCATATATTTAAATAAACAAAGATGTGGACAAAAACATCCTATCTTTGAGAAAAATACAGTTAATATGATAAGATTCTTGAGGTTAGAGATAGTACTTAGTAGAGAAAGACTGAAAGATACTTACAAAGAAACTGCCATATATTTGCTGTTCTGAGGATTTTACATACATTATCACATTTAGTTGTCATAAATAGCTGTTTGAGGCAGGCATTATAAATATCTCCATGATACAGATGAAGAAGCTGAGGATTAAGGGGTTTTAAATGCACGTATAAGTGGAGGAGTTATCATCGGAAATAGATCTGACTTGAAGAATTAACAGCACAACTTTGGTCTAATAGATGCACATTATTAGGAGCTGCTAAAATCATGACAATGATCTCAACTTTATTAGTTTTCATTTTACCCCATCCACCAAAAAGTAAGATTGATAATTTGAAAAGAAAAAAAAAATCTTGTCACTGTATTACAATGAGTTTGGCCACGCTGTATTTCAGTGTATGTTTCCACATTTGCAAAGCAGTTTGCAACACTGGAGTGTTACTACTTTGGTTACTGTAGGGGTACTTTCCCCTATTTCAATTATAAATGAATGGTGAAGAGATGATATTTTAGACTGTAGAGCCACAGGTGTATTTTCTGTTTTAGAGTTAGACATCCTACCAAGAATTTACATATTTTTCTAGCTAGCATATAAGGATATCTTATACATGTTTATTTCACAGAGGTAAAACTTGGTTTTTTTTTTGAACACTGAAAAAAATAAGAGCAATAGAAAATCCTAGTTACGTGCTTGACTGCCAATAAAGAAAATCAGGGAAGAAACATTCAGTATGACTTCCAAATATACTGCAACACAAAATGTTGCTAAGACTCTTGTGCTTACTTGGTTCAAAAATATAAAGTCAGTAGCCAAGATTTCTCAACTTTGACGAATATCAAGCTGCCTGGTTTTCCAAAGTTGAGTCAGAGGCCATATTGGGAGGGGGCAGAGGGTAGGCAGCCATGAGGTTAGAGAAGGAAAAGCGAGTTGAAAACTGATTCAGGCAAAATGCATTCTCCTGGGGCAAGCCTTTGGCACACAGTCCCCCACAGTATTCCCTTTTTCCTTATTTCTCCCAATTCTCCTCCTTCCTTCAACTTTCACTTAGCCACAGACCTGCACTGGGTCTGAGAGCCAGTGCATCCTGGTCTGTTCCCCTTGCAAACTTAACATCAGATCAGATGGTTTTATTCCAGTCTTGGTATATTTCCCTAAGAAACAAAGAACCGTTGCTTTCAAGTCAATTAAACTTGTATATACTGAGAACTAGTAATGTTGAGCCAGTGGTAGACAATAAGAGTAAATCTAGTTCTTGAAACATTCATAGAATGATAGGGGACATGGGTGGGTAAACAAATTCCAGTCAGTTAAACCAGAGCAAAAGAAACAAGTAGAAGTATAGAGCCATATGGTACCACTGTATAGAACAGAAACTGTATGGTGATAACGTATTTATCTTCCATAGAAATATTTTTAAGTCTAGTTATCAGGCTACCTTGATATCCTATTATTTAATATTTTATTTAATATTTACACCATGTCAGATGACATGATGATTCTTTACATGCATGATCTCATTTTATTTCCACAACTACCTAATCAGGTCACTACATTTAATTTTTCCATCTTTACACATGCTGCTACTGCTGCTAAGTCACTTCAGTCTTGTCCGACTCTGTGCGACCCCATAGACGGCAGCCCACTAGGCTCCTCTGTCCCTGGGATTCTCCAGGCAAGAACACTGGAGTGGGTTGCCATTTCCTTCTCCAATGCATGAAAGTGAAAAGTGAAAGTGAAGTTGCTCAGTCATGCCCCACTCTTAGCGACCCCATGGACTGCAGCCCACCAGGCTTCCCCGTCCATGGGATTTTCCAGGCAAGAGTACTGGAGTGGGGTGCCATTGCCTTCTCCGGCTTTACACATGAGTGAACCTCAAATACACCTGCTGAATTAGGCTGTGGTCTGTCTTGCCATCCTGGAGACCCACTTGCAAACTAGATACTAATGCATTTGTCAACCTGTCTCTACATTCAGCCTTTTGCTGTTTTCTTCACAAAGCAGCTTCCAAAATAAAGTACGTGCTCAACTTTAAGTTACAGCTCGAGATAAAAGATTTCCTTCTGGGGAATCACTTTTCACTTATAATGTACAGACCTTGCTCCATGGAGCATCTGTGGTGGGAAAAAAAAGAATCATTTTAATAAAATGAAATACCCCAGATGCTCCCAATATTGAGTGATAAATTCACACCCTGTTTGGGAATTCACCAAGGATTTAAGCCAGATCTGCAGAGAGAAAGTTAACATCTCTGACCGAAGTTGGGGAAAAAATATAATGCTCTCTGCTATAATACAGAAGTGATCCGTATTGTGTTTTTTTTTTTTTCCATGTTCCATTCAGTCTTACACTTAGTTTTGCCCTTTGATGGTCTTTTATGAGTCAGTATTTCCCCCAGTTGGCTGCGTGGAGTCTTGCTATGTGGGAGGTGGCATTCTGAGTTTGAAGTACTCATCTTCCAAGTTCACCTGGAGGTTGGCTGTCTCCAACTTGGCAAGGCATAAAAGGACCTGGCTGAGTTCCAGCCCCTGTAATTATGTTCTAATCTGTCTTCATCCCCGCTCCTCATTTTTCATGTAATGTTTTTAAAGCAGCTTAAACCACAATTTCATTGCTTTTTAGCAGAAAGGGAAATTAATGGATGTATTGTGAGATTATCTAATGACATATTATTTATTTTTAGTTCTACTCCTGTTGTATGAAACCAAAACAGATATTGCTAGGATACAAGCTCACTTCAGTTCAGTTCAGATACAAGCTAATCTACCTTTAAAAGATGTTTTTTCTTAGGAAATATATTAATTTTGCAAATACTAAAAATTATATGATACATTATATATGATCATATATTATATGGCATGCAATATTTGAATATGTCAGATTTACTAGATATTTGCCTCTTGCCCAGCCCCCCGAAAAAATATTGAAATATTCAAAGACTAAATGACACCAGTAACAATGACCACTTGACTCCAGACTCACAGCAACTCAGTGTTCCATTCACTTGCATCTTGGCTCCTTCATCCCAACAATAATTCTCTAAATGACAGAGAATGCATCAGCTTCTATCGTGTGCCCACAACAACTAGGACAGATTGGTACACTTTGCTCCTCCAAACTCCTAGTTGGCTTCCTGATGGCACTTCCTGGTGGTCATTGTCTCTTCTAAGAACTGTTTTAGAAGAATAGGCATGATGGGTGTGGTAGAATGAGGAAGCTCTGGCATCAGGAGAGGCGGAGTTGGAAGTGACCAGTCTCTGAGAACTACTGGATCTGTGACTTGGGCCAAAAACCAAGATTTTTCAGACTTCAAAACTATGAAAATAATTCATGCTCTGTCTTCATTTCAGGGAAGTCCAGAGTGTTAAGTGAAATAAGTATACACTGAAGTATCTTGTCAAATGTGCTCTACAGTGGAAGCTAAAATGAAGAAGGCCAAAGGAGATGGGAAGGAATGATTAAGATCTCCTCTCCCATTTAAATTACAAGCTTCTTGAGGTGAAGGATAATATATCACAAGTTTTATTTTTGTTAATGCCCGTGGCTTGGTGGTAAAGACTCCACTTTCAATGCAGGAGATGCGGGGTTCCATCCCTGGGGAGGGAAGATCCTCTGGAGATGGGAATGGCAACCCACTACAGCATTCTTGCCTGGAAATGCCAATGGACAAAGGAGCCTGACAGGCTACAGTATGTGGGGTCGCAAAGAGTTGGACACGACTTAGTGACTAAACACGTGTGTCTCTCCTCTGTTGGAACTTCACAGAAAGAATGACAGAGATGAGAGTAAGAGGTGAGAAAGAGGAGGGAGAGGAAATATTTTGAAGTGATAATTCATATGCCCATATCAAATTCATCCCTCAGAAGCATAAGAGCCATTCCTCTGAACAACTGACATGGGGACAGGATTCCTGTCGTTCTGATAATATGGTTGGTCCTATTTCTCTGTTAATGAACATGACAGAGTGTCAAACACTTCTGAGCTTATCAGTCTGCTGAGGAGTGGAAAGCATTTGTACATGGCATGAAATCATTTCATTTTGAGCTATAACCTGACTCCTTGCTTTTAATTGTCTAATCAAAGAATGCTAAGGAACAGTGCGGAAAGATGGGCTGCTTGACACCAAGAAAATCACAGTATGTTTCCATCCATCTGTCTGTCTGTCTTTGAATGTAAGTAAATTGAACTCTAAAAATAAAACTTGAATTTTCTTTCTTTTTAATGACCACATGCCAAGGGAGTGTTTTGATATAACTACTCCTTTTGGTGAAACTATTTTTTCAGTCATATCACCACTCTATGCTGTCAACTGACATATGACAATATCTTTTCTCTCCATTTTGCCAGATGGTTCCCAGAGAATTTTCATATGAGTTATGTTTATTTGATTTGGTTCATGGCCACCCTGAAATGCAGGTATTATTACTGTTTCCCTTTCAGAGATGGGTTATCAGAGGCTCAGCAACATTAGAAAACTTATTCAAGATTCCACAGGTTGCCCAGTAAGAACAAAGACAAAAAGAACTTAAGATGTGGAAAGTCAAGCTTAGAGAAATGAAATAGCCTGCTTGAGGTCTCACAGTCAGTAGTAGAGCCAAGACTTAAACCAAGAGACTGACTCCCTGCTCTGCTCTCTCACCACACTGCCATCTACTGTGCATGATGGATGCCTGAAACGGCCCCTGGCAGGTGCTCAGGGAATATGCATTTCTTATCACTATTGGCAACCATGCCCTGAGGCAGAGAGGGCAAACATATTTAGAGGAGATGTGACCTTTTCAAGGTCACCAGCTGGCCCTCCTTCCGTGGTACCATATTGCCACCACAGGCAGGAACTATAAGGTGATCTATTTTGACTGTTGCTCTCATGGATTTGTTTGGTGGAGGTCAATTTAAAGAGATGATCCTGTAATAGTCACTATAAATACATGAGCATAAGATCCTGATTAGAAATTATAGATTGTAATAAAAACTCCAACTTGGTCCCCTCACACACATAAGACTATGTAAGTTGAACCCAGCAATATAACTGTCACCCAAAAAAGAAATAAAGTGTCAGAACCCAGAGGTTTCTGAAATGTAAAACACCAAGGCACATGATTACAGGCCCATTCACCCTGTCTTCCACCACCTCCCCATTGCAAATCTAAAGTCTCCTCTTTTCTACTGACTATGAATACAAGTTAAAGGCCTTTCAGGAATCATTCAGGATAAAAGGCTCATTTCAAAGACAGGGAGATTGAGGCCCGGAGCAATGAAGGGCATTGTTAAAAGTGAAAGCTTGTGAACCTCAGCACAAGGGTGACTGGTGGCCAGTCCTGCTGCGTGATGCTCTGTTATCAAGTGTGTGCTCTACATGGGAGTGAAAGCCACAGGCCACAAAGTTTGTCAAGAAACACACACCTCATATTTGATACCCCTCTAAGCCTGGATTTCTAAACTGCCCAAAGATTAGCCACAGAAACTAAAATTAAATTAGCAGCCCTTCAGCTTAGATGACACAATTTTTAAAAACATAAGAATTAAAATTTATTTAAATGACACGATTTCCTTTGTCAGAGCTGGAACCCTAAAGAGTCAGTGTAATCTCTTGTGTTTGAACTTAAACTTAATAAGCAGGGGGTCAGAGTACTGGGAAGGAAGAAACCCACTCGAAGAAGAACCAGTGCTAGTATTAATCTTAATTCTTTTGTGTAAGCTTGTCTTAAATTTGCCTACATCTACCTTTATTTGCTGAATGTGATTTAGACATGCATTTAAATCTCTCTAAAGTGTTCTAGACTTTATGTCAAATGTGAGCAGCCAACCAGAAAACATTGGTCAAGAAGGGAGATATAAAACACTCTAAAATACTAGCAGTTTGTCAAGGCTCACATAGTTAATGGCCATAAAATTGGTGCTCAATAAATTTTACTCTCATTAACTACATTCTGGAAAAAGAAAACAATGGATTAAGGTTTAATCAAATCATTTAATGTTGAGGCATTCACAGAAACATGACCCTACTGCCTTGTACTCAATTTTAAATACAGATATTAAAATAAATCAGTTTGAAACCCAGAGAGCTTTGATCCATCATAAATTTCAGCCCAAGGCTGCTAATAACTTGGGTTGTGTCATGAATTGTTTTCCCTGACTGGCATCTATCATGGCCCCAGATCAATAATCGTTACTGATACAATCCTGCCATTATTTAAACTTCCTCACCCTGTCAGTGGGCATGGGGAAAATACTCTTGAATGGCTAAATGTTTGGGACATCAGGGGACAGCTTGCATGCTCTCTACATCTTTGGAAATGAAAGTCTGCAAAGCCAGCCTTTTATTACAAGGGCATGGCTATGACATGAATAGAGCATGGGAGTCTTATGTGTATATGTGTGTATGTGTTAGTCACTCAGTCATGTCTGACTCCTTGCAAACCCCATGGACTTTAGCTTACCAGACTCCTCTGTTTATGGAATTCTCCAGGCAAGAATACTGGAGTGGCTTGCCATTCCCTTCTCCATGGGACCACCCTGACTCAGGGATCAAACCTAGGTCTCCTGCTCTGATGGCAGATTCTTTACCATCTAAGCCAGTAGGCAAGCCCAATATATGTATACAAACACACACCCCTTGAGCAAAATAAGTAATGATTTTAAAGTTGCTTTATCTCTATGGCTCAGTTACCTTGGTTGTAAATACTGGATGACTGTACTGAATAACACAAGGTGTATGAAGTGCTTAGCATAGTGTCTGGGACATAGTAAGTGCTCCCTTCTTAAAAAAAGCACTGAGTGGAAACCCCAGCTTGCTGTTTGGCAGAGATTTCCTTCCAAGTGTTTGTGAAAATTTTGAAAGGCTTAGTAAGCTATCTCACCCTTAAGTACTTTGGAAATGCGTTTAAAAAATCATCTCATAGGCCTTCAAGGAAATCACAATGATTATTTTAGCTAGAAAGAGGACCATGCATCCCGATCACCTACGGTAATCACCAAACTTCGGTTTGAAAGTCTTGATTTCTTCCCAAGGGGAAATCAAGCCTTAAGGATAAAAATGAATGTGATCATTAAGGATGCTCAATAGAATCTGAGTTATATTAAAAAAAAAATACTCCTCATTGTTCAAAAAAAAAGTCTTAAAGTATGAATTGGAGTAATCATCTGTCAGGAATTAAGATTGTAAGAGAAAATGATGCTGTGCAAATAAACTCAAGAAAATTAATTCAATGACATTAATGGATCAAATAGATACTGAATACCCTCCAGGTGAAAAAAAAAAAGAAAGAAAAACTAGGCTAGAAACAGCAGGGTTGAGAAGGCAAGGAAATACAGAGAAAAGTAGCCCTACTTATCAAAGACCTCAGAAGCCATCAGAGGAGACAATGAGGTCAAGACCAACTCTAACTGCCTTACTTTAAACTCTGCAAATAAAGATCTATCAGAAGAGGAGATGGGAAGGACAATATAGTGCTTTCCTCTCTGGCATGAAATTTATCTTATGAAAAGAACAATTATCTAACAGCAGATTTCTTTCTCAATGACATCAGATAAAGTCTGCCCTAAAGGACAAGATGAACCCTGTCAGCCTTTATCCTCAGGCTCCCTGCAGTTCTGAAAATGCATGGTGCTTCATGTGTGAACTTTTCTCTTGTAAATCAGAAGCACAAGCTTAAATAAGTCAGGCTTTCTTTTGCATTCTTCTCACCGCCAATAAAATCATGAAAATAAAAAGTTGGAGGATTTTTGGCTTGCTCAGGACGAACCATTATTCATCTTGAGGGAATGAGCTCTCGACAACTGGCCCCAAAGCAACCTCCAGGTGTCATTCCCTATTATATTTCTGTGTTCAACAAACACACCGTGAATTCTCATTCTACTACACAAATCAGGAGTGATTTTTGTGTTCAGCTTATATGGCAAATTATTATGATTTTTAGTGGTGCATCTTAAGAGGCTGGAAGAATCAGAAAGCACAGTCACATCCTATTTATTGGGTATTCTAGTCATTGAAAATGTCCCCACTGTGTATTCGCTCGTTCTCTTCTCTCTACCTAAATACTCAGCTTTTTGAAATACTACATAACCTTCTCTGAAATGACTTTTAAGGACATTAATGTGCTTTCTATCTTTTCAGTTTGACTTTTTTTTTTTTTTTTTTTACTTTTCCTTAATTGTTCATGCATCCATTTGCTTCGAGGTAGAAGAGGAGAGGTGTCAGGAGTGTAGGGACAGAGATGTGGTGCAGAAAGGTAGCTTTTTGCTTCTGTTATTAAAAAAGAAAATAAATGTTGTTACAAAACACTTGCCTTTCAAGCCAGGCTATTTTCTTGAGAAAATACAGTTGAAATTATTTTATTTCTCCTTTAACATATCAAGAGGCAACCTAGTCTCTTTGTGTTAGGATTTTATATAAAGAATATCCAGACAAAAGAGGAACAGGGACAAACCTATCCTTTTGGGGCCCTAGTAAATGATAGGAAAGAGAGCAGAGAAGAGAAAGGGAGCAAAACGGGGCGTTAATTGTTCACTCCAGCCAGAGCCCAATGAGTGGAGGTAATCAGATGAGCAAATGAAAACTGGCATCTGGTGCTAGAACAAGACGGTCTTTGGGCCGCTTCTCACACCAGTTTGAGGACATTGTTCGACACGAGAGCAAGTAGAGGGAAGCCCTCAGACTTAGCCTCCCTGAGCCGCACTTGATTCTTGTGTGGTAGGGATAGGACTAGAGGCTGCTGAGGATGTGACTGGGGGGCTTCTGACAGGAGTGCATTAGCAGGAGTAAGAGTTCTGTGACTCGGGCCCTAATGCAAACCCTGGAAGCTGGATCTTGATGGAGATCACAGGTGGTCTGCAGAGGCACCCATAGTGCCAGTAGGAACAATGTAAGGCTAAGTCAGCCAGGAGCTCCATGCACTCCAGTGAAGACAAGAGAGACTAGTCAAGACTCCCAAAGCCAACAGCACAAACAAGGAAGAAGTGAAGAAGGACTATCACTCAGTGGACAGAGGAGCCCAGGACACCATGACCCAAGGGCCTCAACTCATCTTCTCCATGAAGAGACTGAGAGAGCCATGCTCTTCCACATGTGCACCATCCTGGAGAATATCTTGGAGGTGATGGTGGCAACCTGAGAAGCTGAGTGTGTTTTCCCCTGGTCATTTCTGTACAAGGCCCTGAAATCTCCCTAAAGAGACTGTGGGAACAGATCAGACAAATTGTAAAACCTGACATTGGACATTCCCCCGGAGTTGTTGTTCTTCACTGCACTAATGAGTGGGTAAAGGATTTAGGGAAAAGACCATATTAATTATAAACAAATTAAAGAAATTCCATCTTCTCTGCACTTTCAAGCTGAAGTATTACATTTGCTACCCTATTCTGCTGCCAGCCTTGGTACACATGCCCCCACATCTGTGGGAATGAACTCGGTTTGAATTAAGCACTTCCTCATCTGAGAGCCACTTCCCAGGTGGCGCAGTGGTAAAGAATCCGCCTGCCAATGCAGGAGATGTGGGGTCAATCCCTGGGTCAGGAAATGGCAACTCACTCCAGTATTCTTGCCTGGAGAATTCCATGGACAAAGGAGCCTAGTGGGCTACAGTCCATGGGGTCGACACAACTGAGACTGCTTGCGTGCATCTGAGATTCACAAGATCTCACTTACTTAAAAAAAAAAAAAAAGGAGTATAGTTGATTTACAACATAGTATTATTTCCTGCTGTGCAGCAAAGTCAGTCATATGTACACATATATCCCCACTTTTAAAATGTTTCTTCCCTTTTAGTTCAGCACAGAGCACTGAGCAGAGTTTCACATGCTTACTAATACATAGGTCCTTACTAGCTATCTATTTTATACATAGCAGTGTGTACATGTCAATCCCAATCTCCCAATTTATCTCTCCCTTCCTTACCCCCCGCTATTCATAAGTTTGTTTTCTACACCTGTAATTCTACTTCTGTTTTACAGATAAGTTCATTTGTACCGTCCTTTTTTAAATTTCAGATTCCACATATAAGTGACATAGGCTATTTGTCTTTCTCTGTCTGACTCAGGAGGACAATTTGTATGTTCACCCATGTTGCACTGACGTCATTCAGCCTTGTAGTGAAGATACTATTTGCATGTTTATGTTACAAAATTACAAGCTCTCTGAGGGTACCTGTCGCAGTGAACATACAATAGTTTGTCCTACTGAGTTAATAAATTAACTGAATTTAAAAGCTAAATGGCATTTTTTCTAATTAAGACGGGTTGGTTTCAAATGTCTAATTCACGCTCTACTACAATTTGTATTGTCACTTGCGTAATTAAGCCACAGGTAAATAACACAATTAATAACTAACTAAGGGGCCATATGAAACTTATCAACTATCATATTAAATCCAGAAATAGTTGGAGAGGACAAGACTTCCTTCTGCTTTGATAACTGCTGAAGATCTTGTTTTCAGTTTGCCCAGTAGGTGCAAGGTATCATATTTATTCTGGTAACAAACTACAATCTCCAGACTCACAACCAATGTTGAGCCCAACCTGGTACCTATCTGAGACAGGAAGCATTGAGGGTGGTCACCAAGGTTCCTGCTCCCTGGTATATACATGTTGTAGAATTTCTTCCCTTGGCCATGAGCAGGACCAGTGAATATGATGGGATAGCATTCACTATTACAGATTATGAATCAGTTAACTTTGAGTTAATCAAAAGGGAGATCATCCTGGAGATGAAACTGACTGAATCAGACGACCCATTTAAAAGGTGAAATATGAGAGAAGCGTTCTCTGGCAGGCCTAGAAGAAAGCAATCAGCCACGTGTGAGAAGAGGGACCTCCCAAGGGCAAAGAGTGGCTCTTATCTGACAGTCAATAAGAAAGCAGGTTGAAGGGACTGGATGCAGAAATGGGACTAGAGTGATTATATAGACACCTGTATTTATGTACAACTGTTATTGACAGAGCTGAACACGAGTCAGAGGGCTATAATATCACTGCTTCCTAAGTACTGTGCTTTCTAAACTATATTTTGATATTCAATAATGTATATATTAGTAAACTACATTCACAGGTGAATTGAACTCCCCTGGGTTTTCTTTTATTATACTTCTTGTGAAATTAAAATTGTTTTTAAAAATGTCTTTGGGTTATAAGGAAGCCTAGTTCAGTGTGGAATATAAATTCATTTCTCACTGTCAAGCTATGTCTATGATTTATACTTTTAAGATATAATAGCTGCAACCATATTTCCCTAGTGATAAAAAGAAATCCACTTTGTAATCCCAACAAAATCCTAAAGTGCTAAAATGCAATGAAGAGGATTTCTAATGGTAAGTTATAAATCCTTTTAGAGAACATCTTGGTTTAAAATAATTTCAAAAAAAAGAATGCTTAGGAATTAAGTAGTACTATTTAGACATCCTTCAGCAGTATCAAGGGCACTCGAAAGGATTCACATTTAGAGAAGATGAAATGAAGTTATATTTGTGATAGTCATGGACGGTAAGAAACTGACGTTACCAGAGAAACAACTGTACACTTTCAAAGTGTGACAGGAATTCAGGGGCCATTCATTCAGTCCACCCCAAATTCAGATACTCCTTTACATCAGCTATTGCAGGCAGAAGAGATCTACACCTCATAAGTCAATACATGCCTCAGGTTAATGAAGCAGAAACTTAAGTCAATGTAAGTGTTAACCTTTATATAAGCTTTGCTCCCCAACACTCCAGAGAATAAGTTCTGTCTCTCTTCTATCTGGATGCACTTTAATATTTGAAGGTAGGAGTTACTCGCTTTCATAAACTAGACCCCTATAGGATCAAGCATGAAGTTACACACAGATATAAAGTTACAAGACAATGGGACTGATGAGCACACGATAAACTCTAAGACCAACAACCTCATGGACTGTAGCCCGCCAGGCTCCTCTGTCCATGGGGTTTTCCAGGTAAGAATATAGAATGGGTTGCATCTCCTCCTTCAGGGAATCTTCCCGAACCAGGGATTGAACCCACATCTCCTGCATTGCAGGTCAATTCTTTTACTGCTTAGCCACCAGGGAAGGTTCTCCAAAGGAGCAGCTGCTACTTATTCCCCAACAAGCATGTGGTAATTTGGGAACTAACCACAATAAACCAAGAATCTGGATTATCAGGAGTACATTTTTCCCTTTTAAAAAACTGTAATAATTAACCTCTATATTAAGAAGTTACATTTGATTCTCCTAAATGCATCATTCCATCAAAACATGGTATGAACTGAGACTTCAGAACAGCATTCATAGCTTAAAGATACTTGTCATTCAATGTTGAGAAGATAACCTGAATTATTCATCTATTTAAATACATGTAAATGGAAATTTTAGGAAGCGACTTCACTTTCACTTTTCACTTTCATGCACTGGAGAAGGAAATGGCAACCCACTCCAGTGTTCTTGCCTGGAGAATCCCAGGGACGGGGGAGCCTGGTGGGCTGCCGTCTGTGGGGTCACACGGAGTTGGACACAACTGAAGTGACTTAGCAGCAGCAGCAGCATTAGGCTTCTACATTTAGAATTGAAAAGCTGGAATTTTTCACACTGAATTAATGCTAGAACATTGAACCATCGTGTCCTGCAGGATGCTGATTCAACTTCTGGGGAACATATTGTTAAAAGATGTGAAGACATGGTGAGTGCTTTGGACCCTCCCCAGAAAGCCATACAAATACAAACCATTTAGCCTATTTTTAGAGGTTTACTGTGAAGGGTATTCATTTTCTTCCAATCTAAATACCATTCAAAATAAAAATGATAATAATACATGCTAAAACATGTTAGGCAATACACAGGGTTATTATGAAGATTATATGATTATATTATATTATTATTATTATTATAAGATTATATTAAGTGCATTTATCAAGAATGAAATAAATCCATGCCTGTAAAATATTTGGAATGTACACTATCTCACTTATACCAACTCTGTTAAAAAAAGTTAACCTCATTTTTTTGAACAGAAAAACTGTGACTATAATAGTTCCTATATCCTCTATTCCAGTTTTGCTATTATACATAATTATTTTTCATTAGTATGGTACATTTGTTGTAATTAGTAATTCAATACTGACACTTTATTATTAACTAGAGCTTAATCAAATTTTCTTAGTTTTATGCCCAATGTCCTTTTTCTATTCTAGGACACCATCCAGGATCCCTATCATTTAAGCATCATGTTTTCTTAGGTTTCCCTTGACTGAAAGAGTTTCTCAGATTTTCCTTTTTTTCTCATTATCTTGACAGATTTGAAGAGCACCAGTCATATAATTTGTAGAATATCCCTCAATTTAGATGTTTTTCTAATGGTAAGACTGAGATTACCAGTTTTGAAGAGGAAAACCACAGAGACCAAGTTTCATGTTCATCTCTTACAACCAAGGGACATACTCTCAACATGGCATCACCGTGTATGTCAGTCTCAGTCACCTGGCTGAGGTAATATTGGCTCTATTTCTTCACTGTAAAGTTACTGGTCCTTGTTGCCCTTTCTACACTGTTCACTTTAGAAGGAACTCACTATAAACAGCCCACACTTAAAGTATGGGGAGTTTTGCACCCATCTCCTTGAGGGCGGGTGGTATCTACATAAATTATTTGGAATAATTTTACATAGATTTGTCTATTCTTTTCCAGGTGTTTATGTATTCCATTATTTGCTTATAGTGGCTTCTCAGGCAGCACTAGTGGTAAAGAACCCACCTGCCAATGCAAGAGACATAAGAAACATGGGTTGCATCCCTGGGTTGGGAAGATCCCCTAGAGGAGGAAATGGCAACCAACTCCGATATTCTTGCCTGGAGAATCCCATGGACAGAGGAGCCTGGGGGGCTATAGTCCATGGGGTCACAAAGGGTCAGACACAACTGAAGCAATTTAGCATGTATGCATGCCCCACAGAAACAGGAAACGATGTGGACTCACAGATATTTATTTTAAACTTTGGGTTACAATTCGCTACTACTTTATTTTCTTGCTCAAATTTTCCCCCCCAGTTTGCTCATTGGGAGTTCTTTCAATTGGTGTCTATGATCTTTTTTGACTCAGTGTGGGATGTCTGGATTCTTGTGCACTTCCTCACTTTCTGGCACTGCAAGATGTCCTAGGCTCAGCTTGTTTATTTTCTGCCCCAATCCTTGATTTAGCCATTTCTTCAAAGATTCCTGGATTCTTTTATCAGATAGTGGCATTAGGAACCAAGATCTGAGCATTAGATATACTCAGCACTAATGCAAGAAAATACATGTGTGTTTAGGTGGCTCAGATGGTAAAGAATGTGCTTGCAATGCGGGAGACCTGAGCTCAATCCCTGGGTCAGGAAGATCCCTTGGAGAAGGGAATGGCAACCCACTCCAGTATTCTTGCGTGAAGAATCCAACGGACAGAGGAGCCTGGTGGGCTACAGTCTATGGAGTTGCAAAGAGTTGGGCTCGACTGAGTTACTAACACTTTTCACTTACCATGTGCATGTTTTCATACACATTTAACTCTTGTGGATACATCATTAGCAGCTAGAGTACAGTATTTACATACAGCTTCTTTTACCTTTTGTTTTACAAGCTTTACTTATTCCCCAAATTACTTATCACTGTGGTTTTTTCCCCACTCCTTTCAATGAGGCTATTTTATGTTTTATTATAAATAGTTTTTAAAATCACTTTTGCTTTCATTTGGGATTACCCAGACCTCTCAAATGACTTTTGTATATTTGTAAACATTAAGATTTTCTCTTTCTTTTGTAAGTTTCAATGAGTTTTGACAAATGCACAGTGTCATGTATCCACAATTGGAGAATCATACAGAATAGTTCCACCACATTTAAAAATCCCCTGTGCTTTATCTACTCAACTCTGAACTTCTCTATCTCTGGCAATCACTGAACTATTTTCTGTTTCTAAAGATCTCTGAAGTTTTACTTTTTATGAATGTCATATAGTTGGAATCATGCCTGTAAACTTTTCTTTCATGGAGCAGTATGCATTTCTTTTCTCTGTATCATTTTGTGATGTGATAGCTCATTTCTTTTAACGGCTATGGCTTCTGTGTTACGGACATATCACATTTTGTTTATACATTCACCTGTTGAAGGATAAGGATATCTTCCAGTTTGAAGTGATTATGAATAAAGCTGCTATAAATATTTACGTGCACATTTTAGTGTGGACATAAACTTTAGAATCATCTGTGTATATATCCTAGGGGCATGATTGCTGGGTCATATGGTAAGACAATGTTTAGCTTTGTAACAAACTGCCAAACATTTCTCAAAGTGGCTGGGCCAGTTTCTATTTCCAGCAGCAGTAAATAGAGAATTCCTGTTGCTTCACATACTTGGCAGCAGTTGCTGTTGTCAGTTTCTAGGATTTCAGCCATTCTAATGGCTTTATTGGATATATGTTTTGCACATATTTTCTCTAAGTCTGCAGTTTGTCTTTCCATTCTCTTAGCAAAGTGTTTCACAGAGCAGATGCTTTATTTTAGTAAAGCCTGGTTTATCCGTATTTTTTTTTTCATGGATCATGCTTTTGGTGTTTTATCTAAAAACTTAAACACTCCATCACCTAGATTTTCTCCAACCCTCCATTTTTCAGGAATTATATAATTCTTTTTTTCCAGATGGCGAAAGTAGAATGTCAGTGTTAGGGGAAGCACACTGACTGAAACTGCCCACCCGAGCCAGGCTCTCTAGTAATCATTTGCATGAGTTGTTTTACAACAGGAGGTCCTGGTAAAGAACATGGAACTAATAAGCCACCACCAACTGGAAGAGTTCAGGAAAGGTCAAAAGGAGACACTGCGTGTCCATCCACCTCCTAGGATCCCTCTTGCTAGCATCCATCTTGGCTGAGCAATGTGTGAGCCACCAGGAAGGACTCTGAGCCAGAATGATTGGCCAAAGACAACCCGGAAACTAATCCCATCAACATAAAACCCAAGAATGCAAGCCACGCAGCAGAGCAGTTCTCCTGGGTTCCCTTACCCTGCTGCTCTCCCCCTGGGTGCCCTCTTCCAATAAAGTCTCTTGCTTTGTCAGCACATATCTCCTCAGACAACTCTTTTCTTGTTAGACAAGAGCCCACTTTTGGGGCTCTGGAGGGGGCCCCCCTTCCTATAACATGAATAACCTAGCTGATGCTACATAGCCTGAATTCAACTCGGACTGTCACAGCCTCAATTTCTATGTTCTTAGCATGTTTTTATGTCTTTTAAAAACCATGTTGCTTAGTGTGATAGCAAGTGAGATAATGTATGGAAAGTACTCTGGGCCCACTGAGTACAATCTATTTATTATTGGTTTTGTTTTGGTTTTATTATTATTCCTCTTAAGCATTACCTTATAGGTTTGATTTCAGTTAAAACAATGCTAATTTAAAATGAACCTCTTTGGCACACTGGATGAATGATGCGTCACTGAATTTAAAGTAGTTTTATGGAGCTTTATATTGATATGATTAAATAATGCAGAAATCTGAGTGCCCTTTATTTCACAGATCAGTAACAGTATATACAGCCTCTAAACAAAACTTTAACTTTCTTCTTTATTATGACACTTGAGTTAAGATTGTACCAAAGACCCCACTTGCTCCCTGGGGTCTCTTTCCTTGTCACCATCAGAAGAAAACATCTGGTATTCATTATTTAAAAGGCTGGGGCAATGGATTCTCTTATGAGTACAATAAATAACCAAAGACTGTTTGTATAAGAGGAGACTGGGAACATCTTACAAGGCATCTTGTAAGGGCAAAGTGAAGTGGCAGCTGCTAACTTAAAACACTTTCTGATCTCTTACTGTGTGCAAAACACAGGAACTTAACATGTATAATATTATTTAACTTCACTTATTATTATTATACTTATTTGAAAGCAAGGAAACAGAGGCCCAAAGAAATAAAGTAAAATTCCCAGAGTCACCTGATCAGAAAAATGGTTTTAGGATTTGAATTCTGGTCTCTCTGAACTCTGAGCCTATACTGTGAAGCATTGTTCTTCTACCCTGTGGAGATCATGTGGTTAGAAGACTAGAACTTTATGATGCCAAGTTTTTTACAAGAGGAAAGACCTCACAGCATCTAAGGAATTTAATTGGAAATTTTTGGAAGACTACTCAATTGTGTTACCTATGCCACAAAGAACCACAGCTTCTATAGATACAGTTTAATTCCTGATTGAATTTATAAGTTATTATCATTCCAGCAATGCCCAGTAGGTTAAGGAAATGACTATTCTTTAAGTAATTGGAAGGAATGAGAAGGCAGACAAAGGCACCCAGTGTGATGTTGATGTGGAATCCTGGGTTGTCAAAGTATGTCAAAGACAAGACCAATAGCCTAGCTGATCCATTCTTTCTAATGGAAACTAATCCATTCTAAACTAATCCAAGAAATCAATCCTAATGTATTTGACTGGGATAGTCGGAATCAATTGAGAATTATCTTCAATACAACTCAATGGTATAGCACAGTAGATATACAGATAGATCGATGATAACATGAATAATAATACCAACTCTGAAGTTAAGTCATTTTTACATGGTTGTGTTTTATGTATAATAACATCCATCAGGCATCACTGACTCAAAGGACATGAATTTGAGCAAACTCCGGGAGATGGTGCAGGACAGCGAAACCTGGAGTGCTAAAGTTCACAGAGTCACAAAGAGTCAGACATGACTTAATGACTAAACAACAACAATATCCATCTGAGGCTAAAGTAGGCAAACAAACGTCAAGTACGTTTAAAATCAAAGTTCATTTGATTCAACATTGGAAGAATGTGCTAAAGCCTCTTCTGGATTAAAGTAGAACTTTCAGGGACTCAAATGGCAAGAAGATTTAAGCAGGCCACACCCTCTGGTTTCAAGCATTTACTATGGGTATAATTCCTAAATTGGAGGTTTATTACATAGAAAGACATGGCATATGACTTTCTGTAGTTTACTGATCAAATTAACTTGAATATGTAAGTTGAATGTCTTCTTAACTGTATTGGTAGAATCCACAGCCTTAATGACATTTTCCCTAAGATTTAATATCTTTCATACATGCAATATCCTATCTGCTGAACTTTAGGGATTTGAGAGTAGAAGGGAAAGTATCACTTCTGGTAACAGCACCCTGATTTTCTTCTTAAATATTACTTCTCCAAACAGTGGCTGACTTTATTTTTCTAGGCTCCAAAATCACTGCAGATGGTGATTGCAGCTATGAAATTAAAAGACGCTTACTCTTTGGAAGGAAAGTTATGACCAACCTAGACAGCCTATTAAAAAGCAGAGACTTTACTTTGTCAACAAAGATCCGTCTAGTCAAGGCTATGGTTTTTCCAGTAGTCATGTATGGATGTGAGAGTTGGACTATAAAGCTGAGTGCAGGAGAATTGATGTTTTTGAACTGTGGTATTGGAAAAGACTCTTGAGATTCCCTCAGACTGCAAGGAGATCCAACCAGTCCATCCTAAAGGAAATCAGTCCTGAATAATTGGAAGGTCTGATGTTGAAGCTGAAACTCCAATACTTTGGCCACCTGATGCGAAGAGCTGACTCATTTGAAAAGACCCTCATGCTGGGAAAGATTGAGGGCAAGAGGAGAAGGAGACAACAGAAGATGAGATGGTTGGATGGCATCACAGACTCAATGGACATGGGTTTGGGTAGACTCCGGGAGTTGATGATGGACAAGGAGGCCTGGCATGCTGGGGTTCATGGAGTCGCAAAGAGTCAGACACAACTGAGCAACTGAACTGAACTGAACTGAAACTACATACTGCTCTCTCTTAAGATTTTTAATATGAATAAAAATGACACAAAAAAGGAAAACAAACAAAAATGAATGGTAGAACCCATTCATTCCAGAATTGACAATCTGAAGACACTAAACTAGATGCTACATCTTAATTCATGGACAGATGGTGATTTTAGGTTTATGTTTTATCCGCCCCCTCCCCCACCAAAGTTCTATATCCAACATTCTCTTCAGTTTCCCAAGTCTCCTGGCCATCATCCAATAAATTTATTTTCTACCTGTATTAGCTGGAGTTGGTTTATTTTCTACTGGCAATGGAGTACTAAAACTGATTAATTATATCACTCAAAAGAATCGAGTACCAATTTCTGTTGAAGTGTAGAGTAACTGGTAACACTACTAGGTTTGTGTCATACTTTTCCTCTGCCTAAAATATTTTTATAAAAACCACCATTTGCAACTCGAGGATGCTGCACCCTGAGGAATGTTATTGAGGGTGAGTTCAATATCCTGAAACTGTGGAAAGATGACAGCTCCCCCTGTGGCTTGGAGGGTGTGTTGTCATCTCATTTAGCTGCTCAGTGTCTGAGCAACCACAGGGCTGAGTGTACACACACGGAACCAAGCAAAGATGCTTACTAGATATGGATGAATATCTCCATAGCAACTATCTCCTTGCTCCAACGTTCCCATCATTGTCTCAACTTCTCACTTTGGCTAGGCTCATTCAGTGATTGACTTTTCAAAAAGTGCTTATGGTTTTAACAATATTCTAATAGTAGGGGGGAAAAGAGTGACTGCACATTGCAAGGTCTAAAGCTAAAGACACTTGGCCCTATAAGAGGACAAAAAGGGGAAGAAAAAAGCAGCTGAAACTGACCATCTGTTTTCTACTTAGTGGCAAGGCTGATGAACCCAAAATACGAAGAACATCCTTCTGATTCTCTACTAAAATTCAAGGACTCCTATTGCATTTAGAAGTGACCTGCAGCACCCTGGGAGAGGTCCATATGAATATGACTAGGAACTGAAGCCTCCTGCCAGCAGCCAGCTTGGAAGCAGGTCATCCACATCTGGTCTTCTCTTCATTCTCACCTCTCATCCCTGTCCCCTCTGTTCAGTCCTCTCCCCTCTGTTCAGTCCTCTCCCTCTACTCAGTGTGTCTCAGCCATGCTGGTTCTTTTTTTTTTTTTTTTTCCAGCTCTTCAACAGGCCAGGCTTCTTCCTCTAAAGGCACATGACTGTGCTCTTTCTCTCTGACTTGACCCTACTCCCCAGGGTTGCCCATTTTCCTATAAGTTTCCACAATCATCCTTGAGATCTAGGATTAAATGTTATTGGTGGGACCCTATCTTAGGTAAGCTCCACTTCTCAGTTATTTTCTATTTCAGCACTAATTTGTTTTCATTATGATGCTCAGCATTACCCCTATTTATTCATTCAAAGTCTCTTGTCCCTCAATTATAAGCTCTGTGAGGGTTGGTGTCTTGCCTACCTCAATCATGACAGCATCTCTGGTGCCTAGAATGGAGACAGACTGTTATAGTTCAGTAATTATTTTCAAATATCTAGATTTGGGTATTAATATCATGAAAGTGAAGGCACTAAAATTAGTATGTTCAGAATCTACTCTCTTAGGTACATCCTTCAAGACAGGAAATTTATCTAATAGTTGACAAGAGGTGGCTCAGAGGTTAAAGCATCTACCTGCAATGTGGGAGACCTGGGTCAGTTCCATCCCTGGGTCAGGAAAATCCTCTGGAGAAGGAAATGGCAACCCACTCCAGTATTCTTGCCTGGAGAATCCCATGGATGGAGGAGCCTGGTGGGCTATAGTCCACGGGGTTGCAAAGAGTCAGACACGACTGAGTGACTTCACTTTCAAGACAGGAAATTTATCTAATAGTTGAGAAGAGCATACACAAAATATATTCTGTAAGCAAAAATTGTATGATATACCTACATCTGGTAGTCAGTTTTCAAGATGGCCCCCGTAATTCCTGCCACCTGGTATTCTTGCCCTTGTGTAGTTCTTTTCTGCATGGAGTAGAGCTAACCTACATACCCAATAAGATATTATAGAAAGGGTGTATATGATTTCCAAGGCTAGGTTACAAAATACAGATCTATGATGCTTCCATGCTTTAATGGAAGCTAACTGCCACATTGAGAAGAGATCCTAGCCACTCCATGGAGGGGTTTGAGTGGTAAGGAAGGAAGGGCTTTTCCTAGTAACCAGCATCTGCTTGCTAGCCAGATGAGTAAGTTAATTTAGAGTTGGATTCTCCAGCCCCAATCAACTCTTCAGAAACTGCAGTCCCTAGGCTCTATCTTGACTGCCACCTCATCAGACACCCTAAACTGGAACCACTCAGCTAAGCCAGTCCTGAATCTGTGACCCAGAGTAACTGCATAAGACAATAAATGCTTGTTGTTTCTTTATCTGTAAGTCTTGGGGTGATTTCCCATGCAGCACGAGCTGACCAATACACTATTAAAGCAGTATCTGGAACGTAGTAAGTATTATTAAAAAAAAAAAAAAAATAGTAGCAAGCAGCAGCTGCTGCATTAAATAGCAGTGACAGCAGGGTGGCTACCCAAACGAGTCTGGTGAAGAATGGGTACAAGTGTAGGAAATAGAACTTTTAAGTCTTTATAGTTAGACCTGCAAAGCAGAGACAGTGTGTGGTGGACATAAAAATTGGCTTCCAAAAATGGCTTGCATTATGCCAAGTCAATTGTGGATAGAGGTGACAAATCAGAACTTTCACATGGTTCAGTCTCTGTTAGTCAGGTAATTTCATAGGTCATGATAACCCAGGGAGCAAATCCCAAGATAGTAGCCATCAAATTCCATTAATGGATAAGCACCTAGCAAAGCTGTGATCACAGAAGTGCATAATTAATGTGAATTAACGTTGATGATCGTGGTGGTAATATATAGACTCTAAGGATGGTCCCATGAATTGACATTTACTTAGGCAGACTTTCATTTTAGAGAAAAGGCCTGAAGGAATAGGTCTTGTGACAAAGTTCAGTTTTCCTGATTTGAGTAGAGATGTTCGTGGTGAAATCATAAACGTCAGTTTCAATTTCCTCAGGTTCTGATAACTGAATCACACTTGTAAGGTAAAACAAATGGAAGATGCTAAATAATAGAAAAAACATCTTCAGAAACCAGGCTTGGTTGTAATAGGAAGGATAGTTTCAATTCCCTCCCTTTCTTTTTCTCTAAAACACAAGCTCATTACAAATACAGGGCAGCAAAAAGGAAAAAAAAAATTGTCATAGAGTATGGTGCTTTCATATCATGTTTAACCATGTTTCAGAAAAAAATTAAAACCTGATATTAATGAGCTTAAAAGTTAGGCCTGCAATTTCAGCCTGTATAGGGTTCACATATTTTGATTTAGACTATGTATTTTTGAATTTCAATCTGAAACATTAAATTATATATAAATTGTGTTGGCTTTTGTACCTTTTATCATGGATGTATCTGTATTATAAAACAAAAATATAAGTTCTCTAACACAGCAGACATGAGCAATATCAAGGGAAAAAGTCTTAGGAATACTGTAGCATTTGTTAATAGAATCATAGTGTTTCAACAGTTTAAAAAATCAAAACATACTACTGCAATTTTGAATCACTGTGTAAACACATAGGAAGCCAGAAAATTGCAAACTGCCGAGAACAGACACATAACGTAATACTGCACTGGGAAATGGAGACTAAACTGGTTAAGAAGCAAGAAGGGACAATAGATAATATAATATGCTACCCTCTTAACTTAATTGTCCATGAGAATCACAACATTTCTGTGTTGTATTCCATTTGTTTCAGAACCACATTATCTCATTTTGGTATAAGAATCTTAGAAATTACCGCTATATAATATAGTATTCCGGACAGAGGATTAAGCATGTTACAGGTTGTATTAGCTTTCTATTGCTGCATAGCAAATTACTTCAAATTTAGCAGTTTAAAACAGCACACATTTATCACCTCACAGTTCTGTGTGTCAGCAATCTGGCAGGTTTCTGCTGGATACTCTGCTCCAGGTCTCACAGAGGTGATATCAAGGTATTGGCTGGCTGTGTCCTCATCTGGAAGCTTGACCGGACAAAGATGTACTTCTAAGCTCCCTCAGCTTACTGACAGAATTCACCTTCTTGCAGCTATACAACTGAGGTTCCCGATTTTTTTTTCCTTTGGTGAGCTGTTGGTTGGGGACGTCAGTCAGCACCCAGAGGTCGTGCTCAGGTCTTTTTCATGTGGTCCTATTCATTAAATGGAACTTTTTTTTTTTTTTTTAATAAAAAGTAAAGTAGCGGGATGCATGCCTCTGCATCTTTGAGTTTCTCAGAGTTTTCTGGCTCTGACCATCAGTAGTAGTTGTTCAGTCGCTAAGCCATCCAACTCTTTGTGACCCCATGGATGGCAGCATGCCAGGCTTCTGTCCTTCACTATCTCCCGGAGTTTGCTCAAACTCATATCCATTTAGTCGGTGATGCTAATCTAAACATCTCACTCTCTGCCACCCTCCTCTCCTTTTGCCTTCAATCTTTCACAGCATGAGGATCTGTTCCACTGGGTTGGCTTTTTTCATCAGGTGGCCTAAGTGACCGTTTAGAGCCTCTTCTAAAGGGTTCACCTGATTATTAAAACCCACTACACTCAAGAGGAGGGGATTCCACTTTTAGGGCATGCACATCAGGGAGTGAGGTTGGGGAAGATGAGCTTCATGGGACACTGAAAAGATGGAGGTGAAGATATTCTTCGGGGACGAGTAACACTGCTTTCTTCTCATAAACAGGATGAAGTATATGGGGGGTTCAGATCACCTCAAGAGCTTGCCATTCCCTGAATGAGAGAATCTAAGTTGTCTGAATAGATTCTCCTGATTGATGACAAAAGGTGCAGTGATGAACAGAGGATTCGGGTCTTTCTTCAAATTTAGCAAGACCCTAATCTGCACAGACGGAGAAGGCAATGGCAACCCACTCCAGTACTCTTGCCTGGAAAATCCCATGGACAGAGGAGCCTGGTAGGCTACAATCCATGGGGTCGCTGAGTTGGACACGACTGAGCGACTCCACTTTCACCCTTCACTTTCATGCATTGGAGAAGGAAATGGCAACCCACTCCAGTGTTCTTGCCTGGAGAATCCCAGGGACGGGGGAACCTGGTGGGCTGCCGTCTATGGGGTTGCACAGGGTCGGACACGACTGAAGCGACTTAGCAGCAGCAGCAGCAACCTGCACAGAAGGGGTTCTCTGAAACTATGCACCTCAAGAGGACTCAGAGCCAAGAGAAAAGCCACACTGAGGTACACTGCACCAATTCTGCTTGTCATAACCACCTTGCCAAAAGGGATGGGAACTTGGTTAGCCCTTTGATCCAATCAACATAGTGACCTTTAATACAATAAACGTGTGGTGGGCACTGTGGTTGCTGTTGCTGCTGAAATAAAATGGCACTGTCGGTACTAGTTCACAGGTCACTCACAAATGGAAAGGATAGCTCCCAATCCCTGCATATTCTACATAGTTATGATAGGCATATTGCATTTTACCATGGAAAATGCACTATTTAAAAATAACTCTACCTTCTATTTTCTCATTCAACTAAAAATAAAAATGGACAAGGTTTACATTCATGTGAATAGAAAGGTCTTGCACCATTCTGCTTTGTATCTATAAAAGTCTGAGTCTATTGTTACTCCCTTGCTCTACTGCTGCCTGAAGAGAGTAGCTTTCTAAGCAACAAAATCATAATAGGATGGATGATAAAGGTTAATGGTATTTAGTAGCTGTGTGACCTTATAATCACCTCACTTCCGCCTCAATTTCCTCTTCTGTAAAATGGGAATAATAAGACCACCTAATATCTGCAGGTGTGATCATAGATGAGATATGCCCAATGTCTGACTTATAGTAAGAGATTAGTAATTAATTATTACAACTGCTACTGCTGCTAATACTATCAGAATAAAATTTTTATGGAATTTTTATTGATATAAAATTGTTGACAACACACACTTGACATTGAGCAGTTGGTAGTTCTTAAACTTTACAATCAGTTGGAAGGCTTAATTAAACACAGACTATGAGACGCACTCCCAAAGTTTTTGACTCAGTAAATCTGAGGTGTGGCCCTGAAAACTGACCTGACATGGTGATAATCAATGTCTATTCTGTGAAGCTTGTCACTTCACCAAGGGAATAGGAGAAAAGGTTAATCCCAGTAATCATGATTTTCCACTGTACAGGCAAACCTTTAACATGTGGTATTTTTCACTTTTATGACTTTTTCTGATGGTCTATAGAAAACAGTACCAGTTTTAATTAGCTGTGACATTTTAATAGAATTTAATTTGGAAAACACAGAGAAAGCATAATGTATTAAATCTTGAAGCCTTGCTCAAGAATGGGGAATTTTCATACAATAGTAAATTTAGGGATCCTGGTTACCAAGAATTCACTCTGTATTATTCAATAGAAGGCAGTCTCTTAATTTTTGGCAATCTGTGGTTGACAAATGGCTGTTTTTTAAAAATCCATCAATCATACAGTTTGGTAACATTCAGTGTAATCCTCACCAGGTAGCTTGGTATTAACCTTTTAGTTTGCCACATGCTACATACATACAACACCTGAACTTTATTGATGTTAGAGCAGTCTACCTTCTTAGAAAAAGCATATCCATCACTTTCAGGGGGAAAGTCATCTCCACTCTTTGTCAGTATGATTTGTGTATGACTGACCCCGGGTTCTATGGAAGTCATGTGACTGGAGTCTGGACAATCAGCGTAATTCACTCTACAAACTACAGTAATTGGTTCAGGTTCAGGCATATGGCCCAACTTGGCTCAATGAGATACAACACCAGCACTTTGACTGGAATGAATTGAAAAACAAGTTCTCATGGGTTTAAGGTAGTTAGGATGATAAGAATGTAAATCAGGAGCTGATGATGGTCTCTTGTGTTCACACAGGAAGACCTCACTCGATAACGAGACCAACAGAGAGGATGGCAGAGGTCAAAAGAAGCATAATTCATACTGACATTGAGCAACAAGACCCAGCTATGCCTGAAACCATGGTATCATTTATTTTCATGTATATGAGCCAATAAATCATTTTTCTGCTTAAGCTAGTTTAAGTAAATTTTCCTATCTGCCACTGGAAGAGTCCTGAATAATATCATTTAGAAATTGTTATTTTTTCTATAAAATGAGTAATAACTGCATAATTGATACTATATTATAGCAGTTTAAGAAAAATCAGACACATTAGACAATCTTGTCTACATTGACAGAGAAGTAAATTCAAATCAGCAATTATCCGCCTCACTTAATAAACACATAGTGTATCTCATGTCATAACAATAGACCTAATTTAAAATCTACCCCAAATCTCTTTACTACTCAAAGACTGGTCATTTCTGTGTAAATCTGTGGTTTAAAAATAATTCATAGAACAAAGAATGACAATAGTTAAAATCATTCCAATTTCCCTGTGACATGTGGAATAATAAAAAATTTTGGACCATGTCCTTAATTATATTGTTTCTATGTCAGAGTGACTGCAAAGGATTCTAGAGTGTTGTAACTTCAGAATGTTTTTGCATATTTCCTGAAAGTGCAATTCAGCTGAAGAGAAAATGTGTGCATTACCTTTTTTTTTTTTTTTTACTTTTTCCATGTTAGTATTTTGCTACCTAATATATTTTCTTATTAGTGTGAGGAGGACCAATTTTATGACTAATTCCTCTTTTCCCTTCATCCATTCTTATATGAACAATCATTTTGGCTTTCTGGTATACTGCTTATAATCACTTGTGTTACTTGTAATCTATTTCTGTGGAAAGTCACAGCAATTATAAACATATTCAGTGGTCTGAAGAAAAGATAACCTAGGGATTATTTCCCATCTTTAAATTCACCTTTGCCTGATGATAGTAACTTGTTGCTGTTGTTCATTTGCTAAGTTGTGTCCCACTCTTTGTGACCCCATGGACTGCAGCACACCAGTCTTCCCTGCCCTTCACTATCTCCCAGAACTTGCTCAGGCTCATGCCCACTGAGTCAGTGATGCTATCTAACCTCTTGTCCTCTATTGCCCCCTTTTCCTCCTCTACTCAGTCTTTCTCAGCATCAGTGTCTTTTCCAATGAATCCACTCTTCGTATCAGGTGACCAAAGTATTGGAGCTTCAGCTTCAGAATCAGTCCTTTCAGTGAATATTCAGGGTTGATTTCCTTTAGGATTGACTGGTTTGATTTCCTTGCTGTTCAAAGGACTTTCAAAAGTCTTCTTCAACACCACAGTTTGAAAGCATCTGTTCTTCTGCGCTCAGCCTTCTTTAAGGTCCAACTCTCAAATCCATATATGACTACTGGAAAAACCATAGCTTCGACTATATGGGCAAAAGTGATGACTCTGCTTTTTAATACGCTGTCTAGGTTTGTCATAGCTTTCCAAGGAGTAAGCGTCTTTACTTTTCATGGCTATAGCCACTGTTCACAGTGATTTTGGAGCCCAAGAAAATTAAATCTGTCACTGTTTCTACTTTTCCTCTTCCATTTGCCATGCAGTGATAAATATCCACAGTTTACAGATGAAGAAAGTGACATTCAGAGGTGATGTGCCTTGCCCAGAGTCACAATGTCCTGATGGGATCCCGGCTTTATTTTCTTTTCCATTCCCCACACTCCCTCATAGTCATTTGCTCTGAGGACAAAGTCTAGAATATTGCCATGGATACTGGCTGGACAACACAGACTGTTAAGAGGGGCTGTGAAATGAACACAGCCAGAGCCTCGTTCCTTGCAATGATTTCCATTGGGTTTATCGACTAAGAGTTTCAGCTCATAAAGCACAAACCCTTGCTATTGAACTGATTTAAATCATCTCAGGAAGAATGTGATGTCTAAAAACCACCCATACCTTATAGAGTAAGTTAAAAGAAATCCTCCCACCCATAATCCTTGCACTGCAGTGCTATTAAGTCATGGTTCATTTTCTTGGGCTTACCCAGGTTATGGAATTTCAACTCATTATACACAAGGTCAGTTTTATACTGTATGTGGAACTGCAATTTGGCCAGTCTACTTTATAATTCTGTAATAAGATATGATATACTAAATGGGAATAGTTATTCTTCAAGTGAAAGGAAAAAAGGGAAGCAGGTTTATAGGGCATCTGGGAGGCCAAATAGTGCAATGGGAATAGGCTCGAGACTAGGAAACTCGAGCTCTTAGTTATCTCATAGATTAGTCATTAACTTACCGGATGACCTTGAGCAAACCACTTCAGCCTTGACAATTTCAGTTTGCTCATAAGGGAGGTGCAGAAGTTCACCATCAAAATCAATTCAAACTCCACACAGGAAGCTTGTTAGAGGGAATATGGTGGGCATCTGGACATCTGTGGTTGTTGCTTTTATTGTGTCCTTACTTTAGGGATCTGCCTCTTTTCTTTAAAAAAAAATTTTTTTTAATTGGAGGATAATTGTTTTACAAGGTTGTGTTGGTTTCTGATGTACAACACTGTGAATCAGGCATTAAGTATACGTATGTTCCCTCCCTCTTGAAACTCCCTCCCCGACCCCATTCTCCCCTCCAGGTTGTCACAGCACACTGGGTTGAGCTCCTTGTGTTATATACAGCAACTTCCCACTAGGTATCTATTTTA
The DNA here is from genome assembly GCF_029378745.1 of Bos indicus. Taxonomy (NCBI): domain Eukaryota; kingdom Metazoa; phylum Chordata; class Mammalia; order Artiodactyla; family Bovidae; genus Bos; species Bos indicus. The sequence goes on from NC_091781.1 coordinate 33,173,788, forward strand.
CATATTGTAATGTACATATCTCAGTGCTACTCTCTCACTCCACAGGAGTCCCATGGGCTGATAGTCCCAGTTATACCTTCCCTGCCCAAGTGATGATATATGATTCAGGCTGATCTATCAGAGCATTCCTGCCTCCCTTCCTCTGGCCACAGTTATTGGTTCAGTGGTGGGCGATGTCACAAATGAAGGTCAGTTTACAGGTCTGTGGGAGGAAGGACTAGACTAATTTTTCTGGTATCACTAACTCTAAAGCCAATATAAGTATGGACCTTCCCATCATCATCTTTGCTACTAAGTCAGGAGATTCTGTCCAATAACTAAACCCAAACCAGAGGAAAGCAGAAATTTAAAAAAAAAAATGGAAGAGAGAGTCAGAATCCAGTTTACATCAATAGGATCTCTGGATCCAGCTATACCTGAGGTCACTTCTCCTCCTCTAGACTTCCCAAAACATAAGCTCCTCTTCCTCACTTAAGATAATTTGAAGTGAGGCTTGCTCACTTGCTCCTGATTGAGTTCTAATTAGTACATTCAGAAATGATGTTATTTACTCTGTACAAGTGAGTTCAACACACCAGTGAAATAGTTGCCCATCAAATATAAGTTGATACACTAAAAGAATTAATATATGCTATGAATGATTCTTTTCATACTGTTCATGGGGTTCTTAAGGCAAGAATACTGAAGTGGTTTGCCATTCCCTTCTCCAGTGGACCACATAGGAGATCCAACCAGTCTGAAGGAGATCAGCCCTGGGATTTCTTTGGAAGGAATGATGCTAAAGCTGAAACTCCAGTACTTTGGCCACCTCATGCGAAGAGTTGACTCATTGGAAAAGACTCTGATGCTGGGAGGGATTGGGGGCAAGAGGAGAAGGGGATGACAGAGGATGAGATGGCTGGATGGCATCACTGATTCGATGGACGTGAGTCTCAGTGAACTCTAGGAGTTGGTGATGGACAGGGAGGCCTGGCATGCTGCGATTCATGGGGTCGCAAAGAGTCGGACACAACTGAGTGATTGATCTGATCTGATGAATGATTCTGTGGTTCTAAGAAATATATATATGTCCAATATTTAAATCTACATATTAAGTGACACATCATGATTTTCATTTTAAAAGATTAACTACAATTCATTCACTTATTTACTGAGTACTGAACAACTTTTACATGCTGTCTTGAGGATGCAATGCTGAACAAAACAGACAAGCTCTACATCTATTGAGCTAACATTCTAGCAGGACCAGAGTTATGTTATATTTAATTATATACAATACGCATCTCAGATCCACCCAATCCATCTATCTGTATTCAGGAACAATTAAATCCAGAATGCAAAATAACACTCTAAGACTTATAGATCTCAGCTCTGAAGTGCTTTTCTTTCACCAGTGAATTTGGAACCCAGTTAACCACCAGAGCCTAAGGCCTCAATATTTGTTATGTTTTTAAACAAAGAGTCCCTGCTTGCTGTTTTGACAAAGATCTATTCATTGTCTGATTGCACATTTCTGTAGGATAATCTTGAGTATTCCCTGTCAACAAAGTTAGATTTAATAAAACTACCCTGCCAAAACAAAAAAATTGACCTTTCCTTCTTAATAATTAGATGTTGCCACTAATGTGGAGATACTGTGGTCCTAAATTTCAATTGGTGCCCATTGCAACTTACAAGTATTCCATTTCCTGAGCCCCAGAGGAGCTTGTTCTGATTAAACTGTTATCAGACCTACCAGGTAAAAATCAAGTAATTCCAAAAGATACCCCTAATCTGATAAAGGCATATACTCCAAACCCTACACTTTCAATTCTCTTACACATTCAGTTTCACCATTTTATTGTTAAGAAAAGCAAGATAGTAAGCATGCTGGGGGAGACATATTTTAGCAGAGCATAAATGTTCTATTTATGGGCTAGAAAATCTTTCATGCACTATGCTGGCAAATCATCCTAAATAAACCAGTGTGTTGGCAACACCTTACATAGTAAATTATGACACATTTTCTTCAGTTGGTGGCTATATATACATTCACCAATTACTGCTGGGATATAAAGCATGATTTTAGGCCTTGCAGAAGACAGAGGAGTGACACATGTTGAAGCTGTGATAGGCTATCTCACATCCTGAGCATTCCCTATGCTCTTGTACAGCAGTTATTTTCTGCCCTTTCTCCTGGGGATGAAAGACCTTTTCCTTCCCTGATCTTTTCCATACAGTTGGCTGGGATTATCTCTACCTCCTCCAGTCAGACGGATGGTTCTGTGGTTGGCCCTGATGAAATGATCCCATCTTTGTAGCCAACATGATTGGCTCAGTTGTTGGTGAATGCCCTGTAAGTTCTTAGAACTGTTCTAAAAATGTTATGGGGCATTAGTCCTCACCAGGGCCCCACTGTCCACTAGGTTGAGAGATTCAGTTTATGAGATGACCAAGGACATGGAGCACTGCCAACAGTAGTCTAAGACCCTGGTTCCAATTATAAATAAAATAATGGTGTTACTGGTAAAGAACCCGCCTGCCAATGCGGGAGATGTAAGAGATGCAGGTTCAATCCCTGGGCTGGGAAGATCCCCTAGAGTAGGAAATAACAACCCACTCCAGTATTCTTGCCCGAAGAATCCCATGGACAGAGGAGCCTGGTGGACTACAGTCCACAGGGCCACAGAGAGTTTGACATGCAGCATACAACACAGAAAAGCAGAAAGAGGAGGAGAAATGAGAGATAGAAATATCACAATATCATTTTTGTTCCCCATATCCAATTACATGTTGGTTCTTTGAAAATTTCCAAAGCAATAATCCTCCATTTTTCCCAAGGCTATGGTTTTTCCAGGGGTCATGTATGGATGTGAGAGTTGGACTATAAAGAAAGCTGAGTGCTGAAGAATTGATGCTTTTGATCTGTGGTGTTGGAAAAGACTCTTGAGAGTCCCTTGGACTGCAAGGAGATCCAACCAGTCCATCCTAAAGGAGATCAATCCTGGGTGTTCATTGGAAGGACTGATGCTGAAGCTGAAACTCCAGTACTTTGACCACCTCATGTGAAGAGTTGACTCATTGGAAAAGACTCTGATGCTGGGAGGGATTGAGGGCAGGAGGAGAATGGGATTACAGAGGATGAGATGGTTGGATGGCATCACTGACTCAATGGACATGGGTTTGGGTGAACTCCGGGAGTTGGTGATGGACAGGGAGGCCTGGCATGCTGAGGTTCATGGGGTTGCAAAGAGTCGGACACAACTGAGCAACTGAACTGAACTGGAACTTGATTTTCTCAGTTGCTGAATGCTGAATGTACACTGGCAAACAGGTGAGCCAAAAGAGATATAGATCCCACATAAGTATCATCCAAAATGGTGGAATGATTTATGAATTGACCAGTAGATTCATTCATCCATTCAAACATTCCCTGATAACCCATCATGTTCCAGGTGCTGGGGAAAATCTTTACTTACAAAGATGAGAGAGACACAGGGCCATTAGGGGTTCACTGTGTATCAGGAAAGGTGTTTTAATATAATGTGATGACAGCTTTAACTGCAGTGTGCAGAGTACCTTGAGGATTTGGGGTCTGATAAAATTGTTCCTGGAGACTGAGAATGCTTCTTGGAGGACAGCTCAACCAATTAAACACAAGTTATCCATTGATGTGAGAATATTATTACCACTGAACTCCTTTGAAGGCTTGGGGGAGGTAACAAGTTATGTAGCACAGAGTAATGTGTGGGCCCAGTGGGAAGCGCCTACACACAGACGGGAAGGGAAGAACCAGGTCTCTGATTCCTGAGCAGCTTCCACCCTACCCTTGTTCAAGGATCACTTTTCCCCCTAAAACCTCAGCTCTGTGATGTATGACCCACATTCTAAGAACCCTGTTGCCTCTGAAATTCTATGCATTTCTAATGCTATCTGAACCATAAAAAAAGAGAAATAGTTTTCTATCTGTGAGTGGCCAAGTGACATAGGCACAGGTCATCTTCATAGCAGTAGATTCCATCTATCAACAAGTACTGAAGCCTACTGTCCAGGGTCAGTGCTAGGAGCGAAAAGGGACACACTAACGCCTAAGACACGAAGTTGCATGGAGAGACAGAGGGAAAATAATTAAATATTTTATGGTGATGATCCTAGTGAAAAGTAGCAATTTCTATGGCTGACATGACCCAACACAACTTTATCATCTTTGGCATAGTTTAGAGCAGGGTTTCTCAACTTCTGTGCTGTTGACATCTTGGGCCAGATAATTTTTGCTTTATGGGGTCATCTTAGGCACTGTAGAATCTTATGCACCATCCCCAACCTCTAAACACTAGATACCAGTAGCTTTTTCAGCTATGACAAAAATGCCTCCAGATGTTGTCATATGTCCCCTGGGGAGTCCAAGCACTCCTGACTTGAAAACCATTGGCCAAGAGGTACTGATGCTTAGAAACGGAAAGGCCATAATAAGAAATTCTAGCTAAGACTTAGGCAGAAATATCTACACAGAAATCCTCAAACTCTCATTATCAGACTAGGATATTGATAAGCCCAGGAGTTTACAACAGTATACTGGGGGTAGGGGGAGTGGATGGGAACAGGAAGCCTTATATTACAACTTCCTAGGACCTGAACTCTCCATTTGAGGATTTAAAAGTTAAGCTAGATAGTAATTCAGAGTGTACTTATTTATATTTAAGTAAATGCACATATATTATGGTATAAACTCTAATTTAGTTTAAGCCTGAAAGAACATTTCTAAATGTCACGGGCTATTTCTGACTATATCCCCAACCTCTTCAAACACACACTTAGCCTCCTCTGCCATCAAGCAAAGCACATTGAGGACCCAGACATAGATGAGCACAGAGGGGACACACCCAGTTTTAACAGATTTATAGGAAATTAAGTGGCTGTACTTAAAGAATGAGTATCAAAGCTATGGTTTTTCCAGTAGTCATGTATGGATGTGAGAGTTGGACTATTAAGAAAGCTGAGCATTGAAGAATTGATGCTTTTGAACTGTGGTGTTGGAGAAGACTCTTGAGTGTCCCTTGGACTGCAAGGAGATCCCACCAGTCAATCCTAAAGGAGATCAGTCCTGAATATTGATCAGAAAGACTGTTACTGAAACTGAAATTCCAATACTATGGCCACCTGATGGGAAGAGGCTGACTCATTGGAAAAGACCCTGATGCTGGGAGGAACTGAAGGTGGGAAGAGAAGGGGACGACAGAGGATGAGATGGTTGGATGGCATCACTGACTCAGTGGACATGAGTTTGAGCAAACTCTGGGAGATGGACAGCAAAGCCTGGTGTACTGCAGTCCATGGGCTCACAAAGAGTTGGACACGACTGAGCAACTGAACAATAACAACAATCAGAGAGAAAATCTAAGAGAAGACAACTACCACTGATTGAGGGTGATGATGATGAGGAGGATGATAGCAAAGCCTCTCCTGTGATGAATACTTCCCTATACACCAGTCTCTATGCTATATACACTTTACAAACAAAACCTTACACCAACCCAAGGGGACAGCTACTGGTGCCACTGCCATTTTAAGGAGACAAAACTAAGCTTTCATACATTGAAGTATGTGTTCTAGAGCTACCATTTCAAATTACCTTCAGCTGGGTGGCTTATAACAACAGAAATTTATTTTCTCACAGCTCTGGAGGCTAGAAGTCTGAAACCAAGCTGTTGGTAGAGCCATGCACCCTACAATACCTAGAGCAACATTTTTTCTTATATATACACACACACACACGTGTGTGCTAAGTCACTTCAGTTGTGTCTGACTCTTTGTGGCCCTATGGACTAGCCTGCTAGGCTCCTCTATCCATGGGATTCTTCAGGCAAGAATACTGGAGTGGGTTGCCCCGTGCCCTCTTCCAGGGGAACTTCCTGACACAGGGATCAAACCCATGTCTCATGTCTCCTGCACTGGCAGGTGGGTTCTTCACCAATAGCAACACCTGGGAAGCCTCTCTAGACACACACACATACACAAAATTTGAGTCACCAGGGAAGGGTGGCTCAGATGGTAAAGAATCTGCTTGTAATGCAGGAGACCAGGGTTCAGTCCCTAGGTTGGAACGATGCCCTGGAGAAGGGCATGGCTATTCACTCTAGCACTCTTGCCTGGAGAATTCCATGGACAGAGGAGACTGGCAGGTTACAGTCCATGGGATTACAAAGACTCAGACATGACTGAGTGACTTTGTCGTATGACATGGTAATAATGAGTTCCTTTATTGGAAGCAGAGTATGCATCTCTGTTCTAATAACTTTGAGCTTGGCCACTTATATTGACCAATGGGCAGAAGTGGGAATGGGTTTAAGCCATAATCTTAAAGATGCATTGCAAGATTCCACTAACCCTGTTGAGATTCAGCACTTTGTCAAAGGAAGAACATACCCCAAATAGACATTAATCTTCCCTGAGTCTCAGAACAGCAAACCCTTGAGCCTGTAAAGAAATGTTTACAGTTGTCAGCAACTAGGATTCAGAGGATTGCTTGTTATATAGCATTAGAGCAACAGAAACCTGACTAAAACAGCAAGTGTCTAAGACAGATACAGAGAAGATCTGTTCTTTTTTTCTTTCCCAAATTAGTTTTAAAGCCTAAGTAACTTGAGAAACTTGGGAAAAAACAAAATTTCTGTCAACAAAATCATGTTTTCCTATTGACTCACAATCATTTCAGAGATGTTTTTGCCTGGGGAAAAAATGTCTTCGAAATAACAATGAAAGCTATACTCTCAAGAATGCAGCAGACTTCAGAACTCTGCCTAACTCCTTGCCCTTGACAGTGGGGGGAGGTGGGTGGGGGAAACAGTGAGTTTCAAAACTTGTCAAGGGAAGAAGGCTCACTGGAAGAACACATAGTATAGCCTTTTTGTTTTCTTGTTCAGGTTTCAAAGGAAACTTTTTGGGGGCAAGTTTTTTCTGTGTAAACTCTATTTAACTTCTTGGTTTCTTTCTTGACACTTTTGGCAAAAATGTTGAAGCTAGGGCACAATGTCTCATTATTTCTTCAAATTAAAATGAAATTCTTGATACAAAGGTTAATAAACATTCGATGATAGACAAGTACCTAAAATAAAAATGAGGTATCTCTCTCCTGTGCATGCGTGCTAAAGTCACTTCAGTTTTGTCTGACCCCACGGATTGTAGCCCACCAGGTTCCTCTGACGTGGGATTCTCCAGGCAAGAATACTGGAGTGGGTTGCCATGCCCTCCTCCAGAGGATCTTCTGACCCAGGGATTGAACCCACGTCTCTCTTGTCTCCTGCCTTGGCTGGTGGTTTCTTTACCACGAGCACCACCTGGGAAGCCCATCTCTCTCCCACCAGATCCCACTCCCCAAGTGCCAGAGTTAATAGCATGATGTGCAAAAGTAAGACTTTTCCGAATCTCCTGCTATTCTGACATTCTCTGCCCCCGGAGAACAATCTGCAGTAAGTTTAAGAAGCCCTGAATGATGTTCGCTGCCCACCATGTAGACACATTCCAGGACACTCTACTGTATGTCACGCTATTTGCTTTTCAGCCTCCGTGGACCTCACTGTGCACGTTTCCGTGCCCTGTTCTTTCTGCTGGATTATTAACCATAGGTCCCTCCATGCCTGACTTAACTCATAGTCAAGTTTCAGGTCTCAGGTGATCCATCATGCCCTCCAAAACCACATCTTTCACTTGCTTAGCCTAAACAAGACCCCTTGTTATGAGCTTTCAGAAGCTCCTTTACCTTCTTAATAAATCCCTCATTCTAATTTTAATCTCATTTGTTTACTTTTTTCCAGATTTATTGAGGTACAGTTGACAAATGAAACTGTAATATATTTGAATGTACAATATGATTTACATGTATACATCATGAAATGATTTCTACAATCAAATCAATTAATATATCACCTCACTGTTACATTTTTTAACAAGTTTAAGATCTAGTTTTACAAAATTATATATATATAATATAGTCATTAGCTATAATCACCATGCTATATACTGCTGCTGCTGCTGCTAAGTCACTTCAGTCGTGTCTGACTCTGCGACCCCATAGATGGCAGCCCACAAGGCTCCCCTGTCCCTGGCATTCTCCAGGCAAGAACACTGGAGTGGGTTATGCTATATACTAGCCCCTCAGAATTACTCATAACTGAAGGTTATTAGTTTAATTTTCATTATAGTAATCCCTATCAGAACAGAAGCCATGCTGCTTATTCCCTTATAATTCCTGAGTCTGGCACATAGTAGTCACTCAGTATAAAACTATTGTGCCAGAGTGAACATAAACCTCGTAGCTCAGAAGACAGATACTTAGGAATTAAAGCTAGGGATACATTTAGGCAGGGTTTTGGGAAGGCAAGTGGAACCAATACAAAAGTAGAGACGGAACACAAAAGGAGGCAATATAGGGACAATGAGAATTCACCTAAGAGTGACCGAGTCAAAGCAAGTGAGAAATTCCTTTAGCAGCTACTGTGACCCTGTGGAGATGACCAAACACCATCAGATCATATGCTGTACAATGACTACATCAGCCAGGTCTCCTAAATCGCCCATACTGAAAACCAAGTGCCCATTACGGTGTACCTTATGGATCCATAGTGTTGGCTCCGAATCTACATGACATAAAGTTTATCTGTCATGTTGCGACCTTAAGTCAAGTAATGGCCCTGTGTAATGAGTCCTCTCTCCCCCTCCTTGATTTCTACTGTCTTTGCTGTAATAAAACATTCCGTGATGACAACAGAATTAAGCAGAGCTGATGAGTAAAGTCCAGCTTACTAGAATTGAACTTGACCTATCTACAAGTACTTCCTTAGACATTCGACTCCATCAGTTCTACAAGTAACTACACTAAAATGGAAGCAATCAAGACACCAAAAAGCCAAAAATAATTGGATTCAACTTCAACATAGCACGTTTAGTGTACCACAAGATCCAGCTTCAATTTACCAGTAAAAATGACTCACTTTGACTATAGTCATGGTTTTGTACTGTTTGAGCAGGTTTAGTAAATGCTTCCATGATGATATCCCTATGTGTCTTGTGGGAAACACTTTTAAACTCTAAATTGATGATCCATGTTGTGTGATGATACACTCAGCTCTTCACATTGTTATTTGGGATTTCATAGGAGGGATATTAGAAGAGAAAGTACACCATACAGATAAAATGTATTACAATGTATTTGCCACTAAATTAAAAAAAAAAAAAAAAAAAACAAGATAGACATACTGTAGACTCTTCATAGAACAGCATTTACTACTCTCTTTTCTAAGGGTCGTTTGAAGATCACTCACTGAGATTTGCTTTAGGGCATGTTTGAAGTCTCCATCTTAGACTAGCTGAATTTGAATCTTTGAATTCAAACAGCTATGTAGGTGAGTTTTTAAGGTCTCTAAAATAACAATCCTACAACATACTTAGTAACTGAAACTGGTAGGATGTCAGTGTGAAATGGAGGTATTTGTTAAAATTGCGTCTTGGTATAGATACTTTATGTCATTTATACTCTGGTGTCACTAGAAGTTCATATTACTTGGAGGAAACACCAGATATATATTAAATCAGAAATAAATGAAGAAGTCATACTTTTCTGGTTCATACAGATATACTTAAAAATATTAAGAGCCCATGTGGTGAGCTATTCTATTCTCACAAAATCCTCTCAACACATGTACCTTTATTTATTACCATCCGGGTAAGGCTGTGCTTCTCAAATTTAATGTACAGCAGAATCACGTAAGTATCCACTAAAAATGCAAAGGCTCCTATTGACAAAGAACAAAAACAGGGAGACTGGAGCACAGCCTAGTTTTTTCATGTTTCACTCATGTCTCAAATGACCTTGAGGCAGGTGGTCTGAAGACCATACTGTGAGAAACACAGACTCTGTAAGAGGGCACTCTTCCTACCTCAATATTTTCTCTTCAGAAAACAAAACTCATAGAAATCAAACAGATGTGTGGAAGCACCTTCAGGAAATATTTGGAAATGTTTTCCTAAAGGCATGCTGGTATCACCTACAGCTTATCCAAAAGTGTAGCCAGCCTTTTTGTATCAGAAAGACAGCCAGGCTATAATGTAGAAAATGCCAGATAAGCTGTGATCTAATTAATCATTTCTTTCACTGCAGGATAATAGAGCCACAAAAGAAGCTTTTGGTGACTGAGAATGAACACTGAAGGGAAAAAAGAGAATGACAAAATGTTAGGATTTGTTAGTATTTCTTTCTGACACTATTCATAGCAGACAGTGGGCTGATCCCACATGACTAATAGTAGCTTTTCTGACAGAATCTCCTTCAAGTGGAGAAAGACAATTCGTTTAGCCACTGTAGCTTGTTGTAAGTATCTGTGAAGTTCACTACCTTCTTTCGTTCTAATCCATCCTCTTCAAAGCCATCTTCTCTATAACTGGGTCTCCAAAGTTCACTCACCTGCCAGGAGAAATTCCCTGGTGCAGATGACTAAGAGTGGCATTGGTGTCAATAAGAATCACAAAAGAGACAAAATCAATATTAATGGCAACTCCCTTTGTGCTGGGACTGGATCCTGCATTATCTTATTTCATATTCAAAGCATTTCTATGAGGGAGATATAATTATTATCCTGAAGATAAAGTTGAAGAAACTGAGGCTCAGAAAGATTAAATAATTTGAAGGAAGGTCACATTTAATTAGGTGGAGCCAGTGATTCAGGCTATTTTTTTCCTCAATGTAGGATATGCCTTGTATAATTCTTCATTTGTTCTCCCTTCTTTAATAGAGTGCCAGTCATTGACCCATTTGGGGAACTTCTAAAGGGCTAGTTCTAGAACTGTGACACTTTCACTTAGGCCATAAAATCAGGGTATTGGGTCCAGCTTTGAGTGAACAGCTACGTTTGACAAATGAACTGAACTGGGTTGCCAACCCCAGAGCTGATATTTAAATTGGGAATACACCGCCAGGAATTTATGAAACAGATAATAAGAACAAGGGAAAAGTTGAATGTTATTAAAGATCAATATGAAGCAACATTTAAGACAAATGTGGGTATGTTGAAGTTAAAGAGTTCTAGGATGGGACAGATATGCAAGAATATCATTCATTCTTTCTTTCACTGAGCTAACATTTACTGAGTACTTACCATGTGACTAGCCATTGATGATATAAAGATGAATAGGATGTACACTGCATCTTCTTAAAATTTTATCCTCCAAATAAAATAATTGAAAAAAATCTCTATTATTTTACATTCCAAGATTTTAGATCATTTTACAAAGGATTTTGGTATAAATCAGCCCCTAAATATATAATCACTAGTGGCAATCCAACATGAGAGTGATTGTCTAAAGCTAACAACTATAGCCAGGATCTATAAAGACTTAAGCATGGTCACTAATGTACCTGGTTTCAATCCATTAATGAAACAGAAATGGCAGGCCACAAAAAAAGGAATGACTAAAATTACCTTGAACAATAAAAATTAACCAGAAGAAGCATCATACAAGATGTTGGTCAATGTCAAAAAGTCATCTTTCCCTACCCATCTATGGTTTTGTCCTCAGGGCAAAAGGACATGGAATCTAATTCAGAGTTAAGAAAACCTACTATCCTTTCTTTCTAAACTGCTTAATGGAAACACAAAGACTACTTTGTAAGAGCCAGATTCTCTTTTATCAACATTAACTGATATAAGGGCTACTAGTTTCAAAAGGCTATATGGAAAAATATTTAGAAAGACTGCTTCAAAACAAAACAAAAAAATTAAAACAGGAAGAATAGGAGTAAGGGAAATTAGTCTATTTCAATATTCTTTTTTAAAGTCAAATAACCATTTAGAAAATTAATCTAGTAAGTTATATGAGGAACCAACATTGTAAACTTGCTCTTACCAATGTCCAAAAAAGTTAGGGAGCATGGAATTTAGTTTATCTTAACTCAAGATTTCCTGTACAGGATGCAAAAAATACTGGGAAATTTGACTGTATTAAAGTTAAAAAAGAATCCCATTTATTTTCAAAGCAAGCAAGCAAATACCCTTAAGACAATGAAAAGATAATCCACAGAATAGAATATGCAACATGGATAAGAAAGGTCTTACACTCAGAATACAAAAGAATTTCTAAAAATCAGTAAAACAAAACTAGACAATCCAGTAGAAAATGGACAAGAAATTTAAACAGTGGTCTCACATAATATTCCAATGGCCAATAAGTCAATAAACAAACACTCAACTTCATTAGTAATTAATAAAATGCAAATTAAAGCCAAAATACCACCTCAATACTCCCTAAAATGGCAAAAATTAGAAAGATGGACAGAACCAAGTGCTGACATGGGTTTTAAAGAGAAAAGAATTATCATACATCGCTTCTAGCATAAGTATAAACTTGCAGAGCATGTTGGAAAACTGCTTGCCATTTCCTACTAAAGATAAACAAATGCTTATTGTATGTAATGACCTCAAATTCCACTCCTAAGTATGTATCCAATAAAAATACATGCTTCCAATATACACACGATAAAGTTCACAGGACCGTTATTTGTAATAGCCCCAGACTGAAATTCAATATTACAGAGGATATCTAGAAACTGTCATGTAATCATACCACCCAGTGATAAACTACATCACTCAAGTTAATCAATTTCACAAAACTTTTGCTGAACAAATGGAGCCACAATATATTAGCCCATCATATGAAGTTCAAAAATAGCCAAAACTGATTTGTAGGGTTAAAAGTTATGATAATACCTTTGGCTGGGGGTGATCAAGGAGGGCATGAGGAAAGTTTCTAAATTGCTGATAATGTTTTATTGCTAGATCTATGTGTTTTCCTTGCGATAGCTCATTAAACAGTACATTTATGATTTATACCCTGTGTGTTTATACTTCCATAAACTAAAATTTTAAAGATACCTTGAGAGGCTGCTTATACAGAGAAAATAATGTCAGATTACATGGGCAGGAAAAAAAATGGCAATGCTTATGTTTTATTCTTTATCCATACCAAATAATGATAGGCAAAATTGACTTAGTATAGAACTTACGGCTTAATTTTTTCAAACATACTCCAAATTTCCATGAAAGTTTGGCCTGAAACAAAGAGTGCAGACTTAAAGATGGGATGCAGAGTTAGGGAACTAGCTTGGCTCACTGCCTTCACAAGTTTTACATGTTTTCAAAGATCTACTTATCACCCATAGAGGGAAAGAGGACAGAGGATTTTTAGAAGGGTACTTTGTGGGTGAGGGCTACTAGTAAGTTTGAAAAGGAGGAAATCAATGTGTCATTTCCAAAAGCTTGAGCTTTCTTGACAGCCAAAAGAAATTCAGTACATCCTGAGCACTTAGTAAAGAGTCTAGCACACAATAGTCCTTGATGAATGAATTAGAGACAAGGAGAAAGGGAGAGAGGGAAGCTGGAGAAAAGGAAGGGAAAAAGACAGGCAGATGGAGCAAGAAAAGAAGAAAGAAAATAGACCAGGCAGGTTAGACACCCGGATGCAGGAGGAAGGTGAAGAGGCTGCAAAGATAACTACAGTAGAATCAACGACGATTTCCATTTCCAGGTGGGGATAAACAAAGATTCTTTCCTGCAGTGGACACCTGACCCGCAGTCCAATGTGTTAACACAGAAGCTGAGTTGTGTTGGTAAACCTGGGTAAGGAGATGGCAGAGCCCATCATTTACTAATTTCCTTAGTAATTGATGCCAGAGACTGCTTGGAAGCATAGTTTAAATACAGAAATATCAATGCACTGACAATTCAAAAACATATTTTCCTACAGTATGAGAAACCTTAAAATGCATGTGTTTAAAGGCCACTAAAAGCCACAATGAATGTGTCCACTTACTAACATCTATTTATTGAACACCACTATATGCCCGTCTCTGTGTAAGTGATAAGGGGAACAACAGTGAAAGAAAAAGCGTACTCTCACATCTCAGTAAAATGAATTTTACTCAATGACCTATTATTATTATAATGAGAAGGGGCTGTATTACACTTTAGAGCAGGAAATCACACTTGAATGCTGAAAAGAGAGCAGAATTCAAAGCCATTTCAACTTGCTTCTCTGGCTTCAGGCAGTTCTGGGTACTTCCCTAGAAGAGTTTATTGTCTTTAGGACAAAATTTTAAATCTACAGCATTTATAATTATTCCCCAATAGTGAGAAATGTATTATGGAAACCTTCAAGCTAACAGTAGACAGTCCTCTAAGGGTGGGAGGTGGCACATGCTGAAGGCACTGAGTATTTATGAATTCACAAGAAAAAGGCGGTCTGGTTCTTCACTTCCGTTCCAGGGAGGAAGTCTCATGTTGGTGCTGGGGTAACTTTATGTCCTTCCTAACACTTGCTCCATTTTTGACAAAGAGCAGGCTCCATGCTCATCATCTCCCATGGGCAACAATGCTGAGTTACGATTTAACAACTCTGTTTTGTTTCAGCTTCATTTTAAACAGTGACCTGTTTACATGAGAAGAAGCTGGTGTCATATATACACAGTGATGTGACACTTTCTTTCCTTTAGAATAAATTTGTTTAAGAACTAAATAGATGTACAGCAATGTGTTAAGGAAATGTACAAGTGGAACTCTGGTGGACAAAACCATGAACATGATATGAAAGTATCGAACACGAGTGAACTGAAGTCTATAATATCCTGTAATTTTAACTTCTGCCCAGCCCCTCTCAAGCCCCAAACTTCACTCACTCCCTTTTCCAACTATTAAGTCTTTCCATCTTTCAAATCTACTCTGTTTTATCGACTCTGGTCCGGTCCACAAATACGGTTTTCTCTATTTGGGAAAGTCCCTTCTTTTTCTCTTTCCCTCTTTTCCTTCCCTTGACTGACTCTTATTCATCCTTAAAGGGACTTTGAAATGTCATCTTCAGGGCTGTCTTTCCTGCTGTCCCAACAGGGATTAGTCCAAGTGCATGTTTACTGCATGTTCAGATGTCTGTCTTCCCTAAGAGCCTGAGGATTTTCATGGGAACAGGGACTTTGAGACAACTCTCTGGGGAAAGTAACAGTCACAAAGCAGAGTTAAATATTTATCAATCTAAACTGAAAGGGAAAAACATCATCCCAAGCAAGAAACAGAATTTATACCAAAAGTTGTTCAAGTAATGCATATACAATGATTTCTTGGGTGTCTGTGTAGAATACCCTTTTCAAGGCTTCAGCCCCTGTGAACCTGCTTCACTACATTATGTTCAGGAACCAATGTATTAATATTTCAAAGTAAAATAGTGGTCCACAGGCCACTGTGAGAGATCTATACATATCACAGTCAACACCCATACTTTGGACTTGAAATCTTTCTTTTTCTGGAGCAGTTCCACAAGAATGAGTAGTTAATCTTTGCTCATTTGCCCAAACCTAATATTTATTCAACACCTGCTTTGCTAGCAAATGGGAGCTTCTATGTTCCCAGTATACACTGGAGCTCATCAGTAGATCTAATTTAGGAATAGAAGAAAAGACACCCTGTAGCATTTTGGATTATTTTCTTGAGCTAAAGTTCAATGTTTATACTTATGAAAGATAAAACTCTCATTCTGTTTTTCTTATACACATACACACACAGAGCTTATCATCTTAAATGTGAAAAAAATATGGTGGTATACCTTCTAGCCATGGTGTTTCCAAAATATGAACTAATAATTTTCTAAACCTGCAGCCCTGCAAAGCCCATTGAATCTGATAATTGCTTTCATGTAGGATTTAGGATGAGATGGCTGGAATGTATCCTGTGGAGGTGGTCTATTTCACCACCAAAGCTATCCTCTGTCAGTCAACTGAGTTATAAATGTAAGTGTCAACTCAGTCATTTGATTCTTTATTCACAGAAATGCATAGAAAAGTTCAGAGCAACCATAGCACATAATGTACTTTTTGCTGTCCTTTTCCTCTCTGAGGCATACGAATGCACAATGTCATACTGACATTCTGGGGAAAACCAGCTTAATGTTAGTGTTTGGATAAGATGTTTGCGTTTATTGTTCAGGTTACAGATTAGGAGCAATTATACTAAACTGTGATAAAGGGCAGTGTCTTTCTGAGTATATTAGCTTTGCATTACTAAAGGCCAAGGTTAGCTCATTATCCCTCATCGTGGTTATCTCTGAAGCACATGGCACTCCACTGCACATTTCTGCATCCATTTTCCCTGACAAGTTAACTACGGTTACGACTGCTTTCTATGCACAGATTCCCATTCTCAGAGCAAAGGGAAACCATAGAACTGACTCTGATCTAAATAGAATGTGCTTAGCAGAAAATACACTATCTTAGTCCTCTATATTATGAAAGTGGATTTGGAATCAACACACAGGAGATGAAGAAAAGGACAGTTGCTAAATTCAAAAGTGATGCATGACCAAAAAGCTATGTTTCAAATGAATTGCACCAGCTCTGGAATGAGCAAGTAACCTTGTTTCTCAAGGTTGGGGGCAGCAAATAAACAGTAAAGAAAGATAAATGGGCTCCAATAGGATCTTACAAATCCTAACAGTTCAAATCAGGAAGTCTTCATTATACTGAAGACATAGTTCGTTCTCAAAATGGGGACATGACTGAGCTGTTAATAAGCACCTCACTTTATACCTCACTTGAGACAATACATCTGAAACATAATAAGTTGCTGGAGTGTTCTAAGGCATGATAATGCATGCCTTCTGGTTCATTATTCCATGATGTTATGACACTGCTGTCCAATCCTGGGGCATAATGAGGAGCTCGAGATTTTATATTATCACTTAATGAAGTCCAATTAAGACTTGTTAACCTTTGATCTGCTCCACATACTTAACGGACAATGAGTGGTCCTGGGAAAACTTTAAAAGGTGACCTTGGCATGATTAGTCAAACAATTTTTTTTTTTTTGAAGAGGAAAATCCCTTTCAGACCACCATTTTCGCCAGAAGCAAGGGCCAGTGACAGATGATAAAGCCACATACACACCCCTCAGGTCAAATATGTTGAATACTGCAAGGATATTATGGTGGTATAATTATTTAGGAGGGTTTATAGAACCAACTGATAATAGAAGCATGATTTTGATGATTTATGTTTTTAACATTTTGTCTATGAACTGCATGAACGTATATACAAATAGTATTTCTTTTTATTTTCAACTAAATCCAGCTCACGTTTATCAGTTCAGTTCAGTTCAGTAACTCAGTCATGTCAGACTCTTTGCGACCTCATGAATCGCAGCACGCCAGGCCTCCCTGTCCATCACCAACTCCCGGAGTTCACTCAAACTCACGTTCATCGAGTCAGTGATGCCATCCAGCCATCTCATCCTCTGTCATCCCCTTCTCCTCCTGCCCCCAATCCCTCCCAGCATCAGAGTCTTTTCCAATGAGTCAATTCTTCGCATAAGGTGGCCAAAGTACTAGCATCATTCCTTCCAAAACACCCAGGACTGATCTCCTTTAGAATGGACTGATCTCCTTTATAATGGACTGGTAGGATCTCCTTGCAGTCCAAGGGACTCTCAAGAGTCTTCTCCAACACCACAGTTCAAAAGCATCAATTCTTCGGCACTCAGCTTTCTTCACAGTCCAACTCTCACATCCATACATGACCACTGGAAAAACCATAGCCTTGACTATGTTTATCACCACCACATAAATGCATAAAATACAAACAATGTTCATAAATCATGACATTATTACTAAACAAGAAATTCAGTTGGTGAAATTACTAAGAAGTGTGTATAATGCATAAAGCAATAGGCTTTTCCCAAGGTTTACAGAAACACAAGGTTTATACAAAGACATGGTTTGACGGTTACCAGACATTACATTAAAATACACATTAAAATCTATGTATATAAATATAATTGCACTTTAAAAGGAAATTTAGGCTAATCTAAAAAAAGTCAACTTGCTAGAGGAGCAGAGGAATGAAGTACTAGCAGAAACACAAGCTGAAGCAACAACCTAGCACTAATAATTCCTCCCATCTCCATATTCAAATACATTTTGCTGTCAAATTAATTTTGAATAAAATACTACTGCATTGTGTGTAGGCTTTATTCAAATACCACAACCTTAGAAGCTGAAGACAGCATACACAGCACTCTGTAACTGATTCATTTTATCTCCAAACTGAGCATAATAACTGCTACATACAGGGGCTTTTAAAAAGCTTGCTAAATACAAAAGTGAACAGTACCTTATTTTCCAATTGATAAAGTAATACTGAGTAATCCACTAAGGGTTACCCAGTTTATCAGTAAAGAATCGTATCCAAATCTTTGTAGACTGTGTTTAGCCTTACTCTGCTTCTTTCTTAGATTTCACCCTATTTGATAGATTGAAGAAGGTTCCATCTTCAATCTATGCCAAATATCTGCATGATTTTGAGTAGTCTCCTATGCTGCTGCTGCTGCTGCTGCTAAGTCGCTTCAGTCGTGTCCGACTCTGTGTGACCCCATAGACGGCAGCCCACCAGGCTTCCCCGTCCCTGGGATTCTCCAGGCAAGAACACTGGAGTGGGTTGCCATCTGCTTCTCCAATGCATGAAAGTGAGAAGTGAAAGTGAAGTCGCTCAGTCGTGTCCAACTCCTAGCAACCCCATGGACTGCAGCCTACCAGGCTCCTCCGTCCATGGGACATTCCAGGTAAGAGTACTGGAGTGGGGTGCCATTGCCTTCTCCGGTAGTCTCCTATAGGAGTCTGGTATTCTGAAAACTTACTGTGGTTAATACTTTCCAGCCTTTTTATGGCTGACACACAGTTTTGATCATCAGAATATTTGGAAGCACATCTAAAGAGACCTGAAGAACAAACTCAAACAATACTGAAAAAGTAGCACTGTAAGAAACATTTTAGTGCAAGTCTCTCACAGCATTTAAGTCCTCACTGGTCAACTTTTATTCATTTCCTAGTTACCGAGTATCTCTAACATCAGCCATTACAAGGAAACTATAGTCATGGGAATAGAGAAACTTACTACCTTAATTTATATCATCTCAAGGCAAGGTTTTTGCACATGCTAATCAACGCATCATCTTCCTCTGAAGTAATATGGAATATTATTAATCTATCACTGCATAACAAATTACTCTGGAATTGAGCAGCTTAAAACAGTAGAGAATTTTGTGAGTCAGCTATCTGGGCTGCCTCTTGAGAAATCTGTATGCAGGTCAGGAAGCAATAGTTAGAACTGGACATGGAACAACAGACTGGTTCCAAATAGGAAAGGGAGTACATCAAAGCTGTATATTGTCACCCTACTTATTTAACTTATATGCAGAGTACACCATAAGAAACACTGGGCTGGAGGAAGCACAAGCTGGAATCAAGATTGCCAAGAGAAATATCAATAACCTCAGATATGCAGATGACACCACCCTTATGGCAGAAAGCAAAGAGGAACTAAAGAGCCTCTTGATGAAAGTGAAAGAGGAGAGTGAAAAATCTAGTTTAAAAGTCAACATTCAACAACAAAGATCATGACATCTGGTCCCATCACTACATGACAAACAGATGGAGATAATGGAAACAGTGACAGATCTTATTTTCTTGGGCTCCCAAATAACTGCAGATGGTGACTTCAGCCATGAAATTAAAAGACACGTGTTCCTTGGAAGGAAAGTTATGACAAACCTAGACAGCATATTAAAAGTAGAGACATTACTTTGCCAACAAAAGTCCATATAGTCAAAGCTATGGTTTTTCCAGCAGTCATGTATGGATGTGAGAGTTGGACCATGCAGGCTTAGTGCCAAAGAACTGATGCTTTTAAACTGTCGTGTTGGAGAAGACTCTTGAGAGTCCCCTGAACAGCAAGGAGATCAAAACAGTCCATTCTAAAGGAAATCGGTCCTGAATATTCATGGAAAGGACTGATGCTGAAGCTCCAATACTTTGGCCACCTGATGCAAAGAACTGACTCATTAGAAAATACCCTGATGCTGGTAAAGATTGAAGGCAGGAGGAGAAGGCGATGACAGAGGACGAGATGGTTGAATGGCATCACTGACTCAACAGTCATGAGTTGGAGTAAGCTCCAGGAGCTGGTGAAGGACACAGAAGCCTGGCACGCTGCATCCATGGGGTGGCAGAATCAGACATAACTGAGTAACTAAACAACAACGTATCATCCAATTTATTTATCTGATAATAAATGGGGAATTTTTTCATTGCAGGGATACACCAAGAAGAAACAGATTCACTCCTAAGTTTCCATTGGAAACAATAAAAAGACAACATTTTCAGTGTTCTCCAGGGGTAAAGTTGCAAGTAAGAAGTCCTTGAGTAAAGCTCTAGATAAGTGCTTGTTATTATATTATTACTTAATAATTCAGCAACATACACTGAGTACAATAAAAGGAAAATCCTGTTTGGTTTTTACAAGTTTTATTTCTCTAAAAATATAAACCAAAGTGAAATGAGTAAAAGGAAAGATGAACAAAATAAACAAAAAAGATCAGGTGTTCTAAAAAACTCCAGTCTCACTCTTTGTTACTTATGCACTCAAATTAAATTCTGAAGGTCATTTAGTCTTATAGTGTTGTAACATGACTAAAAATATTTTTGACCTAGAGAGGAGAAAAATCAGAGAAATATGCTGATCTGGTACATGTCCTTGAATTTTAAATTTTAAAAATACCAAAAGTGATGTTTTGTGCAGGGAAGGTGGGGAGATGTAATATAGTTTTCCTGGAAATATGTTATGACCTAATGAAATTTTAAATGATGAAGTGAGTCTCAAAACAATAGTTAAGTGCAATCTTAAGTGGTTATACTATAAAAAGCTGCTCTTACTTAGCAAATAAATGCCTTCTGAGCACCAGCTCCTCCACTCCCTGATACGAGCAGAATGAAGAAAATATCTAACGTCTCATAGTTCATCAGATACAAAATAGCCCCAGCAATGGAAGGTTGAGGATTTCCCCTGTAATCAGTGAGGAGGAAGCTCAGGGCAACACCTTGGATTCTCTTCAGGCCATTCTCCACAGGGCAGCAGCTTGAAGCATCTTCTTACACTGTCAACCTTATTATATTATCTCTTCTAGGATTATTTACTAGGTCCTCTCCCTCTCTAAATACACACACACACATACATATAATTTATGTATAGTTGATGTATAATATTATATACGTTATAGGTGTACAATAATAGTTATTCACAGTTTTTACAGGTTATACTCCATTTAATGTTGTTTAGTCACTAAGTTGAATTCAACTCTGTGACCTCTTGGACTGTAGCCTTCCAGGATCCTCTGTCCAAGGAATTTCCCAGGAAGAATACTGGAGTGAGTTGCCATTTCCTTCTTCATACTCTATTTATGGTTACTATAAAATGTTGGTTGTATAACCTATGTAGTATATCATTGGAACTTACTTTATATGTAATAGCTTGTATTTCTTAATCCCCTAACCCTACACTACCCTGTCTTCTCTCTCCCCATTGGTAACCACTGGTTTGTTCTCTGTTTATCTGTGTCTCTTTTTTGTTATATTCACTGGTTTGTTGTAATTTTTAGATTTCACGTGTAAATGATATCATTGTCTTTGTCTTTCTCTATCTGATCTATTTCACTTTAGCATAATACTCTTCAAGACCACCCATGTTTTTGCAAATGACAAAATTGTTCTTGCCTCTTGAGAAACCTATATGCAGGTCAGGAAGC
This sequence comes from Bos indicus, assembly GCF_029378745.1. NCBI lineage: Eukaryota > Metazoa > Chordata > Mammalia > Artiodactyla > Bovidae > Bos > Bos indicus. The sequence goes on from NC_091781.1 coordinate 33,195,429, forward strand.
AACAGTTAGAATTGGACATGGAACAACAGACTGGTTCCAAATAGGAAAAGGAGTACGTCAAGGCTGTATATTGTCACCCTGCTTATTTTCATTTTTTGCTTTTTTTTTAAATTTTAATTTTATTTTTTAACTTTACAATATTGTATTGGTTTTGCCATATATCAACATGAATCCACCACAGGTATACACGTGTTCCCCATCCTGAACCCTCCTCCCTCCCCATACCATCCCTCTGGGTCGTCCCAGTGCACCAGCCCCAAGCATCCAGTATCGTGCATCGAACCTGGACTGGCAACTTGTTTCATATATGATATTATTCATGTTTCAATGCCATTCTCCCAAATCACCCCACCCTCTCCCTCTCCAACAGAGTCCACAAGACTGTTCTATACATCAGTGTCTCTTTTGCTGTCTCGTACACTGGGTTATTGTTACCATCTTTCTAAATTCCATATATATGCGTTAGTATACTGTATTGGTGTTTTTCTTTCTGGCTTACTTCACTCTGTATAATAGGCTCCAGTTTCATCCACCTCATTAGAACTGATTCAAATGTATTCTTTTTAATGGCTGAGTAATACTCCATTGTGTATATGTACCACAGCTTTCTTATCCATTCATCTGCTGATGGACATCTAGGTTGCTTCCATGTCCTGGCTATTATAAACAGTGCTGCGATGAACATTGGGGTACACGTGTCTCTTTCAATTCTGGTTTCCTCAGTGTGTATGCCCAGCAGTGGGATTGCTGGGTCATAAGGCAGTTCTAAAGATCTAAACCTAAGACCAGAAACTATAAAACTCCTAGAGGAGAACATAGGCAAAACACTCTCCGACATACATCACAACAGGATTCTCTATGACCCACCTCCCAGAATATTGGAAATAAAAGCAAAAATAAACAAATGGGACCTAATTAAACTTAAAAGCTTCTGCACAATGAAAGAAACTATAAGCAAGGTGAAAAGACAGCCTTCAGAATGGGAGAAAATAATAGCAAATGAAGCAACTGACAAACAACTAATATCAAAAATATACAAGCAACTCCTACAGCTCAATTCCAGAAAAAATAAACGACCCAATTAAAAAATGGGCCAAAGAACTAGACATTTCTCCAAAGAAGACATATAGATGGCTAACAAACACATGAAAAGATGCTCAACATCACTCACCCTGCTTATTTAACTTATATGCAGAGTACATCATGAGAAACGCTGAACTGGAAGAAGCACAAGCTGGAATCAAGATTGCCAGGAGAAATATCAATAACCTCAGATATGCAGATGACACCACCCTTATGGCAGAAAGTGAAGAGGAACTAAAAAGCCTCTTGATGAAAGTGAAAGAAGAGAGTGAAAAAGTGGGCTTAAAGCTCAACATTCAGAAAACGAAGATCATGGCATCTGGTCCCATCACTTCATGGGAAATAGATGGAGAAACAGTGGAAACAGTGTCAGACTTTATTTTTCTGGGCTCCAAAATCACTGCAGATGATGACTGCAGCCATGAAATTAAAAGACACTTACTTCTTGGAAGGAAAGTTATGACCAACCTAGATAGCATATTCAAAAGCAGAGACATTATTTTGCCAACAAAGGTCCGTCTAGTCAAAGCTATGGTTTTTCCTGTGGTCATATGTGGATGTGAGAGTTGGACTGTGAAGAAGGCTGAGTGCCGAAGAATTGATGCTTTTGAACTGTGGTGTTGGAGAAGACTCTTGAGAGTCCCTTGGACTGCAAGGAGATCCAACCAGTCCATTCTGAAAGAGATCAGCCCTGGGTGTTCTTTGGAAGGAATGATGCTAAAGCTGCAACTCCAGTACTTTGGCCACCTCATGCGAAGAGTTGACTCATTGGAAAAGACTCTGATGCTGGGAGGGATTCGGGGCAGGAGGAGAAGGGGACGACAGAGGGTGAGATGGCTGGTTGGCATCACCAACTCGATGGATAGGAGTTTGGGTAAACTCCAGGAGTTGGTGATGGACAGGGAGGCCTGGCATGCTGTAATTCATGGGGTCGCAGAGTTGGACATGACTGAGCTACGGAACTGAACTGATGGATGAATAGTATTTTGTTGTGTAAGTGTATACACACACATAAATATCACATTTTCTTTATTCATTCATCTGTTGGTGGACATTTAGGCTGTTTCCATGTCTTGGCAAGTATAAATAATGCTGCTATGAACATTAGGGTGCACGTACTTTTTTGAATTAGTGTTTCCAAACTTACATGAGTAAGAAACTGAGCTAACTTGCCCTAGTTTCATTCCCAAGCTAATCTTATTCTGCCGTACCTTCTATGCCATAAGCAAACTGGTCTTCCTCAGATCCCTGGGCACACCAAGGCATATACACGTGTTGGTCCTTCACCAGCAATGCTTTTCCCTGAGTTTTTCTACTCTTTGTCTCTCAGTTATCAGCTTTATAAGTTCTGCCTCCTAGAGGCCTTCTCTAAATCCTGAATTAATTATCATGCCCCTCTTCCCTTGTTTATTTCCATCTTAACCCCTTGCTTGTTTGTTTCTTAACACCTATCATAATCCATGATTACTTGTCTGATTCCTTCTTTCCACCAGATTATTAGCTAAATGAGAAAGGCACTCTGCCTATCCTATTCACCATTTTGTGTGCACGTCAAGTTGCTTCAGTCGTGTCTGACTCTTTGCGACGCTATGGACTGTAGCCTGCCAGGCTCCTCTCTCCATGAGATTTCCCAGGCAAGAATAGTTGAGTGGGGTGCCATTCCCTTCTCCAGGGTATCTTCCCTACCCAGAGATCAAACCCACATCTCTTATGTCAACTGCATTGGCATTGGCAGACAGATTCTTTACCACTAGTGCCATCCGAGAAGCCCATTCACCATTGTACCAGCATCTAATCAGAGTGTCTGGCACAATGAAAACAACTGATAAGTATGAGAGAGTGAGTGAATAAATGACATGAAAAAGTCCTTTTGTTTCAGCTGTTGCATAACATAATAATAGCTGTCACATATAAGCAGTCTGTTTGGCTGAGTTATTTTGTTAACTTTTATAACAATCCTCTGAAGTAGCTAGTCTTACCAACATCACATTATAGAAGCAGAAACAGAAGTTTACAGGAGTTCCTTGCCCAAAGCCCAGACAGAGTGAAGAGAGCAGGAACAGTGTTTGAACCCAGTTCTGTCTTATTCAAGAGCTCTAGCTCGTAACTATTACACACACCATTAATATTAATAGTAAATCCCTGGTTGAAAATCAAGAGTTCCTTTTTAGAGTGGGATACATTTTAGATAACTGCCTAAAACCACATTTTAAACTTGTACCCAAGATGACGATGTATCTAATTACAAATTGACTATAAAAAGAGTGCACTCCTATTATATTCTTGATTACTACTAAAGTCTAAAAGTCTCAGGATGTCAAGTTTCTCTTCAAAAGAGCAAAGTGATACTAAAAGAGCACAGAATTCCAGGATTTAGAATTTTCCCTTTAGCCACTAGCTCTGTAGCTGTAACTAAAGCAAATCAAAAGTGCGTAGTAGCTTTCTAAATAAGCTGGATCTAAACTTTCCTAAGCATTAATGTTGATTTACCAATTAAATATCCCAGAACAGTCCATAGGAGCATGCCTTAGGGTCTCCTTGGCGGAAAAGTAGAGGCAACTAAGGAATTCACTGTGTCCTACTTCAATGAAATATGTTACCATTTCTGCCTGATTAGAATTACTCCTTTTTCTTTTTTAACTACATTCCTATGCATACTTGTCCCCAATTATGTAATATAAACAGTGACATCCTCTGAGTTACTGTAATATTTACAGTTTGAGTAAGGTCTATGAAGACATCCATGAAAATACCGGTTCATGATGATCGCCAGTCCATAAAACACCTTAATTCAAATGCCACCAAGAATCAGATGAGACATATAGCGAATCATAAACAACCAAATCAATTTTCCCTCACATTCCTCCCAGATCTGGCAAATAGTCTACTCCCAGGTTGAGCTTTTGTGCTGAGTTTCATTCCAGAGTACAACTTTACAGCACAGTTATAAGCCCTTAAATTGCTGATACAGCCTTAATTATTGCTATGCTGGTGACACTGTTCTAATGAACTCTTTGCAATTTTATGTGGCCTGGGTATCCCAGAAGGAGCATTGTCTAAATGTACAAACACACTGGTCAGGGCTTAGTGGGATATTTTTGGAATAGAGTATTGGTAAGTGTGGGTGTGGAGCTTTTAGCTTTTAATGAGTGACATCAAAATGGTTCTGTCTGCCATTATAGAAAACACTTGAAATAATATAAACCTTCTCAATTTAAAAAAAGTTACCAAAATTAAAAAGGATACTAAATGATCTGTAAGTTGCATTTTCATTTGTATTATTTTCTCTACTGCCTCCAACAGCAGTAATTTGGCTTTCAAACTGTAATACTAGCTACCAGTTTTTGGTTCCATGCTAACCAGTGTTTCCCAAAATGTAATGTGCTTTCCAAGCGCAATCTGGTTAAAATTCATATTTTGATTCTGCATATTTGTAATGGGGCCTTGAACTGTGCTGGGAAAGACTGAAGGCAGGAGGAGAAGGAGACAACAGAGGATGAGATGGTTGGATAGCATCACCAACTTGATGGACATGAGTTTGAGCAAGCTCTGGAGCTGGTGATGGACAGGGAAGCCTGGCGTGCTGCAGTCCATGGGGTGGCAGAGAATCGGACACAACTGAGCGACTGAACCGACTGACAAAGTTGCTGGTCCGTGTTACTGTTTACTTGGAATGGAACTTCTACAAGAGATTTTAGTTACCCTGGTGTCATTTTTATAACATTCAAAAATCATTTTGGAAATAAGTTAGGTGACAGACTCACATCCAGAATGTGTGTTTTCTTAAAAATTGGAAAAACGATTTGTTTAAAAAAATAAAATTCTATAACTTGTTACCTAAACACTCAATAGTGGTTCTAGTACTGCTTTTTTTTTTAAAGCTTCTGAAAATCAATGACTCTGGAAGTTAAGGGAATTGCTTAAAAAGACCACAAAGAAAGGCAAATAACCAGAATGACATACCACGCTGCTAATTTAGTGGGAAAAAAATCTTTAGAAAAAAAATTAATGCTGAGAAGACAAAGGAAATAAAAGACAAAAAGCAGCATGAAAGCAATTATTTGAAGATTCACATTCCCCATCCTTTAAATGTACTTATAGGAAAATAAATCTTGAATCCTGAAAGTTTATTGTTTGAGGTTTTCAAAATACACTCTGTGCATAACTATGTGAACTCTCATACATTTAAAATCTGAAATAGGATAAACAAGGAGCCTTTTATTATACTATTTCTCTGATTCCCTCTGTTTCTTTCATGCCTGATGTCTCAAAATGATTAAATGCTGTTTACAACATAAGGCTATTCCATTACCTTTAAGGAAAATCTTAGAAGTTGGATTGGCTCAAAAACCCTAAGCTCAGTATGAAAAAATATCACATTGATAATAGGCCACAGTCTACGACTACAGATTCTAACTTCTACTATGAAAAAAAACAAATAAAACAAGCTATAAACACAGAACACTGCTATTAAGCTTGGAAAATTTGCTCAAAATGTATAACATGATCCAAATATACTGGGAGATTAAAAAATCAACCTAGAGAGGAATATGAAGAAGCTATCAAGCGCACTACAGAAATGAATACATGTTCTGTTGTGTTTATTGGAGGGATTATAGCTCCCACTTGTCAGAAAACATGTATATTTAAAATACACAGAGATATGTATTTAAAAGGAAAGTCTTTACATACAGATCTTAGAGTAATATAGCTGAAAAGTCCTTCAGAAATTATTTAATCTGGGAAGTTTGAAGCTTTCTTTTTAGCCAAGAAAGCAAAACACTGTATAATACATAAAACAGATCAAGTCAGATCTGCTCTGCTCTCTTGTCACAAGAAAGTGTGTCACATTCTTCAGCTCCTCAAGATGACAACCTGGAGCAGACTTTTCTACTGCTGGTCTGATACAACCCCCACATTTTACTTCAGAATCAAGAAACGACTTGCAGATAGCACGTATGTGCATGCTGTCAGAATTTGAACTAGGATTCTAGCTAGGTTCTCCCTTATTCTTGGCCCACGGCAGTCGTTCACTCTGATACTGTGTTGCCTTGTTGACAGGACAGTAATAAATCTCTACCAGTAATGTTCAGTAAAGCCTTCTGCTCAATGCACACATCCTGGCAATGATTTAATAGCTTTCTTAATTCAAATGGCTACATTTAACCCAAATTACAGCTTTATTGAGATATAATTTAGAGACCCTAAAATTCACCTTAAAGTATAAAATTCAGAGCTTTTTAATATATTCAGTTTTGCAGTCATCACTGCTATCAAGTATGGAACAGTTTGTCACCCCCCAAAAGACCGCATAAAAGCCAGCCAGTCACTCGCTGTTTCTCCCTACCTTCAGCCCTCGTAACCACTAATCTACTCTATATCTCTACGGGCTTGCCTACTCCAGACATCTCATATAAATAGTTTCATACATTATATAGCAGTTATGACCAGCTGTGTTCATTTAACATAATGTTTTCAAGGTTTATGCATGTTATAGCCTGTAGCAGCACTTTATACCTTCATATGGTCAAATAATAGTCCCTTCTAGGATAAACCACATTTCATTTATCCATTCAGTAGCTGATGGACATTTGGGTTGTCTTCAGCTTTGGGTTATTATGAATAACAGTGCTATAAATATTTGCATACAAGATTTTGGGTGGTTGGATGTTTTCAGTTCTTTGGGGTATACCCCTAGGAGTGGAATTGCTGAATCATATGGTAATTCTACTTTTTATCATTTCAAGGAATTCATCACCTATTTCCTAGAGTGTCCGCACCATTTTACAATCTAAGTGGCAATACGTGAGTGTATAAGGGTTCCAGTTTCTCTACATCCTTTCCAATGCTTTTTATTGTCTTTCTTTTTATATTGGCCATCTTGGTGGGTGTGAAGTGGTATTTCATTCTAATTTGTATTTCTATTTCCTGAGTGACTAATGATTCTGAGCATCTTTTCAAGGGCTTATTGGCCATTTGCAAATCTTCTTTGGGGAAATGTCTATCCAAATATGTTGCCCATTTTTAACTGAATTGTCTTATTGTTTTCATTGTTTAGTTATGAGTTCTTTATATATTCTAGATACTTATCAGTTGTGTGATTTGAAATTATTTCCAAATAAATCTTAAATTATTATTTTCAACTCCATTCTGGAGTTGTATTTTGACTTCTTGATAGTGTCCCTTAAACATAAAAGATCAGTGATAATAATAAATAACAATCAATGAAGTTCAATTCATTTTTTTTTCCTTTGTCGCTTCTGTTTTTCATGTCATACCTAAGAAACTATTGCCAATACAGAGTCACTAAGGTTTACTCTCATTTTCTTATAAAGTTTTGTAGTTTTAGCTCTTAAATTTAGTTCTATGATCCATTATGAATTATTTTTTATACAATGTGAGATACAGCTCAAATTAGTTTTTTTTTTTTTTTGTATGAAACTATCTAATTGTTGAATAGACAAGCTATTAGCCATTGAGCTGAATTGGCACCCTTGTTAAAATCAACCGTCCAAAAATGTAAGTAATCAATACCATAAGAGCCCTGGAGAAGGAAAAGGCTACCCACTCCAGTATTCTGGCCTGGAGAATTCCATAGACTGTATAGTCCATGGGGTCGCAAAGAGTCAGACATGACAGCGATTTTCATATACCATAAGAGAATATGTAATATATATGGCATAAGGATTGAAATTATATAGTAATTCCAGAAATACACTGTCCTATTTTTGCTATTCCAGGTCACTTTTATTTCCATATGAATTTTAGTATCAACTTGTCAAAACGCAAAAAGAAAAAAAAAAAAAGTAGCTTGGAATTTTGACAGAAATTACATTAAACCTGTAGAAAAATTTGGACAGTTTTTTCCTCTTAACAAGATTAACTTTCAATGATGAACATGTAATGCTTCAAATTAACTTAGGTATGTAATTTCTTTCTAGGATGTTTTGTAATTTTCAATGTGTGAGTCTTGTACTTCTTTTGTTACATTTATTCCTAAGTACTTTATTCTTGTTGTTTGTAGTATAAATAGAATGTCTTTCTTAACTTCATCTTGGGATTCTTCATTACTACAACATAGAAATACAATTTTTTTTTTGGTATTGATCTTGTATCCTGGAACTTTGTCAAACTCATTTATTAGTTCTAATGGGTTTTAGTGGATTCCTTAGAATTTTCTATATTAAAATCATACTATAGGGACCTGGGAGGGGGGTTCAGGATGGGGAACACATGTACACCTGTGGCTGATTCATGGCAATGTATGACAAAACCACTGTAATATTGTAAAGTAATTAGCCTTCAATTAAAATGAATAAATTTATTTTAAAAATTCATGTTGATGTATGGCAAAACCAATACAATATTGTAAAGGAATTAGCCTCCAATTAAAATAAATTTAAATTAAAAAATTTAAAAAGTGCTCAATTGAAAAAATTAAATAAAATCATACTATCTTCAAATGGAAATAGTTTTGCTTTTTCCTTTCCAATCTGTATGTCTGTTATTTCATTTTCTTGCCTAAATTCCATGCATAGAACCTCCAAAACAATATAGAAGTGGTGAAGACAGACATCTCTCTCTTGTCCCTAATCTTAGAGGAGAAAGTATTTAGTCTTTATTAAGTGTGATGTTAATTGTTGGCGGGTGGGGGGTGGGGGGGCGGTGGTTTGTAGACATACTTTATTAGGTTTAAAAACTTGCTTTCTATCCCTAGTTTATCATAAAGCTTGATATTTTTTTTAAAACTGATATTCTGCATCAAAACTGATATTCTGCTTCCTTTCTTAAGTATTTCTTTTGTGGAAAGGAAGATTTTTTGAGGTCCTTACTCCTGGAAGGGATTCTTAAAACATCTTCTTAACTTTCAAATTGTGTCCTTTTTGCAACTAACATTCTTTGTCATTACCAGGAGAGCAAACCTTCAGACAAACCACTGAAGGCAACCTGCCTTCAATCTTTTAAGAATTTACCACAAATTAAATATGCTTTTTTCTATCTTACCACCATAATGGATTGTTAAAACCTAGTTAAAAACTAACTTCTCTCTCCACGAAATGAATAGAATGAAATATAGATTCATGATCATCACAGAGTTTGGCATACATCCAGTAATTTGAACCTTTCACATCATGCTCTTGTCTTTGGCCATGAAATTCTGTGTTATCTATTGTTGAGAAACAAATTACCCTAAAACGTATTGGCTTAAAGCAATGATCATCATGTATTAGCCAGAAATTCCTATCTATTAAATAGATGTTCAGGTCTATATAATCAAGCAGCTATTGCTGCTTGGTTTCTGTGGAAAAGAATATTAAAGTTGCTTTGTTGAATGGTTCCAGCTTGGGCTCTACTTTGTCATATTCAGATATTGACTGGCTCTGGAAGATCTACTTTTTAGGCAATTCAATTTTAAGGCTGGCAGCTTAGTGTTGGCTTTTATTCAGGGGTTTCAGTTCAACTCAAAGGGCTGTCTGAGTGTCATCATGACATGACAGCTGGTGTTCTCCAGAGCTAATGTTCCAAGAGAACAAGGAAGAGGCTCCAGTGCCTTTTATGACCTAGCTTTGGAAGTCACGTATCACCACATTTGGTACATTCTGTTGGTCATGCAATGCCAGCTTTGATTCAATGTGGGAAGGGCACAAGTACATGGAGACATGAATTATTTGAGGACATGATACCAGCTTATTGCTACACTACCTATTTAGCTTGAGACCCTGTGGACAAAGAGGCACATGTTCCAATAACAATACTACTAAGATAAATTATGTGCTGAAAATGAAAGATTATATACTTTAAGAATTCAAAAAAAAAGGTAGAGATGGCACCCAACTTCTTTAACATGGGTGTTCTACTGAGAGGGACTCTTGGCTATGACTGAGAAATCAGGAAACGATCGCCTATTTATTAGTTCCAATAAATTCCTTTGCAGATAGAAAGGAACAGGTGCTTATTTTAGTTTCTTAAGTTAGAAGTAGATTTAGACTCTTTAAACTAATGTTTTGTCTAAAGACTTTCAACCTCATGGTGGGCAAAGCAACTTCAAACTACCATATTTAGCTAAACCACTGAAACCAGAAGGTATTGACCACAATTATAATCTGCCACCAGTATCTAAAGAAAAACCAGTGTCTTCTGAATTTCCACTTTTCTAGGCTGGATTGAGATTACCTGGATGCTGTTTACACCAATCAACATCCAAATTATGACTCTTTCCAGAAACATAAAGCTGTACAGTTTTAAACTACTTGTTTCAAACTCTGGCAAATATATAAATGAAAAATGGAGAATGAATATGTGATTACTACATCATCTGCTTGAACATTAGGAGACATAAATTATTTCCTCCAAAAATGCTACGTTGGTTCACAGTCACGCACTTATTCATCATTGAAATTGAAGTGCCCGTGGTTACTGCAAATACTACCCAGCTAAGAAGAAAAGAATTCAAAATAAGGTGTAGCCATTGTTACCATTTGGTAACATTGTTACCAAATCCATTGTTATCATTTCCTTTTGTATCTAAGAAGTTTATTACCACTAACAGACAAGGTTTTCTACATTCATAATTGTAATCAATTGACCCCAAATCAAAATATTTGCAGTCAAAACCTGAATAAAACAGGACTGCATTCTTGACAAATGACACTGAAATTGATCTTTAGATCTACTCCAAGTGTGACTCTGCAGTTTGCACACACATTCTCCTTTGTTTCTAAGATTTATCTAGGAATAATTTAGACTTTTAGAACTTTTACTAAGTGTCTCAGCCTATGTTAGGTGGTTTTTTGGTGCACTGGTTCTCAGAATTTTCTGCAGTAAGGATTCTCTTGAGTGCTATTAAAAATGCAGATTCCTGGGGCCCTATTTCCAGAGATGTTGATTGATGGAGGACCTCAAAGTTGCAATTTACCTCCTACCAGGTGACTTTGAAGCAATCATCTAAGACTATAGTTTGGGAATTAGATTATTACGGTATGCGAGTTACACTGTCAGAGCCAAAATTCTGACTCAGCAGACCTGAGTTCATGTCCCAATCACAGCACTAACTAGTCATGTGACCCTCCGTGGTTCCCTTGACCTTCCTAGGACTCCTCCTGATCATGGTGCAAATTTCTGTCTCGTTCTGGTTAGTGCTGAAGACAAAAGAGGCAACATGAAAGAAAGGCTTTGTAAATCATAAAGACGCCATAAATGATATTCAGAATATCCTTACTGCTGAGGCCTCTGCCAGAAGTGACCAGGTTACATCATCAATCTTATTTATCATTTAGAAGATATTTACTGCAATTCTACTCTGCATAGGGCTTCATGGCAGATGTACTTCCCTTGGCCTTTATACAACCCTGTAAGAGCATTTCAGGACTCACAAATGGGCAATTAAACCTACAGCCTCTTCCTGAGAGTTCTGCCCTCTATTTGATATGCAGAATTTCCCTTTGATGATTCAGTTGGCACCTCTGTATGAAAGTGCTCCCTTCCCATCCTCCAGGGAAGGCTGTTTTCTCCCATTATGAGCTCCACGAGGGAGGAGCATGGCAGGCTTTGCTGTATATTGCACGCTGTTAATTTTTAATGTGTGAAGCCAGACTGCCAGTTGTAGGTCTCTCTCTTACTATGCAATGCACCACTTTAGCTGCTCCAGAAAGGTGTCTTTTTCTTGCTAGAGATCTTGAGATGGTAAGCTATTTAGTTACTATCCAAACAAGGGGGCACACAATGAACTCTGCTCATTTTAAGAAATGATCCAAGAAAACCTCAAAGGAAGAAGAGGTTGTGTGATTGGCTGACAGTTGAGGGACAAAACGCACTAAGGGGAAACAGAAACCAAGTGTGATAGAGAAAGTGGCTCAGGAAAGGAAGAACCCAGAAAGGGAGATGGGATCAAGACCCATCTTGCTTAAAAACCTTTAGGTGTCCCCAGACTCCCTGAGATAGCAAAACCTTTTCCTTGGCAAATAAGAACTTTGTGATCAAGTTCCAACTTGCCTGTCTGGTCTCTGAGCTCTGGTCACAGTGAATTTCAGTGTCTGGAATGAACTATAGTCTTTCACACCTGCCTCTGCTTGGACTTTGCCCTCCTCCATCTGCCACTGCTGCTTCACCTCTTGCTTTTCTTTCTCCAGCCCCCACATACAGAATGAGCTCTCACCTCTTCACCTTCCTCCCTCCCTGATCACCTTCACCAGGCAAATAGTTCCTCTTCCAAAGCAACTGTAGCCCTTGTTTTATTCGTGTGTGTGTGTGTGTGTGTGTGTGTGCACGCATACACGTGGGTACTAAGTCACTTCAGTCATGTTCGACTCTGTGCAAGCCTATGGACTGTAGCCCACCAGGCTCCTCTGTCCGTGGGATTCTCCAGGCAAGAATACTGGAGTGAGTTGCCATATTCTCTTTCAGGGGTTATCTTCCCCACCCAGGGATTGAACCCGTGTCTCCCGCATTATCTCCTAAATTGCAGGTGGATATTTTTAAAATCACTGAGCCACCTGGGAAGCCCATTTTACTCATAATTATGTCCATTCAAGTTTGCAAATATTTGTCGAGTATATACAGTGTGCCGGGAACTGCTCTAGATGCTGGGGATATAGCAGTGAGCAAGACAAAGCCCCTTGCCTCCCAAGCTTAAGGACTTGCATGTTGTCTGTTTTTCCTGGGAGCAGGAGAGCAAGGTCTTGTCTGTTTAGTGCATTATTGCACTTCCACAGCCTAGAACCCTGCCTGCACACAGAAAACATCTAAGGAATGTTTCACTTTAACACTTTAAAGCTTTACTTTAACACTACATTGGACTAAAGAAGGCTGGCTAGGTATCTGTTTTGCATCACAGACTGCAGGCGATTTGAGGGTAGAGGTTATACATTCACCTCTTGCATCTGCAGAGCAGAGCCATGTACCTGGCAGGGACCAGATGCTCATGGATAAATAAAACTCTCTAAGCTTAGTGTTGTAGCTACATCCATGCACCTTACGTTTATAAGCTAGCCGATCAACTTAGATAATTATTCATCCTGGGATAGCTTAAGATCAAAGTGTTACCCTAAGAAATCTTTCTCTTACTTTAGGCGCTCAGACAGATGTGGGAAGAAGCAGAATCTGTGTGTGGGGAGGTCTCCCTGCTGCCGATGAGGCGGTTTGGCTGGTGGGAGAAAGGGTTTTGGAATACCCACCATTTGCCACAGAGCCTGTAGCAAACTCAACAATATTTTTCAGTGTTAGGAGGGTTGGTTTATTTGAGAAGTCACTCATTATGTTGAAGATTCTAAAATTCCAAGAGTTCTATGCATGAATGCAGATTTCACAGCTGTCCACCTGTTTTCAAGCTCTCAGGCTGCTGCACCATGGCCTGAACTTCACCCCCTGATCTTCCTTGCTATCCATTATGAACACTTGTGCTCAGAGTACAAGTTCAAGAACAGTCATCCTTTGTTTATTGCTAATATGCAAAGGAGTTCCGGATACTAAAAGTTAGTGGCGTATTCATAGGAGCATTTAAACAACTGAAACTCAACCTATTTTATGAGGTTTGGAAGACAAAATACATTCCTCAAGTGACATATCTCATAGAATCTACAAAGGGTTTTTAAGTCACTAGAGGTTTTCAAATGGGAGAAAGAGGTAATTTGGTTATAATCCAGATAAGTAGGGAAAAGTCAAATTGTAGGAAAAAATATATCATAGGCAATTCACCAGGGGGTAATCATATGGGAAATTCTGAGAGCTGACCATAGGCACTAGATAATAATTTAATCTCCATGTAGACACCTCTTACACACACATTTTGCAATGACAATGAACATGGTAGATGAGACCATGAGGAAAAAGCTGAATAAGAGCAAAGGCAAATGGAAATGGTATACAGAATATAATGAAAAAGAAGAGATTCTGCAAAAATGAGAAATGTGTTGATTTCACAAAAACTGGGAATAGTCTACATAATATACCCTGGGCATTTACCCAAGAGGGAAGAAAAAGATCTATTCAAAACTTGCCTGATGACACCTCCATGATGAAGTGTCAACATTTCAGGTAATGCCATAAGTTATAATGCCTTAAAGGCCCTTTTCAGAATTCCATTGGAATACTTGTGAACCCCACAATACCTTTCATATTCAACAATGTAGTTTGTGATTCTGTTTGGAAAAAACACCTTTCAGAAGTAAGACCTCCTGTGATTAAGTTTCTAACCTGAGTGAATTTTTATGGCCAAATTAGAAAGCCTGGAAAAGAAAGATTGTAGTGAAGGTGCTGACTCAGCAGTGACTTGCAGAATGGCAATGGGATAGTATTTTAATGATGCCAGAGCTTGAAAGCATCATCCCTAAGATTAGCATACTTGTTAAAAAATTTAAAAAAAAAAAAAAGAACATTCAGCCATGCATAAGCATTCTGCCACTGGTCAGCAGAAAAGGGATATCTGCATAAATAACAAGATTAGGAGATAGGGTCAGAAAAATTTAAAGGAATTATATAGTGACCTAAACGATCTGTGGAACTCCAAATTGAATCCAGTCTCTTTTTGCCTAACAAGTTCCAGAAGGGTGTTCTTTAGCGTGGTCCCTGGCAGATTTTGACAGTTTACATCATCATTCCCATCCTTATAGTCGATCTTCCAGCTGATTAGCAAAAATTGTCTCTCTAATGAATTCACGTGCTTGAAACTGATTTAGCGTCTACCATATACCAGGTACTTGGGATACTCTGAAAATTAAGGTCAGTCTTTACTCTCAAGAAATGTCATAGTTTACAAGGGAAATACAGCCTAATTTCAGTCTGGAATGAATTATACACTAATAGAGATGAGTAAGTAGAGAGAACTATGGAAATGCAGAGATGAGATCCTTGACCTGGGTTGAAGGAGGTAAATTAAATGAAAGGTTTAAGCTTTGACTTAAGGATCTTAGGGTTGACTCCCCTTTTTGTACACTTCACTAGAGTATTTTTCAGGTCCAAAGTGAAGCATCAACTTCAGACATTAAAACCAGTTTAATGCCTTATTTATGGGTAGAATCAGCTGATGAAGTGAAGAGAGTAAGTGTTGGCCTTAAAACAAGACTGCAAGTTGGCTCACTATTTACCAGCTGAATGACGTTGAGCACTTGAGCAAGTTTCTTAGCCTTGAGCTCCTGTAATATAGGAATAACATACCAATTATACGAACACTTAGAGATTTGAAGAAATTAATGTAGGTGGTACATCTGACAGAAAGCATCAACAATATACTCAATAAAATGATACCTGCAGTATTGTATCTGCTGTTGCAGTTACTCTGCTTACTAATATTATTAGACATGAGCAATTTAAATAATTATGGTTTTTCAGTTTGAAGTCACCAGATACAAGAGAGTTTTCATAAGTAGGGCTCTATTCCTACATTTCTTAATGTGTGATTGAAGGAGACTATTTATCAAAATAGAACAAGGCAGTGCTTTCTAGTAAATTTTCTTCTATGATGAAAACATTTACTAACCACATGTGGCTACTCAATGCTTAAGTGTGACCAGTGTGAATGAGGATTTGAATTTTTATTTTTAGTTCATCTTGATTTACATATTAATTAACTATATGTTCTGAATGTTTGTGTCCCTGCGAAATTCATGTTGAAATCCTAATTCCCAAAAATGACTGTAACAGGAGGTGGGGCCTTCAGGAGGATGAAGTTCTTGTGAGTGGGTTATGCCTGATATAAGAGGCTCTCGAGAGATTCCTAGCCCCCTCTTCTGCTATTTGATCATCCATCAAGAAGTCTGTAACCCAGAAGGGGCCCTTACTGTACCATGTTAGCACTCTGATCTCACATTTCGAGACTCCAGAACTGAGAGAAATAATGTCTAGTGGTTATCAGCCACTTTGTCCATAGGTATCTTGATATAGTAGCCTGAATGGACTAAAACAAATGTGTAGCCATTGGCTGCCAAACTGGATGGTGCAGCTCTATGGTGATTGTTAAACATAAAGATACCCAGATCCTACCATAGACCTAATCGGGAAGAACCCTGAGGATCTGCATTTTTAGAACACAAACTAGAAGATTCTTACACATGCAGATATTGAGAATCACTGCTGTCAGTTTGATTTCATAAATTATGTGTTCACAGATGGACCCTGAGGTTATAAATTAAAAGAGATATATTTCCTTGGAGGCTATTCTGTTTTAAAGGAAGTTTTGGTATTTTGTAATCTAGTTAAGGATTATGGAGGTGGGTCATCTCTCTTCTGTGGATTCATCAGGAAAACCATCTAAAGGAGGTGAGCATGAGAACACAAACTAAAAGGACAGGAGTGAGTGTAGTTAGAATGTGAATTTAGAGACAAATGCAATAATACTAAAAAAGCCTTTATTGTCTCATCTA
Organism: Bos indicus; assembly: GCF_029378745.1. Lineage (NCBI taxonomy): Eukaryota > Metazoa > Chordata > Mammalia > Artiodactyla > Bovidae > Bos > Bos indicus. The sequence goes on from NC_091781.1 coordinate 33,211,868, forward strand.
AATAAATTAGATAATAATACAGTAAATATTAGTTGATCATTTACTTTCTACTGAGATACTTCACCTTTACCATCTTAATTTCCTCGATGACCCTAAGAAGAGATACTACTATCATCTTTGATTTCACATCTGAGGAACCGAGTTCAGTAACTCTTAAGATCACAGAGCTTGACCATAAAATAGTATCAGAGTCAGCCAGGGGAAGCAATTGATCCAGGATTCAAAGGAAGCCATTCAATCTTCAATGCTGCTACTGCTGCTGCTAAGTCATTTCAGTTGTGTCCGACTCTGTGCGACCCCATAGACAGCAGCCCACCAGGCTCCCCTATCCCTGGGATTCTCCAGGCAAGAACACTAGAGTGAGTTGCCATTTCCTGCTCCAATGCATGAAAGTGAAAAGTGAAAGTGAAGTCGCTCAGTCATGTCCGACTCTTAGCGACCCCATGGACTGCAGCCTACCAGGCTCCTTTGTCCATGGGATTTTCCAGGCAAGAGTACATGAGCTGAACTGAAATACTGGTCAAATATTTGTTGCAGAACAGATATTTAGGAGACACAAAAGATGGAAAGCACAAAAGCAACAAAATAATAGCTGCTACTGCTAAGTCACTTCAGTCGTGTCTGACTCTGTGCGACCCCATAGATGGCAGCCCACCAGGCTCCGCTGTCCCTGGGATTCTCCAGGCAAAAACACTGGAGTGGGTTGCCATTTCCTTCTCCAATGCATGAAAGTGAAAAGTGAAAGTGAAGTCACTCAGTCGTGTCCGACCCTCAGTGAGCCCATGGACTGTAGCCTTCCAGGCTCCTCCGTCCATGGGATTTTCTAGGCAAGAGTACTGGAGTGGGGTGCCATTGCCTTCTCCGAAATAATAGCTAGCTATCATTTATTGAGCACTTACTACTGCCAAGCCCTCTGGTGGGATTTTACACTTATCAGTCAGAGTTTTCTCCTAATAAGTCGCCAATAGGCATTGAAGTACATCAAGGCTGTTTATTATCACCCTGCTTATTTAACTTATATGCAGAGTACATCATGAGAAACGCTGAACTGGAAGAAACACAAGCTGGAATCAAGATTGCTGGGAGAAATATCAATAACCTTAGACATGCAGATGACACCACCCTTATGGCAAAAAGTGAAGAGGAACTAAAAAGCCTCTTGATGAAAGTTAAAGTGGAGAGTGAAAAAGTTGGCTTAAAGCTCAACCTTCAGAAAACAAAGATCATGGCATCCGGTCCCATCACTTCATGGGAAACAGATGGGGAAACAGTGGAAACAGTGTCAGACTTTATTTTTTTGGGCTCCAAAATCACTGCAGATGGTGACTGCAGCCATGAAATTAAAAGACGCTTACTCCTTGGAAGGAAAGTTATGACCAACCTAGATAGCATACTCAAAAGCAGAGACATTACTTTGTCAACAAAGGTCCTTCTAGTCAAGGCTACGGTTTTTCCTGTGGTCATGTATGGATGTGAGAGCTGGACTGTGAAGAAGGCTGAGCGCCAAAGAATTGATGCTTTTGAACTGTGGTGTTGGAGAAGACTCTTGAGAGTCCCTTGGACTGCAAGGAGCTCCAGCCAGTCCATTCTGAAGGAGATCAGCCCTGGGATTTCTTTGGAGGGAATGATGCTAAAGCTGAAACTCCAGTACTTTGGCCACCTCATGCGAAGAGTTGACTCATTGGAAAAGACTCTGATGCTGGGAGGGATTGGGGGCAGGAGGAGAAGGGGATGACAGAGGATGAGATGGCTGGATGGCATCACTGATTCGATGGACGTGAGTATGGGTGAACTCTAGGAGTTGGTGATGGACAGGGAGGCCTGGCGTGCTGCGATTCATGGGGTCACAATGAGTTGGACATAACTGAGTGACTAAACTGAACTGAGGCATTGAACAATGATGGGAACAAGAAAAAATTACCAAGCATACACCCAAATAGCCATGGGTAGGAATCACTTCACATGAAGAAAATGTTCTCCTTTTAGTTCACCTTAGTTTAGGTCTCCAAATCAGAAGCATGTACTAGTGAAGAGATATATGCAGTGCTCATGTTAAGTGCCAACAATTATAGCTCCATTCACCTTTCTGTGTGGAAATGACACATTCTGTTGATTTCTTAAACATGTAGGCTGTGTCTTTCACCTCTGGATTACATTAATGAATTCAGGAAACTCTAGGGTCACTTTCTGACATGTCAACATCTGTTGGTAGTTTTCCATTATATAGTAAGGGATTCCTCTGCACACAGAAGCACTCACACACACCACAAACCAATACAGAGAACTGGAGACAGAGGAGAAATATCTATAAAACAGATTTCAGGCAGAAAGTATTTTTTTAAGAAATATATAAATTTTTTATCTCATAAATAAGGGCTTCCCAGGTGGTTCTAGTGGTAAAGAATCTGCTTGTCAATGCAGCAGACATAAGAGATGCTGGTTTGATCCCTGGGTCTGGAAGATTCCCTGGAGGAGGAAATGGCAGCCCACTCCAGTATTCTTTCCTGGAGAATCCTGTGGATGGAGGAGCCTGGCAGGCTACAGCCCATAGGGTTGCAAAGGGTTAGACATGACTGAGAGTCTGAGCAACCAAATATGGTCTATATAATAATAATAATAAATTTACCAAAGCATTAACATATCAGGGGTTTATGTTTTTAATTTCCCACAATCTTTTGAATATTAGACAAAGTTTTCTATTTAATGTACTAACCACTGGATTTCAAACAGTGTATAGTAGTAAATTAGAGCTGTGTCTAGAGACCACGCTTCAACAGTAATAAGTGGTAAATGTATTTTTTAACAATTTTAATTTCTTCATCTCCCATATCTCCCAGGAACTTTTTTAAGGCAAGGCAAAGTTAAAACTTTCATTGTAGTTTTCTTCTCCCTCAAATAACCAAGGGGTATTCATTCTTCTGAGTTCGATCCATACCTTAACACATGCAGTCTTTAAAATGTGGGTTTATTAGCAGAAGGTGAGACTACAGAATACCTGAGGAAAAAACATTACTATGACACTGCACATCATCAAAGAACCCAGAGGGCATGTACTTGTTTACTGGTAAATGGTTTTAATTTACATAGCAGTTCCTATCTCTTAACATTAGATGCTCAGAACACTCACTGGAGAAAAATGTTGAGATTGGCTCTGTGGAGAAAGAAGGTATGTACAAGCATTGACCTGTCATGTCTGCCCTGCTGAAAGGAATGGAAATGGTGTTCCAACTGCTTAATGTTACTTGCCACTAATTTTGTTTATATTTTACCTTAATTAATAAAGTGACTGCCACATTGAAATGCAGTCTTATCAAGGCTCTTTAGCAAGAGCACAGCAGAAATAGTATGAGGATACTTGTTGGCTAACACCCAAATCAAAAGCTTTCCCATTGCACCAAGCTATAATCATCCTATGTTTTTCTTTCCTTTTTTTTTCTCTCAAAATCAACAGTACTTTGTTAAAATCTAACTAAACACACTAGAAAAGGCTGATCAATATATAGACAAAAACAGTCCTTCAGAACATTACACCGAAAGAAAAATGGCTATGCCCTTGAAAGGAAAGCTACTTTTATTTATGTTAATAAAGCTTTATTTGTTCTCTAGTCGTTAAGTTTATAGAAATTAAATGTCTTGACTATTTGTCTTTTGCCAACATGAATTTAAAAGTGGCTTTAAAAAATCTCATTAACATTGTGCTTCTTTTTTCTGTCCCAAGCTGATTCAATACAAAACAGATTACCTCCTGTCTGTGCCACTAAAATGCACATAAATATTTCACAAACCAATTTATCTAAAAATTTTGTCATTCCTCATTCTGAGTCTGGACACAGAGCTCACTATAAAACACTTCAGGTTTTTCAGATAACATAATCACTGAGGCAAGAGTATATTTCTTGTTTTGATTCTTGCCTGTGCTCGAACCATTCCTCTTGGAATGCTTTCAGAATGTCACCATGTCACACTGGTGTGCACATAGTTAACACCACTTGCTGAGAATAACTAGGAAATGCATAATTGTGGTAACTTGATGGTCAGAATGCTGACAGAGTCCACACCATTGAACCATAGGGGAAAGGGAAAGCAGTTTACTGATGCTGGTAGGGAGAATGATAGTTCTCACACGAACAGTCAGCCAGCACGCTGAGAAACACGTAGAAAAGAGTCGAGGAGCCTAACTGAAGTCACAGTTAGGACACTGAATTTAGCAACTCTCTATTCCGCTAGCTCACTCACCAAAAGTGATGTGAGACACCAGCTACCTCCAGACCAGTGATGGGCAAAAATTTTCTGGAAAATGTCAAATACTGAAGGATTCTTGCTCTGGGGGCATGTAACCTCTGTTTCAACTATTCAGTACTGCTGTTGCAGTGCCATAACAGCTGTTCATAGATAATAGTTATACAAATGAGTGTTACTGTGTTCCAATAAATCTATATTCACAAAAACAAGTGATGGGCCAGCATAGCTCCGACAAGCTGTCATGGGCTGACTCCTGCTCCAGAGGACTGAAAATCATGGGTCTCAGTGGGGCTCCTCTACCACCCTTGCTTCCTTGCTATGTACGAACTCTTTCTTTCTTCAGGCCAGGCTGTGAGCTCTTTGAGACCAGGGTTGGTACCCTTCCCATCTGTATCCCCAGCAAATTAAGCAAAGCTTACAGTATGGGAGGTGCTCAATAATCAGTAGTTGACTGAGCAGGAGATTGAACAAAAAGTCAGGCCCTTTCTCAGTGTTTGGAATTCCTTCATTCAGTCAGCATTGGCTTGGCTATTTAAAGATGCAGATATTTCCCACAGACACTGTAAGATTCTCTCTTAAACCTCTATGCGTGCAAAATGCCCTCTCCTGATACAAAATACATATTATAAAGTTATAGCATACATTATTCAAATTACATGAAATCAAATGCACTTACTTTGTAAAAGAAAAAAAGTAATGTGCAAATGGAAGAAAAGAGAACAATAATGGTTGCAAATTCCTGACCTCTCAAATTGAGACTCTCTCATCTCAATGATTCTAGGGTTTAAGAGTATTTTTCACCCTACATGACTCTCTATGCAAGCCAATTATCATCATATATTTAATGGAAGAAAGAGTAAACTTGACTAATCCTGATAATTCATCTTGGTAGACTTTTCAATCGATGTGTCCTCATATCCATCTCCAACCTGGCATAAATATAGCCAGACTGTATCTAGTATCAGTGCCATCGAGAGTCAAAGAGAAACTGTCATCATCTTTATAAGTAATCTATACATTTTACACACTGCAAGTTGAACTTGAAATCAACACCGGGAACAGAAACCATTCCACAGGACTGCACACATCACATGTTCAAGGCTGGCAGACTCATGGAGAAGTAGGGACTCCCATGGAATGCTGGGACGTGGAGCTGTTTGGACCACATGATAACCATGGCACTCCTGAATTGGCTACAGCACAGAGCAAACTTCAGTAGGATGAACATCAGTGAAAAAGATACACTAATATCTGAAGCCTATTTCCTATCAATCTCAGCTGTCAGGAGAATAAAGCAGCAGCAAAAACCATTTCACTGGGGCCTGAATATTTGGGCTGTTCCTCAGGGCAGGTTTTGTAAGGGGGCTGAGTGAAGCCTCAACACAGATTTTAATTTCAGCTGATTCTTACTGAAGGTATTGATCTCTGGAACTTGTTAAATTTAAGGCTGAGAGGATACACCTGAGAGGGAAAGGCTCAAAATGTGAAAGCTGCCCAGGTTTCACGGGCCTCTCCAAGGGCCAAAAAACAAGATATAATTTTTCATGATCATAACCCAAGGCTTTTAAACCAAAGAGTGTTATTTCTGTTAATAAGAAAACCAAGGTGATGTCTGGCTATCCTACTAGCAGGTGATTATGATAACGACAGATCTAAAATGAAATTTGCAGCCAAAGCTATTTGGAGATAAACTAAAGATGCCAGCCCTATTTGGAAATGACTGAAGAGACCACATGCGAGTTTTTATTATCTTGGTTAAATAAATGGGAAACATAAAACCTAGGAGATGAAACCAAAGGACTTTTTAGTCATTTCTATTGATTGGAAGACAGCTCCAAAAGGACTCCAAACTGTTTAGAAAACAAACAATCATTTTTCCTGTGTGTCTTCCAAGCAAGGCTTTTTTTTTTTTCTTTCCTCTCTACAGCATTTGGGAGACTTCTACTTCCAGTAAAGAAAATGTTTATTTATCAGATGTTCTTGACAGAATAGTAATCACCATTTTTGTAGTTACTTTTAATATCTTGTGGCAATGAATTTCAGATTTAAGATCACAGACCTATCAAAAGTTTCCTGCCCACCACTGAATATTGACTTCAGCTCAGATTTCAATAGGATGATCCAGAGCATGTTTTAAAGCACAAAAACAGCAAACAAAAACAGAGAAAAGCTACTAAATAAAAAAAAAAAATGTAATAAAAAAAATAATTTCCCTGGATCCTTTCTGAGTATGCTTTGAATGCATGGTTTCAAAGTCATACTGATTGCTTCTGAGGGTAATCTGAATTGTAACACACATTGAGCTAGTATTACCTGGCACTCCAACATAAAAGTGAGTTTGTTCATATTGCAATAAAGAACCTGAGAACACTACTTCCAGGGTTTATGAAGTCAGAAAAGCACACTAGTTAATGGTGATAGAATTTAAAAAATTGAGTTCTAACTCATGCCCCTCATTTAGCAGCTAAAAATAGGTATAAACCTGAGAGAAGTAACAATCTCTCCATGCCTCGGTTTTTCATCTGTAAATTGGACATGTTAATATCTGTTTCAAGTTTAAAGATAACATGAGTTAAAGATAATGTAAGACAATTTTTTCCCCTGGTACAAAATTTATACTCAATAAAGTGTGGCTATTATTATAAAAATAAAGATGATAATATTTCGCATTTCAAACTTTAAATTTATTGTCAATTATCCTAGCTCAAAGTGCAGGTCTCCTCTTTTGGAGACAATATAGTTGAAACAGGTTAACACCAGTGGATCCATTTACTGCACAGCAGACATTGTGCTAAGCAACGTTTACTCATTTTCTCATTTAGTAGAGACTACACCATATTTTCCATTTCCATTTTGCAGATGAAAAAAACTGAGGCCTGAAAAAGTCAAGCAATTTGCCTAAAGTCTCACATTTAATATGAAGCAAATCCAGGAGGGAAAAAAAGGCCCCAAACAAGTGAGCTAGCAAACAGACAAGCAGGCAAAATACTGCCTCATTTTAAATCCCACGCTTATGTGCACCACGTAACGTTGCCCACACATTCAGATTACATGCCTACCTTTAGGTCTTTATCCCTCCTTGCTTCCAAGACTCTGGTTAGAAGAGGCAAGCTTGCAGGTCAAAAGCTCAGATACAACGACTGCAGGTCAAGCAGTCTTTTTCTTCCTCCGGACCTTCTGTCAGGATCCTGGTCCCCAGTTCTGCCTCAGGAAAGCCAGCAGGGTTCTTGTGTTTTATTTACCCTATTCTCATCGACTAGCATGTCCTGCCACAGCAAAGAACTCCAGAATCAGAAATGGCACCCGTGGGCCAAACGCAGTCTACCTGACCCCGGGGTTTAGACCACCTGGTATTCGAGGCAGGAAGGGAGAAAAAAAAAAAAAAAGTAACAACCTAATTATTGCAACCACCTGCCTGCCATCACTATCGTGTTCCTGACTGCTGCCAGGTGCCAAGCTGGCAGGCTTGGATCAATCAGGAATTGTAACCAAACCTGAGTGCAATTAATTACATAACTTTAAGCTGTTCACATTTAATAACCCTGAAATTACTTCGTGAAACTGCAATGTAGTAGAGGATCGCAGCAAATAAAGGAAAATAGCTGTGGATAAATAGTTTCTGTATTTTCTTCAGGTTTGGATCTAACTTAATCCTCATATATCCTGTGCATGCCCAACTTGTCCTATTTACCATAGGTAAGGGAGAAGAGGAACAGAAGCCTCAGTGAAATGTCATGGGCTTAGGTAAGAGGATAAGAACTTTGCTAACTGTGATCATAGCAGGCATTTAAATTCCCTAGATCTTGCTGCTGCTGCTACTAAGTCGCTTCAGTCATGTCTGACTCTGTGCGACCCCATAGATGGCAGCCCACCAGGCTCTGTTGTCCCTGGGATTCTCCAGGCAAGAACACTGGACTGGGTTGCCATTTCCTTCTCCAGTGCATGAAAGTGAAAAGGGAAAGTGAAGTCGCACGGTCATGTCCGACTCTTCACGACCCATGGACTGCGGCCTACCAGGCTCCTCTGTCCATGGGATTATCCAGGCAAGAGTACTGGAGTGGGGTGCCATTACCTTCTCCGCCCTAGATCTTACTGCAGCCCAGAAGCAAAAGAAAGTCCCAGGAATAATGGTAGCAGAAAGTGGCCGAATATTCATTAAACCCATTTCTTTCTCTTGGGTGAACAGAGAAATTAACTTTACCAGATCTGGCCCCTGGAATATGGGCAGAAGTAACGCATGCAACGTTCAACCTGAAACTCAGCAGGTGATGTCCTATACACTTGCTCTTTGCTCACTAGCTGACTGATGCAGTAGAGAATATGAGGACATTTAGAAAATGGATGGAAGGATCCACTGAACCACCATATGAAAAGTCATTTGCCGAGTATGCAATCAGACTATGTATGACAAGACTGAGACATATAAATGCATATGATATTAAGCCACAAATAATTGGATGCTGTTTATTATTAATACAATGGCTAACATTAATTACTGATTAATAAAACACCTGACACAGAATTTGTCATCAGCCCTAAAATGTGAAGGAAAGAAAACAAATTAATTTAAAGAACATGTAGAATATATGATTCACACTTAAGTTTGTGCACAGCTTTAATATTACAAAAATTGGATTTTCCATGTAACAGTCTAAGTAACATACCAGCAAAAAGCATCATAAAAAGCAAGTATTTTACATCACAGGTTGTTTTAATAACAAATTCATTGGAATCATATGACATGGTTCTCTCGCTCCAGAAAAAGGTCAAGGTTAGAGTTGCCATCTCAGCCATTCTACCAGGAGAACACCAGAGATTGATCAGACCAGTATAAGAATCTTAACCACCCATGAAGTGCTCTCTGAAAATATGCATGATGCTAACACCTGGAGGTTTAAAATACATAAAATATGAACAAATGAAATAAACTTACTTTAAGAACTCAATTCCAAAATTCTTCAAAGCTATAGGAGAGCTTTTCAAATTACATGTAAGAAACACCCTCATTTTGATCCATATCGTTCAACTTTCATACAAAGGCCCTGTTCTCTCCAGCCCCTCATCTGGCCTCTTTGTCAGCTTCCAGTTAGGACGATCCTGTTGCCCTCAACCTGCAGCAGTTTTTAGCTGGTCCTTTAATGTGTCCTATGAACTATCGTGGCCACTTTTTCCATTTAACTGATTTGAAGCATCTGGGAAATAAATTCTATTAGAACACTAATTGAATCTGATGTGAATATTGATCTGTAGGGAGATGTACCTCACAGAGCACCAGATTACATTAGATTTTATAACATTTAAAAATATTTGCTAAGAAAATTATACTACATTCAAACACCAAGGAGAAAAACAATAGCAGAGCCATGAGCAGAGTGTGGCTTGTTTTACTTATTCATGGTGAAAGGATAATTACTGATTTGCCTGTCCATCATTCCCTTTACTAGGAGTATTAAGACTCAAGTTTCCCTTGGGAACCAAGCCTCTCTTGCCATCAGTTCTTATGGTTCATCAATGGCTAGATTCCACCTTTCACTCCCTCTTCCCTGCAGTTTCAGAATCTTGTGGACAGGATCCAAGTCTAGCCAAACTTGGTGGGGGGGCATGCCATCCCCTTCTTTTCTTTAGTTCAGGGAGGTTATGGTAGTAATCTGGCTCTTGAAGGAATTTTGTTGAAAGATGTACTCTTCCCATTGGAAATTCTAACCTGGCAGTAGATAAACATGGAGATGGTGGAGGCAACCCCATCCCTCCTTGGAAGTTGCTACCTAAGAATGAAGCCCAAACATAGAAGAGGTGACCCAAAGCACAGTTCATTCTGTGTGTAAGCACCTTGATCAAAATGTATTGTACATAAGCAAATCAATTACCTTTTATGCTTCTTCCAGTCACCATTAGGTTTCTCTAAAAGTAACAAGTCTAATATCATGGGGATGAATTAAGCTGATAGCAACAGGGTCAGATTTCCTGGCAGTGGTGTATTCAGGTATCATTTATTATAAGCTGTCCAAAATTGTTTCACTCACTGATTTATACCAGTGTCACCATACTAGTGGTTACTTTTTGAGGGACTTACCAAAAAGTCATGAGCTTTTTAACCCAAGTAAAACTTATATGGATTCCAGGGACAGTTTGGAAAATGGTAAAAATTGCAGCTCTTTATCTTTTTGGGCTCCAAAATCACTGCAGTTGGTGACTGCAGCCGTGAAACTAAAAGACGTTTACTCCTTGGGAGAAAAGTTATGACCAACCTAGATAGCATATTGAAAAGCAGAGACATTACTTTGCCAACAAAGGTCCATTTAGTCAAGGCTATGGTTTTTCCAGTGGTCATGTATGGATGTGAGAGTTGGACTGTGAAGAAGGCTGAGCACCAAAGAATTGATGCTTTTGAACTGTGGTGTTGGAGAAGACTCTTGAGAGTCCCTTGGACTGCAAGGAGATCCAGCCAGTCCATTCTAAAGGAGATCAGCCCTGGGTGTTCTTTGGAAGGAATGATGCTAAAGCTGAAACTCCAGTACTTTGGCCACCTCATGAGAAGAGTTGACTTATTGGAAAAGACTCTGATGCTGGAAGGGATTGGGGGCAGGAGGAAAAGAGGACGACAGAGGATGAGATGGCTGGATGGCATCACCGACTTGATGGACGTGAGTCTGAGTGAACTCCAGGAGATGGTGATGGACAGGGAGGCCTGGTGTGCTGTGATTCATGGGGTCACAAAGAGTCGGACACGACTGAGCGACTGAACTGAACTGAACTGAACTGAAGCTCTTTATTGATAGATTCTGATTTAGGAGACCTTTGAGCACTCCACAAATCACCATTCTCATCAAGCAGCCTAGATGATTTTGATACAGGTAGCCAAACCTTATGAAATAGTACTGTGACAAGTGGATGAGAACTCAGGGACTAAAATAATATACAAATGAATTTCAAATCCTGTTTCTACTGCCTACAGGCAATACCTGGGACAAAGGGTAATCTTTTAATCTTTTTATGCTTCAGCTTCCTAATTTACAAATGAAGATAATAAAGCCATCATAGAGGGCTTTGCAAGATAAAGCTTGTAAAGTATTTAGCACAAACCCTGTCATACCGTAAGACTCCAACAATGGTATCTATCGGTAATTCATTTACATGGATTAGCTTCTCAGATAAACCAATTATTACTAATTAGAAATATACAAGACCTTGAAGCAATGAAACACAGAATATATAAATTTTGGTGTGGAAAAGAGGACACAGACTCAGCCTGATAAAAGTTCTGGTGTACAAAGGATGGGAAAATACCAAAAAAAAAAAATCCTACCTCACCTATTATCTTGCCTAAAGCCACTTAGGACTAATGTCCTTAAGTTTAATGGCTTACCAGTACAGTTTTAGGCCTCACACTGAAAAGTCTTGTACATTAAATAGCAATGCCCTAAACTTTCCCTGTTGAAAAAAGAATAACAATGCCCTAAACACGGAAGTGAGTAGGCAATGGAACTGGTTTAGCAGCTTGTATGATAGGCATAGCTACACAAGGGAGGATGTTCATGGTGAAAGTTGTGGAGGAAACGAGCATACCTGTATATATCTGTGTATACCTGAAATAAGCATACCTCCAAGTCATCCTGACATGGAGGACAGGCTTTGAAGAAGGACTGGTTGTTCCAAGTTTAAATTACCAAGGTCCCATTTACTAGAAGAGCCACGACATTGATGAGTCACTTAGCTTCTGGTTTCCAGAGGAAAATGAAGCCAATCTCATTAGGTTGTGTTCAGGACTCAATGAAATATCTGATGTAAAATATTTAATAGAACGGTTAACATAGGATGAGTGCACTATTATTCTTATTACTGTGGTTTCACCATGGAGATACTACTTTTAAAAATAATTAGCAAGATGAGGATAGGAAAAAACATACAAAATATTTCATATTTCTATAGACATGAGAGTAGGGAGAAGAAACAATCAGAAAGAACCCAAGGCATTAATTTCGATTAATTTCAACAAGTGGCGAAAGAAATAAAGAAGAGGCAGGCTTAAGAAAGTACTTCCTGCCGGTCCAGTGCTGCATGCCTTCATTTCCGTCACTGGCTTTGCAGGTACACATGGTGGAGCAGCAAGAACCCATGAGCATTAACAATGGCTCTGATGTTAATGGACCTTCAAGGGCTATCTCCCAAATACATTTTTAGCCTTTGCTGCCATAACAGTTGCAAGAAGAAAAAAAAAAAATCAATTTCACAGTCCTCTCCTTTTCCAAAATGCCTGGGCTTTGGCTGATAAAGCAATGATTTAAGTCAATGGCTGAGGTGGAAATTTGAGTATGTTCTTAAAGGATAATCACCAGGCTCCTTCTTGAAATGCATCTGTTTTTAACCAATTTCTCAACCTCTGAGAGCGGTAATTAAACAGAGAGGTGCATAAAACATAAATAGTGGAAACTGAAAACTAGCTTCATTAGCCTCCTTATCTTTGGTAACTGCAGGTGTGTGCTAATGAATTACATGACTGGTAAAATAAAATTAAAGGCAGCTGCATATGTTTACAAAACTGCAGCCACAAATTACAGGTATCTGTAGCAACCATAATTCATCCATAATTGACAATTTTCATATTACTGGAATAAAGAATCAAGTTGTGCAGATGATTACAGTATTTGCCTCTCACCACTAGAGATTTTGCTTCATTTCCTTTGCAGCATATCCACTGAAATAAATGACAGTTTTATGGGTGGAGTTATATGTCAGGGTAAAGGACGGAATATGGCAGACAACCCAGAACCCAGTTCTGTCTCCCATGTCTCCCACTTCTAGTTTCCCATCAAGAGAGAAGTGAGCTTACACATAAGCTTTAGAAATGTACACACTGGGCCCACTTTTGACATTGCTAGCTAGAAAACTGAGGTAAGGTTTCTATATCTATATCTCAATGTCTTCATCCATTAAATAGGATAATAATATGCCTACCTCGCGAGGTTGAAAAGATTGAGTTAATGCATGTAAAGTGCTTCAAATAATGACTGGCACTGAGAAAGCAGTGAGTGAATTTTTAACTATTAACAACTCCAAGCCTTGGTTTCCTAAACCATAAACTGGGATAAGAACATCATCCATCACATACGATTGTCAAGATGATGAAATGAGACAATGCATGGGAAGTGCATTATGTCCAGGCACACGTAAAACACTCCATATTCTAGTCAGCAGTAGATACAGTACTGACAGCATTATACCCAAATAGATGAAATAAATAAGTATTAAAGGGCTGGACAAAAAATAAACACTGCTAATTTTTAAAGCGTGTGTGTGTGTGTGTGTGTGTGTGTGTGTGTAAAAATCCCAACTCTTGGGCTTATCGTTTACTTAGAAGAATTTTCTTTCATTTGGGTATTTTGAAACAGATACTCTTGTGGGACTGAAGTTTTACAAACTACCCTGGACTTGAATAAACATAATTTTGATAAAAATCCCTTGCATGAGAGATGCCCTGTACATTGCTGGGAGGCCCTGTAGCTTTACCTCCCTGGAGAAAGCTGACCAGAGCTGCACTTAGAATTCTCGAGTACTTGATGAGGATGAATTTGGAGGCCACTTTAGAAAAGCTACCAGAGTTGGGAGGAAAGCTGAAAATAGCAGAGGACGTGATGGAGACAGAGCTGAGAAGTTACAGGGATCCAGGCCAAATGTTTTGCTGAAACCTCTGTAACATGCTTTAGAAATGACTTTCTCAACTGCCCATCATTTCATAGATGAGAGGTCAAGGGTCTGCCCTCATGTTAGGTATTTTGGTTCCTATTCCTTAAATGTAGGAGGAAAGGACAATGCAAATATGCTGCAAACACAGAATTTCTTAAACAAACTACTCTGAACATGTGTCAAAGTTTATTGCTCATTATGAGGGACCTAGCAAGTAGAAAACACTGGTTCAAAATGCACAGGAGAGAGATGTTAAATACATAAGGCTTCTAGTGAGGTAGAGACTGCTGTATTACTTCAAATGGTCATTAAAAGGTCATATTTCTGTCTGTGGTAGGGTGAATTTGTGACACATTATGGAACTATTTGGGGACATGATCCATTGGTCAGAAACCAATCACCTTTAAGAGAAGCAAATGATAAATCTATCTGTGGCTATTCGTTAGAAATACCAGATAACAAAATTTCTCCTGCCTTTTTCCATTAGAGTCGATACGTACCCAGGTATTGGGTAGAAGTAAAATATATAAGAATACTGGCAGAAGCACAGAGTCCTGCTTTTTTACTAAACAAATTTCTGCAGCAAATGAAGACATCAAACAACATAGCAAATCCTCAGAAACGTACATGACATTTGCCTTGCACGATGAGAATATTTCATAACATTTTATATGTGTTTGGTTCAATAGTTTACCAAGTGTTTTCTCTGCATTGGAGGTCCCACTTACTTTGCACAACAGGTCTGAGATGCAGACAGGACAGTTGTGAGTCCCACTTGATACCTAAGGAACATGGCAAGAAGAACTAAATGTCTTTGCTAAAGGTCTATCATTAAATGGATAAAAGAGCCAAGAGTAGAGCTCGAGTCCAGTATAGCTATGAAAAATATCTCTCTTTCAAATATTTTAAGGATGGTAAGAAAATTATCAGGTCAGAGCCTATAGCAGACAGAGATATGTAGTCAATAGTACAGAGGGTTTGAGAGTGTTTCAAAGTTCTTGAGGTCTTTCCTAACCCAATCTGTCAGCTCCACTGTCCCCATATTCCCAGCCGGATTTAAGCCATTTAAATCTGTTCAAACAAGGCACCTATTGTATAAATGTAGGCCTAACAATTCAGGAGTTGTCATCTTTAGCATTAGATTCAGCAATGTGTTTTTAAATGAAGTGTTTTGACTCCCTAAGGGGGATCTAAGTTTTTCCTATTTTTTGGCTGTGTGGCTTGTGAGATCTTAGTTCCCTGACCAGCGATTGCACCTGGGCCCTCAGCAGTGAAACTCTGGAGACCTAACCCCTGGACCGCCAGGAATTCCCCCAAATGAGCTCGAGCTCCATGTATTGTAGAATGTCCTCTTTACCATTGTCCCCATTACACATTGGAATCACCTGGGGAGGCAATATCTGATATCTGGGGCCTGTCCCTAAGACTCAGATATTGTAACCAACCTAGTTTGAGGACACTTGCAGAATATGTAAGAGATATTCTATATTTTAGAGAAGTAAACAGCAACCATTCCAGTATTCTTTCTGGGGAAACCCCGTGGGCAGAAAAAGCTGGTGGGCTACAATCCATGGGGTCATAAGAGATGGACATCACCACCATTCTATATTTAACCATGTATAATGTTTTTTTAGCTAGTTTCTTGACAGTAGGATTTCTGAGTTTTTAATACACTCTTGTATCCTGTGGGTCTCCAAGATGGGAAGTTTATAGTGTTGGGCATATTTATTTCACTCTAGAGTCCTTTGAGGAGAAGGCAATGGCACCCCACTCCAGTTCTCTTGCCTGGAAAATCCCATGGACGGAGGAGCCTGGTAGGCTCCAGTCCATGGGGTCGCTAAGAGTTGGGCACGACTGAGAGACTTCACTTTCACTTTTCACTTCCATGCATTGGAGAAGGAAATGGCAACCCACTTCAGTATTCTTGCCTGGAGAATCGCAGGGACAGAGGAGCCTAGTGGGCTGCCGTCTATGGCGTCGCACAGAGTTACTCACGACTGAAGCGACTTAGCAGCAGCAGCAGCAGCATTGAGGTTGAACACCTTCAAGGACTTGTTCCACAGTGACTTAATGAGTTCTGGGACAGGAGAAGGGATATTTTGATGGAGTCTGAATTCAGTAACACCCTAAGGCACCTCCTAAAAAGAAGGACAGCACCTAAAGAAAGAAGATGTGATGAAGATAATCTTTCTAGTCTAGAACCTTGCTATACTGTGTGGTTCCTGTAACAGCCTCAGAGGCAGCTCGGAAAAATTGTTACAAACATAGAATCTCAGGTCTTGTTCTAGACCCACTAAACCATAGATTGCATTTTGACAAGATCCTCAAGAAAGACTAGATGCATTAAAATTTAAGAAGCCCTACTCTCATCCATCACTTTTTAAACCCCTTCCTGGGTTTCTTCATTCTGGCTTTGAGGAAACCTTCATGCATCAACAGTAATTTCTTCTGCAGTGTATCTTCATCATTCCCCCGAAAGGCAGGAAAACCCTGGGCTGTGGCTCTACAACTCCAGGGGGCGCCAGTCACATACGACATAGGGTGCACGGTGTCCCCAGAGTTATACAGACCCAAGAAATCTTTTCAAAATTGACACTCTACTGTGTGGAAGACAGAGCCTTTGTATTCTCAGTTTTGTCAAAGAACTCTTATTAGTCAAGTTTATCAGTAACACTTTTTGAGCACTTAATAGAGTCTAGGAATCTTCAAGTCGCTTTACAGTCATTATATTATCAACATCTATTATCATCCCCATTTACTGATAAAGACAAGGGGATTTTTAAGGATTTATAAATGATGCTATATACTCAACATCAAATAGTAGAGTTGGGATTTGACTGTAAATCTAACTCCAGAGAGTATGTTCTTACTACAGAAAAGCTGACTTTTAAAAATCTATAGAATAGGATAGAATATTGAGGTGGGAAATTACAGGAGAGTTTAGGAATTATGTTTGACAACAGATTAGCTATAGAAAGTGTGGTATGGCTTCCCTGGTGGCTCAGTGCTAAAGAATCCACCTGCGAGTGCAGGAGACATGGATTTGACCCCTGGTCTGGGAAGATCCCATACGCCACTGAACAACAAAGCCCGTGCACCATGACAGTTAAGCCTGTGCCCATGAGCCCAGGAACAACAAGAGAAGCCACCGCAATGAGAAGCTTGAGCACCGCAATTAGAGAGTAGCCTGTACTCGCTGCAACTACAGGAAAGCCGGCAGAGCAACGAAAATGCAGCACAGCCAAATATAAATAAAAATAAATACATAAAATTTTTTTAAAAACTGTGGCTAGAATATGTTTCTAGGGGACATGGTCTTGGTTTGCCCTAATTTGAAATTAAGAACCCTGCATAAGTGGACAATAATTGAACAAATATTTGTTACATGATTACAATGTCTAATCATGTTGACAAATACTTTGCATAGTCATTGTGAAGTCTACAAACAGCTACTCTCTATTTTATCCTCACTGTGGTCTAGTGGAAAATTTTACCATCTCCAGTTTTAGGGACAGAAGAAGGCAGAAAATTTTAAGAATATTTCCTAAAATCTCCAAGTCCAGAAGTAATGGTGATAAGGTTCAAAACCAGGTCTTAAAACTTTGAAATCCTGAGCTTCTTTGCAGCAGCACAACCCGCTTACCAACCGTGGGATAAATGTTAGGACCTTAAGAATAAAAGATGAGAGGTATACTTCTAGCTGGCTAGCCTAGCCTAGACAGCTGACAGACAGCAAGCTAGAGGGCTCATGGAAATGAACTGATAAAACAACAATGACAAAATTGAGGAAATGCCTTCCAAGAATTTTTCACACTTTAGCAGAAGCTCGGTTCTAACAAATGGTCGATTTTGGTACCTAAGAGCACAGAAAGTTATTTTTCCACAACCCTGAGATTTAATTTTTCTTCTCTCTGTTTCAAAAAAAAAAATGTTTCTGCCAAGTTTTCTCAAAAAAAAGACCCCTCCAGGCTTCCTGCGGACATAAAGGTGTGCTGGATGGTAAGGCTGCTGACGAGCATTACCATTAGTACAGGCCCACAGGGACAGAAAGAGAGAGGAATCAGGCCAGGTCATGAATAAACAGTGTCCAAGAGTTCAAGGGTCCATAGGGATCTTGGGAGGTCACTTAGTCCATTCCTCTGTCTCTAGGAAGGACTCACCTTTCCCCATTAAATTGGACCACCATAGGACAAACTCATTCTCTTTTAGAAAATTCTGGGAAGCAGATTTTTCTGTGGATCAACACATGAAAACTTCTCCACTCTTATGCATTTACCTTTGGTCTTAGTTCTCAACTGGGAGTGACTTTGCCCTTCCTCCTCCGCAGCCAGCCAACCACCCAGGGGACATTTGACAATGTCTGGATCACTTTTTTGATTGTCACAACTGGACAGGAGGTTGCTACTGGCATCTAGTGGGTGGAGGCTAGTGAAAGTGAAAGTCACTCAGTCGTGTCCAACTCTCTGTGACCCCATAGGCTATACAGTCCATGGAATTCTCCAGGCTAGAATACTGGAGTGGGTAGCCTTTCCCTTCTCCAGGGGATCTTCCCAACCCAGGGATCAAACCCAGGTCTCCTGCATTGCAGGCGGATTCTTTACCAGCTGAACCACAAGGGTACCTAGTAGGTGGAGGCCAGGGATACCCCTAAACACCACAAAATGCCAGGGTAGCCCAATAAGAAAGAATTATCAGGCCCCCAAGTAAACACACCGAGATTGAGAAACAGAGCAATGAGCAGGCGAGAGCATCTTTCCTTGCATTTTGCTATACAGCACAAGGACCTACCTATAGTGGGACTGGAGTTCCATGGTTCAGAAGTTCAGAAACACATTTCTTCATAAGATGATGTGGAACTCTTTTTTTTTTTTTTTTCGTAGTCAGAACGACCTAATTCTCTATTGACTAGCCAGTCATATATTGGACAGTACATTTTTTCATGAAGGCAGGAACCATACATGGTTAATTTCTATTCCCCTAGGGCCTATCACAGAGAATTGCACATAGTAGACATTTTGCGGGGGGCTTCCTCAATGGTGCAGTGGGTAGATAATCCACCTGCAATGCAAGAGACACAGGAGACTCTGGTTCAATCCTTGGGTTGGAAAGATCCCCTGGAGAAGGAAATGGCAACCCATTCCAGTATTCTTGCCTGGATAATGCCAGGGACAGAGGAGCCTGGCAGGCTACTATTCATGGGGTTGCAAAGAGTCAGACACGACTGAGTGACTAAGCACTTAGCACTCAGATTTATTTTGCAAATCTCTATGTGAAAATTCAAATCATCTAGTTATGTAAAAACAGCGAGACAGATTGTCACAGAATTAGGGGCATGTGCTAGAGATGGTCTGTCTTAAAATTACAGGCTATTTCATATACATGATATTTTGGAGTCCCTGAGTAAGGCCTCTCACAAACATAGATAGTCTTCCAGAGCAGCTGAAACTAAGGAGTCTTGGTGACTATAAATGGGGCACAACACACCATATGTATGAAGATGTTGTAGATTAAAAAAAAAAAAAAATTGTGGTTTCCAAAGTGAGTCCCAAAGTGAAAAACCTCAGGCCAGCCAGATTCTGTTAATTGTGGATGTTGCTTTGAGTTCCACAAGGAGAACCCTATGTAGTTCTGCATGGTCCACTCCTTGGAAATGAGCCACCTCTGTCTGAGGGGAATGTCTTAAAGAGAATCAAAGCTGAGCAATTCATGGCACGGGGTGTATTTAAAGTGCTCTTGGAAAGCTACCAATTACCAATATCACAGACACAACCCATTTCTGTTTTAACAGGAACTGCTTTAGCCCATCCTGTTAGAGCAGGAGGTTTTGCCAACTTCCTTTAGACTTTAATTGATAACACACAAATCTGTTGCCACAGATGGTTGGGTGGGCAGCATCTGAAGCTGAGGGCTGGAGAAAGGCTTCCCACCCCCAGCAAATGCAAGAATGTTCAAGGAATGTAGATGTAAGGCGCACCATGGAAACCAAAGTAAGGGAAGAGCTGTGGGCTCCACACCAAAGCATCAGATCTGGATTAAAGATGCCCTGGCATGAAGAAGGTTACAGGTCTCCAGCTTGCCTTTCTGCCATGTGCAAATAAGATTATATGCTTCTGAATCCCAGGCACACCAGCTATTAACTATGTCATCTTGGGCAGCTTATTTAATTTGTCCAGGTTCTGCTTTTTCCCATATGCAATAGAGATTGATATTAATACCTCTGTTTTGAGACTTTGAGGAACTTGAATGAGTCATAAAAATTTTTTTCTATTAATTATTATTCTTTTCTCATGTATGAAATAAAAGTGTCCTGTAGATAGATGATCTCTATTCTCCTTGACATAGACTCTTCACTTTTCCCAATAAAACTTGCATAATCTTCAAAATTTTGAGTTAAATCCAAGAGTCAAGAAGCTCAGTGACCTCAGATTCTTCAAAGACAACTTACATGGTCTCAAATAATTCCAAGTGATCACAAGAAGTGTGATCAAAAGTGACCTGGGAGGGAAGATATCTCAAATTTGCTAATCTGGTCTCTTTCAGTGGCAGGTGATTGAAAGTCAAAACTGCTGGAAGGAATAAATAGGAAGACATCTGTCGACTCTTATCATAGATGAGAAGCCCAGTGGAAAGCTTTAGGTTCGGCAGACTCCTGTTGCTCAAGAGATCATTGGGAATCTGCCTTTCCATCTCTTGACTTTTCTTTCCTTGCTGTTGGTTTCCCTCTCATCAAGGCCCTCTGCAGTGGTGACCCCCAGGAGGTTCAAACATACATTCTTTCACTATCAAGCCCAGCAGACATAACGTGTGTTTCCCAGTCACTCTGGTGAAAGTCTCAGTATTTAGTTCGCCTTGCTCAGGCTTGGATCATGTGCTTACTCCTGCAATTGGCACCACACCTGAACCAGGTAGACTGAGGGGGCAGAGGAGTAACCAGGAAAAGGCAGAATAGATGCCAATCAGGCAAAGTCAGGAGCACCCACTGCACTTGCTGACCACCCATGTTCTCTTTCTTGATAAAGGACTTACCTCCTTTCTTTCTTCCGTGTATATTACATGGGTGGTTATGGAATGAGTTGAGCAGGGGTTGAGATGAGAATAGATTATGCACAGCTGGGCTGAAAGTTTTTTTTTCTTGTGTGCTATTTTAGTCTTGTTTGAAATTATCCTCCTCGGAAATAGGTGCCATGTGCCACGTCGGCTGTCTCTCATGGAGCTGCTTGGCTGCATGAGAAAAGTAGACTCTCACAAGTTCCTGCCAGCATCTGACCTGTGGCTCCCCTCTAGTTATTCTCATGCTCCAAAGAGTTCAGACTGTCAAAGTAAGAAGAGGAGACTTAGCTTAGGTACAAGGTTCCATAACTCCATGGTCTCAGAATTTCAGACAGCAGAAATCTGGATTTATTCTAGGGCAATTCTGCTGTTGTCTATTTCCAACAAAGATTTGGTACATTTCTTCTTAAGCTCGCTGGGCTCACTTCAACTGACAGTAAGGAGCTTTTAAGGATGGCAGTCCCTGGACTTGTAGTTATTCACAGTGGATGCTATGAAGCAGGGTAGTAAAAGACCGAGGATGAGATGGTTGGATGGCATCACCAACTCAATGGACATGGGTTTGGGCATGTGTGATACATAGTGAAGGACAGTGAAGCCTGATGAGCTGCCATCCATGTGGTTGCAAAGAGTCGGACATGGCTTAGCAACTGAACAACAACAAAAGACCTAAATTCTGAGACTTTAAAGGTAGACAGAGTGAGCTCTAAATCCCTAAGCAAACTGTCTAACTCTCCTGAGACCATTTCCTCATCTGTAAAGTGGTCACCGTGACTATTGCCCACTGAACATTTTCAGTTTGCCCCATGCCTACTCTAAAAATGTGCTTTCATGCATTGAATCCTCATACCAAATTCTGTGAGGTAGGTTCTCTTATTATCTCCATTTTACACATGGTGACACAGTGGGTTCAGGAACTTGACCAAGGATGCACCTCTAGAAATGGCAGGAAAGTATTTAGCACAGAGCCTTGTAAATAGTGGCCAATCAAAAAAAAGTTCACAGATGGGAAGAGCTGGTGACAGATGCACTTCCATTAAGAAATGTGTAATTCCAAAGTAGTATATATCATTTCGGATGACTGTCATTTCAGTACCAAAAGGTGTGATTATTGATTGGGATATGCAGTAGTTTAATCTGGAAGGGCTTTGTGGAAGAGGAGATTTATTTTGCTATTCTAGTCAGACTGCATCATACTCAGCTACCTCTGTAAAAGGCCTGGTTCTCGTCCTTCAAAGTTTCAGAAACAGATCACCTTTGTGTGCAATGAATAAAGAGGGGCACTGGCCCCCAAGCTGCCTCATTTTCTGAATCAATTCTGATGATTCATGTCAAGTGCTACTGTCACCAAATAACCCTCCCAACTAAGTTTTGAAGAGACAGATGGTGTGACAGGCTGGAACTTGAGACTGATTTCACTAATATAGTATGTGTTATTCACTGCAATTGGAGATTCAACTGTGAAACTGAGCCCAGGGTACACAGGAAAGGAGAGTTAGGTGATACCTGGTGTTTAAGGAGGACTTATTTGAATTTCACGTGCATTATGTCATTTAGTCCTGACAATTCACAATCAGTTTAGTTTCATTATCATCCCCATTTTGCAGATAAAAAAAATGAGGCTCACAAGTCACACAGAGCTAAAAGGCAGAGGAATCAGCCATTGTGGAAGAGCTTATCTCTTAACCACTAAATGCTCAGTGTCCCATGTTGACACGGACTGAGATGGAACAGGAGATGAGTGCAAATAAGTAAGATAAGTTTTGCTACTGATTGGAAGATATTCCTACACCAGACTCCATGCATAATCAAAATGCAAAAGCCAGATCTGACATAACTGTGTGAGCTCAACTTTTTCATGACCTTAAGGTATGTAGGGCATGAAAAAATTGTTGAGGCCCAAGGAATTTTCTAGTTCATCCTTCATCAATTCCTTCATCAAGGAATTTTCTAGTTCCTTCATCAAATGAAGCAACATAAATATCCCAATTACTGTAAGCAATTCCACACAGTTAGTTTCCAAATAAGAATACAGTGAGAAAAGAAATGGCCACAGACTTTCTTTATCATAACTAGACTCACTGTGCCTGCAGTGAATCAATATTTTCCCATAATGTTACTTGTCTCCCACTGAATTCCTGGCAAATTCTGCAGAGGAAAGCAATGCTTACAGTACATTATTACTTTGGTATTTCAAGGGGAATTATTCATACCCACATATTATTGAAACAGTGCTCACTTTATAGAACCTATTCCCAACTCTAATTTCCAGCGGTGCATATTTCTCCATTTACTGCTATTTACATATACAATTAATTTCTATGGTTAATTGACCTGGTATTTGGTATGTCAATGTTTGCATGTGTTAACATAAATAAATATTATATATAATAATGGGTGTAACAACACAGTAGAAATTCATTTCCCATTGGACCTCCTTAACAATTGAAATAAGTTAATAGTTTCCAGAATTCTAAAGGTACATCCATGCAAATCTAAAATAGAAGACAAAAACAATCCGATTCTATACGGCCACACTCAGGAACAGTAATTCAAAGAGCAGAGGAACTGTCACATCCTGAGTCATTCAGATTTTCTCCCTTTGATCATGGCATTCAGAGCCCCAATTCCACCAGTTCTAGCAACTTCCAGCAATGTCAAACATATCCTAATTCTACCTGGAAAAGATTTGCAATGATTCAGTTCCCTACTAAATGCAGCCTCACTATCACAGAAACCAACTATTGGTAACAACAAAGACAACTGCCAGTACTGCTGAATACACATCTTGTGCTGAGCACTAAAGGCTAAGTGCCCCTGTGTAAGGAGTTTGCATGTTACACATGAAGAAACTGAGGCCCTGAGATAGCAAATCACTTTCCCATCGTCTATCACCTTGTAAGTGGTAGAGTTAGGATTCCGATCCCGCTCAGTTTAACCACAAAGCCTACAACCATAACACCTGCTCCATAAGCTTCCTTCATACTAAACAAGTGGCTGCAGAAATTCAGACTGAGTAACAAACATTCAGGTTTATTAGTCAGGATAGAGAAAGTGCTAGAAGCTCTGACTTATGCCACAGAATCTGATGCAGGATGGGCACCATTCCTGCATTTCCAAATTCCTTACATTTATGCATGTGTTTTCAGTATGTATCCTATCCTTCTGCCCTGTGGCTCCATCATGTTGCAGGATACCCATGGCAAGTGATGTAAAACCTGGGGGATCTTGCATTGGCTCAAATGCTTCAGCCCACAAAGAACACACCAATGCTGCTCTTAGTCCATTGGCCTTAGTCCGCAGTGCTAAGTCCACAGTGCTAAGTCCACAGTCCATTTCCCAAATGCCAAAAGATGGGAAAATGTTGGGGCAGGGCACATGGATATTCAATGAACAACAGATGCCGCTGCCATATAACACTTCTCATGATTCCTAGGTAGGAGGAGGCTTATACATGGGGCACCTGCAAAAACATACTTCATTACACATTTTCAAGTTCTTTGCCCTAATATTTTGGAGGTAATCATCTGTTTGTTGGATCCACATTTTTTTCACTCTAAATGGTAGCTAAGGTTAATCATGTGTGTTTTTTTTTTTTTTTAATCATGTGTGTTAACAGGATATTTGGTGACAAGAAAATACCTTTAATAAATGTATCTGTGGGTTGTCAAGAGATGGATTTGGACATCTTTATTACCCTATTACCAACACAACAACATTGCCATTTCTTGCCAAATATCACAGATCCAATTTTCACTCACCAGTCTTTATGGGAAAATATCAAGCTTTAGTGTCAGCCAGATGACAAGATGGCTCACTCGGGCCTTTCTATACATCTCTCGCATGATTTATTGTTACACCCTAACTTTCTAACCAAACACGCTGACCAGCACAACTACAGGTCCAAAGAGAATGCATATCAGGGGAGACGACTTGTGTGATAGGCAACCTTTCCATTTATCGTTCTCTATTTCACTCTAGGTCTGTCTAGTCAAAGCTATGGTTTTTCCAGTAGTTCATGTATGGATGTGAGAGTTGGATTATAAAGAAAGCAGAGCACCAAAGAATTGATGCTTTTGAACTGTGGTATTGGAGAAAGCTCTAGAGAGTCCCTTGGACTGCAAGGAGATCCAACCAGTCTATCCTAAAGGAAATTAGTCCTGAATATTCATTGGAAGGACTGATGCTGACACTCCAATACTTTGGCCACCTGATGCGAAGAGCTGACTCATTTGAAAAGACCCTGATGCTGGGAAAGATTGAAGGCAGGAGGAGAAGGGGACAACAGAGGATGAGATGGTTGGATGGCATCACCGATTCAATGGACATGAGTTTGAGTAAACTCTGGGAGTTGGTGATGAACAGGGAGACCTGGCATGCTGCAGTCCATGGGGTTGCAAAGAGTCAGACACGACTGAGCGACTGAACTGAACTGAACTGAATTCACACTACAGCAAAATTTCAGAGCAAGAAAACCTCTGCACCCATCAATTTACTGATCTGGGTTTTTTTGCTTTTTGTGTACTCCAGGGCTTCCTATTTTCTAGAACCTTCTTTCATGCAATATTGTATCCCCTACTGCTGTTGTTACTTACAGGCATTCTGTGATGTGCACTATACTTTCTTGATTTAAAATCCAGCTCTCATTGGCTGAATATAATCTGATGGGATAAATTATTTAAGAAAGACACAACATTGAAGGAAGGTCAATACCTAGTCAGTGCTTACTCCTCCAATTAATCATAAAATTGAAAGAATAATGAAAAATAGAAGACTTAGATAAAAATAATCAGGGCATTTGTATGGAGTAAAGTGAATTCTTGACAGTTTTTTTTGTGTTGTTTTTTTGTTTAGAGGAGCGTCTTAAATTATACCATGTGAAGAGAGAGATTTTCCTACACAGTACTCTTATTTAGACCTTGGAAAAAAAAGCCTAGAAAACAGTATT
Source organism: Bos indicus (assembly GCF_029378745.1). Lineage (NCBI taxonomy): Eukaryota > Metazoa > Chordata > Mammalia > Artiodactyla > Bovidae > Bos > Bos indicus. The sequence goes on from NC_091781.1 coordinate 33,237,792, forward strand.
TTCCTGAAATAATGGAAAAATCATTCATTCTAGTGTTTTCACTTTTCTCTCCTGACAACTTATGTCCTTGAAAACACTATTCTGGGATTTTCCCCTCAACCAAATGCTCCAGGCCTGGGTGGCTAAAGACAGTCCTCAATGAACAGGTGAAAAGGCGACTAAAATTTCAGAAAACCACTGGGTCAAAGCTTAGTATCAACTGAGATACATACGAATTTTGGTCCAGACCATATCTCATCGGGACGCTCACTAACGAATCAAAGAATCCAAAGTACTGGTGATTTTCATTTCTTTTTGACATATCCATCCAGGAAGGAGGCAAATTGAGAAAAAAAAAAAAAAAATCCTCTTTTCTTTCCTCAGAGCCTGTCGTCCCTCCCTTTCTCCTTTATGCACACCAAATATATATATTCGACTTCCTTTCCAATGTGTTCAGTTACAAAGAGAGATGTAATGAAGGCGCTCTGTGAATGGGGTTGCCATGGAGAAGCTGTTCCAGGTAAAGAATAGACACTCCAACTACAGAAAAGTGGCATGTAACTTGTCAGCGGAAATGCTGCAGCAACCCCCGAGAGATCGTAAGTTCTGCCCCCACTAATTTAAATACAACATGATTCTGTGGGTATCTAGAATACACCCTGTCCTTTTGTGAGGATGCCTTGCTTTACAGAAGAACTGTGTCCTGACTCCGTGGATTTAAATCAAAGTACATTTCAAAAGCATATACACGGTGTCATATTTAATAGAACCCTAATGGCAATCCTTTGTTTAAAGATTTTTCCCCTCCTAAATAGGGTTTCAAGGTATTGGGTTTTCTTACAGTGGGGTAAACTGTTGAACTCTGTCTCCTGATCTTCCCTAGTGTGAGGAAAACATAGATCCATCATGTGCTGCCTTAGCTATACTTTCTCTCATTTTTTAATTGAAGTAGAGTTGATACACAATATTATTATATATGTTACAGATATACAATACATTGATTCACAATTTTTAAAAGTTATATCCTGTTTATAGTTATTATAAAATATTTGCTATATTCCCCATGTTGTACAATATATCCTTACAGCTTATTTCACACCTAATAATTCATACTTCTTAACCTCCTGCGCCTGTGCTGCCTCTCTCCCCTTCCCTCTCCCACTGTAACCACATTTGTCTCTCACTCTTGAGGGGCATTAGCCTAAACCGGAGCAATATATACAAGCTCACCTTTCTGAAATCCAATCTCTCTGCTGGTTGAGACTTATTGAAAGAATATGCAAGCAAACTTCAGTTCCTTTATTACATTTCAGCATAACTGCCTGAGTTTTAGTGAAAGGAAATATATTTATGTACACATGAGATACACACTTACCCTCCCCCCAAATATGTGTGAAATATCCACCTGTAGTCATGCCTACATGACTGTAGGCTGTAGTCATGCCTACTGAAGCGACTTAGCAGTAGCAGTCATGTCTACAGTTGCCTAAATAAAAAATGAAAAGAAAAATCCTGATAGATTGAAAGGAAAGAGGAAACCATCATTGTATTTTAACACAAACCATGTACTGCTACTGCTAAGTCACTTCAGTCATGTCCGACTCTGTGTGACCCCATAGATGGCAGCCCACCAGGCTCCCCTGTCCCTGGGATTCTCCAGGCAAGAACACTGGAGTGGGTTGCCATTTCCTTCTCCAATGCATGAAAGTGAAAAGTGAAAGTGAAGTCGCTCAGTCATGTCTGACCCTCAGCGACCCCATGGACTGCAGCCTTCCAGGCTCCTCAATCCATGGGATTTTCCAGGCAAGAGTACTGGAGTACAAACCATGTAAATAAACTGCTATCCAGCAAGCTCAAATGGTTTCAGCCCTATGAGTCAGCTTCCAACTCTGAGCATTCAACAGATACCACTGAAATTTCTTAAACATCTACTACATTCTAAGAACAAGGCTAGATACTATATATTCATAACTGAATTTGCTCATCAAAAATAAGAAAATAGAGACTTAGAGTGGGTAAGCAATTTGCCCAGGTTCTTTCTTTCATACCGTAGCCACAGAGGGTTTAAACCAGGGTCTTGAAAATCCAGAGTCTGCGCTTCTTCTTCCATGCTGCCTGGAAATCAGGAAATGCCAAAATTCAAATGCATAACCTCAGTCATGTAAAGTACATGGTCACTGAATCCTGGAACAATGTCAGAAAAGAAATTATACTTTTTTTTTTGGCCAGAGCTAGGTATCCAGGAGATATGTTTTGGTTGATATTGATAGATGACCACTGAAATCCATCCACCCTCCTCTTAAATAAGAGGTGGCAATGTGCCCAGATAAACAACTGTATTAGCCAGGCTATCTTACAAATATATGTGCCTCAGTTCAGTTCAGTCGCTCAGTCGTGTCCGACTCTTTGCGACCCCATGAATCGCAGCACGCCAGGCCTCCCTGTCCATCACCAACTCCTGGAGTTTACCCAAACTTATGTCCATCAAGTCGGTGATGCCATCCAGCCATCTCATCCTCTGTCGTTCCCTTCTCCTCCTGCCCCCAATCCCTCCCAGCATCAGAGTCTTTTCCAGTGAGTCAACTCTTTGCATCAGGTGGCCAAAGTATTGGAGTTTCAGCTTCAGCATCAGTCCTTCCAATGAACACCCAGGGCTGATCTCCTTTAGGATGGACTGGTTGGATCTCCTTGCAGTCCAAAGGACTCTCAAGAGTCTTCTCCAACACCACAGTTCAAAAGCATCAATTCTTCGGCACTCAGCTTTCTTCACAGTCCAACTCTCACATCCATACATGACCACAGGAAAAACCATAGCCTTGACTAGATGGACCTTTGTTGGCAAAGTAATGTCTCTGCTTTTCAATATGCTATCTAGGTTGGTCATAACTTTCTTCCAAGCAGTAAGCATCTTTTAATTTCATGGCTGCAATCACCATCTGCAGTGATTTTGGAGCCCCCCAAAATAAAGTCGGACACTGTTTCCACTGTTTCCCCATCTATGTGCTTAGGGAAATGTAATTAGAAGATTTGGGTAAGCTTTTCAGCAAAGGTTTTTAACAGGGTTCTATTTGACGGACATGTGCCCTTTTAGCTTTACTTCCTGCCTTGTTCTTACTGTCTTGAATACTCATCCGATGACTGAAAGCTGAGCCACAGTCATAATTATATGGCAACTCAGAAGCCAGAGGCCACACAAAACCTGGAGACAAGTACAGGCTTCAAGTTACACAAAAGAAAATTACCTATATCTTATTCTAAGACACTATTATTTGGGGTTTCTGTTATACAAACTCAAAACCAGTCCCAACTAAAACATATCCTGCTAGGAGAGAAAAAAGGCAGGATTTATGTCCCTGTCTTCCCATGATAATTACCTTAAGGTTGGAGACCCTGCTCTTACATTTACTTTTATATCTTCTCCTCATCATTTGGACTTTCCATGTAAACAACATGAGGTCTATGGTTACTTATTTGCTTAAACTAAGTAGATATCTTAGAAGAGGCACCAAGGAAGGTCCATCTTTCTTAATGTCATTTTTAAAGCTAAATCCAGTTTAAATGAACTATAAAAAAATTTATTCTGGAGAGATGCCAGCAGGCCACTTAGACTGACTGACAGCAAGAACCAACTGAAGAAAACAAAAGAAAGTGAAAGTTGCGTCTACCTCTTTGAGACTATATAGTCCATGGAATTCTTCAAGCCAGAATACCAGAGTGGGTAGCCTTTCCCTTCTCCAGGAGATCTTCCCAATCCAGGGATCGAACCCAGGTCTCCCACATTGCAGGCAGATTCTTTACCAGCTGAGCCACAAGGGAAGCCCAAGAATACTGGAGTGGGTAGCCTATCCCTTCTCCCGTGGATCTTCCCAACCCAGGAATTGAACCAGGGTCTCCTGTATTGCAGGCAGATTCTTTACCAACTGTGCTATCAGGAAACCCAAAATCAAATTTGTCCCTCCAAGTGACAGTGGCTCACAAAGGAGGTCTGCGGGTCTTTAGATTATACTTGCAAAGCAGCATCTTTTTGTACACACATCAGAGGTGTTTTCAGAAACTCATCCTATTAAGAATTTGAATGCCACTTGAGTGTGATCTGATTTCCCCTCTTGTTCCTCTATAGAACTAAGTCCTTGTTCCACTTCAGAACAGCAGATCTATTTGCTGTTGAAATCTCCAAATCCCTGTCCTAGTTTGCATTCTCCCCCTTTCCTTCTGTACATGTCATTCTAGAAGGCTTTCCTCTACAGCTATAGAATCTTCTCTAAAGCCAGCCTCGCCAGTGGTAATGGAAACACCAAGAAGATGACCTCATGCAGTTGATGGGAGGATTAGAGGTCAGAGATGAACTTGCTTGGCATTGTATCTGCTACATGAGATGTTTTCAACCAGTAAATATTGGTGGCCTTGATTACATGAATCAATCAAAAGTCAGTTCCATTTTAGCTCCCTTTATGTCTATTGATTAACCAATCATAGAGTTTCCTGCTAGTTATCATCATGAATTGGCCATTTCAACTAATTTTCACCTCTGTTCTGAGGTCAAGCCTGAATCTGACACACTACAAGAGGCCAGTCCTAACCACTACAACCTCAGAAAAGTCTCCATTCCTTCTGTTCCTAATTCTTTGTCCAATCAATTGTATTTTTACTTAGAACTGTCATTTACCATGTGAAAATCATTTTCCATCATCTAGTTTCTAAGATCTTTAAGAGCAAGGACTGTGTCTTCCCTGTCTTTGATTCCTGCTTGTTGGCATGGTGTCTGATCCCCCTAATAAACTTTTGTTATCTTGACTGTTTGCTCTTGGATCTTAGTTTCTTGGAAGTTGGGAACTAGGTAGCTACTGTGATAAGGAAGAAAAAACACACAGGGTCCGAAGAAAGTCAGTGTTAACTGCTTCCTAAATCATATGTTGACTGCTTAGTACAGTCCAGATACTAGGTTAAATGTTTTCTTTCATATGTTGCTTCTCAGCAGATATGGAGGTTCTGTAAGTATTTCTATTTCACAGATGAAGATACTGAGGCAAAGAAACTAAGTAACATACCCCAGTCCACATCTGGTAGTGGCAGAGCCAGAACTCTCAAGCAGGCCCTTGGGCTGTAAGAACTGAACTCTAACCACAAAATTACAGTGACTCTAAGATGCGAACTTGCTGAAGGTTCTGTGCAGCCCAGCCCCCTGCAGTGGGACTCATGACCCATCCAACACAGCTTGGTCAGTAGTCATGCCTGTGCTTGATTTTTGTGGATTTAACAGCTCTCTTGTGTGAATGTAGCCTGGCAGGCTACAGTCCATGGGGTCGCAAAGAGTTGGACACTACTGAGTGACTAACATGCACACACACACACACACACACACACATGTGCGCGCTCAGTCAGTAAGTCATGTCCGACTCTTTGTGACCCCATGGACCACAGCCCTCCAGGCTCCTCTGTCCATGGGATTTACCTGGCAAGAATACTGGAGTGGGTTGTCATTTCCTTCTCCAGGGGATCTTCCCGACCCAGAGATCGAACCCACATCTCTTAAGTCTCCTGCATTGGCAGGCAGGTTCTTTACCACTAGTACCACTGGAAAACCTAATAGCTTACAGCAGCAGCTAAAAAGTTTCCTTAATCTACCCCAGAGAAGCACTAAAAAGTAAGGAGCAGATAACTAAGCTACTGACAAAGGGCAGTAGCATGATGGTGAGAAGTCTAAAAATAAAAATAAGGATGCAGGAAGGGTGAGACTCAAAGGTAATTAATTTAAGCTCTTCTGCTGGGGAGAACAGAGGTCAACTAAATGGCTAGCCAGTTCTGACCGCCACCTTAAAGTCATATTCTCCTTTTGGGGATGAGTGTGTGATTTTAAGGGTGATTGTTGAGAGAGACTTTACACATTACTGAGAGTGGAGGAGAACTCCTCCCCTAGGAGGAGCTATAATAGAGCCACTGATGAGTAAGGAAAAAACCACCACTTAAAGATGGTTTCAAAGATCACATGTGTGACCAGTCATATACAGTGCAAGCAATGATCTTGGGAGAGCATAATTCAGCAATTCATTCATTCTACATGGATTTTTCCCTAAAGTATTTATTAAGAGAACTATGTGCCATGTGTTACACAGTACTAAGGATGAAATGGTGAAGAGTCGGAAAAGGTCTCTGCCTTCATGCAGCTTGCCTTTATTTGGGAGAGGTTGATAACCAACGAGATAACTAATGGATGAAGACATGGACTGTGTTACGAAGGAAAGGGACAGTGTAATGGGCTAGAGTGGGCGTGGGTATGTTGCAGGGAGGGTTTGTGGGGAAGGTAACATTGAAGCTGAAACATCCAGGATGAGATGGAATCATCTCTGCAAAGAGCTGGTATGGAGAGAACCTTGGAAGCAGAGGGATCCAAGGCAGAAAAGAGTTCTGATGCACCTGAGGAAGAGAAATGTGAGTGAAAAGAAAGATAGTAGGGCCAGGAAATTGACAGGAAAGAGTTGGAGATGGACAGGAGCCAGACAGGATGAATTTGTAGTCCAGGGGTTAACCTTGGGGTTATATTTAAGAAAAGGGAGTTTTAGAGGGTCGTATGGGAGAACCAGATGAGCTAGAGGAGGAGACAGCAACCCACTCCAGTATGCTTGCCAGGAAAATCCCATGGACAGAGGGGCCTGGTGAGCTGAGGTCCATGGGGTCACAAAGAGTCAGACACGAGTTAGTGACAAAACAACAACAGTGGGAGAACATCATGACATGCAGTGGATTGCAGTTCAGTTTCTGGGTAAAAAAGGAAGAAGAGAAACAAGGAGGCTCGTTAGGAGGCTGAGGTGGAGGCCCAGGTGGTTTGGGCGAATGTGGCAGCAGCAAAAATGGAAATAAATGAAAAAGTTTGAGTTGTGTCTCGGAGAAGGAATAACTTGTACCTTTTGCCCAAAGGCTTCACTGCTCCAAATGTCAGCAGCAAACTTCTCTAATGCCTAAAATTTGGGGAATTAAATAATTAAAAAGATAACGAGTTTTGTTCAAAACTAATCCAAGATAAAGATATTAAGTAGTTTCTCTTCCAGCCTCAGCTTCCCACATGAATGGCTGCTTTGTTGTAGGCCAACTTTTTAACCTCACTGAAGCTCATCGGGCTCTATATCTACAGTTCTGGCTACCTGGCAGGGTTGTTGTGAAAATTTAATTAATGAATAATAAAGTAAAAGTCGTTACGCCCCTATCCCAGTATTTCCCAAACTGGAGAATATGTGCTCAAAAGATATGAAAATAAGCATTTGATATTCAAATACCCTTCTAGACTTCTATATTGCAGGATTTATCAGGGCCTTTAATGCATTAATGCGTATGGCTTTTTAGTGAATTAATGAATCACCAATAGAATACTGTATTTCCTACTTACTTAAAGAACGAACTCTTTATGGAATTTAGAAAGATGGTAACAATAACCCGGTGTACGAGACAGCAAAAGAGACACTGATGTATAGAACGGTCTTATGGATTCTGTGGGAGAGGGAGAGGGTGGGAAGATTTGGGAGAATGGCAATGAAACATGTAAAGTATCATGTGGGAAACGAGTTGCCAGTCCAGGTTCGATGCATGATGCTGGATGCTTGGGGCTGGTGCACTGGGACGGCCCAGAGGGATGGTATGGGGAGGGAGGAGGGAGGAGGGTTCGGGATGGGGAACACATGTATACCTGTGGCGGATTCATTTTGATATTTGGCAAAACTAATACAATTATGTAAAGTTTAAAAATAAAATAAAATTGGAGAAAAAAAAAAAAAAATAAAGCTCAACATTCGGAAAACTAAAAAAAAAAAGAACGAACTCTTTTCTTTCAAACCACCTGATTAGGGATTTTGTAGAACACAGTTTGGCAGGCATTGTATTAATATTATAGAGATGTAAAAGATGTTATTGAGACAGCAGGAGAACTTCTAAAATTAAAAATCTTCCAACAGAGAAAATATGTTGCACTTACATTATAATTATCAGTCCTTTGGATAATAATTACCAGGCTAGGGGGTCAATATCTTGCTTAGGCACCAAAAACATAAAATACCCATTGCAGAACAAAATGAAAAGTGGGGCTTAGGTAAGACACCTTGGGAACACAGTATTCCTGACTCTAACAAGAAGCCTATGGAGTAGCCATTATGATCCCCAAATAACAGATGAAAAAACTGAACCTGGAAGCGGTTGAGTTACATGCATAAGTTCATCCAACTGATGGGTAACCATCATGTGTGCTTCTAAGCATTATACCCAATGGCTCTTTTTAAATGCTGGGATGAGGTATAGCAGTGGTTAGGCTAGTATGACCTCTGTCCTAATCCTAAACACAAGTAGAGGCAAGAGCAGAGCAAAGCAGTCAAAGCGTTTAAATCCTGGCTTTACCACTTAGTAACTGTGTGATGTTAAGTGAGTTACCTAACCTCTCTGATCCCTGGCTAACTTATCTGTACCTGACAGATGACAGCAAAGATCCCACCCACCCTAAGGTTTGTCATCAGGATGAAATGGAACAGTACAAGTCAAATACTTAGCCCAGCGCCTGGAAAAATAGGAACACCTCTTAAATGTGTGATCTTATTATTTTGTACAATATCATTTGTATAGTATGATATTTTTGAGGAGAAGATGCTCCTAACGGAATACTGGTTATCAAAAGATGAGGATAAGTCGTGCTCCCTTCAGAGTTTTGATTAGCTTGCTGTATTCTGTCAAGGGCTTCCCCAGTGGCTCAGTGGTTAAAAAAAAAATCCGCCTGTCACATAGGAGACAGGGGTTTGATTCTTGGGTCGGGAAGATCCCTTGGAGGAGGGCATTGCAACCCACTCCAGTATTCTTGCCTGGAAAATCCCATGGACAGAGGAACCTGGCAGCCTACAGTCCATAGGATGGCAAAGAGTTAGACATGACTGAAGCAACTTAGCAGGCAGGCAGGCATTCTGATGTCAAAGTGCAGGCTTAAATGACAAAAGACAAAAGCTACACATAATCACTTAATCTTGGGAAACTACTTTTTTCTAGAAGTAAACTTTAAGTAAAAGCCTTTATTTTTCTTTTCTTTTTTCAAAGCTGGGAACACTTGGTTTAGGGTTAATTCACTGAGCCTGAGTTATATGAAGAAAACTGAGTTAAGGACATAGCTACTGAATGGCTAAATGATTCCTGAGGTACTGGTCTAAGTATCACACATCTCTTCTCCATGGAATGGATCTACATCACATCAGGTGGGGATAAGAACAGGGAGGACAGATAATGAGACTTGCTAGACAATTAGGAATGATATCTGTGCATGTGTGGGGAGGGGGGTCTGCTCTGACTATGAAGAAAGCTGCTGATTTCAAATCACACTTTATTCTTGGCTTTGTTAGATCTACATGAAACCAGTTTTGACCTTTAAAACACAATATCACCTTGCTCACAATCCTTCTGTAAGTAGCTTGTCTACTTAATGAAATTGCTGCCTGGCTAACAAAGTTGTGGTTGAAGTCCTGCCTGTTAGTCATTAACTTTAAGATCTGAGCACAGCTTTCTATTCATTACACTTAAGTCTCTTAGCAGCAGGATGTAGGGTCTTGCTTAAAACTGAATTTGGAAGGTCTTGGATCTTGATGAATTTAAACTGAAGCACAAGATGCGGATTTGGATAAAGACTACGTGAAATTAAGTGTCTGGCCTCTGGAGTCAGCCTACCTGGGTTTGAGTCTTGGCTCCACTGTTAACTGTGTGACCTCTCTAAGTTTGTTTGTTCAGCTTGAAAACTAATTATAATAATATAATGGTAATTATTACAAAAATGAATCCTTCAGTGAGTACTTATAAAAATTAAGAGAAACATGGTTCCTGGATTATAGATATTAGCTATGACTACTGTCACCACTATCGCATCACCATCACCGCCGCCGTTACCTCCACCTTCAGCACCGCCGTCGTTCCCTCAGCATCATTATCACCACAGTCAGTAGCACCATCATCACCACTACCTTTATCATCACCACGCTCGTCATTAGCAAAGGCAGTAGCAGCAACAAAAACACCATGGTCCACCCAAGCCCATAAGCGGAGTTCTTTAAGATCCACTTACTGTCTCTACTTCACCATTATCAGCAGCAACAAAAATGTCATGTACACCCAAACCCATTAGTCCAGGTTTTTAAGACCCACTTAATGTCTCTTTCTTTTCTACTTGAGTCCAGATATTTTCCTTTTCTCTCATATCCATCGCTCAAGTTTTCCATCTTACAACTAAAAGCAGCTTTAAAAACTAACAAGACATTAAGCAAAAGCCACTGGGGCAACTAGCTGAGGTCTTTAATACTTCCCATTTTTGTCTCTTTTAGGTAGCTTAATTCAAATGTCCTGCCCTTAAACCATTTTTCTGTCTGTCTGACATTGTCAATGGCCTTAATATTTCATTATGAACCACTAAGTAAAACTCATTCTTTTTAAAAAAATCTATTTATATAGACTTCTTCCTTCTCTTTAGTGATCCAAAGAGTCACAGGCATGAGCACTAACTCTAGACTTCTAATCAGTGAAAGTTGCTTGTGGTCTGATCAAGTCAGAAGTCAGTTAATAAAGCTCATTCATGAGTTTTTCAGTTTGTACTAATTGTTTTTGCAGTGAAGTCCTGTTGTACACATTTTGTATTTTCAGGTGTGGTAGTTATATCATGGTTTGAAATCAATATGCAAAAACACTGAGTTCATCAAATTCTGCAGATTAAATGTTCTAAAATTCAAATCTCCCTTTAGAAAGGCTGTGGTTGTGAACTTACTGCATTGAGGAGTTCATGAAAATGAGTTCATGTAATGAAGTAGGAATATGACACACTGAAGAATATTCTACTTTCTCAAGTCAGCCTGGGAGGGCTCTGTGTTCTTATTGTTAGCAAGTGAGGTGTATGGTCAAACAAGCTCCCATATAACATGATGCTCCTTGCACTATAACCTCCTGGCATCCAGACATTGCCCCGTGGTGTAGTATTGACTGTACATATGGTCTATAAGCCCCTTCTTATAAGGTTTGCATCAAACAGTTCACCATTATCTGTTATCCCAGCCTGGAACAGGGTCTATAAAAGACCAATGAATATTTGCTGACATGTAAAACATTTTTATCTTTGAAAAATATACATTTTTTGTAAAGCTAGAGAATCACTGAACTGATCACTTTTTCCCTTCAGGATTGCAGAGAAAAACGATGTTTTCCATGAAGATACAAGAACCCTCCAAGGAAGATTTTGACAGTCAGTTGCCATGCTTATGGTACAGCATTTAGTAAATAAGATTGCGTGGTACCCAACCTATATGCTCACTATCAAGTACTAAGAAGCATGTTGATTTATTTGTTCATTGACTCAGTCACTCAACTAGCATTTACTGAGTGTCTAGGCTGTATCAGACTCCACGCTAGGCACTGGAAACCACAGCAAAGAAGGGAATGGAGTATACAGGGGATTTGCACAATGATATTGGTTTTGGAATTAGGGTTTTAGAAGAGGGCATGTCTTAGTGTGGGTCCCAGAAATCAGTGGCTGAGACAAGCACTTATGTGCAAGTTGTTTACTTAGAGGGCAATTCTATAGACAGGAGGGAGAGAACAGGGAGAGTGATACAGCGAAGGGTAAAACCCAAGATGAGGGAGTGTTCTGAATGCCTTTGTTGTAGGAGAAGGTACTCTGAAGGCACCTTCTAGGACTGCCCATCTGGAGGGTGGGAAGTATCCTTTTTGGTTAAGGGTTTCTTTGAGGCCACTTTCACACATAGGCTCTCTCAGTGTTGGAAAAGACCTCGTAGCAGACAATCTGAGGGCATCTGAGGCAGGTGCTGCTGGCACGAAGTGAATTTGGGACCTCAAGGCAATGCCCACCACAGCTGTGGCTCAGATGAGAGGTAAGCTGAGGGAATGAGACATGAGATGCCAAAGGCAGAGTGACAGTCACCCTTTTACAGAGATTTTAATAAGGGCCTGCCTCTCTGACAGGCCCTGTGCCAGGATCCTGCATGTGAGCTGAAAAACACAAAGGGCTTCAGCATTTAGATCCCACATGTCCACAGACAGGGACCATGTTTCTCTTGCCCATTTAGAACATCCTTCAGCTTATAGCCAAAGATCAAATAAACAGGTGTGGTGATCAGATTCACTTTTCAAAGCACATTAAGTGCTAATTTTTCAAAACAACAACAAAATGGTGTTAAAAACAATAGCAAGAATAACAATAGTAGCACAATTTACTCCCTCAGATGCACGAGGCTCTGATCTAAGTGGTAAACCTAGTTCATCTCTCTTAATCTTTCCAATAATTCAGTGTCAAAGATACCATTGTTATCACCCCCATTTTACAGATTAGGCAACCAAGGCACAACAAAATTTTAAGATACGCCCAGGGTGAAACAGCTAGTGAGATGGAGGACAAAGACTCACGCCTACCAGTCAGATTTCAGAATTCTTACTCACCACATCTTGCAGTCTGTCTCAGCCTAATGCAAAGATCAGGCATCACTCCTATTCCAGTCATCTGCATCTCTTCCCTGTCTGTGTCCAGCATGCAACCAAGAGTTCTCAGATATCACAAAAGCCTCAGTCAATGCTTGGTGGAGGAAGAATCAGTTTGTATTTATTCCAGAACTGAGAGGAAATGGAGAGCTCATCAACTGAGACCCTGATCCCAACCTTTCACCCCTTATTCTTACCCTCATACCCATATTAACAGATGCTACCAGGTAGCACAAATTCTGCTCTTTGGGGTAGTGACACATCATCGCTGGGCGGTGACAGACCAGGTTCCACAGCCCCTTGTTCAATAGCAGGGCTGGGAGCTCAGGATCTGGACTCACATTTCCTGGGTTCAAATCTTGATTCATGTAAGTTCTGCCAAGCACTGGTCTCCTCACCTGCAATATGGACATTGTAACAGTGCCTAAAGTCTAGAAAATATTTCAAAATTCTATAGCACAGTGTCTCCAACATGGGAACCATTGGATATTGTCATTATTTGCTCCACTGCCACACATTCTTTGTGAAAGGAGCCCTTACTCTTAACTTAGTGGCTCATGTCTCCATTTAAGATTTTGTGATGCTGTGGACACCCTTCCCTCACAAGTACACATATACACACGATTTCATCCAGTCTCAGAGACATCACAACTCACTAAGCATCCCCATGGTCCACACAGGGACATCTCTAGGTGGAGCCAGTGAAGACATTTGCAAAGGAAATTTTACCCAAAGAGGTGTTGGAGAAAATATAGGGGGACCAGAGTCTGCAACTGCGAAGAGCCGTGGGAACACAAAAGGGAAAAAAAGAGAAGAATCTTCTCTCATTTTTTAGCCTCTACTAATTATAAAATCCTTATTACCAGTGAGTGGTGAAGCTTACAGCCAGCACAATTAAAATTTTAATTAATTAAGCCGAAGGCAACATTAACTTATACTTAAAAAACCCTTTATACATAGTGATTAACATAGGTCAGTAAATCAGCAAATATTGCAAGGGTTTCAAAACTAAAAGGACAACAATCCTCACACTTGTCCAATAGTTTGACTTAAGGAAGTCATGACAAAACCAAGAGATCTCAAGGACAGTGATTCCTAAAGTTTCTAGTGAGTGAAACACATTTTAAAATGTTGTTCTTTATCAGAGTACAAAAGTAGTGTAAATGTTCTTATAGCACAGCTGGTTAAGAAAGCAAAGGTTGCCTGAAACATCAGTACAATCACTATTATAAAATCTACAATCAAATATCAGATGGACAACTGTATGGATTTAGAAATATTTCCAGTGGATACACCACTGAACTAGCTGATTATTAAATCAACAACAGACCAAGCCATTGCATTAATTGAGAAGAGATGAACACATGCTGAATGTAATAGATTTAATCGTTGGTCTATTCTATCATCAAGAACAGACCATCTGCCATTTCAGACAAATAAAGATGTCTTCACCAGATCTGAAGCTGACCACAAACATGACTGTCCACCCTAATGTTTTGGGCATACAATACTAAGTTCTGAATCATCTCAGGCAGGACTCCTCTAGGTCTGGGCAAGCTGTGCAACAGGAAATGACTGTTTTCCATTCTTCCCATTGTTCTCTTCAGAGTCCTTCATTTATTTCTTCCTGTTAGACAACATCCCTCTCAGGTAGTCTGGGAAATAATCAAATTATGTGGAGCTTTTGGCACACCTTTAAACAGTATCCTAAAGGCAGCAGCCCACTCTTCCCATGCTTCTGGTCAACCCTGCTCCTCTAACCATCTTAACTTCTCTGCACTCAAAACACATGTTTAGCACCTGAAGAGATGAACCAGAAAATGAGCTTTATGGAAGGTTGAAAAGGGAGAAGAATAACACACCTTCCTATAGCAAGAAGAAACTCATGGGCAAGAGCTGTCTGGGGTAGGGAGGGGAGGAAGGAAGGGAGGAAAAAAGGAATAAATCTACAGAAATATTTTTGAAAGAGAAGGTTCTAAACCTTGCTAGTTTCTTCACTGCTATTTCCAGTAGGTCAGTACCCACTATTCAATGAGTCATGAAACTTCAATGAGACACATACACACATACACACCACATTATAAATGTCATGAAGTAAGTTATAGTGAATAAGAGCAGCTGAAATCCTAATATAAAAATAAATAAATTTCTCATTTATTTCATGTTCTGCTCATAGAATTTTAAGCAACTTGCTTTTTTCCAGGCTTTGCATTTTTACGATAAACACATAAACTATGCCAATGGCAAACTATTAGGTTTATCTTGACATTGGTTTTCATTAGAACATGGTCCTAAATTCACATTTAACTCATTTTCTCTCCTCACACAAGAGTAAGTGTTCCTGCCATGTGGATTCCTTAAACTGCATATTATGTTTAGCTCGGAATCTTCTCATTCTATTATCTTCATCTCATTTACAATTCTTTTCCAGTCTGTGCTTCTCCTGGGACATACATGATTATTTAATCTTTTCTAACTTACACTGCATAGAAGACAAAACTCCTTCTGGGCCAATGCATCTATAAATAGGATGAAATCTACACATGACATGGATAATTTCTTTCAGTACGGGTGTCATTGCCATGGAGGAGATGAAAACCTGAATGTATTGTTAAGTGGGAAATATTCAAAATTATTAGGTGAGGTAAAATATAGAGAGAGCCTAGAAAATAAATAATATAAAAATAATATAAAGAAGAGTTGTATCAGAGTACTAATACAGTAGGAGCATCAAAAATTCAATTTTGGAGTTAGATAAAATGACTCTTGAATTCCAGACTCACAGCTTATTAGCACACTTCAGCTTTCTTCTTTACAAGATGGAGATAAAAAGAACACCTACTTCATGAGACCCCATAGACTATACAGTCCATGGAATTCTCCAGGCCAGAATACTGGAGTGGGTAGCTGTTCCCTTCTCCAGGGGATCTTCCCAACCCAGGGATCGAACCCAGGTCTCCTGCATTGCAGGCAGATTCTTACCAGCTGAGCCACAAGGGAAGCCCACTTCTTGAGATAGATGTGAATATAAAGGGACTACATACCTAAGTATATAGTCTTAGTGTATGCCTTTAGGATACTGTTTAAAGGTGTGCCAAAGGCTCCACATAGTTTGACTATTCCCCAGGCTACCTGAGAGGGATGTTGTCTAATAGGAAGAAAGGAATGCTTGGCATATATTGCATGCTCTAGAAACATTAGTTGGTATTTTTACAGATACAAAGAACCAACATATAAACATCTTGCAATTAATTTTCCCGCTATAGTTCCAAATGATTGCTTGCAAAATTCAGGCCTATATAAAGAATTAAGCTTCTCAAGTAAAGGACACTCCATTTACACTTCACTGTCATTTGTTGTTAGAAATCACAGTGTATGCTGTATTTTAATTGATCTAGATGACAGAGTTATAATGTTGCACAAAATAGTAAATTATGTCCATTTGTGATAATATTTTTATGTTCAACCATGAACAGTGCCTCATTTTGACAGAAAAAGAAAACATGTGATTATTGAATTAGGGGCACCATGGAGAACTTTGTAGCCCAGCTGGTTCATTCGCACTCCAAACACATACTGTTCTTATTCAATTACAGCTCGTACATTCAGTTCAAGAGCGTTCTTCAAAAACCTTGTTAGTGAACTTCAGATTTCTTGGAACACCAAAAATAAGCTTGCATATGTGAAAGAGCCACTGACACGGAATAATGAGTTCTGCTGGGGTTTTTAAAAACAGAGGGAAGCATTCTTATTTTTTCTCCATCATTTAATAATTATCAAGCCAGAATATCCTGAGTTCACTTATATGAGGCCCCAGTTCTAAAGAGGGCCTCTCTCTCTCTCTCTCTCTCTCTCTCTCTCTCTCTCTCTCTCTCTCTATATATATATATATATATATATATATATATATATATATTCAGTTCAGCTCAGTTCAGTCGCTCAGTGTCTGACTCTTTTATATATATATATATACACACACACACACACACACACACAGACTCACACACACCCACTCATGAGCAACATTTGAAAATTCTATTGATAAATTGTATCCTTTGAATAATTAGGATGAAATACATTATAGAAAGCATTTTTAGCCTACAGCCTATAGAAACATTATTAGCAAGGGAACTAAAATATACTTCTCTTTATTAAGACTTGGAGAATTTACATGCTGGCTTGTTATTGCAACTCTGCTGACTCAGTAATGGAAATTAGCTGAGACAAAACAAAGCTACTGGAAGAAAGAAGAGACTATTGACTCCATATAGGATTTGAATTTCAATTCAGCTCTCAATCCAAGTTACATATAAAGTTCTTAAATAGTCTTTAAGTAGCTTTTCGGGCATTTGTCAATAAAAGATTGAGGCAGACCCTCACATTCTCAAAAGTGACAGGTCCCTGGGAAAAGTGTATTACCCTTTCAGTACTTCATATAGTCATTTTCATTCTTTTAGGATAATTACATCTCCTGAAAATATCTATTACCATGGATTCTAGAGTAATGATCCTCAAAGGCACACAGAAAAACACATTTCTTCCATGAGTTTCATAAAAGAGCAGACCTGTAATAAGTATATATGGCATGGAGACATGAAGGTGGACAGTGGTGTCTTCAAATGGCCTTTTACCCCAAGGTTATCAACCTTACCCCAGGTATGGTGAAGCTGTATCATTTCTGTAACCCTCACTAGAGTAAACAGATCTAGACAAAAAAGTTAAGTTTTGGAGACTTACTTTGAACACTGACTGGCAAAATTGTGGCTGCAAAAAGGGCTACTTGACTAGTCTTTACCCAGTCCCAGGTGTTGAGGATTTCACAGTTCTCCTAAAGGAAGAATGGATCAATCAAAAACTCCTACCAGATATTTGCATATGGATCTCCTCCCCTCATTGTGTTTTTTAACATGTCAGTAGTTCTATAAACCTAAACATACCTTGTAGACTTGCAAGAAACTATGCATACTAAATTGCAAGGATGATCCTGAGTAGCCAAAATAATACTGAAAAGAAAAATATTGGAGGTCTCCCAATTTCAAAAGTTATTACAAAGCTATGGTGACCCAAACATTGTGGTGTTGGCATAAAAGCAGTCATACAGACCAAAAGAATAGAATAGAACACCCCAAAATAAACTTTTGTGTATATAGTCAAATGATTTTTGACTAGGGTGCCAATATTATTCAATGCAAAAAGGACAGTCTTTTTAATAGGTAATGTGGAGAAAACAGAATATCTACATGCAAAAAATAACATTTGGTCCTAACCTTATACCATATACAGAAATTAACTCAAAATGGATCAGACCTAAAAATATGAGCTAAAAAAATAATAAAGCTCTTAGAAGAAAACATGGGGGAAATTCTTCTTGACATTGGATTTGGCCATGATTTTCTGGATATGACACCAAAAGCACATGAAACGAAAGTAAAAACAGATAAATATGACTGCATAAAAATTATAAGTTGTGCATCAAAGACACAATCCACAGAGTGAAAAAGCAATCAGTAGAATGGGAGAAAATATTTAAAAATCACAAAAATATTTACAACCCCTGATAAGGGCTTTATACAAGGAATGTATAAAGGACCCCTACTAAAACAACAACAAAACAACTCAATTTTAAAATGTGCAAAGGTGTCAGTTAGATATTTTCTAAAAGGTTGTACAATGGCCAATACGCATCTGAAAAGATACTCAATATTACTAATTATTAGGGAAATACAAACAAAAACCACAATGAGATACTGCCTCACATACATTAAGATGGCTACCAACTTTTTAAAAGACAGAAAGTAACAAGAATTAGTGGACTGGAAGAAACACAAGCTGGAATCAAGATTGCCGGGAGAAATATCAATAACCTCAGATATGCAGATGACACCACCCTTATGGCAGAAAGTGAAGAGGAACTAAAAAGCCTCTTGATGAAAGTGAAAGAGGAGAGGGAAAAAGTTGGCTTAAAGCTCAACATTCAGAAAACGAAGATCATGGCATCTGGTCGCATCCCTTCATGGGAAATAGATGGGGAAATAGTGGAAACAGTGTCAGACTTTATTTTTTGGGCTCCAAAATCACTGCAGATGATGACTGCAGCCATGAAATTAAAAGACGCTTACTCCTTGGAAGGAAAGTTATGATCAACCTAGATAGCATATTGAAAAGCAGAGACATTACTTTGCCAACAAAGGTCCGTCTAGGCAAGGCTATGGTTTTTCCTGTGGTCATGTATGGATGTGAGAGTTGGACCGTGAAGAAGACTGAGCACTGATGCTTTTGAACTGTGGTGTTGGAGAAGACTCTTGAGAGTCCCTTGGACTGTAAGGAGATCCAACCAGTCCATTCTGAAGAATATCAGCCCTGGGATTTCTTTGGAAGGAATGATGCTAAAGCTGAAACTCCAGTACTTTGGCCACCTCATGCAAAGATGACTCATTGGAAAAGACTCTGATGCTGGGAGGGATTGGGGACAGGAAGAGAAGGGGACGACAGAGGATGAGATGGCTGGATGGCATCACTGACTCAATGGACGTGAATCTGAGTGAACTCCGGGAGTTGGTGATGGACAGGGAGGCCTGGCATGCTGCAATTCATGGGGTCGAAAAGAGTCAGACACAACTGAGCGACTGAACTGAACTGAACAAGTATTAGTGATAGACTCTGGAATGCTTGTTTGCATACTGTTGGTGGGAAGGGAAAATGGTATATCTATCATGGAAAATGGTATAGAAATTCTTTAAAAAATTAAAAATAGGATTATCATATGATCTGGCAATTACACTTCTGATTCTCTACCCGAAAGAATTGAAAGCACAATCTCAAAGAGATAGATTTCTACCCCCATGTGCATAGCAGTGTTATTCACATTATCAAAAAGGTGGAAGCAACCCAAATGTCCATTGAAGGATGAGTGGATAAACAAAATGTGGTATACACATATGTGCTCAATCACTCAGTCATATCTACTCTTTGTGACCCCCTGGACAGCCTGCCATGGAATTTTCCAGGCAAGAATACAGGAATAGTTTGCCACTCCTTTCTCCAGGGGATTCTCCTGACTCATGCATTGAACCTATATCTACTGCATCTCCTGCACTGGCAGGAGGATTCTTTACCGTTGTGCCACCTGGGGAGCCCATACACACATGAATATTATTCAGCTTGAAAAAGAAGGGAATTCTGACACATGCTATAAATGCAACATGAATGAACCTTGAGGACGTAGTGCTAAGTGAAATAAGTCTCTCAACAAAGGACAAAGATAGCATGATTCCTCTTATGAGAGGTTCCTAAAATAGTGAAATTCATAGAGACACAAAGCAGAATGGTGAGAGGGCAGTAGGCTGGGGAGAGTGGGGAAAGCAGCATTGTCATTGAAATGACACTTGTCATTTCGTCTTTAAAAGACAAAAACGTTTTGGAGGTTGGTTGCACAACAGTGTGAATGTACTTAACATTGCTGAATTGCATACTTAAAAATGGTTTGATGGTAAACTTTATGTGATGTGTATTTTACCACAATTTAACAAAAATATATGTGTCACTTATGGAAAAATCAAAGGTCATTTAGACTGTATGAAAATTTCTATAATGCAGTATGAAAAACCTCTAAAACCTAACCTTTAAATTAAACTTTGATTCTACCATATTTTCTGGCTATTATCTAGTTTCCTATTTATAAATCAATAAAATAATAAGCAACTATAAACAAACATCAACTAACCTAGATTTCTTTTTTTAGTTAATAAGGAAGAACCAAGGAATACGGGGAAATGGTCTACTGTGCAAGTTTATCAACAGTTAATGGAATGACAAACCTAAAAATCAGTCCACGATATTTTCTGTTAGCCACCTGTTAAAAGATAATGCACTTCATTCCTGGGTACTGATAACCTGTCATTAAATCCAGCTGGGATACTTGCTGCTGTAACACACCACATTGCATTCTTGGCTCTGCATTTAACCTGTAATCTGATACACTATTGCCACTCTCCTGAGAATGAAAGAGAGCTGAAACAAATCTTATGGTGTCTAATTAATGCACTCCTGAGTAGTTATGCTTAAACTGATTCATATACTCCCATATCTCATTGTACTTTAGCATAACAAAAACCCCACACTAGCTCCAAGGGAAATGAAGGGCGTTTAATAATACAATGAGGGGAGTAAGTTTTCTAAGAGAGACCACAGTATAATAAAAATGATTCACTAAGGGTAGCTTGCAAAAATAAACTTATTTGGGCAAAAGAAAGTTGCTTGGAGACACTGATAAATGATTTTTTCATTTATTCAATGTTCAACAGTTATGTAGGACTCACTATACTATAACTATTCTTCTTGGAGGAGGAAATGGCAACCCACTCCAGTATTCTTGCCTGGAGAATCCCATGGACAGGGGAGCCTGGCAGGCTACAGTCCATGTGGTCCCAAAGAGTTGGACACGACTTAGCAACTACACACATTCTAGATCAGGGATCAGCATACTGCTTCTGTAAAGGAGCAAATAGTAAATATCGCAGGTTTAGCAGACCAAATGGTCCCTGTCTCCAAACTATTCAGTTCTGCCTGTGTAGCATAAAGGCAGCTATGGATAATACTTAGATAAATGAGCAATGCTGTGTTCCAACACAACTTTATTCGTAAGGATAGGCAGGTGGGCCGAATTAGGCTCATGGGCCATAGATGCTAACTTCTGTTCTACATTTTAGGAAACAGTCCAGAGGACTTGTTTTCATGAAGCTTATATTCCACCAGAGAGACAAGGGAAAAGCAGGGAGAGAGGGTGAGGGGGGAGGGAAAGGAAGCAGGAATGCAGAAGAGAAAGGAAAAAAGGAAGGGAGGAAGAGACAAAGTGTGAGAGAGACAGGTTTCGACCTGGCTACTTAATAGATTGTCAAAAATCCACATTACAGAAGTTCATCTGGAAAAAAAAAAATTCATTCAATGGGTATAGGGTAGAGCTTGAGGAGGAATACTTTTCAGAAAGTTCTGCAGGTAAGATATCTGGTCAAACAACCTTTGTTTCTATAGGTATGGTTGAGAAAAATTATTAGTATTAATTTCAGTGATGGAGAAATAAGAAATAGCAAAATTGAATCAATGACCTATTAATGAATTAGCTTCCTCAACACACAAAGGACAAAATATGTGCACTGCAAACAGTTTGGCTGATAGAAATACGTACACTTCACTCATACAAGAAAACTAACTACATGTGCATTACATGTATGACATAAATTCCATGTTAGTATTTAAGAATTTCTCAGATATAGACATTTTTATTGGAGGATAATTTTACACATCAATTATAGAGGGTAATTCATTCCCATATTTTATTTTTACAGGAGTGTTTTATGAACAATAGGACATGTGCTACACAAGTATCAGTATTACTAACAATTTTCAATCACCCTAGATATACTGAGCAGGCTTTGAATTACACAGATAAACAATGTTTTTGCCACAAAAAGATAAGATAGAGGAGCAGTACATGTGGAATGAACTGATAAGACATAGGTACCTTCTGATTTGGACTTCCCAGGTGGCACGGTAGAAATAAATCCACCTGCCAATGCAGGAGATGCAAGAGACACAGGTTTGATCCCTGGATCAAAAAGATCCCCTGGAGGAGGAAATGGCAACTCACTACAGTATTCTTGCCTGGAAAATCCCATGGAGAGAGGAGTCTGAGGGGCTACAGTCTATGGGGTTCAACACAATGGAGCGACTGAGCATGAGCACGGGCGCAAGAACCTTCTGATCTGCATCCTCCTACGTTTGCTGCCGACAAGTCTGAGACTGACAGGCAGGGATGAACACACATGAAGCCTGACTCAAGTCACTCAGAAAGCATGGAGCAAAGCACTCGAAGCGAACCTCAGATAATGTATGTTGTTGCTCAGATTACATCAAAACCTCAACCTGGTCCATTGGATGTCATTTCTCACTAATTTGGGGGCTCATTATCGGGTTGTGTGTCAACATTGGACTTCCTACAATACCAAAATCCGTGAATGCTGAAGTTCCTTATGTAAAAACACATAAAGGGGTCCATATTCCCTATTTACAGGTTCTGTATCTGCGGGTTAATTGAATCCTTGACTGTGAGGTGCCAATTGTACTAGCTTCTCCTTTAGCACTTAAAGTCCCAAAATTCTAAAGGAGGACTTAAATCCACCAGGTCAACCAAATTTTTGCTTCATAGACAAAATAGTTGTCATAACAGCAGGGAGGACAGTAGGGTGGTTGGATTTCAGCAACACATTCACACCTGCCACTCTTGAACTCCGTCTCTCACATTTCAATTGTGAAATAGAACACATTCACAGCAAGTGCCTAAAACATTAATAAGTTACCATATAGCATGGCTTCATGTAAGTATCACTTAAGATAAGAAATAAAACTTTGCCAACATCTAAGAAAACTCCTGGGTACACCTTCCCAATTACAGCCCCTCCCTCCATGATAATTGTAACCACTGTTTTGATTTTTATACTTACCATTACTTTGCTTTTCTTAATACTTTGATCATCTATGAACTATAAATTATACTAGTTTGGTTTTGCTTATTTTTGAGGTTTATATAATTGGATGAATATATATAAACTATGGGGCTTCCCTGGTGGCTCATTTGGTAAAGAATCTGCCTGCAATGCAGGAGGCCCAAATCCCCTGGAGCAGGGAATGGCAACCCACTCCAGTATTCTTACTCGGAGAATTCCATGGACAGAGGAGCCTAGCAGGCTATACAGTCCATGGGGTTGCAAAGAGTCAGACATTACTGAATGACTAACACACACACATATTTGTATATATTCTTCTAATTATGTAATATAATATATGGTATATATCTTATTTCTGCTATTCAATTCATCAAGTTTCTACTTTTAACTGTAGTTGTTTTACCTATTTTTTTTCATAGTTGTATTCTATTCCATTGTAAAAATGTATCACTATATTTTTATAAATTCATGGATATTTGCATTGTTCTCACTTTAAGACTATTATACATTATGTTGAATTGAACATTCTTTTATATGTCTCAGTATACACATACATGTTTTTCTTATCTAGAAAAGAAATTGCTGATTCACAAGATATTTTTATTTTCAATTTTGTTAGCTAATGCCAATGTGTTGGTCAAAGTGTTTTGTGTCAATTTACATTCCAACCAGCATCACATGAAAACTGAAGTTGTTCTGTATCTTTATCAGCACTGGCATTGTTAGTCTTTAATATTAGCTCTCCTGGTAGGGCTTTCATTGTGGTCTTGTATTTCCCTTAGTAATGAGATTGGGCATCTTCCTACATTTAATTGGTCATTCATTTTGCTCTTGTGTGCAGTACCCATTTAAGTCTATTGCCTTTTTTTTCAGTTAACTGTTGCTGACAGAAAAACTATTCCACAACTTAGTGACTTAAAACAAACTCAAAGAAGGAATTTTCAGCATTTAACCATGAAGTATAATATCTACTTGTGTTTCTGTTAATAGAATGTATTAAAGTTCTCTTTTATGTCTTAAGAATTTTTTAAACTATGAAATTACATTTAATTTTGTTTAGTTTCCTTGATGCCTGGATTCTTTCATCATGTATTTCAATCAAACATTCAGGAAAGAAGTAACAACAATCTTAAATTCTTTCACAAAGTATTAAAGATTGCAATACTCATTTCCTTAAGGAGGCCTGTTAAGCCTGCCAAAACTCCCAAAAAGGGAATTACAGAAAAGGTAAATTATAGGTAAGTTACAATATAGATTCAGAAATTGTAAACAAATATTAGTAAACTGATTCCAGCCATATATAATGCCATGCAGGGTTTGTTAAGAAATTCAAAATTCCTTACGTTGATTGATTTTTAAGTGTAACATACCACATTAACAGAATAAAAGAGGGAAGTCATTTCAATTAAGGCAGAAAAGTGACAAACAAATGTTATTTCATAGTTTAAAAAACTCCTAGGAAATAACAAAAAGGGAATTTCTTTAATTTCATACAGCATTCACCTAAAACACAAGTAGATAATTTACTTACTTAACAGGAAGCAAGTTAGAACTGGAGATGAACAACAGACTGGTTCCAAATCGGGAAAGGAGTATGTCAAGGCTGTATATTGTCACCCTGCATATTTAACTTACATGCAGAATACATCATGAGAAACGCTGGGCTGGATGAAGCACAAGCTGGAATCAAGATTGCCCGGAGAAATATCAATAACCTCAGATATGCAAATGACACCACCCTTATGGCAGAAAGTAAAGAAGATCTAAAGAGCATCTTGATGAAAGTGAAAAAGAAGAGGGAAAAAGTTGGCTTAAAACTCAACATTCAGAAAACTAAGATCATGGCATCGAGTCCCATCACTTCATGACAAATAAATGGGAAAACAATGGAAACAGTGGCTGACTATTTTGGGGGGCTCCAAAATCACTGCAGATGGTGATTGCAGCCATGAAATTAGAAGATGCTTACTCCTTGGAAGGAAAGTTATGACCAACCTAGACAGCATATTCAAAAGCAGAGACATTACTTTGCCAACAAAGGTCTGTCAAGTCAAGGCTATGGTTTTTCCAGGGGCCATGTATGGATGTGAGAGTTGGATTATAAAGAAGGCTGAGTGCAGAAGAATTGATGCTTTTGAACTGTGGTGTTGGAGAAGACTCTTGAGAGTCCCTTGGACTGCATGGAGATCCAACCAGTCCATCCTAAGGGTTATCGTTCCTGGATGTTCATTGGAAGGACTGATGTTGAAGCTGAAACTCCAGTATTTTGGCCACCTGATGTGAAGAGCTGAGTCATTTGAAAACACCCTGACATTGGGAAAGATTGAGGGCAAGAGGAGAAGGGGACGACAGAGGATGAAATGGTTAGATGGCATCACTGACTCAATGGACGTGAGTTTGGGTAAACTCCGGGAGTTGGTGATGGACAGGGAGGCCTGGCGTTCTGCGGTTCATGGGGTCGCAAAGAGTCGGACACGACTGAGCAACTGAACTGAACTGAACTGAATGGTTAGATGCTGAAAACGTCCCCGTTAAGTTTGTTACCTTTTTGTACTCAGTTTCTACATTAATTAAACTCTAGTCAGAAGACATATACCCTATAACATAGCTTTTTTTTTTAATTTGCTGAAACTTATTCTAAAATAATGTAAATATTATAACTGTATTACATGTGCTGGGGAAAAAAAGGTGTTTCCTGCAGTTATTTGGTACAGTGTTAAAGAATCCACTGAGTTTTTTAAATCTTGTTTAGTTTTACTGATATTTTGTCTGCTTGTTATATTAGCTACTAAGCAAGAGGTATCAAAAATTTCCCCTATTCACCAAAACCCACTGATTAATCATATGCCTCATGAAGAGTTGCAATAAAAAGTATATAACACCGTCCAGGAAGAAACCTACTCTAAAATAAATTGAGCCTGCATCAAATCAACTCTCCAGGACTATCTACCAACTTACTGGGAAATGAAAGGTAGAAAAGCAAAGGTAAACAAGATTATGAAGAAGCAATTAGTCAAATACAGAATATGGGTGTCCCATAGGATGAAGGATGCATTTGAACAATGGCTTGGAAAACCAACAAAAAGGGCAAGAATGGTTCAAAATAGAATATATTTGAGACAAGATTTTAATTTTCCACTGTGATTTCTGCTTATAACTATAACCATCTTTCTGTATGTATTATTTCAGTGATGTTTCTAGCTGCACACAACTTTAGAACTATTATATCTTCCTGGTGAATTGAGTGTTTTATTATAATACTGTTCCCCATTTTGCCTCTAGTAATGTTGTTTTATAGTTGGTTTTATATTTATGATATTACTATAGATACACCAGCTCTATTTAGATAGTATTTTATAGAGTATCTTTCCTGTTGTTTTAGTAAAATAACCATCTGAAAATGACTGGCTTTTAATTGGAGCACTTACTGCAATTATTGGTATATTTCTGCTTAAATAATCTATTGTCTTATTAATGTTTTAAATGTGTCCTGTTCTATGTTTTCGCTTTCTCTTTTCTTCTATGTTTATTTTACTAAGCTTTTTAAACATTGTAATTTTTGCAGTTATTATAATGGCTACCAGAGTTATTATAATGGATACATGTATTTTAGCATATTAAATCTACTGTTAATTGGTAATTTAAATTACAATCTCTTCCCAAGGAATTCAAGAATTTTAGAACACATTAGCCCAATTGATCCCCACATAACCCATATGCTATAATTGCTATATATTTTAATTCTATATATGCAGTTTATATTCATAATTTATTTATTACTTCTCTCATCCTTTATTTTTTCTTATTTCTCCAACATTCTCTCTGGGAACAGTTTTCTTCTGTCTGTAGAACTTCCTTTAGCTTTTAGTTTGGGTATTATGTACAAATCACTCACTCTTTTCTATTAATATGTCTATTCTGTTTTCCTTTTGAAGTCTATTTTTATAGGCCATAGAATTAATGATTAGCAGCTTTTTTTTTTCTTTTGGTTCATTGAGGACATTATTTCATTGTTCTCTGGCTCCCATTATTTTTGTTAAGAAGTCTCAGTTCAATTCAATTCAGTCGCTCAGTCGTGTCTGACTCTTTGTGACCCCATGAACCGCAACACGCCAGGCCTCCCTGTCCATCATCAACTCCCAGAGTTCACCCAAACTCATGTGCATCGAGTCGGTGATGCCATCCAGCCATCTCATCCTCTGTCATCCCCTTCTCCTCCTGCCCCCAATCGCTCCCAGCATCAGGGTCTTTTCCAATGAGCTTACTCTTTGTGTGAGGTAGCCAAAGTATTGGAGTTTCATCCTCAGTATCAGTCCTTCCAATGAACACCCAGGACTGATCTCCTTTAGGATGGACTGGTTGCATCTCCTTGCAGTCCAAGGGACTCTCAAGAGCCTTCTCCAACACCACAGTTCAAAAGCATCAATTCTTCTGCACTCAGCTTTCTTTACAGTCCAACTCTCACATCCATATGTGACCACTGGAAAAACCATAGCCTTGACTAGATAGACCTTTGTTGGTAAAGTAATATCTCTGCTTTTTAATGTGCTATCTAGGTTGGTCATAACTTTCCTAGGAGGAGTAAGTGTCTACTGGTAGATATTTCCTGCCTAGAATGTGGCCCAGGAAACAGCAGCATATTAAATCTTGTGTACCTTGTTATCTTTGATCGTGCTATGGAAATTTTATTGCAAGTGTAATTTGTAGAAATAATTTCAGCTTTATAAATACCCTATATTTTTCTAGGAAAGATAATAATTTTTTTTTCAGCCTTATGTCTTGAACCTAGCAATTTAGGATCATGTTAATGCTAGTGTTAAGGACAGAGATTTTTGAGGCTGACTCAAGCAACTCATACTATGATACAGTCCCTGTGACATCAAGTTTACTTGTGGCTCATCTTCACTCCCAGGATGCCACCCTTCAGGATCCCAGTCCAAAGTAGAAAGGCTTTGTATGGACTCCATCCCTAGTGGGTTCTGGAATCCAAATTTTTCAATCTCTATTAGAAGTACTTCTCTGTCAGAGAACTTTCTGATGATGGCAATTTATCTCTTTCCATCACACTTCACAGTGAGTTCATCAGCAAGTCATATGTTTTGTTTCACTGGAGAAACAGAGAACAGACCTATGGACATGGCAGGAGGAGAGAAGGGAGAAGCCGGGATGTATGGAAAGAGTAACCTGGAAATTTACAATACCATATGTAAAATAGATAGTCAATGGGAATTTGCTGTATGACTCTGGGAACTCAAACAGGGGTGCTGTGACAGGCTGAAGGGTGGGATGGGGTGGGAGATGGGAGGTAGGTCCAGAAGGCAGGGGACATGGGTGTACCAATAGCTGATTCATGTTGGTGTATGGCAGAAAACCACAACATTCCGTAAAGCAATTACTCTTTAGTGAAAAAAAAAAAAAAAAAAACTGGGAAAAATGTATCATTAATCTGTATCTGCTCCCAATCTGCAAAGCCCTCATCACCTCTTCTCTAAGCGACCTCAGTATCATCCTACCTTGTTTCTACCCTTGTCTCCTGTGATCCATTCACCAAACATTTAAAATCAGCCACACAATTCACATAAACCAGATTATGATGCCCCAGTTAAACATCTCTAAGAGCTTCCCATTGAATTTGGAGTGCCTTGTTTCTCTAACATGCAATTTTTTTACTTTGACCTTCAAGGCATTCCATGGTCTGGACCCTGCCTTTCTCTCTAGGCATACTAAAAAAATTTTTTTTTTAATGAATAATCCAAATTAGTTCCTGCTTTAGTTGCTTTGTACTTGCTGTTTCCTTTTTCTGAAAGAGCAGTTTCCTCATTATATCTCCTCTTGGACCCTCAGTTTCTCCTTGAATGTTGCGTCTTACAAGAGGACTTCAGTAAAAACAAACAAGAAGAGAAACCCAAGAGGCCCTCACTCACCATCCCATTTAAGTCCTTCTCTCTCTGGACTCTTGTGCTTTGCCTCATTTAACTTCATTAATAGCATTTACCAATCCCTGAAATTATGCTTTTTATTCCATGCAACAAATTCCAGTCAACAATAATGTGAAAATACCTCTTTTTATATAGGGGAGACACTGTTGAAAATGTCATAATTGTTTATAAAACTAAGTCAACAAAAAGAAGGAACACATAAAAGCATGTGACAGAATGTTGGCATATAGAAGATATCTAAATACATTTGCTGAAAGTCAGAATATAGAGCCCTGTACATCATACATAAATCATTCATCCAGTCATGGTCTTATGAATTCATCCTTCCCTTTTATACTTCATTCCAAATCTCTCATTCAATACCACTCAATTTCCTCCCCAATAAAACAGAATTTTTTTCAACCCCTCCCCACAAGAATTAACTACTAGTAATATATCCAAAGAAACAGTCACATTAGTAAGCAAATAACTGACACAAAAAGTACACTTTGATAGGGGGAAAAAAAAGAAAAACTAAATATTCTCTTAGAGCTAAGTACATCAAAATGTATCTTAGAGCTTAATTATATGCTGCCTTGAGGAAGACTTTAAGATATTTTCATGGAAGAAGTTAATGATAAGTTTTTCACTGAGAAAAACTGTAGAAGTAGATGTATAAAATGATAAAGCTTTTATTTTTAAAATACATGTCTCTATATATGCATATATTAAAATATGTAACATATTACTAAGTGAAACTGCCACTGGGGAAAAATTATTTACTATTTCTATATCTCTGCTTTAATATTTCATTCTACATATTATTTTTTTATAATAATGAAAGACCAAAGAAGCTACTCAGAAATTTAAAATATCACATCTCTTTTAATTTTGAACATCTCATTTAGCTGTATTTTTGCATCTTCATCTAATCAGCAATGACACTATTCTCAAGGTGTTAAAAATTACTAATACATTTGTAAGGTTTATGCTGTCTGGATTAATTTGTTCTTCCCACTTCATGTCTAGTCTGGTAAGCTCCTTCAGGAAACTTGCCACTCACCAATCAATGTTGTGATATCCCAAGCACAAATAGGTAAGGATGAATGACAGTCAGTGCATGTTGTAATGCTTAACTCTGTAAAATATTTCAAATCAGTTATCTCTCCCACTACCTTACCTTGGCTTTATTACACTGGACATTCCAGAGAGAAGTTATCTAATTTGAACATACTTTAGTTTACTTTGAGGGGTTCTGAATCTTCTGATGCATTAGATAATACTTATTACAATAATACTTTTTACAAGTCAGTTCAACTGGTAAACCTCACTTAAAAAAACAGCTCCCATTGCCCTTGTCTGAGCAAGTGTCTACATTTTGTTATACAAAATAAACACTTTAAGAAGAAAAACAATAAACTGTCATACACTGTCACATTCATCCCATAGAGTTATCTAATTATTTGCTAAAGGTGATTTTGCTTTTACTAACCCAAAATTCTTGGAAAAGTGGCCGGGAATATTGAAACACAATATGATTGGAAAACAAATCCAATCAGCCTGTTAATCTCTGTATTCCCTGACCCTTACACTTTAGCATTGAATCACCAGGGCTGGGCATGAATAGATAATTTGGTTCATAATAAATGGGCTGCAATAGTCGGATACAACTTAGTGACTAAAACCACCAAATGTTCAACAGAATTAGTATCCTAATGACTAAAACAGAATTATCCAAGGGCCCCTGTAAAATCAAGAAAATACAAGGAGTAAATTGAAACAGGTGCTAAATTATATGATTAAAGACTTTAGCCCTTTGAATTTGGATTTGAAACTAGACTTTGTTATTCGATGCTATTTTGTGAGTATCAGAAATCATATGAAATCAAACCACTCCTTGAAACTTGATAAACATGAAGAATTCTGAGCTCTTTAATTTGATGTAAGATGTGGCATAGAGCAGTTCTGGGTTCCCTTACCCTACTGCTCTCCACCTGGTGCCCTTTCCCTATAAAGTCTCTTGCTTTGTCAGCACGGGTGTCTCCTCGGACAATTCATTTCCGAGTGTTAGACAAGAGCACAGTTTCGGGCCCTGGAAGGGGTCCGCCTTCCTGCAACAAATGGCGACTCTGGCAGGGACTCTTCTTCGCTGAGACTGACATCCTGACCACTCAGGGTACTCAGGGGCCAGCTTGCCTGCCAATGGACCAGACCCAGTGGCCGCACCTGGGACCCTTTTGTCCCTGATCTCCTCCTGATGCGGACAACAGGCCAGAGTGCCCTGACTGGCCCCTACAGTGGATTGGTCTATAGAGAAGACAGCTGACCTGATCTCACCTTAAAATGATGCTCAAGCAGGAGAAACTACACTACACCAGGATGAGAAAGTGATGACATCAGAGCTACGTAGACAGCTTGCCCAAGATGCTGGACCTGATTTTTATGATCATTTATGTTTTCTTGACTTCTTAGACCTCTGCATATAAATCAAACGCTTTTCTATCATAGGCCTGATTCTATGCTAGTTGAATCAGGGATTGGAGGCAGGAGGAGAAGGGGACGACAGAGGATGAGGTGGCTGGATGGCATCACTGACTCGGTGGATGTGAGTCTGAGTGAACTCCGGGAGTTGGTGATGGACAGGGAGGCCTGGCGTGCTGCAATTCACGGGGTCGCAAAGAGTCGGACATGACTGAGCGACTGAACTGAACTAAACTGAAGATGTGACATGTCTCTAAAAACTCATTTGATGATTTAATACCAACTACAGCTGCCTGGTAATTCAAGAATACCTTTTATACTCAAATAATTGGGGCAATGTGGAACGTATTGAAAGAAAATACTGCATATTCAGGTGCAGTGAAACATCTAGACTAATTCACGTTTGCAGTTTTATTTTTAAATGAGAGAGCGATAAAGAGACAGACAGAGATAGAGACAGAAAGAGATTCCCTCACCAAACTCTCAACTTCTCTTATACATTGTGACTGCTTTCATATACGTTTTCAGAAAAGTTTCTTTGCAAGAGAACCAAAAAGTACAAGACAGGTATTTTTCCAGAGGAAATCTGTTTTTTCCCTCAAAGTGAGACTTGGTGAGATATAATTTAGATACAATAAAAACTGCAACAGCTTGAAGTGTAACGTTCTATACATTTCAACAGAGGTATACATAGTATATTCTCATCACCCTAAAATTTCTTTGTGGTCCTTTGTAGTTAATCCCTCTTCCCTCACTCTTAGTCTACTTAGGCAAATACTAATTTTAGCTGTGTCCCTATAATTTTTCCCGTTCCATTCTTATAAAATGTCATCTTTTGTGGCTTCTCTCACTTAAGTCTAATGTTTTTTTAAAAAGCAATCATGTTATTGCATTTAACTGCAGCTTATTCCTTTTTGCTGTTGAGTAGTAGTATTTCATTGGAGAAGGCAATGGCACCCTACTCCAGTACTCCCGCCTGGAAAATCCCATGGATGGAGGAGCCTGGTGGGCTACAGTCCAAGGGGTCGCTAAGAGTCGGACATGACTGAGCGACTTCATTTTCACTTTTCACTTTCATGCATTGGAGAAGGAAATGGCAACCCATTCCAGTATTCTCGCCTGGAGAATCCCAGGGATGGGGGAGCCTGGTGGGCTGCCGTCTATGGGGTCACACAGAGTCGGACACGACTGAAGCAACTTAGCAGCAGCAGCAGCAGCATTTCATTTGTTGATGTACCACAATTTGTTTATCCATTCACCAACTGATGAACATTTTGTTCATTTTCAGTTTGGGGTAAGCATGAACAGAGCTACTATAAACAGTAATGCAAAGTACTTGGATGGACATACTTTTTAATTTCTCTAGGACTACAATTTCTAGGCTATATGCACTGCATTATGGTAGATATTTAATAATTGTTTCCCCTGAAGAAAACTTTTATTTGTAGCATTTGCCAGTGTCTGAGTATAGACTCCCACTTAGCCTGTTTCAAGCTTCCCATATGGCACCACTAAAAGTGGAGTTGGATGAATGATTTGCATGAGTGAGTTAAGGACTGATTCCAACACAACAATGGTCATAATTTTACTTTATAAGAAACTGCCCAACTATTCTAAAGGGGCTTTGAAATGTCACATTTGCATCAGCAATGTATGAGAGTTCCAGTTGCTCTACGTTCTAGCTGGCATTTTTTATTATTCAAGTTTTAAAGCAATTTATTTTAACCACTCTATCAGGTATGTAACATTGTGGTTTTAATGTGACTTTCTTTAATGCCTGGTGATGTTGAACATCTTTTCTTATGCTTATTTGCCTTTTGCATCTTTCTGTTGAAGTGTCTGTTCAAATAATTTGCCTATTTTATTTTCTAATTATTGCATTTTGAGAATTTTTTGTACACTCTCAGTACAAGTCCTTTATTGGGTATTTGGTTGTAAATATTTTCTCGCAGTAAATTGTCATTTCATTTTTTGCTACTATCTTTTAAAAAAGCACATGTTTTTAGTGTTTATAAAGATAGCATATTCAAAAAAAGAGCCTTTACCTTGCCAACAAAGGTCCATCTAGTCAAGGCTATGGTTTTTCATGTGGTCATGTATGGATGTGAGAGTTGGATTGTGAAGAAGGCTAAGCGCCAAAGAATTGATGCCTTTGAACTGTGATGCTGGAGAAGACTCTTGAGAGTCCCTTGGACTGCAAGAGATCCAACCAGTCCATTCTGAAGGAGATCAGCCCTGGGATTTCTTTGGAAGGAATGATGCTAAAGCTGAAACTTCAGTACTTTGGCCACCTCATGCGAAGAGTTGACTCACTGGAAAAGATTCTGATGCTGGGAGGGATTGGGGGCAGGAGGAGAAGGGGACAACAGAGGATGAGATGGCTGGATGGCATCACTGACTCGATGGACGTGAGTCTGAGTGAACTCCTGGAGTTGGTGATGGACAGGGAGGCCTGGCATGCTGCGATTCATGGGGTTGCAAAGAGTCGGACATGACTGAGCAACTGAACTGAACTAAACTGAAAGTTCAACTTGTCATTTTTTTTTCATTTATGATATCTGCTTTTTTATCCTAAAAAATATTTGCCAAATCCCAGTTACAAATACATATTCCTGTAATTTCTTCTGAAACTCAAATGTCCAGTACAACAGCCACCAGTTACACATAGATATTTTAACTTCAAATTCATTAAAATTAAATAAAGTTAAAACTTCAGTTCCTAAGTTGCACTAATCACATTTCAAGTGCTCAGTAACCTGACTAGCTAGTGGCTATCCTATCCGACAGAGTAGCTACTGAACGCTTAGATTTTGGTGTACCGTTCCTTTTGTACATCACTCACCTAAAAGTTCGATAGCTTTAGGTTTTACATTTAGTCTCTAATATATTTCAAGTCAATTTTTGCATATGGTGTGATACATGGGTAGAGTCTTTGTTTTTGCATATGAATTTCAAATTGTTCCAGCAACATTTTTGAAATCTACTTTCCTTTTTACTACCATAACAATTTTTGTATGTCAAAGTAGACACAAGACTTTACCTTTGGCATTTTTATGATTTCTTTCAAAAAAAGGGCATACCTGAGGATAAAATGTTAGAGATCAAAAACCGTGGTTGAGTTAAAAAAAAAAAAAGTTGTTACTCATCACTCAGTCTTGACTGACCCTTTGCGACCCTATGAATGGTAGCCTGTCAAGACCCACTGCCCATGGGCTTCTCCAGCCAAGAATACTCAGTGGGTAGTCATTCCATTCTCCAGAGGATCTTCCCAACCCAGGGATAAAACCCAGGTCTCCTGCATTGTAGGTGAATTCTTTACTGTCTGAGCCACCAGGGTGGTTGAGTTAGGGTCATCAAATTCACTTGGAGAAAACTGTATTCTCTACCACCTTTTGTCTTCTGAACCAACATCTGTTTCTGACATCCTTCCTGTCTGTTAGGCTTTAGGTGATTAATCTGTGAGTACCAGGTAGATTAAGCCTGGTTTGCACAGGGAGGCAGCTCAATTGCAAGGGAAATTCTGCCTCTTACAAAGAAACTAATTGAATGATCCAAAATATGAAAATACTAATTTGTATTATTATATAGAAATGGGTCTCTGAAAAGAGACCTCTATAGTGGGAAACAAGTGTGAGTATGTTTTCTTTTTACTTTATTTAGTAGAAAAAATATATTTCTCACATGAACTTTGGTATTTTTATTTTCCCATTATAATTCTGCTTTAAAGAAAAAAGTAAATATCAGATTCTGGGTTTTATCACAAAACCTTCCGTTAGGTTCTGTGCCTTTTCATTTCCACTTAGTAAGTAAATTTGATAAACATAGTTTTGCTTTAAGAACAACCATAGGATTGAGGGAACCTCACCTTGATTTTGCAAGTTTTCTCAAATAACTATGGCAGTAAAATAAAACATGCTGTTTTTAACTGGCTGAACATTTTAGAGACCCCAAACTGTGTGGACCTGACGAAGTAGAAAATATTAAGAAGAGGTGGCAAGAATACACAGAAGAACTGTACAAAAAAGATCTTCACAACCTAGTTAATCACAATGGTGTGATCACTCACCTAGAGCCAGACATCCTGGAATGTGAAGTCAAGTGGGCCTTAGGAAGCATCACTATGAACAAAGCTAGTGGAGGTGATGGAATCCCAGGTGAGCTATTTCAAATCCTAAAAGATGATGCTGTGAAAGTGCTGCACTCAATATGTCAGCAAATTTGGAAAACTCAGCAGTGGCCACAGCACTGGAAAAGGTCAGTTTTCATTCCAATCCCAAAGAAAGGCAATGCCAAAGAATGCTCAAACTACTGCACAATTGCACTCATCTCACACGCTAGTAAAGTAATGCTCAAAATCCTCAAGGCAAGCTTCAGCAATATGTGAACCGTTAACTTCCAGATGTTCAAGCTGGTTTTAGAAAAGGCAGAGGAACCAGAGATCAAATTGCCAACATCTACTGGATCATTGAAAAAGCAAGAGAGTTCCAGAAAAACATCTATTTCTGTTTTATTGACTATACCAAAGCCTTTGACTGTGTCAATCACAATAAACTGTGGAAAATTCTGAAAGAAATTCCACCTGACCTGCCTCTTGAGAAACCTGTATGCAGATCAGGAAGCAACAGTTAGAACTGGACGTGGAACAACAGACTGGTTCCAAATAGGGAAAGGAGCATGCGAAGGCTGTATATTGTCACCCTGCTTATTTAACTTCTATGCAGAGTATATCATGAGAAATGCTGGGCTGGAGGTAGCACAAGCTGGAATCAAGATTGCCGGAAGAAATATCAATAACCTCAGATATGCAGATGACACCACCCTTATGGCAGAAAGTGAAGAGGAACTAAAGAGCCTCTTGATGAAAGTGAAAGAAGAGTGAAAAAGTTGGCTTAAAGCTCAACATTCAGAAAACGAAGATCATGGCATCCGGTCCCATCACTTCATGGCAAATAGATGGGGAAACAGTGGAAACAGTGGCTCATTTTATTTTATTTTATTTTTTGGCTCCAAAATCACTGCAGATGGTGATTGCAGCCATGAAATTAAAACACACTTACTTCTTGGAAGGAAAGTTACGGCCAACCTAGATAGCATATTCAAAAGCAGAGACATTACTTTGCCAGCAAAGTTCCATCTAGTCAAGACTATGGTTTTTCCAGTGGTCATGTATGGATGTGAGAGTTGGACTATAAAGGCTGAACACTGAAGAATTGATACTTTTGAACTGAGGTGTTGGAGAAGACTCTTGAGAGTCCCTTGGACTGCAAGGAGATCCAACCAGTTCATCCTAAAGGTGATCAGTCCTGGGTATTCCTAGGAAGGACTGATGTTGAAGCTGAAACTCCAATACTTTGGCCACCTGATGCGAAGAGCTGACTCATTTGAAAAGACTCTGATGCTGGGAAAGATTCAGGGCAGGAGGAGAAGGGGACAACAGAGGATGAGATGTTGGATGGCATCACTGACTCAATGGGCACGGGTTTGGGTAAGCTCTTGGAGTTGGTGATGGACAGGGAGGCCTGGCATGCTGCAGTTCATGGGGTTGCAAAGAGTTTGATACGACTGAGCAACTGAACAGAACTGAACTGAAACAATGTTTGACACAACTGTGTTTTAGTCATTTGAAATGTCTCCAGTTAGATGGGACTCTTAAATTATTATTGCAATATATATCAACCAACATTTCTGTTTGGAAAATTGCTTAGATCTTTAAACTTTTATATAAGGGACTAAAGAGTAACTATCTTATTCTTTGCATGCCAGTGATCTCTGTCACAAGTACTTGACTCTGCTGTTGCAGCACAAAAACAGTTACAGACAATATGTAAACAAATTAGTTCAGTTTTTTTTCAATAAAACTTTACCTAAAAAAATAGAGGCTGTGGGCCTGACCTGGACCCTGGTTTAGAGTTAAAGATCTTCACTCCCATTTTGTTAAAAGACAGGAAGTTCATTCCAAAGTAATAGTGTACAATAAATGAAATATAAAGGTAATTAATTTCCTTGAAAGGTGACAATATATTCTAGGTTTGTGATATT
This sequence comes from Bos indicus, assembly GCF_029378745.1. Taxonomy (NCBI): domain Eukaryota; kingdom Metazoa; phylum Chordata; class Mammalia; order Artiodactyla; family Bovidae; genus Bos; species Bos indicus. The sequence goes on from NC_091781.1 coordinate 33,275,200, forward strand.
TTTAATTCCAATAAAAAATTAATGATGTTTTTCTGTTAATGTATTTCACAATATTTACATATATTTTTCTCATTTAAAATTTTTATATCTGCCATACATCTTCTTAATTGAATGATGTAATGATTCTTAGGGAATTGTCCTTGGAATTGTTCAATGCCAGTTTATCACTTTGGTGGTTAGTTAAATAAACACAGTAGACCCATATTAGTATGAATGTTGGCAGTCTCCCAAGCCTCTTAATGATCAGGGTAAGAGACTGGTATAAAGTGGCTACTGAGTTTAGAATGGGACAATTATAATAATAAAAGCAATAAAGATCAATTATTATAGGCAAGATGGCTTAACATTAGACTTCAAATTCCTATAGTGCACTGGAGACACACGAATGATAAGTCAGTAAGTTAGGTTGACAAAAGACATATGCAAATAAAGAAGGAGTCTTAAGCCAATGGGAAGGAGTAATCAAAAACTTGCGTTCAAAGCTTGACTCTGCTACTTATTAACTTTAGGATTTGGGAAAATCATTTACACTCTCTGAACCTCAGGTTTTCTCATCTTTACAATATGGGTAAGAAAAGAACCCACTTCCTATGTTCTACGAGGATTGAATGATATGATCGTTTTAAGTGCTTAGAGGGCTTCCTTGGTAGCTCAGCTGGTAAAGAATCTGCCTGCAATGAGGAGACCCAGGTTCAATTCCTGGGTCGGGAAGAGCCCCTGGAGAAGGGGTAGGCTACCCACTCCAGTATTCTTGGGCTTCCCTAGTGGCTCAGTCAGTAAAGAATCTGCCTGCAATATAGGAGACCTGGGTTCAATCACTGGGTTGGGAAGATCCATGCCATGGAAGGCATGGCAACCCACTCCAGCATTTTTGCCTGGAGAATCCCCATGAACAGAGGAGCCTGATGGGCTACTGTCCATGGGGTTGTAAAGAGTCAGAGAGGACTGAGCAACTAAGCACAGCACAGAACAATACAAGGTGCTTAGAACAGAACCAGGTACATAGCAAACCTTCAATGAATATTAACTACTTATTCATTACTTATTTTTACAGTGCTGGTTAGTTACTCACTATTATATTATTACTTATTATTATAGTACTGAAACCAGTAACTTAGAAATTCCTTGTAAACTAGGAATTCTAATAATCTTCCAGACAGTAATTCACCACCAGTGAAAGTTACTAAAACCTGTGTGTTTCCCCTGAGCCTTGGTAAGTAACTGGCTAATGGGATAAACACATGCAAAAATGTTAATTGCTGCTCATGAAAAATATAGATGTATTTGCACCCCTGAAGAACTTTCTATATTTCAACAAATATTCAGTGTTAAAACTCAAGGAATGAATTGCTAATGCTGACATCACTGTGACAGTAGTTAATAAGCATATTTACGAACAAGAAAATCTTTAAACACACTTAGCCCATGACACTTCCAACCTAAAAGCATAAGGCTATCCTTCTAGCAGCTTATCCCTCTGCATCTCCTCCTAAAGAGCAGGTGCTCAAGGGTCTGAGCACGCCTGACCAACACTGGAGGGGCAGGAAGCAAGAGTACAAATGGAGATCCTCTCTCCAGCCTGCCTCCCTTCTCTTATGCCTGATACCAGTCTCTGGTCTTAAGAGTTAAGCACATGATTTCAGATACCCATGTCCTTTATCCCCAATACAGAAATATCTACCCTTTGGTCACGCCATGTCTATACACCCTAAACATCCTTTCCTTACCTTGATAGAATAAACTCAGGCAAAGAGAGTCTGAAAACAGGTTCAGGGTGTACTGAGAATCCTGGGGTTTCAAATATTCACAGCCTGGGAGGTAGAGAGGGCATGGGTTCTGGATGGACACAGTTCTGGGCCTGAAGATTCCCATGGGAAGGGACACAACTGGCAGAGAGCAGAGCTGGACCCTAAGGACCAAAGCCGAGAACAGGGCTAGTTGGCCTGGGTGTGAGGATGGTATTGCTATAAGTGATGAAAAATCTAAGAACCAGACAATTATGTGGTTTTCTTCCTGGCAAGTGGTGGAAATAGATTCCTAATTGAGATAGCCTGCAAGGCCAGGCATCTTTTTCCTATCATCCCAGAAATTGATCAGTGAAGTTCTAATAATCATAATACAGAATAGCAAATTACAGATTTTATTATATAACCATGGTTCTGAGACTCAGTGCCAGCTAAAATTTTGTGTGTATAGATAGCAATTCATTATGGGAAATAAAAGCTTCCTGTGCATGTGATGAGTTAACTGACATTAATGCCTCTACCCAGTCCCCTCCCTTATTAATTAGGTTAGTATAAAACCCTGCTATACATATAATTGAATGCTTGGATAGCACTATAGGATGTCACAAAATTATAATATCACCGTTACCTGAGAGGTAGATAATTGAATGGTAGTAAAGCAACAGGCTTTTAAATCCTAAGCTCAGGGTATTTAAAGAACTGGAAAGTGATTTCAGAATTTTTTGTTGGGGGAGAATTTTAGGAGAATTGTCTCCTCTAAACTTTAAGAAATCCCATCAGCCTCACAGCGCAAGCCACTCTTGATGTGTCTTGCTGAAATGAATTAGCACGGAAGGAAAGAAAGAAATCATTTCCACCAGAATCTAAAGCTATAATTTCGAGTAGAAATGACAAAAAGTTACTGTAACACCTTTATCTTTATTCTTGTAAAAAGTGAAACACAGTCTGGGATGCCTTTTTGTCTTTGACAAGGCATTTGATTGTTAAATAAAGTCTCACCCTACCCCTTCTCTGAAGAAAAAGCTAAGCTCATTTAATACTCCTTGGGCAAAATCCTCCCAGCCTCAGCCTTCTCATAAGAGCTGGACAGCTTTCTAGTTCTACTGCTGCTCCCCTTTTCTCTGCTTCAAAACCGAGGGAGGCTCTTTCTATTGCATAACCTCTCTATTTTGATGTATGGGACATTTGAGACCTCCCTTCTCTACAGAGATTCATCTTGTGCCTTTCCCACAGTCAGGACAGGGTCTACACCTTCCAGAACCTGGAGTGGTTGTCCACATCCCTAAGCATATGGTGCTGGCCAAGTGTGAAAACACCAACTTCCACTGTTTCTCAGCCTTCTGTTTCTGCTCCTGGCTACAGCAATCTGCATTTCCCCCTGCATTTTCTCAAACTAGGAGCTTCTTAAGGAGAGGAATGGAATTTCACTTATCCCTGATTTCAGAGCGTAGTACTGGAAACACAATATGTGCTCAGGAAGTATTTCTTTATCAATTCATTGCAAGGAATATCAGGAAATATCCCTTTATTAATTAATGGATTGATGTTGGATAAACAGATAGCTGGAATAATAAATGATGATCAGGAAAAGAATGCTTAGATTTGCATTGAGCTGAATGCAGTCTAAAGGTTCACAGCAGACCTACTGACAAGCAGTTTTAAACACTGAATTTGGGGCTAGGATTATGAAATCACAGTATCCATCTACTGGACCTAAGAGTCCTGCTGCTGCTGCTGCTGCTGCTAAGTCACTTCAGTTGTGTCCGACTCTGTGTGACCCCATAGATGGCAGCCACCAGGCTCCCCCATCCCTGGGATTCTCCAGGCAAGAACACTGGAGTGGCTTGCCATTTCCTTCTCCAATGCAGGAAAGTGAAAAGTGAAAGTGAAGTCGCTCAGTCATGTCTGACTCTTAGCAACCCCATGGATTGCAGCCTACCAGGCTCCTCCATCCATGGGATTTTCCAGGCAAGAGTACTGGAGTGGGGTGCCATTGCCTTCTCCACTAAGAGTCCTAGACTGAGCCAAAAGCCTCTTTATATATGACTGGCAATCTTAGCACCTCTCTCTACCGTAACTATCTTCCCTTATAATAATGTATACATATGTTTGTTGTTACCCACTTCCCTACCACACACTTCCTTGAGGCATGTATCCCATCTTATGACTGTATGCAGGTCAAGAAGCAACAGTTAGAACTGGACTTGGAACAACAGACTGGTTCCAAATCGGGAAAGGAGTACATCAAGGCTGTATATTGTCACCCTGCTTATTTGACTTATATTTAGAATACATCATGAGAAATGCTGGGCTGGATGAAGTACAAGCTGGAATCAAGATTGCCAGGAGAAATATCAATAACTTCAGATATGCAGATGACACCACCGTTATGGCAGAAAGCAAATAAGAACTAAAGAGCCTCTTGATGAAAGTGAAAGAGGAGAGTCAAAAAGTTAACTTAAAACTCAACCTTCAGAAAACTAAGATCATGGCATCTGGTCTCATCACTTAATGGCAAACAGACGGGGAAACATTGACAGACTTTATTTTTCTGGGCTCCAAAATCACTGAAGGTGGTGACTGCAGCCATGAATTTAAAAGATGCTTACTCTTTGGAAGAAAAGTTATGACCAACCTAGACAGCATATTAAAAAGCAGAGACATTACTTTGCCAACAAAGTTCTGTCTAGTCAAGGCTATGGGGTCATGTATGGATATGAGCGTTGGACTGTAAAGAAGGCTGAGAACTGAAGAATTGATGCTTTTGAACTGTGGAGTTGGAGAAGACTCTTAAGAGTCCCTTGGACAGCAAGGATATCCAACCAGTCCATCCTAGAGGAAATTAGTCCTGAATATTCATTGGGAGGACTGATGTTGAAGCTGAAACTCCAATAATTTGGCCACCTGATGTGAAGAGCTGACTCATTAGAAAAGACCCTGATGCTGGGAATGATTGAAGGCGGGAAGGACAGAGGATGAGATGGTTCTATGGGATCACTGACACAATGGATTGGAGTTTGAGTAAGCTCCAGGAGTTGGTGATGGACAGGGAAGCCTGGCGTGCTGCAGTCCATCAGGTTGCAAAGAGTCTGATACAACTGAGCAACTGAACTGAACTGATGACTGGCATGATGCATTGCAAATGAGTAGTGACCAATAAGTATTTGATGACTCAATGAATCAAAGAAGTAGAACCTAGGAAGACTTGGGTTCCTAAAAATTCTCTGAGATAGAAAAGTAAATGCCTAAATACATTAATTTTAATTCTTTGCATTTCAGAGCTTTGGGAACTGAGGCTTAAAAGATCCAAGGGCTACTCTCAAATCACAAGGCAGTTGGGGTAGGGGAGTAGCACAGCAGAGTACAACATTCTGCTCTTCTTAAGAAAACACTAGTCATTCATTTGGATGTACAATGCAAAGAAATAGAGGAAAACAACAGAATGGGAAAGACTAGAGATCTCTTCAAGAAAATTAGAGATACCAAGGGAACATTTCATGCAAAGATGGGCTCCATAAAGGACAGAAATGGTATGGACCTAACAGAAGCAGAAGATATTAAGAAGAGGTGGCAAGAATACACAGAAGAACTGTACAAAAAAGATCTTCACGACCCAGATAATCACGATGGTGTGATCACTGACCTAGAGCCAAACATCCTGGAATGTGAAGTCAAGTGGACCTTAGAAAGCATCACTACAAACAAAGCTAGTGGAGGTGATGGAATCCCAGTTGAGCTATTTCAAATCCTGAAAGATGATGCTGTGAAAGTGCTGCACTCAATATGCCAGCAAATTTGGAAAACTCAGGGGTGGCCACAACACTGGAAAAGGTCAGTTTTCATTCCAATCCCAAAGAAAGGCAATGCCAAAGAATGCTCAGACTACCACACAATTGCACTCATCTCACACGCTAGTAAAGTAATGCTCAAAATTCTCCAAGCCAGACTTCAGCAATACGTGAACCGTGAACTTCCAGATGTTCAAACTGGTTTTAGAAAAGGCAGAGCAACCAGAGATCAAATTGCCAACATATGCTGGATCATCGGAAAAGCAAGAGAGTTCCAGAAAAGCATCTATTTCTGCTTTATAGACTATGCCAAAGCCTTTGACTGTGTGGATCACAATAAACTATGGAAAATTCTGAAAGAGATGGGAATACCAGACCACCTGACCTGCCTCTTGAGAAATCTATATGCAGGTCAGGAAGCAACAGTTAGAACTGGACATGGAACAACAGACTGGTTCCTAGCAGGAAAAGGAGTACATCAAGGCTGTATATTGTCACCCTGCTTATTTAACTTACATGCAGAGTACATCATGAGAAATGTTGGGCTGGAAGAAGCACAAGCTGGAATCAAGATTGCCCGGAGAAATATCAATATCCTCGGATATGCAGATGACACCACCCTTATGGCAGAAAGTGAAGAGGAACTAAAAAGCCACTTGATGAAAGTGAAAGAGGAGAGTGAAAAAGTTGGCTTAAAGCTCAACATTCAGAAAACGAAGATCATGGCATCTGGTCCCATCACTTCATGGCAAATAGATGGGGAAACAATGGAAACAGTGTCAGACTTTATTTTTTGGGGCTCCAAAATCACTGCAGACGGTGACTGCAGCCATGAAATTAAAAGACGCTTACTCCTTGTAAGGAAAGTTATGATCAACCTAGATAGCATATTGAAAAGCAGAGACAATTGCTTTGCCAACAAAGGTCCATCTAGTCAAGGCTATGGTTTTTCCAGTGGTCATGTATGGATATGAGAGTTGGACTGTGAAGAAAGCTGAGTGCCGAAGAATTGATGCTTTTGAACTGTGGTGTTGGAGAAGACTCTTGAGAGTCCCTTGGACTGCAAGGAGATCCAACCAGTCCATTCTAAAGGAGATCAGTCCTGGATGTCTTTGGAAGGACTGATGCTAAAGCTGAAACTCCAATACTTTGGCCACCTCATGCAAAGAATTGACTCATTGGAAAAGACTCTGATGCTGGGGGGAATTGGGGGCAGGAGGAGAAGGGACAACAAAGAATGAGATGGCTGGATAGCATCACCGATTCAATGGACATGAGTTTGGGTAAACTCCAGGAGTTGTTGATGGACAGGGAGGTCTTTCATGCTGTGATTCATGGGGTCACAAAGAGTCGGACACGACTGAGAGACTGAACTGAACTGAACTGAATATAAACCTTTAAAAAATAACCACACTTCAAAATGTCTTCAGTTAGGAGGTTGTGAATGTTTTTACTATTTGAGGCATTCAGTTATTGAGTTCTATCATGAGTCTTTTAGGACACTAAATCCACTGCAAAGTTTTGCCTGGAAGGAATAACATAGTTCTACATAATGAGAACCCAAACCAATCCTTTGAAGACAATGGCAGTTACTCATATTGACTGCTTAGCATGTGCTGGTCACTAGGAGCATTACATGAGTCATTTACCGTTTTACATATAAGAAAACAGGAGGGACAGCCTGTGGACACTTTCATGCAGAGCTTGTGAGGAAGCAGAATTGGGATCCATATTTTTCTGACACTGGGGGTGTCATCTGGATCACCATGCTGTGAGGGTTCTCTTCCAGTGAGGCTGTCAAGTATGGTAGAAAGAGCTTCTGCCCCAAATCTCTGTTGGGGAAATACGTCCAGTGCTAGACATTTCCATGGTTGTCTGGTAATCTCTCTATCATAGTCCTTACTAAACTTCACTGTGAATATACTCATTCAACAAGCATTTATGGAGCACTTATGAAGTGCCAGGAACTGGGTACAGCAGGCACAAGACCAATGAAATACCCTGATCCATCTTTCTGCCAGACTGTAAGCTACATAAAGGAAAAAGACACATTGCCCTTCTTCACTCTCCTATCGTTATTGAAGGATGAGATAATTCAATCTAACTGTATTCAAAGCACCAAATAACTGTTCTGAGACAACAGAATACAAGCCCAAGCTGTACATGAAAAGATATTTCATTTGATGCTCATTTCAGGACAAATGGGAAATGTTTCATATTGGTTTGCCATGAAGTGAACACAGGATCAAACGTAGATCGTGATGAAAAACAAACAGAAGAGATAATTTGTTTGCTTACTCAAACTTATATAGAAACAAATTCTTCTTCAACCTGAACATAAGTATTATGGCCTTGAGGCTGAAAGGTGTTTCTTTCATTTAAGGGATATGATAGGAAAGAAGTGTCCTGTGTAAAACTCTATGTTAATGAAGTGGCAATTCTGTCATTATCATCATGAGAAACCCAATCCCATTGTGATCTCTACTGTGTTTTTCTGTCAGATGATCATTTCTTTTAGGATGTGCTCATGGTGAACATTGGGCAAGAAATGAATCTATGGAGACAATTCTTTTGCTTTAGTAAGAATGATCCCAGAGCATCTGTTATTAAATCCGTCAGCTCTCAAAAACATGGTATAGAGAGAAAAGCACATCTAGGGAAAGAACTGTTCACTCTTATCCCAAGACACCACTTTACCTGTTGTGTGAGCCTGGGGGCAGACACCTGCTGGATGGCAGTTAGGTGTTTACAAAACCCTCCAGTCTTCACCCTGGCTCTTCATCATTATCTCTGAGAATAACTTTCCAAAACTCTCACTTTTAATCTATATGAAAGTGCTTTGTGATTATAACTCTCTGAAGGTGTAGGGAATATATGTGTATATGTATTATTTAGACTTGGTCCATAGTAATAGAGTGTTCTATTGACTATCAAGTTGCTATAATAGTTTAATTTAAAGTTTAGGATTATAGGCTTTGTTGTTTTAAATCCCAGGTCTTCCATTTACAAGCTGTGTGATCTTGGAGAAGTTACCTAACCTTTCTGAGCATTAGTTTCCATAGGGGGAAAATGTAACTAATATTCCAATCTCACAGAGTTACTGGAATAACAGAATAAGACAATGTATCCAAAGCACTGTGGTACAGTGAGAGGCAGGAAATTCTCTGAAGTCTGCTATTATGGCAAGTCATTTAGCCTCTTTGAGCCCTGTTTCTTCATCTGCAAAATGGGGACACTAAGAGTACCTAATCCATTGACCATTTTGCCAGGAATAAATTAATTAATGCATGCAAAGTATTTAACATATTTTCTGAGACACAATAAGTGCTCAAATGTCACTTACTGTCAATATTATTATTATCATCACCACCACCATCATCTTTAATCTGTTGGAGGGCAGGAACCATGGCTTACAAATGTTTCTTCAAGACAGATCTTGGGTAGCTAAATATACCTTAGTAATTTTGTTTGCTTATCATGGGACTTGGAGGTGAAATACCTACAGAGTAAGGACATGCCACCAGGGAAGAAAGGCTCTGACACTAAATAGTAAGGTATTCAACTGACAATATGAAAAACCAATGCGTTCCAGGACTAATTGTAAAAAGTGTTTCAAGACTGAGTGTCCACAGGCTTGAACAGCACCAGGCAAAGGTGTATCATTGCAGAAATATCTTTGAATCCTACTCTTTGAATTAATAAAATCCCCTTTACTGGCAATACCACTTAAAAGAAACTTGGGCAGGTTTTCACTTGATCTGATATCAAGAACCAGAAATTCCCTCTCATGGGAAGTGAGAAATGAGAGACTGTACTCAGCAGAGTTAAGAACCTAAGAGCTCTATCAAACATGAGCAGAACAAGAGTGTCCAGGGAGCTGCAAACACACTTTGGAAAACAGCCAATCAGATCTCGCTTGCTTGAAGACGAGGGACCAGAATGTCACTTGCTTGAGGCCAAGTCACTGAAGGGCCTCTGAGAGGGTCACAGTCCATTCTCCGTGATGGGTGGCTTTGTACACTGCTGTAGGAGTAATTCCATGGGACCCCCAACAGTTATGCTACAGGTTGACTCCTTGTTAGACAGAGAAAAATGATTATCAAGAACTAAAGCAAATTTCAGCTATGGTTAAGAACCAAAAAAATATTGCTGCAATGTATGTCAAAGAGTGTTCTGTCTTTTTTCCCCCTAGGAGTTTTATAATTTCTGGTCTTAGATTTAGGTCTTTAATCCATTTTGAGTTTATTGAATATTCACTGAAGCACTATTTACAATGGAGCAATCTAAATGTCCATCAATAGAAGGACAGATGAAGAAGATGTGGCATATATATATGTATATATATATATATATATATATATATAAAATGAATATTACTCAGCCATAGAAAGAATGAAATAATACCATTTGTAACAACGTGGATGGACCTAGAGATTACCACACTGAGTGAAGTAAGCCAGGCAGAGAAAGACAAATATCATATGCTATCACTTATATGTGGAATCTAAAAAAATGATACAAATAAACTTATATATAAAACAGAAATAGACCCTGGACATAGAAAACAAATTTATGCTTACCAAAATGAAAGAGGGGGAGGGATAAATTAGGAATTTAAGAGTAACATATACACACTACTATATATAAAATAGACAATCAACAAGGAAGAAACATATAGCACAGTGAACTATGGTCAGTATTTTAAAATTACCCATAAGGGAAATAATCTTAAAAAAATATATATATTTATAAACATATACACATAAAACTGAATCACTTTGCTCAACATCTGAAACTAACACAACACTGTAAATCAACTATACTTCAATAGGGGCTTCCCAGGTGGTGCTAGTGGTAAAGAACCCACCTGCCAAGGCAGGAGACATAAGAGATACAGCTTCAATGATCCATTGGAGGAGGGAATGGAGACCCACTCCAGTATTCTTGCCTGGAGAATCCCATAGACAGAGGAGCCTGGTGGACTGAGGTCCATAGGGTCACACAGAGTCAGACACGACTGAGGAAACTTAGCATTCATGCATGTATACGTCAAGAAAGTATAGAGCTAAAGCAAATTCCACTTATGGTTGAGAATCAAAATCCATGTTCTACTTTTCCTTTTCTCCATTTTTCCTCTATTTTTCACATCACTTTATAAGTTGATACCTGGTGATGTGAAATAGGAAATTAACATTCACTGAGTACCTGTGATGTGCAATTTACACAATATAGGATCAGCATAGTACAATCGCTTAGTCGTGTTCAATTCTTTGTGACCCCATGGACTGCAGCACGCCAGGTTTCCCTGTCCATCACCAACTCCCAAAGCTTCCTCAAACTCAAAGTCCATTGAGTTGGTGATGCCATCCAACTATCCCATCCTCTGTTATCCCCTTCTCTGCCTTCCTTCAATCTTTCCCAGCATCAGGGTCTTTTCTAATGAGTCAGTTCTTCACATCAGGTGCCAAAGTACTGGAGTTTCATCTTCAGCATCAGTCCTTCCAACGAATATTCAGGACTGATTTGCTTTAGGATGGACTGGTTGGATCTCCTTGCTGTCCAAAGGACTCTCAAAAGTCTTCTCCAACACCACAGTTCAAAAGCATCAATTCTTTGACACACAGTTTTCTTTATAGTCCAACTCTCATATCCATACATGACTACTGGAAAAACCATAGCTTTGACTGGACAGATCTCTGTTGGTAAAGTAATGTCTCTGCTTTTTAATATGCTCTCTAAGTTGGTCATAACTTTTCTTCCAAGGAGTAAGCGTCTTTTAACTTCATGGCTGTAGTCACCATCCGCATTGATTTTGGAGCCAAAAAATAAAATCTCTAACTGTTTCCATTGTTTCCCATCTGTTTGCCATGAAGTGATGGGACCAGATGCCATGATCTTAGTTTTCTGAATACTGAGTTTAAGCCAACTTTTTCACTCTCCTCTTTCACTTTCATCAAGAGGCTCTTTAGTTCTTCTTTGCTTTCTGCCATAAGGGTGGTGTCATCTGCATATCTGAGGTTATTGATATTTCTCTGGCAATTTTGATTCCAAACTGTGCTTCCTCCAACCTAGCGTTTCTCATGATGTACTCTGTATATAAGTTAAATAAGCAGGGTGACAATATACAGCCTTGATGTACTCCTTTCCCAATTTGGAACCAGTCTGTTGTTCCATGTCCAGTTCTAACTGTGGCTTCTTGACTTTCATACAGATTTCTCAGGAGACAGGTCAGGTGGTCTGGTATTCCCATCTCTTGAAGAATTTTCCACAGTCTACTGTGATCCACACAGTCAAAGGCTTTGGCATAGTCAATAAAGCAGAAGTAGATGTTTTTCTGGAACTCTCTCTATTTTTCCATGATCTAATGGATGTTAGCAATTTGATCTCTGGTTCCTCTGCCTTTTCTGAATTAGCTTGAACTTCTGGAATTTCATGGTTCATGTACTGTTGAAGCCTGGCTTGGAGAATTTTCAGCATTACTTTGCTAGTGTGTGAGATGAGTGTGGTTGTGCAGTAAGTAGTGTGAGCATTCTTTGGCATTGTCATTCTTTGGGATTGGAATAAAAAATGACCTTTTCCAGTCCTGTGGTCTCTGCTGATCTTTCCAAATTTGCTGGTGTATTGAGTGCAGCATTTTCACAGCATCATCTTTTAGGATTTGAAATAGCTCAACTGGAATTCCATCACCTCCACTAGCTTTTTTAGTAGTGAGGCATCCTAAGTCCCACTGGACTTCACATTCCAGGATGTCCAACTCTACATGAGTGATCACACCATCATGATTATATGACTCATGATCTTTTTTGTACAGTTATTCTGTGTATTCTTGCCACCTCTTCTTAATATCTTCTGCTTCTGTTAGGTCCATACCGTTTCTGTTCTTTATCGAGCCCATCTTTGCATGAAATGACAAATGTGGCCCTCTGGAGAAGGGAATGGCAAACCACTTCAGTATTCTTGCCTTGAGAACCCCATGAACAGTATGAAAAGGCAAAATGATAGGATACTGAAAGATGAACTCCCCAGGTCAGTAGGTGCCCAATATGCTACTGGAGATCAGTGGAGAAATAATTCCAGAAATAATGAAGGGATGGAGCCAAAGCAAAAACAATTCCCAGTTGTGGATGTGACTGGTGATAGAAGCAAGGCCCAATGCAGTAAAGAGCAATATTGCATAGGAACCTGGAATGTCAGGTCCATGAATCAAGGCAAATTGAAAGTGGTCAAACAGGAGATGGCAAGAGTGAACGTCGACATTCTAGGAATCAGCGAACTAAAATGGACTGGAATGGGTGAATTTAACTCAGATGACCATTACATCTACTTCTGTGGGCAGGAATCCCTTAGAAGAAATGGAGTAGCCATCATGGTCACAAAAGAGTCCAAAATGCAGTACTTGGATGCAATCTCAAAAACGACAGAATGATCTCTGTTTGTTTCCAAGGCAAACCATTCAATAGTACAGTAATCCAAGTCTATGCCCCAACCAGTAATGCTGATGAAGCTGAACAGTTCTATGAAGACCTACAAGACCTTTTAGAACTAACACCCAAAAAAGATATCCTTTTCATTATAGGGGACTGAATGCAAAAGTAAGAAGTCAAGAAACACCTGGAGTAACAGGCAAATTTGGCCTTGGAATACGGAATGAAGCAGGGCAAAGGCTAATAGAGTTTTGCCAAGAGAATGCACTGGTCATAGCAAACACCCTCTTCCAACAAAACAAGAGAAGACACTACACACGGACATCACCAGATGGTCAACACTGAAATCAGATTGATTATATTCTTTGCAGCCAAAGATGGAGAAGCTCTATACAGTCAGCAAAAACAAGACCAGGAGCTGACTGTGGCTCAGATTATGAGCTCCTTATTGCCAAATCCAGACTGAAATTGAAGAAAGTAGGGAAAACCACTAGACCATTCAGGTGTGACCTAAATCAAATCTCTTATAATTATACAGTGGAAGTGAGAAATAGATTTAAGGAACTAGATCTGATAGATAGAGTGCCTGATGAACTAGGGACTGAGGTTCGTGACATTGTACAGGAGATAGGAATCAAGACCATCCCCATGGAAAAGAAATGCAAAAAAGAAAAATGGCTGTCTGGGGAGCCCTTACAAATAGCTGTGAAAAGAAGAGTAGTGAAAAACAAAGGAGAAAAGGAAAGATTTAAGCATCTGAATGCAGAGTTCCAAAGAATAGCAAGAGGAGATAAGAAAGCCTTCCTCAGCGATCAATGCAAACAAATAGAGGAAAACAACAGAATGGCAAAGACCAGAAATCTCTTCAAGAAAATTAGAGATACCAAGGGAACATTTCATGCAAAGATGGGCTCAATAAAGGACAGAAATGGTATGGACCTAACAGAAACAGAAGATATTAAGAAGAGGTGGGAAGAATACACAGAAGAACTGTAAAGATCTTCACGACCAAGATAATCATGATGGTGTGATCACTGACCTAGATCCAGACATCCTGGAATGTGAAGTCAGGTGGGTCTTAGGAAGCATCACTACGAACAAAGCTAGTGGAGGTGATGGAATTCCAGATGAGCTATTTCAAATCCTGAAAGATGATGCTGTGAAAGTGCTACACTCAATATGCCAGCAAATTTGGAAAACTCAGCAGTGGCCACAAGACTGGAAAAGGTCAGTTTTCATTCAAATCCCAAAGAAAGGCAATGCCAAAGAATGCTCAAACTACCGCACAATTGCACTCATCTCACATGCTAGTAAAGTAATGCTCAAAATTCTCCAAGCCAGGCTTCAGCAATACATGAACCATGAACTTCCAGATGTCCAAGCTGGTTTTAGAAAAGGCAGAGGAACCAGAGATCAAATTGCCAACATCCTCTGGATCATTGAAAAAGCAAGAGAGTTCCAGAAAAACATCTATTTCTGCTTTATTGACTATGCCAAAGTCTTTGATTGTGTGGATCACAATAAACTGTGGAGAATTCTGAAAGATATGGGAATACCAGACCACCTGACCTGCCTCTTGAGAAATTTGTATGCAGATCAGGAAGCAACAGTTAGAACTGGACATGGAACAACAGACTGGTTCCAAATAGGAAAAGGAGTACATCAAGGCTGTATATTGTCACCCTGCATACTTAACTTCTATGCAGAGTACATCATGAGAAACGCTGGGCTGGAAGAAACACAAGCTGGAATCAAGATTGCGGGGAGAAACATCAATAACCTCAGATATGCATATGACACCACCCTTATGGCGAAAGTGAAGAGGAACTCAAAAGCCTCTTGATGAAAGTGAAAGTGGAGAGTGAAAAAGTTGGCTTAAAGCTCAACATTCAGAAAACTAAGATCATGGCATCTTGTCCCATCACTTCATGGGAAATAGATGGGGAAACAGTGTCAAACTTTTTTTTTTTTTGGCTCCAAAATCACTGCAGATATTGATTTCAGCCATGAAATTAAAAGACACTTACTCCTTGGAAGGAAAGTTATGACCAACCTAGATAGCATATTGAAAAGCAGAGACAATTGCTTTGCCAGCAAAGGTCCATCTAGTCAAGGCTATGGTTTTTCCAGTGGTCATGTATGGATGTGAGAGTTGGACTATGAAGAAAGCTGAGTGCTGAAGAATTGATGCTTTTGAACTGTGGTGTTGGAGAAGACTCTTGAGAGTCTCTTGGACTGCAAGGAGGTCCAACCAGTCTACTCTAAAGTAGATCAGCCCTGGGTGTTCTTTGGAAGGAATGATGCTAAAGCTGAAACTCCAGTACTTTGGCCACCTCATGAGAAGAGTTGACTCATTGGAAAAGACTCTGATGCTGGGAGGGATTGGGGCCAGGAGGAAAAGGAGACGACAGAGGATGAGATGGCTGGATGATATCACCAACTCGATGGACGTGAGTTTGAGTAAACTCCGGGAGATGGTGATGGACAGGGAGGCCTGGTGTGCTGCGATTCATGGGGTCACAAAGAGTCAGACACGACTGATCAATTGAACTGAACTTGCATGAAATGTTCCCTTGGTATCTGTCATTTTCTAGAAGAGATATTTAGTCTTTCCCATTCTATTGTTTTCCTCTATTTCTTTGCATTGATCACTGAGAAAGGCTTTCTTATCTCTCCTTGCTATTCTTTGGAACTCTGCATTCAAATGGGTATATCTTTTCTTTTCTCCTTTGCCTTTAGCTTCTCTTCTTTTCACAGCTATTTGTAAGGCCTCCTCAGACAATGGTTTGCCTTTTTGCATTTATTTTTTGGGGATGGTCTTGTTCCCTGCCTCCTGTAAAATGTCATGAAGCTCTGTTTATAGTTCATCAGGCACTCTATCAGATCTAGTCCCTTGAATCTATTTGTCACTTCCACTGTATAATCATAAGGGATTTGATTTAGGTCACACCTGAATGGTCTAGTGGTTTTCCCTACTTTCTTCAATTTTAGTCTGAATTGGCAATAAGGTGTTCATGATTTGAGCCACAGTCAGCTCCCAGTCTTATTTTTGCTGACTGTATAGGGCTTCTCCATCTTTGGCTGCAAAAAATGTAACCAATCTAATTTCAGTATTTACCATCTGGCAGTGTACATGTGTAGAGTCTTCTCTTGTGTTGTTGGAAGAGGGTGTTTGTGTAACTCATAGTGAAACTATGAGCCATGCTGTGTAGGGCCACCCAAGATGGATGGGTCATGGTGGATAGTTCTGACAAAATGTGGCCCACTGGAAAAGGGAATGGCAAACCACTTCAGTATTCTTGACTTGAGAATCACATGAACAGTATGAAAAGGCTAAAAGATAGGACACTGAAAGATGAACTCCCCAGGTCGGTAGGTGCCCAATAAGCTACTGGAGATCAATGGAGAACTAACTCCAGAAAGAATGAAGAGACAGAGCCAAAGCAAAAACACCCATTTGTGGATGTGACTGATGATAGAAATAAAGTCTGATGCTATAAACAACAATATTGCATAGGAACCTGAAAAGTTAGGTCTATGAATCAAGGCAAATTGGAAGTGGTCAAACAGGAGATGGCAAGAGTGAAAATCGACATTTTAGGAATCAGTGAACTAAAATGGACTGGAATGGGTGAATTTAACTCAGATGCCCATTATATATACTACTGTAGGCAAGAATCTCTTAGAAGAAATGCAGTAGCCAACACAGTCAACAAAAGAGTCCAAAATGCAGTAGTTGGATGCAATCTCAAAAATGACAGAATGATCTCTGTTCATTTCCAAGGTAAACCATTCATTATCACAGTAATCCAAGTCTATGCCCCGACCAGTAATGCTGAAGATTCAGAAGTAGAATGGTTCTGTGATGACCTACAAGACCTTCTAGAACGAACACCCAAATAAGATGTCCTTTTCATCATAGGGGACTGGAATACAAAAGTAAGAAGTCAAGAAATACCTGGAATAACAGACAAATTTGGCCTTGGAGTACAGAATGAAGCAAGGCAAAGGTTAATACAGTTTTGCCAAGAGAACACACTATAAGATAAATTTTCTATTTCAAATAGGAAATAGATAAATTTCCCTATTTCCAATTTCCAGATTCAAATACTGAGGTTCATAGGGATTGGATAACTTTACTTGTATCACATAGTTAATAAATGCAAAGCCAGGATTACAATTAATATCTCTCCCTCTCTTCTTCCATGAGAACTGACACATATCTCTTTGTTCCTTGTTGTAACCTCAGTACCTAATGGACACTTCCTAAGCATTCTTCAGTGCATATTATTACATCTTACTTTCTCAGCTGTATGTAAGACCTGACTATCTTTTTAATATTTGTTGCTAAATGAGCATAAGAGAATCTGTTTCTTGTATCCATTCATTATTTATTCATTCAGCAAATAGTTATGAGGCCCTACTTAGTTCCAGGCACCAGTAACATAAGTGAGTAAATAAAAACAAATATTCCTGTCCTTGTGGATCTTATTGTAAAGGAAGAAGTGATACAATAAGTAGTACATTGAATAAATAAACAAATTATTAAAGATGTCAGAGAAAGATTCATTGACTCAGAGCAGATGAATGATTTAAACATCCATGAACCCATCAAAGTTGGGAATCATGACTGCATGGAATTAGAGTTTTGATAGGTACAATATTTTTTAAAATATTAAATTGATGTACTTTTCATTCATCTTAAATCATAATACCCTAGGGCTCTCCTACCCTAATGGGTTTCAGTGCCTCAGAGAAAAGGAATCATCTAGAATAACAAAACCTATGCTTCATGTTGACTGTCAAATTAGATTTATTTTGAGTCTATAACAAGATAATAGTTCTGATAGTTGGGCCTTGTCAAAAAAGAAAAAAGAAATTCTCAAAACTCCTTCTCCATATCAACAGACAAATCTGGTGATCGCATACATGGACTTTTCTATGACTTTGGTAGAGAAAATTCAGGTAGAACATGATGTAAATTTCCATCAAAGGAGAAATAAAGAATGCATCCAAGGGCACCAGCAGTTAGAGTTCTTATTTCTCATCAATCCCTATCCACTTTTGAGGACCAATCCTGAAAGGGAATAATAAAAACACAAGATATATTGACATGGAATGTCATAAGCAGGTTTCTACTTTTAACTTGAAAAAAAAAATTGCAACTGCCAAGGTGTTGAGAGTTGAACCATAAAGAAGACTGAGCATCAAAGAATTGATGCTTTTGAACTGTAGTGTTGGAGAAGTCTTGAGAGTCCCCTGGACTACAAGGAGATCAAACTTGTCAATCCTAAAAGAAATCAATCTTGAATATTCATTAAAAAGACTAATGCTGAAGCTGAATCTTCAATACTTTGGCCACCTGATGCGAAGAGCTGAGTCACTGGAAAAGACCCTGATGCTGGGAAAGATTGAAGGCAGGAGGGGAAGGGGATAACAGAAGAAGAGAATGGTTGGATGGCAGCATCGACTCAATGGACATGTGTTTGAGCAAGCTCTAGGAGTTGGTGATGGACAGGGAGGCCTGGCATGCTGCATTCCATGGGGTTGCAAAGAGTCAGATGCAACTGAGTGACTGAACAACAACCAAAGTGCACCCTTTTGAGATGCTCCACAGGATATAATCGGCCACATGACATAGTCAAAAGGTAACTCCTTCAGGCTGATCCACCTTCCCAGAACCCAGCATGGTATATAATGGATTGTCTATGATATGGGAAAGATTTTAAAGTGTCTCTTGGATATTACAAATGGTAGCTGATAATTAAGAACCCAGAACCTGCCACTGATAGGCTAGAGTAATTTTTAGGTTCTCTTTTACAGTTGAAATGAGGACAATGAGCATCCATTTATTATCATAGCTGATAACAAGGAGAATCACCTGGGCCAGAAAGAGCCAAATGAGACCAAGTTCTAGAGTGTGAAATAGGAGGTGGAAAGGAGAAGCGCTAGGCCCCACTGTGTGGAAAGAACAGTTTCACCAGCCGTAAACTTGAGAAACATACAGAGAACAATGTTCAGTCACCATGCTGGACAAGAATGATCTCAATGGAGCCCAAAAGAACCCAGGGGATAGTCAAGCCACCCATCCTCACTCACTCCAGCTTTCCTTTCTGCATCATCATGAGTACACAAAAGCTCTTCATCTATACCTAATGCCATCTTGGATTCTGAGGAAGGACAGGGAAAACTTTGGGGAGGAAATAAACATATACGAAAGTTACTTTCAAATATTAATTTATGAATATGTATCTAAAAGAAACTGAGATAATCTGAAAGAGACTGTTTAAAATTAGCAGTGAAAAAGTGCCTAAAATTAAGCTATTCCCAGCCAACATTATGCAGCTAGAGACAATAAAGCTGAGTTGTAGTATATAAATCTTGATCCCTGGATAAAGATTTAGCTCCTGACTCAGCTATTAGGATTTATCTTGCCTTATTCTGTATGCACATAGAGCCAACTGATTTTACTTTGGCACACTTGGGGAGTGCAATTGCTATTCTGGTAGGTGTCCAGATATTAAGAACTGTTTATGATTTCTGAGAGATGTATTTTGGAAGGAAGAAGAGTTCTTTTGCCTGTTGAAGTACTTACAAACTCTTTGATAAAAATTGCTTAATAAGCTACATTTAAGATTTACTTGAGAGAGAAGGAAGAACTTACGGGCAGAACATGGCTCAATTTCCTTCTTTTCTTGCCCATTTGTCGCAAGAGCTCTCTCATTGGTCTAGAATTCTTCTTCGAATAAGCTGAAATCTTTCCCATGCTGGTATCTATTCTTTCCATTGTCTACCTAGACACATATAGACCTCTTCCCAAATCATACGCTGACCTCCATCTGCTCAGAGCCTTCTTCTCTGAGAATCACTCAAGTTTTCAAGTCTTTCTAATTTTTTTCTCTGTAACAAGTTACTGTTGATAAACCATTTTCTTCTTCATGTGTGTTTCCAAATTTTAGTAAGTTTTATTCTAAATCTGACTCAGCAATTAAATCTGAGTGAAGAAAGCTTTAGACATCTGAAAAAAGTTCTTTCATTCACTTTTCCAGAGAAGGCAATGGCACCCCACTCCAGTACTCTTTCCTGGAAAGTCCCATGGATGGAGGAGCCTGGTATGGGGTCGCTACGAGTTGGACATGACTGAGCAACTTCACTTTCACTTTTCACTTTCATGCATTGGAGAAGGAAATGGCAACCCACTCCAGTGTTCTTGCCTGGAAAATCCCAGGGACAGGGGAGCCTGGTGGGCTGACGTCTGTGGGGTCACACAGAGTTGGACACGATTGAAGTGACTTAGCAGCTGCAGCAGCAGCATTCATTTTTCAAGCCAAAGAGCAGCAGGAACACATTTTAATTGAGTAATGTTGTGTTTATTGCCTTATGGCAAGGAGAAAGAGCTCCACCTTGGGGAACACCATGGCTGAGGTGGGTGGGGGAAGTATTGAAAAGGGTTCATTGTAGGATTTGAAATTAGGTCATCTGGGAGATGATTCAAGGAAGTGAGACTTTGCTCTGCATGGGACGCTGCTAGGAAGCTGGGATAATTCTGTGATTGGGTATCTTAATAATTCTCACCTAGAATGTAAGCACCCGGTGATTTGTGAAAAAAAAAAAAAAAGGAAAAAAAAGCAGCAGTCACACATATTAACTATTACGGAGAAATGTTTGGTCATTTTTCTGGTTTGGACAATGCTCATGTTTTTATCTGTATTCAAAAATGATTACAGCGTCATTGTTTTGATCAGTTACAGTCTCAGAAAGGATGATGTTGATGTTTTGTGAAATTTTTTATGTTCAACAGGAGCAAACCACAGCCCACTATGTGTGTTTGAGGCTAGTTTTTGCCTTTCAGGGCTGCTTTTCTCTCTTCATGTTCATTCATTCACTCACTAGAAGTGGCTTTTCAAAAATTATAATTATTTAATTTGTTGTTTTGCTCACTTAATATTTTTTTCTGTTCTTTATTCTAGAAAATAAGCTCTATTAAGATAGATATCATGACTAACTGGCTCTTAATTTTATCCCAAGTGACTTCTCAGTGCCACTGAACAAAGCACCCAACAGACTGAGCAATCTTGGAATGTCTCAGATCAGACACAGATATTCCCAACTTCAAAAAACAAAACTTTCCAATGAAAAGCTTTTAAGGTATGTTCTCAGAAGCTAACCATTAGGGTATACTTGTTTATTACACTATTTGTTTCAGATAATCTGCCAAGCTATTTAAAGCACCAAATTATCAGAGTTCCATTATCCCCCAGAGAGAAGCCAGCTTGTAGGTGCCCTGGGTGTTCACAAGCAAGGTTTAAGAAGCATTAACTTATACTGTCATTTAGAGGGGAAATCATTCAGCTACGATGGTCTAGTTGATTAGAACATTGGAGAACCCAAAAAATCCTTCATCAAGAAAAGTATTCTAGAATAGATTGCTTTTCACACCTGATTTCAAGACATTTCAGTAATTGGCAGATTGTTATTTAACTCAGATTAGATTGTTTTGAAGAATAATAACTTTCTCACATGTGTTAGACCACATACATATTTTGGTTGTTTTGGTGGATGGAAAGCTTTCTGAGGGCAGATGTGTAATTAGAGAAGCAAAGGTCTTACTGACTTCTGAAGAAGCATCACCACTAACATCCTAGTTTTCGATGACCTGTCACAGGGGTGACTAATTGATTCTCTCATCCAAATAAGACCCTCTGCATCAGATACTTTGTCAGATGCCATAGAAACAGTAGTGAATAGTTGATGTAATTTTTGCCGTTTGAGATTTGAGTCACAAAAGAAAACATTTTTTAAACAAGGAATTTCCTGTGAGCTGAGTGTTACAAAAGGAGGCGTATACAAAAATCCCTAGAGCAATATACAGAAGGTGTATCCAGACTCAGGGTCACAGACAGAGGGAAGGAGCATAGTGTACAAAACAGGGAAAATAGCATTAGCTGAGATATCTTCGCATGTCTTTAGACTTGTATATTTAAATCTTACATTTGTGATTCCAAATCGTAATATAGTCTTAAGGTTTCATTTCTTAATATAAAAATGAATTGTCAATATCCCTACAGTGACATTAACTATAGTTTTACAAGATATTACGATTGAGGGGAGTGGGTAAAGGGTACACAGGATCTTTTGTGTGCAAAGCTACAAGTATCTCAGAATCAATGTTTGCTTTCTAAAAAAATGAAATACATTTTGCAGAAATGTGTTTCATGTGTTGGAGAAAAGACTTCGAGTTAGCAGACAACTCGGCCATCGTAACTTCAAAAACTGCAATTCTCAGCTAGTAGGATGTCTGGCTCATATTAATTGCTCTTCACAACTTTGGTGATTGAATGAATGACTGCAAATTCTTAGTGAGTAAGCAGTCTGCTAACATCAACTGCAAAGTCTTGGTCATTATAGTGAAATATTCACTTAGTGTTTAAGAGGGGCTCTTAGGAGGTCAGCCAGCCAATTCCATTTTCAGAGATTACACACATAATAGCTTCTGTGAGTCATGAACTCTTTTTTTAACTAGAAATTGTAATTCAAGTCAGGATTGTTTATATTTCTCTCTTTAATATTTTATCCTTTATTCCTAACAAGGCCTGGCCCAGACATCGAGGGACCATGTAAATACAGTTGACTGAATTATTAAAAGGATTCTCTCTGAGCACCTCAAGGACTACAAAATGCTTTTTTAGTTAACATTTCCATCTAGGCAAGGAAGGTCAGGACCACACTTCAACCACAAAGATTAGACTTGGCATAGTCAGCCATGATAATATGAGCCCTGGGATTCATGGCTTGGTTTCCCTGGAAAATGTAATTAATAACCCATAGTTACTAAACCTCTAATCTAAATGTATTTTAGGATCTGCTTTTTCTCCTATACCTCTATATCCTACACTGAAAGCAGATGAACCCATGTTTTCTCCATTTCTCCAAAATGAGTTGAACTTCTGACCTGGGTTTTAAAAATGTTCACATTAATTAATTTATCAACACTGCAATCATCCACCTACCCATGCATCCATCATCATCATGGGAAGGAGGAGTAGGAGGTAATGTTTATTATCTACTCACCATGTGTCAGGCAGTGTGCTAAATTTTTATAAAATTTGTATTATTTCATTTAACTTTTACAAAAAAGCATTATACCCATCTTATAGATGATTGAATTGAGGTACAGAAAGATTAATTGCCTTGATTAAGATCACTTGGCCAGTGTTGATAATTGCCAAATTTAAATCTCCCACTCTGACTTCTCTCTCTTGAGCTTTAGATTCATGCATCCAATTTCACACTTGAACATCTCCACTTAATAAACACCTCACAACCAAAATGTTGATCACCCTCATCTCCGCCTCCATGAAACCTTTGCTCCCTCCTATCCACCAGTCAGTGATTGACAGCTAGTGAGTGACAACCTAGTCTCTCAGGCTAAAAACTGTAGAGTCCACCTGAACATCTCTTTCCCTCTCACCTGACATCCTAACCATCAGCATATCCAGTCGTCTCTACCTTCCACATAGATCCAGAATGTGACCATTTTTCACCATCTCTAGTGATAACACAGCCATCTCTCACCTTGTCAACTGTAACTGGAGTTACAGTTGGTCAGTGTGACATCAGGAATAAAGCCTTTTAATGGCCTGGGAAAATAATAACCAGAAGTATTAACCTTCTCTAACAGATGATAAAGACTGTCTCAGGAAAAACAAATGTTACCCTAATCTAAATTTCAAAGATCTTGTTTTATCTATTTATCATGGACTTATAGAAAGACAGAAACATGAGCTGTTTCTAACATTGCTATAACCCCAGTATGTGGCACATAGTGTCAGTTCAATAACTATTTATTGAATAAATGAATTTTAATTCTCTTTATCTGTTTAGAAATGTTTATATTAGTCAAAAATTAGAAACAATATAAATGCCCAGTAATAAGAGATTGGACATATAATTTATGGAACATTAATACAATGAAATAAAATCCCTGTTAAGTAGAAGTATATCTACTGGCTTGGAAGACACTCAAAGTATGCTGCTTCATTACCAAAGCAAACTGTAAAAAGTTTATATCTAATATAACACCATGTTTTAAATACAAGGACAGATGAATGGATAGACAGAAAGGAAGGATGGAAGAAGACCAGGAAGGAAGGAAGAAAGGAAAGGGAAGGGAAGGAAGGAAAGGAGATAATTAAAGGAAGAAAAACAAAACAGTAGTCAGAAGGGTATTTTCTAAAATGCTTTCTCTAGGTGATAGTTATACATAATCTCTTGTTTATTTTTATGCTTTTGCATTAGTAAAATGGATTACTGCATGCGCAGTAATCATTTTTTTAAAATGTCTGGTATAGAAAGTCAAATTTTATTGGCAACTTTGTTTTATAAATTAGTTGCAATATGTTGAGAGTAAGTAATTTTTTTCATTGCTGCAAATAACAAAAAATCCTCCAAACCAAATAAGCATCTATTTACTAGTATGTTCAACTACTGTCTCAGAAAAATTTCCACTGAAGTATATGTGTATGAGAGCTTTATGGATTTTGCAAATTAGATTCAGTTCCTTTCTAAATGCAATTCCTGTACAACAGTAGGTATCCAGTGGTAACTAAGCAGGGTTATTTGAACAATGCATAAATATTTCATAGTGTGCGAAGAGCCACAAATGCCGAACTCCAAAATGTCTGCAAACATGCAAGATTTCCAGTTCCAAGAGTGTAATTACTCTCTTGGGATTTGTGGGGTGTCTTGTTGAAGACTCTCTTTATTTTGATAAAATGATGATCTTGCAAGAAAAATGATACTCTAACTCTCATGTTAACCTCAAAGATCCTGATCAAGGAGAAAGATTTCTTTTGTAAATCATTTAAGAGAACACTACCTAAAGCTTTTTGTTATCCAATAAAATCAAAGAATTCCTCTCCAATGGGCCCCTCACTGTCTGGGAAAATGGGTTTATATCACAATAGACTGACAGCTTCAAAATCACGTATTATTGGCAACGAGCTGCCATCACTCTTTCAGTTCAGTTCAGTTCAGTCACTCAATCGTGTCTGACTGTTTGCGACCCCCTGAATCGCAGCACGCCAGGCCTACCTGTCCATCACCAACTCCCAGAATTCACTCAAACTCACGTCCATTGACTTGGTGATGCCATCCAGCCATCTCATCCTCTGTCATCCCCTTCTCCTCCTGCCCCCAATCCCTCCCAGCATCAGAGTCTTTTCCAGTGAGTCAACTCTTCGCATGAGGTAGCCAAAGTACTGGAGTTTCAGCTTTAGCATCATTCCTTCCAAAGAGCACCCAGGGCTGATCTACTTTAGAATGGACTGGTTGGAGCTCCTTGCAGTCCAAGGGACTCTCAAAAGTCTTCTCCAACACCACAGTTCAAAAGCATCAATTCTTCGGCGCTCAGCTTTCTTCACAGTCCAACTCTCACATCCATACATGACCACTGGAAAAACCATACCCTTGACTAGACGAACCTTTGTTGGCAAAGTAATGTCTCTGCTTTTGAATATGCTATCTAGGTTGGTCATAACTTTCCTTCCAAGGAGTAAGCGTCTTTTAATTTCATGGCTGCAATCACCATCTGCAATGATTTTGGAGTCCCCCAAAATAAAGTCTGACACTGTTTCCACTGTTTCCCCATCTATTTCCCATGAAGTGATGGGACCACATCACTCTTTAGGCTAAATTAAAAGTAAATGACTATTTCATGCTCCTTTTCTCACATGCACATTACAGAATAAAGATTTAAAAAAATAGTAATAAGCCAACAATTCAGAAACCAATTTTGAAATCAGAAGGGAAATTCTAGTGAGAATGTTTTTTTATGCAGTTGGTCAGTCTTTTGACTTAAGAATAAATGAATATGAGAGGCAAGACTGCTGTTTTAACATACAACTGAGAGACAGCAATCAGGCAATAGAGACATATAAAATTCATGGCTCACACTCATGAAATGAAAAGGCAGAGAGAAAGGTGAGAAATCTGCAAATTGTATGGACCACCCAGGAAACAACCTGCATCTCCAAGAAGCTCCAAACATAGGACCCTAGACAGTTCCTTACATCTGACACTGGTGGGGTCTCTCTCCCGGATGGAGGCGATAATCAGTATCCTCAATAACCAGGACTATGTTCTGGAAGTGTCTGTGGTCATGAAAAGTGGTCACAGAACACTTTGGGAAAAGAGAGAAAGTGACCTTCGCTTCCTCTTCAAAAAGTCTTGATTCTGAACTACCAATCAGATCAGAACATCAGGTTATCCTCCACTTCCAGATGTCTTGATTGAGGACTGGCCATTTTAGTATTTATAAATGGGCTGTGCCTCTTAAGAACAAAGAAAAATCCCTTCAGGGCAGGAGATAATGTGAATTTCAAGTATTTGGTATTGGTTTTCTCGAATACCAGAATTAGCACTCAGCTCTGTAATGTAGATCAAGACCTGTGGCTAGAATTATCCGCACTGGGCACTTCTGCTCCAGAAGGGATGTCTGGGTGCTGTAGTTGTCCATCAACTGGTACATCAGTGTTTAAAAAATTGGGGGAAAAGCCCAGCCCCCATAAAGACACTTCCAAAGAATAATTATCAAAGTCCTCCCACTGGGGGCATTTGTTGAAAACCCGCTCAAACTACAGACAATCTAAAGTTGTAACAAACATTTTTCCTAGTCTCTGAATGACTAGGGAGTTCTAGTGAATTCTGAATATGTGACAGAAACTTGTATTTATTGACATAGGCAGGTATAATCTTTGAAATGGATAAAAGTTAAAAAATAAATAAAATTCACTTTTAAGCTCTGCAGAAGGCACTATCTCCATCTTCGGTCTCTTGTAAGAGCCAGGAGTGGTGATAACCTGCAAGATTCATACTGAATCTTTTGTGGTGAGTGAACTGAATTGATGAAAAAGCAGAGGCCATGAGGAAACAGAAGTGGAGAGAGAAAAATACCAAATAAAGATTGAATGAAGGCTAGTTGATAATGGACCAGAAGTAAGAAAACACACCAAAAGGAGCCAAGACCAATAAAGCGGTTGAAGCCTGTAACTACCACAGGGAAGAGGGAATGATGACAGAGGTTTGCAGTGATGCTCTGCATTCATCTCCATTTCTGGAGAACCTCAACAGTGTAACAATGCATGTTCAGATTCTCAGGAGCTCCCCATTAGCCTCATGGCCATAAGCATTCACTCAGTTGCTCCAGCCTTAATAAGTCTGTTCATGCCACTAAAAGAGGCTAAATTAAAGCAAGTTTACAATAAGAAAGAACACAGAAATCACTTATAATCTCACTGCTCACACATAATGATCATTAGGGGGTATTCATCCATGGTGTTTTTGATGTATAATTTTATTTTAAATGATGTTCATATAAGATCTATAGAAAACAAGCAATTAAAATTCAAGTAATTGAAGCAAAGACAAAATTGACGATCACCTAAAATACTTAACTGCTTGGAAATGAATAGGTGAGGGTTGGGGCTTGGTGCAGTTAAGTGCCTCAATTAATTTTCTTACTGCTTGCAATGCTCTTTTTGCCTGGACAGATATCTCCTCTGATTTGAGAGGCACTCAGTCATTTGCTATGTGTGTGACATAAGGCATGGCCTTCACACTCTTTCATTCAGGCTCCTTTAAGCTCGTAAGCATATTGCAACTACAAAAAAAAAAATGAATGGAGGGAAATGGATGGCTATGAACTTCATTAATATTAAATATTAATCCCTCACAAATTAAGGTACAATTTTCCACTGAATGTTAAAATCATTCTTACAGCACATCTAAAGGGCAAGTAGGATACCTCCTCCTTATATATGGAAAACTGGATAAACCAAGGGAGGAGATGACTTCTTCAATGTCAAACAGCAGCATAATCAGTAATGTAAGCCCGGCCTCAATTTCTGTTAAACTTTAATTTATTCAATTCAGTCCTATATTTATTAGACGCTTCCAAATTAGTCAAGGCTTCCCAGGTGGTGCAGTGGTAAAGAATATACCTACCAATGCAGAAGATGCAAGAGACACAGGTTTGATTCCTGTGTGAGGAAGACCCCCTGGAGCAGGAAATGGCAACCCACTGCAGTAGTCTTGCCTGGAAAACTCCATGGACAGAGGAGCCTGGGGGGCTCCGTCTAGGGGGTCGCAGAGAGTTGGACACTACTGAGTGACTAAACAACAAGACAGTCAACACTGTATAAGTCCCTGGGGACACAACATAAATACAATTCACTCCTACTTTAAAGGCTTTCACTGTTTAGTGGGGAGGTTGGCCGAAACAAATTATTATAACACATTTTACAAAGGAAATCATCATCATCTCTGTCATCGTCACTATCCTCATCAACACTTAGGTATACTTTAGCACTGTCCTGTTTTCTTCACTTGAATTCTATGTTTCCATCCTCAGACAACCAAAAGAATTTAGGCACTACCAATGGCTCCAGTTTACAGACATGGAAAAAAGACTTTGAGGGATTAATAACTATTTGATGTCACAAAGTTAGAGCACGTCATGCTTAAAGCTTAAATGCAGGTTTATCAGCCAGCAAAGTTCAGGCTTATAATCACTTATATTGATGTGTCTCCTATATTTACAGAGAAGGCAATGGCACCCCACTCCAGTACTCTTCCCTGGAAAATCCCTTGGACGGAGGAGCCTGGTAGGCTGCAGTCCATGGGGTGGCTAAGAGTCGGATACAACTGAGCGACTTCACTTTCACTTTTCACTTTCATGCATTAGAGAAGGAAATGGCAACCCACTCCAGTGTTCTTTCCTGGAGAATCCTAGGGCTGGGGGAGCCTGATGGGCTGCCGTCTATGGGGTCGCACAGAGTCGGACACAGATGAAATGACTTAGCAGCAGCTCCTATGTTTAAGGTTTATATAAATTGCTCCAGGAATAAAAATGAGGGACACTTTTAATTAGGAAATAGAAATAACGCAAAGACTCCTGATGGAGTTTTTGCTCTCACAAAAACCAATGGCTTATTGGTTTTTGTGAGAGCATTTTGGTATTTCACTCTCTTTTATCAACCTCTGATGCCCAATGACAATTAAGAGTCAAAAGACCTGGTCTCAGGTCCCAGCTCTTCCATTCAGCTTTCACTAAAATTGCTCAAAGGACAACAGAACAAAATTCTCAAGGGCAACAGAGCAAAAATATCTCACAACATTTCAATGATGCTTATTTAATTCTGCTGATGGCAGTTTTTCTTAAATGATTGGGAGGGCTTTTTTTTTCCTCTGAAAGAAAATGGTACTTGGTCCTTCAGCTCTAATGTTGACACCTACTACTTTTCTATCCACCTGCAAGAACTGGAATATGTCTAAGGGTTAAAAGGTTAACTTACTTAGACAACATCTTAATTGCTGCTCCTTCATAATGTGTAATAAAACAGCATTTACTTTCAACAATCCCCTTGTTAAAATCCTTGGGACTTAAAATGGTGTAAAAGGAAAGCAATTCATTATAATTCTACTGAAGTGATCTTTTCTTTGTGGAGTTGAATGTAACATCCTAGTTAGGTTTTCAATATTCTTACCACAAACTACAAGTTGGTTTCTGAACCAGCTTACAGAAAAGAAACAGAGAGGAAGAAAACTCACTGAAGGTGACTAATAGTCTATTAGCCTAGGAGTAAGAATCAGAGTCACAGGGGTCCCAGACTTCAGTGGAAAGTCAAACACTAGCTAATTTTATCCCCAGTGCCAATTAATAGGGAAAGCAGTAACTCTGCAATCCCTATAAAGAAGAATCCAATGCTGGCCAGTCCCAACACAATATTGTATACAAAAGAAGCAGTCAGATTTATAGTTTTAAATAATATTCTAACAACAGCATTTATTGACCTCGAATCTATCTTCAGTGACTACTTTGTTCAGTCTTCAGTCTTGCAATTTAAATGTGTACCTTTTGTCAACTGTCAGGTTCCTGGGAAAGGCCAACCATTTATGACCCAAAAGACTAATGTTGACAACAGAGGCATCTTGCTGCAACAATTTCAGAAGATTCAGAAATGGAACATCCCATATGTTGGAAAAAAAAAAAAAGCCCTCGGATAACAAATGCAAAGAGGTTTTTCAAGATTTAAGAAGCAATATTCAAAAGCCAAGATTGAAGTAACTTTCTCCCAAAGAATACACACAGTGTGGTTTTGAAGCAGGTGAGGAGTCATATAGACTTGGATTTGAATCCCAGTACTACCATGAAAAAAAGCCTTGGGAGTTATTTCAGCTCCTTGAGCCTCAGTGTTCTCATATGTATAATGGGGATAAAAACGAAGCCTTAGTCACAGAGTGTGGGTTATAAGCTTTGCCAGATGTTTTATGTACTTTTCTGTTCATTTTAGTCTCCCTTTATCCATTTCAGGCAGGCACTTTCATTTTCTCTGTTTTTACTCCTGTGGAACTTGAGCCTTCAAGAATTTAAGTATTTGCTCAAAGTCAAATAGCCAGGAA
The DNA here is from genome assembly GCF_029378745.1 of Bos indicus. NCBI lineage: Eukaryota > Metazoa > Chordata > Mammalia > Artiodactyla > Bovidae > Bos > Bos indicus. The sequence goes on from NC_091781.1 coordinate 33,305,617, forward strand.
ATGTTTGCACTGGGATACAAGCCCAGGAATCTGAACCTGAGCATTAAAGTTTTGAGTTATATTCTGTACAGTCTCTTATGTATAGAGTGTCTGGCCTATAGAAAGCACTTAGGAAATATATATATCACCATCCCCACCCTCACCATCATCGTTACTACTTCTGCTACCATCATTCTTCTATAGTTCCTACCATGACTCCTGCTACTACTCACTACTATTTCTACTACCACTACCATTACTAATACGTACTTAGGGGAAAAGAAAGATTATGCAAAAGATTGTGACACTTGTCCTTTTAATATATGGAAACATTTTAATCCAACAGAATTTTATAAGCGAATCTTACTGGACAGTTTGAAACAAATATGCCATGTTTCACTGAGCAGAATTTCCAAGCCGACATGTCTAACCTGGTAGTGCTATATGTATTCGTACTTTTATGTTCTCCTTAGATATAAGGTAAATAATAGAAAGGGGAAAAAGAATCAAGGGGTGCAAAGATTAGATAGATAGAGATAGCTATTTCAGTACTGAAAAATGAGAGCCAGTATGGAACCCCAGAGAAACTCACTGTCCCAATCCAGCGGGCTTTGCTCTTAGAGCCTGGTCCTGTCATATACATGCTATGAAATCTAAAGTAAATCAGCCAGCCTCAGTGAGTCTCTCTCATTTTTTATTTTTTTTTAAATCACAGATAATATACTATCAGGGTGCTTCTAAGTCTAATAGTCTGTAAATCCATAAAAATGCTATTTTTCTTATAATAAAGCCATAGGTCTAAGTCATCCTCATAGAAGCCCACAACAAATGGAAAAATCTGCCAAAAGGAGGTCTCCTCTGTTGGTTTTTCTTATTTTCTAATTAACCAAGAACAAGGATGGCCTGTCTGAAAATTTCCTTTGAAAGTCTAGAATTTAGATGCGTGTCACTGCACACACTGTTTTCTCTTCAGAAATCCTTCTAATGAGCTGGGGGAAGAGCATATTATTCCTTTTCAGAAAAATTTCACTGCAGTTCTTTGTACCCTAAAATAAATAATTATTGCTGAACACTGCAAGAATAGGATAATACTGCTCTGAATGCTTTATATTTGTAGCATCCTTTTCAGTTTCCCAAGCTTTTGCATTTATTATGCCATGTGTTCCAAACTTCAGATCAAACCAGTGATGCAAACTTTAAACCCATAATGTCCAACTGGCTGTACACATCTCTATGCAGACATCCTACTCGGTACCACAAACTCCACAGTCCAAAACTGAACTCATTGACTCTGTAAGCACTCCTTTATGCTTTATTTCAGTTAATGGCATTGCTGTTCATACAGTTCTCAAGACAGAGATCTGATTCTTCTGTTTTTCTAAACTTACCCTCAGACAATCAAGACCTGCCTACTGAATTTCCTAAGCATTTCTTTTTTTATTTTTATTGAGTATAGTATACTCAATAGTATATTGAGTATAAAGTATAGTTACTTTATAATGTTATATCAGTTTCAAGTATACAGTGAAGTGACTCAATTATATTTTTTTCAGATTTTTTCTTCCATTATAGGTTATTACAAGATATTGAGTATAGTTTCCTGTGCTATACAGTAGGTCCTTGTTACTTACCTATTGCACATATAGTAGTGTGTATGTGTTAATCCCAAACTCCTAAGCATTTAAAATATCCTCTCTCCATCCTTTCACTAGCGTTCATATTCCACCTCTTCATCTGTCACCTGGACTGTCATCTTATTTCCTTCAAACCAATGCTCCATAGATCCACCAGAATAGTACTAAAATATATCACCCCCTGATAGCCCCGTGAAGGAATCCACAATATAAAAGCCAAGTGCTTTAGTGACTGGACCCTCATCTACTTCTATGGCCTCACATCCCCTGCTTTCTGGTCCAGCAGTCTGAGTCTCTTCTGCTTTTACACATGATGTCTGCTCTGCTGAGATGGCCACCTGCTACTACCACATCTGATAAGTGACCTGGAAGACTCCTCCTCATTATTTAAATTTCAGCTACCCTCAAATAAAAACATAATAAAAGCAACTAATTAAGTAGCACTTATAATGTGCTTGGAGAAGGCAATGGCACCCCACTCCAGTACTCTTGCCTGGAAAATCCCATGGATGGAGGAGCCTGGTAGGCTGCAGTCCATGGGGTCGCTAAGAGGCTAAGAGTCAGACATGACTGAGCGACTTACTTTCACTTTTCACTTTCATGCATTGGAGAAGGAAATGGCAAGCCACTCCAGTGTTCTTGCCTGGAGAATCCCAGGGATGGGGGAGCCTGGTGGGCTGCCGTCTATGGGGTCGCACAGAGTCAGACACGACTGAGGCGACTTAGCAGCAGCAGCAGCAGTATAATGTGCTAGGCTAACCAAATTACAAGTATGAACTCATTCCATTTTTCCAATGACCATATTCACCAAGGGCTCTTTTAATTAACATTGTTATTCTCATTTTAATGTGGGAAAACTGAAGCACAAAAAGGTTAAATGACTCGCTCAGGGTCACATATGTAGCAAATGGCAGAGCTGGAATGTGATTTCAGGTTGCCTGGCTCCAGAGTTCTGTTCTTAACCACTACACCTCATGTCCTCCAGCGTCTTCCTTGATTTACCAATATCACTCCACCCATCTTACTGGTATGACATAGTAGCCGGCAGTCTCAGGCTCTTGTTTTCCATCCTAGTGGATGATAATGCATCTACTCCATTGTTTCCCAAAGTGCAATCCTAGCAACACCTTCATCAGAATGATCCAGCATATGTGTTCCAAGATAAAGAATTAATGTTTCTCTTTTTTCTGAAAATCATCCCTAACATGCAGATTTCCACATCTCACTCCAGACCTACTGATTTGAAATTCAAAGGAAAGAGACTGGTTACGTGCATCACAAATAATCTAGGTAGTAGAGTCTTACGTGTAACAATGTGGGGGATTAAATCAGCTAAGGCATAGCAAAGTACTTAAAATGTTAGTCTTATTGTTATTATGGTTGTTTTTCACTACTATTTGACCCAAGGAGAAGAAACAAGAACAACTTTTCTATTCACCAAGAAAAAACGTCGGACAGAAAAAGAAAGCAAGCCATGTAACTAACTATAACACGCGGGTCTCCCTTGATCAGACAGAGAAAATTTTGAAAGGAAATAAGTTTGTGGTTTCCAGTGCCATGTTCTTTGGGGTCTGTTACAGGGAAACCACAGGGGATGAGAAGACACAGTTTACACTTTTATTTTAGTAGCTCTGTTCCCGAGAACAGTGGCGCCTACTTAAGTAACATGACCCCAAGTACAGGAATTGGCATGATTAAAGCTTTAAAAGCTGAGAACCATCAGCATTGTCATACAATGATATCTGAAGCCTCAGAAAGGCAGAAAGAGCCAGCTAATATAAACAAGAGGACTCTGAGCTAAAAATAGATGTCTAGTTCTGAAAGAGCAGACTTACAAGAAAGTTATGCCCATGAGGGCATGAAGATCCTTGATGGACAGAATGACACCTCAACTACAGTTATCCATAAGTTGAAAATCTTGCTCCACTTTGTATTTCTTATTTTGAATGCATCAGTTATTTAACTTATCTATTACCTAATAGTCAGTTCAAAACTTCTTTTTTTTTTTTTTTTTGTCAGGAGTGTTTGTCTGGTATGGATTAGTTCTTAGTCTCTAGTTACCAGTGCCCAGAGCCAGCAGCCAATAATTTAATCAATTATGCCTACAAAATGAAACCTCCACAAAAACCTTTAAACAGTAGGGTTTGAAGAACTTCCAAGTTGGTGAACACATGCAGGTGTTGGAAAGTTAGTATACTCCACCATGGAGGGGATAGAGTTGTGCTGGGGACCCTTCTGGACCTCACTCTGTGTACTTCTTCATCTGGCTGTTCATTTGTATGCTTTCTAATATCCTTTAAAATACATTGTCAATGGTAAGTAAAGTGTTTCCTGACTTCCATAACCTATTCCAGGAAATCTGCCAGTCTGAGGAAGGGGTTGTAGGAACCCTCAGTGTATACCCAGTTGTTCAGAACTATGGGAGGCTTGGGACTTTGATCAACATTTGCTAGGGGTGAGGAGCAGTTCTGTGGGACTGAGCCTTTAACCTCTATCCAAGTAGACAGTGTCAGAATGGAACTGGGTTGTAGGATGTCCAGTAGGTGACCAGAGAGTTGGAGAACCAGTGATGGTGGAGAAGAATATCTCTCGCAGTTGGTGTAAGAAGTGTGGCTGAAAACACTTTCAAAAGGAATGAGTTTGAAAGACCACGAGTAAGATTCAGGCATTAGGCAAGAAAAGTTGCTCAGTGATCCCAATGGTGACTTTAAAAACAGAGCAACACACTATAGACCCTCTCAATCACTCATTAGATGCCCCTCTAATGGGCTTCCAGAACACTCAATGCACTGCTCACCATAGTCAACTGCTCTCACTCTGTTTTAGAAAATCTTCTTCCAAAGACCCCATGTTCAGACTTATGTAATTAAGTAAGACGCCAATTGGCAATCATCCTCGGTAGACCCAAGTAAAACAAACTAAAACAAAATCCCCTACAGGATAAGTTCAGTTCAGGTCAGTCACTCAGTCATGTCCGACTCTTTGTGACCCCATGAATCGCAGCATGCCAGGACTCCCTGTCCATCGCCAACTCCCAGAGTTCACTCAAACTCATGTCCATCGAGTCAGTGATGCCATCCAGCCATCTCATCCTCTGTTGTCCCCTTCTCCTCCTGCCCCCGATCCCTCCCAGCATCAGAGTCTTTTCCAATGAGTCAACTCTTCACATGAGGTGGCCAAAGTACTGGAGTTTCAGCTTTAGCATCATTCCTTCCAAAGAACACCCAGGGCTGATATCCTTTAGAATGGACTGGTTGGATTTCCTTGCAGTCAAAGGGACTCTCAACAGTCTTCTCCAACACCACAGTTCAAAAGCATCAGTTCTTTGGTGTTCAGCTTTCTTCACAGTCCAACTCTCACATCCATACATGACCACTGGAAAAACCATACCCTTGACTAGACAGACCGTTGTTGGCAAAGTAATGTCTCTGCTTTTGAATATGCTGTCTAGGTTGGTCATAACTTTCCTTCCAAGGAGTAAGTGTCTTTTAATTTCATGGCTGCAATCACCATCTGCAGTGATTTAGGAGCCCAAAAATATTATAAAGTATGACATTGTTTCCACTGTTTCCCCATAAAACTCAGCAGTGGCCACAGGACTGGAAAAGATCAGTTTTCATTCCAATCTCAAAGAAAGGCAATGCCAAATAATGCTCAAACTACCGCACAATTGCACTTATCTCACACGCTAGTAAAGTAATGCTCAAAATTCTCCAAGCCAGGCTTCAGCAATACATGAACCATGAACTTCCAGATGCTCAAGCTGGTTTTAGAAAAGGCAGAGGAACCAGAGATCAAATTGCCAACATCTACTGGATCATGGAAAAGGCAAGAGAGTTCTAGAAAAACATCTATTTCTGCTTTATTGACTATGCCAAAGCCTTTGATTGTGTGGATCACAATAAACTGTGGAGAATTCTGAAAGAGATGGGAATACCACACCACCTCACCTGCCTCTTGAGAAACCTATATGCAGGTCAGGAAGCAACAGTTAGAACTGGACATAGAACAGCAGACTGGTTCCAAATAGGAAAAGGAGTACGTCAAGGCTGTATATTGTCACCCTGCTTGTTTAACTTCTATGCAGAGTACATCATGAGAAACGCTGGGCTGGAAGAAGCACAAGCTGGAATCAAGATTGCCAGGAGAAATATCAATAACCTCAGATATGCAGATGACACCACCCTTATGGCAGAAAGTGAAGTGGAACTAAAAAGCCTCTTGATGAAAGTGAAAGAGGAGAGTGAAAAAGTTGGCTTAAAGCTCAACTTTCAGAAAACGAAGATCATGGCATCTGGTCCCCTACAGTATACCAGGTAGGTAAGTCAAAACTCAAAAATTGTAACCCAACAACAATGAAAGTGATGGATACTGAAAGATACTTCCTGTCCCTGATAGATACAGAAGCTTTCTTGTCTCCCTAACTTACGTGATGGCTGTCATGATTTGGTTAAAAGACACAAACTAGCTGAATATATGACCAATAGGAAATCATTTGCTAAGTACAAAATCCATACCTTTATACACATTTTTGCTCTACTCAACACATCTAGAGTCACTCGTGACTCCTTTAGTGCAGGATAACCACGATGCAGGTATTAAAAAAACTAACCATGACAAGTGATAATTAGCTGAAATGTACATACCAAGGCCATCATTTTTCTCTCTCAAAAATGCAGATATTTCCCAGAAAGAGTATGGAAAAAAGAATTTAAATGAAGGGGAGAAAAGCACTCCTAGAGCTTGCCTCATTGTCTTATTAAATTTACAACATGAAACAGTTTTATCATCAAAATTATATAACGGCAGAAGCCAAAATAGGATACTTCTCAGGCAGGAAATATAAAAATATACACACACATACACAAAATATTTTCCAAGGAGTTAAGAAGCTTTCCTGGACAAGTTATGTTACAATAAAATATTAATGTGTGCTCATTTATCATGTGTTAATTAGCAGAATAAGCTGTAGGAAGTCCGGATTACCATGCAAATGTTAATTAGGTCATAATTTATGTTAAGCATTTCTAAGTTTAGGAGCACTGCGTCTCATTTAGCAGCAGTTGAACTTTAGAAATAATTTGCATGTGCAACTGCTCGTTTTCAATTTTAATATGACAGTCACTTCATTTTAATAAATACAAGAACCTGCATTTAAATAATAGCAAATCCAGAGCTAATTTGGTCACAGTCAGTACATTTCCCCAGGAGATGGAAACTCTGTCCTTTAATCACCACTCAGGTAAAAAAAAAAAAAAAAAAGCTTCAGAAGATGCTTTTTCTAAATAGCTAAGAGAGTGTTCCCTGCTTCCCAGCCACTGTCCAGAATATTGATGCCCTACTTTTGTTTTGAAGAATTGCGCACTTGGATGGTTTCTATGTGAGCCAGCTTGACCAACTTGAGGTCCCACTTGATCGCGTTTTTATTTCCTCATTTTGGTTTGCCGCAGGTACAAACATATGGCAACATTCTGTCAGTTCCCTCCCTTATTCTGTTTTTTTACTTTTGAACTCAACTGTTTTCAAATTTTTTTAATTCTTTTTTTGTTCTGTTTCACAACAATGAATTATCCCAGTTACTCCTGAATCTTTATAAGCAGTAAGAACTCCAGTTGGAAAGGTTGTTCTTACCTTAGTACCCCAGATAGGAAATCTTGCAGTAAAAAAAAAAAAAAAAAAAAAAGAGCAATCTCAGAACCTCCACAATGGAAAATCTTTTTATTTACTGATTCAGAGCCAGGCTTCTTAACTTTTCTCCTGTCACAAACCCCTTTGGCGATCTGGTAAAGCCAATGGACTCCGCTCAATGTAATCATGTAAACATTTAAAATATGGATTAGAAATGAAAGCTTATTGTAAAATAGTATTTTTTAAATATGTGACAGAGTAGTATATGTACTTCTTTATTAATGCATGGAAGAACATGATCTGAGTCTGCTAACTGCTATGGTTTTTTAAGTATCTATAGTAATAAGCCTAACTATGACTTCCAGCCATTTGCATTTCAACAGTATGAAAATTTCCTTGGATTTCCATTGGTGACAAAGTCACAAGGGTACCACTTGAGCTTCTACGGTTTGTTAAATATTTCATAATTGAATGAAGTGTTACACTTAAGTTAGAGGATAATGGAGATAAAGATGTGATTATGTTTTTGCTCAAGTTCACAAGCCTGAATTTTCTCTGCTTTAAACTACTGATTTGGAAGAAAATTTTTTTCTAAACTTCTAAAAATATTTTAATTAATGTGTCTCTAATTTAAAATTGTATGCTATAATATGAAGCATAATACATGAAAAAAAATCTTTTTACACACAAAAATATCTGCATTTAATACTTCTTGTCTTTGTGCATGCATCTTTACAATGCATACAAAATTTATGTCTTTTATCTTTTCCTATTATCAGTAGCAGGAGTATTTAAAGTCCACTCTTTGATGAGAGACCCCCAGTTGGCTCAAGAATAGAGAGAATACAGGCTCATGATAACCTTCCCCCCGTGCCCTGCAGATCTAAGTTGATTCTCCATGTGGGCTTCCAAATAAGCTTTGATTCACACTTTTCTTTTTTCATGTGCATGTGCTGCCAACATTTAAAAACCGTAACTTTCAAATAAAAACTAAAAACTTAGATTTCCAACTTCTCGTGGGCAATGCTGGTGCTGCTTTTCTACATGGCAACCGTCCACTGGAACTGAGCCTGTTTTTTCATCTAGATACGGCGGACTCCTATCCAAATGAAGTTTTCTTTTTTGTTTCCTGTCTGGCCTTTAAAAACATTTGAATTGGCAACCCCCTGCTAGAGGATAAAACTCTTACTCCTCAGCCTGTCATTTAAGACCCTCAATACCTGGCGCTTTCAATGAATTACATTTACTGATCAAATTAGTGTCACCATTGTTCCAGGAAAGGAATAGCCGTCTTTTCCTACCATGGACTTATCTTCACTTAATTCAACTAGTAGGACTGCTTCTTCATTATGTTTTTGCTCATCATCAGGTCATATCTATATTTCAAATCGTAATTCACATATTACCCACCCTCCCCTATCCTGCTCCAAACAGAAATATGTGCCCCCACTCTCAATGTGCAGCTAACATAATACATAATTTGATTTACGGTTTAGATTTTCCAGTGGACAAAACCTAGGGTCCTGTACGTACATAGAAAGTAATTTGAATTAGTTGTTTATTTTATATTAATTGGTTAGGTCAAGAACCTGTTTTTTTGTTTTGTTGATGCTTTGTTGTCGCTATTTGCTGAACTTTCCCCTTTATCAGATTATTCTCCAGAAGTCACAAACTAAGGTTTTGGGGGCCTGTACATCATTTCAAATGACAGAACTCTTCATTTCTTTGAGCGTATTTCTGGCATCTCTATAAAATATTTGTACAGAATCACAATTTTGGGCCTAGAGCCCCACTTGGCAGCTATTGGCTGAAAGTGAGCAACAGAAGCCTCCCTCACCAAAGGACTATGACCTCCAGTTTGCCACAGTCCTCACCATTCCCTGCTGAAGTGCACTTGACCCATTTCAGGGCTTCCCTGGTGGCTCAAATGATAAGGAATCTGCCTGTAATGCAGGAGACCCGGGTTCAATCCCTGAGTTAGGAAGATCCCCTGGAGAAGGAAATGGCAACCCACCCCAGTACTCTTGCCTGGAGAATTCCATGGAAAGCCTGATGGGCTACACAGTTCATGGGGTTGCAAAGAGTCAGGCACAACGGAGCAACAAACACCTTGGCCCGTCTCAATAGTCCATATTATTTGCCTAGTCACCTGCTCTGAAGCATCTTGATTTGAAACCACCTAGTCTAAACAAAGATAAAATTACCTTTTTAAAAAGCATAAGTGATAATCTACCAAGAGGCTTTGATGATTAGAAATATAGTAGCAGAAGATAAATTGACAGCTTCCACAATAAAATACTACTTTTTTATGCCTAGTGTGTATATATATATATATATATATATATATATATATATATATATACTGAAAACATTAGAGTCTCTAATATGAATTTGAGAACAGAGACCACATTTTTTGAGGTGTCATTTCTACATTTGCCAGGAAAGAGGAAAATCATGTTTTGATCAGGGATAAATGTCATATATTCAGGAAACATAAAAAGAGAGAAACCCTGCTTGACAAGTGGTCCAACTTCCCCCTCTTTCCCAGAAAGGTATTTTGTGGAGAAAAATGACCTCATCCTCAAAAATAGAGATATTTCCTGAATGTTCTTAATGCACTTTTAATCATCAACTATAGTTTTATTCTTCACTTTTTAAACTGCTCTTCTTTGGAATCTATTTCTCTTTCAAGCCACTGTACATGATCAATAGTGCTTATGACCTGTGCCAACTGCATCCGTTATTCTACATCTTAAATCATTACTTTCAGGCTTTGAACAAAACCTTTGGTTTTTAGGGATGTGATAAACAAAGGCACATAATCGTGCCTGACCCCTTTCTAATTCTGTGGATGTGTGTACCATCCCTCCTTAGATCTACTATCCCTATGCTGACTCCCACTGTGCTTGTTAGTCCATTCTCATAGAGAAACCATCTCATCACAGGGAACTTATTCAGTCTCTTTTCTCAGCACTGCTCCTGCTTTCCCCATTCTCCTTGAGGCATACCAGACTGAATGTAGAGTTAAGTTATTAATATGTAAGGTCCATATAAATAGAGAAACTTATCAAATACTTTATTTTTTAATTGTTTTATGTCATTTTCATAATCAAGATATGAAACCTCTTAGCCTGAGGCTTAATAAATGTCCTCAAATTCTGCCACCAGACATAAGCCATTTGCACCCAGCATTGATGAGAATGACAAACTCATACATGCCATGTCCCAGAGCTCTCCACTGGGAAAAGTTCATGGTCTCTGCCATGGCCATTGTCCACTCAGTTTAAGTACATATTTACTGTCTACAACTCTTAGCCCTATCTCCAAGAAAAGGTGAGAGAAATATCCAGAGAGAAAGCACACACACACACATACTGCTAAAGATGAATTTGAACCTGTGTCAAATCTGAACCAGTGTCAAAACACACTATGGGATGATGTTGAATCATCCATTTTGACAAGATGGTTTGTGACAGTGGGTCATGAAGAATCCACATTTTCATTATATAAAGTCTACCCGCTAAGAAGAGCAATCAAAACCCAGCTAATTGAATTATCCATGAGCCCATTTAAAGAAGAAATATTGCTCAATAAAATTATACAGCCTCTCTCCAGACTGCCCCTCCAACTCTTTTATCTTGCCTCTGAGGCTTATGTGTCTGACATCCATGACAAAGACCCATGGCTTAACGGAGAACAGGCCAGGACGTGGTCTCAGTCGAAGCCAGTTTCTCTACATTCATGGAGGCCAGGGCAATGTGATTCATAATCAAAATGGAAATCCACTATAAAAATACAATGCACAGATTTCCCGGGAAAGGCCCGGAATTTCACTAGTTGTTCTACCCATTAGCTTCTCTGAGATTCCCCCATTCTAGCTTCCCTCCTACAAGGTAAGGTATCATGGGCTCCAACAATACCTTTTGAAATAAATATACCCTTCCTGGTGGTAACAACTTGAAGTTGCATTAGTCATCATACAGCCAACATCTGCACGTGTGAATGCCAACCAGCTGGTATAAAAGCAATGATAAAGGGGAAACAAGGGAATGTGGGATGCTACGTGTGTATATAAACACACATACAAATGGTTGCAATGGGGGATTTTTCAAAGCAGAGGAGCATGCAGGTTAAAGGATACCATGAAGACATCAAAGATAAACTTCTCTTCCTTCCCAATTCTGCTTGGGCAAGCCTTGATTATCAAAGGAGAAAGCCTTCTTAAACATTCAGTACAAATTCTCTCACTTTAGCCTTCCAAATGGGATGTGAATAGCTAGGGCATCCAGCCCCAACTTGAAGAAGCCAGAAAAAGTCTATGGAGCCCCACCCCTACCACCACTGACTCACAGAAATAGATTTATGTGCATCCAATAATTTAGGCTCAAGTGCTCTTCTAAGTAAAAACAATTACCTTCTCTCTGTCATGGCACTTGGGTTAACAATTCCCAACTGAGTCCGTAAATCAAACAAACACATTTTTACCAAGACCTTATTTCCTCTGAATCTTTGATGGATTTAGTTAATGCCATCCCTTGGCTAAATCATGGGATAGGTAAACATTATTCATGAGGCCTCTTCTCTCAATTTGTTTCCCTGCCTCCCAGATCCCATCTGTCACTGCACAAACATATGCCGAGTGGCCCTTGCTAACCACAGAGTTCAGGGACCCTGTGATGGTGTCCTACCTGACTGTGCATTCTCTACCTAGCATCCCCTTCTTTTCCTCTGAAAACTCACCTCTCCTGTATTCTGTTCTCTCAGAAATTTGTTCTCTACCTTTCGAGGTAACTTATTAGTGAGTAGGAATGTAGGCTTTTTTAGGCTCTGGGGCCAGGTCACTTGAGTTGAAACCCCACTTCTGACACGTAATAACTCTGTGACCTCTAAGTTATTTAGCCTTTCTGCTTCAATTTCTTCATCTGCAAAGTTGGACAACTAATCGTTTCCACTTTATACGGTCATTGTGAGGAATAAATGTATTTTCATATTTAAAACATGACCAGAGCAGTGCCTGGCACTTTCAAAACACTCAATAAGCATTAGCTATTGCTGCTATTATTATGAGTGTCAACATGCTAAGTCACTTCAGTCTTGTCTGAAGTGGACCCCATGGACTGGAGCCCACCAGGCTCCTCAGTCTATGGGATTCTCCAGGAAAGAATACTAGAGTAGTTTGCCATGCCCTCCTCCAGGGAATCTTCCCAGTCCAGGGATCGAACCTGGGTCTCCTCCACTGCAGGCAGATTTCTTTATCATCTTAGCCATCAGGGAAGCCCTACTATCATTATAAATGGCGTCAGGTATCAATACAAGATTCCTCTTGATCATATGGTTTATTTTTCAAGCCATTATCATGAATTTTCTTCAATGCTTTTTCTCAGCCTCCTGTAGGAAATATGAGTTGTCAAGAAAGCAGGCATTTTGACATCATTCATAACCTGAAAGTGATAGGAAAGATTACTTATTACTCAGCATGTGGGGATTTTATATAAAATAGCAAACTTCTCCACAATTTGGTCCCATCTTCAGCAATCACTGGTAGCTTCTGATCTTGAAACTTCTCAATTTATGACATTTTTTTTTTCTGTCACCAGAGCTCATCTCTCTCGGTAGTCAGTGACTGAACTCAAATATAGAGCAGTCTTTTGGAAAATTATATGAGCCTTTTTCTATGGGCTATTCATTAAAAGTAACCAAACTAACAAGTTTTAAAAGTTGGGAGACTTAGATATCAGTGTATAACTCTACCCAATAAAAGGAAGCCAACTGCATTCTGAGACCTTATGAAACATGTGGAGCTTTGCATGTGCCATTGTGAAGCACATTTGTGTTTTCTTTATCTCTGGAACTTTGTACTTATTGCATCATATTTTCAACATCGACTCAGTACTGAAAAAGAGCACTGAGTTAGGAGCCAGTCTCAGACCTTGGGAATTTCCATTATCCCCTCCATGATTCTATGTGTCCCTCGGGAGAAGGGTGAGGGAGAGAAAAAGCAAAACAATCTCAAAGGATTGATTTAATTTTATGAGAACACTGTAAACTGTGAGATCATCACAAGCACAAAGATCATTATTTTTAGATCACAACAATAATAGTCAATTTTTTGATTTTTCAATATTCTCTAGGAATACTTTTGAGTGCACTATATAGATTATCTTATTCAACACTCACAACACTATAAGACATATATTATTAGCATTCCCATTTTACAGGTGAGGAAACCAAGACTCAAAAGTTATATATAATATAACTTTCTAAATATATATAATATATTTAGATATATATATATTATATATATAATATATATATTATATATAATATAACTTTCTAAAGGTCACATTGCAAATAAACTATAGAGCCATGGGACTTTAATTCAGTCCTTAGATTCTCAGTATGTATATAATATATAATATATATATATATATTATATATAATATAACTTTCTAAAGGTCACATTGCAAATAAACTATAGAGCCATGGGACTTTAATTCAGTCCTTAGATTCTCAGTATCTACACTATATTTTCACCAGAAACACAAACATCTCTGCCTCTGCTCTAGCTCCAAAGATGACTATAATCTGTTTTACCCTGTATATCAGTTTCCTCTTGCTGCTGGAACAAGCTACCACAAACCTAATAGTCTAAAATACCATAAATAAATTATCTTACAGTTCTGGAGGTCAGAAATCTGAAATGAGTCTTACAGGTCTAAAATCACAGTGTTAGCAGGGCTGTATTTTTTTCTGAAGGTCCTAGGGGAGAATTCATTCTTTGCCTTCTCCAACTTCTAGAGGCTGCTTCCACTGCCTGGCTCATGACTCCTTTCTTGTATTCAAAGTCATCTGGTCACATTACTCTGACCACTCTTCTATCATCACATCTTCTTGACTCTGATTAGAGCCCCCCTCTTAGGACACTTATGATTACATTAGGTCTACCCAGATAATCCAGGATCATCTCCCCATAGCAAGATCTGTAATTCAATCACATCTGCCATGTCCTTTTTTGCCATATAAGGTAATATATTTGCACCTTCTGTGGATTAGGATATGATCATCTTTGAGGGAGCTATTTTTTATTTTTTTGGCCTACCATACTCTTCCATTGTCAGGTTAACTATCTGAATAGTTGTTGTGCTTAGATGCTTCAGTCGTATCCAACTTTTTGCAACCCCATGGACTGTGGCCCACCAGCTCCTCTGTCCATGGGACTATCCAGGCAAGAATATTGGAGTGGGTTGCCATTCCCTTCTCCAGGGGATCTTCCTGACCCAGGGATCGAACCTGCATCTCCTGGGTCTCCTGCATTGGCAGGAGGGTTCTTTTCCACCAGCACCATCTGTCTCTAGCATCTAAAAATGGAAAGGAAGTGAATTGTGTCCATCCTATGTCTTTTCTGTGACAAAGATCCATGTTTAAATGAGGCAGTGAAATTGAAGTGGTTTCAGAAAAATACAATCATTTATGTGGTCAGCTACAGAGGAGTGAGGAAAATACATTGTGTCACCTCGCCAGCACTAATGAGAGGAGGCCGGCTTGGTGGGCTCCATTTTAAGTAAAGGCACTTGGCCAGATGGTATAACTAACATCTCTAGCTCCAAGCCAAGTAGACACTACTTGAGTTATCACAGGGGCAAATCTGTACATGATTTATTTCTATGTTTGGCTCCCGATTCAGGGTTGTGAACTATACACTGACTCTGACACAGGAAAGGATGCTCTGCCCTCTTTGGAGGAACACCTGGGACCAACATAATTGCTGGCCAGGAGGGAAAGAAATCTAAAATAGGCAGGAGAGGACAGAGATTATGGATTTCAATTGCAGCTCAAGTCTAAAAGCCAGGACTGAAGCTTTTTCCCATCAAATTTCCTGTGTAAGTTGTGTCCAGCCAACCCCTCACTATACAACAAAGGCAACTTATCATGGGTCATAAGTGGATCTGAGTACTTCCAGGAATGAAAATTTTTAACAAATATTGCGTTGCCTCACTCATATCCTCCAGATCTTTCAGTGTCTCCAGGCAAATTCTAGATGCCAATCTCTGCATTTTGGGGCCTGAAAGGCTTTTTTGCTGGAAATATACCAAGGCAGGTGGCTTAATAATGCACCTTCTACCACCTGCCTTCACTTCCTTTTCTTATTTCCCCACTCTAGGGGGTGTTTTCTTTAACAACAACAGAAAAATATTTGCACCCAAATCCTTGCCTGAGAGTCTGCTTCAGGGAGATACTAAGACAAAGTATGGAGGCAAAGATCTCATTACTAAAACTTAAGAGAACATTCTTTAATCTATCACCCCAAAAATTAAAAGAAAAAAGGGAAACATATTTAGTACCAGATTAAGAACCTGAAGATCATAAAACTGTTTCTCCCACTGTGTTGTAACCCTTGATCTTATAGAGCAGGGTCTGGCACACAGTGCCTACTTATCAAATATGTGTTCAATATATGATATGAAAAACAAATGAATAAATGAAAAGATTCAGTTCAGTTCAGTTCAGTTCAGTCGCTCAGTCATGTCCAACTCTTTGTGACCCCATGAATTGCAACACGCCAGGCCTCCCTGTCCATCACCAGCTCCCGGAGTTCACTCAAACTCACATCCATCGAGTCGGTGATGCCATCCAGCCATCTCATCCTCTGTCATCCCCTTCTCCTCCTGCCCCCAATCCCTCCCAGCATCAGAGCTCCCACCAATTATGTAGCCCAGGAGTTGGCAAAACTGCCCTTAAAGGGCTAGATGGTAAAAACTTTAGGCTGTGCAAGTCCCATAGTCTCCACCTTCTCTATTGTTGCAATGCGAAAGCAGTCATAGATAATATGTAAATAAATGAGTGTAACTGCATTCCAAAAAAATTTAATTTACAAAAAAAATAAATAAATAAATGCGGGCCAATTTGGCTCATAGGCTATAGTTTGCCAAATCTTGATGCAAATCAAAATTAAAATCATATCAAAACTTCAAATAAGTGAAGTTTAGAAGAAATTCTGACTTATCTGATGGTTATTTTGATACTTTTTAAAATATAAAATTATTTTTTTAATGGATTTTCTCATTTTGGGTGGCCCTACTTTTCTGAAAGCCATTGGGTAATTAGGCAATGGCACCCCACTCCAGTACTCTTGCCTGGAAAATCCCATGGATGGAGGAGCCTGGTAGGCTGCAATCCATGGGGTCTCGAAGAGTCGGACATGACTGAACGACTTCACTTTCACTTTTCACTTTCATGCATTGGAGAAGGAAATGGCAACCCACTCTAGTGTTCTTGCTTGGAGAAGCCCAGGGACGGGATAGCCTGGTGGGCTTCCGTCTATGGGGTCACACAGAGTCGGACACGACTGAAGCTACTTAGCAGTAGCAGCATACTACACAAACTACTGTAAAATAAATTTTATGAAAAAAGAGCAGACATATTCCACTGCATAAAAATAAAATAAATACACCTGAAATTTTGTAAATCAACTATATATCAATAAAAAATTAATAAAATAAATCTTTAAAAAATTTATAAAAATAAAACTTCTCAAGCAACTATAAATTAAATCTGCTCCTTTTTTACTTAGCAACTTGTTTAATACCTCTATCTCTGCTAGAGATAAGATAATTAAAATTGCATTAATAAAACAATAAAAATTTAATAGCTTTCTAATTTTACTATTAAAATAATAAACATATTTTAATTTTATACATGAAATTATAAATTATCCTATGAAAAACATACTCAAAATTATAAGCAATCATTAATAAAATGTAAGACAATTCTAAAGTACTGCTGCTGCTGCTAAGGCGCTTCAGTCGTGTCCAACTCTGTGCGACCCCATAGACGGCAGCCCACCAGGCTACCCCGTCTCTGGGATTCTCCAGGCAAGAACACTGGAGTGGCTACATAGTTACTAATGTACTAAAAATACATAAAATAAAACTGTGTTAAAAGTTGTAAAAAAAAAAATATGGACATCAGGTTTCAGAAGGGGAAATAAAAAGACATGGAGAAGACTTGTCAATACATCCAATTTTGTTTTCATTTCTAGTGAAAAAACTACAAATGGACTCCGCTAGTAGCCAACACTGATGCCATAAATATCAACATTTTCCACTTGTAGAATAAGTTCTTTATCACAGCTGTTAAAATTTAAATAGGTAATGTTGGGAGTATTACTTTAACCAATGAACCAATTCTGCTACCTCCTCTTGGTTCTTCCATCTAAAAACTGTCCCCCCCTCACCCACCCACCTGCTCCCACAGCACTCTGCTTTGTTTCTCAGCACGCTCACCGTTACCGGAAATGGCTCCTTATTTGAACACTGTGCTAGTGTTAAGGGAAGTTGTGAAGACTTTAAAATGAATCAAGAAAGACTGCGGCAGAATACTGAAGGATGTCAACGGATCCCTCGGAAATAAGCTGATTAACATGGAGTGCACATCTTTGATTGTTTTTTACTCATCTGTTTTGCAATTGTGAGAAGAAAAAGTTAAATTTTAGATGATGCTGCTGAAATAAATCTTTTCTCTCTTGCTGGTGGCAAGGCAAATGCATATTGTCCAACAGAAATGATAAATCTCTATAAATCTAATTCTTATTTGAACCATATTATTGGTTCCCCCATTAACAGTAAAAATCTTTGGCATGTGTTCATTTTGCATTTGTGTGTGAGTCATGGTTTTATCCTTTTTTATTTATTTTTGTAAGTCTTTACAGTTTTATTTTTTTATAAACTATCCTTTTTTAATATAAATTTATTTATTTTAATTGGAGGTTCATTACTTTACAATATTGTATTGGTTTTGCCATACATTGACATGAATCCACCATGGGTGTACATGTGTTCCCCATCCTGAACCTTCCTCCCACCTCCCTCCCCATCCCATCCCTCTGGGTCATCCCAGTGCACCAGCTCTGAGATTTAAAAGTCAACCAGATGAGGGACTTTGTGTTACTGTTATGCCAGGCACAGGGAAGGAACTTAGTGAATATTTATTGGCAAAATAAATAAATGAACAAATAAATGGTGATGTCCCAACAAGAGAGAAAGTCAGGATACAAGCATAGCTACAATACAACTTTCAGGAGTGTCCTGTAAAAGTATACACGTTGTGCAGTGTTCAAGAGTTCCCAGTCAAGGCTCTGTGTATTGATTCATGGGGAATTTTCATGGGGCATTTTCATGGGGTGTATTCATGGGGTATTTTCTCTGAGTAGCTCAGAAGTTAAAGTGTGTACCTCCAATGCAGGAGACCTGGGTTCGATACCTGTGTCGGGAAGATCCTCTGGAGAAGGAAGTGGCAACCCACTCCAGTATTCTTGCCTGGAGAATCCCGTGGACAGAGGAGCCTGGTAGGCTACAGTCCACGGGGTCGCAAAGAGTCAGACACAACTGAGCGACTTCACTTCACTTCACTCCGCTTCACTTCATTCATGGGGTATTTTCTCAGAGTAGGATGCCTTTCTTCAAGTAGCCCAAAGGTTCCACATGGATTAGGGGAGGATACAAGAACACTGTGAGGCCATTTGAAGACCCAGAGTAGTCACGGAAATCTGCAGAGATTTAAATGAAAATTGAGCACGAAAAGAAAAGAGACTGTCACTCAGAAGGGATGTTTGGTTGGAGATAGCCTATTTAGAGTTGTTGTTTTTTTTTTTAATAAAAATTCTCTAGCAAATTCATCTGTCAAGTTGAGAATATATCAACACTTAAAAATAAGAGAAAGAAGAGGTCATGGTGATTTCTTGACAGTGAAGAGCTATTAACAATCACTCCAATGTGGTGAAATTCAGAACAGAAAGCATTTTGAATTGAGATAGTCCGTTTCAAAAATCATACTGTCATAATATTGAGAGTTAAACAGGTATAAATAATAGCCTTGCACACTTCCCATTGCCAGATACCTTGGTAATTTATAGAGAAAGGTTTCTTTACATCACAACAAAGATGACAGATTTGAGAGGCTGTCTTCTATCATCTCAAACTGTCCCCAATTGATAGAAAGATATGGAATGTAAAGAACATCATTCGTATCGTCAAAAAGATTCCTCAACAGTTAAAATTGTTTTAGCAGAAAATAAAGTATGTAGTTTTGTCAACCAGGCATCTAGAGTATTTTTTAAATGATAATGTCATTCAAAAATATAATACTTCACACCTTAGTCTATTTATCTTGACAAAATATTTCCATGCATCTTTTGGAAGCCTGTGAACCAACAAATCATGATGACAATTTAAAACTCGTGTGAAAAGTTGTGATAGACATATTGCCAAATGTTAGAGGGTAAAAGTTGAGAAGGGACATAGTCTATCTAAACCAGGGTTTCTTGACCTCAGCACGAGTGGTATTTTGGGCCACATCAGCTTTTGCTGTACAGAATCATCCTGTACATTGAGAGATGTTTAGCAGCATGGTGGCCTCTACAAACACCAGTAGTTTCCTCACCCCAATTAAGAAGGAAGGAAGTTAGTCGCTCAGTTGTGTCTGACTCTGCGACCCTATGGACTGTAACCCTCCAGGCTCCTCTGTCCATGGGATTCTCCATGCAAGAATACTGGAGTGGGTAGCCATTCCTTTCTCCAGGGGATCTTCCTGACCCAGGGATCAAACCCAGGTCTCCTGCATTGCAGCAGATTCTTTACCATCAAGACATTGTAAAATCACCCCTAGTTAAGAACCACTGACCTAAGTCCATGCAGTTTAATAGGTTGCTCAAATTTAACGGGTAAATCTTTGTGCCAAATCTGAATCTCAGCAAGGATACCAATAACTATCTTGTTATCTTTTCACCCAAGTAGAGTTTCAGTAGATTCTTTCAATGAAAAAGCAGAGGAGTGATAGAAAACAAAATAAGTGTGTTGGAAACACTGAGTTCTGATTATGTGTCACTATGCTAAGTATGGGACATAGAATAATCCCATTTAATCCTCACAGCAACCCTATGGGGCAGTACTCTTACTTTTCCCATTTTATAGATGAGAACACTGAGATTTACAGAGAATAAATGTTTTGTGCAAAATTATCAAAGTACAAAGTATAACCACTGGGATCCAAAACTTGGCAGGCTGACACAGATTCTAATTTCACAGTCCATGCTCTACTGTCTCCTGCAAAGTAAACACTATTTTTTATTTCATATTAGATAGTTGTGGAAAAGATAAATTGGCTTATGGGCCAAACAATGGTCCAAGAGTCAAATCTAGCCCATCACCTGGTTTAGCAAACAAATTTTAATTGGAACACAGCCACACCCATTCATTTACATTTTGTCTGAGGCTACTTTTACTCTGGAAAAGCAAGTTGAATAGTCAAGATAGAGACTGTAGGGCTCACAAAGATGAAAAGTATTACCATTTGGCCTTTTTAAAAAGATTTTTTATTTTTTAGCTTTTTATTTTGTATTGCTGCTACTGCTGCTGCTAAGTCGCTTCAGTCGTGTCCGACTCTGTGTGACCCCATAGATGGCAGCCCACCAGGCCCCACCATCCCTGGGATTCTCCAGGCAAGAACACTGGAGTGGGTTGCCATTTCCTCCTTCGATGCATGAAAGTGAAAAGTGAAAGTCGCCCAGTTGTGTCCAACTCTTAGTGACCCCATGGACTGCAGCCTACCAGGCTCCTCCATCCATGGGATTTTCCAGGCAAGAGTACTGGAGTGGGGTGCCATCGCCTTCTCCGATTTTGTATTGGGGTATAGCCAATTAACAATATTGTGATAGTCTGGGGGCTTCCCAGGTGGCGCTAGTGGTAAAGAATTCACCTGCCAATACAAGAGACCTAAGAGAGGAGGTTTTGATCCCTGGGTCAGGAAGATCCTCTGGAAGAGAGCATGGCAACCTACTCCAGTATTCTTACCTGGAGAATCCCGTGGATGGAGGAGCTTGATGGGCTACAGTCCATAGCATCGCACAGAGTCAGACACCACTCTTAGCGACTTAGCATGCAAACACATGATAGTTTCAGGTGAACAGTGAAGGGACTCAACCATACATAATCGTGTATCCATTCTCTCCTGGCCTTTTGCACAAAAGATCTGTTGATGCCTATCCCTGCTTTAGAGGCTAAGAAGCTAGTCCCTCCAATGCTAAGTAGTATAAAGAGAACTTGAACCTAGCCCAGTGACAGCCAGGCTCTAACCCACAGGGCTCTATTGATCACAACAGGAATGGCAGCAGCACAGGGCTGGGGCTTACTATGATCCAGGCACTCCTCTCAGCATCCATCTGTGGAAACTCATTTAATCCTCTGCATAACCAATGAGGCATCATGACGTGTGACAGCAGATGCTGTTGGTGTCTTGCTCGTATTTCCCCAGCAGTCACATCTACACAGTGAGGGCTTTTCTTCCCTTGCCTTGAGAATATATTTGGCTCAAGCACGGGACAAGTGGGATGCACCAGACAATAAATAACACAGAAGCAACCTTCAACAGCTTAGCAATAAATTCTTCAGAGTCTTTACCCCTGTTGTGGAATATATTGAGGTCTCTTCTATGCTCATTCCCCGAGTTCCCTGTTTCCCACTGTGGTAACTGGTTTTGAAAACATGTCTTCTGTTGGCTTTCTCCCTTCCCTCTTTCACTTGCCCATTTCCCAACCTATGTTTCCTAGAAACATTTCCCAAATAAACTACCTGTACTTGAATTCTTATCTCAAATTCTATGTCTGAGGGTATTTCAATTTCTGCCATTTTTATAGGTAGAAAACTAAAGCCCAGAGAGGTTATATATCTAGCCCAAAGTCACACAGCTGGTAACTGGTGGTGTGAGGATTTGAACCTGGCCATCTGGTTCCAGAGTCCACTCTTAACCAAACCATTCCCAAGTAATAGTCACTTATAGGGGCATTCTGGATATTCCTATTCTCCTTTCTCTACTATGCAGGAAAAACAGATAGCTATCAACACTGTCTCAGAGTTTGTTTTGGGAGGGATAAAAGTTCTTTCAGAGAGAAACACACTTACCTAACACACACACACACACACACACACACACACACACGATGCCTTCTTTCTGCTTCTTCCCCTCCCTATCTAGGAGGGATAGTCCATTTCCCTGCCAGCACCCAAGAGAGAGGGACAGAGGCAAATTTTCCTCTCCCGAGCCTTAGAAAGTAACATCTATACACTCCTTTGCTTGTGCTTCATTATTGGCCATGACCCAGAATATTCCCTTAAGCTCCAAGTAAATAATCGAGAGTTACTAGGCCTTAGAGTAGCTATGAAACTCTGTAGAGATTCAGAATCCATGTGTGCCCACATACAGAAATCACACGTCTATTTCTCTTCAGTGTGGAAAACAAACAGACTATCATTCTCTTTTTTATTAGGGATTAAAGATCACACATATGAAGGATACACCACAACCATAATTCTTTATACACAGCTCACAATCCTCATATAATAAGAATCATTGAAATCATGCTGTCTGTCATGCATACATCCTGCCTGGTGGCTAAGAGCTGCTCCCCAAGGGGAAAAGTCCTTCTTTATTGACACCTCTGACTTGCCCTTACCTCAGGCATTATAGGCAAAGATTTGGGGATTATTTTCTTTTAATAGCCCATGTGCTATTAAAAGCAGATTTCTAAGAAAATGAATGGTCTCAGAGAAAATAAGGAATCCAGACAGGACCAATACATAGTGTTGTACATTTTAGACTGTGTGACTGGTGCTCCTTACACTTATACAGTGAAAAATCTGGCCAACTATACATGACAGGCCTGCCTTAAACCTATTTCCAAGGTCCATGAACTCTGATTGTATTTGTCCTGCCCAATACATTCATATAATCATAACTGTTGTATTATTTAGTATTAACGATTTTCAGAGTCTCAGAATGCTTTCACTTGGCAGCAACAGAGTACTCAACTAACAGCAGTTATATTTCATGAAGCAGGAAGAACGGAAACAGGGCCTTGTAGAGTCTGTTACCTTAATGATTCCATGATACCAGGTTGATTCCTCTGCATTTACCTTCGCTTCTGCCTTTTGGCCATAAAATAGCTACCACAGCTCTCAGAATCATCTGTCAAAATACTTGGCCAACTTGATTCATTTACTTAAACATCTCAGTTTAAACTTCTCAGGCTCTTACAGTAATTGTGTACCTGTTCCTGGGCTGGGAAGATCCCCTGGAGAAGGAAATGGCTACCCACTCCAGTATCCTTGCCTGGAGAACTCCATGGGCAGAGGAGCCTGGCAGGCTACAGTCCATAGAGCTGCAGAGTCGGACACAACTGAGCAACTAACATTTTCACTTTCTCTTGTAGTAGAGTGATAGAGTTAGAAGCTTAGATTTCTATCACATATCTAGACTCCAAGAAGTCAAGAGGTGGTATCTTCCCAAAGCCTGGTTGCTTTGCTCCTTGGTTCCTCATCTATAAATTTTTCTAATATATTCCTATCCTCCATTACTTAACTTAAGTGAGCTTCTACTCTTTGTAACCATATTGCTGTAACAACTCAGCTGCCTGTTCCAGGCAGAAAGGAACGTTTCTCTTACTGCAGTTTGAATCCAATGAAGTTACATGGCATTCCAAAAGAAAGAACAGAATCTATGAATTCCTAGTTTATTCCAGAGATGAGGGCTTTCCGTTGTCATTAAAAGAAACTGCTACTCATATAAACTTCTCTTTGGGGTAAAGTTTAATCCTTTGTGATGAGCTTCGTCTTGAATTTATTTATTTTTCTCATGTTGTCTGTATGTTTTATTTCAATTGGAAGATTGTTTCTGAATTGTTTCATACCTGAGTTCAGGGACTCAGATGAATTTATGCTGCTATCTGAAAAGGATCACTTTGAATCTTTATAGGAGTTTCCTATGTTGAAAAATGTGACAGTACCTCATATCACACCCTAGAATTATCTGAAGGAGAGGAAAACTGTTCTAAGTACATTATGAAAGTAATGTGGGCAAACCCACAGCTTGCTTACCATCATGAAGATGGATATATTAAGGAGATAAAACTCTTCTAAATATTAAAAGTTTTTCATAGATATTACACTAGAATGACTAATGAAACAAAAGCTATCCCCTAATTTTTAAGTACAGCACTTACATTTTATGTCTAACAAATTATGATACATCTGGTGCACATTTACTTGTACTTTTCTTTTAAAAATCAATATGCTATCTATGATATTACTTACTAAGGATAAATTCATATCAGCAGGTTTACCTTATCATGTTTCACAACCCAGGATTCGGAATCAGTCTACCTACAGTAGTTCCTAGTTCTGCTACTTGTTGTCTGTCTAACCAGCTAAGTTACACAATCTCCTTGGATTTTGGTTTATTTATAAATTCACCTGGTGTATCTACCATATACAGTATTGTGTGAATTAAATGAGATAAGCCACAGACTACATTCATCATGATGCTTGAACATAGCAAGCACTTAGTCAATATTTACTATTATCAAAAAATCAATCTATTCAACATTGATCCTAACAATAAGATAATTAGACCCTAAATTGATCAATTTTGTTGATTTATTTCTAGAAGGCTTACTTATAACTAATAAATTGCTTAAAAAGTTGAAAATGTATGATTGCAAACTCAATAACTGTTCCTAATCATGAAAAAAATGTTTTTAAAAAAGTTGAATTAAGTAAATTCTGAGATTAAGGAAGCTACAACTTCCAAAAGTCTACTTAGCCATGTCTTCCAAGATGAATTATTTTATACTCTGCAATTAGTCACTAAACATAACCTTATCATTATAGGAAACAATAAAAAATTTTATCTAGACCCACATTTCAATTTTTCAAGTAGTAGAGAAATTAAATAAAGATACGGATTTGTTTCAAATACTGAAAACTACTGCCAAAATAACTGTATCCCATCCAACATTTGTGGTTGCAAAAGCAAATATCCTCGATGGGAATATGGCTTACACAAATAATGGAGATAAGGGAAAAATGAAGGATTTACTGTAAGTCTAAGAGGAACTGTAAACCTATTAGGGAAAATATGCTGCCAATGGGCAAGTTAATTAAAACATGTAACTAAGCTAATTCCCCAAACTTGACTAAGTAATTTATGACAATATCACTAGAACACTTCAGATTATTTATAGCTCATAGTCATTTATGAATGAAATTTTCTCTAGAATACAAGGTGTCTCACCATAAGAATGTTGCCCTTTGAGAATTTTGGCATATTTTCAAAATGGAATTAAAATTGAGAAAATAATAAAATGAATGATTAGATAGGTAAAAAGGATTTAAGAGATAATCTAGTAGCTATGTGATAAATAAATCATAATAATACATACAAATCACCTATGCTTTCACTCCCCTCTCTTGTGCCCTTTCGAAATGTAATTGATTGGTTTCACAGCTCTGAGCCTCCCAGCCAACATCAGCTGACTCCCAGTTGTATCAGTGGATTAGCTAAGATAAATCAAAGGTACCCCCAGTTACTCCACAGAGACTTGAAGGAAAAAAAAAAAGCTAATATTTTATGCCCTGAGATTAGGTGGATATTTGTTACACAACAGCAGTTGATTAGTGTAATTGTGCTGCATATGATGATCATTATTACTGTCTCAAATAACTTCTATATGCCAGGCATTTTGTCATTTTATGTCTAATCCTCCTAACATTTCTGCAACAACAGTAGCCACATTTTAGAGATTGGGAAATGAGATTCAGAAAGCTGTTATGGGCCCAAGTTCCAACAACTACTAACTGGCTGGTCTATGGTTTGAATTCTGATGCAATTCCCAAAACTCATGACCTTTCTTAAACACCAGACTTATTCTCCCTCTCTTTTTATTTAGCTATCAATATGAGTATGAATATACCAATATGAAACCATACAACTTCCCAGAAGAAAATATATATGTTATTTAACCATAATAAAGCATAGCTCAATGCTGAAGTGTGCAAAGGTGAAAATAGGTAGTAAGACTAGAAGTCAGGGAAATGACCAGGGCTGAGTTATACAGGGCCTCCCAGGTCATTGTAGAAAGTTCAGAGCAAAACAGAGGTCCAAAAAATGGGGGACAAAGAATGTGCTCATCTATATAGTCACTCACGTGCCCACGCTCAGTCACTCCGTCGTGTACAACTCTGCAACCCCACGGATTGTAGACTGCCAGATTCCTCTGCCCGTGGGACTCCTCAAGCAAGAATACTGGAGTGGGTTGTCATCCCCTTCTCCAGGGGATCTCAAACTCGTGTCTCCTATGTCTTCCTTCGTCGGCAGGCATTCTTTACCACTGTGCCTCCTGGAAAGCCCGTGTATTCACTCAGTAGATATTCAACAGGCACCTTGATAGACTTTAGGTTTCCAATAGTCAGCAATAAAAGTACAAAGTCTCTAGTGTCATTAAGTTTACAATTCAGGGAATAAGAGCAAGATACTAGTTAAAGAACCAAAAATAAAGGTAAAAAACAGAATTATCACAAATGCTAGGAGGAAGAAGTACATAATTCTTTGAGAGCCTGGAGTAGACAGTAGCTAAAGGAATGAATAAATGAACAAAGTGATAGAAACAATTCCCATCCAAACAAAGGATATGACATGTTTGTCATCCACAGTACCAAATGTGGATCTTCAAAGAGTAGAATCCTAATGCTGAGGGCTATGAATTTTCTCACCTTTTTACTTCAGTGGAAGGAGTGGCTGGAATGATGGGAAAGGGATTCAGGTCAGAAAACAGAAATGAGTTTTCCTTGAAAAATGTCCATATGAATCCCTTAGAAATACTTTACTTCGAAATGAATGCCATTAGCAGCAACCTAGGCAGGTTTTGATTCTGGCAAGCAGCATCCTGTATAGAATGGCCCAAGAAGAAAGAAAACAAGAAGAGAAAAAAAAGTTTGAATCCTGCAAGTAGCACCAGCCTCTTTTAGGATTCAGGGAGGAAAAAAAAAAAAAAATCAAAACTCCAGCATTACTTTTAGATTCCAGAGAAAAAGATCTCATAGAAAATTCTATGAATAATGAACTTGTATTTTTATTTTTCATGTGAAGAATTTGGCTTCTTCCTCAGAAGCAAAAGTAAAATCAATCTACTTTGAAAAAGTCTGATACATATTAAGGGAAATGTGTTTAGTTTCTAAAATATAATAAATGCTTATATGTTTTAGGTGGGCTAATCTTTTAACATGCATTAAAATAAGTATTTCATAAAATACATACATCACCAAATATAAAAATTTTGTGAGTAATTTCCTAGAAAATGAATAATATTGCCTATTCTATCTGGATAGTCTGTACTTTGGAAGGAAATTCTTTTAGCAAGTTAATTTTCCAATCAATTCTTTATTTTATTTTTTTATTTATTATTATTTTTTAGTATTTTTTAATATAAATTTATTTTAATTGGAGGCTAATTACTTTACAATACTGGGATGACCCAGAGGGATGGTACGGGGAGGGAGGTGGAAGGGGGGTTCAGAATGGGGAACACGTGTATACCCATGGCGGATTCATGTTGATGTATGGCAAAACCAATCAATTCTTTAAAACAATTCTTCTTTCATCCCAAATAGAAAAACTGTAAGAGATTCAGAGGAACTAGGTGAATTTAAAAGGGACGGAAATGAGAAATTACAGAGAAGACAATTTTAACAGTTTTTCTTTCCCTCCAAGACTACCACCTTCCTCTGTTTAAGCAAGCAGAGGCAGAGTCACCTAGCAAACAGTGAAACAAAAGATACTGTTTTCACACAAAATACTCCACTCTCCTTTCGTTAACATATAAACTCAGAACAGCACAATTAAATTGTGATTGAAGTGGAAATCAATGTACATGTGAAGTTTTAGGAACTAAAATCACAGTACAGTTTTCTATACTTCTTATCTGTAGAGCAGGAGAAAAATTATCTCTTACAAGAGATGTGAAGTGAGGATTAAATGAGTATGCACACACATATAATGTACACTATAGACATTGCTGCATTTAATTAAATATAAAATTCTGCTTCCATTAATCAAAATTGAAAACAATATTTGCTATGCATAGGAATATAATCCTATGAGTTAGATAAATGTATGATCTCAAGCAATTGCAACTATTTTACATTGATTAAGTTCTCAGATCAGAAGTTGAGGCTATACATAGAATACTCTACAAGCTCAAGGCAGCTGGTATGAATTAGGGCAAGAAAACAGTAGTCATTAAACAGGGAGTGATGGAGTCTATGGTGAATTGTAGCCACATGTGGGAAAATGAAAGTTCATTGTGGCCCAATCTGCCAATTTTTTCAGAAAATCCAGAACCCTAGATCTTTCTTCATTTTGTAAATATTGGGAAATAATTTTAGATTTTTTTTTTAATATGATGACCATGTCCAGCAAAATCTCTCTCTGAAATGTTTGCCACCTCCATGCTAGGTCAACAGTATTCAAACCATATTCCATGGAATATCAAGAGCTACCTTGGGAGATTAGGATTCATGGGGTGCTCTATATTCCCTTTCTCCAGAATAACTCAAATGATATTTTTCTAGATATTGAACTTCTAGATAAGATACAGTTGGAATCAGTGGGTTCCACCATTGTAAAAACTTGGAAAAACATTGGTGTGTAGCGGGGAATGCACTAAAGAGCATGGATTTTGCCTATCTTGGACTGGAAGCTCACTCTGTCCTCTTTCCTCGCACAGCCCCAGCAGCCAGCACAATGCCTAATACAGTAGACACTCAATAAATATTTTTTTTCCAATGACTAAATTATGTAATGAGCAGTGTTTGATTTCAAACCTTTTCAACCTAGGTTAATTTCCTGAGCCTTTCTACATTCGAGTTATTCCTATCTATTCATATTAGGAAAATGAAAGACCAAAATATATATATATATATATATCTTTCACGAAGACAGAACAAAAATTCATGATATCATCATCATAAGAATGTCTCCAGACAAGCTCAAAGGCATATATGCTGTGCTCTCTCACTTTAATCTGTGTATAAACTCTTGGAATGCACATAATTGAATTCTGGTAAACCAAATAAGTTACTTTTTATTATTTTTTAAGCAAATCATTTGACAAGCAATAAATATGTTTTTATGTAGAAGAACCTCAACGGAGAGACTATTGTGAATGTCAACAATCACATACAAGGCTGGGGAAAGGGACTGGTATCAAAGTTTTGGGGTTTTGGATTACAGATTCCTTTACAGTGAGGCACATGCCCCTATAATTACTAGTCATGATATTTGAAAAATATAATCATGTCATTTGATTAAAATAATTGAAAAGATATAACCATAAGATAATTAATTTTTATGGTTACAATAATCCTTGATGTGCTGGGCAAAACAGAAGAATTGTCTTGATGTGATTTTCAAAATAGCATTGCCCTCACAGTTGCATAGTCCATAAACATGCACAGATTAAAGGCACTAGAATTTTCGTTAGTGATATGTTATTAAAGAAAAAAAGAAGTTGTTAAAAAGGGAAGAAATTTGCTATTTTACTCAAAAAAAAGAAATTTTATTTTATAAAATTTAATTGGCCATAAATGCTTGGACTAATGTGAATTATAAACAGCTACAACTGTTGTTTTAAAATTTTGTTATCAAAATCTCCTGAAGGGCTTTTTAAAACAGACTGCTGAGTCCCAATCCAAGAGATTCTGAATTGGTAGGTGTGGAGGAGGAAGAGACTTAGGATGTGAACCTCAAATAAACTCCCAGGTGATACTGCGACTATACAGTGAGGCACATGCCTCTATAACTACTAGCCATGATTTTGAGCTAGCCAAAAACTTCTTTTATGAGCCCCTGGACTAGAGGAAATCTAATACCCTTTTCAAAACGAAGCAGTAGTGGCTATGGATAAATCATTAATTCACCATTGGAGCACCAGAAAAAATTACAATCTGCTTTAGTCGTACTAAAAAAGACCTTTTCTTGGACACACAGGTTACATTCAGCTCCAGAGTCACTTAAGCAGTGACTGCCTTCTTTGACTCTATTCACTTGAAACCCAACTATAGGAGCAATAAACCTCCCCTGGGAGAAGGGTTCAGAGTTGGATTGTTTATCAGATGGTCCAGAGTGTTTCAAGACAATTAAATTAAATGGCTGACTCAGCAGGGGAGAAAGCTCACAAGGAATAGAAACAGTTCTGCATAGAACTGAACAAGGCAGCAGGTGAGTAAGAAGATTGCCTTGCAAAAGAGTTTGCAAGCAAACACATCCAGTCAAAACGCAAGGTCCAGTTAAAAGCATTAAAAGAATAATTTCAAAAATTTCCCCTAAAATACTTACTAAGACACAGACACAAACTTACAAGAAAGCACCCACAGGAACATTGTAGCAGGTGTTCTCAATGCCCTGCCCATATTCTTTCAGCAACCAGCACGCCTTCATGCTGACAGCCTCCTCCTGTGAGCCCCTGATGGGGAACTTTCTAGAGACATGAATGAAGGGACATGTTCAGCCCATTCACAGGACAGGTCAGAAGTACTGTGGAGTTAATACCCCTGGGAGCAGCCCACAGCCAATGACAAGCTCAAGTTGATGGATTCATACCTGTTTGTTAATCCTTAAATAGGACTTCTCAGAGACATATTGTGCACCATTCCCCAGAAGGTTGTAGTGAAATCGAATTAGAATTGTCTGGAGCAATGATCTGCTATGGAAGCAACACATATAGACTTCCTCCCCCTTCCTGAGAAACAATCACCTTCAAGGAAACTATCTGCACTCCAATATATGCTTCAAGATTTGCATTTGACAGATCTACTTGTTCACTGAAACATTGTTTTAAATGGTAAGAAAGAAATTGAATTGTCCATTATGATGTAATTATGAAATAAATTCCAGCATAATCACTGAGGGGGCCAAAACTTGTCAAATAAGAATAATGATATTATTTAAAATACACAAAATTTCAAATATACAAAAAACATACACATGAAATGATAGTATATAATTTTAGGAATGTCTATTTATTAAGTAAAAGTCAAGAAGTGATCTGCAAAGTTTCAAATTAAAGAGAGGACCAAGATGGCAGCCTAGGGAGACTCTGAACTCAACTGCTCATGTGAAAGAAATACATATATTCCTAGAAATATACAATGTTCCAAGAATAAGTCAGCAAGAAATAGAAAATCTAAACAAATTAGTTACTAGTGATGAACTCTGAATCAAAATTTTTTAAAAAATCACATTAAGCAAATGTCCTTTTCCTGATGGCTTCATGGGTGAAATTTACTAAACATTCAATGAAAAGTCAATATCTATCCTTCTCAAATTACTTCAAAAAACTGAAGATAATGAAACAACTCCAGACTCGTTTTACAAGGTTGGCATTTCCCTAATACCAAAACCAGACAAAAACACTACAAAAATAAAACAAAAATTACAGATCAATATCCTTGATGAACATAGATGCAAAAATCTCAACAAAATTTTAGCAAACTGAATTCAACAAGACATTAGAAGGATTATACATCATGATCTAGTGGGTTTTATCCCAGACATGCAAGAATGGTTCAGTATTTGCAAAAAAAATCAATGTGATACACCATGTTAAGAAACAAGGGATAAATATCATATGGTCATCTCAATAGATACAGGAAAAAAAAATCTGACAAAATTTAACATTCACGTAGGATAAAAACTCTAAACCAAGTGGCATAGAGGGAACATGAAAGTGTTAGTCTCTCATTCATGTCCAACTCTTTGCAACCCCATGGACTGCAGCCTCTGTCCGTGGAATTCTCAAGGCAAGAATACTGGAGTGGGTTGCCATTCCCTTATCCAGGGGATCTTCCTGACCCAGGGGTTGACACATAGCAGGCAGATTCTTTACCTTCTGAGCCACCAATGAAGCCCTTCAGTATAATAAAGGTCATAAATGACAGTCTCACAGCTAACATCATATTCAATGGTGAAAAGCTAAAAGTTTTCCTCTAAGATCAGGAACAAGACAGGATGCCCACTCTTGCCACTTTTATTCAACACAGTATTGGAAGTTTCCACAATAGCATTCGAATAAGGAAAAGAAATAAAAGACATCCAAATTGGAAAGGAAGAAGGAAAGCTGACGGTATTTTCAGATTACATAATATTGTATACAGAAAACACTATAAACTGCACCAAAAAAAAATATTAGAACTAATGAATGAATTCAGGGAAGTAGCAGGATACAAATCAGTGTGCATAAACTGGTTACATTTCTATACACTAATAATGAACTACGAGAAAGAGAAATTTAGGAAACAATCCCATGTACAAATGCATCCAAAAAATACTTATGCATAAATTTGACCAAAGAGGTGAAAGATCTGTACTTTGAAAAGTATAAGACACTGATGAGAGAAACTGAAGAACCAAAAAAATGGAAATAAACATGTTTATAGATTGTAAGAATTTTAATTATTAAAATTAAATTAAATTAAAATTATTTAAATAGTACCATAGTGCCCAAAAAAGATCTTCACGACCCAGATAATCATGATGGTGTGATCACTCACCTAGAGCCAGACATCCTGGAATGTGAAGTCAAGTGGACCTTAGGAAGCATCACTACGAACAAAGCTAGTGGAGGTGATGGAATTCCAGTTGAGCTATTTCAAGTCCTAAGAGATGATGCTGTGAAAGTGCTGCACTCAATATGCCAGCAAATCTGGAAAACTCAGCAGTGGCCACAGCACTGGAAAAGGTCAGTTTTCATTCCAATCCCAAAGAAAGGCAATGCCAAAGAATGCTCAAACTACCGCACAATTGCACTCATCTCACATGCTAGTAAACTGATGCTTGAAATTCTCCAAGCCAGGCTTCAGCAATACATGAACCATGAATTCCAGATGTTCAAGCTGGTTTTAGAAAAGGCAGAGGAATCAGAGATCAAATTGCCAACATCTGCTGGATCATGGAAAAAGGAAGAGAGTTCCAGAAAAACATCTATTTCTGCTTTATTGACTACGCCAAAGCCTTGGACTGTGTGGATCACTACAAACTGTGGAAAATTCTGAAAAAGATGGGAATACCAGACCACCTGACCTGGCTCTTGAGAAACCTGTATGCAGATCAGGAAGCAACAGTTAGAAGTGGACATGGAACAACAGACTGGTTCCAAATAGGAAAAGGAGTATGTCAAGGCTGTATATTGTCACCCTGCTTATTTAACTTCTATGCAGAGTACATCATGAGAAATGCTGGGCTGGAAGAAGCACAAGCTGGAATCAAGATTGCTGGGAGAAATATCAATAACTTCAGATATGCAGATGACATCACCCTTATGGTAGAAAGTAAAGAAGAACTAAAGAGCCTCTGATGAAAGTGAAAAAGGAGAGTGAAAAAGTTGGCTTAAAGCTCAACATTCAGAAAACTAAGATCATGGCATACAGTACCATCACTTCATGGCAAATAGATGGGGAAACAATGGAAACAGTGGCTGACTTTATTTTTCTGGGCTCCAAAATCACTGCAGATGGTGACTGCAGCCATGAAATTAAAAGACGCTTACTCTTTGGAAGGAAAGTTATGACCAACCTCAGTCAGTTCAGTTCTGTCACTCAGTTGTGTCCGACCCTTTGCAACCCCATGAATCTCAGCATGCCAGGCCTCCCTGTCCATGACCAACCTAGACAGCATATTAAAAAGCAGAGACATTACTTTGTCAACAAAGGTCCATCTAGTCAAGGCTATGGTTTTTCCAGTGGTCATGTATGGATGTGAGAGTAGGACTATAAAGAAAGCTGAGTGCTGAAGAACTAATGCTTTTGAACTGTGGTGTTGGATAACTCTTGAAAGTCCCTTGGACTGCAAGGAGATCCAACCAGTCCATCCTAAAGGAGATTAGTCCTGGGTGTTCATTGGAAGGACTGATGTTGAAGCTGAAACTCCAATACTTTGGTCACCTGATGCAAAGAGCTGACTCATTGGAAAAGACCGTGATGCTGGGAGGGATTGGGGGCAGGAGGAGAAGGGGATGACAGAGGATGAGATGGCTGGATGGCATCACCAATTCAATGGACATGGGTTTGGGTGGACTCAAGGAACTGGTCATTGACAGGGAGGCCTGGCATGCTGCGGTTCATGGTGTTGCAAAGAGTTGGGCACGACTGAGCGACTGAACTGAACTGAACTGAACTGATAGTGCCCAAAGCAATCTTTGAATTCAATGCCATCCCTATCAAAATAACCATATCATTTTTCACAGAACTAGAAGAAATAATACAAAAGATCCAAATAGTCAAAGCAATCCTGAATAAGAAGAGACATTATCTGAGGAAGCTGTATCTATCATATACCATGATTTCAACTATATGACAAAGCTACAGTATTTAAAACTGTATGATACTGGCACAAAAGCTGACACACAGATGAACAGAACAGAATACAGAGCCTAGAAATAAGCCCATTTTTACATGGTCAATTAATCTATGACAAAGAAGGCAAGAATACAAAGACAAGACATTTTCTTCAAGAAACTGTATTGGAAAACTGGAAAGCTACACTTAACTCCACATCAGATTTTAGCTTTTCCTTTTTTTTAATCTCATCATTGTTTTCAACCTTTCAGTGGTTAGATCAATACTGCATCCATCCAGGCATTATTTATTCACACAATTGACGTTTATTGAGTTTCTGCTAGAGTCCATGTTCCATGGCACATGCCATGCATTCAGCTATAAGCAGAGAGAGATGTGAATCCTAGCTTCATAGAGCTTACAGTCCAGGAAAGAAGACTGATTTATGCAAAGCATTTGGATAAATTACTATAATAATCTCAATAGAAAATTCTACTTTGGTTCCAATGTAATTCTGTTGAAATTAGACATTTCCAAAAATGTTGACTAAAGATTCCTATGACACAGAACCTTGGTTATCAAAAGCATTTAATTACTTGTCTCAATTTTTTTCAAATTCTTTCTTTCCCATCACCTTCCCAAAGTGACTCATGAAAAAAAGTACAAGGAAGACTTCTCAGATCTCAGAAGACTCAGTGATCTATTGTTCTTAAATGTGACAATGACAGTCTTTAAAATTATGATAAAATATTATAAAGTATTCTACAAGGCAAAACACAAGTGCATTAAGCTAAATATATGTAGGTAAAATTCAGTATCACTGTGGAATTTCCTAATGCTTCTTCTGTGGTCTGTTAATGGTACAATCAGTTGAGAATCATGTAGAATATAATAATTCAAATGACATCAGGGTTTTATGCAATTATATGGAAAGGTTCTTTGTGGTTTTCTTTGTCTTTCCTTTCCTTGCTTCTGTGTTTCAGAGAGAAGGAGCAAGAGAGAGACCACACAATTTTGTTCATATAGCATTCCCACCAGCAGAGTGAGAATTTGTTTTCTTTCTCTTTCATCCTATCTGGCCATAAGATGCTTAGAAAGGATTTGCTTAAATTAAACCTCCAGAGCAGTAAAATATATCTTGCCAGAGACCTTCCTTCTCCATACTGCCTCTGGAATGATCTTTCTAAAATCCAAATCTCAGTGTGTCTCTTCCCTGCTGAAAACCATTTAAAAGGACCCCTTTCACTTAATGCAGAAAAGATAAAAATATGTATCTGAATTTTTTTCCACTATAACTGAAACTAGTTTTACCAAAGCCCATGTATGCACTGTATATTCTTCCAAAAGTGAATTACCTACTTTACTGAACAGAAGACTGTCACTGGGAAAGATGGAAGCTGGAGTTTATCCATAGAAAGCTAATACCTGGATATTTTTGAAGGGTAGCTTTTTCATCTTTCAACCTCAAACTGAATTGCTGGGTTAGGTAGAATCAGATAGAACTTGTGCCTTATGGGATACTCATCACAGACTTGCAAGATAAAAGTACAAATTTCTTGGCATGATACACCAGGCCCTGAAAATCTGGCCTTCTCCTCTTTGGCATCATCTCCAGACAGGCCGCTGTAAATGTCACTTCCCAGCAATTCTGCAGTATCGCATTTTCAGAAGCACACTGCACTTGTTCATGCTCTGGGGCTTCTCTACCAGTTCTTCACTCTCTGGAGTGCCCTCTTCTCACCTTTTTATGCCTGGAAAAAATGTACTCATGCTTAAAGACTTACTAAAGCTACCACCACTTTGGCTAATTCTTCCCTAACCTCCCCAAGGATTGGGGGCGGGAGCGGGGGAGGTGAAGAAAACTAATCACTGCTTCCTGCTGCTGCTGCTGCTGCTAAGTCGCTTCAGTCGTGTCCGACTCTGTGTGACCCCACTGACGGCAGCCCACCAGGCTCCCCTGACTCTGGGATTCTCCAGGCAAGAACACTGGAGTGGGTTGCCATTTCCTTCTCCAATGCATGAAAGTGAAAAGTGAAAGTGAAGTCGCTCAGTCGTGTCCGACTCTTCGCAACCCCATGGACTGCAGCCCACCAGGCTCCTCCATCCATGGGATTTTCCAGGCAAGAGTACTGGAGTGGGGTGCCATCGCCTTCTCCACTGCCTCCTAGTTCTTTGCAATTCTGCAGTTACCATGCTACATCTATCCATTGTATGTCTGTCCCACCTGACTATGAACTTCTGAGGTCAGGACTCAGTTTCACTTCCTAAGTTCCTGGCCCAGATGTTGGCTCTTCGTGGAGCTCAACAAGTGTTCAATAAATGAATGAGAAAACAAAGGAAATCTAATGTGAAAAGAAGGTATTCAAACTTCTGTTGATCCCAGAATGGCCACAGATGAGGTTTTTCTTTCTTTCTTTTTTTTCCTAAAAACTGTAGTAGTTTGTATCTGTTAATTCCATACCCTTATTTTGTCCCTCCCTGCCCTGCATTTTTGGGCATTCTAGTCACAGGATCTTGGAGCTGGGTTACTTGGAAACAGAAGGTGATATTCTAAACAGGTAATCAAAAAGTATTCGTAATATGACAAAATAAGTTAATGGAGCATTGACATAGTAACAATCAATAGTTTTCTTTTTACCAAATATATTAAATATTTAACATCATAGAGAAAATATGAGGAAATGTATACAAAGAGAGTCTGGGGTTTAAGACAGCATATGCTTACAGATGAAGCAGAAGTTTTGTGCTGATGAAATAGTAGTCAATGGACTTATGAGACCACAGGCTGGAATGAATCACAATCATCTGAAAGAAAGGTCTGAATTCATGTGATAAATCAGAGAAGTGCTTTGTTTCTTTAAAATCTGTCTGAAATAAGGAAAGATCTAGGAAAGGAATTAGAATTAAGGGCTTTGAAAAACAAACCAAGCTAGGGTCCTGATGGAATGCAGAGAAGGTCCAAATTCACTGTTAGCAGCCTTAGGTAAATGTTGGGTGAGTAACTCAGAAGCATAATCTTCAGGTAGAAATAAAAAGAGTCTGTGAATCAGCCCTAATATGCCTCCAACCTGGGAACAAGTTTGAGGATAGATGTGTAAAAGGTGATGAGTAGATAAGATGTCTGCCTTGGTATATAGAATTTTTTATTTCTCCTTTCTAAGACAGTGACATATATTTGCCAACCCACACAATCAGCCAAACTTTCTTCCCAGCATTCCTATCCTCACCACCCAACAATGTGCCCAGTCTCTCTCTCCTCCAAATGCTCATATGGACAGGGACAGAGGATCCTTGGGGCTTACA
This sequence comes from Bos indicus, assembly GCF_029378745.1. Classification (NCBI taxonomy): domain Eukaryota; kingdom Metazoa; phylum Chordata; class Mammalia; order Artiodactyla; family Bovidae; genus Bos; species Bos indicus. Next base: position 33,343,376 of record NC_091781.1, read on the forward strand.
TCTTAAAACAGAAAGTGTTCTTACTCACCAAGCAAGGACATGAAAGGATAATAGTGACTTCCTCGTGCTCCACCCCAAGAAAGACGGGAACTAGAGGCTGAAAGCACCACTTCATAAAGGAATTCTCCGAAGTTTCCTATGATAGGCCAGGCTAGAGTAGCCCATTTAAGATCGTTTTAAGAGCCTGGCGTCTGGAATCAGACTGCTTGGGCTCAAAATCTTACCCCCTGCCCTCCACATACTGAACATGTGATGTCATCCAGCAAGACAATGAAGAACTGTGTTGCAGGTTCCCCTCAAGCAAAATGGGGTTAAAAATAGTAGTACTTTACAGGTTTATGATAAGGATTCCATTCATTAACACAAGTAAGGAGGTTAGAATAGTGCTTAGAACATCATAATTGTTGCATGTTAGTTCTTATTGCTATTACGTTTCTTATTGTCGTAATGAATATTAACATATATCAAGTGAAGGAAGTCTTCTAGGGGATCTAAGTCCCCCTTTATGCTAAAACTACACAGCTTGTTTGGCAGAAACTAACAAAATTCTGTTAAGCAATTACCTTCAATAAATAAATAAATACACGACTTTATAGACTACAAATAGTACAAAGGTACTATTTGGCTCAATCTATAAATGAGTTCATTCCTGCATTAAAGATAGGCAAAAATGAAAGTATCAGTTGCTCAGTTGTGTCCGACTCCTTGTGACCCCATGGACTATAGCCCGCCAGGCTCCTCTATCCATACGGTTCTCCAAGCAAATATAGTGAAGCGGGTAGACATTCCTTTCTCCAGGGCATCTTCCCAAGCCAGGAATCAAACCCAGGCCTCAAACATTGCCAGCAGATTCTTTATGATCTGAGTCACCAGGGAAGCCCATGGGTTAGCAGAGAGGCAGGGCCATACTACAAAAGATACTGCTATACCTAGTTTATAGTTCAAAGCTGAGGGATCAATTCACATTGACTATCTTGCTTTTGACTATCTTATTTTGCTCCTCTTTAGTCTAATGGTGTTGTCATTTGTTTTACAGTGATATTGTCACCTGTCCATCCTGCTATTAAAATGACTGATCTGAAGATTACATCAAACTCCAAACCAAAAGGTTCCTCAGAAACCCAAGCAGAGCATCTATTTGTTCATCTTGTCTAACCCAGCAGAGACATTATCGTATATTTCTAGTATTTACACACTGATAAACTTGTCCTTTGGTAAACGTTTTTTGACAGGGAGACATATTCCAGTTATAGTAAAGAATAAATACTGCCTGCTTTCAAAAAAAATTCTTTAAATGCTAATTTTTCTATTCTATCTATTGCCTTAGTAAGAAAGTGTCCAGCATACGTTTAATCCACAAGTCATAAACTGGTATTTGTCATATTATATTAGCTTATAAATATACAAAAGCACTGTGCTATCAGAGGTGCATAAAAATTCGATGGAGAATATTCTTGTCTAAGAAAGAAACATCTAACATATAATGTGATGTTAAGATCAATGTCAGATGCTAAATACTTGCATGATGAATGGTTTTAAAAACACACATGCCAAAAAATCTATACAACTAAAAAATAAACCCATAGTAATGCAATGCTCATAAAAGAAAGATGTAAAGCTGAATGTCTTTGAGTCAGATTGTTCCAGATATTTCAGGTGTTGAAAGTAAAAGTGCAGTCCCCAACTGTGAGGACAGAAAGAAGGTGAAGACTGGAACAGCTGAGCAACTTGGCAGAAAAGGAAGTGAGTATAAAAGCTCAGACGCAGAAAAATGTCTGGGTCCCCACTTCCATATGATCAAACAGTAACTAGGTCAACGGAAAATGTGGAAAAATTACAAGAGATGCTATCTATTCCTGTTGAAATTGAAGACAATTTAGCCACTTTTTCATGATTGTAAAAGTGTTTCACAACTAGGCATTGCTCTCCTAGATGGTCGTTAAGTATATATATTTTCATCAACTATATATATCAAATGTTCTTTCCTCTGATTTAATTTTGGAAGAAATAAAAGGATATTACCCACAGGGCTTCCCAGGTGGCACAATGGTAGAGAATCCACCTGCCAATGTAGGAGATGCAGGAGACTCGGGTTTGATCCCAGGATTGGGAAGATCCCCTGGAATATCAAATGGCAACCCACTCCAGCATTCTTGCCTGGAAAATTCCATGGACAGGGGAGCCTGGACGGCTACCGTCCATGGGGTCGCAGAGAGTCAGACATGACTAACACACCTGCATGCATGCATTACACACAGGAGAAAAAAGGAATAGAATGAAGAATTGGGAGCAGGAAAGGAAACATAAAGGTGAGAGGTGAAGAAGGCAAGCAAAAGAGTAAATGATGAATTTACAAGTGTTAAGAAGTGTTACGCATGTGAACAAAGATAACGAAAAGAAGATCCTTTTGCTTTGCTGGGCAGGATGGTATGAAGGCTAGTCTTCAGAGAAACCGATTTCTGTACTTGAGAAATGGCTTGGGATTCCCCTGAAGGAAACAGAGGAGTCTGGGAGGCTAGAAGCAGAGGCAAGAGAGGAGAGGGAGGGTGAGGAGGGAAGCGAAGCCAAGTGATAGGAAAGGAGTGGTTTGGAGTTTGGAAAAACATGGACAAGGACCCAGGCAGCGGCTAAAAGGAGACTGGGCTGAAAAGGAGGATTAGAACAGTCTCACTCCATGTTAAAAGCTATAAGTCCCTTTGTATTACCTCTGCAAGTGGTTGTGTGTCAGCCAAGGTGTGCATTACCTTCTAAAACTTTTGCTTTTTTAAGTGTGTTACTGGGATGAGACTGGCTTTTGGGTGGGAACTGCTGCTAAGTCACTTCAGTCGTATCCGACTCTGTGCGACCCCATAGACGGCAGCCCACCAGGCTCCCCCGTCCCTGGGATTCTCCAGGCAAGAACACTGGAGTGGGTTGCCATTTCCTTCTCCAATGCATGAAAGTGAAAAGTGAAAGTGAAGTCGCTCAGTCGTAACCGACTCCTAGTGACCCCATGGACTGCAGCCTACCAGGCCCCTCCATCCATGGGATTTTCCAGGCAAGAATACTGGAGTGGGTTTCCATTGCCTTCTCCGAGGTGTCCACAACTTGTATGGGGTGAGGGACAGAAGGAGGGAGGAAATAGGGATAAGAGATAAAAACAACAGCTTGACTAAACTTGCCCTTGTTTGACCATTTTAGCAGACTTATCTTCTTGCACGTTTCCTTTTCTTGTGTGTACTTGCTCACCAGAGAGATTTTTCTACCTTCTAGAACTCTATAAAAATACAAAAATATTTTGAGAGATCCAACTTGTGAAGCTTAGACCCAGACCACATAAGCCCTTGGTTCATTCTGCCAAGAGGAGGCTGGTCAAACCCCCGAACAGTCTGAAAAGACATGAGGGTACCTGGCTGAGGCTTAAGATTAAAAACATGATGAAATCTCATAGAAAAGAAAACTATCAACACTCAATTTTCCATGCGTCCAATAAATAAATAAACCCTGCAGATTAGAGAAGGAAAATCTGTATGAAGATTCAAATAGGTATAATTTAGAGATTAAGTAGGTAAACTGTGTCTCCTCAATTCTGGCTCGATTTATCACAATGGGATATGACTCGCATTATGTACAGTAAGACTAAAAACAGAGACCACAGGAAATGTAACAGAAGACACAAGTCATTGAAACAACTCTCTGAAAAAAAAAAACAGTATAGCTCTACTTTGTTTGGAATGGATGTTTATACAAAGGAGGCTGAAGTTTTGTTTTGTTTTCAACTTTTTGTATATCATTTTATTTTATTATATATAAATTATTATATATCATTTTATTTTATTTTACGGCTGTGCTGGGTCTTCATTGCTTTAAGGGCTATTCTCTAGTTAAGGTGAGGGGCCTACTTTCTAGTTGCAGAGTGGGAGCTTCTCATTGCAGCTTCTGTTGTTGTGGAGCACAGGCTGTAGGTGTGCAGGCTTTAGTAAGTGTGGCACGTGGGCTCAATAGTTGTGGCTCCCAGGCTCTAGAGCACAGATTCAATAGCTGTGGTGCACAGACTTAGTTACTCCATGGCATGTGAGATCTTCCCAGATCAGGGTCTAACCCATGTCTTCTACATTGGCAGGTGGATTCTTACCACTCAGCCACCAGGGAAGTCTGGGAGTTTTTTAAAATCAAACTTTTTAAAATCCTGGTTTCATTTATTCATGACTTGTTTAAAATTATTGGCCACCCTGGTGGGCTGCCGTTTCTGGGGTCGCACAGAGTCGGACACGACTGAAGCGACTTAGCAGCAGCAGCAGCTGTGATGCCAGGTTTTGAGATTTATGACAAGTCCCTCAAACTAGGACGACTAGACAAATGGAAACGATTATTCTCATCTATCTGTCCAGCCTACTTATCTGCCGTTTACGAACGAGATCCTCTCTCTAACCTTGGTCTAAGTCCAGGTTAGAATCATTACTGGTTTCTCCTCCTCAAACCTCTCTCCAGTACTTCCTCCTCTTTGCCTTATATAATCGTTCCTTCTTTAGGCATTCCTCACTGCATTTTAAGAGCTTTGATGATGAGATCTACTTTTATTTCTCTTCTCTTTTGGCACCTAACAGTGTTACTACAGCATCACATAAATGTTGGAAGGATGAAATTGGAATCCAGGTAGGACATAAAATTAGTCACCAAATATCCCACTAGAAAATTACTTGAACATCAGTCTCTCCATATGGATAATTCCAGGCCCCAATACCTACTGAATATTTATCCTTTTCTAATAATGATTGCATTAAAATATTTCCAACTGACTGCAGGTTTCTGCTCTTAAATAAGCTTTTTCTCTCCCCTAAAATTTGCTGGGAATTGATTCTGAATAGGAAATTCTGAGTTAAGAAACAATTCCAAAGTTGAAAATTGATGCATGCCAGCCCAGTAGTAACAACATGTTTTAGTTGCCTGACCATCTCAAAAGCCACAGGAGTTTTTTTGGTGCAATGCTTTCTGGTATTGAATCTAAGCTCTTGTAATATGATATATAAGCTGACTTGTGGTGTTTTCAAAACCACTAAAAAAGGGACATCCTTTCTCTTCCGAAGAAGGGTACATTTCAGCCTAGGATTGTTACTACAAACAAATAATCAGCATTTTATTTGGGAAAACTCCAAGGCAAAATGTACTATATAAAAGACCGATGGCTTAAAACACCATTAAGATGTGTGCTGGTCAAGAAAAAGCATAAACTTGTTTTATCTTTATAACTTGTTTTACTGATGTGACATTACTGTTTGCTATTATTAATAATGCTATCCATTTTATTTCCAGTTACATTCATTCTCTTGACATTTTAACTATATTCTCTTATTTCTTCATCTTACAAGACATCGAGTTAATGTCCTGAAAAGAAGTTAATTAGACGAACTTAGAAGGGCATTTAGATCATGCTTGATGGAAAGCCCAAAACAAAGTTCTGCCAAAGTTCTGAGCACAGTATTGCTGCAGATTAAATTGGCTTCTTAGGCAAACATTTTCAGATGTATTTCCATTAGTTTACATCCCTATTATCCCAAACCAATTCCTGTCAAGTGGGACATAGATAGGGTAAGAAAACAAACGTGAATTCGGACAGAAAATCCCATGAGAGAGAGATACTGTCTCTCTTGTTTATTATCGTATTTCCAAGTCCTGACACACTATAGATGCTCAGAGATACGTGTATTGCAAATGAAAACCTTAGTGCCGCTTAAAGCTGTCAGCACTATAAAAGTCTGAGCACACTGGCTATTCAGTTCAGCTCAGTTCAGTTCAGTCACTCAGTCGTGTCCAATTCTTTGCCACCCCGTGAACTGCAGCTCGCCAGGCCTCCCTGTCCATCACCAACTCCCAGAATTTACCCAAACTCATGTCGATCGAGTTGGTGTTGTTCCCTTCTCCTCCTGCCCCCAATCCCTCCCAGCATCAGAGTCTTTTCCAATGCACTGGCTATTATGCCTTACAATTAATATTTAATAATTGAAGTAAGCTCTAGTGCTGCAATACACCAGCCACATTTGACTACTGAGCATGTGAAATGTGGTTAGTAAGACCAAAAATAAAGAGTTGCAAACTTTATTTATTTAGTTTAAATTTTAAAACTGATGTGTGATTTCTTACTAGGAAACTTCCAATAGTGTCGAAAAACTCAAGTATGTGAATCCATCTTTTCAACTTGAAATTTTATAATATCTAAATAGAAATCAAGTCTTTCTAATGAAAATTTGGAGTCTAAATTGAGATGTGCTGTACGTATGGAACACACCAGAGTCCAAAGACTTAGTACAGTAAAAATAATATCCAAGTTTTTAAGACACTAAGGACTGTAGCTTGCCAGGTGCCTCAGTCCATGGGATTCTCCAGGTATGAATACTGGAGTGGATTGCCATGCCCTCTTCCAGGGGATCTTCCCAACCCAGGGATTGAACCTATGTCTGTTATGCCTCTTGCATTGGCAGGCAGGTTCTTTACCACTAACACCATCTGGGAAGCCCAAACATTGCATTAACAAGTCTCTATATTGATTACAGGGCTTCCCTAGTGGCTCAGAGAACTCACTCCAGTACTCTTGCCTGGAGAATCCCACAGACAGAGGAGCCTGGAGGACTACAGTCCATGGGGTCTCAGAGAGCTGGACACAACTGAAGCAACTTGGCATGCACGGGCATGATATCTGGAGTGGACTGAATGGTATTCTTCCAAAAGTTACATCAACAGCCTAATCTCCAGAATTGGTGAGTGTCATCTCACATGTAAATGAGGGAATGCTACCTTACACAGCAAAAGACATGTAATTAAGAACCTTGAGAGGAGGCTCTTATGCCAGATTATCCAGGTGAGGTCTCATTCGAAACACAAGAGTCCTTCTAAGAGTAAGGCCAAGAGATATTTGACAGACAGCAAAGGAGGGGACAAGATGGATTGGAGAGAGGAGGCCACATGTCAAGGAGCACTAATATCCATGAGAAGAAGACATGAAGAAGGGATTGCTCTCTAGGGCGTCCCAATCTCTGGAAACTTGTTACACAGTCATAGTTTAGATACATTGGGTTAAAAATTATTAAAATTAATTTCTCTTTTTTTAAGCTTTAGAAATGTGCCTACTAGAACATTTTAAATTACCTATTTGGCTCTCACTGTATTTTTCCTGTACTACACTGCTACAGAATAAGCTCTCAGAGATTATCTATTTTTCCAAATAACATTTTGTGTGGAATTTCCATCTCTTAGGTCACATATGTAAGAAGCAGCTTAAAAATCTTAAATTCACAAAATGATATCATCTTCTTAAATTCACAAAAATGTTAGCATCCTAGAATGTAGGATTATTTTATTCATGTTTAGGAAATAATTTTTTTAAAATTTGCAGATATTTCTATTCATTCAAAACCATTAAGTTCGGGCAGTCTAGTTAAAATATTAGATGAGAGAATTGTAATTTTGAAAGTTTCCAATTAGATGAAATGAAAGTTGAAATCTAACAAGATAGAAAGTAACAGGGACACATTTAAAATCCACACTTGGGTCCAAATAGCCAACTGTGAAAACAGAGACGTGAGGAGATATGACTTCACTATGGCGTGTGAAAGAGACCTGGGGGTTTTCACTGATGATAAATTCAATCTGAGTTGGCAGGTTGGTAGAGCTGCCAAAACAGCTATCGTGACCTTGGGCTGTTTAAATAAAAATTGGGGTTCCAAAGGCAATCGTCCTGTGTTAGCTCACAGCCACACTATTTCATACGACAATCAATTAGCCTGGAAAAGGATGTCCTAGGAGAAATATACTGTCTTTACATCTAAATGGTTCTTTTATGGAAAACATATTGAGCTTGTTCTAAAGCCTGCCACAGAACTAAAAACCATCCAGATGTTCTTCCCTAGGACTTTGCTAAGCATCATGGGGGTATAGAAATCTAATCATTTCAGCTATCCAATATTGAAACAGGCTCCCACAAAAGGTAATAAACATCCCAGGTCTTACAAGAGACTCAGAAAAAGTCTGAAACTATTGTTCATTTTCCATAAAAGTGACATCCTAAGAAAACTGTGCACCCCTTTCCTGAAATAAGGTCATACAAGTTAGAGTTATGGTAGTCATTAGGAACATAAACTGCTGTCTGGGTCTGAACCCTAGCTCAGTCATTTGCTAGCTGTGTGACATTGAGCAAATTACCTAACCTCTCTGAGCTTGTATTTCTTCACCTGGAAAATTGAGATTATAAAAGTTCCTTCTTCTTCACGTTATTGTCACAGGGTTTGGCCGTGGACTGTGGGCTTCAGACCAACCCTGGTGCTCACTCCTGTGGCCAATAGAGTCATGCCAATTCAGAGGATCAGGACCAATGGATCTAGGACAGAATTTCCTTTTCAGCAGTGGACTGAAGGCTCTAGCAGGTAATTTATGAATACTTATTTTACAATATTTAATGTGGAGTAGAAAGAATGAGCTCTATCTCATGAGGTCCTAAAGTTTCTCTTTCATTTTTTCATTCATTTAGTTAATCAGTGTGTCTTAAGAGCCTTCTTTGTGCCCTATGATACATCAGGGACTAAGGTTGGTTAAAGAAAATCTATGTCCTTGTGGAACTTAGATTCTAATGGGGGAAGACAAGTAATAAAGTTAACAAATAAGTGAATGATTTATCAAGTTAAAAGGCAACAAATGCTACTGCAAAAGGAGAGCAGGGTACAGGATCTGAAGTGCTGAGAGGAGGGTGAAATAAGAATTAATATAAAGTTGTTGTGTGAGACCTCACACAGGAGGCAATATTCGAGCAGAAATTTGAAGGGGGTGAGGATGTACTCCATGTAGATATCTAGGGAAGAATATTCCAGGCAGAGCAAGAGCCAACAAACACAGAAGTTGTGTCTATTTTTGAAGGGAAAGCAAGGAGGCCAGTGGAGATCTAAGAGAATCCACCACAGAGATAACAGGGGAAAGGTGAGAAGTGGCTGGAGTCTGGATATATCTAAAGTTAGGGAATTAACAGTCTGGTTTTGTTTTTTGTTTTTTGTTTTGAGTAAGCTGAGTTATACTGTTGTGTTAGTTTCAGATGTACAGCATAGTGATTCAATTAGACGTAGACATACACTCATTCAGGAAGTATAGTCTTGCTGATGGATTGAACATGAAATTTGAGGGAGGGAGTGCAGGGTGATTCCAGGGTTTTGATGAAAAGGATGGGGAGGCTGAAACTGCCATTAACTGAGATGAATAAAACTATGGATGGAAGAGGCTTGAGAATGGGGGCAAATCATTGAAAGAATTTTATGTAGGTCAAAAAATGAGTCCTGATTTCAAAATTCTCCAACAAATCGAAGGACCCAACCAGGGAATCCATAACCACTTGGCAGGGGTTGCTTTGAGGCAAATGAAGTGTCCAGGGAAAGCTTGATCTAGATAACTGTTAAAGTAATTCCTCATTCTTAACTTATCTAATTATTATTTTTAAGTAATTTAACAATGTTTAATCAAGTGTGTCTGTGTGTACCAAGGAGACAGTCTTGAAAGTCCTTTAAAATCCTGACAAAATAATTACCTCAGCCTTATTCCACCACTAAGAGGTAGGAAGTTAGAGACTGAAGCCATGTTTAACAGGACTAAACCTGGTATGTGTCGTCTTCCTGAACCAGCCATGGGAAATGCCGCTTGGTAATGACATTTGTGACGGAAGTGTTGATGGACCAGTCTAGTCTTCCTAATTTTTTCTTCTCTTCCTTTAGACACATGTTGGTGAATTACAGCTTTGTCTGCTCATCAACACACAGTTTTGTAGCTAATAAGAAAAAAACCCTGTCTGGTAAATAACAGCTCCCAGGAACCCTGACTCTTCCTAAAACAACTTTTTTGTCAGCTGAGGCCACTATGGATTATAAGAGCACCTAATTAAAGGAGGGAAGAGAGGAATAATGTTACCAGACTCCTAGGGTATGAAAATAAGTCATTTAGCACCTACAATTGCAATGCGCTATGCTATCACTGTTTTCCCTAGCTTCATTAATTTTTTGTCTTCCAAAGTCAGCATCTATCCTTACAGCCTTTCTCTCCTGCTGTCATCAGAGCATTTATATGCATTAATCCATGACAAATGGGTACATTTGATCCATAACTGATTTCTCTGCCTGCCAACTAGGAGCAGATATAGTTTTGAAAATGGAAACAATAAGACTAAAAAATAACTAGGATAATATAAAAATAATATTTTCTTTCTAAATATGCTTTATAAATGCTTTATCTAAAGCAAACAGCAGCCTCCCAGATGGTAGAGTAATGAATGCTTTGACTTTTTGGTCACTGGCAACAATTCTTAAAACAGATCAGTTCACACATTGTGTGTGCTTGCGTGTGCTAAGTCGCTTCAGTCGTGTTTGACTCTTTGCGACCCTATAGACTGTAGCCTGCCAGGCTCCTCTGAGGAGGACACTTCACAGATTCAGTTCAGTCGCTAAGTTGTGTCCAACTCTTTGCAACCCCATGAACCACAACACACCAGGCCTCCCTGACCATCACCAACTCCCGGAGTCCACCCAAACCCATGTCCATCGAGTCAGTGATGCCATCCAATCGTCTCATCCTCTATCGTCCCCTTCTCCTCCTGCCCTCCTCCTTTCCCAGCATCAGGGTCTTTTCCAATGAGTCAGCTCTTCGCATCAGGTGGCCAAAGTATTGGAGTTTCAGCCTCAACATCAGTCCTTCCAGTGAACACCCAGGACTGATCTCCTTTAGAATGGACTGGTTGAATCTCCTTGCAGTCCAAGGGACTCTCAAGAGTCTTCTCCAACACCACAGTTCAAAAGCAACTATTAGGCTCACACAAATGAGAGGGTAGAGGGAGGGAAGGAGAAAGAGTGAGCAAGTGAGCGCTTTAGGTGTTTGCTATGGGAAAGGACTCAGTGGAGAAGAGTGCACGGTCTCTGATGGCCCCAGAGGTTTGCTCCACATTCACTTACATGGGGAGCTGGGCCCTGTGACACCCATTTGTTCAAAAGTCAGCTGTGTGAAAACAGAACAAAACAAAACTATATGCTTGGTGTCACAGTGCATCTGGTTTTGTTTCACTTTTTTAGATTCACTAACTGGATTATCCTCTTCTTTATAGACTGAGTAACTGAAACGTCTAGAGCCTTATCCAAATACTAAAATAAGCAGAGATATCTAAACTTGGATATCTAAGAATGAAAGGGCACTGTAACAAAGAAAATATTTCCTAGTCATTAAGGCATTTCACAGTTACCATGAAGGCTCTTCACTAGATGTTTCCTGTTATCTGCCTTCTGGGAACATGATAGGATTGTACTCTCTGGCTTTTTGCCATTGGGTTGAGCCATATGACCAGATCTGGCCCGTGAGTGGTGACATGTGTCACTTCCAAACTGAAGCATTTATTTGCTAATGTTACCTCAAATTCTCTCCTCTTTTCTGCTATGATGAATGACAGATGCTGCTCCTAATTCTGGATTGACCATAGCACAGACCACAGTCTCCAGCCAACCCCAGAGGACAGTACCATAAGCAAGAAATAACTTCTGTGCATTAAGCCATTGAAATTTGGAGCTGATTGGTCATCATAGCATCTTGTAGCCTCTTCTGAAACACATTTATTTCCTTCTTAATTCTGTCCATCACAACTAAAAGTAATGATGCTGGTAGAGGCAAATAATTTTAGTGTTATAGACATGAAGAGCATGGGATCTGGAACTAGATTATCCCAGTTTAAATCATAGCTTCACCACCTATTGGCTGTGTACTTTGAGCAAGTTATTCAAACTCTTTGAACCCTATTTCCTTCATTGGTAGAAAGAAGAGAAAAAGAGTAGCTGCCTTCAGTGGTAAGTATAAGGGTTAATGAAATAATATGGAATTCTTAGCACACTGACAGGCACAAAGTACTTAGTAAAACTATATATATATATATCTATCTCAGACAAGGAGGAGTGCTAAATTAGCTTTTCCCTTCCAAAGTCAGCATATACTCTTTGTCTCCTATTATGTTCAAAACATTTAGATGTTTTAAAACATGACAAAGAAGTGCCCTTTCCATGATCTTCTGATCTTCTTTAGAGTTTTCTAATGCATCTTCTTTTCTGACTCCAGATGTTCATAATGCTGTTATCTTTACCTGCCTGGAATTCTTTGCTGTCCAAACTACATCCCTAACTCTTGATCTCACCTTTTCTACTTCTCTAGGTTTCATTTAAAGCATTTTTTTTTCGCAGAAGACTTGACCCAAATCTTAGACCTTTCCCCCACCAAATATTCCTTCAACAGAAGGAAGAAGAGATGAATAGATGGTCTTGGAGCTCCTCAGGATGCATAGTAGAACAGGATGAATGTTTTGGCAGAAACCCCACTTTATCTGTCTAATACTGGATATAAAATTATAAATGTTATGTGAAGCTTCCACTTCCAAATGTTCTATTATAATAACAACTTTCTCAAATTAGCATTTTTATATTGCTTTCTGTTGATGAATAATACCATACCCGTGAGAAAGAACTTTACCCCAGATCTTATTCACACAAATAAGTACATCAATAGAGCTTTCTTCTTACAATAATAATAAACTACCCTTAGTTGTTTTCAACAATTTAATTAAATACAATTAACTCTAGTTTGTTTTGGCAACCTATTAATGTCACTATTGAATATAAATAGGCTCATGAAAAGAGTATAATAAATCCTTTACACTACTGTAAAATTACTCTGATGCTCAGCTTGCCAGAAATACTTAACAGCATTTTTGAAGTATGTTAATGAGACAGTAAAAAAGAGATAAAGTTTTATCAAGTAACTCATCAAGACTTCTATAAGGCTTTGACCTCTTCAGTAGAGAGCTCTTGGATATGTTGGATATGGTTCTTAAGAGACTCTTAAACAGTAATTGCAAATTTATCATCATCTTATAATATATTTAATCCATGCTTCTAACTGCATAGGCTATTATTTTATGTTAATTCGAATTCCCTGGAGTCTTAAAACATAAGAAATTGACCACTGGCACTTTATTTTGTGTTGCTGCTTTTACTAAGGCTCAAAATGTTAGACACCATGCTACTTAAGCAATCCTTAGTACATAAAGAAATCATTTTGCATTCAAAGTAGAAAATATGGGGTGCACATAATAATACACAAAAATGGTACCCTGGGATGAAAACTGTGGATGTTTAGGTACTAATGTGCAAATCAGTATACACCTGGGTTACTTCCTTTAGCAGTTGGGTCTTATGATAAAGAGGTGATGGGTTATTGGAAGGACAACACTATAAATGGAAAAAGAAATAACTGAGGAAATATGGATAAATGGTATAAGATTTCAGTTGACTAGTGGCTCTTTTAATAGGGTTTTAATACAATTATAACCCATTCTGAGAATCACAAAGAGCCAATGCTGGCTTTTAGACCATTTCTTGTTAATGAAATATTGGCCAGATGTTTTAATTAATTAACCAAACTTCCCTATTATTTGACATCATACAGACTCTACCAAACTTATGGATTAGAGCACCTTCTTCAGTAATTACCTATACAACCTGCTATTGAAAGGAAGTATACTGTGAGTATTAACCTGGTCATATTGACTTAGAACTAATGGCTAACCATTATGTATTCCAGAGTAGAGACTAGCTCTAAAATCCCTACCTTTTAACTGTTCTGAATACATGAATTTTATTATCAGAATTCTCAGATGTATTCATAAAGTGAGTCAAATAAGTCTAACTTATAAAATTTCTATATGCATCATCTTATAGAATAAAATATTATGGGTATACATGTCAGTATAAAGCAGTCCTTCTATACCATCTTTGCTGTGACATTCATATATTTACATAACAATATAGTGAGACGCTTTGTGCTGGACAAGTACTATATGGCAGATATAGAAAGGATACCTTCTCTATTCCTTACGTAAGTCAGCAAGGTGGAAATTTTATAAACAGGAATCCCCATTTCATGAGTGAGGCAGGGAGAATTATAATGTCTAGTCCACACTTGGAGCTAGTAGTGATAGACTTAGGATGAGAACTCCTGGTTTGATTAGGATACCAAGCTACTCCAATTCCTACCGCTTCTTTGGCCAAGGATCACAGGTGGCAAAAAGGGTAAGATCAGGTAAAAAGCCTGCAAGCAAGTCAGCTCTTTACCTCATTCCCAAAGATGTACACAGCTGCTACACAAATGGGGTGTAACTGTCTTGCTGCAGGTACCATCCTAAATATTTTACATGTCAATGCTTATTTATATCATTATTTTAAATGAATAATATAGCCCACCTTGATGGGGACTTCAATTACATATAAGAACAGCATAGCTCAAGAATGGACAACTGTCTCACCTCAAAATTAAACAAGTAAGTCCAGGTAGGAAACTGCACAGTATTTGACATTGTAGGTACTGAATGATGATGGTTGTGGGGGTGGCTGTTGTGGTTGTTTTTGAAAGCATCCCTACCTCTTTTAACAACTCATGATTGGATCACAGTGCTTGGAAGGATTCAGAGATTGAATCTGGGTGAAAATACAAAGAGTGTCATAATTGATTAGCAATCATATATGCAATGTATAGTTATAGGAAGAGTTGACTATGTTTCAAGAATTTGCCACCACTGGCCATGGGGATATTTTCAAACAAACAAAAGGATTTGTTTTGATGGTGAGAGGAATTTGAAAGGAAACTTCAGGTCTGATTATGTAAGCGATTTCTACCAAATATGTTATTGAGTTATGAATCTGGCAAGTTTTATTTGAAAGATAGCAAATTCTATATTTTAGCAAAAAGATACTGCTGCAAATGATCAAACCACTTACCAGAAAGGTCAGCCCACTTTACAATATTCTAGATAATTTATAAAGTCTCAACGTGATAAATGCCAAAAAATCTTATCAAAAAGTTAAACTGCAGTTAGGTGGAATTATTCTCCACTGTGAATGATTTATAACTTCATTTTAAGTAAAACAGAAAATCTACACTAAGACTGAGTCTAATAAATGTAGATTCATCTTATGCTGCTTCTTCCTCCCCTGGAGCACAAGAAAAGGGCCTCCAGAGTCTAAAAATCAAAACAAAACATTATAAGACCATAGCCCTATAAAAAAATACTTGAAAATGAGGTCCTGTTAATGCAACAAGCAAAGAAAGCATGCTTTCAGTCAGGCCTGTATGCAAAGAAATATAAACACTAAAGTTCTATTGAGCACAGGAAATTAAAATTATAGCATGATGTAGCCAAGCCTAAGACACAGAGCCTATTAATACAGCACAATGCCCCACAACATAGAAATTTATTTTGTAATTATATTAAACCAAGACCAACTTGCTGATATTCCTAAAAGTAGTACTTGGTTGTGATGGAAAGAGCACCTGAGTGAAAGACAAGATACAACCTAAGTTTCCCTCTCAGCTTTTAATTATTATCCATACGTTGGGGCTTCCCTGGTGGCTCAACTGGTAAAGAATCTGTCTGCAATGCAGGAGGCCTGGGTTCGATCCCTGGGTTGGGAAGATCCCCTGTAGGAGGGCATGGTAACCCATTCCAGTATTCTTGCCTGGAGAATCCTAGTGGACAGAGGAGCCTGGCAGGCTACAGTCTATGGGGTTGCAAAGAGTTGGACATGACTGAGCGATTAAGCACAGCACAGAACCACGGGCCAGATGGGGCTTTCCTGGGTTGGGAAGATCCCCTAGAAGAGGGCATGGCAACCCATTCCAGTATTCTTTCCTGGAGAATCCCCATGGACAGAGGAGCCTGGCAGGCTACAGTCTATGGGGTCGCAAAGAGCTGGAAACGACTGAGCGATTAAGCACAGCACATGGGCCAGACACCCAGTCAGGGATCCCCAGGCTGCTCAGTTCCCTACCTACACAGAACTGGTGATCCAGTCAGGAAAGGCAGCATTGAACCAGTGATTATAGTAAAGAGGCATTGCTATAGCTACTGAGGAAGTGTAGTTTTCTGAACCTAGTAGGCAGTTCATAAACATTTGTTGAATAACACATTAAATTTGTTGTCCATTAAAAATAAAATTATTATCCTTAGGTTTTGATGTAAGAGATATGTAGTTTACTCTAAAGTAACAACCAGACTTTAAAAATCAGCAGAAGTAGCATATTTTGGCTTGTATTATTAAATGACCTGCTTTCCACAGAGACTCAAACTGTGGATGCTGGGGATTCTTTCTTCCATTTTAACTAGCTGTTCATCTGTGATCATCAGTGGACATTGCTAAGGCAACCTTTAGATTACAAAACAGTATGCAATGGCACCCCACTCCAGTACTCTTGCCTCGAAAATCCCATGGACAGAGGAGCCTGGTAGGCTGCAGTCCATGGGGTCGCTAGGAGTTGGACACGACTGAGCGACTTCACTTTCACTTTTCACTTTCATGCATTGGAGAAGGAAATGGCAACCCACTCCAGTGTTCTTGCCTGGAGAATCCCAGGGACAGGGGAGCCTGGTGGGCTGCTGTCTATGGGTCGCACAGAGTTGGACACGACTGAAGCGACTTAGCAGCAGCAGCAGCAACAACAACAAAATCTTGCTTTCCCTTTATCTGCAATAATATGAAGTTCTCCAACTAGTTTAGGGCCTATAGACACTTAGGTCGCAGTCCTACCTTATCCCCCTTACCTTCCACTAAGACTTTACTTGTTCTGTTTCCTCTGGTTCAGTATGGTACCCTTGATCTTTCCCACTAGCTGACTTCCTACCCAACATTCAAAGCCAACACAAAATCCAGCTTTCTATGAGGGCTTCTCAAATCCTCTCTGTTCAGAATGAAGTGCTTCATGCTTTATGATCAAGCACCTGATTGACTAGAGCTCCTATGACAAGCAGCTTGTATCCCTGACATAGAATAAGAGAATGGGGAAAGTAATCAAAAATTTCTGGATTAAATAAAAAGAAAGTTCTGCAAATATTAGAAGCTGACAGAATGACTGAAGATCCATTATCTTAAACCATCATTACTAGACATGTGTGGCTATTTATATTTGCTTTAATCACACTTTGGATCTTTTTATTTTTTATGAATTGTTTCATGGCATGTATTTTTGGATAGGAGAGGGATTCTAAAGATGGTCAATGAACCAGCAGGGACGGTCAAAGACTCTCAACTTGCTTGTGTCAATCAATTAGTATGTGGTCCAGAGAAGGATTGAAAAAGATTCTGAAATCACATCTAGGCTCTGTGGGAACAATCACTGTGATTGATTCCTTTGGTCTGTGATAGATAGAGGGTTGGAGATTGGCAGCGTGTATGCCATAAATCTGCTTTTTCTTCTAAACAATCCTGGGAGTAACTGTCAAAAATGCTGCCCTATAAATGTTCACCCAGTGACCTACTTTCTCAAACACATGTCCAGTACATGGCATCTTGCATTTTCATCAGATAAAAAGTGTAAGAAGCTACAAAAACAATTCAACTTAATAAGACCTCATCTGGGAAGCTTCCAAGTACTCTCTTCTCCTGTCTTATATCTTATCATTTTATCTCAGAAAAAAAATGGTTTTATTATTTTATTTTTTGCTTTGTCATATAGTTTTTAATTCAGAGTTCCAGTAGGTCTGACCTCTAGATACAGTTTCTTCAAAGAACAGTGGTGTTCAAATTTTCCTAATCCCAACACCCTGAGGAGGTGCAATATCCAGTTTCTACCTGTTTCCACTTCCAGTGGGAAAATACTTGGGTAATAAATACTTGGAAAGATGCATTTATGAATCACTCATTATTTTGGTAAAATAAGATGAACCTATTAATATGCTAGTATATTATGAAACAATGCCTTACAGACATAAAAATAACTCAAAAAATGTTTCTTCTCTTGAGAATTTATGTCGCGTAGGTTCACAGGCAATATACAAAATGTCACTAGACTAGTGTCACCATACAAATAAGTTTTGAGAGTGATATAAACACATGTTTTACAATAAGCATATCAATGAATCATTTCTAACCACAACCAAAGAATGTTTCAAAGTCTAATCCTTAGCAAATTTAAAACCCCAAGTATGCAAATATGCATTATTATAGACTATAGGGTTAATGAAACAACCCACAGCAAACTTAATTGATGATGAAACTGAAGCAACACTAATTTATAATTAAAAAGCAAGGACCACAGCAATGGAAAATCACTAACAACTCAAACAACGCTCAAGATCCAGTGATAACAAATTATCCTTCCCCAAATTGCATGAGTTCTAATTATTTGCATGCAGGTACTTTGCAGTGTTTCCCAGAGGCAGCAGCCAGTTTTCTTAGCAGAATACTGAATTAAGGAAGCTCAGTAAACCTTAGTTACATGTCATTTGTGTAGAGTGATAACTCAGCCAGTATATTAATAAGTAGCCTGTGTTCATATACAAAATGAATGTACATAAAATCTTAAATCATTTGCTCAAAAGAACAACAACAACAAAAAAAACACCTTGGGTTTCAAGATAAATTTATAATCCGCTAGTGGACTGCAGACTAGATTTTGAGAACTTTAATAAATAAAGGGTTTTACATAGGCATCATTATGCTGTCCGATGCTTCCCTTTGTTTTATTACATTTACAGATTACTCTTTCTGCTTAGCCTTAATCTGAAGTTAAGTTAATTGACTTTTAGCTAAGATTCAAATGAGACCTCTGCTTAGGCCACTAGCCTCATAATACAAATGCTCTCTGTTCATCAGACCCCCTAGTGATAGTAGTTCACTGCATATAAAAGGCTCAGAGACACACAGCATTTTAACATGTTGAATTTAACTCAAAATAGGACTCATCCACGGGCATAATTTTAAAGCAGGCCGAAACAAAACAGATCTGCATTGAGATTCCCCTTTTGGCCCTACTGCCTTCGCCTCGCTCCACTGTGCTCGCATAAATTCATTAGGAATCATAAAATGTTGGAGCCGGAGATAATCTTGTCTGAGGTCACCCACTGACAGCTTGCTAGTGGGATATAGCCCTGAGTTAAGTTTTGTTTGGCCCACTTGACATTTAAAAGATAAAGAACTTAACACATAAAATTCTAGGTTTCTGACTTGCCTTGAAATACCGGATGATCGGGTCACATTGAGCCCATCTCAGGTGTGGCGAAGTCTGTGCTATGCCCTCTAGATGTGCATATGCTCTTAAGCTGCCACAGTTCTCAGCATTCTGTAATATCTGGCCTCCAGGCTGATCCAATTATTTTTGTTAACTACCTGGTCTGTGAAGCTATTTGCCTTCTCCATCTATGAAATCATCCAGAAAGTTTTCAAATAGCTTTAGCAGAAGGTTTTTTTAATATACAAAGGTGATTTTGTACTGCGTCTTGCTCTATCAAATGGATAAAGGCAATGAATCAGTTCCTTGGGCCGCTTAAAGCTTCCTTATTTGGCAGGATATACTTTACTATTTGTGGAATGCATGGATCGTCTCCTCGGAGTTGCTAGGAGCAATATTAAAACGGTTGATTCCTTCCAACCTTCTAATCTGGAGCCTTGCAATTGATAACAGAAGTGAGATGCTGAAAGCTCCAGTGTCCTACTCCTACTCTGGCTCTTTCTTCAACACCATTAGGTATAAAAGAAGGTGTAAAGTGGTGCTTTCCCACCAATATGTGCACTTTTTTAAAGGATATAAAACTCTTGCCTAGTTGCTCAGCAAATATTGATCAAATACCTACATAGTATTTAATCCAGGGATAGGATGAACTGCTGGCCTGCTGTCAATTTCAGGAGCATTGAAATCCTTCCCCCCCCAACCACCACCATCGCCACCACCCCCACTCCACCACCCCCCCCCCACCCTGCATTGTGCGGTAATTCATCTAAATCTGGAAGCTGACATTTATTCACTTCAAAGCATGTGACTCAGGAGGTCCATTCTTCACCCACACAAGTGGGAAATCAGAAAACCCCTTTAGATATACACAGACTCAGCTTGTATTTAGTCTTAGGTATAAAGGAGGTACATCTACAAGTGAAGGCCTACTAAGCGCAGGGTAATGGTAAACACAAGTAACTCCATCAACAGAAGATGGCCTTTGCTGAGGATGTAGAAAGTCTTCCTCCCTTTTAGACTGAGGGAAAGCTTGATTGGATTCCTGCCCTGCAAGGAGAAAGGGTATGCTTAACGAGTAGGCAGATCACTCTGATGTCTATCTATCTTCTGAGAGAAAGGTGCTGTGATATATCATTTTTCTTTTCTTTCTCTGGACATTTATTATATAAATTCGGGGAAAGAGAAAGAAATAGCGGGCCAAGAAGATTCCCTAAATACTTTGAGGATATTATCTTTGGGAATCCAATTAGTTTATATAAATTGTTAGCAAAATAACTCTTCTTCTTCTATTTATCCCAAATAAATGATAAACTGCTGGTCTGGTGCTATTTTTTTCCTTCTGCAAAGATAAAGTGAATATTTTTTTCTTGATATCAGAAGATTTGAAAGCAAAAGTCATTTTCCTATTTACTAAGTGAAGTTTCCTTTTCAGACCCTCAAGAGCACACCTATAATATTTTCTAATCTATAGGAAAAAATAAAAACTCATGCTGTGACTGAAAACCTTAAGGATTTGACTTTTCACTACATCTTTAAGTATGTTCTTTGGACCATTTTGATTAACGTACTATAATATCAGTGTTAGTCACTCAATCGTGTCTGACTCTTTGTGACTCCATGGACTGGTAGCACATCAGGCCCCTCTGTTCATGGAATTCTCCAGGCAAGAATACTGGAGTGGGTAGCCATTCCCTTCTCAAGGGATAGACCCAGGAATCGAACCTTGGTCCTGCATTGCAGGCAGATTCTTTACCATCTGAGCCATGGCTTTTGATTAATGTCAAATATTGAATAGAGTCAAATATCTACCCAAAGATACTGCACAGATATACGCACACACACATGCATATGTTACAGTGACAATTTAGTGTTTATACCACTCTCCATTACAAACACACATATAGACACAGATGTACCCAGCCACATACACACAAACACTCACACATAAGTAGGAAAAAATGAAGGAGTGTTTGATTCCACCAGAACAGTCATTCCTTCTTCTTTAATAATCTAACATATATTTTCTGAGTACCTACTATATGCCAGGTTCCTTACTAGAAATGAAAGATAAAAAGATGAATGTTACATGATTCCGGGATTATCTAGGCCTATGCGTCTCAATGCATGTGATATGACTAGGCACTGTAGGTGTTTTCCAAATTAAAAAAAAAAAAAATTTTGGAAAATTTTAAACACAATCAGGACTCCCATCTGCAAACCTTTTCAGAACTTTCATACACTCACACACACTGCAAATCTCCAAGAGAAAGACACATCGTACAGTGAGTGTTTCCTCAGCAGTTAATAGTTTTTCTCCAAAGAGCATCTTGAGGGGACAGTGTTTTTGAATTGGGAAATGCTAATCTGAATATTTTATTGGATTAAGGCTCTTAGAAGGAAAAGGGCCTAATGATACTTTTGCAACCTACATTTGCTTCTTTTTCCTTAAACTGGGAAGGAACATGGATGCATTTTTAAATTAATCATTGAATTCTCTATAGCTAAGATTTTAAGCTTTTCATTAAAGATCATTACATACCCATCCTAGAAATGAATTTGAAAATTTTTCAAAATTAAAGGAAATAAAAAGCCACGTCAATCCAATCCTCCCATCAGGTTTAACTAACAGTGTATAAGGAATGTTTTTATCTTTTCTGATATTTTTTATGCATGTACAAATAAATATTTTCTCCAAACTATTTTGCTCCTATGGACAGAGGAGCCTGGCAGGCTATGGTCCATGGGGTTACAAAGAGTCAGACATGACTGAGGTGACTAAGCATGCACGCACATCCTTTTTGATAGAGATGGAAACTTCCTTTAATTTTTTGCCATCAAAATTACTGTTTCAGTGACTAAACCTTAAACATACATCTTTTTAAACGTGTCCAATCATTTTCTTAGTATAAGCATCTAGAAATGGAATTGTGTCAGGACTTTCACATTTTACATTTTGGAAAACACTGCAGATTGTTGTTGTTGTTTTAATGATGTACCAATTTTTATACCCAAGCTTTGAATTTTTACACAGAGTTCAAAATTAGAAGATTTGAAAAAGCAATTTTCATTTTAAATGAACTTTAAAGAGATGAACAACTAAGACTACTATTCATTAATGCCAGTTCTAAATATCTGTTTGCACTGTTGTATAAAACTGAGGCCATAGGCGGTCATAAGTAACAGTACTTAGACTGCATTGTAGTAATTCTTTTATAAATTCACAGGGATGTCAGAAAATTTTTATTTGCATCTTTACCTGATTTTGATTTTGAAAAGAAAGTGTGAAAGTGAAAGTTTTAGTCACTCAGTCATGTCCGACTCTTTGCGACCCCATGGACTATATATTACCTGTTAGGCTCCTCTGTCCATGGAATTCTCCAAGCAAGAATACTGGAGTAGGAAGCCATTCCCTCCTCCAGGGAATCTTCCTGACCCAGGGATTGAACCCGGGTCTCCTGCATTGCAGGTGGATTCTTTATCATCTGAGCCACCATCAAATGCTCATGCCTGCACTTTGACTCTAGGATGAGGTCAATATCATCAATCACATGATCGACGGATTATCACCAGCACCAGTTACACCAAATAACAACCTGTCTGCTCCAATCCTTAGGCCAATTCACTACACTTAGCAATCTAGAATTGGTACACATTCTAAAAATTCAATATACAACCACTCTTGTTTTCACTATTTCTTTTATACTACAATTGTAAAACAACCCTTTATTGTAAGGAAACTTGGTATTCTAATACATATTCCCTGAGCAGCTTTCAATAAAGTAATATATAACAGTAAGGGAAAAATAAGTATAAGGTATACAAGGATGCTTTCCAATCTTCACAAAAACACTCACTTTAAAATGGATGGTGATGTTCACTATGTAATAATTAAGTCACAAATACCTCTAAGTACAGTTTGCTTTATAAAGCTTTAAATCAAACCAAGTATAAGTTACACAGACAATTCTATTCAGTGTCATCTTTTTATACTTCCATACACCCTTGTCAATAAAATAGCAGTGACGAGAGAATAAATGATTCATAAGGCATTTACAACTTCTTGTCTCATGTAATTTATCTTTATAATTTTAAATTGCTAAAGAATCCCAAAGATCTTTTCTCACTAAAGTATTGTGAAATCATCCATATTTTATTAAGTTTCAAGGACAACCCCTAACACCCATACACATGTACTCTCACCCTTGAAATTAAGTAACCATTAAAATTGCTGTCATAATCTTATACCCATAAGGGGAAAAAATAATCCTGTATAAGAAAGTTACGTTTAGCAAACCACTCATCTTTTTTTACCTGTCACATAATAACTGGTGATTATAAAGAGTTGAAGCTGTCTATTTTAACTTCTGGGAACAATGGAATACCACTCTGAGTTTTCATTGTTCAGTCTGCCTTTTTTAAATTAAATGTCCTTCTTCTAGCTTTACTGTACATATTTTTTAAAAAGGCATGAGTATTCTTCAAGTTATTACACTAATTTCCTACATCATTCCCAAAATAAAAAAACTTGATTTAGCCAAATATTAAATTATTGATATTACCAATCTGTTAATCTATAGCACATTTTACTTATTTGTGTAATTTTAAAATTCACTTTCATTTGATTGACTGTTTTAATCTTCCTTAACTAGTGAGTCACTGAAAACAAATGGTGCATTCCTAATACTATAAATATGAAAAATAGGAAGCACTTTGGGAATGCAGGGGAATACATTAAACTCAGTCCGTTTTCTAGTTAACATATTCTCATTCTGTTTGTGTAGAAACAGCATTGAAAAGACAGATCACAAATTCACAACCTCACAGAAACAAGGTCCTAATACTATGTGCTGACAGCAGAAATTGGCCCAAATCTCTAACCATTTCCCTAAAGGACTCCGGCTGGCTGGTGCCATCCAGGTACGGCATAGTTTGAATGAGGGGAACATCCAGTTTCACTCATCTGTCAGTGGAGTGGATTATTTCTTGAGAGACTGAGATTGGCTGCTTGGGATCAGAGCACTATCCATCTTACAGTGTAGGGGATGATGGTGAAGCTGCCTATAAGAGCCTGGAGAGAGGGGGCCCAGACATTCTTAAACAGGTGAGGAGGCAACTGTAAAGCCTTCACTCCATCCAGGGCTGTGAGTGAAAGATGTGTCATTTTTCACATTTCCCAGACACTTGATATGCACATGGTGTCTGCCAGCTCCTACTTTATGAAAGAGGCGATTTTTCAAGCTTAGGCAAATGTGGCAAAGCTCAGGGTCTGCTGGTGTCTCATTTTTTCTCATCATGTCACTTGTTTTAACCGATTTGAGAAAATGAGATTATGTTTTTCCTTTTTGCTCATTTATCCAGCTATTTATTTATTTATTTGCTCATTGAAGGAGGGAATTGTCACAGATAACTGGCCCTGATTTCTCTCTTGTTTTCATACACATTTCATTAGTGTCCCTGAAGATTTAAGACCCATGAAGGGAAACATCACAACTCTCATCACAGGAAGCATACATTTTCCCTTAAAATCAAGACCGAAGATTGCATTAAAGGAGATTGTATTTCTCACTGAAATAATGTATAATATTGCTGTGTCCAAGATCTATGACTTTAATCTTTGCAGCTATTGTTGAAAACCCAAGAAAGTTGAATAAACCTAATACATAGAAACATTGGACTTTAGTTTAATATTATTTTCATCTTTCTGCATCTAGAAGAGAGTATTTATAGTTTCTTCATTTCATCAATGAATCTGAAATAGGTCTCAAATGTATAAGTACTTGGGATTGAAATTGGCTTCAGTGCTGCAGTTTCTTGGAGTATTCGAGGTACAGATGAACCATGAACTGATGATAATAAGCAATTACTAAGAGTAAACAATGAAAAAAAAATACTGAGTTTAATTGCAGAGAGAACCTATGATGTGTTTCCAGGTTTAAAATTATTGTATTTTGATAACAAGCTCCACAAAGACATAACATTACTTGTTACATAGCCACAACCCTTCACTCCCAAAAAATCTAATATATTAATCAATTAATTGAGAGACAGTCTATGTGAAAACTCATTGCAAACTGTGCCATATTTCTTGACTGTATGCATAGGGCACAAAATAAGACAGGTGGAATTTGGAAGTATATTCTAGCCAGGTATCACATAGTTAAAACTAACAGCAAGAGTAAAAGCAATATTGTTACCAGTAAGGATAATGAGCTGTGTGAACAGCAAGATGTCACTAATTCAACATCTATGACATGCACATTTGTAGTGTATGAAGTGGTGAAAATGTGTTAGTTGCTCAGTCTTGTCTGACTCTTTGTGACCTCACTGACCGCAGCCCGCCAGGCCCTCTGCCCATGAAATTCTCCAGGCGAGAATACTGGAATGGGTACCCATTCTCTTCTCCAGGGTATCTTCCCCACTCATGAGTCCAACCCTGGTCTCCTACATTGCAGGTGGATTCTTTACCATCTGAGCCACCAGGGAAACCCCAGGATGTCAGTAATCCCTGATATTTCTGAAGAGTTTTACAGTTTATAAACTACTTTTCTGAAGATTAGTTTATTTACACTCCCCACAATACCCCTAAATGAGAAATTGGGCCCAGAGAAGAAAAGTGACTTGCCCAGGGTCATATCACTAATGTTCAGTGACAGATGCAAAGACTCAGACATGACTGAGAGCACTGTGAGCACTTACACACACGCGTGCACACACACGCACATGCACGCGTACTGATGGTCTGGCCTGAGTTCTGTCATCCCCACAAGCCACCCGTCACCAGTTCTGCCATAGACACCTTTCAGAATGCACTTCAAATGAGTCCGTTTATTGACATAACTGGAAAGTTTTCTTGAATTATATGAAGGTTCTCATAAAGCTTCAAAAAGGCTACATGGCAAGATTGTTCTCTGCACTTTGAGGCATTATTTCCTCTTTGGGAAACAGGCTCTGGAGATGAAATCAGACTGAAGTCTCCAATGACAGATATTAGCTGTATGAACTTAAGTCACCCAGACCCTCAGAACTTCAGTCGCCTGAGCAACACGGTGGGGAATCACACCTACCTGAATAAGAATTAAGCCAAGCAACGTGAATTAACCTTCAGATCCTGTCTAAAACACTCACATTAACTGTTTCTGTTATGCATGCTTATCGTTAAGTATTATCATGACTAGAAATTTCTCACGTTATTTGTATGACTATGTAACAACTCAAAGACGTTTTTTTGCCAGAACAGATTGGCCATCTACTGATTGGAGGTAAACTGGGGATTCCAAGACCCACGTTTGTTTTTGCTCCAACTCCGCACTGATGCCTCGGACTCTGGCAGTGATAGATCCAGTCTCAGAATACACGCGGAGCAGAAATACCAGCGCGCAGCATCCGCAAAGCCGTTTCCATACCCACCTGCAGGGGCACCAACGCCCCCTCGCCATTCCTCCCAGACCCAGGGAGTGGAGAAAGGGCAACTGGAGCCCAGAGGCAACCCTGGGCCTCTGCCCCAAGCTAAGGCCCCGCCAAACCCCTGCTCTCGGGGCGGCCCAAGTTGCAGCATTCAGCTGGCTGGTGCGCTCGCCCGCAGCCGGCACGGGAGAACCTGGGCGGCAGCAGCGCTCTTTCGATCCCGCCCCCAGCCAGGAAGCAGAGCCCAGGAAAGCAGCAAGCAGCGCCCTGGGAGGCGTTGCTGGAAGAGAGTGTCGAAGAGCCCAGGATGGGTGCCCAGGCCGGCTGCGAGGCAGGGAAAGGCAAAGGCATAGACGCTGGACCACGCAGCTGCAGGAAGCCGGGCGGATGGGAGAAAGCCAGAGAGGGGATTTGGAAGGAAAGGAGTGTGTGTGGAAAGCTGGCAGCGCTAGAGAACTAAGGATCCGGAGCTTGAGCGCGCAACTGGTCCCCAGAGCCCGGACCTGGCTATCGGATGGGGGGTGGGGGAGGGGAAGGGGTGCGCTGAAGGTGGAGGAATAAGTGCAAGGGCTGAAGCTAAGCAGAAAATGGAAGGCAACCTTTCCGAGAACCAGGATGGGTGAGGACAGTCGAGCTGAGGGAATAGTAATGAGAAAGCTGGAGCGGCAAAGGAGAGAAAAATACAGATTGAAGAGTGAGACCATGGAAGGGTGAGAAATATACTCTGCAAAGAAAAACGAAGAAAGTAAAATGCATCTGCAACTTAAAATTCGATGGGGCGGGGCAGTGGGGGGGGGTGGGGAGTCACGCTAGAGAGAACTTGTCCCCGATACTGCCAAAAGAGATAGGAAAAAAAAAAAAAAGGCACCAAGCATACCGGAAGAACAGAAAGTGAAGGAGGGGAGAAAAGAGAGGAGACAAACCAGACAAGAAATAGTAAGTTGCTGTTTAATTTCTTTTTCGTTGACAAACTACTTCCAAAGTTAATTTTGGCACTAACATGCGCACAAAATCCTTAGCCACATACACACCAAAATTATGGTATCTATGCTTCAGACAAATGCAGCCCAGGACCATGGACACATTTCTCGATTGCAAATATTGTATTTTGGCTCTTTAAAAATTTTTCAAGTCTTGAAAGTTATCCCACTTTTTGCAGAATATTTCACTATTGGCCAAGGTATCCACAAACAAAAGACTTCTACTTTATGCACCAAGGGATGGTGGGACTCCTAGACAGAATCACATTTTCTAAACATTTATTGGAAATACATCCATGGCATTTTAGTATCCCCCACACTCCCCGTAGCATCCAGCCAACAGTAAGTCTTGGAATTCCGAGGCAAGCTGCCCACACTGTAGCACTTTCTGTCACTTGCCTTCAACCATCTGTTAGAAGACCACAGTGAGGCTGGAGACTGGAGGCTACTGTGGAGCCAGCCTCCGACTTACCTGGTCGGTGCAGGTGATGCTGCTGGAAAGTGTGCTGAAGGGATCCATGGCAGAGCAGCACCGCGCAAGCACTTATCCACAAATACAGGACCCAGGACATCGCAGAGACCATTGCCATTCTCTAAAGAGAACATTAGAAAGGAAGAATTACCCCCGGCTTTGAGCCCCCAGCTCTGTCAGTCCCACTGATGAAAGAAGGGGGGTCTCAGACGTCATGTCCCTTTGCTACTTTGCTGGCTATAATTAATGACCTGGCAGAGGTCATGGCATGAAGTGGGATTGAGAGAAATCACTCTCCACGAGATCATGAATCCATTTTTGAAATTCTGCAAAACCAAACTCTTAGGATAGCTGAAATACAGAAATAAAGTTTTTGACTGTTAGGCAGTTTGAAACACTATACCCTGACTAAATATCCTGTTTTACACAATTATCTTTAAGCTATAGTTATTCCAGGCATTGAAAGGCTGCATGCTCCTGTTCATTCTAACTTCATTGCAAGTCTGACATAAGCCTGGAAGGAAAGAGTGGATTCTTTTTTTTTTTTTAATTCTACAGTCATGAATTTTTAATTCCAGTGCTGTCTTCTAAACTAAGAAATCATTTCTCAGAGGCATGTTGTAATCTCCTGAAAGAACTGGTGTTTGGGGCTGGACTTAAAATCAGAAGGATTTGTCTTCAGCCAAATGAGTTTCAGATACAAGATCTAAGATCTATGCATCTCTCCTAAAGCAAACCATAATTTACAATATTGCTTTGCCTCCTAAGATCTTATTGTGGCATTTGTTGAGTGTTGATGAATATGCATATACAGGTGGTGTATGTATTTATGGACGAACATCCACCTTTTCTCAGGCGCTGAAACTTTGACAGTCTTCTCAGCACCTATGAGAATCTTAGGAGGTACAAAAGCTCAACCGCGCTACATATTGTCCAATTTCTCAAACAACACCTTATGCTGCGTTTCATATTTGCCAAATTAATCAAACTTGAAGCATCGTCCTTATTCAGCCAGTGATACGGAAGCATTTTCTATATAAGAATCCAGTTAAGTGTATGCTTTTCTCTTAGAGCTTTGGACCCAAGATTGTTTCTTTCTGTTTTTCATCTTTCCATTGTCAAATCATATACTTCAAGTATTTAAACTCTACATTTAAAACCTCCTAGTGACCTCCCAGTGTGGCTTCTTTATTCATGAAAATTGGCCCTCTTTCAAAAGCTGTGATGTTCAGCAAGCAAACTATATACATTATACCTGTGTGTGTGTGTGTGTGTGTGTGTGTGTGTATACAGACATAATACAAGATAATTTGTGGGTTTTAGGAGAGAGAGACTTAGCCTTTAAGAAGGGTTTTTAAATTATAATAGACAAATGGTGACAACCATAATTAAGTGCAAAGTAGGAAAACATTAGGTTCAACAGCGTGATGCCTTTCATGCCCTGGTCTGTGATTCACATGGACCATTCACTTTATAATTAGTTTCACAGCCCACTGTTTACTTTTGTGTACAACAGATTTAGCCTCATTGTCTTCAGAACTATCAGTGTACCATAGATGCATTCTCTTCAGATAAGAGCAACACCCCTCCTATGAATTCTGAAATGAATGCATCTGGGTGCCTGCAAATTATAGAAAGACAAAATAGAGCGGATGGTGGCATGCAATGACTGTGAATTTCAGTTAAAATGTACTAGGAATTCATCTAAACTTGAAAAAAACCCTACCAGGATAAAAACTTAACAGTTTTTCAATGACTGCTTTCTCTTCTTCACCCATATAAATCTTAGTACTCAAAATTGCTGTGGTTTGACGTTTGCAATATTTTCCTTCTTTTTATTTTATTTTTTTCATTTAACTTTCTTTAATTCTTAACATTACTTCCAAGGCTCCTGCAAATAGCTCTCTTTGCTAACTCTCTTAGCAAGAGGTGATCTCTATGTTAATAAGTGTTTCCCCCAAAAATAATGCATTCAGCTTTACATAGGTCTCTAGACCTGACTAAATAGATTTCAAATCTGCTTTCTGAATCTTAAATCCTTAAAGAGGCTTCTTACCTGAAAAATCCAGCCAAGAGCAGAGTACTCTATTAGTGTTCATTGGAAAGCTCTAACACTTTCTAAAATCCATCTGTGCCACAATTGAAGATTTTTTTAAAAAGAGCTTCCCAATAATCTTCTTTATCAGGATTAAAAATGTATATATGTTTTTCTCTTCCGATGCTACTTCCACAGTAAAGAAGACATTGGGTTCATTCAGACTGTATTGTCAGAAAAGGAACCAAGGTTTGAGGGCTGGAAACCTTGTCATTTTCACCTTTAAATCATCTCCTGGCGTCACCTCTGCCAGACGAGACCTTTGAAATGATGGTGAGATAATGTGCAGTTTCCTGATGAGAATCAGTTTAAGTTAATGACGGACCATCCCCACTCCAGAGCATTCAGGGCAGAGTAAGGCAGCAAAATGTAGGAGCAGGGCTGCTATACGGCGCTGTAAGTAGCAAGTCTCTTTCAATACATCCCTCCTCTGTAAAGTATCACATGTCTTAAAGTGACATTACCCTCTATTACAGCTACAGTGAATTGTAATACCTGCCCACTAACTATTGAACAACTCAAGCAGCACTTTAACACTGTATTGCCCAGTACTTTCTCTTAGAGATTTTACTGATACTGTTCATTTACCAAAAGAAGAAAGAGGGAAGGATAAACAAAAGAAAAAAGCATTCTGCAAAATACTGATAGTGTTAATGGGTGTTAGATTTCTAACGGCAAATGGGAAAGTGAAAAATGTAAGCCATTTCTTACCTCTTAAGGTTCTTTTAACCAGTAAGTTAACCTGAAATATTGTTGAGTTTATACAAATTTAAGTCTGTCAATTATTTCAGCAGCTAAATGTGGGAACGTGATCTAGCTAGACTACAGTATAGATGTTTATAGGAGTAAGCCTAAAACAAACCTTCTGAGTTTTTTTTTTTTAACATGTTGAATACATAGAAATATATCATTTTCAGCATCGAAGAGTGGGTTTTGACAAAGAAATATGCTCAGGACATTTTATAAAAATTTCCTTCAAATAATATGCTGGGGTGGGAAGAGGAAACACTCAGAAGTTCAGCATTTTGTTTCCAGTGCTAGGGTTTAGACACTTTCTTCTTTGGAAATATAAATATGATGGTACCTATGAAGTGACCTAGTTTTCACTTAAAGATTACATTGACAATGATTCACTCAAATAAGTCAATCAGTTATCCACTTATAAAGCACCTACTATGTGTTAGGTGCTTGGGGACAAGTGGGAAAGTAACACTGATGTGACTGCCACTGTCATACATCATACTGTCTAGTCTTTCTTGCTTTCTTTTTTATTTTCAAAATTAAGGTAGTTCTTATAATATTCTGGCTTCAACAACCTCTTCAAGTGCCTCCTAGTACTCTCTGGGCTTTCACAGTCATTATAAAGAAAGTTTGATGTTGCAGTGCATCTTCAGAAGCTATCCCTCTCTCTCTCCGTTTACACAGAGTGAGACACTGAGACACCCTTCAAACACATCAATCCTCATCCCTGGTCCTGCACAGAATAGCTCTTTGGACCCTAACAACTGTTTATTAAAGCTCATCATTAAACAAATTTCAAGATAACAGTAAATACAAACCTTAGAGTGAAAATAAGTTGAGTGCCAAAGTTCTAGGTGCGATTGTGTATTTCATTTCTATGCTTCATTATTGTTGAGTTGGTGAATATATATAGTAAGCTCACACCATTCAATCTCAAGACAAAAGTGATTAAAACTACAGTAGCAGTTGTTGTTTGGTCTCTAAATCATGTCTGACTCTTCTGCGACTCCTTGGATTGCAGCTCACCAAGTTCCTCTGTTCATGAAGTTTTCCAGGTAAGAATATAAGAATGGGTTGACATTTTCTTCTCTGGAGGATCTTCCTGACTCAGGGATCAGACCTGCATCTCCTGCCTTGGCAGGCAGATTCTTTATTGCTGAATCACCAGGGAAGCCCACAGTAGCAGTAGGTAAGGTGTATTTAAACTCTCACCATGTGCTGATGCTACTCCAAAGTATGTTGCTTATAAGGTGTAATTTAATCCTTTTTACCAACCCCATAAGATAAGTATCATTACTATTGTCTCATTTCATGAATGGGGACCCAGAGGGTGAATAGGGAGATTAAGAAACTTACTCAAGGTATTATAGCTGCTAAGTGATAGAGCAGACCCCAATGATCTGGGTCAAGAGCCCATCTTCTAAACACTAGGATTAAATATTTCATAGAAAAAAAAAACAAAAAACCTACCCTCCAAAATTAGCCATTATATTTTCTTATTTCTTTACAATTAATACAGTCTTTAAAAATTATTATATATTCCAGGCATTTGAAGTATAGACATATGAAAGACAGTCTTTACCTCATGGTTTTTTATTTTGTTTTTGCTATGCTAGTGTATGCCTGTCTGACTCTTTGCAGCCTTATGGACTGTGGCCCATGAGGCTCCTCTGTTCTTGGGATTCTCTAGGCAAGAATGCTAGAATGGGTTCCCATACCCTCCTCCATGGACTCTTCTCAACCCAGGGATCAAACCCACATCTCTTATGTCTCCTCCCTTGGCAGGCATGTTCTTCACCACTGGCGCCACCTGGGAAGCCCTTGCTATGATAATGCATTAAAAATTAGAAGGAAAGGGCTTCCCTTGTGGCTCAGCTGGTAAAGAATCTGCCTGCAATGCCAGAGACCTGGGTTCAATTCCTAGGTTGGGACGATCCCCTGGAGAAGGGAAAGACTACCCACTCCAGTATTCTGGCCTGGAGAAGTCCAAGGGAGTCACAAAGAGTTGGACATGACTCAGCAACTTTTACTTTTCACATTTGCTAATAAAGGCTACCATTTTGAAGGCTGCACATTATATTTTTCATTTCTAGGGATTAAACTAAGGTTCAACATCATTTCTTTTCTATGATTTAGTTTAATAAACTTACATACTAATGGATTATGTTCAAGGCACTCAGATAGGCATTGTTAGAATTTTTTAAAAAGACTGGAATAATGACTTTCTCTTTCAGTCTTAAGTGGCTTCTATATTTGCATATGATGGAACAAGAATGTCAGACTAGCTCCATTTTCTTTTCTAAATACCCTGTCCATTGTATTGCTGCCAATGATCATTTTCCCTAATAATATAAGCATCAACAGATATTGACACTTAAGGCAATTTAGTCCATTCTCCCAACACAAAGCAAAGTTATTCTCATGCCTTTCAAAGAAGTTGAGCCTTTCCACCTTTGGCCATCACAGGACTTCATCACCTGATCACTTTCTTGTTGGATGGGCCATAATGTTTTGGCCAATGAGGTGTCAACCAGACTAATGGTATCTCTTTGAGGCTGAAGGACTGTTGAAGCAACACTTTTCAGATCACTCTTTGCCTCTGGAACAGAGACTATCTTCCTGGATCCTTGAGAGACTGAAAAGAGCAGAGGTCCTCATCTTCACCTTGCCACTCACAACAGATGTAGATAGTAAATAAGAAATATTCTGTTCTTTAAGCAATTGAGATTTGGGGGCTATTTGTTACTGCAATATAACCTAGTCTGTCCTGACTGATATTTAACCTATATCAATCATGTATTACTTGAATTATGTTCCATTTACTTCCCTAAGCTATAGCAGAATTATATATCAGGCCCAGTTCATGTCTTCACAGAGCTCCATGGTATAGACACCCACTGGAGATTTTTGATCAGAGCAGTGTAAATCCAAAGCATTGATTATTGCAGCCAGTATCCCTTCAGATTCTCATAAGCCAGGAGTTATAAACTGAACATTCACATGCCCATGGCGAGGCTGGTTCAGTTATACAAGTATGATATTGCAAAAAGCAAAGGTCTACTGCACCACTGTTACAGCCCTTCCAGTTACAGGACTTTAAGATACTTACTCAGTGGGGCCAAACTCCTAAAAATATAATTTCAAATATAGTATCTATGTGTATGTACATCTGTTTATGTAAAAAAGAGAGAAAATCATATTCACTAGAACATGTCCCCATGGAAAAAGCCACATTTACTCAGAAGACTCAATGAAAATAATTGAGGGTAAAAGATAAAACTCAAAATGTTTACATAGCCAAGAATGTTTAGCATATTGCCCTGCATAATGAAAGGCATGGGGATAGAGGAATGGAGGATAGAGGAACCAGTAGGGCAGAAACCTGGAAAGGGGAAAAATGGTGGGGGTGGGCAGAAAAAGAGAGAGAGAGAAAGAGATGCAGAGGTTCTCTAGAAGCTCAGGAAGAGAAGAACTGGGGGCAACAGAAATGTCCAAAGGGAATTTCCTGGTGGAAAACTGCATCCTGTGGAGTGTGACTTCACCTTTTGTCTCTTCAAATGATTAAAAACAGTTTTAAAATACAAAAAATTCATATATACTTTGTGTTAGTAAGTTAATTGGGAAACGCATTGAAGGGGTAAAATCCTGGATCCAGGCCCGAAGTACCACCAGAAAATCCCTCAGTTCCCTGATTACCACACTTTTCATTTCTTGGCATTAGAAATAAAATCCATCTTCACTTTAGTTTAGGAACAATCCACTTAATAATTTGGCTAATTTGAATTCACAAATGTGCAGGAAAAACACATTTGAGACATGCAAAATTTTATGTCTATGCATATTTCTAAATTAAAAAACAACTAAAGGAATTTAAATAAATTACATCTGGACTGAGAAAGATGCCAAGTTTCAGTCCAATGCAAATGAAAGTGGTTTAGATGTATGCCATTTAAAGGAGTTCTAAGCATTTCCTGAAATAAAACAATTTTGGTTGTGATTTCACAACTCTATTGTTTTTTTCTTGTTCCATTTCAATTGGCTAATGGAAATGAAGTTATGGATGAGAGGATCATTGTCATTATCTCTAATCTAGATGCTTTCTATACCACTGAAACTCAGTTTCTCTTTTCTGTAGTCACTGGGGCTATCCATCAATTGGCTGACAATGTCTGTTTTCAGTCCCTGATTATGAGAAGACAATATACCTCTTCCCTTGGCTAAGTAATAATGCTACCCTATCTTTCTCCTGTAACACAACTGCATAAATTATTTGTGTTACATCATGTTTTGTCTGGAACTCACTTAAAATTTTTCTGTCTACCCTGGTGTCCTAATATGTGCCCCATATCAGATACATGGAGAAGGCAATGGCACCCCACTCCAGTACTCCTGCCTAGAAAATCCCATGGACAGAGGAGCCTGGTGGGCTGCAGTCCATGGGGTCGGAAAGAGTCGGACATGACTGAGAGACTTCACTTTCACTTTTCACTTTCATGCATTGGAGAAGGAAATGACAACCCACTCCAGTGTTCTTGCCTGGAGAATCCCAGGGACAGGGAAGCCTGGTGGGCTGCCGTCTATGGGGTCGCACAGAGTCGGACACGACTGAAGCGACTTAGCAGCAGCAGCAGCAGCAGATACACAACAACATTCCTAGCTTGTAAGTCTTACTTTGGGACCTAAATAAAATGTATATACTTGTCTTATTTCTTTATTCTGTACCTTGTATTGTTTTAAAATACATTTAAGCTAAGATGAGGAAAAAATGAAGAGAAAGCAAATGAAATACAAGAGAATATGAGTTATATAATATATAATATCTATGATGATTGATGAACATGTATTAGTAATGATGATGATGCTATTGTATTAATACCCTTTATCTAGAGAGAGGAATCTTTTTATGTGCCAAGCCACTGGCTTAGCGTTCACATGCAGTGTCTCATTTAATACTCACAAATATGCTAATAGGTCTGTATTATAGTCATCTCTATTTTATCAGTGAAAACACAAATTTCAGAGAAGTGATTGAACTAATGTCACACCTCTCATAAGGTTGAACAACTTTGATGCAAACTCATATTTGATTTTCAGAACCAAAGCTCTAAGCAACCAAATTCTAGGCAAGTGATATTGCCAAGAAATGAAAAAAAAAATTACAAAATAAAGATAAAAGCCATGTAGGCTAAGTAAGATAAGCCTAATGAGAACTTTGAAAGTGAACTCCAAACCATCAAGTGACAGAGGAAGTCACTCAAAGCTTCCTAACAGTAGAAGTGAAGAAGAGACAACTTATTTCATAAAAATGTACAGCGTCCATAAGGTAAAAAACCAAGCAAAAGCACACCCACCAAAAAAGCCAAAAAACTGCTCCAGAAATAAGACTTAATGAGCAGAGGCTGAATCATTTGCTGTAAAACTGGTGACTCTCAGTTTGGTAATTTGGATGTGGATACACAAGCCAGAATTTTCAGTAACTGTAAGAAAAGGGAAATGGAAGGCAAGATTTCTCTTAGGCTAGAAGAAAAGATAACCTTCATGTAGGAGTCTCATTTTTCACCTCCAGCAGCCTATCTCTTCAATTACTTTATCAATTATAATTCCTCACTGCTTATCTTGTCTGTCTTCCAGGCAGCAGGAAAAGAAAGAATAAGGTCATTTCTTTTGTTCTTCCACATCTCATCTCCTTATTCTCTTTTTAGAACAGAAAGAAAGTTGAAACCACAAACAGCTTCACTTCCATTGCACTAATGAAAGTGATAAATAAACTGAACTTTTAAAGAACAAGTGGTCTCTTTATTATGAGAATATGAATATATATTATGAGCACATAAAGGCTGTGAAAATGACTGCTTTGATGATAATAATAAAAACAATAACATGATTTCTTTGGTTTATAAAATGCTCAGATCCATAGCCAGATTCATAGTCACTATCTCCCATACCCACTCTGACCTAAGAAATGGCCCTTCACAGACTCTGTGTCTTAAATCCCTCCACTCTCTCCCTGTCCATTCAAACATATACACCCCAAATACCACCATCTTTCATTTGAATTATAACAATACTTCCTTAACTAGTCCACTTGCCTTCAAATGTGAACCTTCCATGCATCTCTTTCCCACTCTGCCACCAGAGGGAATGGATTTGAGATTCATGTTGATCATGCCACTCAAGTAAACCTTGAAAACCTTTCAATTATTTTCCCATTGTGCTTAAAATAAAGCCCAAATTCTTGGCCATGGTTGACAGGGCTCTGCATGAGTCGGCCCCTGTCTACTTCTCTAGGCTCATCTTTACATTCTCACTCAGCTCTTACTAGACTGTTGGGTCCTTGAGTGGGATACAGTTTCTCTCAGTTGTCTTCTGGAATGCTCCAAACCAAATCGTCACCCTGATATATGCTCTCACAGTGTATCATCTCTATAGCCTTAATTACCATTGTAAATAACTGTTTCTGGAATTATTTATGATATCTGCTTTATCTCTTTACCATAAACACTATAAGAGGAGAACTAGCACCTTGTTTGCTACTCTATTGTCAGAATCGAGTATATATATATATATATATATACACACACTACGTACCATATAGTAGAGACTCAAGTGTTTGTATGTGTAAATAAACAATAATCAATGAATCAGAAATAAAATATGAGGCCACTATCAAGATGGCATATACGATGAACTGGTTTTCAGAAATAAGTATATTTTGTGCCCTCCTCCAAGGCTTTATTTGTTCTTTTTGGTAGTACACATGTATGAAGCAGCAATACATATTAAGGATAACTGCCTTGTTCTGTTTGAGTCTATTGTTTTGACACTAAGTGAAAGAAAGTGCCCATGTATTGTTTAAATACTTACCTACCTGCCACTAAATCTATTTTTGATACGTTATTATTTTTTTTTGCTAGAAGAAAAAAATAAAACTGTCCTGAATTTTCAGCCCTGATACTTAGTGTCTAAATATGATCTGATGGTAGAATTCACAGGTGACCCCTGAAGAATAACAAAAATCTACAAATGTTAAAAATTGAAAAAAAAAAAAACACTTAGAATTTCATTACTCTGAACCTAGAAGAAACCTCCCCCAAACATCCTTGTTCAGCCTCTCTGTTGTACAGGAAATAAAAAGACCTAAGAAAGGGAAGAGGCTTTCCTAAGGGAATACAATGAGTTCACTGGTGTGTGTCATGTTAGAATACAAGTCTCCTCATCTTATATGATCTCTTCTATTCTTTTCTCTTCTTCCTCTCTCTCTCACACTCTCTTTTTCATAGCACTATCCAGTAAAACTTTCTCTGAGACTGGAAATGTTCTGTATCTGTGCTGACTTAGATGGTAGCCACTATCCTCATGTGGCTATCAAGTACTTGAAATGTGGCTAGTGCAACTGAGGAAATGAAATTTTTCATTTTAATTAATTTAAACTTAAATAGCTTCATATGGTTAGTGGAAATTGTACTGAACAGCATAGCTCTAAAATATGTTAGCTAGATTAAGGAAAATATATGCAATGACATCAAATAATTTTTAGTAAGCTAGCAGAAAAATCTGAATTACCTCACAGTAACCTTCCAGAATTTGGATAACATCGAAGAAGGTAAAATGGGCTTGGTTACAAATAATAGGAAAAGAAATCAGAAACAATGCAAACCGGAGTAAATAATACAGAGGATGTAAGTTTTCTTAAAGGTGTATTGTTCACAGGTGGGGCTCACCTCCTGGTGGATTTGACTCAGTAACTCCACTCAGTTATCAAGGATGTAGCTCAGTTTCAACTTTTTCTCTGCTGTGCAAGGTGTCATTCTAAAGTAGGCTTCCCACCATGGATGAAACACAGCTGCCAAAAGCTGTCTGAGATATGATCTTATTCATCCACATATGGGAACAAAAAGGATTGTTTCAAGAAGCTCTCCTCAGATAAGCAAGGAAGAATCTTCATTAGCTTCCCCTAGCAAACCACTTCTCAGAGCTCCTTAGCTTGTCTTGGATCACTTGCCCCTCCCTGAGCCAGCTACCTTGATCAAGGGGGAAAGATCACATGGTTAGACTGAGGGCTAGAGCATTAGTCCCAAACCCAAGTCAGGAGAGAAATTAACTTCCTCCAAAAGAAATGAATGGAATGTGGGAGGTCTGATACTTAAATGAAGTGAAAGTGAAGTCACTCAGTCATGTCTGACTCTTTGCCACCCTGTGGACTGTAGCCTATCAGGCTCCTCCATCCATGGGATTTTCCAGGCAAGTGAGTTGCCATTTCCTTCTCCAGGGGATCTTCCTGACCCTGGTCTCCAGCATTGTGGGCAGACGCTTTACTGTCTGAACCACCAGGGAAGTCACTTAAATGAAAATCAGGACAATAACTTGGAAGAAAGGATGAATATTGAAAACAACCACAGTGTGGACAAAAGCTGGTGGTGTTTTCATATATATTTTAGGACTAAAGTACTTTGTCATTTTTATAATTTTTTTCTACTTAAAAGTAGTATGGTTTTTGAAAGGTAGTAAACTTCCCCTCCCTCTTTGAATCTCTTTCCCTCCTCCACATCTATCAGAGAGTCCTGGTCTGTAAGTAAGAGTGAAGATGGGGTAGGAGTAGTGTATGTCCTCTCCCAGTGAACTTCCACCTCTGGAGTCAGTGAGGAGGCAGTGGTGCTTCTCAAGGAGTCGAGGAGAAAAAGAAGAGGTGACATTGCAGGAGAACTAGGATGCTGAGGCCTTGAACAGAATTATTTCTGGACTTTCATTTGGTAGTTTCTTCCATGAGGAAATTCAAGGATGAGTGATCTGGAGCAACTGAAGCAGGAAGCTGAGAGCTGTGAAATCAGATCCAGAGATCAAGTCCTGAGCCTTTGGAGTGGGAGCACTGACTCCAAGACCCTAGGCTACCAGAGAACTAACCCTAGGGAGTATCAAATAGTGAGAACTCACACAAAGAAAACCACTTGAATACAAGACCCAGCATCACCCCACCAGCACTAGCACCCTGTGCAGGATGCCTCATCTAAACAACCAACAAAATGAAAATATAAACCCAATCATCAGCAGACAGGATTACCATCTCATTCAGCCTAGCCCATTAGAAGAAAAACAAACAAACAAAAACTCAGCACAAATCTCCCTCTATAAGAAGCTCACACAAACTATTGGATCAACCTTAGGAAGGCAGAAACCAAAAGGAAGAAAGAATTCAACCTTGAAGCCTGGGAAAAGGAGACCTCAAGCACAATAAGTTTAAAACAAATAATGAAAAGGCAGAGAAATGCTACACAAGTGAAGGAAATAAACTGGAAACACAGAAGTCCAAATCAATGAAGAGGAAATAGGCAAACTACCTGAAAAATAATTCAGAATAATGATAGTAAAGATGATCAAAAACCTTGAAAACAAAATGGAGAAAATGCAAGAATCAATTAACAAAGACCTAGAAAAATCAGACAGTAAAGCACCTGTCTACAATGCGGGAGACCCAGGTTCGATCCTTGGGTTGGGAAGATCCCCTGGAGAAGGAAATGGCAATCCACTCCAGGACTATTGCCTGGAAAATCCCATGGACAGAGGAGCCTGGTAGGCTACAGTTCATGGGGTTGCAAAGAGTTGGACACGACTGAGCGACTTCACTTCACTTTACTT
Organism: Bos indicus; assembly: GCF_029378745.1. Taxonomy (NCBI): domain Eukaryota; kingdom Metazoa; phylum Chordata; class Mammalia; order Artiodactyla; family Bovidae; genus Bos; species Bos indicus. Next base: position 33,383,733 of record NC_091781.1, read on the forward strand.
CATGGGCTTCCCTGGTGGCTAAGAGGGTAAAGCGTCTGCCTGCAATGCAGGAGACCTGGGTTCGATCCCTGGGTTGGGAAGATCCCCTGGAGAAGGAAATTGCAACCCACTCCAGTATTCTTGGACTTCCCTGGTGGCTCAGACGGTAAAGCGTCTGTCTACAATACAGGAGACCCGGGTTCAATCCCTGGGTTGGGAACATCCCCGGGAGAAGGAAATGGCAATCCACTCCAAAACTATTGCCTGGAAAATCCCATGGACAGAGGAGCCTGGTAGGCTACAGTCCATGGGGTTGCAAAGAGTCAGACACGAAGGAGTGACTTCACTTCACTTCAGAAGAATTAAAGAATAAACATGCAGAGACAAATGACACAATTACTGAAATTAAAAACTACTCTAGAAGGAATCAAGAGCAGATTATCTGAAGCAGAAGAACAAATCAGTGAACTGGAAGATAAAATGGTGGAAGTAAATTCTGAAGAGCAGAATAAAGTAAAAAGAGTGAAAAGAACTGAGGATAGTCTCAGAGACCTCTGGGACAATATCAAATGCACCAACATTCGAATTATAGGGATCCCAGAAAAAGAAGAGAAAAAGAAAGGGTATGAGAAAATTTTTGAAGAGATTATAGTTGAAAATTTCCCCAGCATGGGAAAGGAAATAGACAATCAAATCCAAGGGGCACAAAGAATCCCATACAGGATAAACCCAAGGAGAAACATGCCAAGACGCATACTAATGAAACTAACAAAAACTAAACACAAAGAAAGTATATTGAAAGCAGCAAGGGAGAAGCAACAAGTAACATACAAGGGAAACCCCATATGCTTAACAGCTGATCTTTCAGCAGAAACTCTGCAGGCCAGAAGGGACTGGCAGGATATATTTAAAGTACTGAAAGGGAAAAATTACAACCAAGATTACTGTACCTGGCAAGGATCTCGTTCAAAACTGATGGAGAAATAAAGAGCTTTCCAGACAAGCAAAAGTTAAGAGAATTCAATACCACCAAACCAGCTTTACAACAAATGTTAAACAGACTTATATAGTCAAGAAATACAACAGAAGAAAAAAGATCTACAAAATCAACCCCAAACAATTAAGAAAATGGCAGTAAGAACGTATGTATCAGTAATTACTTTAAATGTAAATGGATTAAATGCTCCAACCAAAGACACAGACTGGCTGAATGGATACAAAAACAAGACCTATATATATGCTGTCTACAACAAATGCACTTCAGACCTAAAGACACATACAGACTGAAAGTGAGAGGATGGAAAAATATATTCCATGCAAAAGGGAAGCAAAAGAAAGCTGGAGTAGCAATCTTCATATCAGACAAAATAGACCTTAGAATTAAAGACTATTGCAAGAGATAAGGAAGGACACTACATAATGATAAAGGGATCAATCCAAGAGGAAGACATAACAACTGTAAATATCTATGCACCCAACATAGGAGCACCTCAATGCATAAGACAAACACTAACAGACGTAAAAGGAGAAAATGACAGTAACACAATAATAGTAGGAGACTTTCACACCCCACTCACATCAATGGATAGATCATCAAAACAGAAAATTAATAAGGAAACACAAGTCTTAAATGATACACCAAATAAGATGCATTTCATTGATATCCTCAGGACATTCCATCCAAATGCAGAAGAATACACCTTATTCTCAAGTGCACATGAAACATTCTCCAGGATAAACCACATCTTGGGTCACAAATCAAACCTCAGTAAATTTAAGAAAATTGAAATCATATCAACCATCTACACTGACCACAACGCTATGAGATTAGATATCAATTATAAGAAAAAACTGTAAGAAACACAAATACATGGAAATTAAACAACACATTTCTAAATAACCACCAGATTACTGAAGAAATCAAAAGGGAAATCAAAAAATTTCTAGAAACAAATGACAATGAAAACACAACTCAAAACCTATGAGATGCAGCAAAAGCAGTTCTAAGATGGAAGTTTATAGCAATATAATCCTACCCAAGAAAGAAGAAAAACATTGACTAGACAACCTGACTTTACACCTAAAACAGCTGTAACCAAAAACAACAAATAAAAAAAAATTAGTAGAAGAAAAGAAATCATAAAGATCTGAGCAGAAACAAATGAAAAAGAAATGAAACAATAGTAAAGATTAATAAAACTAGAAGCTGCTTCTTTGAGAAGATAAACAAAATGACAAACTTTTAGCCAGACTCATCAAGAAAAAAAGAGAGAAGAATCAAATCAACAAAATTCGAAATGAAAAAGGAGAGGTTACAACACACAATGCAGAAACTCAAAGGAATATAAGAGACTGTTATGACTATGCCAAAGTCTTTGACTGTGTGGATCACAATAAACTGTGGAAAATTCTGAAAGAGATGGGAATACCAGACCACCTGACCTGCCTCTTAAGAAACCTATATGCAGGTCAGGAAGCAACAGTTAGAACTGGACATGGAACAACAGACTGGTTCCAAATAGGAAAAGGAGTACATCAAGGCTGTATATTGTCACCCTGTTTATTTAACTTATATGCAGAGTACATCATGAGAAACGCTGGGCTGGAAGAAGCACAAGATGGAATCAAGATTGCCGGGAGAAATACCAATAACCTCAGATATGCAGATGACCACCTTACGGCAGAAAGTGAAGAGGAACTAAAAAGCCTCTTGATGAAAGTGAAAGAGGAGAGTGAAAAAGTTGGCTTAAAGCTCAACATTCAGAAAACCAAGATCATGGCATCTGGTCCCATCACTTCATGGGAAATAGATGGGGAAACGGTGGAAACAGTGTCAGACTTTATTTTTGGGGGGCTCCAGAATGACTGCAGATGGTGATTGCAGCCATGAAATTAAAAGAATAGCAAGGAGAGATAAGAAAGCCTTCCTCAGAGATCAATGCAAAAAAATAGAGGAAAACAACAGAATGGGAAAGACTAGAGATCTCTTCAAGAAATTAGAGATACCAAGGAAAATTTCATGCAAAGATGGGCTTGATAAAGGACAGAAATCGTATGGACCTAATAGAAGCAGACAGAGAAGGCAATGGTACCCCACTCCAGTACTCTTGCCTGGAAAATCCCATGGATGGAGGAGCGTGGTAGGCTGCAGTCCATGGGGTCGCTACGAGTTGGACACAACTGAGTGACTTCACTTTCACTTTTCACTTTCATTCATTGGAGAAGGAAATGACAACCCACTCCCAGGGTTCTTGCCTGGAGAATCCCAGGGACGGGGGAGCCTGGTGGGCTACGGGGTCCACAGAGTTGGACACGACTGAAGTGACTTAGCAGCAGCAGCAACAGAAGCAGAAGATATTAAGAAGAGACGGCAAGAATACACAGAAGAACTGCACAAAAAAGAGCTTCATGACCAAGATGATCACTCACCTATAGCCAGACATCCTGGAATGTGAAGTCAAGTGGGCCTTAGAAAGCATCACTACGAACAAAGCTAGTGGAGGTGATGGAATTCCAGTTGAGCTATTTCAAATCCTGAAAGATGATGCTGTGAAAGTGCTACACTCGGTGTAAACAGTGTCAGACTTTATTTTTGGGGGGCTCCAGAATCACCGCAGATGGTGACTGCAACCATGAAATTAAAAGACGCTTACTCCTTGGAAGGAAAGTTATGACCAACCTAGATAGCATATTCAAAAGCAGAGGCATTACTTTGCCAACAAAGGTCCGTCTAGTCAAGGCTATGGTTTTTCCAGTGGTCATGTATGGATGTGAGAGTTGGACTGTGAAGAAAGCTGAGTGCCGAAGAATTGATGCTTTTGAACTGTGGTGTTGGAGAAGACTCTTGAGAGTCCCTTGGACTGCAAGGAGATTCAACCAGTCCATTCTAAAGATCAGTCCTGGGTGTTCGTTGGAAGGACTGATGCTAAAGCTGAAACTCCAGTACTTTGGCCACCTCATGCGAAGTGTTGACTCATTGGAAAAGACTCTGATGCTGGGAGGGATTGGGGGCAGGAGGAAAAGGGGACAACAGAGGATGAGATGGCTGGATGGCATCACCAACTCGATGGACATGAATTTGGGTGAACTCCGAGAGCTGGTGATGGACAGGGAGGCCTGGCGTGCTGCAATTCATAGGGTCGCAAAGAGTCGGACATGATTGAGCAACTCAACTGACTCACTGACTGATATATAATATGTTTTATATACAATTTATAGAATATGTTTTATGATCTATTTTTTTCTCTGAAAATATCACATTTTCCAATGTCAATAACAATTCCTCTAATGGTGAACTTAATCTAGATAATCAACCTAAAATACTTTTCTCTTTCTAAGCATTCCACATCCCTTTATTGCTTGTAAACTGTGGTTAATCTTCTCACTTTTATGGCAGCAAACTGCCTCCTATGCAAGACAGAGAATTAACAATGAAAATATTTTTCTTTTCTCTGCAGGACCCTATATGATACCAATGGTTAACTGCAACAGAAAAGCATACATCCCCGCTGATTGGTGTGGGCTTAAATCTGGTGAACTTTATTTGACGCTGTCGGTTTGTATCTGATCTGCCTTCAGGTAAATTTCTCTTCTGGTCTTTGTTTTATTTTTAATATGGCTGATTATCTATTCTCTTTTATCTGGTTTGAATTTTAATTATGAGAAAGAAATAATTTCCCGAAATGGAAAAAATATAGAAAAATAGATATGTATATCTTTTAATCCATATCTCCTTGGCCGTCCCTCCTTTTATTTCTTTGCTTTTCGACTTGGTCAGAGAGGCAGTGAAACAGAAGGGCTAAGAGAATGGACTGTGGACTCAGACAGCTTGGGTCCTTCTTTCAGCAGCATCTCTTACTAACTGTCCAATCCTATTTCAGTACCTTTTCTTGAGTTGCCAAATACTGATATCTAATTCAAGGGATTATTGTTAAGATGCATATTAGAATATCTGGTATATTATAAGTCTCTGTAAACTTTTAAAATTAAATTTGGTATCTAGGCTCTAAGATTTAGTTCTGTATTTAAGATGCTTTCACATGTCTTTGAAACCTCAGCTTTTAAAATTTGAAACATTCTTGCTCCCCTCTTTCACCTCCACTTACCTTTCCTATTCCCCTTCTTTCCTCTAAATCAGATCACTTTTTAGAGTTAGTTCTAGTGCTTTATTGTCCATGGACTTTTTGTTGGCCTCCCAAGTCTAGACTGGACACCCCTCTATATAGTTGTGTCCTATAAGACACGCCTCAGTCTCTCTAAGATTCAGTGCCAACCACATTTGCTAAAGCATCTACTGCTCAGTGTGGTAGCATAGATGGAAGAATGTCCCAGAAGGAGGGAATAAATTGTGCAAAATCTTGGACTGAAGAAGGCATTTTGTTTGAAGGACTGAAAGGCACCATGCTTTATCTAGGGATGTGGAAGTGAGAGATAGACTAGTGAAGTGAAAATAACTATCTAGTGATCACAAGATCACTATCACTATCTAGTCTATCTCTCACTTCCACATCCCAAGATAAAGCATGGTGCCTTTCAGTCCTTCAAACAAAATGCCTTCTTCAGTCCAAGATTTTGCACAATTTATTCCCTCCTTCTGGAATATTCCTTCATCTGTTCTTTTCCCAGATGGCTCTTTTTTTATCCCTCTGGTCTCACAGAGATTTTCCCTGACCTTATCATTCCCTTTTTGAAAACACATGATGACTTAAATGTGGTTTAAAAACCACAGACCACAAGACTCAACACAACCAAAGTGTGCCGATGTTTTCAATCTAAATATCATTCCATTCCTCTCTACCTGCTCCCACATTCACTATGCTCTAGTCACTCTTAACTTCTCTCAGTAATACACTTCGGTATTCTTTCCTTTAAGAAGCATTCATGCAATAAGCCAAGTACAGAGAACAGAACTCAAGAACTGGTATATAAGATAGAAATTGCTCATGCACTCCAAAAGCTTTCTAGCCTTTGTACCTGCTCTAAACTCCTGTTTTATTCATCACTGTTCACTCACCCTCTGACAATGTACCTGGCACATAGTAGGTGATCAATCATTATTTATAGACTAGATGAATAAAGGAATGTGTCAGTGAATGAATAAACACAGCCATTTCTCATTCTCATGTTTTAGGTGTCTTATGAATTTGCAGCAATATTCTAAGCAAGTGGTTGGCGGTGGGCTGAGCAGGGAGGAGGCTGGGAAGAATTTCAGATGATGTGTCTGTATGTGTATGGGTGTTTGTGTGGGAATCTGAGTCTGAGAATGCCTAAATGTGCATCTCCAACCACAGCCCAGTGCCAGAAAGGCTTTTTGAATTGCTTCTTGTTTTTTCTCATCCACCCTTTTGTCCTTTTCTCCTACCACACCATATTGAAAGTAGGCCTTTCCCACTCTTAGTTTCCACCTTCACGTTCATACTGTAGTGAAGAACATGTGGTATCTCTGGGAGTCCCAACTAGGAGATCTAGCAGTTGCTAGTTTAGAGTAGAGGAGGAGAGAATTATAAAAAGGAGTTCAAGGGAGTCATCGAACATGACTAAAGCGGGTAGGATAGAGTAGTTGAGCACACCCACACTTGGATTCCCTAAACCAGAGGTCCTCAGTCTTGACTGTGAGTTACAATAACCTGGGGAGTTTGTGAAACTCTAAATGGCCTCGGACCCTACCCCAGATCAATCAAATCAGGATCTGTGAAAGTGCAACTTGGGCAGCAGTATTTTCAAAGCTCTCTGTGTGGTTCCAACATGCAGCCAAGTTTGAAAGCCACTGCGGTAAAACAAAACCTTACTGCAGTGTTTGGTCACTATGGCAACCCCATAAATACCTGTGATATTTTGTTAATTAATTGCCAACTAAGAGGCACATTCCCCCTGTTTAATAGATTTAAGGTTAGGCCAGTGTTTCTAGTACATCTTTATGGAAAGCTTACTATGTGCTTGATATGGTAATATTTACCATATAAGACCTCTATTTCATTACTTTGTGATTCTTTTTCCTACCTCATATTTAAGTGCATAGATTATGTGAACTTTGGGTGTTCCAAGAGATGGTTAGTACACATCATGATTGCTCCGCTTACATACATTCCCCCCCACCTTAACTTTTTATCATTTAGTCACAATCTCCTGTGCTGAGCTAACTGCTGGTTCTAGGAGTCTATTCTGTGGCTCAGGGTAGCCCCATTCCCTGCCATAACCAGGGATGAGCACAGAAGTCAATCTGTGCCAATAATTATGCGAGGATAGGTTTGCAGAGATCTCCTGGAAAGATACTTTTTTTCATTCATCCAAGACAGTTTTAGGAAGTAATTTTTTTTCTCTTCTCCAGACCGGAGAAAGGGAGCAGGTCATAGACTCAGTGTCATTATGAAGCAGTGCTAATCTTAGCATGAGACTGATACCATGAAAAGCAGAGGAAACAAGTGTGGAAAAAATGTCCTTTGCTGAACCAGACTCTTAAGTCCACTCAGTGTTAGACTTGCCCTGTAATAGTTTAAGGCAGTTTGAGTGTGGCTTTCTGTTACTTTCAACCAAAAGCATCCTAATTAATGGAGCATTAAGAGACAGCCTGGGTTTCCCAGGTGGTGTTAGTGGTAAAGAATCCACCCACTAATGCAGGAAATGTCAGAGACGTGGGTTCTATCCCTGGTTGGGGAAGATGCCCCGGAGTAGGAAATGGCAACCCAGTACAGTATTCTTGCCTGGAAAAGTTCACAGACAGAGGGGTCTGGTGGACAGAGTTAGACCTGACTGAGCACACATAAGAGACAGCCTACAACAGTGGAACTATAAAACTAAAAATATCCCAAAGATTATTTAACCCAAACTTTCATTTTAAAAATGAGAAGATTGAGGACTTCCCTTGTGGTCCAGTGGTTAAGACTCCGTGCTTCCACTGCAGGCAGCATGGGTTCAGTCCCCAGCAGGGGAAGTTCCACATGCTGTGAGGTTCAGCCAAAAAAATAAAAAATGAGAAGATTAAGACCCAAACAGCCAAAATAACTCATGGAGGACAATGCGGTCTACTGGTCTTATGTTACTTAGAATTGGGCCTGGATTTCAAGTGTCCTCATTCCAGTGCATTGTTCATTCTACTAAAGAATAAAGTCTTTATTGTATACATTCACTTTAATTTTCAAATGTTGCTAAATTAGCTGTGATGACCCTAATTTTTTAAATGTCATTAAATTTCCTTGGAAGGAACTCTCTCTAGAAATAGATATTCTCAGCCTTTTCTCAAAAGACATACTCAAAGCCTGTAGAGACCATTTGATTTTCAAATGCAGACGTCATGAAAGAATATGCAAAACTGTTGAAAATATATATCACACAAGCCACCCCCAACCAAAAAAAAATTTAAAGTTCTATCCAGCTAGGCTGCTTCAGTAAATGATGTTTCTGAATATATAAAATACTTGAATCTAAATTTAAAAATACTCCCCCACCCCTTGATTAACCAGATTGTCCCCTCCCCTATATATAGGAACGCTATGTGCCTGAGCCCACTTGCCATCTGTCACCACATTTTCCAAACTTCTCTTCCACCTCCTCCTCTTACACAATCTTATCACATAAAAATATTAGATTTCATGGATTTGTATAATTTCATTAAATTTTCTGAGCCAAGTAAAAATAGAGGAAGTACTGGTACCTCAAACTGACTCAGATTTTGAGTTGTCCAACAGATATCCATGGTAGCCAGTGATGACCTTTAGGCAGAGCTCATGAGCCTGGGAATAACATGAATAAGTCTTTTCCCTTAGTATGGCATTTCACATTAGAACTTTGCAAGTGTTCCCCATATTACAGAGAGGGATTTGGATAGCTTCCAGCAAGTCCTGACTCATATACCATCTTATTGCTTTGTTGATCACCTTTTGTAAAGTTTTGTGAGTTTTCTCAGATCATTTAAAAAGTACTTAGAAGCCAGTTGGGAATTATCCATGTTGCTGCTTCCTCTTTCACAGTTTGGGAAATGATTTTTAGCCATTTGAATACAGGGCACCTCTTCTCAGTTCAGTTCAGTTGCTCAGTTGTATCCAACTCTTTGCGACCCCATGGACTGCAGTACACCAGGCTTCCCTGTCCATCTACTTAACCAAGTGCTTAAGACAGAGGTTTAAGTGCCTTCCTTGGTTGCTCTCTTTCTTGCTTCTCACCTACAATCCATGCAAAATCTCTAGCAGTGCTTTTGTTTCCAGATCCCACAGGAGGTCTTTGAGGAATGCCCAGTGAGGTTGGCTATAAAGTATCAAGGCTACTACACAGTGAAGAATTGGTAGAAATGGTTCTTTCCTGCTTCTCTGCATGTGTAGGAGAAATGAGGCTTATAAAGTGCAGCCTATTGTTTCTACCAAGTACTCCTTTTTCTCCCATCCCTACCCCAGGTGGTCCTGAAGGGTTTATCAATCACCATGTCTCAACCATTCTCTGATGGCAGGGGTAGTCACATGACTCAGGCCTGACCAATCAGGAATTCCCAAGTCCTCTCAGCAGAGGTTGGTGCAATTGTGGCACATTATTCAAGAGGAACATCAGGGAGAAAGAGATTTGCTTCCTTTATAGCATAGACTTGGGGCTACTGGTGGCCATTTCTATTTGCTACAAGGAAAAACTGTACCTGTGGCAGCAGAAGCACAGCCACACCCATAAGGGAAAGAGACAAACTAATATGGAAAGATAGAAAAGGAGAAAGAGACGGGGGATAAGAAGGGAGTCTAAATCAGGGGTTGGCAAACTAGGGTCTGCCTCCTGCTTATGGGAACACAATACACCCATTTATACTGTATTATCTATAAATGCTTCGATTCTGCCATGGCAGTGTTTAGTTGAAATAGATACCAAACCTAACTAACAATGGCTAAATGAGGACATATGAAGTATTTTGTCCTTTTCAAAGAGCTCATAGTTTATTGAAGGGTAAATAGAAAAGTAAATATATATGTATAGTATATAATGCGGAAAAAATACAATACAGAATAATACACCCAAAAACTAGCAAAGTAGCAATGGTCACAGATGATACTTACACTACTGATGATGACATCTTCCAATTATTGACTGCATATTATGTGGATGCTTTACATATATTTTCACTCATCCTTCAATCTTGTACAGTAAACATATCAGTAAGGATAGAACAAGTCTTGCTGGAATAACAAATCAACCTGGTATCTCTTGCTGCACATCCATGGTGGATCAGTAGCAGAATGTGCTTAGTCTTAACAGCCAAGATCTCAAGATGATGGAGGTTCCTTTTCAACACATGTTTTCATATTTGCCTCACTGAGGGTAGTTTAGTTCAGTCGCTCAGTTGTGTCCGACTCTTTGTGATCCCGTGAATTGCAGCAAGCCAGGCCTCCCTGTCCATCACCAACTCCTGGTGTTCACCCAGACTCACGTCCATCGAGTCAGTGATGCCATCCAGCCATCTCATCCTCTGTCGTCCCCTTCTCCTCCTGCCCCCAATCCCTCCCAGCATCAGAGTCTTTTCCAATGAGTCAACTCTTTGCATGAGGTGGCCAAAGTATTGGAGTTTCAGCTTTAGCATCATTCCTTCCAAAAATCCCAGGGCTGATCTCCTTCAGAATGGACTGGTTGGATCTCCTTGTAGTCCAAGGGACTCTCAAGAGTCTTCTCCATCACCACAGTTCAAAAGCATCAATTCTTCAGCACTCAGCTTTCTTCACAGTCCAACTCTCACATCCATACATGACCACTGGAAAAACCATAGCCTTGACTAGATGGACCTTTGTTGGCAAAGTAATGTCTCTGCTTTTCAATATGCTATCTAGGTTGGTCATAACTTTTCTTCCAAGTAGTAAGCGTCTTTTAATTTCATGGCTGCAATCACCATCTGCAGTGATTTTGGAGCCCCCAAAAAATAAAGTCTGACACTGTTTCCACTGTTTCCCCATATTTCCCACGAAGTGATGGGACCAGATGCCATGATTTTCGTTTTCTGAATGTTGAGTTTTAAGCCAACTTTTTCACTCTCCTCTTTCACCTTCATCAAGAGGCTTTTTAGTTCCTCTTCACTTTCTGCCATAAGGGTGGTGTCATCTGCATATCTGAGGTTATTGGTATTTCTCCCGGCAATCTTGATTCCAGCTTGTGCTTCTTCCAGCCCAGCGTTTCTCATGATGTACTTTGAATATAACTTAAATAAGCAGGGTGACAATATACAGCCTTGACGAACTCCTTTTCCTATTTGGAAACCAGTCTGTTGTTCCATGTCCAGTTCTAACTGTTGCTTCCTGACCTGCATACAAATTTCTCAAAAGTCAGGTCAGGTGGTCTGGTATTCCCATCTCTTTCAGAATTTTCCACAGTTTATTGTGATCCACACAGTCAAAGGCTTTGGCATAGTCAATAAAGCAGAAATAGATGTTTTTCTGGAACTCTCTTGCTTTTTCGATGATCCAGCGGATGCTGGCAATTTGGTTTCTGGTTCCTCTGAAAAGAAGAGAAGCGAAAAGCAAAGGAGAAAAGGAAAGATATAAGCATCTGAATGCAGAGTTCCAAAGAATAGCAAGAAGAGGAAAGAAAGCCTTCCTCAGTGATCAGTGCAAAGAAATAGAGGAAAACAACAGAATGGGAAAGACTAGAGATCTCTTCAAGAAAATTAGAGATACCAAGGGAACATTTCATGTAAAGATGGGCTCGATAAAGGACAGAAATGGTATGGATCTAACAGAAGCAGAAGATATTAAGAAGAGGTGGCAAGAATACACAGAAGAACTGTACAATAAAGATCTTCATGACCAAGATAATCACGATAGTGTGATCACTCATCTAGAGCCAGACATCCTGGAATGTGAAGTCAAGTGGGCCTTAGAAAGCGTCACTAGGAACAAAGCTAGTGGAGGTGATGAAATTCCAGTTGAGCTATTTCAAATCCTGAAAGATGACGCTGTGAAAGTGCTGCACTCAATATGCCAGCAAATTTGGAAAACTCAGCAGTGGCCTCAGGACTGGAAAAGGTCAGTTTTCATTCCAATCCCAAAGAAAGGCAATGCTACAGAATGCTCAAACTGAGGGTAGGGACCATAGCAAATCTCACACTGCCTCTAGAAAAACTTCCATCTACAAGTGAAATACAGCACCTTCGCTCAGATTGCATTAGCAAAAACAAGCCATAAAGCCATGCCTATATTGAAAAATTCTGGTGAAATGTGATCAGAAGAAGAGCTGGAAATATTTAGAAAATACCAGTAATGTTTACCCAAAGAAATATTGGGTAAACACCTTTCCAATGAGGAAATTCAGTAAGAGAAGTTAGCAGACTTTGTCAAAGTTAACATTAATAAAGTAGCAGTGTTTTAATTGAACCTAGAGTCAGTATCAGAGAAAGCAATGGCACCCCACTCCAGTACTCTTGCCTGGAAAATCCCATGGACGGAGGAGCCTGGTAGGCTGCAGTCCATGGGGTCACTAGGAGTTGGACACGACTGAGCGACTTCACTTTCACTTTTGTGCACTGGAGAAGGAAATGGCAACCCACTCCAGTGTTCTTGCCTGGAGAATACTAGGGACGGGGGAGCCTGGTGGGCTGCCGTCTATGGGGTCGCACAGAGTCGGACATGACTGAAGCGACTTAGCAGCAGCAGAGTCAGTATGACTCTAAATTCTAAGTTCTTTTATGTTGTATTGTGCCAGTATACTTTCCCTTTGTGCTGGAAAATAGTAGAGTTTACAAATTAAAGGAATAGTAGGTTTTTAAGTACCAAGAAAGAGATGTAAAATATTTAGATTTGGTGAGCTTGCAAAAAAGGAAACCCTTTAATCATTTTGCTAAAGACATTCACATTATATAAGCTGTATTTAAGAAAGATATGAATGACAGTTTCAACTAGTGAATTTAACCTGGAATGGGATGATTAGCAAGAGGAGAGAGCAGTATGGAAACAGGAATGAGATAATACAAAAAAAGAAGGGATTCAAAGAGCGAGAGAAAGAGTAGCAGGGAAGGAGAGGTTGAGAGAGAGAGAGAATTAGTAGTTGCAGAGGAGATTTTGGACTGAGATCATCTCTGTTCTTGAGGTACTTTAAGTATAATTCTTTCCTAAAAGGTTCAGATTCAGATATTTATGAGACAGAGTTGCTATTTCTTTTAGAGGCTTGTCAAGTGTACAAGAGGAGGAAAAATCTGTTTGTGAAAGGAGTTTACAGTATACTTAAAGTTTATTTTAAAAATAAATAGGACTTGATAGATAGGGCAGTAAACAACAGGCCCTACCAGGAACCTGCCAGGAGCACTAACAGGAAGCATCTGTAGGCTGCCAAGAGCCAGAAATAAGAATGAACAGTTCTTACCGTCAGAGAGTCACAGGAATACTCACAAACAAAAAGGATATTTGGGGAGCAGCATCTGTAAGCCAAGTTACTCCTGTCACGAACACACTCACAGTTTACATAGAACATACCCACACAGGTAAAGCCACATCTGAATCAGATGTTGCTGGCTCCCTTTGCTATAAGTTCCTGGTTTTGTTTTAGCCTGAAATTGTGACATGATACAGAAAAATAGGTAGAATCCTTTAGAGAATTTAATATCATAGGGATATAAAAATGTGCATGATCTCAATAATTAAGAAGTATGAATGACCAGAAAAGAGTCTGTGTGCTCCCTCCAAAAGTTTATTATTTTAACATTTATATTTATTAACTTTGCAAAGGTCGGACTAATTATGGATATGTGCTTACTATGTGCTGAGCATGATCACAGGAGCTGAGGATACAAACATGACAGAGAGAAGCAACCTTTACCTTCCTAGAATCTCCTATTTTCACAAAGGAAGAAAATGAGAAAAAATGAACGAGGTGATTAAAGATTGGACTAGGACTAGTAATAAAAAGCTATGAAAATAATGATATAATAGAAATCCTAGGGATAAAGAGTGGGACCAACATCAGGCAGGGCCCAGGTGGCCCTTTCGAGTGGGGAGCTTTGAGCTAGGGTTTGAAAGGTAATAAGCAAACCATGTGATGACAAAGCATAGTATATGTTTGATCCTGTTTCAATTAATTAAGACTTTTTTCTAGAGAAAAATATAATAGAGCTGAGTTATAAAGCTCATTGGATAAAGACTTAAGAGAACTGAGTCTATTTTCTGCCACTTAATAGCTGTATGCCCTTAAGCCAGTCACGTAACCTTTAAAAGTATGGCTTTCTTCATCTGTGAAATGTGTGGGTTGGGCTGGAGGATCTCTGAGGTCCTTTTCAGCAGTAAAAGTATTCCTTTCTTGTCCCTACTGCATTTGTGTGCATAGAGCACTTGCACACACACCACAGATATAAGTCTTCTATTAATATTTTCTAATTGTTGTCTGGAATAAGCTGAGCAAAATAAGAAATGCTTACACAACATAATCTCAGTATAAGTAAAAACCACCATGCCTCCTTTTAGCATCTTCCCAAAATTCAACCTTTCCATAAAGGTCTCTGAGGATAAGTAGGACCGTATTTGGATATAGCCACACCCCTTTAGCTTCCCTGATAGCTCAGTTGGTAAAGAATCTGCCTGCAATACAAGAGACCTAGGTTCAATCCTTGGGTTGGGAAGATTCCCTGGAGAAGGGAAAGGTTACCCACTTCAGTATTCAGTCCTGGAGAATTCCATGGACTATACAGTCCATGGGGTCACAAAGAGTCGGACCTGACTGAGTGATTTTCACTTCACACCCCTTTCTCAAACTATCAGTCTCTGACCATAGTCTCTGATACTCCATGTGTGTATGACTCTTCCTCCATACTCTCCCCTTAGTACCACCCAGTCCAACATCATCTGATTGGACCAGAAGTGGATACCCAAATTGAGGAAGAATCAACTATAGGCTGACCACTGACCAGGAAAATCAATGGGAAAAGTGAGGTCAGGCTAACCAATCCACTTCAAGGAAGCTGGATTTAGGACTGTAAAACATTTATGGGTTGGTGGCAGGGCAAAAAATTAAGGACATGTGAAAGGCGCCAAAGCATTCAAAGGAAGTTGGTGGCTTCTGTTGCTGTTGAGGCCCCCAGATCCTCCCATCTCCAAAAGGCCCTGGCATTAGTGTTTTCCATACTCTATTTCTATGAAATTTCTCAGTCTTCTATCAACAATCCCCATCTCTACTAAATTTCTTCACTGGATGTCTTTCAGCCAAATTGCATTCACTAAAACAAAATGTGGCTCATTCAATAAATAAGCTAAACTCCTTGGGGATGTTAATGGTGACCAGATTTATTTTATTTTTTATTTTTTATTTTTTTTAAAAAATCTTGGCCTTGGCACGGGCCTTGCCGCCTTGCTTGCCACGACCAGACATGACAGCGACACCCACTAACAATTGCTCCCGCCGAACCAGATTTAGAAACAAGAGTAATAAATGAAAATGGGGGAAAGGCTCTTTTTTTATGAAATAGAGGTTAGATGGTTATGAGTTGCTGGCCCAGCGAGAGGTGAGTGGCACCTGAAGCAGAAAGCAGATTCCAGAAAATATGCTGTTTAGGGGATGTTCCAAAATTGGTCTGGAAGGACTGAAAGGAGATGAGTAAGATGGAAACATTTGACCTACAATTTTGCTAATGAGCAGTGCTTAACTCTGTAAGAAATAAACAGCCCCCAAAGCTTTCAGATATGTTTTTCTTTCTCTCCATTCACCTTCCTCCCAGCACAATGCATAATATGTAGTAAAAAGAAAAAAAAATAATACTTATTAGTAAAGGCATAAAATTCTGTCTTTTAGGAACCACACAGGAAGATATTTTCTCCTAGTCTCTCTTCAAAGAACTCTGTATTTTCCCACCCCTGCATAACTCTTCAGAAGTTTTTGTTAATTCTAAGGCTTATGCTCCTCAAATTAGGGATCACAGGGAGACAAATCAAGCTCATCGTTTTTCAGAAGATGGTATGGAGTGATCGTCCAATAGTCACTTCCAACTGCCATCTGTGACAAGTCTGTAAAACATTTCGTTTGCATAATATATGGGAACTCTTTTAAAATACAGCACACTGCTACAAGAAGTGGGAATATTCTAAGTCAAATTATGTCTCCACATAAAACCATCCCCCTAGTATTGGCAACAAAGCAGAGTTCTCCTGTATAGCTTTAAATAAGAAACCCCACTGCTCAAGGAATTACTGAATAGACACTAAACCTAGTTTAATCCAAGCTGCTGACATGTTGTGAAGTTACACCGAGAAGAAGGCTGAGGGAAGGTCATTTAGCATAAAGATGCCTGTTTGGGTTGCACATCTTCTCTGCACTAGGATAAGCAAGGACAGAACAGCAATCAGTTTATAAAAGCAGGCGCTGGGTCCCATCCATAATGAGACCTATATACCTGACCTAAAAAGGCCACAGCTTGTGTTTCCAGAATAGAAAAATGTATATCAAATACCTTACCTTTAAAAAAAGATCTTTATGTTTAGTCAGAAGTGGGCCAGCAAACTGATATCTTGACAGCTCATTGGAGATTCTAGCAAAGGAGAATGGCGGCTACTTGCGTTTTTCTTTTTCTCTGCCTCTCTAAAACACTGATGACATCCTTGCTCTAAAAAGGACATTTTGTTTGTCTAGGTCCAGAATTTTTAAAAACATGCTATTATTCTCACAGGTGGCCATTGCAGGGGATGTAAGAGACGTAGGTTCACTCCCAGGGTCAGGAAAAACCCCTGGCGGAGGAGATGGCAACCCACTTTAGTATTCTTACCTGGAAAATTTCATGGACAGGGGAGCTTGGCAGGCTATAGTTCATGGGGTCGCAAAGAGTTGGACATGTCTGAGCAACTGAGTACACACACACATTATTCTCACAGCTTTAAACAGGATTGCAGCTACAGATATAGTTTTCCAAAGGCACCAAATGGCTAGCAAAGACCATGGTTGTTAATTAATGACCCTTTTACATCAGCCCGACATCCTAGCCATACTTCAGTGATCACTTGAGGAAAATCTGAGGGAAAGAATAGGACAGGAGAAGATGAAAGAGAGTTTCTTACCTTCAGTGTTTTAGTTAGCAGAGCCTATAAAGTCATTTGAATTATCAGTGACTTAAATTTTACCGGTGGCTCAGACAGTAATGAATCTGTCTGTGATGAAGGAGACTCAGGTTTGATCCCTGGGTTGGGAAGATTCCCTGGAAAAGGGAATGGCTACCCACTCCAGTATTCTTGCCTGGAGAATTCCACAGACAGAGGAGACTGGCAGGCTACAGCCCATGGGGTCACAAAGAGTCGGACATGGCTGAGCAACTAACACTTTTACTAAACTTCACTGTCAAAGCATTTTTATTGACAATGGAAGCCCTGGAAATAACTTGAGGAGGTATTTTTAATAGTTTGGTTCAAACTCTGTACAGGGTGCTCAATCCGAGGCTGGTAAAACATATAATGATTTTCCTTCCCAAATAATCTGAATGACAGCCAGGCCCATGTTATACCTCTCTCAAGACAGATGGTGAGAGTGCAGTTCACTGTTCAGTTTTAATTCACTGCTGTATTTTGTAAGACGGCAGCTAAAGAGAGATATTGCATAATTTTAGCAATACCCGGATGAAAACTTGTGTTATACTATGGGTCACTTCCCTGTAGTGTTTTGTGAAACTCCCTTTATATTTGTCACCCCCAAATTCATACCTAGTCAAAAGTAAAAACTCTCCTAAAAGAGAAGGTTGTAATTTTCTTGGCCATTCTTGACACAATGGTTCACCTTTTGATATGGGCAGGTGTTTCACATTTCAGATCTCTGGCTCATATTGTTTTCATAGCTCCATCTCTTTTATCCCATAATATCACTAAAGATAAGCAAAGACCTGCCAAATTCAAAATCTTTCACATCTGGATTTATGTCTTCCCTTGAATAGGATTAGTGAGTGCTGACTATGGACCAGCCGCTGGGCTACATGCTTATATTCTTTAGCTGTGTCCATCTCATGACACAGGAAGATTAATGCCATTTTATAGATAAGAAAATGAAGCCTCGGGTAGGTTAGGCAACTTTTTCCAAAGTTATATGGCTCATTTATGGCTGAGAAGAAATGTTAACTTCGGTATAAGTTTATGGCCTCACCTGCTAATCCACCTCACTAATCAGCTCTTTCTTTTCAATTCCATTATGCAGGGGTGTGCTTAAGCACTGACTCTAAAAACAAGACCTGCTCAACAGCAGCCTTATCTCTGACAGTCCAATCAGGGGTCTGTTCTGGTGAATTCCCACCTGGCTACTAAACACCTGTATTATTTTATACCTATTAGATTAAAGGAAATTGATTTTCTTTGGGGTGAATAACAAGACAACACCTCAAGCAGGTCTTGTCCCATGAAAAAAGTGTCTGTGGCACAACCATGCACTCACTTACATTGTATCCCCTCATACAGTGCATTTTTCATGCGCACAGTGCATTTTGCACACTGATGCTTCTGAACTGTGGTGTTAGAGAAGACTCTTGAGAGTCCCCTGGACTGCAAGAAGATCAAACCAGTCCATCCTAAAGGAAATCAGTCCTGCGTATTCATTGGAAGGACTGATGCTGAAGCTGAAACTCCGGTACTTTGGCCAGCTGATGTGAAGAACTGACTCACTGGAAAAAACCCTGATGCTGGGAAAGATTGAAGGCAGGAGGAGAAGGGGACAACAGAGGATGAGATGGTTGGATGGCATCACCAACTCAATGGACATGAGTTTGATCAAGCTCTGGGAGTTGGTGATAGACAGGGAGGCCTGGCGTGCTGCAGTCCATGGGCTTGCAAAGAGTCAGACATGACTGAGTGACCGAACTGACACAGTGCAAGTTCCATAAGTTCACAAACCTAGTCTCGTATCCCAAACTTGGAGCCCAGAAGGTAGCACTTGGGTAT
The DNA here is from genome assembly GCF_029378745.1 of Bos indicus. Taxonomy (NCBI): domain Eukaryota; kingdom Metazoa; phylum Chordata; class Mammalia; order Artiodactyla; family Bovidae; genus Bos; species Bos indicus. The sequence goes on from NC_091781.1 coordinate 33,402,554, forward strand.
CCAAGAATCTCTTGAATGACTGAAGGAATGAGTGAGTGAGTGAGTGAACAGCAATGTCAAGATCCAGGCACAAGAGACACCAGTGTAGGAGCTTTTTACTCCCTGACCTGCTTTCACCAACTATATTGCTAATAGCAGCCCATTTCCTGGATCCTGCGTTATTAACCCAATAAGATCCCCAGTTCTAGCGCTTCCCTTGAGTCTCTCGCGTGAGAGAAAGCCAGTCCACCTACGGGTTTATCATTAGTTTTAGAATGAACTTAACGTTTCTTGGGCTTTTCATGTGGCTCAGCTGGTAAAGAATCTACCTGCAATGCGGAAGATCTGAGTTCAATCCCTGGGTTGGGAAGATCCCCTGGAGAAGGGAAAGGCTACCCACTCCAGTATTCTGGCCTGGAGAATTACATGGACTGTAAGGAGGTGGGGGGGGCGGAGGGTATTTCATACTACCCTCTGCATGCCTAGCCTCTAGGGAGTGAAAAAAAAAAAAACAGAGAGATTATTTGTGTGGTAATCAGACTTCTTAACAGTGAAATGGTCTTGTTAAGCTATTTCATTTTCATTCATTCAGAATAGGTTTACTGAGTGGTACTGTGTGCCAGGTATGTTGTAAGAGCTAAGGATATTGTGAGAATGAAAACAAAAAGGACAAGAATTTTTGTCATCATGGAACTTAAATTTCAGAGAAGGGAGCCAGAGAGTAAACCAAATAGATAAGTAAAACACAGCAAGTTTGAGGAAGAGATAAACAGCAAAAAGAAAAAGAAGTGGGATAGGAAGTGCTGACAGTGGAATGCAGTGTTAAATAGGGTGGGTATTAAGGGTTTAATTGTATTCCTCCAAAGAGGAATTCAAGTCCTAATCACTAGGACCTCAGAATGTGACCTTATTTATAAACAGAATCTATGCAGATATAATGAGTTAAGAGGAAGTCATACTTGAGGGGAGTGGACTCTTAGTCCAATATGACTATTGTCTTTTCGTTAGAAGATAATGTTTAGACACACAAGGAGAGCATCACGTGTCTACAGAAGCAGAGACTGGAGCATTGCAATTATAAGCCAAGGAACACCAAGGACTTCTGACCATCACCAGAACTAAGAAAAGGCAAGGAGGGATTGTACCCAACGTCTGAGAGGGAATGTGGCCCTGCTGACACTTTAACTTGGACTTGTAGCCTCCAGAACCCTAGGAGAATAAATAAATATCTGTTTTTTTCAAGCCTTTTCAATAGTTTGGTATTTTATCATAGTAGCCATAGGAAATTAATATAGTGGGCAAGGAAACCTCAACTGTGGGGATGACATCTGAGGAAAGACCTGAAGCTGGTGAGGGAGCACGCACACAGCTACCCTGAGGAAGAGGGAACAGCAAGTACACAGGCTCAGAAGTAGGAGTGGATGCAGCAGATTCCTGTGGCTGCAAGGGGGCCAGAGCGGCTGTGGTCAGGTTAGGAAAGGGAGAGCACTCAGGTCCAAGTGTAATAGAATCTAAATACCAGGGAATCTTGGCTGACCTGTTAAAACACAGAGAGCTGGGCACACCCCTCAGTGCTTCAGTAGATCTGGGGTAGGCTCTGAGAATATGCGTGTCTAACAAGTTCCCGATGCTGATATTGTTGGTCCAGGGGCCATGTTTTGAGAATCCTTGTTGTAGGACACAGCAGGCATTGTAACCGCTTAGATCTTTGCTCTGTGAGAGCCGAAAGCTATTCGAGGGTTAGATTAGAGGGGTGACACAGGAGGACTTCTGTTTTAGCAGGATGCTGTGCCTGCTGGGTGGGGAACAGGGTCACCAAAGGGTGACTGGTCGAAGCAGAGAAACCAATTGTACGATTATTAGAATAAAAAGTATATAATGTGAAGCAACTGTTTAAAAGTACCTAGGGACCAGTGTCGGAGAAGGCAATGGCACCCCACTCCAGTACTCCTGCCTGGAAAATGCCATGGATGGAGGAGCCTGGTAGGCTGCTGTCCATGGGGTCGCTACAAGTCGGATACGACTTAGCGACTTCACTTTCACTTGTCACTTTCATGCGTTGGAGAAGGAAATGGCGACCCACTCCAGTGTTCTTGCCTGGAGAATCCCAGGGACGGGGGAGCCTGGTGGGCTGCCGTCTATGGGTCGCACAGAGTCGGACACGACTGAAGCGACTAAGCAGCAGCAGCAAGGAGCAGCATGTGTTGTTTGGGTGTTATTTGGATGGGAGGGAAGGAGCATTTGGGTTAATTCATAGAAAACAAATACATAAATAAGAGATCTGAGTTACCATGATTCCTTGAAAGCCTGGCATTCTTGGAGAACAGCACTTACTTAATAAGAACTATATGACCTCTGTATGGCACCAGCTTCCCCTCCACTCATGTCCATGCACAGCCAGTTCAGAGACCAAGCACCTGTTAAGTCTGGAAATTCTTAATACACCCTGCAGGTCATCACTTGAGGGTTTTTTTTTACTGCCTTTGAAAGAAAAAAGTGTCCCTTTACTCCATCCTAATAGCAACTCAGAATTCTTGGAATTTTAAGAGTTTTTGTTTCAGTAGATAATGAGGACTCCAGTGAGCATGTCTGTTAAAGCTCTCAGATCACTCCCAGAGTGACCTTTACAAAGGTCCTAAAATAGGTTAGAATACCTATTATCTTTTTATATAAAGCCGAAATCTTGCCGTGGAAGAAATTTCCAATGTGAAGAATGAAACAAACTACTAGGGTTAATAATGACCAAAAAAAGTAATACTTAGAATCATACATCCAACCTCTTTAAAGCCTCTTTCTATTAACACTTTCTTTTTCCACTTCCTGTGTGCTCTCACATTCTTATGGGTTTATCATCTTGAAGGTAAAGCTCACAATAGCTACTGAGATGGCTTCAAAACATAATGGTTTTATTTCTTGGCTGTTTGTAAGGTTCTCAGTTTTGCAATTTGTATTTCATAAATATCTTAACATTTTTTTTTTAAAGGAGAATTTTGAAACAATCAAAATCCTGGATAAAGACATAGCCTATGTCCTTTGTATTCCAAAGGAAAAAGTGAAGCATCTTCAAAGTGTTGTTTAGACCACTTCAGTGGCAACCCACTCCAGTGTTCTTGCCTGGAGAATCCCAGGGACGGGGGAGCCTGGTGGGCTGCCGTCTACGGGGTCGCACAGAGTCGGACACGACTGAAGCGACTTGGCGGCAGCAGCAGCAGCAGCAGCGCTGATACACTGTATCATTAGCTAATGCAGAAATTAACTTCTCTGTTCCTAGTTTCCGTATCAGTAATTTAAGGGAGTTTGGATCAAACTCCAAAGTCCCTGGCAAGCTCTAGAATTAGCTGATTTAAATTGTACTATTGTATCCTAGATTTATTTTGACTTTAAAAAAGGGAAGTCATGTTATTTTGTGTCCTTTCTAATACTGAAACTGAAATTCAAATCTTCTGGGGGCCAGACTGTAGTATAAGTGAGTGACTCAGATGACAAGCAAGAAAATAGAGTCAAGGATCAAGAACTGGCATCTGTGAGGAGACCATGGACATCGATGTGGGGACCGTGGTGATCTGTGACTGAAGAACATTGATACTATGCTCTAGCCTCTGTGAGCATTAAAGAGATAGAGATGTGAGTTTATAAATGTTTCCAGTATTTCAGAAGCTCAAAATATTCATATTTGTTGATACCACCTTGATCTTTAAATTGACAACCAATTCAAATTAAAACATCATCACTGTGCAGGCCAAACGCTGGCATCTCAATCCTATCTAAAAGCTACTGGTTTCATGATGAAAGCCATACTGGATAAGATTTACCCCTCCAGGGGGTTATTGTTGCAAGCTAAGTTTCCACAGGGGAAGGATCCAGTAGCCTGAGTCCATATTAATTTTCTCTCTTTAAAAAAAAAACAAACTACTAACATTTTCCCCTACAAGGAAAAGGCTAAGTAAAGCATCATAATAACCAGAGATGAAACTGACAGTCAGAAAGATAGACACGGGATACTGTAAAAATGCCTACAGGGCAAGACAAACTGGTTTTGCAGAGGTGGCTTACCGACCGAGATCTGAGCTATAGCTCCTTTGGCCAATTGGTGAACAGCACAAGTTATGGCTGGGCTGACTAGTCAATCAAAATGGCCACAGGATGAAAATTTGCTTTGTTTTTCTTCCCTCAAATGTATTGATATATCTCCCCATAGACTCCATTCATTTCCAGCTTCAAAGTGAGTTTAATCATTGGTAATAAATCACAAGAACTACCCAAAAACCACACCTAGAAAATAGACAAGTGAAGACAGAAAACTATAAATAGGATTGTTTGTTTTAGAGAACTATTAATAAGATAAAGAAGTTGGCATCTTTAGGATTTCTAAGTTTTTATCTACTGATAATTCATTTAATACATGGAGGTCCATAAAAATTTCAAGGAAAGGTACATAGGTTTATGGATTTTCTATATAAATAAAATTAGTTTTCTTTCAGTTTGTCTCCTTGTTGTTACACTATACAAAAAGAAATAATCTGAAAATTTCCACTAATATTGTTGTGAGGTCCAAGTGAAAATATAGGCTATGTTCTCTACTGGAAGTTGGATTCCTCCACAAAAGAGTCTGAGTCAAAGTCTTGGGAATTTATTTGAGAGATGGTCCCAGGAGCAGGAAGCATGAAAGGAGAAAAATCCAATTAAGCTGGAATATTGAATTGGTGATGGTTTTAAGCAACTAGGTTCATTCCTACTGGGGGCCTCTGAGAATGAGGTAGAATATGTCTCAGAATGCTCCCACCAAAAACCAAAGTGTCTGATCCCTTTATAGATTCTTAGTCTCTAATAGTTGAGATTTACTGTGGGTTTTATCTTCCTTGTATATAATAACTGTTCATGGCTTTAGGAAGAGTCTTGAAGCAGAACAGCAGAGAGATACTTGGGGGCACTTGAGGTAGGAATCAACCATCAAATTACAGGTACACTAAGATGTGTATAGATGCTCCCTGGGTCAGGAGAATCCCTTGGAGAAGGGAATGGCTACCCATTCCAGTATTCTTGCCTGGAGAATTCCATGAAGATAGGAGCATGGTGGGCTACAGTCCATGGGGTTGTTGCAGAGTCAGACAGGACTGAGGGACTAACACTTTCACACTTTTAAATTAAGTATACAAAATTGGACCACACCAAAAAAGATAGGCTGTCACCCTTTAGAGCAGCTAGAAATGAAGTGGGATATAAAGAGAAATCCACGAATATGCCAAACAAGAGAGAAAACCTGGTACCCTCGTATCATGACTGCCAGTTCCATTGGGTGCTGCCTGTGTGCCTATGTGAGTTCTATCTGTTTCACGTGTATCAATGTATGTAACCCTGACCACAATTTATGCCATAGGCACTACTTTTATTCCATTTTTCAATGATAAGCAAATTAATGATTAGAGAAATTAAGTCATAGTGTTTTAATATACCACATGAACGAAAAACTAACCATGGTTCAAAAAGATGCCTCTTTCCCCCAAAAGAGGCCCAAATCAAAAGTCATCAGGGAAGATATCTTGAATCTCAGGCATTGATTTGCTGCCTCATATGTGATAACCCTAGAGAATATTCTCAAGCCAGCAGTTGTAAGGATATATTTATTTAATTACGGTTTCTGATCTTAAGCAATGATCAGCACACTAGCAAGTCACAAATAAAAAGTTTTCTCAACATCTAGTCAACTTCTCTGGGAAAATACGACTCAAGTTAGAAATGTCTCAGGGGTATTGAATTATCAAGAAACACACCCACTGTATATCAAAAGATCCTCTCATATGAAACAAGTGCTTATGCAAGTGTACCTGAAAAGAAATTTACGCTAAAAAGGAATTATGTTCTTTTAAAAAAAAAAAGTACTTTTTTTCCTCCTGCTGGGTATTACCATTGTGTGTCTTCAGAACAGAATCAGGTTTTTACAATTCGTTAACTCAGTGCCACCACTGGCGTGCCAAAGACTTGTGTACCCCATGCAGAGACCTTATTTCCCTTTCATGGTAACTAATGACTTCCCCACCCTCTGCTTTCTTGGCTTCCAATACAGGTTTTGAATACTATGGGGAAGAAAATGGAAAAAAAAAAAACAAACAAAGAGACAATGGAAAAGGTGCTTCTGAAAAATGAGTAAAGTTATATCATATCACAATGAGCATTTTTATTCTGATTCACTTAATTTTTTTTAAGCAGATCAGGTGGGCAAATGTGGGCATGATTAAATGAGTCCCAGTAGGTGATATAGTAATTTGAAATACTCTTAATGATGTCAAACTGAACTGTTACAATGTGATTCTTGGCAATTAAGACATTTATCCACCCAGATTGGAATTATTATTATTATTATTTTTTTTTTGCTATTTATGATATATACCTTTTTGTGATTTGAGTTTCAATTTTGGCTCAAATAGAGGGATTTTTTTTAAACTGTATTCAATTCTTTTCTATTAGTTACCTAGTTAATTCAATTTCCTCGGAAATGAAATGATACTGACAAGCAGATATACACACTGCCACATAATTTCTTTCCATGTTGCTTAAAAATATAACAGTGAATAAAATAGAAAGAAAAAAGTAGACACTTTAGCAATGTAGACATAAATGGTGATGACTTGGATGCAATATGAAAGCTGGCTTGTACAACCTGTTTAACATATGGTCAGAGATACCAGTGTCTTTCTTGGTTCCTTAATTTTTCTCAGAAGGTCTTAATTTTCAAAACATATGGTTCTGTTAATAACTGGCCAAAGAATATCGGCATGTGATTTAAAAAAAAAAAATCAGAGCCTTCAACAGAATGTTTCTCTCTTCTTCATGCTATTATAATAAAGGGAAAATGGACATCATTGGATTTTTGTTTGGGCTTCAGACCTCCTTGACATTCCTTGACACTGTGTGCCCAATTAGGGGTGGATATAATTTGGGGACAGGGGCTTCCCTGGCGGCTTGGTGGTAAAGAATCCACCTGTGATGCAGGAGATGCAGGTTCGATCCCTGGGTTGAGAAGATCCTCTGGAGAAGGAAATGGCAGCCCACTCCACTCCAGTATTCTTGCTTGGGAAATCCCATGGACAGAGGAGCCTGGTAGGCTCCAGTCCATGGAATTGCAAGAGTCAGACATGACTTAGCGACTAAACAACAATGACATAATCTGGGGACAGGGTCCATAGATTTCCTTAAAGTCATAGAGGGGCTTGAGACATTTCTGCACAGCATGCACACACACACACACACACCAAACAAACAAAAATACAAAGCAAGATGAGGAGAAAATGAATTACAATGCTGAGATAATTAGACCTTTAATTGCTTTTCTTGACATTAAAGGATGTCAAAGAATCATCTACTCTGTTGCATAGTTCTGATCCATGCCAGAAAAAAACTTTCTGTGTCTGTATTTCAGCAAAATGTTCTTCTCCTGAACCCCTTGGCAGTACTCAGGTTTTGAAGTTAGACAGTCTTAAGGATTCCTTGAATAGTCCTCTGTGCCAAATTCATGGCTCATATGCAGCACCTAAACCAGGCTGTAAGGTCTGTATTTCTGTGATTGAATTTAACTTTAGAATATAATTATACCCAACTCCTACCAATATTTATATAATTATTCTGTGCCTTGTTTACTTGTATTGTTGTTCAGTTGCTCAGTAGCATCTGACTCTTTGCAACCCCGTGGACTGCACGCGGTACGCCACTCCTCCCTGTCCTTCACCATCTCCCGGAGCTTGCTCAAACTCATGTCCATTTATATAACCTGCTTTAAATTCTCGCACAGATAGTAATCATAAGGTAAATACCCTTGTGAGAAAAGTTAAACCTGGGTAATTACATCACACTCCTGTCATTTTGGCCCTGATCATCCTTTATTTTCCCTAGTAGCGCTTACAGTTAACCAGCTGACTTTACATTATATGTTACTTTGTTTTTGAGTTGTGTCTGTCACCCCAGTAAAAAGTAAGTGCCATCAGGCTTTGGCAGGATATTGGCTAACATGTTCAGCATTATACCCCAGTTCCTAGAACAAAGTGTAGCCATAACAGGACCTTGGTGGAGATTTGCTGAATGAACTCGGTTATCTGAGCTCATAGAAAAGGTTATAGAGACCAAATATTCCCCAGAGACCAGCCAGCTGATTCGCTTCTCTGTGTTGTTTTGATTCCTCCTAATGAACTGTCCAAAGTGTTAAAACAGAATCATGTGTTAGTTCTGCAATCTCTTATGTTTAGACAGAAATCCATTCTTTATACATGAATGTTCCCTATTTAAATAACAATATAATTCTTAGCACTTGTTTTAAGTGATTCTAAAAGGAGGAAATCATTGGCTTTACAAGCCTTGCATAATTGAAAATCTGGGTACATTTTAGCAAAGGCTAATGGGTACATATTTATTTTTCTGTGGAGTTGCTTTTGTATAGTGCCTTGAAAGGAACTCTTATTAAACTTTTAATGATATTCAAAACAAACTCTCTTTATGTTTCTAAAGAAAATTAGCATGCTGTTTGCAGCCTTATACCAGCTTCAGTTTCATGGCCTTTAAATCATCATTTATATATTTCTAGTGTTCACCAAAGAACAAAATATGTCCCATAGAATTCGTGGTTTGTTTTAAGGATGCATGAGAGTACAATTGAGAACCATGCAATTCATAACAAATTCAATCTAGACAAGACAGCGTGTCATTCAATTCAGCCCCACCTATTTCTCCTTTCTCACAAGAGACTGAAGAATGGAAGTCATTCGCTCAAATATGAAATTCATGAAACACTTTCATTCTATGACAGCCATACACCAAGGACCAGAAAAATCATTTCATCTCATAATGTTTTAGAGACCCCAGGCAAATGTAAACAGTAGACGCTGTTAGACATAAAGGATTCATTACAACCGCTAAACAGCTAAACTGAAAATCTACTGATTTATTTGGAATTCCATAGGATTCTGGTGGGAGACTTATTAAATTATTTATTAAACTTCAATGGAAAAAAATTACTATTTATTAAATCTGAATATAGCACTTATAGGTGTCCTTGTTTCATACCATGGTTTATATTAAGGGGTAAAATACATGGTAAAATAACATTTAGTGTCTAACATTAATCCACCAGTAGTAATCCATTTTAATATAGGACTATAGTTCTTCAGTAAGCTGACTCCATAGTGATTTGGTGGCTCAGACGGCAAAGAATCCACCTGCAATGTGAGAGACCTGGGTTTGATCCCTGGGTTTGGAAGGTCCTGGAGAAGGGCAAGGCAACCCACTCCAGTGTTCTTGCCTGGAGTATCCCCATGGACAGAAAAGCCTGGCGGGCTACAGTCCATGGGGTCGTAAAGAGTTGGACACGACTGAGCGACTAAGCACAGCACATGGTCTTGTGAGAAGATTTGCCTCAATAGTGAGGCTTGTCTGAGTCCCAGAGACTAAGGTTTGGTTTTCACACAGAGAGAATATTCCTGTCAAACAATGTCTTCTGAAAAAACTATCTACGTAGTTTCATCATAACTGGTTCTGTATCGTTCCTCTTCCAAACTTTTCAAATACCTAGCACAAGCACAGGATGCTGTTCTTAAATGGGTGTGTTCTGTCAAATACTTATGCCCATAAATTACATATAATTATAGGTGTGTGTCTGTATCCACATTCAGATATTATGTACACCTGTCCACACAGCCGGATATCATGAGCATCTGTATACATCCAGATATTGTGTGTGTCTGTATACACACAGACATTGTGAACAACTGAACACATGGCAAAATGGATATAGTGAACTCTAGGAATAGTAGAAGGGCATAGAAAGAATTATGGAATGAGCAATGCCAGTTGTGACACGTAGTAATCATGCAGAAAAAGCATCCAACTTGATGCTTTCAAGTTTGTATAGTTTCAGGTCTATGGGTTAGTCAAAAGTCCCAAGAGGACAGGTGACGGAGTGAACTTGATCTCAGATAAATCTGGTTGATACAGCCTCTAGGATAATAGTGGAATAGAATCAAATAAGCTATCTAAGTGAAACAACAGTAATTTAAATTAGGACCTGTGACTACTAAAACTTGATCACTGAAGAGATGGGAAGAGAGGGGTGTGTAAAGCTGATCACAGGGAAGACAGGGACAGCATAAAGGAATTGTGTCTCTGAAAGGAAGGCTGGTTGCATCAGGGTCCTGATGAGTGGGAAAAAGAGATGAGAAAGATAGAGCACATGTGAAAGTCAGAGAGAGAGATTTGAACATGCTATTCTGTTGGCCTTCAAGACGGAAGAATGGGGCCAAAAGCAAAGACATGCAGGCAGGACCTAGAAGTTGGCAAAGGCAAGCAAAGAGATTCTCTGCTAAAGCCTCCAGAAGCACCCCAGCCCTGCTGACCCATTGATTTTTACCCCAGTGAGATTTCTGGTCTACAAAACAAATAACACATCTTTATTGTTTTAAGCCACCAAGTTTGTGTTAATTTGTTATAACAGTAATAGCAAACCACTACACCCATTCTTGGGCTTTCCTTGTGGCTCAGATGGTAAACAAAGTGAAGTCACTCAGTTGTGTCCAACTCTTTGCAGCCCCATGGACTGCAGCCTACCAGGCTCCTCCATCCATAGAATTTTCCAGGCAAGAGTACTGGAGTGGGTTGCCATTTCCTTTTCCAGGGGAGCTTCCTAACCCAGGCATCAAACACGGGTCTCCCACATAGCGGGCAGACACTTTACTATCTAAGCCACAACCTGCCTGCAATTCAGACCTGTGTTTGATCACTGGGTGGGGAAGATCCCTTGGAGGAGGGAATGGCTACTCGCTCCAGTATTCTCGCATGGAGAAACCCATGTAGAGAGGAGCCTGGCAGGCTACAGTTTATGGGGTCGCAAAGAGTTGGACACGACTGAGTGACTAACACACACACACACACACACACACACATTCTTACCAGAATTAGCCAGTTTCCATGTGAATTTTATCAAACTATCTTTTATTGTACTCACTGGATCCAGTAAACTAGAAACAATATTTTTGATTTAAATAAAATGTATTCATCTTCCTTTCTTCCTGCCATCACCTTAAGTTAGGAATGAATGATTTATTCATTTTTGGAGGATTATTTTTCAAGCTAGAAGGATCCAAAGAATTCTTGTCATCTCCATATCAAATTTGGCTGTTCAAATCAATACGGCCAGTAGACCTTATATTAGTTCAAATACATTACTTAAGATAATTTTTTAACCAGTTTAATAATAAAGGAAGAAGTTGATTTTTTTTCCTTCATTAGCAAGCAATTAAATTAATTCAATTTTCTTTTACCTAATTTTACAGTTATTTAATCCATTAATACTAGGTCTGTTAAATTAAAGATCCTGAAATTTGTTTGATCACTTAATGCTTTTGTTGGGAGATAAAAGTTAAGCTCTGATGTCTCTAAACTGAGAAGAAGCAAAAAGTCATTTTTCACAGTCCATTTGCTCCTTCAATCACTTTATATGTCCCTCAAGGAAGTGTGTCTATATATCTTGTCCATCATAACCCAGCTAATTCCTCATCCTGTATGTTTATTCCCAATGAGATGAATAGATCAAGGGCCTCTCTGAGGTGTTACCCAGGGCCCCATAACCATTAATCTTGAACTACCTCCTTTCTGTGCTGGCATTTGCTGCCAATTAGAGTTTAGATTCGACAAGATGCTTCCAATTCACCTTCATTATAGACTAACCAAAAGTAGAGAGTTTGTATGTTGACACTTTACTTTAAAAACAACAATAAAACTAACAAGGAAAACAAAATACAAGATAAAGTCCACAAGCTTTGACGTCAAACTAGAGTTTATAGATTGGTTCTCAGTCTACCTGCGAGGGGACCTCAGACAGCTAAGACAATGTCTTCCAGCTCTCATTTTCTCACATATGTTAGGGAGAAGTTACAGCATTTATTTTAGTTGCTTGCTTAATTGCTTCCATGAGATACAATCTCCAAAGTTTTTACACACCTCCAGCCTGTGGCAACTACTTAATAAAATGCCACTATTGTCTTGCTTCTCTTAAATAAGAATTTGAGTGCAAGACATGACTTTTAACTTTTTTGGGTGGCATCTTCTTCATCTGTTCATTAATGAAGTTTGACAAGATAATAACCTATCATTCTCCCTTTAGTAGTGAGATTCTAAGAATATAAACATAAAGAACACAGTTGCAAAAATGTATAAAAGATGTCAAAAGACAATAATGTTATTTATATATGTTTCTACAACTGTCTTTTTTCAACAAACACTCCCATATTAGCTATGAAGTTCTACTGTGCCATAGATCATTTGGAAAATATTATGATCTTTGAGGTTTTTTCAATAAACATTTATAATATAATAAAATCTAATGTTTATTGTTTATGACTGGCACTGTGCTGTGCTATATGTGAACAAACTCACTTGATCCTTGAAAAACTCATAAATACACACTCACACACATTGGGAAAGTTGGATGTGTGCATATTTATAAATATAAATATAATTTATATTTATGTATATGTATAAATATACATATAAATTTATGTATATGTATATATAATATATTTATACTTATAAAGTGTATATATATATATATATTTAAGGATATATATATCCTTAAACTAATACCTTAATACATATTATGTTCATTATTATATATGATATATATTATATAGTTCTAATTGATATAAAATTCTAACCGATATATATTTATACATATATAAAAGGGAAGTTATATATTATATATATATATATAGACATATATATATATATAGTTGATGAGGAAACTCAGGCAGAACTTTCTCAGTGTATTTATTCAGTAAAATTTTACTGTATCATTAAATTTTTATCATTATCATTACCATTTATCAAGCTCTAACCTTGCAGGACAAAACTGCTTTGTGATCTAACCCTCTCTCTACTTTATACATCCTTTAAAACAAACTAGACTTTTAATATTCATGTATTGCTGAAGCCTGGCTTGGTACTTTGAAATCCAGTGTGGATTTGATACTTACAGAACATCTCAGATCAGACTATTTACTTGCAAGTGCTATAGAAATAGTGACTATCAGCAATACGTGAACTGTGAACTTCCAGATGTTCAAGCTGGTTTTAGAAAAGGCAGAGGAACCAGAGATCAAATTGCCAGCATCTGCTGGATCATCGAAAAAGCAAGAGAGCTCCAGAAAAAATATCTATTTCTGCTTTATTGACTATGTCAAAGCCTTTAATTGTGTGGATCACAATAAACTGTGGAAAGTTCTGAAAGAGATGGGAATACCAGACCACCTGACCTGCCTCTTGAGAAACCTATATGCAGGTCAGGAAGCAACAGTTAGAACTGGACATGGAACAACAGACTGGTTCCAAATAGGGAAAGGAGCATGCAAAGGCTGTATATTGTCACCCTGCTTATTTAACTTCTATGCAGAGTACATCATGAGAAACGCTGGGCTGGAAGAAGCACAAGCTGGAATCAAGATTGCTGAGAGAAATATCAGTAACCTCAGATATGCAGATGATGCCACCTTTATGGCAGAAAGTGAAGAGGAACTAAAGAGCCTTTTGATGAAAGAGGAGAGTGAAAAAGTTGGCTTAAAACTCAACATTCAGAAAACGAAGATCATGGCATCTGGTCCCATCACTTCATGGGAAATAGATGGGGAAACAGTGGAAACAGTGTCAGACTTTATTTTGGGGAGGCTCCAAAATCACTGCAGATGGTGACTGCAGCCATGAAATTAAAAGACGCTTACTCCTTGGAAGAAAAGGTAAGACCAACCTAGATAGCATATTCAAAAGCAGAGACATTACTTTGCCAACAAAGGTCTGTCTAGTCAAGGCTATGGTTTTTCCAGTGGTCATGTATGGATGTGAGAGTTGGACTGTGAAGAAAGCTGAGTGCCGAAGAATTGATGCTTTTGAACTGTGGTGCTGGAGAAGACTCTTGAGAGTCCCTTGGACTGCAAGGAGATCCAACCAGTCCATTCTGAAGGAGATCAGCCCTGAGATTTCTTTGGAAGGAATGATGCTAAAGCTGAAACTCCAGTACTTTGGCCACCTGATGTGAAGAGTTGACTCATTGGAAATGACTTTGATGCTGGGAGGGATTGGGGGCAGGAGGAGAAGGGGACGACAGATGATGAGATGGCTGGATGGCATCACTGACTCGATGGACCTGAGTCTGAGTGAACTCCGGGAGTTGGTGATGGACAGGGAGGCCTGGCATGCTGCATTTCATGGGGTCGCAAAGAGTTGGACACGACTGAGTGACTGAACTGAACTGACTGAGTGACTATCAAGTTGGACAATACAGATTTAAGTCTGTACAGACTGTGGCTAATGTCTAAGGCATTACAATAGGTTAATCTAAAATCATGTATTCAATTTTGAGATTCAAAAATTATTTTAAGAAGGTATTAACTCTAGTTTATATAAAAATCACTGCTAGTTACAGGTGATAGGTGTCAGCTTTGCAGGTACTGGACCTGCAAGAGGGAGGAAAATGAACACTAGGGAGAAAAAGAGGGTCTGGAATTGAGTCTTGGCTTGATTAAGTCATTTAAAATGCACAGAGCTCATTGTTTTTTTTACTTCTCTGCATCATTCTGAGGATACAATGAACTAACTTAAATTGTAGAGAATATGATGTGAAGAATGGTAACAATGGTTGTTTTTAAGATAATAGTGATGATTAATGTTTGGTGAGGAGGAAGATGATATCAGCATTGTTGTTTTTAACCTAAAATCTATATTAGATAATCTTTCCACAGGAAAATTGTTCTAAAAATAGATCTCTACCTAAATCATTAACATATAAAATTCTTGATAGTAGAAATGTGAACCAGTTACATAATTATTAAATTTGTTTAACTGTTGTTCTTATTTTATTTAATCACCAAAATTAGATCTTTAGTTCCAAAAATATGTCAAGAGATAAAGAAGGTCATCATGGGACATGAGGGTACAAGAGCATAATGGGAATGATGATGTTTATTTCCATGAGCTATATTAACTGGAAGTATATGAGGCCAGGGAAAAGTCATTTTAACTGTATTATCATAATAAAACTCTACATCAACATTCTGTGTCAACGAAACAAGTCAGCTAAAAGGATTTTATATTTTACCAGGACACACAAAATTTTAATAAGAAATTGTTCAATTAAGCACTATGATTAGCTGGATTTTTAACAGTTCATGTATTCTTGACTGGTTTATCACAAACATCAAATGCTCTTCTAAGTAAGAGTACAGGATTGCACACTAAAAAGTAGTTAAAGAATTTTAGGAAAAGCTTGCAGTTAAAGATATAAATTGTAATTACCCTTTACTTTTGGTGAGAGAAATGTCAGGGACAGCATATGAGAGAAAAATTTGGATTAACTCACATATTTGTAGAAGTTTCTTCAAAAGTTTTGCGTATGTTAATCAAAGTGAAGGAGGGAATATCCTGATTTGAAATAATATTAATGACAACAGTAAATCTTAAGGTTCTATATCAAAGAGTAATAAACAGGTTAAGAATTAGATATCTAAGGACAAGATACATGCTTCATACTTTGGTTTGGTTTAGTTAGAGAAATTGTGTTCTCAAATGGAATATTTTGCAGAAACCCAATATGTAAAACAAACTAAAGTGATGTCTTATTAAAATAAATTATTTGTATGTTCAAATTTGTATTTTCTTCTTAGTGTCCATCAATAAAAAAGCGATTGTGATCCATTAAAATATTTATAATTAGTTTAAGATTATTATCAAGCTTTGGTTCTCATTATCTGTGTTTATGCCTTTATATGTAACTATAAATATGAGGAGAAGCAATGTGAAATTTCTGCTATCGATTAACTGTAACCAACAAATATGAAAACATCATGTAGTTCGAGGTAACAGTAGTCATTGTGTTTGTGTTTCTTAAGTATTTCCACCTGTGATATTTCCATTCTCTTTAATTTAGACCACCCAGAACTGGAAATATGGTGAACTTTGTTTTAAAGTTTAATCACTAATGATATCAAGAATTTGCTCACACACAGTACCATAAAAGTAAGAGCTGTTGTTGTTCAGTCACCAAGTTGTGTCCGACTCTCTGCGAGCACGTGGACTACAGCATGCCAGGCTTCCCTGTCCCTCACTCCCAGAGTTTGTCCAAGTTCGTGTCCACTGAGTAAAAGTTACACAACTACAGTTTAGTATGTTTTAGAAGTATCTTTTATATATGCTAAAGGATGTATTATTATTGTTGTTCTTGTTTAGTCACTCAGTCATGTCCAACTCTTTTGAGATCTCATGGACTGGAGCCCACTAAGTTCCTCTGTCCATGAGATTTTCTAGGCAAGAATATTGGAGTGGGTTGCCATTTTCTTCTCTAGGGGATGTTCTCAAAGGATGTATATCAAGCAGAAGAAAAATTATGTCACATGGAAAGGCTAAGTTGCAAGAAGAAATGTGATAAAATATACTGGTACATATGTGAGTAAATTTAAAAATAACTAACATTATACAATACAATAATATTGTCTCATTTGGGAATAATTAAAACTGAAACTGGATAATGGTAATATTTAAGTTGGGAGGAGATAATTAGAATAAACAACTGTAAGGTCTTATATTATTCTGTAGTATGATAAAAATATTAACTTCAGATGTCTTTAAGATAGGCAGCTTCAGTTCAGTTCAGTCGCTCAGTCATGTCCAACTCTTTGCGACCCCATGAATTGCAGCACACCAGGCCTCCCTGTCCATCACCAACTCCCAGAGTTCACTCAGACTCATGTCCATTGAGTCGGTGATGCCATCCAGCCATCTCATCCTCTGTTGTCCCCTTCTCCTCCTGCCCTCAATCCCTCCCAGCATCAGAGTCTTTTCCACTGAGTCAGCTCTTTGCATCAGGTGGCCAAAGTACTGGAGTTTCAGCTTTAGCATCAGTCCTTCCAATGAACACCCAGGACTGATCTCCTTTAGGATGGACTGGTTGGATCTCCTTGCAGTCCAAGGGACTCTCAAGAGTCAATCCAACACCACAGTTCAAAAGCATCAATTCTTCGGCACTCAGCTTTCTTCACAGTCCAACTCTCACATCCATACATGACCACTGGAAAAACCATAGCCTTGACTAGACGGACCGTTGTTGGCAAAGTAATGTCTCTGCTTTTGAATATGCTATCTAGGTTGGTTATAACTTATCTTCCAAGGAGTAAGCATCTTTTAATTTCATGGCTGCAATCACCGTCTATAGTGAATTTGGCTTGGGTAATACTAAATGACATACAATATCGACCTTTTAAACAAAAAAAGTCATAAAGGAGAACTAAGGGAAAATCCATTATCAATATAAAGAGAAGAAATAAAAAAGAAAAAAAGACTGCAGTAAATCAACATGATGACAACATACAGAATTGTCATACAGGTTGTAAAAAATCCAGCAGCTGTCTGCTGTTTCCAGGATATAGATCTAAATTTTAAGACTTAGGGGAATTGAAAGATGATTCTTTGCAATCCTGTGGATGATAGCCAGACCCTCCTCTGTCCAAGGGGTTTTCCAGATAAGAATACTGGAGTGGGTTGCCATTTCCTTCTCCAGGGGATCTTCCTGACCCAGAGATTGAACCCACATCTCCTGCATCAGCAGGTAGATTCTTTACCACTGAGCCACCAGGGAAGCTCCATTTATCAGGTAAATATTAACTAAAAGAAAATGAGTATAGAAATAATAATATTAGACAAAATAGACTTTAAGACAAAAATAACTCATATAAATAGCAATATTTTGGTACTAAGCACAATAGCAATTTAATTCACTAAGAAGATACAAAATTCTAAACTAGTATAAACCTAAAAACACAACTTCCAAATACATAGAATAGAAAATGTTGAGTACAAGATGAAAAAATAGGCAATTACACCATCAGAATGGAAGAACAGTGTGCATTTTGTACAAGCAGAAGACTTACTAGAGATATAAAATTTTAATCAACACAATTAGCTAGCTTGATCAGAAATTCATAATATCTACATGATCTTCTTGAATTCCTTGACCTCCTTTCCAGAGGGAAGGGAAAAGTCCACAGGTCCCTATGATCTTGAATGTGTTTAATCTCCTGTGTACACAGACTGCAGAAGTGTGGGAACGATGGAGACACAGTTTTCAATAAGCATCACATGGATACACCGGTTCTCTTTTGAACAAAGGGATTATACAGTACCCTAACTCCATGATAACAAGTAAAGTTCAGTTCTACATTCCATCAGTCTTAAAAAACTGCTGACACTTTCCAGACCAGGACAGTGCCGGTGCACACCACACACATGCTTGTCACCTCACTGTGTGCTGCTCTACCCTGAGGAGAACTAAGCCAGAACTAACCAGCCTTTCATTGAGCCTGTTCTTACCTGCCTGGTGTTAAATGAGCAGACAAGTGCACGTCTTTGCAGAGTTAAACAATCCCTAATCATAACATGTTCTCAAGATTTTCAAGCACCACCTACATATAGAAAAAGGGTGTATGTTTCAGAGAATGGGGATGATATTTCAAAGTCTGCACAAAAAAAGGGTTTGTGAACCTGGAATTTCAAAGTGTTTAAAACTGATTCACAGTTACTATGAAAGTGTATATTGGGTTTTATTAATATTTTAGGTAGTTAAAGATAAAATCAGAATTAAAAGTACTAAGAACCACTGTGTAGAGGACCCTCAGCAGAGCACAGTTAAGAAAACCACGAGCCTATAATATAGATGATTGCTACACAGATCTTTAAACACAAAGGAAAAGCAAAATATGGGTATTGGGTATTTCCTACTAAGGAGTTCATTTCAGCCATCATATGTTTATTCATCATGCTAGTTATTGCGGGGTCATATCCCTGCCAGCAAGTATATAATCCAAGTGTGTTTGTGCTAAGTCACTTCAGTCGTGTCCGACTCTGTGTGACCCAATGGACTGTAGCTCATCAGGCTCCTCTGTCCATGGGATTCTCCAGGCAAGAATACTGGAGTGGGTTGTCATTTCCTCCTCCAGGGGATATTCCCCACCCAGGGTTCGAACCTGCATCTCTTATATCTCCTGCATTGGCGGCAGGTTTTTTACCACTAGTACCACCTGGGAAGCCCAATATAATCCAAGGACGTGCACAAATAACCATCACACAGACACACATACAAACGCACACCGTGTATGACTCAATGTGGTTAAGTACTACGCACAGTAAAAGTTTCTGCCGAAACTTCTTGACTGATTGATTTAGTAATTCAACTAAAACTTAAAGCTTTTACCAAGTGTTGGGCACCACGGTAGACACAGGAGATGAAACACTGACCAAGACAGGCAAGATTCCTGCTCACATGGAGCCTGCATCCTAATTCAGGAGACAGACCAAATTAAGAAAAGAATGAATGAATGAGATAGTTTCAAAGAATGTCAACTTCCTTGAAGGAAATAAACATCCTAGATGCAATTTTACAACTTCAGCCCTACTGACATATTGGGTCAAATAATTTTTTACTATGGGAGTGATGTAAACATTGTAAACATTGTAGGATGTTTAGTAGCATCTCTGGCTTCTATTCACTAGATACCAATAGCACCTTCTCAGTTAAAACAACCAACAAAATCTCCAGACATTGCCACATATCCCCTGGGGTGGGCGTGGGGTGGCAAATCCCTCCCCAGCTGAAAACCACTGTACAAGAGTGATGGGAATAAGGATGAGTTTTTTGCTTTTGTTTTTCTTGGATGGTCAGGAAAGACCTCTTTGAGACCAAAAAAAAAAAAAATCCAACCAGGAAATATTTTGGAAGAAAGCTTTCTAGGCAGAGTTGAACAGTTAAGTGCTAATAAGGTGATAACGAACTTGAAGTCCTAAAGGAACAGACAGAGGCTTATTTGACTGAAGAGAAGCAGGATATGGCAACAGAGAGGCAGACAAGAACAGATAGAGCTTTACAGGAGGCCATGGTAGAAAGTTTAGATTTTTTTTTAATGTAATAAATTTAGATAAAAAAAGAGAATTTCAGATTAACTGTGAAGGAAGAAAGATTTCTAGTCAGACATTTAAAGGTGGAAAGATCTGGATTTTTACAGGCTAAAGTGAAAGACAGAAGTATTTGAGGTACTGATAAAAGATCAGAGAGGATAGAACCTGCCTGGAGTAGAGTAAAAGATGC
Organism: Bos indicus; assembly: GCF_029378745.1. NCBI lineage: Eukaryota > Metazoa > Chordata > Mammalia > Artiodactyla > Bovidae > Bos > Bos indicus. The sequence continues at coordinate 33,422,691 of NC_091781.1, forward strand.
ACAGAAATGGAATTGCAGAATTGTCAGTAAAGTAGAATCTAACTCAGGAGGAAGGGACTTTTGAGGGGAATCTTCTATTTCAACCACCAGTGGATGCAACTCAGAAGAACGCTCTCAAGGAGAGGGTATTCTAGGCAACATACTGACAGCTGCTGTGAGCTGTGGGACCCAATGCAAGAGCATGAATTCTGGCTCAATCCTGAACACGCCTCTTTAGGGAGGGAGGGCCCAAAGCCAAGTACAAGCCAAGCTAATGCCTAAGAGGAGCCAGAAACCAACAATCCAGGGACAGGCAACTAACAGTACAAAGCTGCCAATGGCTTGATTCTAATATTGGATTGGCCAAAAAGTTCATTCTGTTTTTCCCCATGCTATTATGGAAAACTAACTTTTTGGCCAACCCAATACATTCTTCTTAGAGGTTTTTAGGGGCAACACTCTCAGACCAGTAAAGACAAAAATAATGGACATTAGCTCTTTATTCCAACTCCCTCATAGTTGTAGCATAGCTACCATTTTAAAAAATATTGGCATGTGTGAGACATTTGTCTAAGTGCTTTTCTCATTTAATCTTCTGAACAGTTCTATGAGGTAGATTCTCTTATTTCCAGCATTAAAAACATAAGGCACTAGAGCCTTGAGATACCCTGTTACTTGCCCATGGAATCTGAAACTTAAGTAGTTCTGACTCAAGTCCAATTTCTGAGCCAACACATAATACTCAAATAAACCAATCCATACCATATACTGCTCAGATGAAGGGACTGACAAAGGTGAAATCTCTTGCCAAAGGCCATACCCAGCTAATATCTGGTTGAGGAGCAATTTGTAATGAATTGCTAACACGTGAAGACCTACTCAGTCTGGGAGTTGGTGATGGACAGGGAAGCCTGGAGTGCTGCAGTCCATGAGGTCACTAAGAGTTGGACACGACTAAGCAACTGAACTGAACTGAACTGAAGACCCACTAATGCTAGTTATTTTTCTAGGCAATGTATACACATTATGTTGAATCATCTTCACAAAATCTACAATAAAGGTCTTATTAGCTGCCTCAAATTATAGATGAGAAATCGGAGGGCAAGAGATCTTAAATAACTTGTCCAAAGTCACATGGGTTTCCCTGGTAGCTCAGAGGTAAAGAGTTCGACTGCAGTGCAGGAGACACGGGTCCACAGGTTCAATCCCTGGGTTGTGAAGATCCCCTGGAGAAGAAAATAACAACCACTCCAGTATTCTTACATGGGAAATCCCATGGACAGAGGACTCTGGTGGGCTATAGTCCACGGAGTTGCAAGAGTCAGACACGACTTAGCGACTAAAACCACCACCACCACCACCACCAAAGTCACACAAACAGCAAGTGGTAGAATTGAGATTGCAATTTAGACAGTCAAATGCCCAGGTCTTCATCACTACACTAAATATCATAGAACCCAGTTCTTTTCAGAAAACAAGAAACTTTTAGAAACTCTTATATAGTCTTATTTCTTAAAAATAAGACATATGATTTTAAATATTGCAACCTTATTTAAAAGAATTCACAAAGATGTCTGATAATGTTCTAAGCAGGGGCAATCCTTGGAAAGCCTCAATTACTGTGTTTCTGTTTGTACAAAAGTCCTAAAGAAAATATGATAAATTCATTATTTAATTCATGTCACATGATACCTTAACATCTAAATAAGCATAGGAAAAGAAGGCTTTGGGCATTGATTCTACAGTCCCATTTAATGCACAGGCCAGTTAATGAGCTCAGGTATGTCCACATTACTTCAGGTAAAGATCTGTTCCTGTCTCATCTGCACTCGCATCTCCAGATCTTCTAACCAAACACAGTTTGAGAAATCAACAAAGACCTAGCGTTGCAGAAGCTAGTTTTACAATCCATGTATTTGCCTGACATCAGAATGACAGACTGTTGCTACCTGTGTGTTAGCACACTTCCTATGGCATCATTGTGACATAAGAGACTGACCCAGTCTGTTGGTGACCCATTCTGTAGAAAAGTGTATATTCTCAAGCAAGAAAATTGGAGGTATTAAAAGGTATCTGTGAAACATTAGAAGAGAGGCAGTACGTGGCATCAGAAGTGGCAGATTTCAGTCCAGGGTTACCCTTTACAAGTTTTGTGGCCTTGGGCAAGTCACTACAATGGTTCTGAGATTTGGGCTCTTCATTCTGCAGGAGGCAACATGATCTTGACCCTGGCTACAAGGCAGGTTGCAGTGTAGATCAATAAAACAGTGTGTTGGGTAGTTTATGGGCTGTATAATGATGCTCTAACAGTAAAGGACCATGTTCATAATAGAGATAATTTTAACTGAACTAAACAGAGCACGTCTCATTTGTCCTCAGGTCCTTTTGATGATGCCAGAGTGCTGCAGCCAAGCTGACTCAAACCTATGTATTCTGGGGCTACAGGAAAGACGAAGTCAACAGGAATAAGATATGCATGCTGCTGGCAGCTTCCTGAGATATAAACGGAAAATTCTTAGTCTTTCAAGGCATTAAATCCAACCTGACTAGGCACAACTAATACGAATGAGACAACCTTTGCAGACTCTGTAGCAACTAGCTATGAAATCTTTAATATTAATAATACCAATAATAGCAGTTCATGTATCAGTTAATTACTTTTGCAAACAAAATGCTCTAAGACTTATAGGCTTAAGAACAATTGTTTATTCTTAGTTTCTCTAACTGCATGTTGGTTGAAGTCAGGCAGCCCTGACTTAGAATGAGGCCCACTGGGGCTTGGCTTCTCATCCTGGGTTGGGCTCCTGTGTGTTCATTCTGGAGCCCAGGCAAGGGGGACAGCAGCTACGTAGGGCAAAGGCTTTTCAGAGCAATGTCACAGGTGCCAGGGAACCTGTGTGAGAGCTCATTTCAGAACTCTGACCAAATCTGTTTAAGTCATATTCACTAGGCACTTACTATGTGTTCAAGTAACTGAATGCTTTACCCTTTTTCTTTCAAATATTTTTCACATCAACACTATAAAGCCAGGCCTATTTTTCTCCTCATTTAAAAGAGAATGAAATGGAAGTAAAGAGAAATTAAGAAACTTTCCCAATATCTTGCTGCTAGTCAATGGCAGGGTCAGGATTCCTGTGTCGGCAGTGGACTCCAGGGATTTGCCAGTATATTCTATTGTCTGCTTAAATCCTTAATCTATCAATACTGCAATTAAAATGAGACTAGTTTCAAAGTGTTGGGTATACCTGTGTTCCCATGCCATGACCCTTAAACATGAATTTTGTTTTGTTTATGTTGTTGATAACATGCATCTACCCTGTGATGTCTAATAAAATCAATACAGAAATCTACCACCCAAAATCTAGAATATTGCCAACATCTTTGTGTGCTCTTTATGCCTCCTCCCTGAAGGTAACCACTCTCTTGAATTTTATATTTATTAATCTCTTGCTTTTTTAAAGAGATTGATCATATATGTCTGTGTCAAATAATTTTGCTTAATTGAAACATCAACTGTGCTGTCATATGTAACTACAGTTAATCTATTTTTTATTATTGTATAATAGTACATTTAGTGAATATATCACAATCTTTCAATTATCCTATCTGTGAATACTGGGTTTCTTCTAATGTGTACACTATTAAAAATAATGCTTCTATGAACAATTTCAATATTAATGTATGGGTTTTTGCTATTCCACCATCCTTACCAATACCTGGTATTGTCAGACTCATAATTTAGGGAAAGTAAAATAATATTTTATTGTGATATTAATTTGTGTTTCCCTGCTTACTAAGCACTTTTGGCACATTTTTCTTAGGTAATCTACCACATATGTTTTCCTACCTGAAAACTGCTTATCCATGACTCTGGCCAATTTTCCTACTGGGTTATTTGTCTTGCTTATTGATTCATATCAACTGTTTATATAGTTATTACATTCATATAAAAGTACCCATTAAATATATTACTGATAGCTTCTGTGTCTTTTCATTCTCTTTATAGGAAACAGTTAAAAGATTTATCAACCTTCTCCTGCACAGTTGTACTGACTTGAATAGTGTCCCGCTCAAAATTCATGTCCACTCAGCACCTGTGAGTGAGACTTTATCTGGAAATTTGTAGACTTTATCTACAAATAAAATCACATTAAGTTGAAGTCACACTTGATTAGGGTGAGCCCTAAATCCAATCACTGATGTCTTATAAAAGGGAAATGAGGACACAGAGAGAGAACAGCCACAGGGGAGATCGCGTGACAACAGAGGCAGACCGCGTGACAACAGAGGCAGACATTGAAATAGGGTCACTGGACCAAGGCTTCCAGTAAGGACCAGAAGCTGGAAGAGTCAGGGAGTAATTCTTTCCTAAAGCATTCAGAATGCAGAGGCACCTGTAGTCTCCAAAACCATGAGGGGATATATTTCTATATTGTAAACCACCAGCTTTGTAGTAATTTATTACAGCAAGCACAAGAAACTAATACAATTGTCAACCATTTTTGTATTATAACTTCTTTAATTCTAAAGCTATAAAAAAACCTCTATATTTTTATCTAAAATTGTAAATACTTGCCTTCACATTTAAGCTTTAAATTCATCATGTATTAATTTTATTTGTGGGCATGAGATAGGAATCTCATTTTATTGTTTTGTTTGTTTATTTGAATAATGAATTGTTCCAGTACCATTTATTGAAAGGTTCATTTTTCTCCATAACTTTGCAAAAGTTTCATTATATACGAGAATGCCACATAAGTGTGGGTTTCCTTTTGGGCTTTTGGGTATGTTCCACTGGTCAAATTGCCTATCATGCTATTCTTTATTGATTATTATAAATTTATCATAGTTCTTCTTATCTAATAGAGCTAATACTATCACATTCTTTCTCTTTTTTTTTTTTTCAGAAGTTTCTTGGTTGTTCTCAGGCATTTGATCTTCCATTTAAATTGAAAATCAGCTTGTAAAGCTCTTTTATAAAACTCTGCTGAGACTTTTATATAATCTATACATCAACTTGAAAGAATAACATTTATAATATTAAGCCTTCCTATCATAAAAGTGATTACATATTATTATTTATTTATATTTTACAATAAAGTAATGCAAGTAATGCATGCATGCATGCTAAGTTGCTTCAGTCATGTCCATTGCTTTGCAATCCTGTGGAGCTCAGCAAGCTCCTCTGTCCATGGGATTCTCCAGGCAAGAGTACTGAAGTGGGTTGCCATGCCCTCCTGCAGGGGATCTTCCTGACCCAGGGATCAAACCCTCATCTCTTATGTCTCCTGCATTGACAGCTGGGTTCTTTGCCACTAGTGCCATGTGGGAATCCCCAGATAAAGTAATAATGTGTTATAATTGCACACTTCCTGTTGAATTTATTCCTAAATACTGTACATTCTTTGTTGTTCAGTGTTGTTCATTATCTTTCCAAAACTGTGTTTTAAAAATTCTTTGCTTATATATAACTGCAAATTTTGATTGACAGTACTATATCCACCTTGCTATATTCTATTAACTAATTTATATACACTTATTTATATATTTATTTATATATAATCACATGCCAAAAAAAGAAAAAAAGTGGGAGCTTGGTTTCTTCCTTTCCAGTTCTTAAGTCTTTGCATCTCCTTCTTTCCTTACTGTACTTGCTGGGTCTCCAGTACAGTGTTGTACAGTAGCAGTAAAAGTTGGCATCTTTGTCTTGTTCCTAGTCTGAAATGTAATGCTTTCACTGTTTTAGTGTTAAGAATTATGTTTGCTGTAGGTTTTCATACTGTTTATCAGACTAAAGAAATTCTTTTCTATTCACAGTTTGCTCAAGTTTTATCACAAATGAGTATGAGATATATCAAGAGCTTATTTGACATCTATTGCAAATTTGTGGGTTTTATTCTTCAATGCATTAATGTGGAAAATATATAAGTAAACTTATTTAAGAGCCACTTAAGAGAGGTATGGCTGATACACAAAAAGTTGTACATATGAAGGCAATGGCACCCCACTCCAGTACTCTTGCCTGGAAAATCCCATGGATGGAGGAGCCTGGTGGGCTACAGTCCATGGGGTCATGAAGAGTGGGATATGACTGAGCGACTTCCCTTTCACTTTTCACTTTCATGCATTGGAGAAGGAAATGGCAACCCACTCGTGTTCTTGCCTGGAGAATCCCAGGGACAGGGGAGCCTGGTACACTGCCGTCTATGGGGTCACACAGAGTTGGACACAACTGAAGCAACTTAGCAGCAGCAGCAGCAGCATATATCTAAATGTCTTTGGCATTAAGTATACTGGTGGCTCAGGGGTAAAGAATCCGCCTGCCAATGCAGGAGGTGCAGGTGTGGTCCCTTGGTTGAGAATATCTCCTGGAGATGGAAATGGCAACCCACTCCAGTATTCTTGCCTGGGAAATGCCATGGACAGAGGAGGCCAGTGGGCTACAGTCCATGGAGTCACATAGAGTTGGACACAACTTAGCAACTAAACAACAACATTACATCCATGAAACCACTATGACAATCTTTGCCATAAACAAATCCATCACTTCCAAAAGTTTCCCCCACCCTTTTTATTTATCATTAATTTTGAGTGTTGTAAAAACACTATGGCCGGACAGCACTAGAGTAGCAGCTGCATGGTGCTGGAGTGGCCATGAGGAGATACGTCCAAGGTCAGAGAAGCCCCACAAGATGGTAGGTGCTGGAGCGGCAGCTGCATGACGTTGGTGTAACTTTGAGGAGATACCCCACATCCAAGGGCAAAGGAGAAGCCCCAGCAAGATAGTAGGGGGAGCAAATTCACATTTAGAATCAAACATTCCTGCCAGAGATGCTCAGAGGGCTCAAACAAACCTTGTGCACCAGGACCCAGAGACCCCACAGAGACTGAGCCAGAACTGTGTTTGAGCATCTCCTCTGGAGGTACGGGTCAACAGTGGACTGCTGCAGGGGCAGGGGCTCTGGGTGCAGCAGACGTGGGTATGGCATAAGCCCTCTTGGAGGAGGTCACCATTAATCCCACCAAAGAGCTGCCAGAACTAACACAGGACTGGGAAATAGACTCTTGGAGGGCACAAGCAGAATCTTGTGGACACCAGGACCCAGGAGAAAGAAGCAGTGACCCCACAAGAGACTGACCCAGACTTGCCCGGGAGTGTCCAGGAGTCTCCAGTGGAGGCATGGGTCGGTGGTGGCTTGCTGCAGGGTTGGGGGCATTGAGTGTAGCAGTACAAACATGGGACCTTTTGAAGGAGGTTGTCATTATATTCATTACCTCCACCATAGTTTCGCCCCAAGTAAGTAACAGGGAGGGAACACAGCCTCACCCATCAACAGAAAATTGGATTAAAGATTTACTGGGCATGGCCCCACCATCAGAACAAGACCCAGTTTCCTCCTCAGTCTCTCCCATCAGGAAGCTTCCATAAACCTCTTATCCTTCTCCATCAGAGGGCAGACAGGCTGAAAACCACAATCACAGAAAACTAACCAATCTGACCACATGGACCACAGCCTTGTCTAATTCAATGAAACTGTGAGTCATGCCATGTAGGGCCACACAAAACAGATGGGTCATGGTGGAGAGTTCTGTGGTCTCTTACAGAACTGTGGTCATGTGGACATTTTGGTCATGTGGACCAAAATGTGGTCCACGGGAGAAGGGAATGGCAAACCACTTCAGTATTCTCACCTTGAGAACTCCATGAACAGTATGAAAGGCAAAAAGATAGGACACTGAAAGATGAACTCCCCAGGTCAGTAGGTGCCCAATATGCTATTGGAGATCAGTGGAGAAAAAAACTCCAGAAAGAATGAAGAGACAGAGCCAAAGCAAAATCAACACCCAGTTGTGAATGAGATTGGTGGTAGAAGCAAAGTCTGATGGTGTAAAGAGCAATATTGCATAGGAACCTGGAATGTTAAGTCCATGAATCAAGGCAAATCAGAAGCTGTCAACAGGAGATGGCAAGAGTGAATATTTTAGGAATTCGACATTTTAGGAATCAGCGAACTAAAATGGACTAGAATGGGTGACTTCACCTTAGATGACCATTATATCTACTACTGTAGGCAAGAATACCTTGGAAGAAATGCAGTAGCCCTTCTAGTCAACAAGAGAGTCCAAAATGCAGTACTTGGATGTAATCTCAAAAACGACAGGATGATCTCTGTTCGTTTCCAAGGCAAACCATTCAATATCATGGTAATCCAAGTGTATGCCCTGATCAGTAATGCTGAAGAAGCTGAAGTTGAACGGTTCTATGATGACCCACAAGACCTTCTAGAACTAACAGCCCCAAAAGATGTCCTTTTCATTATAGGGAACTGGAATGGAAAAGTAAGGTCAAGAAACACCTGGAATAACAGGCAAATTTGGCCTTGGAGTACAGAATGAAGTAGGGCAAAGGCTAAGAGAGTTTTGCCAAGACAACACACTTGTCATAGCAAACAGCCTCTTCTAACAATGCAAGAGAAGATTCAACACATGGACATCACCAGATGGTCAATACCAAAATCAGATTGATTATATTCTTTGCAGCCAAAGATGGAGAAGCTCTATACAGTCAGCAGAAACAAGACCAGGAGCTCACTGCAGCTCAGATCATGAACTCCTTATTGCCAAAATAGGACTTAAATTGAAGAAAGTAGGGAAAATCACTAGACCATTCAGGTATGACCTAAATCAAATCCTTTACGATTATACAGTGGAAGTGAAAAATAGATTCAAGAGATTAGATCTGATAGACAAAGTACCTGAAGAAATATGGATGGAGGTTCCTGACATTGTACAGGAGGCAGGGAGCAAGACCACCCCCAAGAAAGAAATGCAAAAAAGAAAAATGGCTGTCTGAGGAGGCCTTACAAATAGCTGTAAAAAGAAGAGAAGCAAAAAGCAAAGGAGAAAAGGAAAGATATACCCATTTGAATGCAGAGTTTCAAAGAATAGCAAGGAGAGATAAGAAAGCCTTCCTCAGGGATCAGTGCAAAGAATAGAGGATAACAATAGAATGGGAAAGACTATAGATCTCTTCAAAATAATTAGAGATACCAAGGGAAATGTTTCATGCAAAGATGGGCACAATAAAGGACAGAAATGGTATGGACCTAACAGAAGCAGAAGCTATTAAGAAGAGGTGGCAAGAATACACAGAAGAACTATACCAAAAAAATCTTCATGACCCAGATGATCATGATGGTGTCATCACTCAGCTAGAGGCAGACATCCTGGAATGCGAAGTCAAGTGGACCTTAAGAAGCATCACCATAAACAAAGCTAGTGGAGGATATGGAATTCTAGTTGAGCTATTTCAAATCCTAAAAGATGATGCTGTGAAAGTGCTGCACTCAACATGCCAGCAAATTTGGAAAACTCAGCAGTGGCCACAGCACTGGAAAAGGTCCGTTTTCATTCCAATCCCAAAGAAAGCCAATGCCAAAAAATGCTTAAACTACTGTACAATTGCACTTGTCTCACACAATAGTAAAGTAACGCTCACAATTCTCCAAGCCAGTCCTCAACAGTACATGACCATGAACTTCCAGATGTTCAAGTTGATTTTAGAAAAGACAGAGAAACCAGAGATCAAGTTGTCAACATCTGTTGGATTATCAAAAAAGCAAGAGAGTTCCGGAAAAACATCTATTTCTGCTTTACTGACTATGCCAAAGCCTTTGACTGTGTGGACCATAACAAACTGTGGAAAATTCTTTTTTTTTTTTTTTTAGAACATCTTAAATTTTTAAACTGTGGAAAATTCTTAAGAGTTGGGAATACCAGACCACCTGACCTGCTTTTTGAGAAATCTGTATTCAGGTCAGGAAGCAACAGTTAGAACTGGACATGGAACAACGGACTGGTTCCAAATAGGAAAAGGAGTGCATCAAGTATAGGAAAAGGTGTATATTGTCACCCTGCTTATTTAACTTATATGCAGTACATCATGAGGAACGGTGGGCTGGATGAAGCACAAGCTGGAATCAAGATTGCCTGGAGAAATATCAATAACCTCAGATATGCAGATGGCACCACCCTTATGGCTAAAGTGAAGAAGAACTAAAGAGCCTCTTGGTGAAAGTGAAAGAGGAGAATGAAAAAGTTGGCTTAAAACTCAACATTCTGAAAACTAAGATCACAGCATCTGGTCCCATCACTTCATGGCAAATAGATGGAGAAACAGTGGAAACAGTGACAGACTATTTTGGGAGGCTCCAAAATCACTGCAGATGGTGAAAGCAGCCATGAAATTAAAAGACACTTGCTCCTTGGGAGATAAGTTATGACCAACCTAGACAGCATATTAAAAAGCAGAGACATTACTTTGCCAACAAAGATCCATCTAGTCAAAGATATGGTTTTTCCAGTAGTCATGTATGGATGTGAGAGTTGGATTATAAAGAAAGCTGAATGCCAAAGAATTGGTGCTTTTGAACTGCAGTGTTGGAGAAAATCCTTGAGAGTCCCTTGGATTGCAAGGAGATCCTACCAGTCCTTCTGAAGGGAAATCAGTCCTGAATATTTATTGGAAGGACTGATGCTGAAGCTGAAACTCCAATACTTTGGCCACCTGATGCGAAGAACTGGCTCATTTGAAAAGACCCTGATGCTGGGAGGGATTGAACGTAGGAGGAGAAGGGGACGACAGAGGATGAATTGGTTGGATGGCATCACCTACTCAATGGACATGAGTTTGAGTAAACTCCGTGAGTTGTTGATGGACAGAGAGGCCTGGTGTGCTACAGTCCATGGGTCGCAAAGAGTCAGACATGACTGAGTGACTGAGCTGAACTGAAGAACACTATGTGCGTGTGTGCATGCCAAGTCACTTTAGTCATGTTCAACCCTGTGCGACTATAGGGACCATATCCCACCAGGCTCCTGTGTCCATGGCATTCTCCAGGGAAGGTCACTGGAGTGGGTTTCCATGTCCTCCTCCAGGGGATCTTCCCCTTCCAGGGATAGAAACAGTGTCTCTTATATCTCCTGCTTTGACAGGTGGGTTCTCTACCACTAGCGCCTCCTGGGAAGCCCCCCAGACACTACACATTTTACCATATTCTTAGCAAAATTTTAAATATATAATACAATATTGTGTTTTTTTTTGTCATCAATGTATCAACCTCACTTTATTTATTTATTTTTTAAATTTTATTTTATTTTTAAACTTTACAAATTGTATTAGTTTTGCCAAATATCAAAATGAATTGGTTAACTATAGATACTATGTGGTTCCCAAGATCTCCAGGATTTATTCATCTAGCATAACTAAAACTTTGTGTCCTGTGACTAATACTTTTCTGTTTTGTCCTTCTTCAGTCCTCTGGCAACCACTTTTCTACTGTTTCTATTAGTTTGACTACTTTAAACTTCTCATGTAAGTGGTATTCTGCAGTATTTGGTCTTCTGTGTCTAGCTTATTTCACTTAGTATAATGTCTTCCAGGTTTATCCATATTTTCACGAATGGAAGGATTTCCTTATTTTATAAAGCTAGGTAGTATTCCAGTGTAGGTATATACCACATTTTCTTTATCTTTTCATCTGTTTATAGACATTTAGGTTGTTTCTGTGTCTTAGCTATTACAAATAATGCTGTAATGAGGTTGCATGTCTTTTCATTAGTGATTTCACTTTGTTTCAATACACACCCACAAGTTTTACTGCTGGATCATATGGTAGTTCTATTTTTAATTTTTTGAGGAACCTCCATATTCTTTTCCAAAGTAGCTGTACCAATTTACATTCCCACTAACAATGCAGGGGGTTACCTTTTCTCCACACCCTTGCCAACACTTGTTATCTTTTGTCTTTTAAACAATACCCATTCTAAGAGGCATGAGGTGATATCTCATTGTGGTTTTGATTTCCATTGTTTCTGACGATTGGCCATGTTGAGCATCCATTTATATACCTATTGCCTCTGTCTGCCTTGTTTGCAGAAATGTCTGTTCTGTTCTTTTGTCCATTCATTTTCAAATCAGGTTATTTGCTTTTGCTATTGAATTGTAAGAATCTCTTACAATTTTTGGAATATTAACCCTTTAACAAATGCATAGGTTGCAATTTGATTGCATTCCATTCTACAGGTTGCCTTTTTATTTTATTGTTTTCTTTGCAATGCAGAAGCTTCTTAGTTTGATATAATCCCTCTTGTCTACTTTTGCTTTGGTTGCCTGTGCTTTTGGCAAGAAATCATTGAAGAAACACTTAAGGTTAACTTACCTCTGAATCCCTGGAATAAACTCAGTTTTGAGGCATTACCTTTTGTATATATTGCCAAATTTTATTTTGCTGTTATTTTGATTAATATCTTTGCATTTATACTTATGAAAGAAACCATTTCTTGTTTCCACTTTGGCTCATACAATGGAATTGTTGAGTAATCTCTCCTTTTTTACTCTGTGAAAGAATCTGCATGAAATTGGAATGATTTGTTCTTTGAATGTGCTGTAGAATTTTCCTAGAAAGTCATCTTGGTCTGGTGCTTTCTTTGAATGAGTGAATTTATAAATTTATAAAAGATTTGAGGGAGACAATTAATAAGTCTGGCTCTCTAGAAAATACACACTAAACATTATGCCCAACAAGTAAATGGGACACATTCTTCTTAGTGAACATGGAAATTTTTTAACATAGTTTCATGTTATATGCCAAAGAGTCAGACTCAACTGTCTTCAAGGAACTAGTAAAATTGAAAAGATTAATAAAGTAAATAATATCTAATATGATGAACATGTGCCAGCCCTTTGCTATAGAAATATCCTAATGTGATATTAGACTGTCTCTGTGTTTCTAACAACTTTGGCTTTATATTTTTTGAAGCTCTTTTGTAAAGTGGATACATGTTGAGAATTATTCCCTTTTCCTAGTGAGTTGAGATTTTATTTTTTATTTAATGACTTTTTATACCTAATAATCTCTGAATTAATTTTTTTATGTATATATTTCCATTCATGAATCACAAATGTTTATTTTCTATCACAGTTCTAATATCAAAGAGCTGGCTATACTGGATATAAAAATAAATCTTCACTTGTCAAATATCTGCTTATATTTGACAGCTTTTAAAAGTTGAATGCTCATTTTTATTCCACCTTTTATTTCTTTAAATAGTTCATACTACAGCACTTTACATCCTCCTGTCCCATCATTCACTCTAGCTACTGATGTCAAGATGCTTTCTTCCAAGTTTTGATCAACCTGGTGCTGGTGCAACCTCACAGTAACTCACTCCTTTTGAAAGTTGCATCAGCTTTCAATATTTTATTCTTTGTACTTTCAATGTCATGAAATAGCATCAAGATTTTTTTCAATGTGAAATTTTTGCCAGTCTTCACGTATCTCTTTCTTCTTTCTCCAGAATTTATCTAAGTCATGGCATAGGGTACCTACAAGAAGATGGTTAATTCCTGAGCCTGTGAGGAACTTCATGTCCAAGGGGGACTTCTGAGCTTGGGGACTGGGAGTGGATGGATAAATGTGTCCTCATCCTTAAGAAGGATAACTCAGGTAGGTCCCTAATCTATTAAGATTATTAAGATTAATGGCCTTATAAGAAGAGAAAGAGGAAGATCTCTCTCTCTCTCTCCTGTGTGCCAGCACACAGACAAGCATGGAAGCATACAACGAGATCACGGCCACCACCCAAGCAAGAAGAGATGCGTCAGAATGAAATCTACCCTGCCAGCACCTTGTTCTTAGACTTCTCAGCCTCCAGACCTGTGAAAAATAAATCTCTGCTTTTTAAAAAAAATCACCCGGTCTGTGGTATTTTATTATGCCATTCCAAGCTGAGTAAGACAAGGTGTTTTACTTCTTTGTTAAAAAAGAAAAATCATATCAAGGGTAGTTTAAACTCTGCTTGTCTTCTTCTTTTACATCACAGGACTTATGATACCCAGTCAGCATCTTTTCTTGCCTTGGAAAATTGTCATAGCCCTTTCTAAGTACAAATCACCTTCCAACATTTTATCCTTGAGTTTCAATGTCATGAAATATCTCCAAGAGCTCTTCTAATGTGAATACTTTTTCTGATGTCACTTCTTCTAGGACACCTTCATATTTTCATCACAATCCCTTTCCCTGTTTATGTTGATAAGTTTGCCTTCACTAAGTTCCTTTGACTGTACATCTAGATAGCTTAAAAGATGATATGTCCAATGATCCATGTAGGATCATTTGAATTCTACATCTGAACACTATTAGCTATCTGGCTTGACAATTTACTTATTTTAACTTTTTTTTGAGTTTTAATGTCTTTATTTGTAAAATAGAGTTCCTTGATAGCTGGAGCTAATAACAGCACTTACCATTGTTTTTGTTTCATTTCTTTTTTTTTTACTATCACTCATTAGGCATTCATACACCAGGTAGGATGCTAAAAGTGTTAATATGGTAATGATTAGGAAATGTTACATTTAATATTTCCTTTTCTTTATAGATGTTAGTGTTTTCCATGTTATTTGGTGAATGTATATTTCTTAATTGAAGTATATTTTATTTATAATATTGTGTTAGTTTTAGGTATACAACAAAGATATTCAGTTATGTATTTTCTTCAGATGATTCTCTATTATAGGTTATTATAAGATATGGAATATAGTTCCTTGTGCTATACAGTAAATCCTTACTGCTTATCTACTTTATATATAGTAGCTTGTATCTGTTAGTTCCAAGTTTCCAATTTATTCTTCTGCCCTTGCTTTCTCCTTCAGTAAGCATAGTTTGTTCTCTATGTATGTGAGTCTGTTTCTATTTTGTACAGTTGTTGTTTTTTTTTTTTAAGTTTCCATGTAAAAGTGATGTTATATAATATTTGTCTGATTTCACTAAATATACCATTTTCTAAGACCATACACATTGCTGCAAATAGTAGTATTTCACTCATTTTTATAGGATTTTTTTTTTACAGTCCCCCAAATGTGGCTTACATGTTTAAAAGATACTTGGCCCACACCAATTGCTATTTACCCATAAGATGAGAATATCATTCAGAAAAGTCATGACCTGTAAATGAATATGAACAGCCTCTTTTCATATGTCTTATTTTAAAGAATAAATAATTAGTGGTTAACTGTACATGAATCAATGTTTCTTGTGACATTTCCACTAGGGTTACTATAAATGAACCAATGCCTATAATCTAATCAAAATAATATCATTTAAAAATGACTATATCTTTGATTTATAAAGCCTCTTGCAGCACAATATTTAAACTAAGAAACTCCAACTTTTAAAATCCTGCCACCATTGTATTTGTAGAGTAATACTGTCTTCCAATAATTTATATTATTTTAACTTTTTCTTATCTATTTATAATTTACTGAGCAATTCACAAAAATGCTGCTGCTGCTGCTAAGTCACTTCAGTCGTGTCCGACTCTGTGCGACCCCATAGATGGCAGCCCCACCAGGCTCCACCGTCCCTGGGATTCTCCAGGCAAGAACCCTGGAGTGGGTTGCCATTTCCTTCTCCAATGCAGGAAAGTGAAAAGTGAAAAGGAAGTCGCTCAGTCGTGTCCCACTCTTCGCGACCCCATGGACTGCAGCCCACAAGGCTCCTCCGTCCATGGGATTTTCCAGGCAAGAGTGCTGGAGTCATAATTCCCTAATCAAAACTAATGAAAATGTAATTTGCCAAAAATCATATGCTCTCTAGAGATTTACTATTTTGATAAATAGCTTATTTTTTGAGATGCAAAAGGGGAACTTGCATGTATCCATAGGCTTCTTCTTTAACTTAAGCATGTGCTGAGAAAATGAAGCCACAGGTATTTCTTCTACATAGAATTGTCTTAGGATTGTAATGCAAAAAACTGCTTTGAAAAGACTATTTTCTAACTTTAATTAGGCCTTGATCATACTTGGAAAGAAAACTCCAATGGAAAAAGATGATTGTTATATTAAAATTTTGCTTTTTAAATGAATATACAGTGTGGGTTAGTCATTCCTAACAGTTTGATTAGGGAGATAAAAAAAATAACACAAACCATCTACCATCACTTTTAACTTAAATTTATAATTTTTCTGTGTTCTATTTTTATGAAGGTGAGTTTCAATATAATTCTGAAAAATAATATCTTCTCTCTAATAATATATATATGAAACTTCAACCTTACAGTATTTTAGGTAAGGTAACTATACTGGCTAAAAAAAAGTTAGTGAAAAAAGATGAAAACATGAATGGTCCATGACTGAAAATTTCTACTCCTGGGTACATTCACAACAGAAATGTGTGCATGTCCATAAAAGGTATGTATTTGAAAATTTTAATATTCAGACCAGCATTTTTTAATAGCCCCAAACTGGAAACTACTCAAATGTTCATGTCTCTGGAATGGTATATTCACTCATCAAAAATGAGGATGAATCATCTGAATATCATGCAGTCTCACAGATCAACTTGCCAATTCAGTGTTGAATAAATGTCAGAAAAACAAAAAGATATAGACCATTGATTCCATTGTATAAGCACAATGTAGGCAAAATTAATCTATCCTGTCAAAAGTCAGAATAGTGGTTATTCTGGAGGTTGGGGGAATCATATGTGGACAAAAGCATGAGGGGGCTTTAGTGGGCTTCTTTTTGAGTGCTGCTCACACAGGTGTATACAACTTGTGAAGATATATTTAACTGTACACTTCTATGTGCGTGTCTCTTTATAAATGCTTGTGACAAAATAATTTCATTTGCTTACTTCAATTTATACACTGTTTATGTTAATTTTAAACAGCTAAGTGTACTTAATAACAAGACTATCTTCTTACTTACAGAATATTCTTTACAAATGAACTAATGATACATTCGTAAAACATGATGCAAAATCTAGTTCTTCTACAAAATGGATGGACTAGTGTTTTTGTAGCATTACAGTAGTATTGTTGTAGTTATGCCACTTATTTTTCTGATAGGCTTAACTATATTAACATACCTGAAGAATGCAGAATAAATATTTTGTACCCCACTTCAAAAAGCATTTTATACAAACATTAAAATTTATTTCTCCAGAAAATACTATATAGCATAGTTAACTGAATTTACATATTACTGTGGATTAAGATCAGAACTTTGCTCTTAAAATTAAGAGTATGTAGAGTTGAAATTAGGGCTTCCCTGGAGGTTCAGACAGTAAAGAATCTGCCTGCAATGCAGGAGACACAGGTTCGAAATTACCCTTGAAAATTCTCCAACAATGTGACAGACCAAAGATTGCATTACAACTCACAACCCTGCAAGATGATTTTTTTCCCTCTAACCCTAATTTGATCATTTTTCCCTCTGATTGACTGTAAGATAAAGGAGCTATCTTACATTTAGAGCCATATTCCTAAAAGGAAACAAAAATATCAAAACCACATCCACCTAAGAGGCACCTGGAGCTGTAATAACCTGTGCTAAAGTAGGTTTGAAAGTGAAAGTGAAAGTCTCTCAGTTGTGCCCGACTCTTTGTGACCCATGGACTATACAGTCCATGGAATTCTCCAAGCCAGAATACTAGAATAGGTAGCCTTTCCCTTCCCCAGGGGATCTTCTAACCCAGGGAACGAACCCAGGTCTCCTGTATTGCAGGTGGATTCTTTACCAACTGAGCTATCAGGGAAACCAACAGTAGGTTTATAGCTCACAAATCAGGATTCCAGTAGGACACATATTTATTGGGTAAAATGGCTGGCTGGTTTATCCATAATATTTAAATCACTTTCTCTTTCATTCTCTCCCAATCCCCATATCTGGACCTTCAATGGCACATCCACAGTTGAAGTCACAAAAATTAATTCCAGATATGAAACTCCACTGGGCAAAGAAAAGGCCTGAATTTTATAGCCACACAGATCTAGATCAATGGTCTGGTCTGCTACTGTCAGTCAACTGATGAAACTTAGTTTATAATAAAGAAAGTGGAATGAGATCTTACATTATAGCAGTAAACCTGAGAGATAAATGTATATAAATTAACTCGTGAGTTGATAGCATCCAGCTTTCATGCACTGGAGAAGGAAATGGAAACCCACTCCAGTGTTCTTGCCTGGAGAATCCCAGGGACAGCGGAGCCTGGTGGGCTGCTGTCTATGTCGGACACAACTGAAGTGACTTAGCAGCAGTGGCAGCAGCAGCGTGTTAGGAGTTCTCAGTAAATTATAACTATTATTATTGTGGTAGAAAAATATGAAAACAAATAAAACAGATGGAATTACTATGACATATTCCTCCCAAAACATTAAAATTACTCTTTTTTTAAACTACTTGGAAAATTAAATTTTTAAATTTAAATATATTCCTTTTACCCAACTTAGGGTCCTTGCCATAAAGCTTCAAGACCATGTGGCAAAAGGGATTTCCTTTCCAGGACCCCTTCTCTTAGAAAATGGCTTTGAAGGCCCTCCATCATGAGACAGAGTCTACTTCTCAGCCCCTTGGATCTAGGCTGGCTTGTGGAGTGCTTGGCCAAGACAATGCAGTAAAGGAGGCATAAGGTCCATTCCATTCCAGACCTGGGCCTCAAGAGGTCACGTGAGCATCACGTTGTACTTTGCCTTGGTCATGGAGCAACCTCAGACTAGCCTGCAGGAGTTGGAAAGACAATGTGAGCCGTGGGCCAGTCAGCCCAGCTGATCCCAGACAGGCGTGAGAGCCCAAACTAATAAGCAGAGTCAATCTGCAGCTTTCATTATCATTCCCAAATGGCTACACACACATGAGGGGGACCAATCCACAACCAGGACAGTCCAGCAGAGTCATGAACCAAATAAATGCTTGCTACTTTAAGTTATCACATTTTAGGTGATTCTTTATTCAACTATACCTAACTGACACAGACTATGAATTTTTTTCATCAATTCTTTAAAATTTTCTTTTTCAACTACAACTTAGTATTCCTATCCATTATATAGTATGTTCAGACAGCCCGCAAGATTTCAATGACACATTCATACACACAGACCTAGAGGTGGTTTACAAAAGTGCCTCAACTTGCATTGGAACCTTCTACATTTCTTTTTCAATGGAACTCCTGTAGATTTACAGTGATAAAGCCAATGCTTAGACTCTAACAGTGATCTGGTCATTTTCCATCTATCACATTATAAAAAAGCTATTTAATCAGCATATGTACAAGAGATTTTTGTCAAGGTATTGGGCTAAGCACCTTACTATTGATGTATAATTAGGAGACATCTAATTGAAGAGATCAGCTTTAACATCAGCTTAGCCCCAGAATAGTTACAAAGGAGAAGTTACTTTTAATCTTGTTTTTAAATTTAAATAGGTACATAAAGTGAAAATTAAATTTGTCTTCTTCCCTGTGTCTCATTCTAAAGGCAATCTCATGCCAATTCCTATGCATCTTTTCAGAGATACTGAATGTTTGTATACATAATGTATTAATCTAGGCAACATAGATACATTTTAATGTGTATATATGCATTACATATATGTGTATATATACTTTACATGCATATATATTTATGTGTATACATGTAGACTTGCTCCCCTTCTTGCTTCTTTGCATTTTAGTTTATCTTAGAAATCACATCATATCAGTATAGACAGATTTTAAGGCAGAACCTTCAACAAGACAAGTCAAGAGATACAGATGTTAATGCTCTGGGGTGACTGTCATGACGAATCTGCCAGCATCTGGAAGACTGCTAAATACTTCAGATTTTTTACTCAACTTTCACATTTTTTATTCCTTTCACTGAAGAAAAAGACAGGGTATGATTGCCAGAAAGCTGGCCATCCCTGGATCAGGAAGATCCCTGAAGAAGGGAATGACAACCCACTCCAGTATTCTTGCCTGGAGAATTTCATGGACAAAGGAGCCTAGTGGACTCCAGTCCATGGGGTCACAAAGAGTCAGACATAACCGAGCGAATTATGTCTATAACCAGAAGCCAAGGCTTGACTAGTTCATCACCAGTTCATGGTTCATGAAGTATGTGCTTAAGATTCAGTCATGGGGCTGTGGATCTGAAAGGGACCTGAACTAGGCCAGTCCTTGGTTTTACACATGGAAAACTGGTGTTCCTAGAGATCATTCCTCCCCTTCCCTATAAATGAACATTTAATGAACTTATATTATGTGTTGAGCCCGGCACTGATTTTAATAAATAAATATTCAATAAAATCAGCCTCAAAGGCAAAACAGATTGAGTTTCAACTTGGATCAAGTTCTTTTAAGCATATAATTCTTGAAAAATATTTTATTGCTTTAATGATACTAGCAAGTCTTATGTTTTCTCAGAATGCTTATGTGAGAAATCAATCTATATCCTTAGATTTTTAAGGAAGGCAGCTGTGCTACTGAATGTCAAAATGGCTGATTTATAGACCGAAGCCTGGAAATAATTAGATCGTTCAGGAAGTGATTGTGCCGATACAAACTCTCAGTTCAAAGATCAAAAACCATGCCCACTCAGAAGCTAAGTTATACAGCTAAGGAATCTGCATCTTTCAGAGTGATGTTTGTGGGCTTAATGATTGCTCTTCTTGAAATTAGCTTTAAAAATAGTTTAATGCATCACAGGCACATCTAAATTCCCTTAAGCACCTAGGACAGAAAGAAAAAACAAAAACAAAACAGTGATACAATTCCAAAACTTTTGAAACAGTTTTGAGTCTGTATTATATATTGAAGGGCTTCCCCAGAGGCTCAGTGGTAAAGAATCCACCTGGAATGCAGGGGACTCGGGTTCGATACCTGGGTCAGGAAGATCCCCTGCAAGAGGAAATGGCAACCCACTCCAATATTCTTGTCTAAAAAACTTCATGAACATAAGAGCCTAGTGGGCTAAGTCCAAAGAGTTGCAAAGAGTGAGACACAGCTGAGCAACTAAGCACACACATTACATCATGAAGAAATACAGGTTATTTGGGGTTTTTATTTGTTGGTTTTCCTTTTGCCACCCACTTCAGATGATGCTAGCTAAGTCCTAAAGACATCAGGTCAATAAAGCAGTAAAAAGTTACTACAGTAAATTGAATCTGCAAGTCTTTCCTAAATAATCAGATTAAATTCTGGGTGTATAAAAATCTCAAAGTTAAAATCTGGGACAGATTTTTTTCAGCAGTGTTACAAGAACTAATGTGGGAGGAAGAGCAGGGAAGGTGAAAAAAGGGAGGGGAAGGAGGAAGAGGAGAGAAGAAAGAAAGAAGAAAGGATGGAGGAAGGCAGAAGGGAGCAGGATGAGGGTAGGAGTGGAAGAGGAGAGAGGAAGGAAGGAACAGAAAGAACCAACGTAACTTATTCCCCAGACTTCCTTCCATGAACAAGCAATTCTTATTTTAGAGAGAGACTTTTAGACTGCTCTGAAGACTAGAAAACATTCCTATCTGAACTTTAAATTGGAAGATGATTGTGTATGCTGGTTTTATCACAGATGAGGCAGCAAATTTTCTTAGAACATCAGCAAATGGGCTTCAGAGAATTGCATACTGAAGGCACAGTGACTGCTACAAAAATAAACAAATGCTTTTGGTTTATTTCTGATTAGATAAGAGCCTATAAAACACTCACCATTTCAAAAGAGAAATCTGATACAAAACTCCATCTGAGGAGACATTAACTTGAACATCCAGGGAGGTGGGGGTGGGCAAGAGTTCACACTATTTTTTCTCCTCTATTATTTTCTCTTCCTGATAATTTTGGGAATAACATCATGTCCTACATTCCTCCACTTACTGTTAATGCTCTGAACTTTCTGTTTCTGCCTGGCAGGGATCCATCAATCCACAGTCTTTCCACTATTAAATCTATTTCTCAATATAGGTCACTTGAGTCAAAATTACTCAGTTATGGATAAAATATAACCCTCCACTAGAGGGACATATTTTTATCTCAACATTCAAAGAGTTGCCTTCTTAATATTCCCCAGTGTTAATGGAGGTTATACTCATAACTCTTCTGAAAGAGACTATAATTTAGAAATCTACTCTCCCCTTGATAATTAGGCATAACTTCTATTAACATAAAATGAGAATTATGTGACTTAGAGCAGGCAAGATCAGATCCCTTACTTTAAAGTAATGGTAAAGGTTGTGCTTTCTCCGTATGGTGAAAGTCTTCTCTGAAAGCATGCCAGCATCTATGAACATGCCATTATTACCTCCGTAGCATTGCCTAGAGCCCAAACAATGAGAAAAAATATTAAAAGCAGCTCTATATCAAGTGTATATGAGAATCACTGAGAATCACCTCATTCTTTATTTTAGACAATGGCTTGCTGTATTTCCTAGTAAGGGAGATTCACTTTGCTATTATACAGCTGACCACAAGTGATAGATTCATTTTTAGAATAATTGTCTCATGGCAAATAGATGGGAAAACAGTGGCTGGCTTTCTTTTTCTGGGCTCCAAGGTTACTGCAGATGGTGATTGCAGCCATTAAATTAAAAGACTCTTACTCCTTGGAAGGAAAATTATGACCAACCTAGATAGCATATTAAAAAGCAAAGACATTACTTTGTTAACAAAGGTCCAGCTAGTCAAGGCTATGGTTTTTCCTGTGGTCATGTATGGATGTGAGAGTTGGACTATAAAGAAAGCTGAGTGCCGAAGAACTGATGCTTTTGAACTGTGGTGTTGGAGAAGACTCTTGAGAGTCCCTTGGACTGCAAGGAGATCCAACCAGTCCATCCTAAAGGAGATCAGTCCTGGGTGTTCATTGCAAGGACTGATGTTGAAGCTGAAACTCCAATACTTTGGCCACCTGATGCAAAGAGCTGCCTCATTTGAAAAGACCCTGATGCTGGGAAAGATCGAAGGCAGGAGGAGAAGGGAATGACAGAGGATGAGATGGTTGGATGGTATCACTGACTCAATGGACATGGGTTTGGGTGGACTCCAGGAGTTGGTGATGGACAGGGAGGCCTGGCGTGCTGTGGTTCATGGGGTTGCAAAGAGTCGGACACGACTAAACTACTGAACTGAACTGAACTGACAGCTATTTATAGAGGGACCTGGTGAAGCATTTACCCCAAATCCTAGTTTAAGTCACTATAAATTTGAAGTATTTTATACATTTAGCAACATAAAAATGCAAATTTGGCCATCAATCAGATGCTTAATGAAGACTATAACACTTAGTTCTGATCAAAAACTAAGTTTTTATAATATTGAAAAATACACTGCATACCCAAGTGGTATATTGTTGCTAGTACTTAGGAACTGTTACCTTTAAATCTTCATATTTTCCTGTTCATCTCTTAAATAATTGAAGACAAGTCTTATCCATATCATTTGTTTTAAAAATAACACTAACTAATACCTACCAATTGAGCTCATGGATATGTCAGACATCTTACAAGAATAGTTCATACAGATGGAGAAACTTTTTAACTCAATTCATATACGAAATTCAACTGAGGATGGAGGATTGGGGTAAATAAGACCCAAAACAGAATTCAGAGGCACTAAGATGTGTAAAATAAGTCAGCTGCTACAGTTTTTCCAGTAGTCATGTGAGAGTTGGACCATAAGGAAAGCTGAGTGCCGAAGAATTGACACTTTTGAACTGTGGTGTTGGAGAAGACTCTTGAGAGTCCCTTGGAATGGAAAGAGATCAAACCAGTCAATCCTAAAAGAAATCAGTCCTGAATATTCATTGGAAGGACTGATGCTGAAGCTGAAGCTCCAATACTTTGGCCACCTCACACGAAGAATTAACTCGTTGGGAAAGACCCTGATGCTAGGAAAGATTGAAAGCAGAAGGAGAAGGGGAAGACAGAGGATCAGATGGTTGGATGGCATCACTGACTTGATGCACATGAGTTTGAGTGAGCTCCAGGAGTTGGTGATGGACAGGGAAGCCTGGCATGCTACAGTCCATGGGGTTGCAAAGAGTCGGACATGACTGAGCAACTGAACTGATCTCAACTGATGTATTTTACTCCTAAGAAAGCATACTCACTAATGACTTACTCTTATTTTATACATACTTTGAACAGTTTTAGTTTTTTCATTTCCCTGTATAATAGCTATTGTAAAAAACAAATGAGAAAGGGAAGGGGAGCTGGTAAGACACACATTGAGCAAGAAGTGGTGTCTAACACTTAGGGAAAGAAGAGAAAATAATACAGCATCTGATATAAGTGTTCAAAAGTCTAGCTCTCATGGACCAGGAAGGACATCTCATGACAACACTGCTGTCCACAGAGTTCAATAAGAGCAAACAGATAACCCTAAGGTATCTTACATAAAACACAATATTCTGTTCAAAATACTGTTGAAATTGGCAGAGACAGCTATAATTCATTGTAGAAAGGCTTCATTTTATGGCTAAGTTTTTTTGTTATTTGTTATTGTTTGGTTATTGTTACTAGGGTTTTACTCATAGAAGAGAGAACTATAATCAGCAAGCAAGTCACCTATGAGGACTCGGACTTCTAATATAATAGGGTCAACAAGGTTATTGTGTTTGCTCGGATCATGAACTATCAGGAATCTATTTCATTCAACCCATATTGAGCCCCTATCCCCAGGCAAGATAACTGCTGTGGAAGATGAGTTGGGAAAGAATGACATTATTAAAAATACTGGTTAAAATTTCTCTTCCATTCAGCTTAATTCATTAATCCAGTCACTAATCACAATGGCTGTTATAAAACTTTTAAACCTATTCTATCAAAATACAGCATTAACAAGGAAAATGGATTACGATGATGATAAATACTTATCTAGCACTAGGTAAGTTACAGGCTCTGATTGGTGCCCTCTACATATTACTTCATTCAGTCCTTATAGTCCTTCTTGAAAAAATGGGGGCAATTATCACTCTTAATCTAAAGATGAGGAAATGGAAAGATTAGGAAATTTTATCAGGATCTCATAGACAATAAGTAGCAGAATCAGATTTTAAATGCCAAAGTTTCTTACAGGAAGGAGATAATCCCTATATCCATGAAGAAGGATTTTTAAAGAGAATTAATGAACTATTTTAAGTATCATAGTGCCAATTATCCCTGATATGGAACTATCAAATGGTATAATGCCCCCAAATTTGTCATAGTTTGTTCCAAAGGATTTGCATTGCCTAGAACCAGTTCAAATGCAAACTGCCTCAATGGGCCTGAATGTCACAAATATCAGATATCCTTATACGCAATGGTCCAAGAATATTTTCTGTTTAATTTGATTTATCATGCAGTATTCAGATTTAACCAACAATAATGGATAATGATAATTAAAGTTTCAAATACAATGAAAACTACAAACCATAAGAAATGAAAACAAATAATAAATGTTGGAGAGGGTGTGGAGAAAAAAGAACCGTCCTATATTGCTGGTGGGAATGTAAACTGGTACAGCCACTATGAAGAACAGTATAGAGGTTCCTTAAGAAACTAAATATGGAGCTACCATATGATCCTGAAATTCTACTCCTGGGCATATATCAGAGAAAGCCATAATTTGAAAAGATATATGCACTCCAGTGTTCATAGTGGCACCATTTACAATAGCCAAGATATGAAAGCAACCTAAATGTTCATCCACAATGAGGGGATAAAGAGATATATATGCTTCCCTGGTGGTTCAATGGTAAAGAATTTGCCTGCAATGCAGGAGACCTGTGTTTGACCCCTGGGTCAGGAAGATGACCTGAAGGAGGGTATGGCAACCCACTCTAGTACTCTTGCCTAGAGAATCCCATGGACAGAGGAACCTGGCAGGCTCCAGCGCATAGGGTTGCACAGAGTTAGATATGACTGAAGCAGCTAAGCAGTATATCATGGCATATTACTCAGTCATAAAACCATAAAAAGAAGGAAATAATGCCATCTACAGCAACACGGAATGACCCAGAGATTATCACCCTAAGTAAGCCAGACAGATAAAGACAAATATCATATGATATTACTTATATGTGTAATCTTAAAAAAAAAATGATACAAATGAACTTATTTACAAAACAGAAACAGACTCACAGACAGAAAACAAACTTATGGCTACCAAAGGAGGAAGGTGGGGGAAGGAATAAATTAGGAGTTTAGAAGTTAGCATATACACATTACTATATATAAAATAGACAACCAAGTATCTACTGTATAGCACAGTGAATTATATTCAATATTTTGTAATAACCCACAAGGAAAGAGAATATGTACACACACATACACATATACATGGCATCACTGAGATTGCTTTATGGCCCTGCATTTGGTGTGTCTTGGTGAATGCTATTTATTCTATCAATTACGAAGGGGACTACTGAAACTTTCAACTATACTTGCTACTATTCCATCTATCCTTCCACCCATCTATCCATCTATTCATTGGATATAATATGTAGTGTTAAGATCACAAGCTCTGGAACATGATTTTGTTAGTTCAAAATCAAATTCCAGAACGAAATTTATGTAATCTTGAATAAGTTACTTGGCTTTATGAAACCCAATTTTCCTTGCCTTTAAAATAAGTGTACTAGTTTGCATTCCTACCAACAGTGTAAGAGGGTTCCCTTTTCTCTGCATCCTCTCCAGCATTTATTGTTTGTAGACTTTTTGATTGGAGAAGGCAATGGCACCCACTCCAGTACTCTTGCCTGGAAAATCCCATGGACAGAGGAGCCTGGTAGGCTGCAGTTCATGGGGTCGCTAAGAGTCGGACATGACTAAGCGACTTCACTTTTCACTTTCATGAATTGGAGAAGGAAATGGCAACCCACTCCAGTGTTCTTGCCTGGAGAATCTCAGAGACGGGGGGAGCCTAGTAGGCTGCCATCTATGGTGTCGCACAGAGTCCGACATGACTGAAGCGACTTAGCAGCAGCAGCAGCAGACTTTTTGATAGCAGCCATTCTGTCCAGTGTGAGATGGTACTTCATTGTGGTTTTGCTTTGCATTTCTCTGATAATGAATGATGTTGAGCATCTTTTCATGTGTTTGTGAGCCATCTGTATGTCTTCATTGGAGAAATGTCTGTTTAGTTCTTTGGCACATTTTTTGGTTGGAATTGAGTGCATGAGCTGCTTGTATATTTTTGAGATTAATTCTTTGCCAGTTGCTTCATTTGCTATTATTTTCTCCCATTCTGAAGGCTGTCTTTTCACCTTGCTTATAGTTTTCTTCATTTTGCAAAAGCTTTTAAATTTAATTAGGTCCCATTTGTTTATTTTTGCTTTTTTTCCATTACTCTGGGAGGTGGGTCATAGAGGATCCTGCTGTGATTTATGTCAGAGAGTGTTTTACCTGTATTTTCTTCTAGGAGTTTTATAGTTTCTGGTCTTACATTTAGATCTTTAATCCATTTTGCGTTTATTTTTGTGTATGGTGTTACAAAGTGTTCTAGTTTCATTCTTTTACAAGTGGTTGACCAGTACAGCCACTATGGAGAACAGTGTGGAGATTCCTTAAAAAACTGGAAATAGAACTGCCATACAGCCCAGCAATCCCACTGCTGGGCATGCACACTGAGGAAACCAGAATTGAAAGAGACTTGTGTACCCCCATGTTCTTTGCTGCACTGTTTACAATAGTTAGGACATGGAAGCAACTTAGATGTCCATCGGCAGATGAATGCATAAGAAAGCTGTGGTACATATACACAATGGAATATTATTCAGGTATTAAAAAGAATGCATTTGAATCAGTTCTAAGTAGGTGGATGAAACTGGAGCCCATTATACAGAGTGAAGTAAGTCTGAAAGAAAAACACCAGTATAGTATATTAACACATATATATGGAATTTAGAAAGATAGTAACGATGACCCTACATGCAAGACAGCAAAAGAAACACAGATGTAAAGAACAAACTTTTGGACTCTGTGGGAGAAGGCGAGGGTGCGGTGATTTGAGAGAAGAGCATTGAAACAAGTATATTACCATATGTGAAATATATCACCAGTCCAGGTCCAATGAATGAGACAGGGTACTCCAGGCCAGTGCTCTGGGACCACCCTGAGGGATGGGATGGGGAGGGAGGTGAGAGGGGGGTTCAGTATGGGGGACACATTTACACCCATGGTTTATTCATGTCAATGTATGGCAAAAACTACTATAATATTGTAAAGTAATTAGCCTCCAATTAAAATAAATTAATTAACTTACAAAAAATAAGTGTAATAATAATATATAGCTTATAAAGTTATTTTGAGAACTAAATGTATATGAATGTTTTACCATGGTCTTCCCTGGTGACTCAGTGGTAAAGAATCTGCCTTGCTAAGAAGGAGACACTTGTTCAGTCCTTGGATTGGGAAGATCCCCTGGAGGTGGAAATGGCAACCCACTCTAATATTCTTGCCTGGAAAATCCCATGGACAGAGGAACCTGGTGGACTACACTCCATGTGGTCACAAAGAGTCAGACACAACTTAACGGCTAAGCAACAAAAACATAATCTATAATTGCTTTATCTTCCTGTTGCATTGATCTTTTTTGAATCAAATATCTCTCCTTGTCTCTATTAATCCTTGTCTTAAAGTCTGATTTATATGATATTAATATATCCATCCCCTTTTTCTTATGCTTATTTTTCAAATACTGCACTATTTACCATCATTTTCCTTTAATTTATTTGTATACCCTATATATCTCTTATTGAAAGAAAACAGTTGAATCTTTTTTCTTTAATCCAAGTTTTGCCTTTTAATTAGAATAGGTCATCTATTTATAGCAATGTGATTTTTGTACAGCAATATTTTAATCTGCCATTGCAGTATGTATTTCCTGGTTGTCTCTTCTCCTTTTTGTTCATCTCTCCTTTGGTTTTCTGAAAATATTTTTGTAAGTCATTTTAATCCCTATTAACTTTTGACTATATTTATTACATTATTTTTATTAGGTGCTTAAGAATAACAAGATACATTGTTAATTCATGACAATCTACTTTTGCCTGACACTGAATTATGACTTTGTTTAAAATACCAAAATCTTGAAACATTATAATTCCATTTACCCATTCTCATTTGTTCTTTTATTGTCATATATACTAATATACCTTAAGCATTCTACACTGCCTTTTTTAAAAAATTTAAGTGACAAATTATTTGTATAATCTTTTATATTTCACCATATATGTACATTTTCCAGTGCTTCTCATTTCTTTCTGAACATCACCGCTACTGTTTGGTGTCAGTTCCCTTGAACCCAAAGGTATTTCTTTAATATTTCTTGATATGCTAGTCTGCTAGCATTGTGTTTTGTAAATTTTCATCAGAAACTTCTATCTTATTTTCATATTTATAGAATACCTGTAGGAACTCTAGATTTCTTGACAGCCAGGGTTTTTTTGTTGTCATTGTTGTTTGGTTGGTTTTGTTTGTTTACTTATTCTTTTTTTTGAATATGTAAGTCCAGTGTTTTCTTGCCCACATCAATTCTGGTGATAAGTCAGTTGTTGATCATATTGTTAGTTCTCTGCATGTTATGAGTCTTTCAACATTTTCTATCTTTTGTTTTCAGATGTTCTACTATGGTATATTGAGATTGAACTATGGGGGGTATGTGTGTGTCTGTTTAAGTGAACTTCACTGAACTTCTTGGATTTCTAAGTTAATGGACTTTCTTTTGCACATTTAAGAAGATTTGACCAATCTGTCTTCAGTTTTTTTCCCCCTTTTCTCTCTCATTTTGTCATGTCTGACTCCATCTGCACATATAGTAGACTGTTAAATATTACTCCACAGTCCTCTACAGTTTTTTCACTTTTGCTAAATATTTTTCCCCCTGTTGTCCAGAGTGGGCAATTCTACTGATACTTTAATTTCACTGACTTTTTTTTCTTTTGCTATTTCAAATTTTCTTTTGAGTTCATAGAGTGAGGTGTTTATACCCAGTTAATACTTTATAGTTCTAAAATTTTCTTTTGCTTTTTTCTTTTAGCTTACATCTGTTAAAATTTCCTATCTGTTTACTCATTAATATTATATTTTCCTTTAATTATTTAACTGTATATTAAATTGACTATTTGAAACCTTTGCTCAATACATTGTCAGGGCCCACTCAATTTCACTTTCTATTGACTGTCACTGGTAGTTTGGCAAAGAAGCACTTTCCTGCTTTGCATATCTAGTAATTCTTGCTTTGAAACTGTATCCTGTAGATTATACTTTGTAGTGATTCTGGGATAGTCTGAGGATGATTGGGTTGTTTGTTTTATTATTTGTTCTAAAGGCAATTTTCTTGCCCAAAATCAAACTGTGAAACAGTCCTCCCTGCAATGTGCAGCAGCTGGTGTTTGATCAATTTTCTTTGGCTTCCAGCTGCTGCTTATTTGGCTCGACCCCTCGGGGTCTCTCTGTGCCTGCATAGTTTGGCTGTCAGCAAAAATTTGGGTCTATTTTACATTTAGATTTTAGGGTTCACTCTCAATGGTTATTTTGTTTCTGGGGGGGTTCTCTAAATTTCCAGATGTTTTTCCAGTCCGAACTTCATGCTTCTGATATTTAAGATAAAGAAGCATTCTCCTTTCTGCTGCTTAAGTTGTGTGTGATTTGGAGAACACACTCAGTCAAAAACACAGCAAACTCAAAAACCTTAACACCAGATAGTTTTGAATTTTAGTGGCAGCTGATTCTCTAGTTTCTACTTCACTTTTTTACCCCCTGGGGTCTCTTAATTCCAAGCATGTGTAGTTTTGTGATCAATTAGGAATTTGAGTAGAGTTTATACTTAGATTTTGGACTTAAGCACCTTTGACGCTTTACACTTTTGAAAGTTCTTCTTTGAAGCTCAGACATTTCTGTGCTCTGATCTATCATCCAATAAGGAAGTTGGGGCAGTTTTTATTGAGATAATTATGAAGTTGTAAGGAATAATTAAGAGAAATTCCAGGTATACTTTACTCAATTTTTCCAATAAGAACATTTTGGAAAATTGCAATGCAGTATCACAGCCATCGTATTGACATTGATATAATACATCTATCTTCTCCACATTGCCCAGTTTCACTTGTGTTTGTGTGTGAATGTGTCTTATTCTATTAAATTTTATCACTTGTGCACCCACCACCACAGTCAAGATACTCGACAGTTTCATCATCACAAGGATCCCATGAACTGCCCTTTAAAGACTACATCTACCTCCCTTCCACCTCATCCTTCCTTAACACCTGGAAACAACTTGTCTGTATTCCATTTCTAGAATATTGTCATTTCAAAATATTATCTGAAGGGAATCAAACATTATGTAATTCTCTTGGATTTACTTTTTTTCACTCAGCATAATTCCCCAGAGATTCATCAAAGCTGTGGGCTATATCAACAGCTACTTTCTTTTTATTGTTGAGTAGTATTCCATAGAATGAATATATACACATTTTCTTTAGTCTTTACCTGTTTGAGGGATATCTGACATATTTCCAGTTTTGGATCAAGCTACTATAAACATTTGTATATAGTTTGCTATTTTTGTGGATGTGAACACAGGTTTTCATTTCTCTGGGACAAATGCCTAAGAGAATAATCACTGTATCATTTGGCAACTGCAGGTTTAGTTTAAAAAAAAACAACTGCAAGCTCTTTTCCAGGGTTACTGTACCATTTCTCATTCCCTTCAGCATGAGTGATCAAGTTTATCCATCCCCTCATCAACACTCTTATTTTAGCCATTCTAATAAGTATACAGTGATATCCCATTGTGCTTTTAAAGTGTATTTTGCTCTAGACTTATACCTAGGGTATATAGACAACCTTAACAATGAATTAGAAAACCAGAAAAGATATGAAAAGACAAATCACAAAAGAGGATATACAGATGGCAAATTCTAGACATGAATCTTTTAAAACTATTTTCTTCAAGAGGAATTACCTGACACCTTCATGTCCCCCTGGTGGCTCAAACGGTTTAAAAAAAAAAAAATTGATCTGCAATGCAGGAGACATAGATTCAATCCCTGGGTTGGGAAGATCCCGTGGAGAAGGGAATGGCTACCCACTCCAAGAGGAGTGGAGAGCAGGAGGAGAATGGGGCAACAGAGGATGACATGGTTGGATGACATCATTGACTCTATAGACATGAGTGTGACCAAACTCTAGGAGATAGTGAAGGACCGGGAAGCCTGGCATGCTGCAGTCCATGGAGTCTTAAAGAGTCAGACATGACTGAGCCACTGAATAACAACAACAACCAGTATTCTTGCCTAGGAGAATTCCATGGACAGAGGAATCTGGAGAGCTACAGTCCATGTAGTCACAAAGAGTCAGACATGACTGAGCAACTGAGAGTTTCACTCTCACACTTTGATATCACCACCACTGTATTGCAATTACATAGAAAAACATGTATAGCAAAAGTATAATACAGAATTTCATTTCATATTTGAACATAGCACTGTATGAAACAAAAACAGGCTCTGTGTATATAAAAGACTAAAACGTATCAAAAGATATGATGATTATCTTTGATGATACAAAACTTGAGTACTTTTTGACTACATTTCACTAGTGGGTGGTTAGAAAGTTATCCTCTATAGTTACTAAATTATTTCACATTTTTATTAGCTTACAATGTGGTCTTGATCAAAATGTTTCTCAAAAAGGTTAATAGAAATTCCAACTTGAATATGGTCACAGAAATTTCTTCCTATTCCTGAACTCAACTTTGAAAAGGTAGTTCAGTTCAGTTCAGTTTAGTTGCTCAGTCATGTCCGATTCTGCAACCCCATGGACTGCAGCATGCCAGGCCTCCCTGTCCATCACCAACTCACGGAGTCTACTGAAACTCATCTGCATTGAGGTGGTGATGCCATTCAACCATCTAATCCTCTGTCATCCCCTTCTCCTGCCTTCAATCTTTCCCAGCATCAGCTTTTTTTCCAATGAGTCAGCTCCTCACATTAGGTGGACAAAGTATTGGAGTTTCAGCTTCAACATCAGTCCTTCCAATGAACATTCAGGACTGATTTTCATTAGGATGGACTGGTTGGATCTCCTTGCAGTCCAAGGGACTCTTAAGAGTCTTCTCCAACATTATAGTTCAAAAACATCAATTTTTTGGCACTCAGCTTTCTTTATAGTCCAACTCTCACATCCATACATGACCACTGGAAAAACCATAGCCTTGATTAGACAGATGGCAAAGTAATGTCTCTACTTTTTAATATGCTGTCTAGGTTGGTCATAACTTTTCTTCCAAGGAATAAGTGTCTTTTAATTTCATGGTTGTAATCACCATCTGCAGTGATTCTGGAGCCCCCCAAAATAAACTCTGTGACTGTTTCCACTGTTTCCCCATCTATTTGCCATGAAGTGATGGGACAGATGCCATGATCTTCGTTTTCTGAATGTTGAGCTTTAACCCAACTTTTTCACTCTCTTCTTTCACTTTCATCAAGAGGCTCTTTAGTTTTCACTTTCTGCCATAAGGTTGGTGTCATCTGCATAGCTGAGGTTATTGGTATTTCTCCCGGATATCTTGATTCCAGCTTGTGCTTCATCCAGCCCAGCGTTTCTCATGATGCAATCTGCATAGAAGTTAAATAAGCAGGGTGACAATAAATAAGCAGGGTAACAGCAGCCTTGACATACTCCTTTTCCTATTGGAACCAGTCTGTTGTTCCATGTCCAGTTCTAACTTGCTTCATGACTGCATACAGATTTCTCAAGAGGCAGGTCAGGTGGTCTGGTATTCCCAACTCTTGAAGAATTTTCCACAGTTTATTGTAATCCACACAGTCAAAGGCTTTGGCATAGTCAAGAAAGCAGAAATAGATGTTTTTCTGGAACTCTCCAGCATTTTCAATGATCCAGTGGATGTTGGCAATTTGATCTCTGGTTCCTCTGCCTTTTCTAAAACCAGCTTGAACATCTGGAAGCTCACGGTTCACATATTGTTGAATCCTGGCTTGGAGAATTTTGAGCATCACTTTACTAGCATGTGAGATGAGCGCAATTGTGCAGTAGTTCGAGTATTCTTTGGCATTGACTTTCTTTGGAAATGGAATGAAAACAGATCTTTTCCAGTCCTGTGGCCACTGCTGAGTTTTCCAAATTTGCTGGCATATTGAATGCAGCACATTCACAGCATCATCTTTTAGGATTTGAAATAGCTCAACTGGAATTCCATCACTTCCACTAGCTTTGTTTGTAGTGACGCTTCCTAAGGCCCACTTGACTTCACATTCCAATATGTCTGTCTCTAGGTAAGTGATCACACCATCGTGATTATCTGGATCATGAAAATGTTTTTTGTATAGTTCTTCGGTGTATTCTTGCCACCTCTTCTTAATATCTTCTGCTTCTGTTAGGTCCCTACCATTTCTATCCTTTATTGAGCCCATCTTTGCATGAAATGTTGCCTTGGCATCTCTAATTTTCTTGAAGAGATCGCTAGTCTTTCCCATTCTATTGTTTTCCTCTATTTCTTTGCATTGATCGCTGAGGAGGCTTTCTTATCTCTTCTTGCTATTCTTTGGAACTCTGCCTTCAAATGGGTGTATCTTTCCCTTTCTCCTTTGCTTTTTCCTTCCCTTCTTTTCACAGCTATTTGTAAGGCCTCCTCAGATAGCCATTTTGCCTTTTTGCATTTCTTTTTCTTGGGGATGGTTTTGATCCCTGTCTCCTGTATAGTGTCACAAACCTCTGTCCATAGTTCATCAGGCACTCTGTCTATCAGATCTAATCCCATAAATTTATTTCTCACCTCCACTGTATAATCGTTAGGGATTTTATTTAGGTCATACCTGAATGGTCTAGTGGTTTTTCCTACTTTTTTCAATATAAGTCTGAATTTGGCAATAAGGAGTTCATGATCTGAGCCACAGTTAGCTCCCAGTTTTGGTTTTGCTGACTGTATAGTGCTTCTCCCTCTTTAGTTGCAAAGAATATAATCAATCTGATTTCAGTGTTGACCATTTGGTGATGTCCATGTGTAAAGTGTTCTCTTGTGTTGTGAAGAGGCTGTTTACTATGACCAGTGCATTCTCTTGGCAAAACTCTATTAGCCTTTGCCCTGCTGTATACTGTCACCCTGCTTATTTAATTTATACGCAGAGTACATCATGAGAAACGCTGGGCTGGAAGAAGCACAAGCTGGAATCAAGATTGCCGGGAGAAATATCAATGACCTCAGATATGCAGATGACACCATCCTTATGGCAAAAGCCTCTTGATGAAAGTGAAAGTGGAGAGTGAAAAAGTTGGCTTAAAGCTCAACATTCAGAAAACAAAGATCATGGCATCCGTCCCATCACTTCATGGCAAATAGATGGGGAAACAGTGGAAATAGTGTCAGACTTTATTTTTGGGGGCTCCAAAATCACTGCAGATGGCGACTGCAGCCATGAAATTAAAAGACACTTACTGCTTGGAAGGAAAGTTATGACCAACCTAGATAGCATATTGAAAAGACATTACTTTGCCAACAAAGGTCCGTCTAGTCCAGGCTATGGTTTTTCCAGTGGTCATGTATGGATGTGAGAGTTGGACTGTGAAGAAAGCTGAGCACTGAAGAATTGATGCTTTTGAACTGTGGTGTTGGAGAAGACTCTTGAGAGTCCCTTGGACTGCAAGGAGATCCAGCCAGTCCATTCTGAAGGAGATCAGCCTGGGATTTCTTTGGAAGGAATGATGCTAAAGCTGAAACTCCAGCACTTTGGCCACCTCATGAGAAGGGTTGACTCATTGGAAAAGACTCTGATGCTGGGAGGGATTGGGGGCAGGAGGAGAAGGGACGACAGAGGATGAGATGGCTGGATAGCATCACTGACTCGATGGACGTGAGTCTAGTGAACTCCGGGAGTTGGTGATGGACAGGGAGGCCTGGCGTGCTGCGATTCATGGGGTCGCAAAGAGTCGGACACGACTGAGTGACTGAACTGAACTGAACTGAACTGCTTCATTCTGTACTCCAAGACCAAATTTGCCTGTTACTCCAGGTGTTTCTTGGCTTCCTACTGTTGCATTCTATAATGAAAAGGACATCTTTTTTGGGTGTTAGTTCTAGAAGGTCTTGTAGGTCTTCATAGAACCGTTCAACTTCAGCTTGTTCAGCATTACTGCTCAGGGCATAGACTTGGATTACCATGATATTGAATAGTTTGCCTTGAAAACAAACAGAGAAAAGGTAGTGCATTTCTCTAAACCTCTCAAAACGATAAGTAATTTCAGATTGGAGAACATATAGCTTTTCTATTATTAAGTAAGTGTTTGGATAATGCTTCCTGATATATTTCATAGTATCATTCATACAAATAATATGCACATCACCTATTATTAACTATAGTAGCATCTCATGAATAATTTGTGCAATTTTTATCATTTTTTAAAATAAAGACTTTAAGAATAGCTTTCTAAAATATTGCAACTAGTATGAAATCAATTAAGGTGAAACACATCTAAGGAATATTATCCAAATGTAAGATATTTTTTGAGTTGAACATTTTTTAAAGTAGCTTCATAATGATAAATAAAAATTAAGTAATGAACTGTGATTCTGTGAACATTTAGGCAAAGTCTCTTAGAATAAGCTGGGCCCTGGGCAACTCTTTCTAATTTGCTAAAGATGATACACTCAAGTTACAGTAAGTCAATTAGAATTTCCTGTAAATGCAGTGAACATTCTGGATCTGCTTAGACAAATCTGCATAATCCATTTAAAATCTATTTTGGTTCATTTCCCCCCCAGGACTAACAAAAAAATTTGTCTTCCCCCCAAATCAGTAAATCCTGCATATTAAATTCAGTCTTTTAGGCTCAATTATTATACACAACATACCAGAAAGTTCTGCTTTTAAATTTATAAAAATTTATAAACACCTATAATTAAAGAGAAGTAAAAATGATTTATTAGATAATCAAGCCATTCCTATGCCCAGATTGCAAAAATCTGAAATCCCTAGGTAGAATGCATAAACCTTTCATCTTCACCATAAGGCCATTAACATTTAAAAATTGGCAAGGTTGGCATTTCCTGTAGTAAATAACTTCTTATAATGCTACCATCCACACATCAATGCCAGTGGCTCATGTTCTAACCTGACCTGCCTGCTTATTGAAATCGTTGAATATTACTTTTAAGATTGTTCTTTTTGTCTGGAATAGAAGTTGGAGGAAAATCCTTAGAGTACAATATTAATACTGTGCTGATGATTAGTGTAGCTTTAAGAGCCCATAAATTAGAAGTTCAAGTCATGAATACTGCAAACACTCCTCCAACACAAAAACTACTAAAAACTCAGAGGGCCATAATGAGAGAGTTGAGAAGGGGTAGTTTTTAAAATGTATATATTATTCATTTCTCTCTTTTTTTTTTAATAACAAATGACTATGCAAAGGAAATAAGCTGTCAAAGAAAAGTTACAGTAAAGTAATCATGGAGCTGGGACTAAATCAGGAACAAGAAAAACATTTATTAGTACTAAAAAGTTTGCCCGCAACAGATAGAGCAGTGGCCAGAATGTGGGAGCTCTGGCTTGCTTCCTCAGTTCCTGGGGGATGTCAAGCATTTAACTTGCTGCTTCTAGAAAACATTCTAAGTTATTTGTCGACAGGAGTGAAAATTGGCAATAAAGTTATACTGATATTAGATACCTCAAACAGTTCTTCAAAAATTTCTCAGCAGCCAATAGTCTCAATTTACTTCATCTAGTAAAACTGTTAGTTTCTGCATTAGGGACCTTATTTTCATTTGAAAACATCTCCTTTGGTATTAAGCATGTATGATGATTTTATGCCTGAGAACTTTTTCCTCTTGATGCCATCTCCATTTAGGAAAATATGGTTGAACAGGTACATGTCATACTTTAGGAGAAATACCCAGCTGGCTGATTAGAATATAGTAGGTACGAGTAGGATGCATTGGTCTTTTCATCTTTTTCAGCGACACATTTTGCAGGGACAGAGTCAAAAGGTTGGGGATTTGTGCAAGCTCACTTCCAGTGTACTGAACTCTGCCTATAAACATTCCCATTTATCCTCAGCAGGGATGCCCACTGACCTAATGCTTGCATCCTGTTACACACTTCTCTAAGACACTCCAAACACAGATGGATAGTCTTTAAGCTCATTCCTTCACTTTCACCCCACAGGCACAGTGACCTTATAGGCTTGCTGCCAGTGACTGCCCTGTTAAGATGAAATCTGTCACTTTTGCAATAATGTTCAGATGGCCTATAAACTCCTCATTTATGTTTTTTAAGTTAAAAGTCAAAATTAAGAATTATCTGTTTCCAATCACGGTTGGTGTGCTGTGCTTAGTTGCTCAATCATGTCAGACTCTTTGCAACTCCATGGACTATAGCCCGCCAAACTGCTCTCCCCATGGGAATTCTCCAGGCAAGAATACTGGAGTGGGTTGCCATGCTCTCCTCCAGGGGATCTTTGCAACCCAGGGATTGAACCCAGGTCTCCCACCTCTTTACTGTCTGAGCCACCAGGGAAGCCCATGGTTGGTAGGACATAATTTTTAAAAATGCATTCCCTCACTATGGAGGGGTATTTAATCTTAGGGAAGCAAGACTGAGAGAAAGAGTGAATTCAAGCAAAAAGGAAAGGCAACCAAGACCAGATGGTGAATCATTAAGATGGCCTTGGCTTCCCAGAAGAACACAGAGCAGTCACCCAGTCCCTCATAAGCCATAGTGGATGGCTATCAATAAGAACAGCCCATCAAGGGCAACAGTAGCAACACTTCATCTGCTGGTTCATTTCCCTCTCCTGTCACTTACTGGCCAAAGTTCTCCCCATGCGCTATTATCTTCCTGCATATTTGGGTTACAGTACAAAGCCCTTCCTGGAAGCTACTGGGAAAGCCAGAGCTCTGTGGGTCCAGACCTGAGGCTGGAACTGCTGTGGTTTCCACCACAGCAAGCACAATGCAGTTCACACAGTAAATAGTCCAGCTTTTTTCCCCAGAGGAAGGAAGACCAGAACCCTAAAACCATAAGATCAGGAGCCTCCACTGAGGGCTTTCCACTAATAGAACACAAGGTAACCAACTGACACCCACAGAAAAAGGTGTAGGTACGCTGAGCATGTAAGAGGAAACATATACCCTGGATTTCATACTGTCACCCACAGATCCATAGAAAGAATACAGGGTGCTTTCTCACAGATAGAAAAGTTTGGTCAAAAATACCTTTCAAGGTATCTTTGAGCAGCAAAATATCATCGTGATTAATTGTAACCAGAGCTAACTACCCTACTGTTTAGCCAATTAAAATCCTAAAATATGGAGAACTGCAGTAAGATGTCAACAGTCTTCTTGACTTTAGAATTTTTGACATCCAGAACTTCTTCCACTCATCTAGTGAATCCAAGCCAAGTCTGTTTCTGATGGCTGTGGGGTATGGCTGCTTGGAAGCAAGGGATGGAGGCAAGTGACTTCTGCTACAGTACTATTTAATAAATGGTGCAGACGTTGAACCCTAAAGCAGCAGGTAACACTCAGCATAAAGTGTTCCACCAGCTGATATCATGAATTGGTCCTTCTCTCTTACAATTTTTTTTTGCTTCAAAGCCTCTCCCAGGTTTGGCTGGGCCAACAACCAGTTGTGTTGTGCACCCCTGATCACTTCTCCAGCTCTCCTACCAGTTAGGTACTGACCCCTGCCTTCTTCGGCAAAAATGCACTTGCCCTTAACCTCTGGTTGATGTCAGCAGCTCACTGTTGTGTCTTATCAGCATGTTTTCCCTAGCTTTCTGCCAAAATCAATTCTTTGTGCATTTAGGAACTTAATACCTAATTTTAAATAATGGCAGAAAAGTAGCTTCAGTGTCGGTGATGGCAATGGAAATGGCACTGAAAGTGTTTGCTTCTTTATGTGTCTTGGCTTAAAAAGCTCCTTGGTGGCAGGAATGCTTTCTTGCTCAGCTGTGCTTTCTCACTCAGTGCTGAAGCCAGAACCTACCATATTGGAACTACTCAATACTTGTTGAATACATGAATGGCACAGACAAGATGGAGAAGAGTAGCCTTTAAAAGCACGAACTTAGAAGAGTGGGAAGAAAATTCACATTTTCATTGTAATGTTATGTGGAATATTACATAAAATACAGCATGTGACTATGTGAGTAAGTACCTTGAAAACTACACATTAACATGGAAATTTGGTTTAAGGAGCAAGTAATCACAAATAAATACATGCATACATATAGTGATAGGTAAGACAAGACATTAAAAAAAAAAAGTATCCAAATATAAACAATAAGTATCTGAGGCCAGTTGGATTACAGGTAATTTTTATTGTATTCTTCATATTTTTCAGATTTTCTAAAATGCTGCTAAGTCACTTCAGTCGTGTCTGACTCTGTGTGACCCCATAGACAGCAGCCCACCGGGCTCCCCCGTGCCTGGGATTCTCCAGGTAAGAACACTGGAGTGGGTTGCCATTTCCTTCTCCAGTGCATGAAAGTGAAAAATGAAGTGAAGTCGCTCAGTTGTGTCCGACTCTTGGCGACCCCATGGACTGCAGCCCACCAGGCTCCTCCATCTATGGGATTTTCCAGGCAAGAGTACTGGAGTGGGGTGCCATCGAATATGTATTAATTATAATTTATAATCTTAAAAGTGATGCTATAAAAAGTCTGTCCCAAATTCAACAGAAAATAAAGGATAGGGAAGTAGAATAAGAAATAGATATTTTATAATTTATCAAAATATAAAAACTGTACCTCTTAGAGTACCACAAATCAATAGCATAACAAATATGACAAAATAATGCACTGGACCCTAGGGTGAGGCAGAGTAAATTCTTTGCCTCAAATATGCTTCTGCTATATGGTTTTCTAACATCCCAAGGCCTGTATCACAAGATTACTGAGGATAGAAGAGAGTCCTCAAAGACTCCCAGAATGAGTATTGTGGAGAATAGTACAGGATGCTCAGTCACTGCTCATGATACACCCCCAGGTAGAAAGTAATTCAGCCTACCTAAACACAGTCCTGCTGTTCCAGTGATACAAAGCCATGCTGTGATCCTTGTCCTAAAATTCTTGCTTTGTGTAAATATTTGAAACCTTCTCCTTTTTTTCAAATCTTAACACAGAGCACAAACCAAACAAGAGGATGAGAAGGACTGTAGAATAGGCTACCTGACTTTATATGGGTAGTTCTCCACAGAAGTTGATTTTAACCCCAGGGGACATTTTTGGTTGTTAAATCTGGGGAGGAGGACAGGTGCTATGGGCATTTCATGCATAGAGGCTCAACATCCTACAGTGTACAGGACAGCTCCCGGGACAGAATTACTTGATTTAAAACATAATACTACATAGACACCAGACACTACTGCCATCACAACTACCGCTCTCAGGGCCATACCATGCTTCCTGGATCCAGAATGGTGAGAAGACAAATGGGATGTCCTTCACTCTAACCTGAAATCACAAGCTCGTGATTACTCATTGCAGCATCTCTACAGAAAACTCAAGACTTTTCTGCGGGGGCCTGAAGGCAGAGAGAACAGAACTTAGGAACTTTAGCCCAACCTAAATCAATAGCTGCTGGGGAAGGAAGGCCCTACTGTTACAACTTTGCACCATCAAAGGACGATAGAATGGAGACGAATGAGTTACTGTCCTATAACTAAAAGATATTATATTTATATTCAAATGCCATCAGTGTTCTCAGAGGATCTTTTATCATTCCTGGCTTTGTCATTCTGACTGATCACTCAATTGGCTGACTTCAGTTTTCAAGATATTTTTCTTCCAACAAGAGCTCATAGAATTATATTTCTTGATTTCTTTCATATTTGATAATGTCTCTCTGTAACCATTCCTTTCTTCAGTATTCTTGCCTTGAGAACTCCATGAACAGTATGAAAAGGCAAAAAGATAGGACACTGAATGATGAACTTCCCAGGTCGTTAGGTGCCCAATATGCTATTGGAGATCACTGGAGAAATAACTCCAAAAACAATGAAGGGATAGAGCCAAAGCAGAAACCACACCCAGCTGTGGATGCGACTAGTGATAGAAGCAAGGTCCGATGCTGTAAAGAGCAATATTACATAGGAACCTGGAATGTTAGGTCCATGAATCAAGGCAAATTGGAAGTGGTCAAACAGGAGATGACAAGAGTGAACATCGACGTTCTAGGAAT
Organism: Bos indicus; assembly: GCF_029378745.1. Lineage (NCBI taxonomy): Eukaryota > Metazoa > Chordata > Mammalia > Artiodactyla > Bovidae > Bos > Bos indicus. Next base: position 33,464,645 of record NC_091781.1, read on the forward strand.
CAGCGAACTAAGATGGACTGGAATGGGTGACTTCACCTCAGATGACCATTATATCTACTACTGTGGGCAGGAATCCCTTAGAAGTGGAGTAGCCATCATAGTCAACAAAAGAGTCTGAAATGCAGTACTTGAATGCAATCTCAAAAAAAAAGAATGATCTCTGTTCATTTCCAAGGCAAATCATTCAATATCATGGTAATCCAAGTCTATGCCATGACCAGTAATGCTAAAGAAGCTGAAGTTGAAGAGTTCTATGAAGACCTACAAGACCTTCTAGAATTAACACCCCAAAAAAGATGTCCTTTTCATTATAGGGGACTGGAATGCAAAGTAGGAAGTCAAGAAACACTTGGAGTAACAGTCAAACTTGACCTTGGAGTACACAATGAAGCAGGGCAAAGGCTAATAGAGTTTTGCCAAGAAAATGCACTGGTCATAGCAAACAGCCTCTTCCAAGAACACAAGAGAAGACTCTATACATGGACATCACCAGATGGTCGACACCAAAATCAGATTGATTATACTCTTTGCCGCCAAAGATGGAGAAGCTCTATACAGTCAGCAAAAACAAGACCGGAAGCTGACTGTGGATCAGATCATGAACTTCTTATTGCCAAATTCAGACTGAAATAAAAAGAAAGTGGAGAAAACCACTAGACCATTCAGGTATGATCTAAATCAAATCCCTTATGATTATACAGTGGAAGTGAGAAATAGATTTAAGGGACTAGATCTGATACAATGCCTGAGGAACTATGGACAGAGGTTCATGACATTGTACAGGAGGCAGGGATCAAGACCATCCCCAAGAAAAAGAAATGCAAAAAGGCAAAATGGCTGTCTGAGGAGGCCTTACAAATAGCTGTGAAAAGAAGGGAGTGAAAAGCAAAGGAGAAAAGGAAAGATATACCCATTTGACTGCAGAGTTCCAAAGAATAGCAAGGAGAGATAAGAAAGCCTTCCTCAGTGATCAATGCAAAGAAACAGAGGAAAACAATAGAATGGGAAACCCTAGAGATCTCTACAAGAAAATTAGAGATGCCAAGGGAACATTTCATGTAAAGATGGGCTCAATAAAGGACAGAAATGGTAGGGACCTAACAGAAGCAGAAGATATTCAGAAGAGGTGGCAAGAATACACCGAAGAACTATACAAAAAAGATCTTCATGACCCAGATAATCACAATGGTGTGATCACTCACCTAGAGCCAGACATGTTGGAATGTGAAGTCTAGTGAGCCTTAGGAAGCATCACTACAAACAAAGCTAGTGAAAGTGATGGAATTCCAGTTGAGCTACTTCAAATCCTAAAAGATGATGCTGTGAATGTGCTGCACTCAATATGTCAGCAAATTTGGAAAACTCAGCAGTGGCCACAGGACTGGAAAACGTCCATTTTCATTCCAATCCCAAAGAAAGGCAATGCCAAAGAGTGCTCAAACTACCACACAATTGCCCTCATCTCACACACTAGTAAAGTGATGCTCAAAATTCTCCAAGCCAGGCTTCAGCAATACGTGAACCGTGAGCTTCCAGATATTCAAGCTGGTTTTAGAAAAGGCAGAGGAATCAGAGATCAAATTGCCATCGTCTGCTGGATCATTGAAAAAGCAAGAGAGTTCCAGAAAAATAACTATTTCTGCTTTATTGACTATACCAAAGCCTTTGACTGTGTGGATCACAATAAACTGTGGAAAATTCTTCAAGAGTTGGGAATACCAAACCACTTGACCTGCCTCTTGAGAAACCTGTGTGCAGTTCAAGAAGCAACATTTAGAACTAGACATGGAACAACAGACTGGTTCCAAATAGGAAAAGGAGTATGTCAAGGCTGTATACTGTCACCCTGCTTATTTAACTTCTATGCAGAGTACATCATGAGAAACACTAGGCTGGAGAAAGCACAAGATGGAATCACGATTGCCTGGAGAAATATCAATATCCTCAGATATGCAGATGACACCACCCTTATGGCAGAAAGTGAAGAGGAACTAAAGAGCCTCTTGATGAAAGTGAAAGAGGAGAATGAAAAAGTTGGCTTAAAGCTCAACATTCAGAAAACTAAGATCATGGCATCTGGTCCTATCACTTCATGGCAAATAGATGGGGAAACAGTGGAAACAGTGGCTGACTTTATTTTTTGGTGCTCCAAAATCACAGCAGATGGTGATTGCAGCCATGAAATTAAAAGACACTTACTCCTTGGAAGAAAAGTTATGACCAACCTAGACAGCATATTAAAAAGCTGAGCCATTACTTTGTCAACAAAGGTCCATCTAGTCAAGGCTGTGGTTTTTCCAGTGGTTATGTATGGATGTGAGATTTGGATTATAAAGAAATCTGAGCGCTGAAGAATTGATGCTTTTGAACTGTGATGTTGGAAAAGACTCTTGAGAGTCCCTTGGACTGCAAGGAGATCCAACCAGTCCATCCTAAAGGAGATAAGTCCTGGGTGTTCATTGGTAGGACTGATACTGAAGCTGAAACTCCAATACTTTGGCCACCTGATTCAAAGAGCTGACTCATTGGAAAAGACCCTGATGCTGGGAAAGATTGAGAACAGGAGGAGAAGGGGATGAAAGAGGATGAGATGGTTGGATGGCATCACCAACTCAATGGACATGGGTTTGGGTGGACTCCAGGAGTTGGTGATGGACAGGGAGACCTGGCGTGCTGCGATTCATGGGGTCGCAAAGAGTCGGACACGACTGAACTGAACTGAACTAAACTGAACTCTGTAACCATTAGAAATAAAAGCAACTTTGCCAGGTAATATTTCCTTGGGTGGTACTCTCTCTGTATCAAAACACTGTAGACATTTCTTTATGTTCAGGCATTGGACATTACTGTATTCCAATGGAACGGTTGAGGCCAGCCTGATTTCTTACCCTAGTACATTTTTTTAATGTTTATACATAGAAACCAGAAACCATAGAACACAGTGAATGTGTTCATGGATCAGTGTGTCAATGTGTGCTTGTTGATCTGCAGGTGTAGTTCTTTCTTCATTTTAGGCTTTTTTCCCCCCCTTTTGGAGGAATAGCCACTTCAGAGAGATCAGCTCTTCTCATGTCAGCTATTTTAGTCTTATTCATCTGCTAGCATTCTTATTGTTTTGCTGTCATCAGAATCCATTATGATTATGTCTAGTCTTTCCTCTATGTCAATAATTTGATTTTCAGTGTTGATCTCTCCCTTAGTATTTCTAATTACTGTATCTGTTCTGTAATGACTCTGTTTTAGTAGATTTCTTTCCTTGGGTCTGCCAAGTACTTTTCTGTTTATATAAACAACAACATATGAAAAACGCTGGACTCAACCAGTTACAACCATGAAAAAAGTTGGTCTACATGCTCCCACTGTCTCTCCTGACCTGGACTGCATGCCGATCCTTTCTGCTTCTTACCTGAGCTGCTGGAAAAGTCCCTTAGTTTCTCCTAGCTTTTTCAATTCATAGAGCGATCTCATTTCAGTAAGTAAAGTCCAGTCCAAGGTACTTTAAAACCATTATAATTAGGGAACACAGAGAGAGGGGTTGGCTTCTCTTGTTCCCGTGCTCACCCTTCCAGAGCTTCTTCTGCAAACTGCTCTCTGAAGCCTGGAGAATCTAATCCAAGAAGCATGCCGTGGTTTAGCAGCTGAGCCTGGGGCATTCTCCAGTTGAGAGCTTCTGACTAGAGTTCCCATGACACTAGCTCTGCCTGTTGTCCAGCTGGCCGGCCACTTTCAACTTCCATTCTAGCCCAGGACTTCCTACCATTCACCTCTGTCTGGGGTCCCTTCCTTAAAGTTCTCCTGGGTGGTGTCTCTTTCTCAGTGCCTCTGTAAAACCATACACTGTGTTTTATTCTTCCCTCTTTGAAGTAAGTGTTAGTCGCTCAGTTGTGCCCGACTCTTTGCAACCCCATGGACTGCAGCCCACCAGGCTCCTCTGTCCGTGAGATTTTCCAGGTAAGGATACTGGAGTGGGTTGCCATTTCCTTCTCCAGGGGATCTTCCCAACCCAGGGATCGAACCCGGGTCTCCTGCACTGCAGGCAGAGTCTTGACTGACTGAGCTACAAGGGAAGCCCACAGGTCTAATTAAAAGAAAAGATGGATACCACACTTTTGGCATTCCCGTTTTCTCCCACCTTGGGTTTAGATGAAAGGGCACACATCCTTCCTGTCCCTGGTGGGGCGATGGTGTGAAAACAAAAGGGTGCAGCACACCCGCACTTTTCTTCATTCTTCCCTTCAACCTTAACTGCCAGAGGTGGTTATTCTTAAAATTCGGAAAATCAGGTTTGCCATTGTTCTAAAGTTGTACCCAGGATTTAATTAAGAGTGGTCTGACAGAGTGACAACACAGAGAGGCCAATGCCAGGAAAGGAAGAATTTAGGACTCACATTTCACGTGAGAAGAGGACATACCACACTACAAAAGGCCAAAAGAGCACTGAGGTGGTCAGGAGGCAGAAGACAGACAGGGCCAAGGGGAAAGTCTTGGCCAGAGCCTGTATTTGCATTTTCTACAGGAAAGGCAAGGTAGTACACAGTCAACAGCTTAGGGTTGGCAAAGTTTGAATCATTCCAGGGGACTGTGGGGCATAGGGATGGTCCTTGGCTCTGGGATGGTTTAGAGCAGGGGGAATCTTGGCATGGTTTCAAGAACTAGATAAATGAGGTGGTTGGGGCAATAGACTTGGGATTGGTGGGTTTGCACCAATGAGAAATGTGCTCCTGGTCGAGCCCCCGCTGTCTCTAAGAATTGATCAGCCCTAAGAGTCGGACACGACTGAGCGACTTCACTTTCACTTTTCACTTTCATGCGTTGGAGAAGGAAATGGCAACCTACTCCAGGGTTCTTGCCTGGAGAATCCTAGGGACGGGGGAGCCTGGTGGGCTGCCGTCTCTGGGGTCGCACAGAGTCGGACACGACTGAAGCAACTTAGCAGCAGCAGCAGAGAAGTGTATATCTCCCTGGATCTATAAGGCTCCCAGATGCCAGAGCATCAAGAATACAAAACATAAGAAAATAAAGTTACTTCAATTGGCCCTGCAACAAATGGATTCCAAACAGACAAATATACAATCTAAGAGAACACCGAACAGCCAAGTCTCAGCAAGTCTGGCTTTGGTAATCTAGCTCACACTTCAGATTATGGACTAAAATCAAAATTTTAGTTGATAAGACTTCAAACATTTCAGGAGGTGAGGATCCCCAATGTGAGGAACATCTCCTCACTGTGAACAGTGAAAATCAAGGTGCCTTGCCCTCCTCTGGCCTCTGAAGAATCGACAGTTTTTCCCAAGTATATGAATTTTAAGTGAAGCAATTCAAAACCGGAACTCAGTGCAGCTCTTTCATCACATCTGAGGGGACCTGAAATGATTGGTCATTTGTCCATGCCTCCTAAGAAGCTGACATTGATTTCCGTCCTTTTCTGAGGCTTGGACAGGACCTATTCTCTTGACTTTTTGAATTATACCTTATCTTTCTAAAAAGTGTTTTTTTAACCCAAGTTAGTCAGAGTCCATTTCTATTGATTTCTATCAAATATATGTGATATCAAGTGTTAATATTTAACAGAAGCAAAGGCGGGGTGGGGGGAAGTTTTGAATGGTAATTCAACAGAGTTGATTTCACAGTCAAGTTGTGTTTCTGTGTTTCTGTGACATATTGGATACTAAGAATCACAGATCGATGACATTAATATCTTAGTAAAGTACAATCCTTCATTTTGCCACACTCAGGGAAGAATTCATTTTGTTTGGGAGAAGTTGGTAAAAGAAAATAACTAATAAAAACTCAGCGTTTCTTTATAGGGATTTAGGTTTTTGCTGAATTTGAAATTTTTACGCCAATACTTCTTGGGTCACTGATTTAGAAAAATTAAAGACATAAATCATATGAAAGCTATAATTGCCAGGGTGGTTTGGTTTTCACCTTATATTTATAAAATCTATTTGTTTTGCTGTATTTTATTGTCTTTACCTGATTTTGTTTTTATGCTAAAACAGTTTCTTCCTTGGGATATCTATTTATCTAGGTGCTGCTTAGACACTGTATTGAATCATAGTTGTGGCATGCAGGGCTTTTCCTGTTTGCCAAATAGTGCTAACATCTTTAAAAGGAAGCCAATTTTTCTGTGGTAGCATTCATGACATTATCAGTCCATGGAGAAGTCCTTTGGGAGACATCTTGGATAATAAGTACCTAGCCAGCATATTACAATGTAGAATTTTCCTTTTAAGAGATTTGTTTCATAATTAATGGTAATTATAAATAATAGCTACTTTATTAATTTTGGAACATTTATTAAATACTACATAATGATAAAAATTTAATTTATTTTTCATAGTAATCATATGATTTAGGAATTCATCATGCTGAATTTACAGATAAGGGACGTGAAACTTAGGGACTGTAGGCAATGCTTCAGCATCACACAGAGATAAAACTAGGATTTGAAACCAAATCTGCATGACTCAAAACTCATTGCTTCCAACAACTCGAGCATTTTGGCTCCTCCTCAACTTTCCATTTACCTCCTAAATGATTCAAAATGTGTGTATATTCATATTTTACACTTTCAACAAAATGAAAGCACACATTTTTCTATGAGTTAGCACAGAGAATCCAAAAATCTCAGCTGGGTGTTGACTCTCTCAGTACTGTGGGCCATCCAGCCAATTTCAGAGTGGTTGGTTATACATTTATGGTGGACACTCTTAAGTTTTTATTAAATCAGTAAATGAAGGGGTAGTGTTGAATAATCGCTTTGGGAACAACTCTCATGAAAGTATGTTTTCCAAGCATCTGTGAATTTGAACCATTGCTCCACCCACTGTCTCCTGTAGGGCAACAGGTGGGAGATTCCAATGAATAAGATTGATCTTTTTCTTGACTGAATCATATTCATAGAAGAAAAGAAAGTTAAATGATAGAACTTGAGATCTGAGAAGATGCTCAACACAGTCCATCCTTTCATTTTCCATATGATGAAACTAAATCATATTCAATCAATGATATACCTTCTTAGCAATTTGTTCAGTTCAGTTCAGTCGCTAAGTCGTGTCTGACTCTTTGCAACCCCATGGACTGTGGTACACCAGGCCTCCCTGTCCATCACCAACTCCCAGAGCTGACTCAAACTCATGTGCATCGAGCTGGTGATGCCATACAACCATCTCATCCTCTGTTGTCCCCTTCTCCTCTCACCTTCAATCTTTTCCAGCATCAGGGTCTTTTTAAATGAGTCAGTTCTTCACATCAGGTAGCCAAAGTATTGGAGTTTCAGCTTCAGCATCAGACCTTCCAATGAATATTCAGGACTGATTTCCTTTAGGATTAACTGGTTGGATATCCTTACAGTCCAAGGGACTCTCAAGAGTCTTCTCCAACACCACAGTTCAAAAGCATCAATTCTTCAGTGCTCAGTTTTCTTTATAGTCCACTCTTACATCCATATATGACTACTGGGAAAACCATAGCTTTGACTAGACAGACCTTTTTTGGCAAAGTAATGTCTCTGCTTTTTAATACGCTGTCTAGATTGGTCATAGCTTTTCTTCCAAGGAGCAAGCGTCTTGTAATTTCATGGCTGCAGTTACCATTTGCAGTGATTTGGAGCCCAAAAAAGTCTCTCACTGTTTCCATTGTAGCAATTTGTAGATGCTTTTGTTTCTACTAATGTCCATATATTTGTGTATTTATAAACGTGACATGATGGAATACACTAATCAGTGTATTCCATGGACTCTGAACTCTGAACACTTGGACTGCAATTCTGGCTTTGTCGCTTATGAGTTGTATATCCTCAGAGCATTTAACTGTTCTGCACCTAATAACTTTTATATAAGCTATTAAATTACTATAATTAATAAATGTTAGCTATTACTTTTATTTTGTCCATACATTCACGTATGTATCAACTTGTAAGAGAGCATTTGATACTGGGAAAAGCACAATCATAAAATGACTTCCAAAAAGATTCAGTATAATACATAATAATGTATTGGCATTGACGTTTGACTCAGACATCAGTTAGCTCAAGCTAATTTTTACTATCATGCAAAACAATGCCAAAATCTCATTGGTTTGCAATAGTGACTTAGCAGCAGCAGCAGCAGCAGAGTTTAAGTTCTGGGTTGCACTTCACACTGATGTTGGTAGAAGTAAGGCTGGGCTGAACAGAATCTCAAGTATGCTTCATCTTTGAAGGAGGAGCTCATGTCTGGGACTTGGCCAGTTTCATGGAGGAGAAGAGGGAGCACTGGAGGATCAATGACTTTTATAATTTCAACTTGAAAACAATATATATCACTTCCACATGTATTTCACTTACCAAAGTAAGTCACAAGGCCTAACCTAACCTAAAAGAACCAGGATTGTAAAATCAGCCCACAAAAAAGAGGAAAAAAAATTTTTGAAGAATACTATTGCTATCATACCTAATAATGAGTAGTGTTTATTAAGCATCTACAATATGCCAAGAATGACTCTATATGCTATTAGATACATTATATCTCACCTCCACAAAATCCAAGTAAGATCATTGTACTTGTTCCTTCTCTATAAATGAGGAAACTTGCACACAATAAAGTTTTATTTATTCAAGCACAAGTCTTGCATTAAGCTCTGTAATGCACTTTGCATTACACCTCACTGTGGATGTGCATTGATGACCAGAAGAGTCAAGACCTTTACTTTCCAGGAACCTGACAGTAGCAGTGGAGATGAGTTAACAAATAATTGTTTGATTGCAATTGTGGTAAGTACTCAAAGTAGAGGTACAGGAGGATGTGAGAATAAATGCAGAAATGAATCAAGGAAAGTTTCTCTGAGAAAAGAATCTTTGAGCTGATGAATACAAGGCTGTAGGATGAATGTACAAGTGGACTTCTTGTGCATAAGGCCTGAGGAGGAAAATGACACAGACCTGATGTCCCAGCAGCTTTCACATGATTGATTGATGAAAACATATCAGAAGTCACAGGCAGAGGATAAAAGTTCTTTCAAGAAACAGAAAGGAGAGTCATGTGCCATGGAGGTCAGGAGGTTTTGACCCACATTACCTGACTCCAAATCTTCATTTTCCCACTTACCACCTCTACAAGATTTAGGCAATTTATTTAACCACTTATCTCAATTACAAAATGGGGACAGAAGCAATACCTGTTTTGAATTTTGTCAAATGAGCTCATTTTTGTAAGGTACTTGAAACTGTGCCAAGCACACAATCGCTAAGTCACTTCAGTGGAGTCCAACTCTTTGTGACCCTCTGGACTGTAGCCTACCTGGCTTGCTGTCCATGGGATTCCTCTGGGCAAGAATACCAGAGTGGGTTGCCATTTCCTCAATAAATCTTAAGTTTCCATCTTGTTGCTATTGAAGCACACAGAAAGGGAAACACGGTGGCATATTGGTTAAGCAATCAGGTGTCAAAGTGGCCAGATAGGACAATGAGCCCAAATGAGAACAACTATCATGGCTTCAGTCACTCACTATGATAGTGCAACTGAGATGCAAAAGAAGGGTGTCAGGCCCCCATAGTTCTCCTGCTCCTCAAGGAATTGTAGTAGTTGAAGGTCACGTGGACACAATGCACATAGTAGGGGGAATCATTTCATCCTGGAGCCCCAAACAAAGGCTCCTGAATCTTTCTGGATGATGGGGTAAGGGAAGGGAGACAAGAGAGAGGGATTTGTGTGCCAAGTCTGGTGTGGAGAGAGCAACAACCTGCTGGGAAAAAGTCTTGTTATTGGTCTGAGAAATCGTGCATTGAATTTGGCCTGGAACCAGACTTCTTAATATTCATTCAGAGCTATAAATTTTTTCGACTTAAATTTTTCCAGCTGCTTATCATACCATGACTGGAGTAAGAATTGCACCAGGTCAGCTGGAAGGGTCTGCTTATCAGCCTCATTTTTATTTGTGTATTTCAATAGGCCTCTGGCTCATCTCAGTGATTTTGGAGACTGACTTTTGAGCATGTGGAAGTCGTAAGAACCTTGCACCTAGCTCGGTATCGTGCACGATGAATTCCCCCGGTATACCAGCCCCCTAGTAGTCTGGGGCTTCAGATCCTCTAGAGGCAAATCCTGCAACTTGTTGCAATAAAGCAAAAAAGACCAGTTATGACTGAAGTAAAATTAAATGGAAGCTCCAGATGAAGCTGGAAGATAGTAAGGGACCAGATCAAAGTGTAAATGAATCGACCAATGTCATACAGTTAAATCAAGAGGGAGTCAAAACTCATAGCCAAATGTGCCTGGTTCCAAAGCCTTGTTCAGTGTACTGAGTCAGATCAGGAAAAAAAAAATCATTTGAAAATGATGATGGATGAGCAAACTGTCTCAATATTTCTACAAAGTTGTACCTGGAGCAAAGGGAGGACATGGTGCTATTAAATATAGTTCATTGTTAAGAACAGGGAAAACTTTGCTTAAGATTCTAGAATCAAATTTTGATCTTTTAGTCTTAACAATAGAGAGTGAAACTTGGGGATATAGAGCTGATGGAAGCTGACGGATCAGATGAGAAACCTGAATCCAATAGCCTAACAAGGCAATGGCACCCCACTCCAGTACTCTTGCCTGGAAAATCCCATGGATGGAGGAGCCTGGTAGGCTGTAGTCCATGGGGTCGCTGAGAGTCAGACACGACTGAGCAATTTCACTTTCACTTTTCATTTTCATGCATTGGAGAAGGAAATGGCAACCCACTCCAGTGTTCTTGCCTGGAGAATCCCAGGGACGGGGGAGCCTGGTGGGCTGCCGTCTACGGGGTCGCACAGAGTCAGACACAACTGAAGTGACTTAGCACAGATGTGACTCATACCCTCTCCAGGAATTAGTTTATCCATGTAACACAATGAGGGAAAAAGTAAACCTGAGTCAATGCTCACAAACTTCCATTTGTTAAATATGAGGCAAAATTCTGACAGCCATAAAACAGGGTGAACAGTTGTGTGTTTGTATTAAAATATCTTTGAGATAAGCAATAACCAGCTACCTGAGCAAAGGAACATCTGCGATATTATCGTGCTATTTCTGGCTGAGTCATCTCATGCTGAGAGAAAACACAGAGAAATGGAGATATCATTGTGGTGTTCTTAATTGAGTGAAGAAAGGGCTCTTTTTTCATTCTTGCCAGGGTGGACCCTAGAGATGCAACAAGTATCATTTAAACATAAATTTTTAGCTGATTGCTTTATTTGTCTGCAAAACAGGCATTGCGACCTACTTAAAAAAAAAAAAAAATATAAATATATATATATATATCTGCCCTGACAATTCCTGGAATAAAATGTGAACGTGCAAAGTCTTATAATTAATGAATCTACCTGTAGGTTTTTAGTTTTTGGAAGGACTTCTCTTTTTGACCTCTGGAGAGGAGAATAGTATGTTAGACATATTTGATAATACTGTTTCTCAGATTCTTAATTAATAGGCAAAACCCCCTCCATAACAAGTCCTAATAAGGTGCTAATTTATTCACTAACCCCCTTGAACAGGGATGAGACCAAGAAAGACACTCATTACACTGAATTATATCCTATAGAAAAGCAATGAATTAATGGAATCAAGATTTTGTATTATTTCAGGAAGCCTTAGAAGTAACTTACTGAGGACCTTTCATTATACAGTTGATAAAACTGTATCTACAGAAATGAAATCTCCTGCCAGGTCTATATAATTGTCAGATAAGTTATTGAAAAGTTACAGAAAAACTTTGAGTCTAACATGCCTAGATATAAACACTGAATTTTTGGCCTTGAACAAATTCCATAATCATTCCGATCTTCAGTTTATTCATTTATAAAAGGGGGAAACATTACAGATTCTTCTTTTGTAGGATTCTTGCATAGAATAAATTAGATACTACATTTAAACTGCTAAGGTACAGCACTCTTCTTACAGTCAATACTCAATAAATAGTTATTTTCACCTTGAAGAGAGCTGGAAAAAAGTACAATCCATATAGTCAGTTTACTATATCAAGTTACTTCTGCACATATAGTAAAAAGAGAGAGACAGAGAAAGAGAAAGAAAGAGAGAAGAAGGAAGGAAGAAAGAAAAGAGAGGAAGGAAGGAAGGAAGAAAGAAGAAGAAATCTAGATCTTGGAACAATTCATCAGTTTTTCTGGATAGATTTACCAAGTCCATGAGAAGCACACTACCAGTACACCTAAGACAGAAATCACAAGTTATTTAGCAAGACTTTTTTCAACTCAAGTGATAAAAAGGACAAAGCAAACAACCTGAGGACTGACTGAGTTGAAAGAACTGACTAGATTGATCAGGTGATCCTGTTGCTTAACTTATCTAACCAGTAGGGAGGAAGAGATATTTTTATCCTTATTCCTGACAAAGTAAATCTTACCAGTTGGTTTTGCGGTAGCCATGCCTGATACTCACATCTGATTCACAGAAGTCCTCGGCCTTCCTTAATGCCTATGAAAACAAAGAGCCTAGAGCCCAAGAATCCTTCACACAGGCAAATTCAAAGTCAGACATGCAGACAGAATGTGAACCGAACTTTAAAGAAAATGATCAGTGTGTTCCTCCATTAGATATATGAATCCTTTAGAAAATTATCTTCAAACAGGGAAATACAAAATAAATAGCTGATGAAACAGAAATTTGCTTGTAAGTAGCACAAACTCAAGTCATCAATTTAAATTTGTGTTCTTTAATAATATAAGCTATAAGTTCGTATAGTACCTTTTATCTATACTTTATTGATCAGATAGCACATCAGACATATAAAACATTAATAAAACAATTCATTAGATATACTGAAGGCTTAGAATGCAACCCTCATATTTAAATATAAACTACTCCATTCTTCAAAATACTCAGACCCTTTACCAATAAGTTAGTTATCATGATATTTCTGTAAAGTCTGAATGCACTGGTATTCTACCTTCATTTTCTGTGTGGGGAATAATTACTTCCCAGTGTGAATGATATTTATTGGAGCACAATGGAACTGGCACCCCCTGGAGGTGTGCAGCATGATAGCCCTGTATGTTTCCCAGATGCTGGCTTCCTTTTACATATGTCTTTTTTTTCCTGTAAGCCCTTGCTTTGAAATGGACAACATCTTTCTTTTTGCTTCGTATAAGTTCTTATAGGTGTTGATTTCAGCTAACACATGAGAGATATCTGGCCCTTCAAGTTCCAAATACATCAGAGATATCCCTGCTCTTTCCACCAAAAAAAAAAAAAAAAAAAATCAGAATTATGCAACCCTATCAATACATCAACTGAATATCAAGAGTTGACTGAAAATGAGTCATCCCTACATGAAAACCTAAACAACCTTTAAAATATCACAGGACTCATACATCTAGTACGTGCAGCCCTATAAGGGATTTATAGTCAGTTACTGGTATCTATAAAAATTTGAACAGAAATTGGCAGGAATATCACCAGCATGCACCCTCTAGACATTGATGGTTTGGTATTAAGTATTACTTTGGATTTTTATAGATACATTATTTAACATCACATAAGAACCTATTTGTCATCTTTAATTATAGTTTACATTAGTGTTTATATTGATTGGTTTTTGATTGACTCTGAATGCTTTGTCCAGGGACAAAAAAAAAAAGTAATTTCAATGACAAATTGCTATTAGATACTTTCTGTGCTGTGCTGTTTAAAACATGCTTTTTAAAAATGCATGCTTTTATGGTAACTGAGCAACCATCATTTTTAAGTGTATCTAACCTCTAGTTATTAGCTTATGTGAGTAAAATAATATGTTTCATATGTAATTTCTAAAATAATTTAGAACTTATACTTGCCAGTTGGTGTTAATGTTTAGAAGGTCTGATTTTCCCAACAGCGGAACTTTTAGTTTACATTATCTTAAAATGTTTGAATTTGCATCTACCCAGTGAAAAAGAAACATGAACTAACACAACATTTTTGCACATACAATTTGGAATTTCAGGGAGATGCTTGTTATAAATCATGGGCCCCTTTCCAGGGCTAATGAAGTAGATGCTATAAATATTATTGTGATGAATTAGTGTTTGGCTTTAAAGATTAATGATGATGATGATGATGATGAAGACAGTGCCACCAATTTTAAAAGTAAGGAAACAGAGTTTGGGGAAGTTAAGAAACATGTCCTAACTCACTTTGATACTGAGTAGCAAAACTTAAACCCATGTATGTCCAACACCAAAGCCTATATGTTTGCCAACAGATTTTCAAGATAAACCAAATTTAAATAAAATTTCTAAATGTATACAGATTTAAATGAAACATTCACAGAGAACATGGGTAAGGCAAACAAAGGAGATAATAAAAACATTGAAAGGCTGGGAAAACAGAAAAGGAAGTTTTTTCAAGACACTATAAAGAATTCTTACTGACCCCAACTGTAGTTTCCTGTTGGGTTTCAAGGGTTAACTCAGGCAGCAAGCTCCATATTGGAAAACATCTAGAATGTCAGGTTGAGGAAAGGCCAATAAGCAATATAGTGGTTTCTGATTAAGGATGCTAGTCAGTCTACTTCTCTGGACACCCTCACTTAAGACCACCGTCACCTATCAGCTGGACCACAGCAGCATTCTCAGCAGGCTCACTGCCCTCAGTCTTGCTTTCCCAACATACCTGTCATGCTGTGTTCATAGTATGGTCTTTCCAAAACGAAAATTTCATATCCTTACTCTGTTTAAAACTAATCTTGAACTCCCATGACCCTCAGAATAATGGAACACAGGGTGTTTACCAAGTCTTCCCCAGCCTTTTAAAATCAGACCCCATCCACACCTCACCTCTCTGGTCTGCACCTCTAATGATGCCTTTACACTGATTCCATCTCCACCCAGGCTCCCACTCACCCATCCCACTCTGACACCAGACAAGCAGACCTTCTTTCATTTCTTCTCAAAGTCATGATCTTTTTTCCCCCTTGGCCTTTCCATACCCTGGTCCCTCAGCGTGGACCCCTTTTATATCATCTCTACATATTTCACTGCTAACTCTTATCTAGCCTTCAGATCTCTTCATATCTCTGCTTATACACAATCCGCCTGTACCCCAAATCCACCTGTCTAGGCACATTGCATATCATTCCTCTCATTTGTTCTAACATTTATGTCATAATGAGCTTTGTGATTTTCCAAAAATCCCATTAGAGGTACTGTTCCCTCAGGGTGGGTTCAAGCTCTGTCTTATTGACTGGGGAATTCCTAGTGCAGGCTACAATGACTGCTAGTAATTGCTCAACAGATATTATTTGTCAAATAAATGAAGATATGGATGGATAAATGAACTATATGGAGGAATATGACAGGACAGATGAGAAAGCGGAGACGTGACAAATGTAACAGTGCAATTTAGTCACCTCAGATACCAGAATCAAGCAGTAATACATTAAAGACCACAGTGTAAGAAAGCACTGTTTAAGGAGGAAAAAAAAATGATCTGTATCTTCTTGTTTCTCTAATAGCGTGTCCATAAAGTCTAGAAACACAATTAATGCTTTATTTCCTTTAGTTCAAAGATTTCTTTAATGATATTATATAACAATAGTGATAAACCCCATTATTTCTAGATTTTAGGGGCACCCATAGACACAAGCATTTTGCAAATGATTTTCACAATCGTTATTGCTCCAATTTCTGCCTGATGTGGGAGCAATTTTAGCTCTTTTAGTCAGGGAAAGGGGAGAATCAGTTGGTAGGCAGAGGTTGATCCAGAATGTTTTCTTTATCTGGAGCATGCTACCTGTGGGATGGCCTTTTCTATCTATGAGCTTGTCCTACTTCTTTCTCTAGGGAGTTCTTGTGAGAGGTTGAGGGAAGCACACTATTCAAGAGAATGTCTTCAGTCTCACACAGATTTAGGTTCAAAGCCCAGCAGGGTTAGTGTGACTTTAAAATATTCTAAGTGTCAGTTCTCACACATAGTCCTCCACACTCATATATTTTTGCAACACCCATTCACTGGGAAGTGGCCCTGACATGACCACTATAAAAAGGACCATAAACAAGATGATTTTCCCCAAAGTCTCCTCCTGATTTTCAAAAGTCATCCTTAAAATGAAATTATAAGTTACTCTAGAGTGAATGGACAATATCAGCTTCCTGGTGGCTCAGGAGTAAAGAATCACTTGCCAATGCAGGAGATGAGAGTTTGATCCCTGGGTCAGGAAGATCCCCTGGAGGATGAAATGGCAACCAACTCCACTGTTCTTGCCTTGGAAATCCCACAGACAGAGGAGCCTGGTGGGCTACTGTCCTTGGGGTTGCAAAAGAGTCGGACATGACTTAGCAACTAAACAACAACAACAAAGGGATAATATGGAAGAAAATAAATTGAATAAAAGGCTTGCCTTCTTAGAAATCAGAGTAGTTGTTGACCACAGAACTAGAGGCAAACAGGAAATAAAGATCTAGAAATTTCCAATAGGGAAAGAGAAAATCTTATACATGAAAAAAAGCATTCTAGTATGAATGTTACAAACTCAATATAACCACGTAAGACTATACAGAAATCACTGCTAACTATAGTTATCCTAGTGAGGGGAACAATTTTCACATTAGCTTCACATAGCATTTACATTTGTTACTTTGACAATGAGTGAAAGTGAAAATGAAGTTGCTCTGCTGCTGCTGCTGCTGCTAAGTCGCTTCAGTCGTGTCTGACTCTGTGCGACCCCATAGACAGCAGCCCACCAGGCTCCTCTGTCCCTGGGATTCTCCAGGCAAGAACACTGGAGTGGGTTGCCATTTCCTTCTCCAATGCATGAGAGTGAAAAGTGAAAGTGAAGTCGCTCAGTCCTGTCCGACTCTTCACGACCCCATGGACTGCAGCCTACCAGGATCCTCCATCCATGGGATTTTCCAGGCAAGACTACTGGAGTGGGGTGCCACTGCCTTCTCCGGAAGTTGCTCAGTCATGTCCAACTCTTTGCAACCCCATGGACTGTAGCCTACCAGGTTCCACTGTCTGTGGGATTTTCCAGGCAAGGATACTGGAGTGGGTTGCCAATTCCTTGATTACCATTATTTAAAACAAATGAAAAGTGCTATGGAGAATTGTTCTGTAAGAGTAGGGACCTCACTCTATTCTTAGCCCTTTTGCTCCAGGCCTAGAAATCTTTCCAGAGTTTTGTATTTCTGCACTTTTGTGGTAGGATAATCCCTTTGAGGCATTATGCTGTATATTAGTTTCTTTAAAAATAACCTTTCTCTATCAAATATTAAATTCTTCAGCTTTTTGTTAATTTTTAGAACATTTCAGAATTGGGGGCTATACTGCCCCTTTTCAAAGGAAAATCACTCTTTGCACATTTTGCAGTTAGAGCAGGAAACACACTCCTCTTCAAATTGCCTTTTTTATTTTTTATTGTTGTGTTACAGCACAACCTTCTGTGTATAGCATACAAATGATAGGTGGTGAAGATATTGCGGAAATGCATGCATAATAAATACAGTTTCATTTCAGTAGTTGGTGAACATTTCATAAAGCAAGAGTAGAAAATGGGACAATTTGAATATTTGGGGAGGCTTCAATATATATTCATTGTGCGTGCATATACATATTTACATACAATTTCAGCACTCTATTTATAAGCAAATAGCCAAAGAGGCAATTATTTGTATGTGGGCCAATATGACACAGTCAATGGTTTGGAAAATATAGGCTAGTTAACTGACTCATTATTGTGAGTAGAAAACGCAAGTAAGGTATATCAGCTCATTTGAAACATAAGCCACTGAAGACAGAGTAATTTCCTGAGAATCAAATTCAAGAGCTATGTTTAGAGATAAGTGTCTCATTTTTGTAATATTTAAGAGAACAGGGAACTATGAAACATTTTGAAAAAGACATTTTAGAGTAAAACATGGCCCAGTACCTTTCTATAAAAGAAACCAGCAAATCCAACACATTCCTTGTGATTTCACATTTTAATTCCTAGGAATAGGATGTTAGTTGGGCTATGGTTTCTAATGCAGCTAGTCACTTGAATCACAAATGATCATACCTGTGGAAAGTGGTAAAATCAACCTAATGAGCCCTTATGTGAGTGTCAGAGGCCCTGTTGAAGTCACATATTTGAAATTACTCAAAAGACATATCAAGAGGAGACAGACATGCAACAGGACGGGCTGTTTGGTGAGTTAAGGTGTCGTGTGCACGCGACGGATGCAGCCAGTGCTCCATCAAGGCTCATCCTGCTAAAAACAGTGAATGAAAATGACTGATCTACAATTTGCATCCTCTTTTCAGTCCATCAACAGAACATTATTAAAACCAGTCAGCCAAAACCCATTAGGACAGCACTCACGTATAAAACAATGCCCAGGTCCGCTTGTTCTCCATTTTTATGCACTGCTACAGGACTATAAATATTCATCATAATGT
This sequence comes from Bos indicus, assembly GCF_029378745.1. Taxonomy (NCBI): domain Eukaryota; kingdom Metazoa; phylum Chordata; class Mammalia; order Artiodactyla; family Bovidae; genus Bos; species Bos indicus. The sequence continues at coordinate 33,483,022 of NC_091781.1, forward strand.
AACTGAAAATTATTGAAGTGAGAAAAAAGAGAAACAGGGAAGCCATTTGCTTCAATTCATAAACAGCATCTGTTGGGAAGTTATTCATAGATTGCTTCAGGGCCTGCCGAGCAGCAAGCCCACGGAAAAGGATGCCATTGCAAGCAAATTGGCACAAACTGCATGGAGATGCTATTAGACATGATTCACTGACAGCCAGGGAGAATGATCAGGCACTGGGTTGTTTTATGTGTTCTTTTATCACTGGGACACAGAACTACCCTCCAGCCAAAGTCTCACACAGTTCAAATTAGAAGAGCAACCTTCTAAGTGTATTAAGGCCTAACTAGTGGCTAGAGAAAGTTAGAAGCAGCAGCTAAACTCCAGGTGATAGAATTTGTTCACCTGCCCACACTTTAGGCACCCTTCAAATCCTGCCTGTACAACCTGGCAGATTTGAATGGCCCTGGTAATGCTGTGTCCATCAAAAATTAAACAGTAAAGAAAATAAGTTTCTCTAATGTTGACACTGATTTTGTGGTGTGTTACCCTGAACAGAATGAAATTGAATGCTTACTACTTACCAAACCAATGTTAAGGAAAAAAAAAATTAGCAAGGAATGTTTTCCAATCTGGCATTAGTAGCACGATGAGTCGTATTTCATTAAAAAATGGATTTATGGCTTTCTAGTCAAAGCCCCAAATTCAGCTCAAAGAAAATAAACACAGCAAGAGCTTTCAAATGTGAAGTGATCATGAATAAAATAGATGGGTTGATTTAGTAACTGTTTATACTTGTATATTGATTTATGTGTTTGTGGTAAAAAGGCATCTTCAAGACAGAGAAAGAAAATATTTATTTCAGATTTGGGGTGTTTTTTGGGCAACATTGAATGTCGTCCATTTCAGGCTGAACTCACTGATCAAGAACCAGACAGAATATGTTTCATCATAAAAGACCCATGTGTATGCACATTCATACACACCTGCACACACAGAGAACCTAAAATCAGATCAAGGCTTTGGATCTGATTATCACTGTATAGAAAAAAAAAAACCAACAAACTGGGGACAGGAGAACACATCGGTAATACCATGCAAGCGCAACCAGCAAAATCCAAACTATGGAAAACTGCAAGTGACCTGGTTTCCCTAGCAAACAAACTGCAAAGAAAATAAAGGAGGTGGGGAAAGAAAGAGGGAACCTATGGATTAAAAGAGTCTTAAGAGATACATCAAGTAAATGCAATGAGTAGCTCTTGTTTGGATCTTGATTTGAATAAAACAATTCTGTATCCCCTCCAATGTATATATATAATCACCAAAATGTATATACATAATCTGGTAAATTGGAATACAGGCTAGATAGTTGATAATTTTAAGAAATTGCTATCAGTATTTTTTGTATTATGGTTTTTTTTTATTTTATTTTATTTAACTTCACAATATTGTATCGGTTTTGCCATATATCAAAATGAATCTGCCACAGGTATACATGTGTTCCCCATCCTGAACCCTCCTCCCTCCTCCCTCCCCATACCATCCCTCTGGGTCGTCCCAGATGGTTTTATTTTTAAAGAGTCCTTCCTTTTTAGAGACATTGTAGTACCGGTTTCAAAATGATTAATTTGGGGATGGAAGGAGCAGGTGGAGTACAGATGAAACACGAATTTGCCTGGTTGTATCATTACTGAAGCTAGTTATGGAACATGGGAGTTTATCAGCCAATTCTCTCTGCTCCTTGAAACACTCCGTAATAAATTTTCATATTGCTAGAGTTGGCTCACAATAGTCCTGAGAATTGACCATTAAACTTTTTGCAAGCCTGTTTTTAAACCAATGGTGGCTTGAATTCAGCCATAGTGGGTATATGGAAATAAGCTAATGCTACAGTCAAGTCTTTTTGTTTCTGAAGAATTAATTGTTGAACATTAACCAGTATGTCACTGCTTATGATCCCAGTGAACTCTTTATGTATGCTGGAAACTCTATCAACAGTAGTACAAGAAGCTGGCTTTTCACCTTAGGTTCTTCTCTGCTCTCCCTCCCCACTGCCACCAGCTTGTTTTTGTTGCTTTTTTTTTTTTTTGCCTCAGATCCCAAGGTGTGGCAATGCATGGCCCCACTCTGAAACATTTCACCTGGTCTCCAATCATTTCTTCCCTGTATAAGCCCTTAGCTTTATCCTTCTGTCAAACTTATCCAATCTATGGCCCGTCTCCTTCAGGTCCTACTCTGACATAATACAGTGCTCAAATTTCTTCCTAAGTAAGAAGAAACCTGAGTCCTTCAGAAATAATTTTCTTTGGAAATTTCTGATCTCTTAGCAGGCTTCATAATCTTTAGTAATTCTATAACTCTAAAGCTCTTTCATACACTCTGGCTTGTTTACTTATTTATTTATTCCTGATATTTACTAAGTGACTACTTCTTATATACAAGAGAAACATTCATTAGCACATTGTCTTATTAAATCCTCTGAATAAACACATGAGCTAATAAAGAGGCTGACGCTTTCCTCCTTTGGGAAGTAAGGACACAAAAACTTAAGAAAAGTTGAATGTATCAAAGGCCACCTGGTTAGAGACAAAGTCAAGACCAAGCCTAAGAATATTTGCTATCATGATTCAAGATTTTTCTACAAACCACAACCTCATTGACTGGATGAACAGAGTAGATTTTTTCTCCTCTGCAAGGCAGATTTGTATAAACATGTGGTCCACAAAGAAATTTTTTCTCAACAGCATATTTTTATTCCCATATACAGGAGTGTGAAGGCTACTAGCTACTTAAATCCAATCTATAAGCATTTATTAAATGCCAATAAAGCACCTGCCATATGATATCAGCAAGTAACAATCTCCTAGATTTTAGGAGAACAGGATGTTAGCTCCTCTGATTTATAGTTAGTCTGGATTTCCAAAAAGGTGTGTTTTGTTTGAAATACTATGATTTGCAAAATTATGTGTCTGTCATTACTGGTTTCTTCCTTCATTTCCACAGAAGCCAGATCTGCCCAGAACTATTTAGGAGGCTAAGGCTGTTGTTCCACTGACATCTAAATTGACTGCATTTATGTCTTTCTCAAACTAGGTAAGACAAACAATACCATCAACTTTTGTGGTTTCCTTCTGTTTCTCTATGACAATTAATTCTGACTCAATCTTGCAACAGAGAAAATGGCTGAGTGTGAGGGGCAACACTAACGCTAACACTAAGTGTAGAAGACATATTCTGTCCCTATATACTCCTGGCAGAAATTTGAGTAGAAATTAAGTATTCCTAATTGCACATTAATTCTATTATCTCTTTTTTATTGGTGCATTTGTCTATATTATTACTCACCACCTGTAAATGCCAAGGACTGCGATAAAAACATGGGCTATACAGTGAAAGACCTCGGCCCCAAGTAGCTCACAGAGAAGTCAAAGGGAGACTTACAAGTAAAGATGCAGGCATATTAGAGCATGCTAAGTCGCTTCAGTCGTGTCTGACTCTGTGTGACCCCATAGACTGCATCCCACCAGGCTCCCCATCCCTGGGATTCTCCAGGCAAGAACACTGGAGTGGGTTGCCATTTCCTTCTCCAATACATGAAAGTGAAAAGTGAAAGTGAAGTCGCTCAGTTGTGTCTGACTCTTAGCGACCCCATGGACTGCAGCCCACCAGGCTCCTCCATCCATGGGATTTTCCAGGCAAGAGTAGTGGAGTGGGGTGCCATTGCCTTCTCCTTTAGAGCACGCAGAATGCTAAATACCAAGCTGCTCAATGGGAAAACAGGGCAGGAGAGTCTCATCTTTAGCCTGGGATGAAAAGAAACATTCTTAGAGACTGGGACATTTAAACTAACACCTGTAACACAAAGAGAATTTTTTTAGTGAAGTCACTGAACTGGGGCAGAAAACACTGTAGGCACTGCAAGAACATATGCTGAGTTTGGGAAGATCCCACCGTGCAACATTCTGATTCAATAAGTCTGAAGAGAAGCCCTGGAAAATAAATTTTTAACAAACACACCCAACAGATTTTAATGCAAAAGATTAAAAACCTTGAGAAGGTCAGAGGCAACATGGTAGTCTGAACCAATTCAGAATGTGGTCATCCAGGAAAATTTGGACAATGTGTCTCAGGTATCCACACAGCTCCTTCCTTGACACCATTTATATCACCAGCTCAAGCTACGGGGATTATGCATGCGTTATATTTAAGTGTGGGAGGCAGCCAAAGTAGAGGGAAGGGCCAGAAGAGTGGTATAAAGGAGGAATATACCATAAGATGTAAAACATGAAAGGAAGGTTTCCTGGGCTGCAAGATGCTGAACTAGGATTTGTAGAACAGGTAGAACACGAAAGGGGAGGGTACAAGCATTTCAGGCAATTAAGATTTGTAGTTTCAAAGTCTGGATTGAATCTAGGTTTGGCCACTTCCAAGCTGTGACATTCATCAAGTTGCATGACTTTGTTTCACTTTCCTCATGTGTAAAATGGAAATGATAATCATTTCAACATGCACCTGTGAAAAGCAAATTAAATAATCTGTTGAGTCAAATATGTATGGGTTCTAGTGCATAGTAAGCTCTCACTGCCACTGCTTCTGCTGCTAAGTCACTTTAGTCGTGTCCGACTCTCTACTTACTGAATTAATAAAAACGGAAACTAATTCTTATTACTTTTCTCTCTAGGAGTCCCAATTTTACTACAACCTCAATAAGTATCTTTATAAACAATGACTTGATATTTAGCAATGATCTTTCGCTTCCCGGGTGGTGCAGTGGTAAAGAATCTACCTGTCAATGCAGGAGACACAAGAGATACGGGTTCAATCCCTAGATCAGGAAGATCTCCTAGAGGAAGGCATGGCAATCCACTCCAGTATTCTTGCCTGGAAAATTCCTTGGACAGAGGAGTCTGGTGGGCTCTAGTCCATGGAGTCGAAAAAAGTTGGACACGACTGAGCACACATGCATGCACGTGATGATTTCTAAAATGTTTGCATGCTATCATAGACCCCTTGAGATCATTTGGTTCCAGCAGCTCTATATTTTTCAGATAGTAAAGGATAGGAAAGCCTGGTGTGCTGTAGTCCATGTGGCTGAAAAGAGTCGGACACAACTGAGCGACTGAACAAGAGTATGGGGAAAAGGACAGAGATTTTGGAATTAGATTATTTAAGTTTGAATCTTCACTATTTGCTAGTCATATAAACTTCGACATATTTCTCAAACTCTCCTAAGCTTGGTTTATTCAATAATACAATAAATGTATAACTCTCAGGATTGTTAACAAGCCTCACTGATTCATTCAGTCAAAAAAAAGAAAAAGAAATTGAGTATTTGGTAAATGTGAGAAACTGTTTCAGCACCTGAGGATTAGTAGTGAAAAAATGAGAGACCTTTGCCCTCATCTAGTTCACACAGAAAAGAAAAGATAGGTGTATTATTTCCCTAGGGCTCTGTAACAAATTACTATGAACTGGATGACTTAAAGAAATATATCCTCTTATTGTCTGGGGGCTAGAAGACTGAAACCCAGGTGTCGCTAGGCCCATGCTCCCTCTAAGGCTCTTGGAAAAGGGCCCTTCCTTGACTCTCCTGGCTTCTAGTGGTTAACAAAAATCCTCAGTGTTACTCAGTTTATTGACCCATCACTCAAATCTGTACTTTCATTGTCACATGGCATTTTCAAAATGTGCCCATATGTCCAAATTTCTCTCATCATATAAGAACACCAATCATTGGATTTAGGGCTCACCCTAATCCATTGTGACCTTATCTAATTATATCTGAAGAGATCCTATTTCTGAGTAAGGTCACATTGACAAGTATTAGGGGTTAGGAAAATAACTTTTCTTTTGGGGAGACAAATACACATCAACTCATGACAGAATGTAATAGACAAACTGACCACGTAATTTCATGGTCAGATCACTGACCATGATCCCAAGATCATGACTTCCAGGAGGTCTTCAATAAATAATGGCTAATATGAGATAAAATATTTCACTCACATTTTTCAGATAAGGTCGCTGAATTTGTCTGGTTCATCAAGAATGACAAAGTATAATGGAAACCAGAAACCTGGTCAAATAAATCCCAAAGAGGAAGGCTCTTTCCAAATAGCAGTGTCTCACAAAATAGATTATTCGTATGTCTTATGGCTTCTAAAAAATTGTAGCTGTTAACTGTGCAAACTTTATTTTTAATAATTCTGTATTTATTTTAATGTATGTTAGAAGAAATATTACCAACAATTAAAACCCATGCTTTCACAGATAACACTTTTTATGATGTACTTAACATAGATTTGTCATGTAAAACAATTAGACATTTAACGTGAATCAATTCACAGAAAAAATGAGAAAGAAGTAGGTAAGTGGCTATAGCAAAAAATACAACAGTGCTTGGTGACTCAAATTTCAGAAATGCCACACTCCCACGTGATGTTTGTTCAGTCTGTCATACAAACTAGGATTCTGGCTGTATGTCTTGACATGGACTCAAGTGGCAAAATGCAGTTTGGGAAATTCCCCAGTTGAGGCAGTGAACATAAAAATTATAATGTGTCTTTGTTTCAGCTGTCTGTTAAACTGATGATCCCTTCTCTCAAGTCCATACCTTGAATGCTTCTGAAGTTCAATTTCAAAACTTAGCATAAAGCTACAGAAAGCAAGGCTGTGTGGTGACAGCATAAAGATATATATATAGATAGATAGATCAAGGAGAAAGAATTAAGAGTCCAGAAATAAACCCATAAATGTCTGATCAATTGATTTTAAACAAGGGTCAACTGACAAAGAAGAGTCTTTTCAACAAATGGTATAAAGACAACTGGATTATCCACATACAAGAGAATGAAGGTGGATAACATCTCATATCATATACAAATATTTTATTATATCATATATCAAAAAGGGTATATTATCCAATGTGTGCGTTTATGCAAATATTTTCTTCCATCCTGGGGGCTATCTTTCTACTTTCTTGATGCTATTCATTGATCTGTTTTTCTTTGGTTCCTTGCACTTTAGGTGGCATTGCTAAGAAACCATTGCCTAAGACAAGGTCATGAAGCTTTACATCTGTGTTTTCTTCTGTTTTATAGTTTAGCTGTTACATTTAGGTCTTTGATCCATTTTGGAGTAAATTTTTGTATACAACATTCTTTCAAATTTGTTTGTGTCATGATGATTTAATTTCTCCTTTATTTTTGAAGGATAGATTTAATGGATTTATTGGTTGACATTCTTTTTTTTGGTTCTGTTTTGTTTTTATATATAAATTTATTTATTTTAATTGGAGGCTAATTACTTTACAATATTGTATTGGTTTTGCCATACATCAACATGAATCTGCCACAGGTGTACACATGTTCTCCATCCTGAACCCCCCTCCCACCTCCCTCCCCATACCATCCCTCTGGGTCATCCCCATGCACCAGCCCCAAGCATCCTGTATCATGCATCGAACCTGGACTGGTGATTCATTTCATATTTGAAATTATACATGTTTCAATGCCATTTTCCCAAATCATTCCACCCTCTCCCTCTCTCACAGAGTCCAAAAGACTGTTCTATACATCTGTGTCTCTTTTGCTGTCTCACATACTGGGTTATCATTACCATCTGTCTAAATTCCATATATATGTGTTAGTATACTGTATTGGTATTTTTCTTTCTGGCTTACTTCACTCTGTATAATAGGCTCCAGTTTCATCCACCTCATTAGAACTGATTCAAATGTATTCTTTTTAATGGCTGAGTAATACTCCATTGTGTATATGTACCACAGCTTTCTTATCCATTCATCTGCTGATGGGCAGCTAGGTTGCTTCCATGTCCTGGCTATTATAAACAGTGCTGCGATGAACATTGGAGTACACATGTCTCTTTCCCTTCTGGTTTCCTCAGTGTGTATGCCCAGCAGTGGGATTGCTGGGTCATATGGCAGTTCTATTTCCAGTTTTTTTAAGGAATCTCCACACTGTTCTCCATAGTGGCTGTACTAGTTTGCATTCCCACCAACAGTGTAAGAGGGTTCCCTTTTCTCCACACCCTCTCCAGCATTTATTGCTTGTAGACTTTTGGATAGCAGCCATTCTGACTGGCGTGAAATGGTACCTCACTGTGGTTTTGATATGCATTTCTCTGATAATGAGTGACTCTGAACACATTGAATATATCACCCCACTGCCTCTGCTGTCCATGGTTTCTGATGAGAAATAAGGTTAATCTTGTAAATGATGAGTTACTTCTCTATTGCTGCTTTCAAGACTTTCTCTGCATTTCAACAATTTGATTATGTTTTGTCTTGGTGTTACTCTCTTTGAGGTTATCCTACTTGGAGCTCACTGAGCTTCTTAAATATGTGGATAAATGTTTTGTTTTTATTTTATAAAATTTGGGATATTTCATCCATTATTTCTTCACATATTCTTTCTACTTCTCTTGCTCTATTCTCTCCTGGGATTCCCATTATTTGTGTGTTCATACATTTGAATACACTACAGGCCTCTAAGGCTCTCTTTATTATTTTTCTTCTTTCCTTTTTCTTTCTGTTCCTCAAGTGATCTATCTTTAAGTTCAATGATTCTTTCTTCCACCTTATCAAGCCTGCTTTTGAGCCCTTCTAGTACGTTGTGTTTTTTTTTTAATTTCACTTACTGTGTTTTCTTGCTCCAGAATTTCTATTTTGTTTTTTTTTAATAACTTTTATATATTTATTGGTAGTCTTTATTTGGTGAAACATTGTTCTCATATTTTCTTTGATTTCATAAATATGATATTCTTAAGTTATTTTGAATATATTTTAAATAGTTGATTTAAAATCTTTATCTACTTAGTCCACCATCTTTGCTTCTAAGGGACAGTTTCTATCATGTGCTTATTTCCTCTGTTTGGGCTATCCATTCCTGTTTCTTTTCATGTCTCATAATTTTTGTTGAAAATGGAACATATGTGGAAACTCTGAAAATTATATTCTCCCTCTTTTGCAGAGTTTGTTATTATTGCTGATTGTTATTTGTTTAGTGACTTTTCTGAACTATTTTTATAAAATCTGTATTCTCTGTTTTATTTGGTAAATGAAATGTCTGCTCAGTTAGCTTGAAGTGAAGTGAAGTCGCTCAGTTATGTCCGACTCTTTGCAACCCCATGGACTTCAGCCTACCGGGCTCCTCCATCCATGGGATTTTCCAGGCAAGAATATTGGAGTGGGTTGCCATTTCCTTCTCCAGGGGAACTTCCTGACCCAGGGATCAAACCCGGGTCTCCTGCATTGTAGACAGATGCTTTACAGTTAGCTTAGTAGTTGCTAATTATTAAATAGAAATTTCTTTAAACTCTTGAAACAAGTAGGTGTCTCGGTCTTTGTTTAGAATCTTGGTGTGCATGTTGGGGCACATCTTAAACAGCCAGCCAGCCAGCTCACAACTTTACCTTAGTCTTTAGTTCAATGAGCCAGAGGTGAGAGCCTAGGACATTTATCTCAGGTCTTTGTCAGCACTCACACAGCCCTGAGCATGCACATAGCCCTACACATGTGTATGACTTTCTAAATCCTGAGAAACAAGAGTTTTTCAGAGCCTTTAGAAAGGGCATCTCATTCCCTAGCTTTTTAAGTTTTTTGGTTTGCCTATGTTTGCCCCACCTGTTACCCATTGCCTCAGACAGACATAAAGTTAAACATTTGTCTCTACATATTTTTGACAAAAGCCCCCATGGAAAAGACTTTCTTCACTAAGGCTCTCTTTGTTCAATGAGCTGTAAGTCAGGTCAAATAAGGATGGCTTTGCAGGTGGGGTTTTCTCAGGAACCATTGTGATGAGTCGCTCAGTCATGTCCAACTCATTGTGACTATATGGACTATAGCCCACCCAGCTCCTCTATCCATGGAATTTTCCAGGCAAGAATACTGGAGTGGGTTGCCATTTCCTACTCCAGGGGATCATCCCAACCCAGGGATTGAACCCACATCTCCTACATTGGCAGGTGGATTTTTTATCACTGTGCTACCTGAGAAGACCCAGGAACCATCATAAAAGGCAAATAATGACAATTCTCTGGGAATGTGACTTTGAAGAAGCTCCAATCACATTCTTTCTTCCCATTCTTTCACAATAATTGTGATCTGTTAGTTTTCAGTGCTACTGTGGAGCTATTAGGAGGGAGATGGAAACCAAGCAAGTTAAAGCGCAACAAAGCTCTCTCCTCTGATGAAAATTCTCCAGTTTTTCTTGAATGAACACTTTCCAGGTTACTACAAGTCTTTACTCATTTCCAAAGTTCTGAAAAAGTTTATTCAGACAATGCATCCTGTTTTGTCATTGCTCTTATGAAGGAGGAAACTTTTGGAAGTCTTACTCCATCATTTTCAATGATGTCACCTCTGTGCTTCTTTCTTCATCTACAAATGCAGGGCTGACTTATAGCCTGCACTATGCTGGTTTTCCCATCTTTCCTCCTTTTAAGTTTCTCCCTTATTTCACTTCTGGAAAAAAAATGAAGTGTCAAGATTGGGAAAGATGCCAGTATCAGATTTGGTAATTGTTTAGAAGATGAGGAGCATTGAAGACTAAGCCATTTGTTTATTCATTTCACACCATCCTAAATAGTGATCATCCTTCTAACTACATTGTTATTACACTAAAAAAAAACTGCCTATTAAAGCACATATGTTAATTGACGGTCATCTTCAGAAGTAAATGTAAAATGAGACCACTGCAAATGCTCAAACTGATAAATATAGGTTGGCGGCTTCCTTTCCAATCACATCAAGAAACACATGCTTCCTCTGCATGGCTTTACCCCACCAATAGTCCACTTTCCAACTTTCCTCATCTTCACCTTCATTTGGTAGCCATTTTCCCAAAGAATCTAAGTTGCTATTAGTTTCAATTTTAATAAATGGATAACTATTACTAAACATAGGAAACATCAACAATATCAAAGTCTCATTGAGATTTTGATGCTGGGCAGTTAGCTGAGTTCATCACTAGCTAAGTGACACATTCTTTTACCTTAGCTAAGAAAGCTGAAAATGATTACCTGTAATGAAACATTGAGGTCACCAAGGCTTATCTTAAAATCTGAATTTTTGAAAAACAGAGACCAATACTTCTATACAAACTTCAGAGCTTTTTATAAAAATAAAAATGCTTTCTAGCATATGAAATAGCCAATGATTCATAAGAACAAAAGTAGTATTCACCAGCTGTTACAAATGCCCTTTCCCATCAATCTTGACCTTTTCCTCAATGCTTCCCTAAATTCCAAATTCTTTTCTGCCTGAGGGAAGGAAAAGCATTTCCTCCTGCCAGCGACAGCCAAGACACTGCAGAACCAACAGCTGGCCAGAAGCGATTCTCCCTTCCTGTGGAGCAAGCCAAGCCATAGAAGTGGATCATTATGTTTCTAGGTGAAAATCCCAGATTGGTAGTTCTTTGGTCTTTTTTTAACTCCTTTTGTTTGATGAACATTTAGTATGCCATTTCGTTACACTCAAAAATCTCTAGCATTTATGTAACCTAACCAGAAATATCTCTGACCAAATAGGATAATGAAAACTATATCAGTTGAGGCTAGAGGGTCAACATTAAGGCAAAACCTGTACCATAATATCTTACTACAATTAACCCACAAAAATATACACAAAATAAGGACAGTTATAGTCCTGAGGTCTCACTGGCAGCTGGGAAATGGAAACTTGTGTTTTAGTATAACAAGTACTCACCAAGTGGAAACTCGATGTTACAAATTTGTCCATAGCTTCTGGTTGCATTGGGGAATTCACTTACCCCTTATTACTTAAATGTTTATGATTTAGAAACTGTTAGTATTTGGTTTTTTTATCTTTGGACTTAATTGTGAGCAAAATTTATTCATTGGCTTTTAAACTGTTGTTTTAAAAGAAGGGCCTGATTCCCTATCCCAATCATAGAAGAGCCCAGGTATTTCCTAACTGTTCAGTGAGGCTATTTTGATGTGCCAAAGACAAGGTCACCAGTACAACTAGTGACTGCTCCACTGGATGTATTTGTCTGCCTTCAAGTCTGGTCTGAAACATCTGGATGGCGCAGAAACTCACAGCCACGTTACTCATGGCTGCAGACAGGTTCTGAATGATATGGGTCTGGGGAGGAAACAGACACCATTGTCTTGGCCGCTTATTTTAATTCGAAAGGGAGATAAGGAAGTAATAACCTTTCTCCTAAAGTGAATTCCAAGGAAGGAGCTAAATAAATTTTGCCTCTACTCTATCCACACCACTATTAATCTATACAAATACTAGTCAGTTAAATTAGATTGCATTTATAAAGTGCTTGGAACCTGGGCCTGATACATACTAAGGTTTCCAGTAAATCTTAATGGCAATTAATAATAAATCATATTCAAAACTACTTATATTTTGCATGCATTTAAAATTCTAACAGAGAAAATGACCTCAGTGCAAAGACACCAACACAAAGTACTCTTTGTAAATACATCAGACATTATTGCATATTTCACATGTCTGAGGAGTTGGGTGTTCTGCTTTTGCATGTGTATGAACATTAAGTGAGTGTCTGTTTGGGGACACTCAAAAAAGAATAAAAGAATAAAAAAGTTGCTAGTATAAAAAAGAATACTAGCAACTAAGAAAATGAGGTGTTGAAGGCATATGATCACTTAATGAAACTGAAATAGGAGGTGCCTTCTACTTATCTCCTATGTGGATATGGTACAGCCAATGAACCAACCAATAGCATTTGGATCTTTATGGATTAAACAATGACATACTACTTTGTCTCAATATCCTCTGTGTAAGAACACTAAGTTAACTTCTGCTTTGATATTCATTTCAGGAAAATCATTGCCTTTATAGATTAATATATCTGCTTTCTATTTTAGAAATCACACTTGAGTCAACTGTTATCATTCTTTTGTTACTTTAGCAGTTTTAGAATTATACCTAACTTTATCACTCAGGTGGGTAAAATCTGTTCAACCAATATATGGAGTGCTAAAAACATCAACTCCTTCTGTCTTCTCCAGATGGTTTGGAGATACCCTACCCTACTCAGTGCTTGAAATGGCATTAGTATATAAAGATATAAAAATAGCAAAAAAAAAAAAAAAAGGCATTTACAGGATAGCATTCATAAGCGAGCAATGTGGCATAACTGTGGCTAAGTGCTATACATGTTCAAATATCTGGGGGTTCAAATCCTACTTCCATCAATTACTTGCCTCTTTGGTTTCTCAACATCCATGATCCTTTCTTTGTCTTTGCTCCTTAGTTTGCCTGGTCAGAAAGTCTTCCCTTTTCCCTCAAACCAAGTGATCCAGTCAAAACCTTCAAGTTCCACCTTCTTGGCAGGTCCTTTAATCTGTAAACAGCTTGTATCAATTACTAGATTTCTGTCCCTCCCATTGAATTGCTCAGAACACTTGACCACAGATGGCTTCACCAAAGCAAAGTGTTTTGGCACCTGCCACTTGCTGCTGCTGCTAAGTCACTTCAGTCGTGTCCGACTCTGCAACCCCATAGGTGGCAGCCCACCAGGCTCCCCTGTCCCTGGGATTCCCAGCCACTTAGGCTGGGATAACTGAGGAAGAGAAAATCCCCTCTCGGTAAGCACAGGACATTCTGGTTGCCATCTTGTTACCCCAAAGGAAGAAGTTGTCTGAAATCAATGTCAGTACTGAGGAAAAAAGTTTCAAGGTGGAGATACATATACTTTTGAGTACTTGGGTCCAATCATGCCTGAAGCCTTATACTAAAAGACTTTTGCATTATATTGAGTAATAAGTTACTGTTCATGGTCATGCTTACCTGAGTTACATTTCCCTCACTTACTGTTAAAGGTCTACTGACTAACAGTATTGCCTATAGCTTTCTCAGTGCTGGGAATAAAATAGTAATCCCACTTCACTGAATCAACATTCTTGTGAGAGGTATCAATGAATCAATGAGTCATAACAACTGCTAACAGAGGATAAATACAGGGAGATATGGGAGCTCTCAGCAAGAGCACTGACCCAATTTAGGGGGATCAGGCAGAGAAAGACTTTTCAGAGGGGACATCATCATATGGATTTCCCATCATCTGTTCTTCAGGGGTTAATTTAAAGATGTTACATTTTCATTCTCAAACTGAGTGTATAGTGAGTAATAATACTGACACCTAGCCATAGGTATTATCATTATAACTCTAAAACTATCACTTTTCCTTAAAATTCCTACCCAGTAAGACGTTATCCCCTCATTCTCTTTTAATAGCTAAATTTGCATTATTCATGATTATTGCCTCTAAAACATAGATTATCACAGCTGTTCAGCCATCACATATATAGTTTCCAACCCCACCACCCACTCCCAATCAGAATTTTGGCCATAGCCCCAGTTGGTACTGAGAGAGAACACATAAACGTTAAATACTATAACAATCTGTGGTATAAGGGGGGTGGAAATCAGCAGCTGACAGTGCTGTAATATTATAACCAGGAAAACAAAAATATCTTATGCAAGTGCCCATTTTTAAAAAGTGATACATTCTGACACAGCAATTCTTTGATAGGTTTGGTAAATCCATCCAAAATCTGATGGAATGGACTCAGTAAAACCTTCCTTTTATGAATTCCTCACTTTAAAAAAATAGAGTTTGATCAGGATTTGAGCAGTAGATTAAATGTTAGTAACCAATGAAGGACAATATAAATTTCCAAGCCTATATATAATTTTTATTTATATACCAGAAATTATAAGAACTTAAAATGTTAAACTTAGTAAAACACTTAGTTAAAATTTTCAAACAAGTAAATACTTCAAACAATAATATTAGATTGTTCAATATCTGCTCTTACAGATTTTTTCCAATTTATTTGCTCTTTGTGGTTAACTACAAAAGATTTTGTGAGGAATTACTCCCTAAGAGATTCAGGGTTGAATGCTGTCAAGCTGTGCTTCAAAACACCCTTATAAAGAGTGAAGGAAAAAATAAAACTGAAAAAAAAAAAACAACCCTGAAATATAGAATTATGATGAAATTCTCCTTGACTAAGATACTTCAAATTTGGAGGAGTATTTGAGACATGAATCCACAAGGGTAGCCAGAAGACATGTGATAGCCAGCCTCTGGGACAGTCCCCAGTGTTTCTTTCCTCCTGGTGTTAATGCCATTGTGTAGTCTCTTCCCACAATGAATAGGACTGGCCTGTGAAACCAATAGAATACCGCAAAACGGAAGTGTGATTTCAAATAAAGACACTATGGCTTTTGCCTTGCTTGCTCTTGAACCAGTCACTCTGGGAAAGTCCAACTGCCATACTACGAGGACACTCAAGTAGCCCTCTGGAGAATCTTAAGTGGGAAGAAACAAGCTTCTCACCAATAGCTAGTAGTAACTTGCCAGCCATGTGAGTAAACCACAGAAACAGATCCTCTAGACTCAGTTAAGCCTGGACAGCTGTAGCCCTGGTGGATATCTTGATTACAACATCATGACACACTGCAAGCCAGAAATGCCCAGCTTAAGCCACTCACAGAATCCAGATCCACAGAAGGCATGCAGTCAGGAATGATTATTGTTGTTTCCAGCCAAATTGTCTGGGATGATTTGTTTTGCTATGACGTATAACTAATTTACTAGGCATGCTTGCGCATGCTAAGTTGCTTCGGTTGTGTCCAACTCTTCACAACCCTATGGACTGTAGTCTGCCAGGATCCTCTGTCCATGGGATTCTCCAGGCAAGAATACTGGAGTATACAGGGGATCTTCCCAACTCAGGGATTGAACCCTGGTCTCTTACATCTCCTTGCATTGGCAGCTAGGTTCTTTACCACTAGCACCACCTGGGAAGCCCAATTTACTAGGCAATTAATTTCTTTATTCTCTAGACTGTAAAGCTATTGTTTGACAATTGAGTGAAAATTTTACTATGTATCTTTTAATGCTGATTACTGTTAAGAAATGAAGTGCATAATATTCTTTCAATGATCTATGCACCTCAAGGTTAGGATTTGCCTAAGGCTGAAGAGGTCTATCTGTTCTTCTACTTGGTATATATCTAGTTACAGGGTGCTTTGGCATAGTGAACAAATAGCCCACCTACTCCTTCTGCAAGGCACTGTGTGTGAAAAGATGCTCATCCTATCCAAGCACCTTGACCTTTAAGAAATCATAAAGTAGCAAAATTGATAAATAAATAAAAATAAATATTCTCAAATTAAATGCCTCTTCAGCATGTCAGCTATAAGTTTTTCAAGATAAACCTGAACTCTTTCAGTGATGGGAGCTCATTACTCATCAGAATTCAATCAAAATCTCAAGCAAATATATCCAAGCAAAATCTCTTTCTTCCTCTTGATTCCAAATACTGGCCTCAGACACTAAGTCCTGTTTCACTCTGGTCAGTCCTTCAGATAGCTAAGGAAAATTTTATCTTTCTTTTGAGTTCTCTTCATGTAGGATAAAGTATTTGGCTCCAACTATTCCTCCTAAGACATGATTGAACCCCTGATACTTATGATGCTTTTCTCTGAAGTTGGCCCAGTTTCTTTTTAATCAGAACCCAACAACTAACAGTCTAAAAGGTCTGTGGATGCTTTTTTGTTTTATGTTTTTTTACAGAGATTGAATTTGGGTACTTTTAGATGTAACAAACCCTCTGTAGTTCCCACAAACCCCACAATGCCTTCTTGTCTTATAGATCACTTCCTGTCACCCATTTCTTTCCTATCTGGTCAATGGTTCCCATAATACAAAAAATATTGCTAATGTCAAAAGGCTTATAACTGCTGCTGTTCATGTCGTATATGCCACATGTAGAGCTGATACAGAAAGCATCTTGTGGTTATTACTGGGACGGAATCAGGGCTTCATCATCTTCTTGCCTCATTCTTAAGCATACCAGGTTAACAGGTACTGATCAAGCATTTCCTGAACACCTCAAACCAGAGATTGTATTGAATAATACAGGAGAAAACTGGTCTGTCTATTCCTCAAAGATGAGAAGGAGCTCCCCTGTATTAACCTAGCACATAAAGATGACTCAGAGTGTGATAATAGAGGAGAAAGCAGGAGATATGCTGCTTTAACTGGGATATCAGGCCAACAACCAGCAAATCAAAATACAAGCAATAAATACTTGCAAATTTTAACCAGGGGAAGAGGTCTATTCCTGGTGTAGTGAAAGGAGGGAAGGTAGAAGGATAAACTCCTCACAGGACAATTAGTAGTCTGTTCTGTCCACCTCAGGAGCCTCTCAGGAGAAAGACCACTTTGGGTGTGTTTAATCAGTGTCTGGCAATGGCTAACTCTGCCTTTGCTCCCCTGTGTTGGCAACCTTAAGGACTAGATGATTTGGGGGGTTGAATACTGTGTGATTTAGTGATGATATAGATTTGGTAGAGTTAGATCTAAGGTCTCTTTACCTTTCTATTAAGGAAAAAGTTACAGCGGGTCAAAAATATAGGCAGTGAGTTGTTCTCAGAGAGCAACATTAAGGGGAAATAAATAATCCGTGGCACACCTCAATAGGTCTGTCTTTATTGTTTGTTTCACAGTACACACTTCTTTGCAAGCCTCAAGGAGGATAATTACTTCTCCAAATATCAGCCAAAGGAGGGACAAAACCCAGCTTACAATAGCACTCAACTTTTAATTCCAGTGACAGCCAAAACACCATTAAACTCTACTTCAAGTCTTTGAAGTCCTAAAAAGTTCAGTCGGAAATTAGTATACGGTCAAGTATCCAATTTAATAGCTAATGCAGTTCCCTCTCTGTCTAGTTGAGAAGAACATTCAAAGTACAAAAGAGTGGTGCAGGAAGCTTTAAAAACCCAAAGGAAAGTAGCAACTCTTTCAGAACAAGTCAAAAAATGTGGACATCATAACCTAGTTCCACTTGATCACTGTTATCCAATCATATTAGACATTCTTGAGAGGCAGAAGCAATTACTGGTTAACACTATGAGCTTTCTTCAAGTTCAGAGAGGCCTTAGTTTACCTCCTGCTCTGAAGCCCGTGTTGTCTTGACTTAACCACCTAACTTCAGTGACACTCAGTTTTTTCATCTGAGATTGCAGGTAACAGTAATCCTTACTTCACTGAGAGTTTGCTATGTGCCAAAGTTACAGCTAAGTGGCACATTTTCTTTTTTAATCTTATTTGGTATACCCTTTACCACTTGATAGAGAACACTAAATAAAAAGCAAATTTAAGGGGAAAATTACCAGTTCCATTTATGATATGTAAAGTTTGAACTATTAATAGGCCAGAGAGAAAAAAATGTGCTTTAACTTGGTCTTCGTGTCTTTGAGCAACATTTCCTGGTCTTCCTTAAAGCCAGCTTAGAATTGTGGACTTGCCTCAACTTCTCAACTGCCTTATGAAAGGAGCCTACATTCTAGATATACCCTGACAATACTGTATATGCAGTGACTCAAGGCTTAACCTAAGATTGTATCATCTAATAAGCAACTGCATTATAAAAGCAGTGCTTGTCAGCTAAGATCTCTACTTTCCCCCTCATATGTAGATTTTAAACCAGATCATCCTGATACAACTCTTGGATTTTTTGATGCCTCTGAAGCTTCACTGTAATTAGAAGTAATCTTAAGGGAATTACTCCCCTTTTAGCTTGTCACTTTAGATTTTTATTTTCATTTTGGCATTTTTCACAGTAGCTCTCCCTCCCAACTTTGATATTATAAGGAACCCTTCATGATGAACTTTAAGCCCTACCCCCACTTCCCACCTCCCTCAACACAAACCTCTTAGTTCTTGATGAAAAGAAATGGAGAAGCATTTCTAACATTACCTGGGATGTCACAGCAACTGACTTAATATGTCCACACAATTTTCTAACATGATCCTGTGTAGAGCAACAGATGTATTGTCTACATCAGACAACAGGATAAAACCTTTGTACTTCTGTCTATCCAAGGATTAATACTTGGGCCATGAAAGAAAATGTACAAAATAAAAAATATCAGAAATTTATAAGTTTCAATGGCCTCTAGTCAGCAAAGACAAGTAGTTATAAAGCAACAAGTTGGCATCAGGTACTCCCTCATTTGAAAGTCTAACTTTGTGTATACAAAGTGCTATTTAGTTTCTGCAGTTGTAAATTGCTAATGGAAAGCATATTTCACTATTAGGCTCATAAGTCTTTCCTGTGCAAGTTTAGCCTTGTAAAACTATTCCACTTTGAATATGGCCAGATTCTCTTAGGATATTAAATGCACAACTCTTTGTTTTCCATATCCTGACACAGAAATAAAGCAGGAAGGTACGTCAAGAATAGGTGAGAAGAAACTTATTCATCAAAAATTTTCATGTGAACTGTGAAAAGCCAAGGTTTTCATGCAGAAAAGTACTTTCCATTTTCTGTAGGATGGCAAAGTCCTATGTTCATAGCTACTATAAGGACAAACATTATTTAAAATAGTTCGCCCCGTACCTCATTAGATAGTGAGAAACAAAGGTATGAAAGAATTAAAAACAGATATTGTTTGCAAAATTTGATCAGTAAATTATATAGAGAACATACCAAAGTTTTGTTTTGTTTTTAACACAGAACAAAAACAAACACCTAGGAGTGTGCCTCAAGCTATGAATTTCAGAGTGTTCACTGTCAAGGACTATTATGGGATATAGTGTTTGGAAATTTACATGGGATTTTTTTTTTAATCTTTTTAATTTATTTATTTTAGTTGGAGGCTAATTACTTTACAAGGTTGTAGTGGCTTTTGCCATACATTTATATGACTCAGCCATGGGTGTACATGTGTTCCCCATTCTGAAGCCCCTTCCCACCTCCCTCCTCATACCATCCCTCTGGGTCATCCCAGTGCACCAGCCCTGAGCACCTGTCTCATGCATCGAACTTGAACCGGTGATCTGTTTCACATATGATAATATACATGTTTTAATGTTATTCTCTCAGATCATCCCACCCTCCCTTTCTCCCACAGAGTCCAAAAGACTGTTCATACATTTGTGTAACTTTTGCTATCTTGCATACAGGGTTAACGTTACCATCTTTCTAAATTCCATATACATGCGTTAGTATACTGTATTAGTGTTTTTCTTTCTGGCTTACTTCACTCTGTATAATAGGCTCCAGTTTCATCCACCTCATTAGAACTGATTCAAATGTATTCTTTTTAATGGCTGAGTAATACTCCATTGTGTATATGTACCACTGCTTTCTTATCCATTCATCTGCTGATGGGCAGCTAGGTTGCTTCCATGTCCTGGCTATTATAAACAGTGCTGCGATGAACATTGGGGTACATGTGTTTCTTTCACTTCTGGTTTCCTCAGTGTGTATGCCCAGCAATGGGATTGCTGGGTCATATGGCAGTTCTATTTCCAGTTTTTTTAAGGAATCTCCACACTGTTCTCCATAGTGGCTGTACTAGTTTGCATTCCCACCAACAGTGTAAGAGGGTTCCCTTTTCTCCACACCCTCTCCAGCATTTATTGCTTGTAGACTTTTGGATAGCAGACATTCTGACTGGCGTGAAATGGTACCTCATTGAGGTTTTGATTTGCATTTCTCTGATAATGAGTGATGTTGAGCATCTTTTCATGTGTTTGTTAGCCATCAGTATGTCTTCTTTGGAGAAATGTCTGTTTAGATCTTTGGCCCATTTTTTGATTGGGTCATTTATTTTTCCAGAATTGAGCTGCAGGAGTTGCTTGTATATTTTTGAGATTAATTCTTTGTCAGTTGCTTCATTTGCTATTATTTTCTCCCATTCTAAAGGCTGTCTTTTCACCTTGCTTATAGTTTCCTTTGTTGTGCAGAAGCTTTTAAGTTTAATTAGTTTGTTTATTTTTGCTTTTATTTCCAATATTCTGGGAGTGATTTATGTTGGAGAGTGTTTTCCCTATGTTTTCCTCTAGGACTTTTATAGTTTCTGGTCTTATGTTTAGATATTTAATCCATTTTGAGGTTATTTTTGTGTATGGTGTTACAAAGTGTTCTAGTTTCATTCTTTTACAAATGGATTCTTTTCCGATCTGGATTCCTTTTATTTCTTTCTCTGCTCTGATTGCTGTGGCCAAAACTTCCAAAACTATGTTGAATAGTAGTGGTGAGAGTGGGCACCCTTGCCTTGTTCCTGGCTTTAGGGGAAATGCTTTCAATTTTTCACCATTGAGGATAATGTTTGCTGTGGGTTTGTCATATACAGCTTTTATTATGTTGAGGTATGTTCCTTCTATTCCTGCTTTCTGGAGAGTTTTTATCATAAATGGATGTTGAATTTTGTCAAAGGCTTTTTCTGCATCTATTGAGATAATAATATGGTTTTTATCTTTCAGTTTGTTAACGTACATTGATTGATTTGTGGATATTAAAGAATCCTTGCATTCCTGGGATAAAGCCCACTTGGTCATGATGTATGATCTTTTAATATGTTGTTGGATTCTGCTTGCTAGAATTCTGTTAAGGATTTTTGCATCTATGTTAATCAGTGATATTGGTCTGTACTTTTCTTTTTTTGTGGCATCTTTGTCTGGTTTTGCTATTAGGGTAAATGAGATCAAAAACACTTGGGAGGGAATCAACAGTAGAATTACAGAGGCAGAAGATAGGATAAGTGAGGTAGAAGATAGAATAGTGGAAATAAATGAAGCAGAGAAGAAAAAAGAAAAAAGAATCAAAAGAAATGAGGACAACCTCAGGGACCTCTGGGACAATGTGAAACACCCCAATATTCGAATCATAGGAGTCTCAGAAGAAGAAGACAAAAAGAAAGACCATGAGAAAATACTTGAGATAATAGTTGAAAACTTCCCTAAAATAGGGAAGGAAATAGTTACCCGATTCCAAGAAACCCAGAGAGTCCCAATAGGATAAACCCAAGGCAAAACACCCCAAGACACATATTGATCAATTAACAAAGATGAAACACAAAGAACAAATATTAAAAGCAGCAAGGGAAAAACAACAAATAACACCCTAGGGGATTCCCATAAGGATAACAGCTGACCTTTCAAAAGAAACTCTTCAGACCAGAAGAGAATGGCAGGACATACTTAAAGTAATGAAAGAGAAAAACCTACAACCCAGATTACTGTACCCAGCAAGGATCTCATTCAGATATGAAGGAGAATTCAAAAGCTTTACAGACAAGCAAAAGCTCAGAGAATTCAGCACCACCAAACCAGCTCTTCAACAAATGCTAAAGGATCTTCTCTACATAGGAAACATAGAAAGGGTGTATAAACTCAAACCCAAAACAACAAAGTAAATGGCAACAGGACCATACTTATCAATAATTACCTTAAATGTAAATGGCTTGAATGTCCCAACCAAAAGACAAAGACTGGCTGAATGGGTACATAAATAAGACCCCTATATATGCTGTCTACAAGAGACCCACCTCAAAACAAGGGACACATACAGACTGAAAGTGAAGGGCTGGAAAAAGATATTTCACGCAAATGGAGACCAAAAAAAAGCAAGAGTATCAACACTCATATCAGATAAAATAGACTTTAAAATAAAGGCTGTGAAAAGAGGCAAAGAAGGACACTACATAATGATCAAAGGATCAATCCAAGAAGAAGATATAACAATTATAAATATATATGCACCCAACATAGGGGCACTGCAATATGTAAGGCAAATGCTAACAAGTATGAAAAGGAAAATTAACAATAACACAATAATAGTGGGAGACTTTAATACCCCACTCGCACCTATGGGTAGATCAACTAAACAGAAAATTAACAAGGAAACACAAACTTTAAATGACACAATGGACCAGTTAGACCTAATTGATAACTATAGGACATTTCACCCCAAAACAGTCAATTTCACCTTTTTCTCAAGTGCACACGGAATCTTCTCCAGGATAGATCACATCCTGGGCCATAAATCTAGCCTTGGTAAATTCAAAAAAATTGAAATCATTCCAATCATCTTTTCTGACCACAATGCAATAAGATTGGATCTCAATTACAGGGAAAAAACTGTTAAAAATTCCAGCATATGGAGGCTAAACAACACGCTGCTGAATAACCAACAAATTACAGAAGAAATCAAAAAAGAAATCAAAATATGCATGGAAAGGAAAGAGAATGAAAACACAACAACCCAAGACCTATGGGACACTGTAAAAGCAGTGCTAAGGGGAAGGTTCATAGCAATACAGGCTTATCTCAAGAAACAAGAAAAAAGTCAAATAAATAACCTAACTCTACACCTAAAGCAACTAGAAAAGGAAGAAATGAAGAACCCCACAGTTAGTAGAAGGAAAGAAATCTTAAAAATTAGGGCAGAAATAAATGCAAAAGAAACGAAAGAGACCATAGCAAAAATCAACAAAGCCAAAAGCTGGTTCTTTGAGAAGATAAATAAAATTGACAAACCATTAGCCAGATTCATCAAGAAACAAAGGCAGAAGAATCAAATCAACAAAATTAGAAATGAAAATGGAGAGATCACAACAGACAACACAGAAGTACAAAGGATCATGAGAGACTACTATCAGCAACTATATGCCAATAAAATGGACAACTTGGAAGAAATGGACAAATTCTTAGAAAAGTATAACTTTCCAAAACTGAACCAGGAAGAAATAGAAGATCTTAACAGACCCATCGCAAGCATGGAAATTGAAACTGTAATCAGAACTCTTCCATCAAACAAAAGCCCAGGACCAGATGGCTTCACAGCTGAATTCTACCAAAAAGTTAGAGAAGAGCTAACTCCTATCTTACTCAAACTCTTCCAGAAAATTACATGGGCTTTTAAATGTTTCATTGGCTCACTCCCCCTAACAATTTGTAGAAAAGAGTATCTGACAAAACTTGTGACTTACAGATTTTTGCTAAAAACTATTATTTGTGACATTTTTCTAGAATCATTTTCCAAAGAATATATCATGGGCCAATCCTTCCCACTTCCTCTAAGCTCAGTGGAGAATAACAGGGCTTTGTTTTTAATCCTATCAAGTTTTGACCCAGAACTCTACAGCTTTATAACTCTTGATCTGACTCAAATTCTATGAGCCTCTGGTTCCTCATCTGTAAAATGAGGACTGAAGTCATTTTAGATTCTTCATAATGTTTTAATAGAGAAAGTTAGTTCTTTTCTTTTTTCTTTATGAAATTCAAAGATCAATTCTAAGATTTTCCTTTCACTTCCTGAGACAGTTTCATTTAAGTTCATGATTTTGAAGAAAAAGCAACTTTAGGGGGGATTGCCAAAAATTTGCATGTGGGTTTGACACATTCCTGTCAATTGTTAAAAAACAAGAAAAATGAATGTTTACCAAAAAATAGTAAGAAGAAGGAGAAAATGGAAGAGACAGCAGAAGAATCAAAGATAAGTAGAATTTGGTAAATTTTTCAAAAAGCTCTGGAAGGTTAGTTGTTACATTGGAACAACTTCCATAAAAGATTGAAGACCATCTCCCCAGAAAGATCCAGATATGCAAACTCACAGAAGGATCACTGGGCATGGCACAGCTCATATAGACTAGAGGATCAGTGAGAGATTGAGTTAGCACTCTCATCACTAATTATGCAGCCATTGTTAAACAAGGAACATGTCAGCTGACCTTTCCTGAAAGCCAAAAGAACAGAAGATCACCTATAAACCCAGCAGGAGTAAAATGCTTACTTATGGAAGAAGAATTGGTAGATTTCACCTGACGGGCCCTTGACACCCCATGAATACACCTCTTATCTCTTAAGGAACCTATAAGTCCCTCATATGATAATGAGTCTCTGAACATTAATTCAGGTGATGATGGAAAAATAATTATACCTGTCTGCACTTGGTGTGTAGGTGAGATAAAGTTAAACTGAATAAATCCAAGATTCTTACAGTAGATCAGTGATTACACATTTCATATTAATTCCTATTTCATTACAGTTCTTGGCAAGATTAAGTGAAATGATGTGAAGTTCTTGGTATTGTGAGGATTTCAAAGGGTAGCTATTTACATCATCATTACTGCAGCTGCAGGGTCTTCCTATGTTATGAGGCATTAGGAAACAAAGGCAGACATAAGAAAGGGAGGTTAATGGCAGGGCATACTCTGGAAAATGGTAAGAATTAGTCTTGGTCATCAGGAGTGGTCAGCAAATATGAGAGATAAGGTCATTGAAAGAGGCTGTTACAGACTTTTACACTTTGACCTCAAAATAACCTTGAGATCATCTAATTCAACCACCTATAGCTATAGAAGCACAAACATTGTTGAGAGGTTAAGTTTCTAAAGATATGTTTTCAATAACTAATTACCTAGATAGGCTAAATGACATATACTCCTGACTTTCACCAATCTAGGTCTGAGGGCTTTGCTTTCTAAAGAATAAGTTCCATTAAAAAGTTTTTTTTAATCAAAATGTATTAATCAAGACTCTTCTGAATTGCAAGGTAACTCCCACTCAAACTTAAATGAAGTCGAGAATGTGCTGGCTGACCTAAGTGAAATGGAGCTTCAAGGAAGAAAGGATTCAGATGCTCATACATAATCATAAGACCTCAGTTTCATTAGTTTTCATTAGTCTTCTTTGGGTGTTAGTCAATGCAGAAGCCCTAGTTAAAGAATAACTTCTCTCTCCCAACAATTAGACCAAGGTTCCAAGAGTGAGTGTCCTCACCTATCTTGGTCTCTGTGCTCCATCTCTTGAGTCAAGCATTGTCACCAGAAGAAAACGGTCTGTTCTGATTGTTACATGGCCAATCCTGGCAATGGAAGAGTAGCCCATCCTAACACAAATCAAATGAATGAAGCTAGGAAGTTACTCCCCAGAACAAATTTGGATGCTATTAGGAGAAAAATAAAAAGTCAATAGATGCAGGGCAAGCAAAACCAGCAGATGCCCCCTCAAACTACTTTTATGAGGATACAGAGAAAGTTACAAAAGACAAAACTCAAGTTTAAATTCAGAGTTCTTTAGGATACATTATTATTGTTTTCAGACCACAGGCAACTGTCCAATTCTTAAGGCACTTCCAAAGAATGAAGAAAGGTCAGAGATTTCCAGACTCTTGTCTCTCATCTTTCTTCATAGACTTAAAAATACTAGAGCAAGAATTTACAGTTAAATTGCGGTTCTCTAAGACCAGTTTTAAGCAATCAGATTTGTCATTCTATTGATCCCACTCAGAAAGATAAGTCAAATATCAAATTGACCTTTTCAGTCTAGAATTTTTTAAGTCCTAGACAAGGTCTTCTTTATTCTCTTTTATGGTTTTCTTATCCATTTTTTATTCTGCTTTTTTTTTTTTTCTTTTTCGTTCTTCTCCAATTCACCTTCATTTATATGTATGTTTTCATATCAAACCCCTGGATTCAACTTTATGTTTTCTTTTATTTTCTGTGAGTAAACTAAAGATCTTGATTAAATTTTACTCTATTCCACTCATTCAATAAATACCTGAACTCTAGATACTATTTTAGGTACTTGGGTGACAACCATAAACAAGGTAAACAAGATTCCTATTCTCATAGAATGCATACTCTAGGGTGGGAAAAATGTTATCACCTACTTGTGCTTCCTTGTCTGCTATTATCCACCAAGACCTATGGTCATCAAAAACTCTGGATACCTTTCAAAGCACATCAGATTGTATCTTCCTAACTCACTGTGGGAGATAGAGGTAATTTCAAGGACCCTATTTTATAGATATCATTTAACAGAGAGATAAAACAAGATCACTAATTTAATCATTAATAAGCATCTATTCAGTTCAGTTCAGTCATTCAGTCGTGCCTGACTCTTTGGGACCCCATGAATCGCAGCACGCCAGGCCTCCCTGTCCATCACCAACTCCTGGAGTTCACTCAAACTCATGTCCATCAAGTCCGTGATGCCATCCAGCCATCTCATCCTCTGTCATCCCCTTCTCCTCCTGCCCCCAATCCCTCCCAGCATCAGAGTCTTTTCCAATAAGTCAACTCTTCCCATCAGGTGGCCAAAGTATTGGAATTTCAGCTTTAGTATCAGTCCTTCCAATGAACACCCAGGACTGATCTCCTTTAGGATGGACTGGTTGGATCTCCTTGCAGTCCAAGGGACTCTCAAGAGTCTTCTCCAACACCACAGTTCAAAAGCACCAATACTTCGGCACTCAGCTTTCTTCATAGTCCAACTCTCACATCCATACATGACCACTGGAAAAACCATAGCCTTGACTAGATGGACCTTTGTTGGCAAAGTAATGTCTCTGCTTTTGAATATGCTATCTAGGTTGGTCATAACTTTCCTTCCAAGCAGTAAGTGTCTTTTAATTTCATGGCTGCAATCACCATCTGTAGTGATTTTGGCACCCAAAAAAATAAAGTCTGACACTGTTTCCATTGTTTCCCCATCTATTTGCCATGAAGTGATAGGACCAGATGCCATGATCTTAGTTTTCTGAATGTTGAGCTTTAAGTCAACTTTTCCAGTCTCCTCTATAATATGCCAGATATTATTGGGCTGGCCAAAAAGTTTGCTCAAGTTTTCTTGTAAGATGTTACAGGAAAGCCCAAATGAACTTTTTGGCCAGCCCAATATTTCAGGTTTTGGATCAGTAATATTGACCTGCATTATCGTCATGAGTCTAGTAAGGGACATCAATAAATAAAATGAAAACTTAAGAGTAAATGACGTCAAAACATCAAATTAGTGGTGAACCTAAAATAGTTTTCAGCCTTTCTATCTTGATGTATAATAACACAACTCTGAGCAAATGATCACTTGACCAAAGCCCCTGAGAGGATGTGGCATCAGCAACAAAAGCCATCTTCAGTGACTGCTACACAAGGCAAACTAAAGAAAGAATTTCATATTTCCCAGTCAAGACCAGGCTGCCACTTTACAAGGATCTCCACTGATCCGCCTCTTTCAAACATGTCTACTATTCAGCCTTGTACTCAAGGTCTTCATGAATGCAATGTGATAAGATAAGGTGGACAGGACAGGATATGATAGGAAAGTAGCAACCCAGCTTCCATTTCAGCAGTCTGGTTTCAGAGACAAATATTATAACCATTCTGCTATGCTGTATCAAAAAACCCTTAATAAAGAGAAAGTACAATTCACAAAAGAAAGAACAAAATTCACTGAATGAAAAGTATCAACTTAAGGATAATGTAAAATAATATGAACAAGTAACAGAATGCAAATAGTTATTTGTAATGCATACACAGTTAGGAAACAGTGTTCAGAACAGATTAAAATGTCCATTAATGGGAGTTCCCTGGTGGTCCAGTCATTAGGATTTGGTGCTTTCACTGCTGTGATCTAGGTTCAATCCCTGATCCAGAAACTAAGATCCTACAAGATGCAAGACATGGGCAAAGAAACAAAAAGCCCACATGTGAGTTAGAAAATATGAGCCAAACATGTGGACAAACAAAAATGTAGAAAACATTTTTTGTTCCAATAGGGCAAAAAAAAAAAGAGCTCAACTTCAAGTAGCAACCAAAAGCATCACCTACTAAAGTAACAACAGAATACTATTTCATACTTCTCAAGTTGGTGGGAAAAGGGCTGACCTCATGAAGTGATGACAGTGTAAACTTCTGGAAGCAACTGAGTTGCTACAACCACTTCTAAGAACAATTTGGCAACAGATCAGTAATTTTTTAAAGGGACATAATCTACTACTCAACAATACCATTTTTAAGTATGTGAAGAGGAACTCAAAAGCCTCTTGATGAAAGTGAAAGTGGAGAGTGAAAAAGTTGGCTTAAAGCTCAACATTCAGAAAACAAAGATCATGGCATCTGGTCCCACCACTTCATGGGAAATAGATTGGGAAACAGTGGAAACAGTGTCAGACTTTATTTTTCTGGGCTCCAAAATCACTACAGATGGTGACTGCAGCCATGAAATTAAAAGATGCTTACTCCTTGGAAGGAAAGTTATGACCAACCTAGATAGCATATTCAAAAGCAGAGACATTACTTTGCCAACAAAGGTCCGTCTAGTCAAGGCTATGGTTTTTCCTGTGGTCATGTATGGATGTGAGAGTTGGACTGTGAAGAAGGCTGAGCACCGAAGAATTGATGCTTTTGAACTGTGGTGTTGGAGAAGACTCCTGAGAGTCCCTTGGACTGCAAGGAGATCCAACCTGTCCATTTTGAAGGAGATCAGCCCTGGGATTTCTTTGGAAGGAATGATGCTAAAGCTGAAACCCCAGTACTGTGGCCACCTCATGCGAAGAGTTGACTCACTGGAAAAGACTCTGATGCTGGGAGGGATTGGGGGCAGGAGGAGAAGGGGACGACAGAGGATGAGACGGCTGGATGGCATCACTGACTCTATGGACGTGAGTCTTAGTGCACTCCGGGAGTTGGTAATGGACAGGGAGGCCTGGCGTGCTGTGATTCATGGGGTCACAAAGAGTCGGACATGACTGAGCGACTGATCTGATCTGATCTGAACCTATAGAAACTATTGTTGTGTCCCAGAAGACTGTTCGAGAATGCTTACACCAGCATTTGTGACATTATATTATAAACAACCCAAACACCCATCAGTAGAAGAAGAGATAATTAAGATGGGATGCAGTAGAATTTTAAGTGAAAAGCCATATGTATGTGATTCCACATGGACAGAGGTCAAAAACATAATGCTGAGTGAAAAAGGTACCCTGTACATTATTACACAGAGCACAGTATAATTTCTGAATATTTTAAATATTCAATATTATACATATGTATATAAAAATTATCTAGAAAATAGAAAATTATTTCCCAGAAGTAGAGAAACATGACCTGAAGTTCACCTCTCTAACTCAGGAGAGGGTAGGAGAGCAAATGGGAGCAGAGTGGGATAAAGGGGATGAACATTATCTGTTATGCTTTGTTTCTTTTACATTAAAAAAACATGAAATAAGACTGACAAAACAAAACCTTTATTGATGTGAAAATCCTAGGGCTATACAATTTCTATCGTTTTATGTTTTCTGCATTCCTGAACATTTTAAAAAGAAAACTCCATATGCCTGCTACTTCTCATCTCTCCCTCTTGTTTTTTTTTTTTTTTTTTTCCCTTCCTTTGCTTCATGGTTCCAGATTGGGAGAAGAACAGAAGAGTAGGGGTTCTGATCCCCACCGGGGTTTAAAGCACTTGTCCTCTTGCCTGGACCATCTTCCACTCTTACCCAACTGTAGTCCTAATCTACAAAGTGGCAAAAAGAATATTTAAAAAGAGCAACTCCCACCACTTAAAATCTTTAAGAGTTGCCCACTGACTTTCAGGTGCAGGTGAAAATCCTACCTATAAAGACTGAAAAAAAAATTTTTTTTTAACTTAGCTGCTCAGTCTTGTACTAAAGAGCTTTCCCTTTCATTCTCTCTCACTGGCCCCAGTAGCTTTTCTGTCCTTTCAATGTACTACTGCCCATCTGGCCCAGACATGTATCACATGGTCAACTTTCTGCTAGGACTGCCCAGCCATGGCCTTGACTCCCCCAGTCCCACTTATCCCACAGAGCCCTCTCCACACATGGTGTCTTCAGGGAAGCTTCCACAACAGATGCCTGGCCCACCTTAGATCAGATGATGTGGTTCAGTGCTCTGGGTGCAATCTTGATTCTTTCAGAACATCACTTAGTCAGGAGGGCTTAAATTCTCTTGCCCATTGTATCTGCTGATTCTCATTCATGGCGAACTGTTTCCTTTATGAACTATCTGTGAGAATCGTCCCCTCTTGCTCCACAAACAAAGCTACCAGATCTTTAATTTACACTCCTCTCTTTTGTTTCATCTTGTTTTTTTCTGGCCTCTGAGAGTTTCATTGACTTTTGGAGATGTTCAATCCTGCCAATGAAATGTTTCTTACCATATTTCATCCAATGTTTGGGATATTTTGAAACTGGAGGAATTCTTGTTATCCTGTTAAACACTATTACAGGAAATGTAGTTTCTCCAACTAAGAATGTAAATATGCTCTTATGTTATTGAAAGTGGGGTCAGGCTATTGGCCACTTGAAGGCCAATAAAGAGGCAAGATTGGTTGGAAAGGAAACCTTCCTTTATTGTGGAGGCTGGCAACCTGGGGCAGGGGACTGCCCCTACTGATAATCAGTGGGCAAGAGCTTTAAAAATGGGAGTTTCAAGGGTATATAGGTGGAGGGAGGGGCTACACTTAGAAACTGCACAGTCAGCTCTGACAGTCATCTTGAAATTGGTCTTATCAGCATCATCTTGATTGCTTTAAGTAGCATTGAGCTTCCCTTGTGGCTAAGTTGGTAAAGAATCTGCCTGCAACACGGGAGACCTGGGTTCGATCCCTGAATTGGGAAGATCCCCTGGAGAAGGGAAAGGCTACCCACTCAAGTATTCTGGCCTGGAGAATTCCATGGACTGTATAATCCATGGGGTCGCAAAGAGTCAGACACAACTGAGCAACTTTCAATTAAATTAAGTCTTCAATTCCAGGATCAGTTTCTCAATTCTTTGAAATAAGTTCCTGGAATTATGACAGCTTATGTCATGGCTACAATCTGGTCATCACGTAGTTAACTTCTTCCACTTGGTGGGGGTTTCAGTATCTTACAGAACAGCTCAAAGAATAAAGCTCAGAATATTACCAATAGCTGTTGAGGAGGAACTAAAGGTCCTTGACTCTACTTAATGACTAAACTGTTATTATTTGGTCATTTGACTCTTTTTCTTTGCTTTTCTCCTCTCTACTCTGATTAAACTTATTCTGTAGCTAAAGTTTTTCTACAGACAAAATACAGGTTGAAGGGACAGAGGGCAGGGGAGGGAAGGACCATAGTGCCCTGATCTGTTTCATTTACTTTCTTATTTAAGAAAACTCATCCATTTCACTATGCTATAATCTCCCTGAGAGAAGGCAAATATATGTGTTTTGACTTGTCACCACTTTTTTTAACAGCGCTGCCACAGAGTAGGTACTCAAAACACATTTGCTAAATGAATGAACAGATCAGAGCTGGAGGGTAGGGGTTTTCCTTGGAGCACCTTGCTGGAGAGCAGGCTGATAAAAACATAACCAATAGGCGATATGACAAATTCCAAGATGTTCAACATTCTCCCAGGCACTGGGAGATGAAAGCCTCAGAGTCTTTGATCACCAGAAAATGTGGCTCCCCCACTAGTCTACTGTCATTAATCTTTAATGCATGTTTCACTCCATCCATCCCACACTTAAGTTTCCATATTCTTCATTAATTCTGACATCAGCAGGCTGAATTCCTCTGAGGCCCAAGGCACTAAAGCTCTCTCTTCAAATACCAAAGGCACGTTTTTTAAAAGGCATAATTTTTGCCTACAAGATTTTGTATAACAATATTACCAATTAGCCTCTTGTACCATCCAAATAAATTGCCTACTAGTCATCACTTTAAGGGATTAATTGACCATGCAAATACTGAGAGGCATAAAATTCTGCTGCCAAACAGAGACCTAGTTAAGGCCTCTTTAAGTGTTCCTCCTTGGGAGCGAACGCCTTTATATTTTAATCATATTGTATCATTTGAATGAAACAAAGTCCACTTAAGTTTTCTGTCCCTAGGATGATCCTTAATTTATTTGTCCTTTGCCATTTGGGATTAGCCTTTCTTCAAACAGTTCACACAAAGCCAGTAGGATGTTAGAAGGTAAATGTTAGAACTCCTGCCTGTTTTCCATATCTCTCCTTGAACCTAGGGGAGACCAACCATGGCAGAATCCTACCTGAATTATCTGAGCTATGGATAGAGTCAGAGTGTTGGTAATGGGAAACATTACCTTAAATATCATATTTAAGGAACCATATTCCTTAAATATCCTCTAAGTCTAAAGAAACATTAGGGAAGTGTATAAGGCAGCGTCCCTTAGGTAGGGTCCCAGCAGGAAATAAATGGCACAAATAGAAAAATGAAGAGAGTTAAATAAAGGGACTATTTACAAACGGTATAAGAAAACCATTAAAGGCTATACTAGTGCTCTGATGTTAGTGCCAATAGAGCTGTTCCCTCTGCTTAGCTGAAAGGAGCTGAGAGAGGGTGCAGTTATGGAACTTGGACAGAAAGAGACATATGGAGAGGACCACCTCCCAAAGACCTGTGATCTTTGGTCAAAGCGACAGCCAGTCCAAAGTTATCCCTTAAAGAGAGAGCCAAGGGAATACAATGTCCCAGCCTCTCCCTTCTTCCCTGTTCCCATATCCTGGCAGGACTTCCCACTTGCTGCTCCCAACAGGAAGGCAGAAAGTAAAGGAGTTCACCAAGACTGTCCACAGACCTAGGCCTCTTGAAAACAGAACAGAGAATGTTAAAAAAAAAAATTGAGAAGTTGAGTGTACATCTGGAGGGTAAAACAGAAGATATTCAATATAGCAGGGACCAGAGGCACCTAGGGAGGACTCACAAAAGCACAGATTCCAGAAACTCCACTCTCCCTGAATCAAATCATAGCAAAATTAATAGGCAGATGAATCTGGGGCAAATTGTATAGGCTATTGTGATGCACACCTGTCATTAAGATTGTGCATTTTTCATTTAAAACCCTGATATTAACTTTTATTTTATAATTCTTATTATTCCAGAAAAATTAAAAATCTTGGAGTTGCAAATTTGGCTTTGTATAACTAACATCAATTTATTGATTATCCAAAGAGAAGGGGATATTAAGGAACCTAGTCTTTTAACTTGGGTACATAAATCCATCCTGTTCACACTGATATTGTTGTGCCCATGGTTAAATGCTTGTTTGTTGGTAAATAGCCAGTATTCTCAGCTCCCAAGAATCCAACCTCTACCCGAGCTGCCCAGAACTTCCTCAATCCAGCAACCAAAGCATTAACACTTCAATGGACTAATACCCCAGCATCTAGCATGACTAGATATTTTGAATATCATATTTCAGTTTTCAACAGATTTGTTCTACTCTTCAACCAACTTTCCCTTTTATTCAGGAATTCTAAATTTTCAAATTTGATAAATCTGTAGCAGAATGTTTTTCTTTTTTTTTTGAGAATTTTAAAAATTTTTATTCAGTTCAAATCAGAGTACATGGCTCGTTTTATATTGAAGAATAGTTGATTTACAATTTTGTGTTAGTTTCTGGTATACAGCAAAGTGATTCAGTTATATAAATATGTATATATATGCTTCTTCATATTCTTTTTATTCTTTTTATTATGGTGCCATTACAGGATATTGAATATAGTTCCCTGTGCTATACAATAGAATCTTGCTGTTTGTCCATTCTATATATAATATTTTGCATCTAGCAGAAATATTAATGAATCTGAACCCAAAAGCCAAACACTATTAACAAAGAGACATAGGGCTCCACCAATCAATCAGCTGGATGGTTTGCCACCAAATCAACAGCAGTGAATTATACATTTTCCCCCCTATATCAGTTTTCAACTTCAAAATCCAATAACTCTTTATCTTGAGTCCAAGAATAATCAGAGGAGCATAAACCTAAGAAAATGGCATTAGCGACCAGAATCCTGTGTTCATATTCTTCTCTGTCACAATCAGCTGGTTGATCTTGGTCAAGTTGTTTAAACTCTAGGTCTCAGCTTCCCTGTTACTTAAAAATCACAAACAAACAAAACTCCTACTCATAATGTTTCTGGTCAAAGTACCGTTATTCAAAACAGACCTCGTTTTTAATCAGTGAGGAAGAACAAAGCAAAGAAGAAAACAAGAAAGATAAAATGAGCAGAAAAAAATAGTGATAACACATTCTAATTTATAATCATATAAATAATGACACCTCCCATGTATGAAGCTATTATGTCACCAAGCACATGGCAGTAGTATTGCAAACATATAATTTTCACCCAAGTCCTGGTAGGTAGTATTCTTAAATCCACTGCACCAAAGGGGAAATTAAGCTCTGAAAACAACATATGTAAGAGCACCAAATAGCAGTCCAACAACTTCCTGGACTCCCAAGAGATACTCTGAACTGCTACCTATAATAATAAAACCATCAATGTACAGTCCCATAATTATAAACAAGATATTTAAAATTGCTTGCCAATCAATCATTTACATCTTCAGAAAAACAAAAGGAAATGAGTATTGGTTTTTAATGAGAGACTCTTTTGAGACTATAATATTGACAAAGGTACATTTTCTGAAGACCTCTGTATTTACCTGGATGGGCTAAATTCTAGAATTTTAATACGTCAGAAAGAGTCAATCTTGTAAGTAATTTAGAGACTTGTTCTAAAAAATGAATAAACAAACAAAAAAACTATTGATTTCTGTTCCTGCACGAGTTTGTTTACATGTTTATTAACAGGATCAACATCAAAGTGACTCATGTCTCAGGAACTTTAGCTGTAGTCGTAGCAAGCAGTTTCTCAGGAGACTGAAGGTATAATTACATGATTTTAGGTCCTTCCAACTCTTCCTTCACAACAGTTGGTAGATGATTTGATCTTCAACCCCCCATCACATCTTGGAAAATGACCTCATGGGATCTAATAATGTACTATTTAACAAAAAGACCACAATGGTGGCAAGAATAAAAGGCAGTTCATTGACTCTCAAGAATAGAATAAGAGGAATATTTTTAAAAATCAGTGTTTTCCTGTTTATGAAAATACACTGACTTTGTTTCCTATATTTTAGAGTTTGTAGAAAATGTATCACAAAGACCCATTTTCATCTAACACAGGGCTCTAGAGTCCCCAAGAGCTCTTGCCTCCCAATCTCAGGAAATTCACACAAAAGCAACAGAAAGGCCATGTTATCACTACCCTGCTCTTCCAGGAGGTGTAGGCGTTCTTCTGAGTTGGTAATTCTAATGATGGCTGCTTGTTAGAAAAGCAGGAACTGGAGCTTCACTTCAACCTCCTGAATCAAAAACTTGGGGGTTTTAATAGGTTTTTCAGGTGATTCTGATTTAGGCTCAAGTCCGAGCATAACCGTTGCTCTACACCAGGTGTCTTAGATTTGCCTGATAAGCTGGTGAAGTGAACCAGCCTCTGAAAACCCCTCCAAAAGAAATTCTGTCTCACTGAGTCTCAGATCTTGTTACCAACTGAATTATTTCCCTGTTCCAAAACTTATATGTTGAAGCCCTAACTGGCGCATCCTCAGAATGACTTTATTTGGATATGTGACTTTAAAGAAGCAATAGTTACTTAAGTGAATGAGGCTGTTAGGGTGCGTCCTGGTTCAACTTGATTGGGAATAGGACAAACAGAGGGACACCAGAGACAAACGGGCACAGAAAAAAGAACTTGTGAAAAGGCAACAGGAAGGCAGCCATCTGCAAGACAAAGAGAGAAGCCTCAGAAGAAGCCTAACCCTGCCAACCTTCATCTTGGACTCCCAGCCTCAAGAACAGTGAGAAATAAAATTTCTGTTGTTTAAACCAGTCAGTCTGTGGTATTTTGTTACAGCAAAGTAACTGTACTTTCAATCACCACCACAGATATTTCTTCTAACCAGCAAGCTTGGGAAACTCTATCTTTCACACTTTCCACTCAGATGTGGTCCTCAAAACAGCAGTCTCGACACTGCGTCCACTGAATCAAATTTCATAGTATAACAAAATGCCCAGGTGATTTACAGCCCCAGTAAACACTGCCGTGTACCACACCTATGATTACCGAATCTAGCAAATAATTATTTGCAATAGTTGGGATATACTCACCCATACATATATAGGTAGTCATATTTATACTAAAAAATTAATTATTTTTACTGGAAATTCAAGTTTATCTGGGTATCTTATATTTCCAGAAGGAAACCAGATAACATTTATCAGAATTTCAAGAAAAGGTATCCAAAGACTCAATTTTGGTTTCTGAAAGCAGACTTTAGGACTGTATGCTTCTTATCCCGAAATTAAATAATACAATAACACTAAAAAGGACTGACATTTCCATTAGTTATAAAAGCAAATCTCAGTGATCTTGTCTAATCTTAAGATACTGAAATTTCTCACTGGAAACATCTATATCAATCTTCGCCCTTAAAGCCGACAGCTGAAGGCATCCCTGAGTTCAGAGCTCCTCATGACCCAAGCGGCCTCCAAAACACCACATGATTGTATTTTGTGGGGATGCCATATCTTTCAAGGAAGTTCATTTATTTTGTTTTGTTTTTAAATTACAAAATGTTAGTGCTGGAAATTTTCTTATAAAGTTGTGAGCTTAAAAATTTATTTAAATAAATTTATAAGCTTAACCTCTAGGTACAGTGATAATAATTCTAACAATTAGTATTTATAGAGCAGTTACAAAACGGAGAACTTTACAAACATTTTTTCAAACTCCCAAAAGAGTAGATATGACCTCATTTTCATAGCAATAACACAGCTAACATTAGTGATTATTAACTATATGCTGGGCACTGTGCCAAAGTGATTTACTATATTACACTGTCTATCCTCTAACATAGATATTATTTGCCCCATTGTGCAGATAAGGCAAGTTATTTTCCCAACATTCAGAGACCTGATAAACAGCTGAGATTCAAACACAGGCAAAATATCTCCAAAGCTCTCACTGCAAATTACTGACATCAGATCATCTGACACAGGAAGCATCTCACCATTCAAGAATTGAATCCATTTCCCTGATGTCAGAACTGAACATTGAACCCATGCCTGTACTTTTAAATACCATTTTTATGTAAACAAACTGGAAGCCTTAAGTGGCTGAAGAATCAGAGTATGGGGTGTTTCAACGAGCAGTGCTAGGAATCTTCCCTGAAAAGCTTCAGTTCAAAAATTTCCCCACCATATCAATATGGCAGACGGACAGGAGAAAACAAACACAGCAAGGTCACCTGGCAATCCACAGTTGCCATGACTGATCAACTGGATCTCTAGTTGGTGGTATTGTGTGGAAAAAGCAGAACCGGACCAGGAAGAAAAATCACAAGAGGACACAGAGAAGTATGTCATCAGTGCCTGGGTTCAAGAACTAACTTTTGAAAAGTATTGGAGCATCCATACTGGAACATATTTAGTCATTCAATAAGCTCACATTGAATGCTCTCTATTCAGCAAGCATTCATCTACTCTCTACTAGTCGACCTCAGGTTCAATAAAAGCATACTTCAGACATACTTCTTTGACCCAATGGGAAATATTCCCTGCACATCAACAACAGTAGTAACAACCTCTTACTTTAAGAACTTCTGAATTTACAATTCAGTAAGAGGTACTTTTTTATTTAAGTTTTACACCACGATATTCCACACGTACTATCATAGCTTGGCTCTACTGCCTACTAACAGTGTGAATCTTGGGCAATTTACTTAACTTCTCTGAGCCTCAATTTCCTCATCAATAAAACATGGGTACAAAGAATATCTAGCTCATAGGGTGACTGGAGGGATTGAGTTAGTCAATGTGTCTAAAGTAGGAGGAAGGATATCTGACACACAGTAATTGCTATTAAGTGTTGCCTATTTCAGACAAGCCAAATTGAGGTTCCCAGATAAGAATTTCTTCAAGCATGGTCCTGGACTACCTGAGTCAAAATCCCTTTGGGTTTCCCGTGAAGAAAAGCAGATTCCTGGGCTTATCTAACTGTATCAAAATGTCAGCTGGTTATCATGAGCCCTCTTTGTCCTCCAGGTGATTCTTATGTATGTAAATGTTTGAGAAATTCTATCTTGGAGGATAAGAAGGCTGTCTTTGCCGCTTGACAGTATGTAAGGCAGACAGGTCCATTAGAAAGGGCTCAATCCCTTGCACATATCAAAGTGCCAAAGAGAATGGAATTTTAAGTGGTTTTTCCAAGGAAATGTGTTACCCTAGTAACAAGCAGAACCAGAATTTTGATGTACATTTGTGACTGTTTAGGTCTGCTCTCAGCCACCCTACCAGCACGAACAGAAATGTACCCAGGACTTACCTGCCTCTGAAGTTGGAGTCAAATGAAATCTCTCAGAATATCTTGTTTTGTGTCAGACTTCAGGCCACCTTGTCCAATAATCCAGAGTGTCATTTCTGGAGCTAATTTAGAGTGGTCTGTCTTACTCTGAGGAAGGTTTGGTGAAGAGTAAACCTCTGTCAGGGCTTCCCAATGCCTCAGTAGTAAAGAATCCACCTGCCAATGCAGGAGATGCAGGAAACTCAGGTTTGATCCCTGGGTCTGGAGGATACCTGGCTCAGGAAGATCCCTGGAGTAGGAAATGGCAACCCACTCCAGCATTCTAGCCTGGAGAATCCCATGGACAGAGAAGCCTGGCAGGCTACAGTCCATGGGGTCACAAAGAATAGGACACAACTGAGCGACTGACCGCACAAGCACACACACAAACTTCTGTCAATAGCTAGCTAGTGGGAGGCTGCTCTATAGCACAGGTTGTTCCAAGCTCTGTGATGACCTAGAGGGGAGGAATGGGGAGGAAGCGTGAGAGGGAGGTCCAAGGGGAAGGGCATTGTACAGCAGAAACTAACACAACATTGTGAAGCAACTATATTGCAATACAAATAAAATAAGCACACCCCCGAATCTCTGCTGGAAGGGTGAGACCTCCCCAGCAGCCAGCCAAAGTTAACCTTTCTATTTCAAAATACCTGTCTACCAAGGAGAGCATCACTCTGGAGCAGTCCATACTCTCTCCAGGAGGGCTGTCTACAGTCAGGATGGCCTTTGGGCCCAATAATGTCACTTCTGAGCATTTTCTTTAAAATGTGGTAGGTTTTTGTTTTTTGTTTTTTGTTTTAATGGTGAGAAGGTGAAAAGATCAACCAGCTCTGGTTCTTCAACAAATCAGTATTAAAAATGGGAAACAAAAGTAAGGAGGGGCTGCTTTAGATGGAAAATACTTAAGAGACAATAACACCCAAAGGTAATTCGGGTTCATGATTGGGTCCTGATTAAAAAAAAAAAATACTGTAAAAGATGTGAAAAGCAATTTGGAAAATTCAGAAATTTTAAAATAAATGTGTTAGGTGATATTAGGGTATTATATTTAATTTTCAAATATATAATAATGGTATAACAGTCACGCTGGAAAATGTTTTTATGAGACACACTAGTATCAGAATAAAATATCATGATTGATGTGTTTTATTTTTAAACACTCAAGAAAAACACAGATCAATCAAATAAAGCAAATTCTAACAGGATAATTACAAATGCTAGCCATATATTTGTGTGCATTATACAATCCTTCCTGATTTTATTTGGTTTGAAATTCTTCATAGTATAATGTAAATTAAAAAATACTCTTGAATGGCAAAGTTTGGGCCTGACAAATCTACTTCTAGAAATTTGTAAATATTCATTTGTTCATTGAACAAATGTGCCAAATATTAAGAAAACAGTTAGATAAGTATTTAAGTTTATTGCAGTATTACATGTAATAGGTAAAAATTAATTTTTTAAAAGCCAACTATTCAACATTTAGAATCTATTAAACAATCTGTAGTTCATGTGCATAATGCAGAGGTGTGCATCTCATAAATACAATGATAAAAGTGTCTGTATCCACAGTCATATGGAAATATGTTCAGGGTAAAATTATGTGAAAAAAAAAGTAGTTACAAAACAGCATACATGTTGTATCTGTAAATGAGACCATTTTTATAAAAAGAATGATGTATTTATTTAATAATGAAAATTATTGGAAATAATTTTGGAAATAATTATTGGAAATCAATGGAGAAATAACTCAAGAGAGAAGGAAGAGATGGAGCCAAAGCAAAAGAACACCCAAGTTGTGGATGTGACTGGTGATGGAAGTAAAGTCCGATGCTGTAAAGAGCAATATTGCATAGGAACCTGGAATGTCAGGTCCATGAATCAAGGCAAATTGGAAGTGGTCAAACAGGAGATGGCAAGAGTGAACATTGACATTTTAGGAATCAGTGAACTAAAATGGACTGGAATGGGTGAATTTAACACAGATGACCATTATATCTACTACTGTGGGCAAGAATCTCTTAGAAGAAATGGTATAGCCATTATAGACAACAAAAGAGTTCAAAATGCAGTACCTGGATGCAGTCTCAAAAGCGACAGAATGATCTCTGTTCCTTTCCAAGGCAAACCATTCAATATCACAGTAATCCAAGTCTATGCCCCTACCAGTAATGCTGAAGAAGCTGAAGTTGAAAATAATAATAATAATAATGAAGTTACAAGCTAATGTGCATTGAGAACTTACTTTTTCCAGTCCATGGACTGCATTACAGAATTATTTCACAATTATCAGCATTTTCCAGATTGGGACATTGAAGCACAGAGAACTGCTCAAGATCATCCAGTTAAAAGAAAATTTAAATCTGGTGTGTGGGATTTCCAAACCTGGATTTTTTATGCTCTGCTCTGGGGCTCACCCAGGCAGACAACAGGACCTAGTCAACACCAGCACATGTACATGGACTCTGGACCTATGGTGGGATGATGAGTAACTGTTTTCCTGTTATGTTTCCCTACGCTGCTGCTGCTGCTAAGTCACTTCAGTCGTGTCTGACTCTGTGCGACCCCATAGACGGCAGCCCACCAGGCTCCCCGGTCCCTGGGATTCTCTAGGCAAGAACACTGGAGTGGGTTGCCATTTCCTTCTCCAATGCATGAAAGTGAAAAGTGAAAGTGAAGTCGCTCAGTCATGTCCGACTCTTAGTGACCCCATGGACTGCAGCCTACCAGGCTCCTCCGCCAATGGGATTTTCCAGGCAAGAGTACTGGAGTGGGGTGCCATTTTCCCTATAACATTATTACCTGGCTCCTTTTATAAGTTTAGGAACAAATCATAAAAGAGATAGGAAAAAATGCAACAATGAGCAGAATTTTCCTGATCTGGGTCCAGACATTCATCATCATCTGGCTGGATGATGCTGTCTGCTTATTCTGCTGCAACTCCAGGAGGCTGTTTCCAGTTACCTGCTCTAAATTTCTCCCTCTATTTACTTGTGCCTGGCTTAAACCCAGAGCCCAATCTATTTTTATCAAGCCTTCTTGCCTTGATGAATTTCCCTTATAGTAATACTTTCCACTTAGTTGTGAATCATATTTTCCAAAAATGGCTTGAATAACCTCTCTCAACCTATATGCTTTTCTTACCTAAGTGACTTATATGTGACTTTGCTCCTTCCCCAGCAAGAGTGGTGTCTATACCCCTTCTGTTAAAGGGATCCCTGTTTCGATCATAAATATGATAAAACTGATTCTACGTGACTTCACAGACTCAATCCGTGAAAGATAATACAGCTTCCACCTGATTCTTTATCTTAGGACACTTGCATCTGAAACCTAGTCAATCATGCTGTGAGGAAGCCTGGGTCACATGAGGCCATGTGCTGATGTTCTAGTTGACAATTCCAGCTAAAATCTTAACCAAGAGCCAGCACATGTGAGTGAGGAAGTCTCTGAGGTGACTCCAGTCACAGCACTATCTGACTGCAGTTATGTGAGAAATTCAAGCAACCTTAAGAGAAAGTATCACTGATTCCTTATGTTCAGCCATCAGCATGTTCTAGTAGTTCCAGCCTCAGAACACGTGCAGCACTCCATCACTTCTCCCAGTCTCTTCTGGTCCAAGCCCCAGTCATCACTCTCTGGAATTAGAGCAATAGTCCTAAAATCCTCCCCAACTCTGCACTCACTAGCACATAAGGCTACTTTCCATACATCTGCAGAAGTGACTCTACAATCATACAACCACATCGTGTCATACACATCTTCTCAAAATCCCCAGTGGCTCCTCACTCCACTCTGAGTCCATGCTGAAGTCCTTACAGTAGACATCCAGCTGTATGTGCATGATCTGGCCTCTGTTACCTCTCCCAATTCTACTCAGCTACTTCGATTCTTCTCTCTTGCTCACTCACCTTCTGCCTAGCTGACCCATCTACTCATCTTCTATCCTCCACCCCCCAACACTTGCTGTTTCCTCAACCTGCAATACTTTTCCTCCAGTCTTCTCTCAGGCTCATGCCTGCTCAACCTTAAAGTCTTTGCTCAGATAGTAGCCTTAACTGAGGCGTTCCTGGCCTATCCTATGAAATTTGCACCATTCTTGTTTCCCAGCACTTCCTGTTCACCTCCTATAATTTACTCTCTCTATGGTGTTCATCTCTTAGATGTTCCATATAATTCAGTCTGTCATTTGTTTGTCTATCTCCTCCCACCCCCACTAAAGTATAGCCTTCATGAAGACAGATTTCTGCCAATTTTGTTTATTCCTAATGTCCCAGATTCAAGAATGGTATGTGGCATATACTGGATGCTCACTAAATATTTTTCATTCATGAATGAGTGCCTGAAAAATGGTAAAAGCTTAGAGTGTAGTTATTGGGAATTCCCTGGTGGTCTGGTGGCTAAGACTCTGCATTCCCAATGCAGGGGGCTTGGGTTAGATCCCTGGTCAGGACACTAGATCCCAGATGCCACAACTGACAGTTCACAAGCCACCACTAAAAATTCCACATGCCACAATGAAGGTCTCGCTCCTGTTTATGAAGATCTTTCCTGCTGCAACTGAGACCTGGCACAGCCAAATAAAAACAAAT
Organism: Bos indicus; assembly: GCF_029378745.1. NCBI lineage: Eukaryota > Metazoa > Chordata > Mammalia > Artiodactyla > Bovidae > Bos > Bos indicus. The sequence goes on from NC_091781.1 coordinate 33,526,406, forward strand.
AAAAATAAAGTGTATCTATTATCATACTATTAATTGAGGTTGAAAGCTCGAGTTTTCTGACCACTCTCTATCTACTGTAGTAGGTTGAATGGTGGCTCCCAAAACAAATATGGCCAAGTCCTAAACCCCAGACATGAAAAAGCAACCTTACGTGGTAAAAGAATCTTTGTAGAAGTAGGTAAGAATCTCAATATGAGATCAGGAGTCCTTATCAGAAGAGGGGAGGATGATATGAAGAGGGTGGCATATACTAGAGTGGTGCCTCCACAAGTCAAGGACCCACATGGTTGCGAAGCAGTCTCCAGAAGCCAGGAGGAAAGGTACGGGATGAAATGTTTCTCAGAGCCTCCAAGAGGAACCAACCCTATGAACACCTTGACCTTGGACTTGTAGCCTCCAGAACCGAGAAAGATTAAATATATACTGTAAGTCATCAAGTTTGTGATGATTTCCTATGGGTGCATTAGGAAAATAGTACACCCACTATAACCTGTAATAGGAAAATAGTACACCCACTATAACCTGTCTCCCTGGATGCTAAACTGGTGTGCAGTCTGGCCTAGCAATCTGGACTTGGCCTTATTTTGCCAGTAAGCCTTATCATTAACTACACACCCTTTCCATGTGGACAAGTACGGCTTTTGCTCTAGCATGGGCAATGCTTCGCACTTTCCCTCACCAGCCCAGCCTGGCCTCTGGTTTGGATCCTTCTTAGCTGGCCCTGACCATGATTCTGTGCTGCAGCGAGATACTGATTAGGCTCTTTCGTCCCATCTCTCTGCCTGTATTCCTGTCTCCAGACCTAAGCAGAGTGGGTGAGACACAGCATCCGGAGCCAGAATAATTGCCCTCCTGAGCCCCAGCCTGTCTGTGGGGCTGGCGAGGAATCACCCCAGGCTCCATACCTGCTGGTGATCTCACTACCTCTCAGACCCCATTGGCCAGACTGCATTAGTCAAGTGCTGGAAGTACCCTAAGTTCCTGTAACTTTTTCCAGCCTGATGTCTGAGATGATGTTTAATTTATATCATAAGAAATAAAAGTGCACTCCTTCCTGCTTAAAATGTTTAGATCAGCAGAGACCTGGCACTGCTCTTCCTGTGCTATGAAGAGAGAACGTCAGGAGGAAGACTTTCTGTCTGAATCCAGAAAGGTTTAACATGTTCCTCCCAACAGGTTTGAGCAGCAGCATCTCAGATTTCCCTAAACCTCTAGATAAATGAATACTCCCCTACACAGACAGGTAGCTAAATTTTAAAACCCCTTTTGTCTTAACCTGCAAACAGGGATTGGCAGTGACACAGATTTTAAAATGCTGCTGCTACTGCTGCTAAGTCGCTTCAGTCGTGTCCGACTCTGTGCAACCCCATAGGCGGCAGCCTACCAGGCTCCTCCATCCCTGGGATTCTCCAGGCAAGAACGCTGGAGTGGATTGCCATTTCCTTCTCCAATGCATGAAAGTGAAAAGTGAAAGTGAAGTCATTCAGTCATGTCTGACTCTTTGAGACCCCATGGACTGCAGCCTACCAGGCTCCTCCGTCCATGGGATTTTCTAGGCAAGAGTACTGGAATGGGTTGCCATTGCCTTCTCCGAAATGTCTTTTGCTCTGTTAATTAAGCTTCTATGCCTTCCTTCCCCAACCCACCCCAATTTATGAAGTCATCTCTCAATCCAGGCAAGAAGAAGTAAAGACATTCACCTTCTTCCCACAATTCTTTACACATTTGCTGAGAGGTAACCTAGTTTTTCATAAAAATAAACAAGCAAAACACTCATCAAAGGGAGTATCTATCACCTTGAATAGGTGAAGGCTAAGAAAAATACTTTTCTATTTGTGTTGAAGATTTTTCAGTCCAAAAAAGGAATTCCATTCAATGGAACTAAGATGTATTGAGTACTCCCACACACTCTGAAGAGTTCAAGAAAGGCCAGCTCATCCTTGCATGAAGGTTTCTGAAGGATGAGGATGTTTATCTGTGCTCAATGTACCCCTAATGCTTTGAACGGTCCAGGCCCATTGTAAGTACTCAATTACTACATGTTGAATGTTGAGTCCTAGGGAAGAAAGTAACCGGAGAGTCTGAGAGAAACTTCAAAAGGTATCCTAAAATTCCAAAGCAGCAAGACCTCTTTGGGATTATCTAGTATACAAATGAATTTTTTTTAATGATCACAATAGCCAGCACTCCTTGTTGAGTGCCAGTCACTGAGCTAAGCACTTTAAATGTACTGCCTTATTTAATCCTTTCACTATTCTCATTGTGGGCTTCCCTGGTGGCTCAGATGGTAAAGAATCTGCCTGCAGTGCAGGAAACCCAGGTTTGATCTCTGGATTGGGAAGATTCCTTATAGATAAGAATGGCTGCCCACTCCAGTATTCTTGTCTGGAGAATTCCCTGGATAGAGGAGCCTGGCAGGCTACAGTCCATGGGGTCACAAAGAGTCAGACATGACTGAGTGACTAACACACGCACACACACACACATTCTCAATTTACATATGAGTAGATGAAAGATCAGAGAGGGTACATAACTAACCCATAAAGTCACACAGGTGATGAATAGCCAAGTCAGGATCACACCCAGTTCTTTGAAGCCAGGGCCTGTACTTTATAATTCTGTGCGATGTTGTCACTTTTTACAGCTTGGTAAACTGAAGCCAAGAAAGAGGAAGAGGCCACCCTAATTTATAAAACTAAAAAGTAAAATAGCTTAAACTTGGCATTACTGGATCTCTAACCTAGTGTTCCTGGTATATCGCCACATTCTCTCTTGCTGCTGCTGCTGCTGCAGCTGCTAAGTCACTTCAGTCGTGTCCATCTCTGTGCGACCCCATAGACGGCAGCCCACCAGGATGCCCGTCCCTGGGATTCTCCAGGCAAGAACACTGGAGTGGGTTGCCATTGCCTTCTCCGACATTCTCTCTTATCACTAGTGAAATCAGGAATTTTTAAAACTTTAGGATTTCTCAGAAAAAGTGCTTTCTCATCTTGATATCCTTCCTCCTGGTGTTGAGAAAGAAATGTCTTGTGCCTTTAAAGAAGAAATTTTTGAAAAAAATCAAAAAACTCTCTGGGGAAAAGGCAGCATGTTTGATTACCAAAAGAAAAAAAGACTTTTATTCACATAGAAAAAGTTAACCTGTTTCAAATATTAATACAGTGTTTATATACTGCCTTTCTTCCAGGAACTGAAAGAGTTTAATACAGTTCATTAATTTTTAGACTATTTCTGTGAGAGAAGAAAGCAAGCATCATTATCTATATTTTAATACAAGGAAACTGAAGCATAGACTCAACTGGAGAGTAGGGACATGGAACAAATTCAGATTCTAAGCCAAATGTGAAAGACAAGACCATTTTGTCAAATTTTATCTGGGATGTTTGCCAGATGTGGATCACTCTGTGAGGTATGTTGATCTTTGTTGAGTAGTAAATGTCCTGAGAAGCCCTTGGAGTCATAGCACTAATCAGTGAAACCTGTAATTTATAGCATTTTTCTTGAAGTAGATGTCAAAATAAGTGATTCTCAACCTTAAGCATGTATTGGAATCACTAGGAGGGAGAAAACACACATCACTGGGCCTCTGCCCCCAGAGCTTCTGATTCAGTAGATTTAGAGTGGGATCACAATTCTGCCCTCCCACAAATCCCAGTACATGGAACACATTTGAGAACCACCAGTCTAGAAAGGTGTGCCTTAGCCCCACAAGAATTCATCATTTAGACCTAGATCCAAACCTGTGAAGGTTTGAATCCTGGCTCTGCTAATTTGCATAATTATTTCTTTTGTATTTCAGGTTTTTTCTTTTGGGAAAAAAAAAAAAAGTGACATGGAGATGGTGATAATAATAATTTAACACTGGGTGGCAGAGGGAGAAGGCAATGCAGCCCACTCCAGTACTCTTGCCTGGAAAATCCCATGGACGGAGGAGCCTGGTGCGCTGCAGCCCATGGGGTCGCTAGGGGTCAGACACGACTGACGTGACTTAGCAGCAGCAGCAGCTGCGACTTCCCTTTCACTTTTCACTTTCATGGGTTGGAGAAGGAAATGGCAACCCACTCCAGTGTTCTTGCCTGGAGAATCCCAGGGATGGGGGAGCCTGGTGGGCTGCCGTCTATGGGGTCACACAGAGTCAGACACGACTGACGTGACTTAGCAGCAGCAGCAGCAGTGTGACAGAGAGAGAGCATTTTCAGTAATTGTTGACTAGCTTCATTTTGTCATGACTCAGGCTACAAGTGCTTAGCCATCTTCTTTGATGCTACCTCATAACAAGGTATATAAATTAGGAAATATCCCTTCTAAGAAGCTGGGCAGTCTTTAGGGAAATTAAGATCAGGCAGAAATCATTATGAAAATGATCATGAAACTTGTAGGTTCAAAAACTTTGATCAACGGGTACATTGCTTTAGGATATAAACTTCCAAGATGTGTTTTAAAAGTCCCATTAGCAAGGGTAGAGACCCTCATTTTGATACATTTCCAGAAAGTTAAGTAATGAATTATCAAATTTTAATGATGCTGGCAAGGATAACCATGTTTGATGGAGGTATGTTCAGTAATACTTAAGTCTGAATTTTACCAGAAGGGATTTTCCTCCATTGCTAGGTTACAGTTTTTCCTCACCTAGAAGAAAGGATTGTGTGCCTGCTGAATGATCACTGTATGCTGAAATTTTTACCCAAGTCTCCACAATTTTTCCAGAGTAACGGAGATTTAGTACTATGTATTAATATTTAAATCAAATTGCTTAAAATCTTCATTGCTTGAAAGCATAATGGGGAAATTATTCAAATAATTTATGCTAAACATGTATCTCAAGTAGTTGATAGGTTTCACATTGTTCCTGACATTTTACAAGTACAAACAGGTAATACTGTGTATTTTTGAAAACAGTTTGTCGGACAGTGCTACTTCAACATCTCATAAATGTCCAGTTCCACACCTCTCTCGCACTCACATTCTTCTCCAGCCAACAAGAATGGCTGCACACTCCATCTCAGGGCACCATGAAAAATTGCACATCTTTGCACACAAATTCTCAAAGCAAAGTGCATAAATTGGTTCTAAGTTATTATATACAGAGCTGACATAGTAGACTGTAATGACCCCTAATGAAGGATACTCCAGGTGTTCATACCCATTAGTAGCTCCCTCCCCTTAAACCTGGACCCTCTCTGTGACCAACAGAGTGTAACAGAAATGATGTGTTTGTCTTAAGAAAGCCTATGGCTTCGGCTTCTGCACTCTGGGGGAAGCCCCTGTCGGGTTAGGTCTGACTATCCTAAAGCTGCCTTGCTGGGAGAAGTCCAGCCTAGTCATGTGGAGTGACACGCATCAAAGAGAACTGAGGCCCCAGCCAGGAGCTCCAGTCAAGCTCCCAGTCAACAGCCAGCAGCACCTTGCCAGCCATGTGACTGAGGCCATCTTAGAAGTGGAGCTTCCAGCCCCAGTGGAGCAGTCCAGCTATGAGTTGGGAGCAAATAAATAAAATGGGTTTTGTTTAAGCCACTGAATATGATGTATTTCATTAAGCAGTAACAGATAAACCCAAAGTGCTAACTTGAAGAATGGCCCAGTCCTGCTCAGCACATAGTGAGTGAAAGTTACTCAGTCATGTCCGACTACTGGAGTCGGTAGCCATTCCTTTCTCCAGGGGATCTTCCTAACCCAGGGATCGAACCCAGGTCTCCCTCATTGCAGGCAGATTCTTTACCAGCTAAGCCACAAGGGAAGCCCAAGAATGCTGGAGTGGGTAGCCTATCCCTCCTCCAGTGGATCTTTCCAACCCATGAATTGAACTGGGGTGTTCTGTATTGCAGGTGGATTCTTTACCAACTGAGCTATCAGGGAAACCGCTCAGCATATATGTTCTGTATAAAAATTTACCTTGATACAGCATTCCCAGCCCATAGCATCTCTTTCTGCTGGTTTGTACAACATATTGATTCCAAATGAGTGATTATGCATACATTAGTTGATCCCAGTTTCTAATAATGTTCTTCTTTTTCTAGTCTATTCTCACCCCTTTGGGTTTGACATTTGTATCAGGAAGAAACCCAAGAGGAATTATTTTGTTATCTGATTCTAATAGTCCAAGAATCGAGGCCTGGGATTAATTACTTTTGTATTCATTATTACTCTGGGAGCATCAGAAAAAAAAAAAAACTGAATGGTCAAATATGCAAAGGTCATGACTTAATTAACACACAGATTTCAATGTGTTGAAAACTCCAAGCACCTCAGTGCATTTGGGGGTGATGATAAAAAGAACTGACTCTAATGTGACCCATTCCATCCTTCAGCCTTACATCACCTGCCTTGGCAGAGCTACACATTTCTGTAGGTTATGGGAACAACTGTGTACAGCCAAAATTTCTAACATTTCATCTGGAATGCCATTCACTTTCATACCTAGTCTTTCCAAAATGAGAGAAAGCACACAAAATCCAGATGTTTAGATCAGCAAACTGTCACTAGTAGGAAATAGTAGGAAAATATTTTGTAAAATCTAATTTCATTCTTTTTTAAACCCTGAGGAAATACTTGTATGTATCCAGTTGTAACAACCAGAGACTTCCTTTAAAAGGGTCTTAATTCTCTATGGAACCATTTCTCCAGATTTCACATGCCCTCTAAATCTTTCATCTCTCCGGAGAACCAGGTGGTTACATCAACTGTTTGCTAACTCCATTCTGCAACTAGGGAAACTGAAATATGTATAAAGATTTTGTGTTTTCCTTTGCAACAGTGGGATTTTTCAAAACTTCTGCAAACAGATACTTTAACCTCATGAAAGGTTTCATGGGAATTGAATACAGAGAGGCGTACACATACAAGGGAAATGAACTGCACTGTTTGCATAGCACATTTGTCAGCTGCTGCCTACTGGGAGGTGCAGGGAAGGTGGACGCAGGCTGGGTAGAGAGATTCAGACAACTTGCACTGAGACTGCAATCGACTCCATAGCTTCTTGGGCAAATTATTACATATCGGAGCCTCAGTTTTCCCATCTGTAAAAAGAGACTAGAACTACCTCGATATGAAAGAAACAAAGTCAACAAGATGTATGATAAATGCGCTGTACATAGAGCTGAAATTGTCACTACTAGTATTATTATGACATTCTGATTTCCCCTAAATTTTAAGAACAGCCACCGTTTGTGGACTATTGATTATGCACTTTTTGAACAGGAACATCTTATCTTGTAATAGTAATTGTATAATCATGGACAAGTTATATTTTCCTCCCCAAGGCTTTGTTTCCTCCCCACCTGATGTGAAGAAGTGGTCATGAAGGCTGAATGAAAAGACCTCAGAATAAATCCCTAACTACTGTGGCACTCTCCCCTGATGGATGATGATCCATGATTCTGAGTGCTTCAGCCAGGACTTCCTCACTACAGAAGATTCCCCTGCTGTTTTGTTCTTTTAGCACCTAGGTCCCCAACATGGAGCAGCTGCTGTTGGTGCCCCCCCCCCCCCCCCACCCTGCCCCATATCCGCTAGGCCCAGCACTGATGTGACTACAGCAAGCAATTCTTGTCACTCTGGAAATCTCCCATCTCTCTTGTGTCTTTTTACTTTGCCTCCTGGGACTTTCTTTGGTGGTCAAGAGCTCACTTGGCCCATGTACTGGGAAAAACCTCAACCAGTGATGTATAGAAGTTGGTGGCTAAATAGCCCAACTGAGGCTCTTCTTGCCTGCTTTCTAGAAGCTTTCTTAAACTATAGTCAGGAAGATTGCAACTCATCTGTTTATAGCTGTAATCTGCTCATCAACATTCCTTTTAGTGAGCTTTCTCCACCCTCCCCCTCACTTTTCTATCCTCCCCTTGAGCTACTAGGGATTACTCCCCAAATAAACAAACTAACCAAAAACCATGCCTCAGGGTGAGCTCTTGGAAGATCCAAAACCAAGAAACCACTCAAAGCCTGGAGTGGGCAGCCTGATAGACCAAGTTTGTCTTAGCCCATGCTTGAACTTGTAAGGCAGACTGGAAACTTGAGTTCCTGACAGTATCAGCTTCTATAGTAAGAATAATAACATCAGTTCTACCTCCATAGCATTCTTATTTTCTAAATTTTCTGAGCACCTGAAATCTATTTAGGTATGTGTACTAAAAAGTTAAAAAAATGTCTGCTACCAAATGTTTCTTTTATCACCAGAAGGAAGTACACCTCACTTCATATTTCTCTGGCATGTAAAGATGTTGTGAAAACTTTAACATTGTTTTTATCTCTACTTCTGTGCTTCTAAAAATTTGTTCATGAGCCCTCATAGTCCCTCATCCCCTTCCTGTATCCACCTGAGATTTCTGGGGCCTTTATTATCTGATGTTGTATTAAACTAGCAGACTCGCTGTGTTCTAATCCAAAGACTAGAAGAACATCAGCCCTCAACTTACCCCCAGTCAAGTTAAGGAGACAATCTTGGGAATAAATAGCTCCAATTGAAGGCAGACCCTAGCTTAGGCTCACACATAGCTACAAAAAGCAGGAAACAGGAAAAAAGTATTTGTCTCCAGTGAAAGGAGTAGAGAAAGCTTGGGTACTGAGCCATGCACAGACTCTGTGGCATCTCTCAGAGATGGGCAATGTGGCCAGCAAAAGCATAAGAACTCATCTGAAACATGAAAGGGCATTTTTGGGGCCCTGTGAACCATCTGTAGCTGCAAGAACATTTATATGAGTGACATAGTTTGTCACAGATTTACAGGGACTTCCCCTGGACAACTGTGCCAAGTGCTGTTCCAAGTATTTCTGTGATTAAGGGCAAAGTCAGGGCCAGGTCAAGAAGGGAAGATGGGCTTGTACCGGATAGTGTTGAGGCTCTGGTCAGACAGAGAGTTTGTTCAGGAGATTTGCACCGATGGTCATACCCCATGTATTGTCTTCATGCTTGGGATAAGGCAGTACTTTGATGCATAAAGGTAGAGCTGGTTCATCTTGATGAAGTGGTGTTTTCTCTTTTTTAACAGTCACGGCTTACAAGCACAATGTCAGGATCTGTTTTCAGATCCTGGTGCATCATCATATATCCCGTCAGTTGGCAATCCATGCAGATTCTATCCCTACAATGGACCAATACTCATTCTCTCCCAGCCATTGCTACCTTTATCTCCCTCATTTTAGTATTATTGGATCACATTTGGACTTTTGCCATCTGATCTCCCTGTCTATTACCAGTTTTTTCTTTCCAATCCAGTTTTTTCTGAAGCCTATTTTGAGCAATGTAGTGGTGTGATTAACAGAACAGGCTCTGGTATAGACGGATGTGAGCTGGTTTTGTAGATTAAAAGACACTAATGGGGGTGATGACCTACATCCACGGGTTGCAAATAAATTTTTATTGGGACAAATCTACTCTTACTCATTTACATGTCATCTATGACTGTTTTCCTCTACAAGGGCAAAGTTGAGTAGCTATAGCAGAGATTGTATAGTCAACAAAGTCTAAAATATTTACCGTGTGATAATGATAACAGAAAAATAATATATAATATAATAATAACAGAAAAAGTTTACAGATCCCTGCTCTATATCACAGAATTGCTGGAAAGACTATAAAGATACATGCAAATACTAATGTACTTGACACACTGTATATGCTTAGTAAATGCAAGGTATTATCGTTATCATTGCTTTAGTCTCCCTATTCACGGACCTCCATGTAACCAATTCACCCAATTGGGTGCTCTCCACGCCTTCGGTATTACATAATGACTAATGCACAGGGCACATGGAAAATGCTCAGTTAGCAGACTGCTCCTCACTACAAAACTATTCTCCTGGAGGGAAGGAACTTGAGAACCACAACGTTTAATCTTTATGCATTCTAGTTTCTTCCATATCTCCATTGTCTACTAGGTAGTTCTGCTTCAATGTCAATATTCTAATACAATAGATCTCAAAGTATATTCTTTTATTGTCTTTTCCAAATGGGCTTTCCCTCCTGCATCCCAAATTTCTATCAAACGTACTACTACTAATACAACCTGGAGTTAAGCTTAAAGAGTTAGAGAATGTTAGAACTCATAATGGCAACCCACTCCAGTGTTCTTGCCTGGAGAATCCCAGGGACGGGGGAGCCTGGTGGGCCGTCGTCTATGGGGTCACACAGAGTCGGACACGACTGAAGCAAATTAGCAGTAGCAGAACTCACAAAACATAGAATTGTGGGCTTTAAACCTCAAAGAGGATCATGTAGTTCAGCAATTTTGTTTCTTACAAATCACGAAGTTTTGCTGCTTCATTCAGTGCATCTAGTTGTAGCCAAGTTGGATTTATTCTTCTTTCTGTTTCTTTTTATCTATTTATACACTTCCATGTATACTAGCCCCTTTCATGCAAAGATTTATTCCTTTATCCACTTGTTTCATCATTCATTTATTCCTCTGCTATTTACTGAGCATATCATTAAGTGGCATATATTGAAAGAGACACTGGGGATCTGAGAGTGAATAAGTCCCAGCACCTTCCCCACAAAGTTATAATAACTATCAGGTAACCTAAATTTTCATTTGGAATAATGAAAGCAATTCACTCTCCTCTACAGCACTTGAATTCAGCTTTTGGGGGACCCCATATGCTTCACACTGGATAGGATATATTTATTTGTCTCTACTATGAGGAAACAGATCTTCTACTTGTACCATGAGCTTCTCACTGCTGCTAACTGCTAAGTCACTTCAGTTGTGTCCGACTCTGTGTGACCCCATAGACGGCAGCCCACCAGGCTCCCCCGTCCCTGGGATTCTCCAGGCAAGAACACTGGAGTGGGTTGCCATTTCCTTCTCCAACGCATGAAAGTGAAAAGTGAAAATGAAGTCGCTCAGTCATGTCTGACTCTTAGCGACCCCATGGACTGCAGCCTACTAGGCTTCTCCATCCATGGGATTTTCCAGGCAAGAGTACTGGAGTGGGGTGCCATTGCCTTCTCCGAGCTTCTCACAGTTCATCTTAAATGTTGCCACTGATGGTTTAGTTTTAGCCATGGTTTAAAAAGAATAAACAATAGATTTCCTGATTTGCTACACTGCTTCTTTGAATAACACCTCAGTGTGGAAAAGGAATGGAAGCAAGTAGATGGACTTCTCCCTTCAACCACAGTTACCTTTTACTAGTCATGCTGTATTAACCCCTTATAGTAGTTTGAAGAATGAGGCTCCATAATTTTTCCAAAAAAACATTTTAAAATAACTGAATCCCCTATTTATAATAAAAATCCAGTTTTCATTCCAAATTTCTCAAAAGTAATAAAAATCAATAGGAAAAATGATAATATAGGGAAGTATACTCAATAGTTTATGATAACCTCTAAGAGAATAAGGATCTGAAAAATATTATACATATATATTATATATACATATATTATGTATATCCAGTTTATATACATATAAACTGAATCACTGTGCTGTATACCTGAAACTAATACAACATTGTAAACCAACTATACTTCAGTAAAAAAAGAAAAATGATAATAAAAGCTCCTTTATGAGTGCTTGCAATATGCTTTTAAATCCTCTCAACAAAAGCATGTAGTAGATATTCTAATTATGTCTGTGTATTCAAGAGAATACATTTAGGGTCCGAGAGGTGAAGCCACTTTCCCTGAGTCCCATAGGTAGTAAGGCAAAGCCAAGAAATAAATTCCAAGATGTCTCTCTCAACACTACTGTTTTAATTACCCTGCTTTTCTGTCTTCTATAGTCTATATACTGCTTTCCCCCTTTTTACCACTCTGAGATATTGTTCACTCTTTTTTTAAAATTTTTTTCTTTTGAAATAGCAGATTCAACAGTCCTTTGTTTTTCATTTACTTTTTTTAAACTTGCTTATTTGGCTCGGGTTACTGTTTTAATAATAACTTGGGTTATTTGTTTTAATTAAAGACCTCAAATGTATTTGCATGCCTCTCTGGTCCAATCCTTCACCAATTTGTCCCACATATTTATCAAATTAATCCACTCCAAATACAAGTTTTTAATTTCTTTTCAATATTTTATTACAGTCTTCTAATTCTTCATACTTCCTCCAATGGTATTAATCAAAATGTGTTCCTCAAGATGTTGGTAGATAGTCTACTTAAATAAAAGGAAAAAAAAAAAGACTACTTGGTAATACTTAGCATTTCAGTGCTCTTCTTGGAGGAGAAAGAAAAGAGAGAAGAATCTGGATTTAAAAAAAAAACCTGTAATTCCATAAAAGAATTTGGGGAAATGTTTTTTGGAAAAAAATAACTTTCTTCTGAATAAACTAGACATTTTTGGTTTTATGGCTGAGGTTTTGTGAAGAACACTTCTGGAATGATTAAACTGAAATGTTACTAGATTTGTTATTTTAAAACCTTAATTAAGAAATCTAAAATATTATGAGCTACAGCCTAAATATTTTCTTGGAATACAATAGTTTAGTATCAAAGAGTTATGTTTCTTCCATTATTATCCAAATTAATGCTGTAGTCATTTAGTACGGTAAGAAAAGGATAAGAGGAAAAACATCCTACAAGAAAAAAATAACTTTAGTGTTAAAGATGGCTTCCTCATGAGGGCAATGGTGTTAACCATTAGAAAACTTTAAAATAGTAGTAATGTTGAAACCATGTGTTAAAGATGATGAAGCGGAAAAGTCAGAGTCCACCTCCCCACACACACTCCTTAGGCTGAGGTGAATGAGAAAGAAACTTTCATTTGATTAAATCACTGAAATGTTGAGGTTGTCTGGCATTGCAGCTAACATTACTTACCTTGACAGAAACCAAGGTCCAGACATGTGGCAACATGTTCAAAGTTCCACAGTGAAATAAGGGCATAGCAATTCAGTACCCAGTTCATAGCAATTCTTTCTACCCAATGATACTGCTCTATTTACAGAAGACTTCATTTTTTAATCTCTCTTATTATTAAAAACTAACTTGTAAAAGTTTCCTGTTTGTAAGTAATCATTTGTTTCCTTTCATACCTTATCTCAGGTAAATGTAAAAACTTCACTGTACCAACATGACATTAAACCAAGTCATTATATCATAAAATTGCAGTGGCAACTACTCCAAAACATTTAAACCAGCTCTGTAACACAGTACGCTCAGATAAATGAAGAGACATCACTTAGATTTTCTACTTTTACCCAGTAATGAGAGAGGACAAACTGACATGACACAGTCAAAGGGTTCTGAAGTCTTAACAGTAAGAATTTTATGTACTTTAGATAATGCTCTTTCCTCCCTCACACCAATTTTTCTACTCTAAATTTAATTATTTGGATATTTCTTGCTTTAACAATCCCACAATGTAGGGCATCGTGTCTTTAAACATAGTCCTAAATAGAAACCCTAATAAATCACAGGGGTTTTTGTTTTTTGTTGTGTTCTTTTTTTTTTTTTTTTTTTTTTGATCAGAGCCTTGTGTATCGTATAACTTGGAATGGAAGATAAATGATTCTGCAGAGGGACATTCACCTAAATAGCTTTATCGTCAGTAACAATGACAGTCTCCTACCTGGGCTGTAGGAATATAATGGAATCTCTGGGGAAGCTGGAAGGGAAATATGTCAGTAAAGTGAAGTCAGGCCCTTCCTATTCAATAGCCATGCCTAGACTAATCTTGACCAAGAGTCAAGGATTTCAAGAAGACCAAGCCATGAAGACATTAAGAATCCTTTTCTTACTTCCTTTATTAAGGTAAAGCTAAGATTAGGATAGGGCTTCCCAGGTGGCTCACTGGGTAAAGAATCCACCTGCAATGCAGGAGACACATGTTTGATCCCTGGGTCAGGAAGATCCCTTGGAAGAGGGGATAACAACCCCACTCAAGTATTCTTGCCTGGAAAACCCCGTGAACAGAGGAGCCTGGCAGATTACAGTCCACAGAGTTGCAAAGAGTTGGACACAACTGAAGAGATGGAGCACAAACACACAAGACTAGGATAAATACTTGAAAATTCATATCTACACAGGGTAAAGTCAGTAAGCTAAAGGCAAGACTAAGGACACAAGTGGTCAGATTTTAGGAGGGACATGGAGACCAACAGACTTTAGGTCCAAGAGACTATGTAAAGGAGTGAGAGAGATACTCATGCGGACAGAACTTAGGACTTTAACTTTGAAAACTTAGATTCAAAACAACTTTACTGTATTTACAAAGCCTATTTCTTCATATATATTATTGGAATACAGAATTGTGTGTTATTGGAGTTTAGCTTATGCAAGCTCAAATGTAAGTGCCCAGAGAGGGAAACAATATCTCTCATACAAGAGTTTTGCTATCATTAATGGCAATGACCATGTGTCAGGGGGACCTAGACCATTGTTGCTGCATTCTGCTTGCCACTCTGGTTCATCACTGTATTCCCAGTGTCTAAAATAATATGTGCCCTGTAGGAGGCCATTGGAGAAGGCAATGGCACCCCACTCCAGTACTCTTGCCTGGAAAATCCCATGGACAGAGGAGCCTGGTAGACTGCAGTCCATGAGGTCGCTAGAGTCGGACATGACTGGGAGACTTCACTTTCACTTTTCACTTTCATGCATTGGAGAAGGAAATGGCAACCCACTCCAGTGTTCTTGCCTGGAGAATCCCTGGGATGGTGGAGCCTGGTGGGCTGCCGTCTATGGGGTCGCACAGAGTCAGACACGACTGAAGGAACTTAGCAGCAGCAGCAGCAGCAGCAGGAGGCCATAAAATTTAGGGAAGGAATGGATGGAGGGAAATATGAAAGAAAAGAAAAAGGAATGAAGAAATAGTGAGCATCTTGCTGTATTGTGCCTCTGTTTTTTGGTATGGCATGATCCAAAAGAGAAATCATCCATTTTACAAATTGTGAGTAGAATAGATACAAATGAATTATATTTATGGGAAAACTAGCTGTGTTGGACTTTTTGAAAGATAGAATTCTCAGGGGTATCTATGACTATACACAAGATTCTGCTTCCGTTCTTTAGATCAAATTGCCAACATCCGTTGAATCATAGAAAAAAGCAAGAGAGTTCCAGAAAAACATCTATTTCTGCTTTATTGACTTTGCCAAAGCCTTTGACTGGGTGGATCATAACAAACTGTGGAAAATTCTTAAAGACATGGGAATACCAGACAACCTGACCTGCCTCCTGAGAAATATGTATGCAGATCAAGAAGCAACAGTTAGAACCAGACATGGAACAACAGACTGGTTCCAAATTGGGAAAGGAGTACGTCAAAGCTGTATGCTGTCACCCTGCTTATTAATTTATTGCAGAGTACATCATGCAAAATCCCTGGCTGGAAGAAGCACAAGCTGGAATCAAGATTGCTGGGAAAAAATATCAATAACCTCAGATATGCAGATGACACCACCCTTATGGCAGAAAGTGAAGAGGAACTCAAAAGCCTCTTGATGAAACTGAAAGAGGAGAATGAAGAAACTGGCTTAAAACTCAACATTCAAAAAACTAAGATCATGGCATCTGGTCCCATCACTTCATGGGAAATAGATGGAGAAACAATGGAAACAGTGACAGACTTCATTTTCTTAGGCTCCAAAATCACTGCAGATGGTGACTGCAGCCATGAAATTAAAATATGCTTGCTCCTTGGACGAATAGCTATGACCAACCTAGACACCATATTAAAAAGCAGAGACATTACTTTGCCAACAAAGGTCCAGCTAGTCAAAGCTATGGTTTTTCCAGTAGTTATGTATGGATGTGAGGGTTGTACTATAAAGAAAGCTGAGTGCCAAAAAATTGATGCTTTTGAACTGTGGTGTTGGAGAAGACTCTTGAGAGTCCCTTGGACTTCAAGGAGATCCAACCAGTCCATTCTGAAGGAGATCAGCCCTGGGATTTCTTTGGAAGGAATGATGCTAAAGCTGAAACTCCAGCACTTTGGCCACCTCATGTGAAGAGTTGACTCACTGGAAAGACCCTGATGGTGAGAAAGATTGAAGGCAGGAGAAAGGGATGACAGAGGACGAGATAGTTAGATGGCATCACAGACTCGATAAACATGAGTCTGAGCAAGCTCCAGGAATTGGTGATGGACAGGGAAGCCTGGCCTGCTGCAGTCCATGGGGTAGCAAAGAGTCAGACATGACTGAGCAACTGAGCTGAACTGAACTGAACCAAATAAGATGCAACTCTACTACAATAATAATCATAAAAATGCATGCAAAACCTAAATTATCGGGCTCATATAAGGACACAATAAGATTAAAATATAGAATGGTATTATGGATAATAATGGTGTAGTGGGCAAGAATAAAGTCATAATAATTTGTGTCATTATCTGATTTCACCTACTAGTATATGCTGTTGTATGGAACTCTGTTATATAACACAACTGCTGTATATAGCTTCTGTAGTTACCTGGCAAAAGAAATTTCTACAGTTGAAATACTGGAGCTGTTACTACCCCAAAGGCCAGGAAAATTAGCCAAGGAAGAAAATAACTGCTGTTCATTCCATCAACCAGCTCAGCCTTGTAGCACTATTGACATTTCCATCTTGGCTCTGTGGGGCTTGTCAATGGAGATGCTCACAAACACTTCAAAGCTGTTGCTACCATTGTGAAGCTTGTAAGCATGTATTCATTACTATTTGTGAGGTGTTTGATAATCTAATGACAACTCAGTTGGTCAGTCACTGCTAAAATCTTGCGGGCTTGTGATGAAGGGAGCCACCTGTGTTTTCAGACACACCTAAGTTCAAGCTCAGGTTCTCCACTTATTTATCATATGACTTGAACAGATCATTTAGACCCCTCTTTGTTTTTTCTTTCAAATTGCACAATATCATGTCCCTATGTATCTCAAACTTGAGAGGTACTAATAAGAGCTCTTCTGTTCTCATTCTAATGCTCATATTATAGTCCTGTTCTTGAATATGGCATCCCTCTGCCCCCAGATGATTAAGACAAAACCTTAAGCATCATCACTGATGCCTAAGTGTTATCACTCCTAACATCCAAACATGACCAAGGTCTGCAGGTTTTTCATCAAAAATATTTTTGGAAATATTTTCAACCACACGTCAGTAAAACATTTTTGAACTTCAGTAGCTCCCTAACTTGGTTTATGTTCCTCTCTTACCTTTTGTCATGATGATTTTTTTAAACCTCAAATCAGAACAGGCCGCTACATTGCTCAAAGTCTTGCATTGACTTTGCCTTTCATCTTCATTAGTATAAAACTCAAATTCCCATACCGTGTTCTACAGGAAGATTTTGCATATAACCATCATCTTCCTCTGTGAGTTCATCTCCTAGTCTCTCCCCATCTTTCACTACTGTCCAGGTAGACTATTCCGTTCCTCACACACATCAAAAATTTTCCCAGCCAAGGTCTTTGCCATTATTGTTCTTTCTTTTGTCTGCAATCATCCCCTGGGCATTTGTCAACCCTCATCCCTCAGGGCTCAGTCACCTCCTCAGAAAAGTTTTCGCTGACAACCTTCACTAAAAGTCTGCTTCTCCTTGTTCATCTCAGTAATCCCAATCTTTCCAGAAACTATCCCAGTTTATAATTATGTTGTTTACCTATTTAATACTTTTCTTATACACTAGGAAGTAACTTTCATCTGATCAGAGAACTTGTCATGTCTCCATGCTAGTATATGACACATAGAATGTGCTCAATAAATATTTTTGACGAATAGAATGAACAGTGTAAGAGACAGAAACGGGAAGCTGGCTAAGTCGTACATGTTGAAGGCTGGGATTCTCAAAGGTAACTGTAACTATATATAATTATAGAACCTATCTCGTAAATTAGATATAATTCTGCTGCTGCTAAGTCACTTCAGTCATGTCTGACTCTGTGTGACCCCTATAGACGGCAGCCCACCAGGCTCCCCTGTCCTTGGGATTCTCCAGGCAAGAATACTAGAGTGGGTTGCCATTTCCTTCTCCAATGCAGGAAAGTGAAAAGTGAAAGTGAAGTCGCTCAGTCATGTCTGACTCTTCGTGACCCCATGGACTGCAGCTCACCAGGCTCCTCCATCCATGGGATTTTCCAGGCAAGAGTACTGGAGTGGGGTGCCATTGCCTTCTCCGAGATATAATTCTACTGCAATCTTTTCTGTGTAACCTATTACTCTCATAGAATCTCAATGAGATTAAAATGCGCAGCGTAGTACCCCAATGTTCATCGCAGCACTGTTTATAATACCCAGGACATGGAAGCAACCTAGATCCCCATCAGCAGACAAATGGATAGAAAGCTGTGGTACATATAAACAATGGAGTATTACTCATCCATTAAAGAATACATTTGAATCAGTTCTAATGAGGTGGATGAAACTGGAGCCTATTATACAGAGTGAAGTAAGCCAGAAAGAAAAATACCAATACAGTATACTAATGCATATATATGGAATTTAGAAAGATGGTAACGATAACCCTGTATGCGAGACAGCAAAAGAGACACAGATGTATAGAACAGTCTTTTGGACTCTGTGAAAGAGGGCGAGGGTGGGATGATTTGGGAGAATGGCATTGAAACATGTATAATATCATATGTGAAACGAATCGCCAGTCCAGGTTTGATGCATGATACAGGATGCTCGGGGCTGGTGCACTGGAATGACCCAGAGGGATGGTATGGGGAGGAAGGCGGGAGAGGGGTTCAAGATGGGGAACACGTGTACACCCATGGAGAATTCATGTTGATGTATGGCAAAACCAATACAATATTGTAAAGTAATTAGCCTCCAATTAAAATAAATAAATTTATATGAAAAAATGCGTAGTAGACAAATTTTAAAATATTATGCACTCTGCAGACGTTATATGTATTTCATTATTATTGTATTTTGATTTTCGGTATATCCTTTTATGTTAATACTGGTATATTACATAACAGGGGCTCCCAGGCTGGCACTAGTGGTACAGAACCCACCTGTCATTGCAGAAGATATGAGACACGGGTTCAATCTTTGGGTTGGAAAGACCCTCTGGAGGAGGCATAGCAACCCACTCCAGTATTCTTGCCTGGAGAATCCCATGGAAGAGGAGCCTGGCAGGCTACAGTCCATAGGGTCACAAAGAGTCGGACACAACTGAAGCAACTTAACACGCACGCATGCTTAACATACAGAGTATTTATGTAATAGAACAGTTTTAGAGACAAGGAACAGAAGGTCCATTTCAACTCTGCTTAAATGATAAAGAGAATTTATTGGCTCAATGTATGAAAAATCCTACAAATAGGGCAGACTAACCAAGCCAGAATCTGTTTCTTTGGGATTGTCTTATTCTTTCGTTTTTCTCTGTTGACCTCGTCTTTGAGCTGGCAGTGAAAAGGCTACCATAATCTGTCATGACATTGTTCACAGCCAAGGGAAGTCATCTTTTTCCATGACTTTCTCTTTTCCAAATGCCCTCAGCAAACATCCCTTCCTGTCTCCTTTGCTTATAAGGAGTTACATGCCATTTTCTGAACCCATTCTTCTGTCCAGAAATGGTTGGCTATCTTATGCCTGAGTCCCTACACCAATTACAATCAAAGACATAGGAGACAAATCAGACTCATTCTGGAGTTGAAAACAGGTTTGCTTCCTCTTCATCACTGGTGTTACAAGGAGTTAATGTAAATTGTTGTTGTTGTTGTTTAGTCACGAAGTCGTATCTGATTTTTTCACAACCCCATGGACTATAGTCTGCCAGGCTCCTCTGTCCCTGGGATTTCCCAAGCAAGAATACAGGAGTGAGTTGCCATTTCCTTCTCTAAGGAATCTTTTCGACCTGGGGTTTGAATCCTCAACTCCTGCTTGGCAGGCAGATTCTTTATGTAATGTAATTATAAATGCCTAAGGGTAAATCAGGCAGGAAAGTACCTGCCTGATTTCATCAGTACCTGATTTCATCCAGTGTACGAAAACTAAGTGACTGAGAGCAGGTAGAAGAGCACTTGGACAATACCTGGGATATGGAAAAATGCTCAGGAATATTAACCACTCTTTGGGAGAAAAGCAAATCTTTCTAAATAAAATTCTAAAAATTTCAACAACAAAGAAGTGATGTCAAACCAAGAGAAATTATACATATAAAGAGAAAACAGATATAAAGTATTTTGTAGATTTTTTCACTTGACCTGAGATTAGTTATTATTATATATTTTCCATTTGGACTTTGGTCAATCAATATGCTTTAATATCTACACTGTGAAAGACATGATTTAAAATGCTGCATATGACATGAAGCCTAAAATATAGTTTTCTCTAGGAGCTTGGAAGCTAACACATGACATATGTTCTAAGTCAATGTACAATAATATTTTAAGTACTAAATAAGTTGAGTTATATCAACATGCAAAAATAATATATGTTAAATACTAATATTTGAATGAATATAAAGTTGTACATATCATATATTTATGTAATAACAGAAGTACTAAATTAGTGATTGACCACAGCAGTGTTTAAGAGCCTGGACACTAACTAGACCCATGCAAAATAATGTTTGGATCCTAACTCTTGTATTAGTATCTGGGATCAGTATTCCTTCCCTAGCTTTAGTCCGCTCACCTGTAAAATGTACCTATCTCATTGGGTTGTTGCAAGGGTTGAATTAAAAGAGTTGATCCAAATGAGTGATGTCACTGCATCTGACACATGGTGAGTGCTCCATAAAAGATAGTTACTCTTAGAACCACCATCTTTGCTAAGATTAGGTTTTATAGAATTCTGGAAAAAGAAATCAGTTGAAATAGATAGGATTTGCTCTTAGTCTTGAAGGAAGTGTAGGATTCAAATAGGAGATGAGATAGCTGGCCATGCAATCACAAGTCACACTTGGGAATTTGGTAAATAGCCCGAACTGTCTAGGAGGTGGAAACCCAAGTAACAACAGATTGTATTCGTACAACGTCATCTCACAATCCTTCTATTTTTACATTTAAATAGCTATTATCTCCCATGCTCTCATTCACAACTCAGTTCAATTCACATCTTTTTAACAAACATGGAAACTGAGACCAGTAATTAAGTACTTCAAATCCCTTTTCAGAATGACGTATGTCCCAAGAGGGAAGAGACCTATTCGTATTAGCTATTGAAATTTAAGAAAGGACCACAGTGCCTAACACTCCCGCTCCCGGGCTGCCGGGGCGGCGGGCCCAAGACGAGGGGCGCCCCCTACTTCCTCCACGCCGTCAAAGCGGCGTGCTGCGCCCCTAATGGATCGAGCGTGGGCAGTCGGCCGTCCTCGCCGCTGGCTGGGCGGGTGGGTCGGGCCACCGGTGATCGCTTTCCCGCTTCCTCGCTTCTCGGGTTTCAGCCTCCACGAGTCGCCCTGCGCCTCGCGCCCTGCACCGGGCACGCCCGGCTCCTTGTGATTGCTTCTGGGCTTCCCTGGTGGCTCAGCTAGTAAAGAATCCGCCTGCATTGCGGGAGACCTGGGTTACATCCCTGGGTTGGGAAGATCCTCTGGAGAAGGGAACGACTGCTGCTGCTGCTAAGTCACTTCAGTCGTGTCCGACTCTGTGGGACCCCATAGACAGCAGCCCACCAGGCTCCACTGTCCCTGGGATTCTCCAGGCAAGAACACTGGAGTGGGTTGCCATTTCCTACCCACTCCAATATTCTGGCTTGGAGAATTCCGTGGACTGTACAATCCATGGGGACGCAAAGAGTCGGACACGGCTGAGCGACTTTCACTTCACTTCACTTCTCATGAATAATTATTGAATGGCGATGATGGGGTACAAATAAATGTGTTAATAAACTGACTTGCTTAGAGTTATCTAGCCAGTAAACAGCAGGGATGAAACTGGACAAGAACTGGTGCTTCCTAGTTTCAGATTTTTTTTAAATGTTTCCTATGACACTTCACTCTCTCCACATAAAGGAATTAGGAGAGAGGAGATTGGAAGGAGCATCTCTGGGAGTGCAGTGATCAGGAGTTCAGGTGAACACATAGGAATTGGTCCATTATGTTCTAAGGGTCAGCATAGTGTAGTGGGGCAGTGCACAGGTCAGGTTAAAAGCTCAGTTCCTCCTCTTATGTGAATTTGAATGTTGTTTAACCTTTCTGTATCTCATTTCCCTCAGCCATAAAAAGGGGATAAATGATAGTTTTTATCTCATAGACTGATAATGATTAAAGGAAACAATGCATGTACACTGAACTGCTTAGAACATAGAAAGCGTTCAGTAAATGTTAGCAATCATTACATAGAAAGCTGCAAAAACCTATCTTTTAGAATATTTGCTCTTTTTTATTCATCCGCCCCTAACTCTGGCCCTTTGCATCTGAGTGCATGCAACTCATGGTTCTGTTGCTCCCTTGTCAAGGCCTTTGATGTTTGTTTTTCCAGTTGCAGGAAAAGTGCTCTTAAAGTATGGAAATCACTGAAATCACTCCAGGGAAGCAATCACCTCCCTCACCAAACATGTGATTCAAACCAAGGAAAATGGCCAGTATTCCACTTCCATGAGTCTGACACTTGGGACTGACTACACAATGTGTGGAGCCCAGTGCAAAATGAAAATGTGGGGCTCCCTGTTCAAAATGTATTAAGAATTTAAAGACAGCAACACAGCATTAAAGCATATATGGGGCCCCTTTGAGCCCATGTACGGTTGCACAACCATAAAGCCAGGTCTGCAGATGCTTTAGACTTTCTACTTCTCTTTTTAGTCTTCCTTTGCAGTCATCTTTTCGTGACTCTTGCCCCAAACACCTGGCAGAAAGTGTTCCTCTCGCCCTTGATCTTGGCATTAAACGTGCTTTGCATTTTGGAATCCAAATGCCTGGTTTCAGACTTGAATTCCACCCCTTGCTGGCCTGTATGTTCACAGGTATGATGCTTAACTCTCTTCATCTCTCTTTTCTCATGTGAAAATTGAGGATAGCAATAATAATAGCAAGTTTGCAGACTTATTATGAGGACTGAAAGAGCTATTAATTTAAAAGCTTTTAAATAGCATCTAATACAGTGGTTCTCAACCCTGGCTGCATATTAGAATCATCCAAAAGCTGTTCAGAAGTAGCATTTCCTGGGTCCCAGCCATGACCAATTAAACCAGAGTCTTTGGGGGTAAGGCCAGGACAACTGTAGTTTTAAAAAGCCCCCAAAGATATTTGAATAGACAGGAGGATTGTGAACCACTGGTCTTGTGCATGATGAGTGTTCAATAATAAATAATAAGAATAAATAATAAATGCTATAATAAAAAATAAAATTTAAATATAAATAATATAATAATAAATAATAAATGTTGGCCAGTTATTATTACACAGCCTAGCTACACAAGGAAGTAAAATGCCCTATATTTCAATTTTTCCCCTGGATCAACTCTGCATTTGACTTCTTTCTCCCACTCTCGTGTGCTTTGATCCAGCATGTACCTGCAACCAATATAAATCAATACCAAAGATGTCTTACCGTGCTCCCACTGAGACAAATGTACCTCTGAATACAGGTCTTCCCATTAACCTGGAGATGAGAGGGGAAATGTCAACTCTTCCAACAGGGGTCCTTCCTTTGATATGAGGGCGGTGTATATTCCAAAAGCTCAGCACTCTGTGGGTTTCGGGGGGCAGGGAGGCCTTCAGTCAAGTCACCAGAGATCCCTAAATAATGCAAAGCAAAGAGAGACAAGGCACTGGTGAGAATGTTAATTTCTTAAGCTTGTATTTCTCTCCCATCAGAGTGGATAGTCATCTTTTTGAAAATGTCCTTTTGTTGTATTTATGATGGTGACACATCCATTATGAATACAGTAGCTCATTTGCAATATAGCCTGACAAATATTGATGTGTTCTAGGCTACATTTAATTCCAAGGTAACTAAAATCATTTGTGTTTCTTAGTAACTGAGAAGGATTCTGATCACACGATCACACGAAGCTTAAAATATGAGGGTCCTTTATGAATCATCCTTCACAGTAAATCTACTGATGAGGACCTAGACTGGAGTTGAGGTAGAAGCTGGAGAAGAGGTCAGTTGACTCAATTTGACCTTGAGGTCTAGAGGATCTCAATCTCAAGCTGAGGTTCACAGACACATTGTTGGAGGGGAGGTAGCTGTTAGTCACAGATAGTTTCTTCACTGACACCCACTGACCATCTCCTCCAGCTCAATAATAGGCTTACAGACTCAAGGCTCTTGGGACTCAGAATATGAAAGGTGATTGATGGAGACCCTCAGAGGCCCCAGTTCCAGTATCCAAGAGTCAAATAACTTGTTATATTCCTGAGACCATGGGTCTAAGAGAAAAGAGCAGATCCTACCCAGAGCTATTTATGTTCTGGTTGGCTTCCTAAATTCTAAATACCTGAGAAGGCAACTCTTAAGCAATATAACAAGATGTTAGATCTTAACAATATCCTTAAGATGTGATGGAAGACCCAGATGAACTTTTTGGCCAACCTGATAGGGGTTTCCCAGGTGGCGCTAGTAGTAAAGAATCCACCTGCTGATGCAGGAGCCTCAAGAGACAGGGGTTCGATCCCTGAGTCAGGAAGATCCCCTGGAGTAGGAAATAGCAACCCACTCCAGTATTCTTGCCTCAAAAATCCCATGGACAGAGGAGCCTGGCAGGCTATAGCTCATAGGGCTGCAAAGAGTAGGACATGACTGAGCACACACACACATAACATAGATTCAGAGGATAAAAGAATCATCATAGTCAGTAAAGTGTTTTTAATAAATTTTAAACCATTGTGAGTCCTGAAGTTAATTTAGTAGGTCAAGTCAAACATTTATCTTTATAATAGAATAGATTAGTTCGAAGTAGAATAGATCAAAGTGCTTTCGTTTCAGTTAAGTCTATTGTTAGTATTGAGCATTGTTTTCTAGAAAGTTTTGCTTCATTTATCTGTGTTTATGCATGTGTATATTAGATTGCAATGTAGAATGGAATTTTTGCTGTGGTTTAAGGTCCAGAAGAATGAAATTCACCATATTAATGGACAGTGTCTGTTCAGGGCAGTGTTTATAAATTGGGGATTCACAGGATACATATGGTCCATCAGGAGTGAGTGAACTGGGGGCTTTATTGTTATTATTATTTAGTTCTATGGTTCAAAAAAAGAAGTTGTGAAAAAAATATGAGTTGACAGCCAGCATTTTAAAGTCAGGAAGTTTTTTAAAAAGACAGATTTTTTAGTTTCTCTTCAAATAACAGAGTATCCAGAAATAATCAATCGGCATTCCCCCAGCCCAGGAGAGTCCAGGCAAACTGTTTTCCCAAAAATGAAAAATCTGATATGTCGAATGGGTCCATTTGCAAGTATTTTCTATCTCTGGGTCCTTTGACTTGACAATGATTTCTTATCTGCCATATGTTCCTGCCTCAACCTACATTTCTGGCCTTATCCCTCACTCATCTTCTGTTCTAGACAGAAGAGTTAGAAACCTAACTTATCCAAGGATATTTCCACCATCCTCTGATTATATGGCACTTTCTCCTCCCCGACCTTCTGTCAATTGAAACTTTTACTAAAGCCCAATTTAAATACATAGTTCCAGTTAGCCTTTCTGTCTCTTTCTTTATCTCTGGTTGTCCCCATCTCTCACTTCTGCTTGCTCATTGTACTTCTCTACTGGTCATATAATACTCACAATTCTCTAAAATATATCATCCTAATTTATCATCATCTCTCTCTCTGAATAGATCATAAGCTCCCAGAGTGCAGAAACCATGTCACATTTGTCTCTGCTTTCCCAACCCATTCCTCAGACCAGTGAATTGCATAAAGCAGATACTCAATATTTGTTTGATGAATTAGATTACAAAATACTTCAATATAAGGTTATTCATTACAACATTGTTTGATATAGCAAAAAATTGAAAACAATCCAGTTGTCTATCAGTTACGGTTGAATAAAGCAGTTATACTACCTCAGGATATTCTGAGGCTATTAAAAATGATTTAGATCTGTATTTGGTGATGTAAAAGATGTTCAGGACATACTACTAAGTAAGAAATCAATTGACAGAACCATACAGCACATTATCTAAAAAGTTTTATATAGACTCTTGTATGTACCAAATAGATCTGAAAGGATATTCATTCATTCACCTTACAGATGTTTACTGAAAGCCTCCTATGAGTCAAAGACTACTCTAAGATCTGCATATATGAGAATAAACAAAGCAAAATTTCTATGCACCTGGAGTTAGCATTCTAGTAGGGGAGGAGGCAGAGTGGAGAGACTGTATTTAAGATAGTAATAAGTGCAACAAAGAGAAATAAAACAAGAATATTGAATAAAGAGTGATAGGGCTGGTGCAGGGAATATTTCAACATTATATAAAGTAGTTAAGAAACACTTCTCTGATGAAAAGTTATTTCCCTAAAAGCCTGAAGTAAGACAATAAGTCATGTAGGTATCTAAGGGACCAGGATTCCAGGAAGAGGGCACAGCAAGTGTAAGGTCCAAAGTACAAGTGTACTTGGTGTGTGGGATAGAGTAAGTAAGAGGAGAGGAGGTAGGAGGTTAGATAAACACATCAGTGTGAAACCATGTTATGTAGTGCCCCTGTAAGTACTCTTTTCTGAATAGAGTGCAAAGGCTGGCAGAAGAGTTGGTAATAGACCAGGAGTTCCAAGTGGGTGATAGAGAGTTGGGTACATGATCTAGAGTTCAAGAGTGAATTCCAGACTGGTTTTATAGATTTGAACTGGTATTTAAATCAATTTTCTAATCAAGTAAAACTACCTTGAAAAGAAGTGTGGAAGTCAAAGAAGTCTGAGGACTGAGGAATGTATTCTTTTGTTTTTTACAGAATAGAAGCTTGAGTCCAGCAAAACTTAGGAGGGACCACTGAGCAAAGAGATAAAGAGCTGTATGAACGAAGCCTGGTGATGAAAGTATGATACCCTCAAGAGGAGGATAAGATAAATTCTATCAAATTCTCCTGAAAGGTTGAATAAGAGCCGGACTGAGAAATGACCATTGAATTTTGTGACATGAAGATCACTGGTGACCTGAATAAAAGCAATCTTGGGAGAATGATAGGGACAGAAGTCAGTAAATTAGGATCTCAAGAGAGAATGGGAGGCAGGGCTGACAGTGAGTTTATACAATTCTTTCAAAGTCCTTTCAAAATTAAGAAATATCAGATGAATTGAGACTCATTCTAGAAATCAACTAGCCTCTTCTCCACAAAAATGTCAGTGTCATAAAAGATAAAGAAAGGCTGAAGAAATGTTCCAGATTAAAAGAAACCAAAGAGTCATGTCCACTAAATTCTATACTTGATTCTTGATTGAAACCTGGATTGGGGGAAAATTGTTATAAGGGACATTACTGGAAAAAAAAAAAATGACAAAATCTGAATACAGATTTCATTTTAAATTAGGATATTGTATCAATACTAAATTTCCCCAATTTGATCATAGAAATATAGATATGTAATGGAAGGTCCTTGGTCTCAGGAAATATATCCTGATACACTTAGGCATATGATACATATGATATCACTTAGGCATATGATACACTTAGGGTATGATAATTACAACTTTCAATCAAATGATTCAGAAAAAAAATAAACATAAATATATATACACCTGTGTGTGTGTGTGTGTGTATATATATATATAAAATAGATTACATATATGGGAAATAATAGATTTTATATATGCAGAATGTAGAATATATATATTTATATATATATACAATCTAGGTAAGGGGTACATGGAAGTACTCTGTATTATTTTTACAACCTTTCTGTAAATTTGAAATTATTTTGTAACAAAGCATTTTTGAAAATGTTGTAGTGTATTTTTCTGAGTAATTAAAGAATTGGTGTTTTTTCTATCTCCTTATCCTATTTTCTTTTTCAACAGCAGAGATTAGTTTTTTTTTAAACATAAGTATTTTAATGACATTTAAAGTATTCAGGAAGACATATCAATTAACTTTATCAACCACTCAAAAGGATAGTGTTTTAATGATCTGAGCAAATACTAACTTCATGAGACATATTTATCAGATTTTTTGAAGTTATAGAACAAGATTTACAACAGATTTCTAACAAAGAGATTATATACCCACATGCAATACTTTATGGGCCAACGTTCACTTCTCAAGTAAAAGAAAGTTAATATATATGGATATCGCTTGAAGTATTTTAATGTTAACTATAATGATTTGGATATTTTTAGGACTTAAATTATTTCTGTGTTTTATGTACTGGCTTTACCACCACAAAGGAGAAATCTCCAAAAGCAATAAACTCTAGTCTCCCTGAGAAATCACTATAAAGAACCTGTGGAGGAAGGTGCAGGGTTAGAGTAATCATAGAAGGTCTATTTAATCAGATTCTCACCCCATGGAAAATCTGGTTTAACATCCCACTGTTATCAGAACAAGTTTGCCATTATCATATAACAGATTTGTGGTGGAAACTCAATGGCCACTTGTTGATTCATTGTGAAGAAAGGGAAGAAAGCTTATATTACAGACAACTTGACTTTGCAAAATCTAGCAAGGTTACCACCAACTCTCACCTACTCAGAATATAAAGTGTTGACCATGGTGTTAGGAAACTGAGCGGGATTGTTTTTAATGTCAATCCCTCTAACAAGAAGAATAAGATAACTTTGTTGCCCACAAGCCTTAGAGCACTTTATTGACTTAACAGCCAAGTAAGAAAGAAAAAAGGGGGGGGGGGGAGGAACTATTTAAGAAGATAGATTGATAATATTTTGCTATCAAGTTTTGTAATTCAATTTAAATAATTTATTTATGGAAAACCTTTAAAAATTATTATAGAGGTATATTTTAAGAATTAGTATAGGTGTTTTTATATATATATCAGATCAGATCAGTCGCTCAGTCGTGTCCGAC
The DNA here is from genome assembly GCF_029378745.1 of Bos indicus. Lineage (NCBI taxonomy): Eukaryota > Metazoa > Chordata > Mammalia > Artiodactyla > Bovidae > Bos > Bos indicus. Next base: position 33,555,182 of record NC_091781.1, read on the forward strand.
TCTTTGAGACCCCATGAATCGCAGCACACCAGGCCTCCCTGTCCATCACCAACTCCCGGAGTTCACTGAGACTCACTTCCATCGAGTCAGTGATGCCATCCAGCCGTCTCATCCTCTGTCGTCCCCTTCTCCTCCTGCCCCCAATCCCTCCCAGCATCAGAGTCTTTTCCAATGAGTCAACTCTTCACATCAGGTGGCCAAAGTACTGGAGTTTCAGCTTTAGCATTATTCCTTCCAAAGAAATCCCAGGGCTGATCTCCTTCAGAATGGACTGGCTGGATCTCCTTGCAGTCCAAGGGACTCTCAAGAGTCAATCCAACACCACAGTTCAAAAGCATCAATTCTTCGGCACTCAGCCTTCTTCACAGTCCAACTCTCACATCCATACATGACCACAGGAAAAACCATGGCCTTGACTAGACGAACCTTTGTTGGCAAAGTAATGTCTCTGCTTTTGAATATGCTATCTAGGTTGGTCATAACTTTCCTTCCAAGGAGTAAGCGTCTTTTAATTTCATGGCTGCAGTCACCATCTGCAGTGATTTTGGAGCCCAGAAAAATAAAGTCTGACACTGTTTCCCCATCTATTTTCCATGAAGTGGTGGGACAGGATGCCATGATCTTCGTTTTCTGAATGTTGAGCTTTAAGCCAACTTTTTCACTCTCCTCTTTCACTTTCATCAAGAGGCTTTTTAGTTCCTCTTCACTTTCTGCCATAAGGGTGGTGTCATCTGCGTATCTGAGGTTATTGATATTTCTCCCAGCTATCTTGATTCCAGTTTGTGTTTCTTCCAGTCCAGCATTTCTCATGATGTACTCTGCATATAAGTTAAATAAACAGGGTGACAATATACAGCCTTGACGAACTCCTTTTCCTATTTGGAACCAGTCTGTTGTTCCATGTCTGGTTCTAACTGTTGCTTCCTGACCTGCATACAAATTTCTCAAGAGCAAGATCAGGTGTTCTGGTATTCCCATCTCTTTCAGAATTTTCCACAGTTTATTGTGATCCACACAGTCAAAGGCTTTGGCATAGTCAAGAAAGCAGAAATAGATGTTTTTCTGGAACTCTCTTGCTTTTTCTATGATCCAGCGGATGTTGGCAATTTGATCTCTGGTTCCTCTGCCTTTTCTAAAACCAGCTTGAACATCAGGAAGTTCACGGTTCACATATTGCTGAAGCCTGGCTTGGAGAATTTTGAGCATTACTTTACTAGCATGTGAGATGAGTGCAATTGTGCGGTAGTTTGAGCATTCTTTGGCATTGCTTTTTATATCTGTACCTGTATCTCAATTTCAGTTTCTGGCAGCATGGCAGACTAAATAATCTAACCAGCTCTCAATTAAAGTAAGTTAAAGTATGAATATCTATCTATGTTATTGCTTTGACAAATTGATGAGAAGGTAAGAATGCTTCAGAGACCTAAAGTTAAAGGAAAACGGGAGCACAACATGATAAGCCGAGGACCAGAGTTCACCTTTATCCTAAGGGCATCTTCTGAGCCCAGACAACTCTGAACTTTACTTTGCATGGCCTCACAGAGAGTGAAGGCTTAAGAAAATCTTTCAGAGTGGGAAACCTGCTAGGAGCTTCCACACATTAACCTGAACTAGAAAATTATACCTTCAGCAGGCAAACTAGAAATAAAACTGTACCTCTCAGGAGTAGAAAATAAAATTAGCCACCTTAAACTTGTGTCTGGATGGCAGCCAGGAGGAAATATTTATAAATTAAAAAGAACAGAGTACACATATACAAAAAAAGAAAAAGTTTCCATATAGGATAAACAGTTGAAATATGTAAATATTTAAACGATACCATTTGCAACAGCACCAACAAATGAATTTAACCAAAGATGCACAAAACCTTAATGACATCAAAAACCTGTGAAACTCTGTTGAAACCACTTAAATAAGAGCTAAGTAAAGATGTACCATGGTTCATAGATTGGAAGATTCAGTACTGTAAAAATGTCACTTCTCCCCAAAATGATCCATATTTTCCATCTGAATAGTTTTTACTTTGAAACATGACAAAAAAGGTTGTGAAATTTAGAGGACAAAGGCCAAAAATAGTCTAAAGAGCCCTTAACAGGAAATATATACAGGGAATAATTGCCTTACCAGATATCAAGAGTTATAAAATCTAGTATTTAAGATATGGTTATAGTGGTCCAGGGATAGATCCCGGAATATACTTGAGGAACTGAATGGAGAACTCAGAAATATATCCATACAACTATGGAAGTTCAACTGACAGATTAGTGGGAAGCAGGAATTTTTCTACAAATAGTTCTGAAACAAAATTAACTCCTAACTGAAACAATTCCATAGGCATTAAAGATCTAAACATGAACAGCAAAAGTATAAAAATTTTAGAAGGCAACATAAAAAATGACTTTACCATTCCCTCCTCGGAATTCTCCATTTTTTCTGGAGTTGATCTGTAGTAGAGATAGATTTCTGTACTCTTGCCTGGAAAATCCCATGGACGGAGAAGCCTGGTAGGCTACAGTCCATGGGGTCGCTAGGAGTCAGACATGACTGAGCGACTTCACTTTCACTTTTCACTTTCATGCATTGGAGAGGGAAATGGCAACCCACTCCAGCGTTCTTGCCTGGAGAATCCCAGGGACAGAGGAGCCCCTGGGCTGCCGTCTATGGGGTCGCACAGAGTCGGACAAGACTGAAGTGACTTGGCAGCAGCAGAGATAGATTTCTTAAATATAGTAGAAGTAGAAAATGCAAAGAGAGTTAGGTTCAATTACATTAAAATTAAGAGCATCTGTTCATATAAAGCACCATGTGGTAGAAACCGTGAGTACTCCCAAATATCAGTGTGGGAGTATTCTACACTTCCCAACCTCCTTTGGGGCTGCATGATGAGATGCAATTTGGACAGGAGTGACAGAAACCACTTTCAGGTCTCTTACTTAGAAATAACCTACAGAATCCCCAACTTTCCTTCTTTTACTGTGTGTTTTCTAAAGCATAGCTTCTATATTGAGGATCATCTACTAACATCAGCCTTTGTTATTCACTGACATTCAAAGTCAGTTACCTTAGTTTCGTGTATCCTACACTCATGAATAAACACCATAGAGAAATGACAACTACAAAATGGAGAAACCATTTTCAGTACATCTACTTGACAAAATATGACCATCCAATATATTATTAAAGTTCTATGAAATAGTAAGGAAACATATCAATGGAAAAATGGGCAAAAGATTTGAACAGCCTCCTTCATAATGTCAATAACCACATAACAAGATAGCCATTCTCTTTAGTAAATGAGAAAATAGTACCTCACAATTTTTATTCCCATCAGTAGTACAAAATTTTTTTGAAGTCTGATCCTACCCAGTGTTAACACGAATAGGGAATAATAGGAATTCTTATTCACTGCTAATGGAAGTAAAAATCAATACAACTACTTTGGAAAACATCTTAGTGTTACATAATAAAGGTTAAGAAGCTCATACTCTTCTACCCAGTAGTTCTGCTCTTGGGTATGTACTCCAAGCCAGTGCTGCTCAATAGAACTTTGATGATGCTGGAAATATTCTATAATCTTGCTGTCCAATATAGTAGCCACATGCCCCATGTGGCTAACTGAGCACTTAAAATGTGCCTACTGAGACAGCAGAACTGGATGTTTTATTTTAATTCATTTTCAATTTTAATTAGAACACTCACTTGTGCTAATGTATTGAACAGCACAGGCGTAGGCAAAGGAAAAAGAAAAGAAAGAAAGTAGTGGGCCATTTACATTTCTGGGAATAAAGAGTAGAGGCAGTTTTTCTTATTCTTCCCACTAAGTGTAACTAAAGTCCTGCTGGGGTTAGGGGAAGATATATATATATATATATATATATATATATATAACTCTACAAAGTTATATCAATAACCTCAGATATACAGACGACACCACCCTTATGGCAGAAAGTGAAGAAGAACTAAAGAGCCTCTTGATGAAAGTCAAAGAGGAAACTGAAAAAGTTGGCTTAAAGCTCAACATTCAGAAAACTAAGATCATGGCATTCGGCCCCATCACTTCACGGCAATAGGTGGAGAAACAGTGAAAACAGTGGCTGACTTTTTGGGGGGGGCTCCAAAATCACTGCAGATGGTGACTGCAGCTATGAAATTAAAAGACGCTTACTCCTTGGAAGGGAAGTTATGACCAACCTAGATAGCATATTAAAAAACAGAGACATTACTTTGCCAACAAAGGTCTGTCTAGTCAAGGCTATGGTTTTTCCATTAGTCATGTATGGATATTCGAGTCGTACTATAAAGGAAGCTGAGCACAGAAGAACTGATGCTTTTGAACTGTGGTGTTGGAGAAGACTCTTGAGAGCCCCTTGGACTGCAAGGAGATCCAACCCATCCATTTTGAAGGAGAACAGTCCTGGGTGTTCACTGGAAGGACTGATGCTGAAGCTGAAACTCCACTACTTTGGCCACCTGATGTGAAGACCTGACTCATTTGAAAAGACCTTGATGCTGGGAAAGATTGAGGGCAGGAAAGGCGACAACAGAGGATGAGATGGTTGGATGGCATCACTGGCTCAATGGACATGAGTTTGGGTAAACTCCGGGAGTTGGTGATGGACAGGGAGGCCTGGCGTGCTGCGGTTCATGGGGTCATAAAGAGTTGGACACGACTGAGTGACTGAACTGAACTACAAAGTAAAGAGAAGCCAAACTGGCTGGGATCTAGGGATCTTATTGAGAAGATCAAAAGAAAAACTAAAGATAGGGAGAAAATATTTGCAAACCATACATCCAACAAAGTTCAACTAATCAGAATGCTTAAAGAACTCTTTAAGAACAACATTAAAAAAGCAAACAATCTACATAGAACACAGGCAAAAGACATTTCCTCTTGATGAAAGTGGAAGAGGAGAGTGAAAAAGTTGGCTTAAAGCTCAACATTCAGAGAACTAAGATCATGGCATCCAGTCCCTTCACTTCATGGCAAATAGATGGGGAAACAATGGAAACAGTGACAGACTTTATTTTCCTGGGCTCCAAAATCACTGCAGATGGTGACTGCAACCATGAAATTAAAAGATGCTTACTCCTTGGAAGAAAAGTTATGACTAACCTAGACAGCATATTAAAAAGCAGAGACATTACTTTGCCAACAAATGTCCATCTATTCAAGGCTATGGTTTTTCCAGTAGTCCTGTATGGATGTGAGAGTTGTACTACAAAGAAAGCTGAGTGCCGGAGAATTGCTGCTTTTGAACTGTGGTGTTGGAGACTTTTGAGAGTCCCTTGGATAGCGAGGAGATCCAACCAGTCCATCCTAAAGGAGATTAGTCCTGAATATTCATTGAAAGGACTGACGCTGAAGCTGAAATTCCAATACCTTAGCTGCCTGATGTGAAGAACTGACTCATGGGAAAAGACTCTGATGCTGGGAAAGATTGAAGGAGGGCAGAGAAGGGGACGAGAGAGGATGAGGTGGTTGGATGGCATCACTGACTCAATGGACATGAGTTTGAGTAAACTCCAGGAGTTGGTGATGGACAGGGAAGCCTGGCATGCTGCAGTCCATGGGGTCACAAAGAGTTGGACATGACTGAGCAACTAAATGGAGAAGGCAATGGCATCCCAAACCAGTACTCTTGCCTGGAAAAATCCCATGGATGGAAGAGCCTGGTGGGCTGCAGTCCATGGGGTCGCTAGGAGTCAGACACGACTGAGTGACTTCACTTTCACTTTCAGGCATTGGAGGAGGAAATGGCAACCCACTCCAGTATTCTTGCCTGGAGAATCCCAGGGACGGGGGAGCCTGTTGGGCTGCTGTCTATGGGGTCGCACAGAGTCAGACACGACTGAAGCGACTTAGCAGCAGCAGCAGAGCAACTAAACTGAACTGAGCTGAAAAGACATTTCACCAGAGAAGGTATATAGATGGTAAATAAGCAGATGAAAAGATGTTCAACAACATTTGCCATTATGGAAATGAAAATAGAAACCATCATCTGATTCCACTGTACTCCTATCAGAATGGGTAAAATAAAGCACAATGACAATACTGGAACCTGGCTAGGATGAGAAGAAATTGAATTATTGAAGCATGCTAGTGGGTATGTAAAATGGAACAATCACTCTGGAAAACCATTCAGCAGTTTCTTAGACAACTAAATATGTAATTATCAAATGAACCAGCAATTGCTTTCCTGGGCATTTAACATAGAGAAATGAAGCATTGGATTTATACCAAAACCTGGACCCAAACGCTCATAGTAGCTTTATTCATAATAACCAAAAACTGAAAACACCAGATGTTGTTGAACAGGTAAGTGTTTAAACAAACTATGGTACATCCATACCATGGAATAGGCCTTAGCAATAAAAAGAAATCCATTTACAAAACATTCTTGAAAACAGAAAATTATAGAAATGGAAACTATATTATGGGTTGCTTTGAGTTAAAGACAGAGGGAAGATTTTCAGAAAGTGAATATGGCTACCTCTATGCTATGCCAAAGCCTTTGACTATGTGGATCACAATAAACTGTGGAAAATTATGAAAGAGATGGGAATACCAGACCACCTGATCTGCCTCTTGAGAAACCTATATGCAGGTCAGGAAGCAACAGTTACAACTGGACATGGAACAACAGACTGGTTTCAGATAGGAAAAGGAGTACATCAAGGCTGTATATTGTCACCCTGCTTATTTAACTTATATGCAGAGTACATCATGAGAAACGCTGGGCTGGAAGAAGCACAAGCGGGAATCAAGATTGCTGGGAGAAATATCAATAACCTCACATATGCAAATGACACCACCCTTATGGCAGAAAGTGAAGAGGAACTAAAAAGCCTCTTGATGAAAGTGAAAGAGGAGAGTGAAAAAGTTGGCTTAAACTCAACATTCAGAAAATGAAGATCATGGCATCTGATCCCATCACTTCATGGGAAATAGATGGGGAAACAGTGGAAACAGTGTCAGACTTTATTTTGGGGAGGCTCCAAAATCACTGCAGATGGTGATTGCAGCCATGAAATTAAAAGACGCTTACTCCTTGGAAGGAAAGTTATGACCAACCTAGATAGTATATTCCAGGTTCGATGCACGTTACTGGATGCTTGGGGCTAGTGCACTGGGATGACCCAGAGGGATGGTATGGGGAGGGAGGAGGGAGGAGGGTTCAGGATGGGGAACACACGTATACCTGTGGCGGATTCATTTTGATATTTGGCAAAACTAATACAATTATGTAAAGTTTAAAAATAAAATAAAATTTAAAAAAAAAATCAGAGACATTACTTTGCCAACAAAGGTCCATCTAGTCAAGGCTATGGTTTTTCCAATAGTCATGTATGGATGTGAAAGTTGGACTGTGAAGAAAGCTGAGCACCGAAGAATTGATGCTTTTGAACTGTGGTGCTGGAGAAGACTCTTGAGAGTCCCTTGGACTGCAAGGAGATCCAACCCATCCATTTTGAAGGAGAACAGTCCTGGGTGTTCACTGGAAGGACTGATGCTGAAGCTGAAACTCCACTACTTTGGCCATCTCATGCAAAGAGTTGACTCACTGGAAAAGACTCTGATGCTGGGAGGGATTGGGGGCACGAGGAGAAGGAGACAACAGAGGATGAGATGGCTGGATGGCATCACCGATGCGATGCACATGAGTTTGGGTGAACTCCGGGAGTTTGTGATGGACAGGGAGGCCTGGTGTGCTGCAATTCATGGGGTCGCAAAGAGTCGGCCACAACTGAGCGACTGAACTGAACTGAACTGATGTTCATGGAAATGTTATCTTTCTTTACTACATCAATGTCATTATGTACTAGAGTTTTACAAGACATTACAATTGGGGAAACTGAATAAAGGTTATGTGGGACATCTTTGTATTGTTACAACTTCATATGAGTTTACAATTATTGCAAACCAAAAGTTTAATTTTAAAAACACTGGAAAAAACTCAAATATTCATCAACATAAAATGCAGAAATAAATTGTGATATATTCATTTACTCATTTAAGAAACCAAGCCTAAGCAAAGATGATAAATTCAATAAATGGTGTTACTTCTGAAGGGGAGAGAAAGAGATGATTTCAGGGGTACTTAAGGGGATTTCAAAGGTAATATTTTTCCCCACAAATTGAGTAATGGATACACAGGCATTCATTATATCATTGTTCTTTATTCTTTACAAATATTTTAAAAATTTAAAAATAATTTACATATTAACGTTCCTTTCAAAGTAAGGGAAAAAAATGTATTTTATTCTGTTTTAAAGGATATCTTAACTGTAGCAATAAACTAGAAATTGAACAGTCCACACTGCTCAGTGATATGGGCTAAATACTTCAATAAAAAGTGGTGCATTTAACAATTAAGATTAAAATTTATATTCTGTTTCTGAATAAATTGTGTCAGATAACAGAAAATGATTAGATGATAGTTAGAGCCAAAGTAACAGTGAAATCTGAGATGACAGATAAAGGGGAAACACATTATTCTTTTATTTATTTTTATTATTTTTTGGCCATGCTACACAGCTTGTGGGATGTTAGTTCCCCAATCAGGGATCCAACTCAGTGCTCAGCAGTGAAAGTACCAAGTCTAAACCACTTAACACCCAAGGGAATTCCCAAGGGAACTCATCCTACTTCACTTCATGTCTCGTCCGACTCTGCGACCCCATAGACGGCAGCCCACCAGACTCCCCCGTCCCTGGGATTCTCCAGGCAAGAACACTGGAGTGGGTTGCCATTTCCTTCTCCGATGCGTGAAAGTAAAAAGTGAAAGCAAAGTCGCTCAGTAGTGTCTGACCCTCAGCGACTCCATGGACCGCAGCTTTCCAGGCTCCTCCGTCCATGGGATTTTCCAGGCAAAAGTACTGGAGTGGGGTGCCATTGCCTTCTCCGAAGGGAAGTCATAATTTGAGGTTAAAAATGAGATGATCACTTTCTAAATTCATATCATATAATGATGTTGGGCTAGGTCTTAGAACAATGGGCAAAGTGAAAACTTGTTGAAGCTCAAAAGCAGATGAGGGCTTTACTATTTTGGATGGAGAGGACCCAGGAGCTCTGTCCATCAATCAGATGTACTAGCACTTCAGTATATGAACAGATTTAAGGAAAAGGATGGGCATTTCAGAATACAGCACTCAATGAAGTAAGCACCTACAGAATTCTGTGAATGATGCAAAACCAAATCACTGGGACAGAGGATACTAAAAACAGAAACTTAATGAAAAAGTCTGTAAAAAAAGTTCTTATGAAGGAGTAAGATTAAGTCCACAGGTGGCAATGCTTTTGGAGCTAAATAGAAATGACCAAATAAGACTGACCCTAATAGCGCTTACTTTATGTCAGGCCTGGTGCCAAATGATTTACATACATTTGGTTCATTTGATAATCATGGAATTCTTCTGTAGTGGTACTATTATTTTCCTAATTTTATAGGTGAGGAATCTGAGACTCAGTGAATTTAAGGGATTACCTCAAGTCAACCAATACAAAGACCCAGATCTGTCTGTCAGACTCCAGAGCCTATGCTCTAAGCCTAGCTATGCTGCTGCAGCATCAATAAATAAAAAGAGCAAAGGAAAGTTAATATTAAGGACACCCCCCTGCTTAGGAGAGGAATTAAGGCATATATAGCAGGCACACAAATAACTTAATATTGGGCCATCTTTGTCAATTGCAACAAAGTTCAGCTGGCATAAGCTTTTAATTTTTGAGGTGTTTTCATGACTAAGATTCCCACTGTTCATTCTTTTTCATTTGCTGCTCTCTGTACCATGATGCAGATGGTGAAAAAAATAATTCATACTCTTTTTACACATGTTGTTATACATCAAGCAAATGTGAGGAGAAGGGGGGAATTTTCTCCTTACGTTACAAGAGAGGAACCCAAAGAGAATCAAATTGTAATATTCTTGCTGACTACCTGGAAGAGGACTTAACCATGAGGAAGGAAATCCTGATGTGGTTTAGGAAAAAAAAAAAACCTAGGATTTCTAAAGCAAAGCACTTAACTTATGCATCTGTGCAAAGAAGAGCATACATCACCTTTTCTAAGTATTTTGAAAGAGGGTAAAAATCCAACTTTTAATGGTTGTTTGCAAAATGAAAAGCCATTTTCCAAAAAACATCAGCAGCCTGAAAAAGTAGTTCTGCTCCCCAAAAGGGCAGAACACTTTCTGAGAGCACACAACTAGCTTGCCCTTGGTGTAATTTAGCAATGCTTCTACCCATTGGCAGAAATAGCAACATATTTCCTGCAGATCAAATTTGCAATTTCTCTCAGAAAATATCTTGGGTTTTATATATGCATATTCATAAAATGAAAATAACTTGATTCGTTGGCATTCTGAGCCTGGAAGCAGTAGGGTTTGGGGAAGAAATAATCCCAGGGGTTGAAGAAAAAGAAGTAGGGCCAGAGAAAGCAAGAGAGTGAAATGAGAATACAGGACAGGGCTTTGGAAAGGGCAGGAACATACAGATGTTAATGGTGTAGATATGCTAGGGAAAGACTGCAGCTTTTCTACTCAAGATATGATCATATGAACTTGAAAACCCCAGTTGCCTGACCCAGATGGTGGAGATTCTCTCCTCTGCCAGTGCAGAACTGAAGGTGTGTCTGCATGCGAGCTGGCTGGGCCTCCAGCCAGGGAGGCAGAAGTGAAGCTGGGAATGAGGAGGAGGCATTCTGATCTTTTCTAACAGAAATGCCCTTCAGAATAGGATTCCTGTCTACTTTGGTGGCAGCAGCTTATAGAAAAGCAGGGGAGATATCCTATATCATTTTTTGGCCCTCCAGTTCCACTCTCTCCCTTCTCTATTATTAGTAGTAGTCGTATTTCTATTATTATTGTTGATGGAAGGAGGCAACTTAATCACATTTATTCCCCAGCTCCTTCCCTGCTAGGCTGTGAGGACACAGGGGCTGTGTTCTTCCAAGACTACTGCTGGGATTGGGCAATAGTAACTGCTCCCTGCTGCTGCTAGCCATGGGGTGCTTCACCACCTTTCTTGGTTTCTCTTAACACTGCCCATACTTTTTATAACAATCCCCTCATAATACTCAACTCAAATACCCCATTTGAATGTTTTATCTATTTCCTGCAGGACCCTAACTTGGGCATTAGATTTGTTCTGGCAATGAGTTCTAGAAAGGCAATTTGAAGAGAAGGGAAAAAAAATAGTACGTTTGATGGGAGAGAAACCTCCAGGACGACATGCTGTTTGTGGTCCTTGGCTGTCCTCTAGGAAAGCAGCACTACTACTGTAGCCATCTGGCTTAGGTTATGGTGCTGCCGAAATTAAGAAAATGACATTGGGTGTCATTGGGAGTTTGGGAGGCAGTATGAGGTTATATTTTAAAAAAAACAGGCTTGAGGGTCACACAGACCTGATTCTGTTAGTACTTTTGTAGCCCAAAGAAAGTTACTTAAATCTCTGAGCCTTGTTTTTTTTCATCTATGTAAAACATAATAGTACCCACTTCTTGAGGATTTTGTGTGACAATTATTATGGTAACAAATATAACGCATCTAGGATGGGATTCAGAACATTGCAGGTTCTAGGTCATTGTTAGTTTCTTTCTTCCTTTGCTGTTTCACAACAACAGGACAAGTGATGGGAGGCCAAGGCCTAGGAAAGCAGATCTTCTGCTGGGGAGATGTGATGATGGTGCTGGACAATTGCTTTGCCAGCAAAAGGCCATGGTACCCAGTGGAAAGTGCACTGTACCAACATTAGGTCTGGATTCAAGGTTCAGATCATCCACACAGTCAGTCGACTTCATGTAAAAAGTCCTCTTCTCTGAGCCCCAGTGTCCCATCAGGAAAGTGAAGCCTTTGGGCTAGATTAGCTCTTCCCAAGGTGTGGTCACAATCTAGAATTGAGAGGGAGACTAGGGAATAAGGAGTGGAGCACATGTCCCCTTAACTTCCAAAAGGAAAATAACTAAGGCAATGGAAATGAAAATAGTTAAATTACCTAGATGATAAATGATGTATTGGCAGGCCATAAACTAGATCTGTGCGCAGATGTATTTTCTTTGACCTTGTATGGTGGTGTTTTAAAATTTCACACTATTAGACAAGTTTTAAAAATCAGGAGACATCATATAAAAATTCAGAATACCAGCTTACTTTGAAGGTCTGGCATACTATCCCACCCCCACCCCCACCACCATCACACAACTTCCTATAGGGTAATGTTGGCCAGAGCTGAGTAACCTCTGCCAACCTCGGGGAGGACCTGCACCTTCCTGTTGGCCACAACCTTCACCTGAACCACTTCATTCATATATGTTTCATGCCAGGTGGCTGGACACATTGGGTGCCTGGCACCAAAAAAATGAAGAGAGGTTCAGTTCAGTTTAGTCGCTCAGTCGTGTCCGACTCTTTGCAACCCCATGAATCGCAGCACACCAGGCCTCCCTGTCCATCACCAACTCCCGTAGTTCACCCAGACTCACGTCCATCGAGTCAGTGATGCCATCCAGCCGTCTCATCCTCTGTTGTCCCCTTTTCCTCCTGCCCCTAATCCCTCCCAGCATTAGAGTGTTTTCCAATGAGTCAACTCTTTGCATGAGGTGGCCAAAGTACTGGAGTTTCAGCGTTAGCATTATTCCTTCCAAAGAAATCCCAGGGCTGATCTCCTTCAAAATGGACCGGTTGGATCTCCTTGCAGTCCAAGGGACTCTCAAGAGTCTTCTCCAACACCACAGTTCAAAAGCATCAATTCTTCAGCGCTCAGCCTTCTTCACAGTCCAACTCTCACATCCATACATGACCACAGGAAAAACCATAGCCTTGACTAGTCGAACCTTTGTTGGCAAAATAATGTCTCTGCTTTTGAATATGCTATCTATGTTGGTCATAACTTTCCTTCCAAGGAGTAAGCGTCTTTTAACTTCATGGCTGCAATCACCATCTGCAGTGATCTTGGAGCCCAAAAAAATAAAGTCTGACACTGTTTCCCCATCTATTTCCCATGAAGTGATGGGACTGGATGCCATGATCTTCATTTTCTGAATGTTGAGCTTCAAGCCCAAGGGCTCTATGATAGCTTAAAGATTGCCATTTACTTTCACTAAAATGGAAAATAAAAGTTAAAACCAAGAGCACATTGGTATAATGCAACTGATAATTGACTCAAGGGCCAATTCAATGATACAATTTTGCCAGCAAGATTTTGACTATGTCACCTATTATATTGTTGGTCACTTTTACCAGAGGAATAGCCACATTATTTTTAGAACCAATAAATGAGGGGGATTCTGGAAAAGACCCCGATGCTGGGAAAGATTGAAATTGAAAGGAGAAGAGGGGTGGCAGATGATGAGATGGTTAGATAGCATCACCAACTCAACGGACATGAATTTGAGCAAACTCTGGGAGATAGTGAAGGACAGGGAAGCCTGGCATGCTGCAGTCCATGGGGTTGCAAAGAATTGGACATGACTTAGCAACTGAACAACAACAAATAAAAAAAATGAGAGGGAAGAAATCAAAAATATACCCTATCTTTCTCAAATGAACTCTATTTCCAGATATCAATTGTTGATAAGGGAAAATTTCCCTTTACAGAGAAGTATTTAAACTAAAAATTGCAGAAGGAATGCTAGAATTAGGATTTCATTGTTTTGTAACACCCAATGAAATAAGGACTTTGATAACCACCATGCATGCTTAGTCACTCAGTCATGTCCTATTCTTTGTGACCCCATGGACTATAGACCGACAGGTTCCTCTGTCCATGGGATTGTCCAGGCAAGAGTACTGGAGTGGGTAGCCATTCCCTTCTCCAGGGGATCTTCCCAACCCAGGCATCGAACCCAGGTCTCCTGCATTGCACATGGATTCTTTACTGTCTGAGTCACCAGGGAATCCCTTGATAAGCATCAGTGATGGCTAAGTCCACAAAATAAGCCAAGACCAGATGATTATGCACACTCCACACTCCTGATAAATGCACACAATACCGCCTAAAGTATTCTCACCAAAAAAATCAAAACTGTCTTATCAAAACAATCTCACTACCCACTCAAAAATACAAGCAACAGAGAAACTGGTTAAATGATACCATGAAGATACAATCAGCAAAATCAAGACTTCAGAAACTCTATGTTAATTCAACCTAGATACCAAGGAAAAAGTAAAGGAAAGAGGGGATAATCTATGGATTAAAAGAGATGACATGAATCAGTTAATGGCAACATATGGACCTTATTTAGAATCTGATTGAAGTAAACTGAAAATCAAAAATAAATTCATAAAGCAACCAGGGACATGTAAATATTGAGTGGATGTTTGATGGTATTTGGGAATTACTGTTATTTATTTCGGAGAAGGCAATGGCACCCCACTCCAGTACTCTTGCCTGGAAAATCCCAAGGACAGAGGAGCCTGGTAGACTGCGGTCCATGGGGTCGCTAAGAGTCAGACATGACTGAGCGACATGACTGAGCGACTTCACTTTCACTTTTCACTTTCATACACTGGAGAAGGAAATGGCAACCCACTCCAGTGTTCTTGCCTGGAGAATCCCAGGGATGGGGAGCCTGGTGGGCTGCCGCCTATGGGGTCGCACAGAGTCGGACACGACTGAAGCGACTTGGCAGCAGCAGCAGCAGTCATTTATTTGGTATAAAAATCATACTGTACTTTTTGTTATTAATAAACTTTAATTTTTAGAGCTGTTTCAGATTCACGAAATTGAGCAGGATGTATAGAGAGTTCCATAGACATACAACTTCCTCTGCTATGTGCATCCCTCATGAGAATCCTACACTTGTTACAATTGATAAATCTATGCTGATAAATCCTAACCCAAAGTACATAATATACATTACAGTTTACTCTTGTTGCTATATATTTTATGAGTTTGATAAATGTAAAATGCCATGTATCCACCATTGTAGTATCACACAGAATTGTTTCACTGTCCTAAAAGTCCCTTGTGCTCTACCTATGCATCTCCCCCTTCCCCTACTCCCTGGCAACTACTAGTCTTTTTACCATTTGTAAGTATTAATTTGCCTTTTCCAGAAATCATACACTATGTAACCTTTTCAGATTGGCTTTATTCACTTAGTAATGTGCATTTATGTTTCTTCCATGTCTTTCTGTGGCCTGATGGATCATTTATTTTTAGCACTAAGTATTCCCAGTGGGTTTCCCAGACAGCTCAGTGGTAAATAATCTGCCAGTCAAGCAGCAGATGGGGGTTTAATCCCTGGATCAAGAACATCCCTTGAGGAAGAAAATGGCAACCTACTCCAGTGTTCTTGCCTGGGAAATCCCATGGAAAAAGAAGCCTGGCAGGCTACAGTCAATGAGGTTGCACAGAGTTGGCCACAACTTAGTTACTAAACAAATATATCTCAGTTTATCCATTCACCTATTGAAGGGAATCTCTGTTGTTTCTAAGTTTTAACAATTATGAATAAAGTTCCCAGTGCAGGGTTTTGGAGGGCATAAATTTTAAATTCATCTGTGTACATATCAAGGCGCATGCTTGCTGGATCATATGTTAAGAGAATGCTTAGGCTTGTAGGAAACTGCCAGCTGTCTTCCAAAGTGGCTGCACAATTTTGCACTCCCATGAGCAATGAATGAGAGTTCTTCATGCCTCACATCCTCACCACCATTTGATGTGGTCATTGCTTTGGGTTTTGACCATTCTAACTGATGTGAAGTGAGTGGCATCTCATGTTTTTTTAATTTATTTTTAGTTTTCATTTCCTTGATGTCATAGGATGTGAAACATCTTTTCAAGTGTTTATTTACCATCTGTATATTCTGGTGAGGTATTTGTTAAGGGCTATGATATATTTTTTAACCAGAGTATCTTTTTTTTTGTTGAGTTTTAAAATTTCTTTGTATATTTTGAATAACAGTCCTTTAAAAGATGTATCTTCTGCAAATAATTTCTCACAGGCCGTGGCTTATGGTCTCATTCTCTTGACACTATATTTAGCTGGACAGAAGTTTTTGATTTTAGTGAAAGCCAGCTTATTCTTTCTTCACTGCACTGTGCCTCTTTGGAGGTGTGTATCTCAAAAGCCTACAGTATACCCAGGATCACCTAGATTTTCTCCTGTGTTGTCTTCAAGGAGTTCAACAGTTTTACATTTTGCACTTAGGTCTCTGATGCAATTCACTTCATTTTGTCAAGGGTTCATTTTTTTGCATACAGATGTCTGGTTGTTCCAGCAACACTTGTAAAGACTGTCTTTGCTCCATTGTATTACCTTAGTTCCTTCATCAAAGATCAGTTGCCTGTATGTATATAGGTCTATTTCTGCCTCCACATTTTGTTCCATTCATCTCTTTGTCTGTCCTTTCGCTAATACCACTCTCATGATTACTACAGCTTTACAGAAGCCTTGAAAGTCTGGTGGTGTCAGTCCCCTAAATTTGTTCTTCTCTTTTAATACTGAGGTATCGATTATGAATCCTCTGCCTCACCATTTAAATTTTAGAAACAGTTTTATGTCCACAAAACTATTTGCTGGAGTTTTAATTGGGACTGAATTGAATCCAAAGATTAAACTGAAAAGAACAATCTGATAGTATCAAATCTTCCTGCCCTTGAATATGAAGTACTTCTCCTTTCACATTTAGTCCATCTTTGATATGTTTCAACAGAATTTTATAGTTTTCTTCATATACATCATATACATATTTTGTTAGACATAAACCTAGCTATTTTATTTTAGAGGTTGTTAAGAGCCCCTGGAGAAAGAAAGCACAACCCACTCCAGCATTCTTGCCTGGGAAATCCCATGGGCAGAGGAGCCTGACAGGCTTGCAAAAGAGTCAGACATGAGTTAGTGACTAAACAACAGCAAACAGTGTCAATAATAATGTGTTTCTAATTTCAATTGTTCCTGTTCATTGCACGTATATAGGAAAGCAATGTGTTTTTATATATTAACCTTGCTATAATCACTTATTACTTCCAAGAGTAATTTTTTGTCAGTTTCTTCAGATTTTCTACAAGAGGATATTTTTATCTGTAAACTTTTAAGACAGAGTGGCAGCTTATAAGGTCCAGACCAGAGACTGGAAATCTACTTTGTTTTTAAAAGTGGTTGTTATCTTTTAATGACACATGAAGAGATACTTATAGATAAAATAATATAATATCTGGGATGCCTCAAAGTAATCTGAGAGAATAGGGATATAGAGGAAACAGGATTGGCCATCACCTGATCATTATTGAGTTAGTGTTCAGAATATCATTCTCTATATTTTGAATTCATTTTCAAGTTTTCAATATTTCTTTTTCCTCTCTGAGAAACTTTCAATAGCTATACCTCTCCAAAAGTCAGATCCATCTCTCTTCCTCCCTCACTCCTTCTCTCTTCCTCCCTCACTCCTTCTCTCGTCTCCCTCCCTTTTGTTCAAATACCTTGTAAATTTTGAACACGACTTAATGATGTCTTAAGAGAAAGAAAAATAACTAAACCTTAGCAGTATTTTCCATCCTTCAATCACTCACATTTACCTATAACTTGAGTATCCCATGCTATTATTTTCATTAATTTTTTTTACATTGACTCTTTCTTTAACTGTGGCTTAATTATATTATCAATGAAGTTAAAAGAAAAGAGGTTCTAACAATATTTAGGTCAAATATCATTAGAGATCAAACCAGTCAATCCTAAAGGAAATCAGTCCTGAATATTCACAGGAAGGACTTATGTTGAAGCTGAAACTCCAATAGTTTGGCCACCTGATGTGAAGAACTGAATCATTGGAAAAGACCCTGATGCTGGGAAAGACTGAAGGTAAGAGGAGAAGGGGATGACAGAGGATGAGATGTTGGATGGCATCATCGACTAGATGGACATGAGTTTGAGCAAGCTCTGGGAGTTGGTGATGGACAGAGAGGCCTGGAGTGCTGCAGTCCATGGGGTCGCAAAGAGTCAGACAGGACTGAGCAACTGAACTGAATTGAACAATATTTAATAAATATAAAAATGAATGTCTAGGGACTCCCTGGTGGTCCAGACTCTGTGCTCCTAATGGAGGGGTCCAAGTTCAATCCCTGGTCAGTGAACTAGATCCCACATGCCACAATTAAAAGATCCTGTGAGCTACAGCTAAGACCCCGCACAGCCAAATAAATAAATATTTCTAAAAATTAAAATAAAATACATGAAAGTTTAAAGAAAATTAATCTCTAAGCAGCAAAACAAAATGCATTGATTAATGTACCTCTTTAAATCAATTTGTATTTTACCAGAAGATTTGTGTGCTATTCTCTGGGAAATACTGTGCTAGCATGAGGGTTGGTAGCCCACAAGAAATATGTTATGTTATACCTCCTCTTTCCTGCTCTAACATTTGGAGGATGATTAAGTGGCAGAATTAGAATCTTGTACTTCTCCAGTATAGCAGTTTGTCTTAAATCTGAATTTCTAGCCAGGTATTACACCTACTTTACTATGCAGATTCCTAGTAATTTCAGAGAATTCAATTGTTGTCCTAGCTGTCCAGCAAATGAGGGGTATATAAATACATGTTTGCTTCTTGAGAAATGTTTGCTTCTTCAGAACTCTAACCAAAAGAGAGAACTGCTACTTTGGATTCACTTTGTTTTTAATTTACCTTAAAAGAGAACTGAAAATGAATTGATCACAAAGGAAGGTGTTTTGTTTCTGAATGCAGTCATGTAAAAATCAATGTACATATAAATGTGGCAATCCATATCAACGGTGCCTGGAGTTTTGGGTTCTTTTTCACTTCCTAGATTAAGTTTTCTTTCATTGAATCAGTGCTTTAGGGACCTTGAGGGTAAAAAAAAAAAAAAAAAAATAGAAGAGTGAAAGCTTAGACTACAACTAAATCTCACAGAACTTGACAAATGATAATTCTTTGTTTCTTTGGTCATTGCAATACAACAGGACCAGCATCTTACTGATTACAAGAAAATAAATACACCAATAAGTTGGTCACCACCTCCATTAAAACCTGAGCATTTACTGCTGGGAGCCCAACAAAATCCATGCAAGAAAATGCTTCTGAAAATTGAATGACTATTGAATATTGGAATTTTATAAAAAGCAACCAGAAAAACCTCTATAAATGCATCAGGCTTTTAAATTAGCCTTAAAATAAAGAATGTCAATTTTAAACCTTTTTAAGCCATATTATATAAAAGAATATGATGAATGTTGCAATATCACTTTTTACTCTGGTGCAAAAAAGTATTATTCTCTGTAGACATTACAACATAAAACAAAAATGCTTTTATTACTAGTAGCAATGATGTGACAAGCCTAATAAATGCAAGTTTGAGATTCCTTTGGGTTTTGGCATCCCTTCACACTTATTGTCAAGTTACTAATAGATTCTGTAGGTTTGACTAGCCATCATTTAAGAGTGTCATTTAGTTTGAAATGACAGAAAAGTAAAATGTTCTTAAATGTTCAATTTTTCTCTATTCCCTGACTGAGTTGCTAATGACTAAGAGTAATATCTTTTATTCATGTTGCCTGAGTGATGAAATGGTCATTGCCAAATGATGAATATCAAGCAGAGATGTTTTCATTTAACACTCTTGGAAAAAAAAAGAACTTCAACAGGAACCTGACTGCCCTGTTTTAGTTGCTTCTTTTTTTGAGTCTCAGATTGACAGATAAATTCTTCCAACTGAACAGGCCTTAAATATCCTTCATGTAAAACCTAGATGTGTTATATAACGCTTGCTACAAATGCTTGGATTACAGGCTAATTGGTGCATCGAAGACCAAAGCATTGTTTAACTATTTTCTCTTACACTAGAGAGAGGTCTCTAAAATAGAGACATTTGGGGACCTACATGTAAATAATTAATGACTAAATCTATTACTTTCAAGCAGCATTTTCTCTGAAAGCTACATGATCACATTGGAAATACCACATAACAGCCACATTGGGTATCTCTGGGCTGGTTACCATGAATTTTGAAAAGTAAATAGCCTGCTCAGATCCCTCACAGTGTCTTAGAGGCTGAAATTTAATTCAATATTGTGATTTGCCATTTGGCAAGATATAAGTTTTTTTCTTTACAAACAGTTCCAAAGAAGCATTAGGTGTTTCAAAACATGTATAAAACAATGCTCATCACTGTTGGAATTCTTCGTTTATTCATTCATTTCTTCATTTATTAATTCATTCCAATGTTTTTTCTTTTTAGTTCCAGCTGTATGACAAGCACTGTGTTAACACACAAGAAGAACAATGGTTAACAAGCAGACAGAATTTTCCTATGAAGACTATACCAATGGGAATTTTAATAATGAGTGATACATAAGGCAGATTCTTACAGTGAGAGACTGGCAGAAAAGGATAGGAAGATGGATGCAACTTTAGATAGAAGGGTCAACAAAGAAATCAATGACTAGGAGTAGTGATACTGAAAATGAACTCCCCGGACCAGCAACAACTGCGATACCTGAGATCATGATAAAAATGCACATTCTTGTGTATCCCCCCATCACTCCGTCTCTTGACCTACTGATGCAGAAACTCTGGAAGTAAACCCAGCTGTCCTGTTTTAATAAGCACCATCTCTCACTTCCCAAGTGATTATGAAACACTTCTGCACTTCGAAGTTCCAGGGACTCTTAGTCAGTTAAGTCAAAGTCACTCAGTCGTGTCCAACTCTTGCGACCCCATGGACTGCAGCCCGCAAGGTTCCTCTGTCCATGGGATTCTCCAGGCAAGAATACTGGAGTGGGTTGCCATTTCCTTCTCTGAAGGTGATCGGATTAAGTCAGGTTTAAATCCCTTATGAGTTTACTGATGGCATTTTGTTGATTATGAAGCACTTCTGCATCTCTAAGTTCCAGGGACTCTTAAGTAACAGTTTACCTTCTTCTGACCTCACATCTGTCTTCTGTCTTGAGTTTCCATTTCTTTGATCCTCAAAGAGAAGCTAATTCCTTTTCTCACAATCTTTCTAATCCTACTCCAATCAAGTTTATGCCCATACTACTATGTCAAAATTGCTCATGCCAAAATCCCCAGTGACCTCACCTTGCTAAATCCAAAGGATTTTCAGTTTATGTCTTACTTGAGTTACTCACAATATGTGACACAGTTGAACTACCTCTCTTCCTGAAGCACTTTCTTCCCTTGGTTTTCACTTGTCTTGCTAATAGATCCTTTCTGTTGGACCCCTTTATCTACTCCAATTGTAAGTAGCAGGGCCCCAGAGCTTAGACCTAGGACCTCTTTTCTATCTACAATCACTTCCTCAGTGATCTCACTTAGTTTCATGGATTTGAGTGCCAACTATATGTTTCCAACTCCCAAACTCAGATCTCTATCTTTGACTTTTCCTTAACTTCAGATTTCCATTTTTATGTATAGATATCCAGAGGCATCTTAAACTTAATAAGACCTTAATAGAAATAATTTTCTCCCTGAAACTTGCTTCCCCATCTTGATACATGAAAATTCCATCTCCCGAACTGCTCTAGCCCTAAATCTTGGAGACATGCATGACTCTTCCTTCTTGTTCACCTAACATTAAGTCTTTCAGTATATCCCTCCTTTGGCATTCACTCTCATAATACATTTGTTGTTGTTTAATCGCTAAGTCATGTCTGACTCTCTGTGACCCCAGGGACTGTAGCCCACCAGGATCCTCTGTTCATGGGATTTCCCAGGCAAGAATAGTGGAGTGGGATGCCATTTTCTTCACCAGGAGATCTTCCCAGATCAGAGATCAAACCTGCATCTCCTGCATTACAGGAGGATTCTTTACCACTGAGGCACCTGGAAAGCCCTCAAATACATCTAGAATCTAGCTATTTATCATCACCACCACTACTACCATTCTGGCCCCAGCCACTGTCCTGTCTCATTTGGATTATTGCTCTAGCATCCTAATGGGTATCCCTGCTCCCTGTTAGGGAAATTAAATAGTCTTGTTTGGGCTTCAGAGACAAAGCAGAGCAGGCCTCTGACCTTGCTTCTCACCTGCCTGGACACTGCCCTGATTGTGAGTGAATGTGACTGCCTACTGTAAGAGCAAGACTTATAGCACCACAGATAAGATAGGGGGAAATCTTGAGATTCTTGAGCCCTTGGAGGGGCCCTGGACAACCAAGCCCTAGGCTTAATCACATTCCAAGTTTTTTAAGAGAAAATAAACATCATTAACATGACACTGGTGCTGCAATTTGCTCACAGATTGATGACGATATCAATTGGCATCCAATTATAAACGGAACCTGAAATGCAATCTTCGAAGTCTCACCCACAGAGCTGATGTGCGGCCTGGGACTCTAGATGTGCTGTGACACGGGACTTCCTAGCGCCAAGTCTGGATGTTGGTCAAAACCTAATTTCGTGCTGTATCCTCTGCTGTTTCTATTTCTCTTTTCTTTTAATGTTAGCATATTGAAAGTAAGCTAGATAATTCTCTAATAAATATTGGCATTATTTATTTGTATGTAATGAGTGTCTTATTATGTTAACAAATTCTTTGAACCTGAGACGAAAGTGAAAACTTTTGACAAAACACTCAATACGGTCTGTTTCACACAGTCAGGGTCATCCATCTGACTGAAAGAAAAAGGCAACATTTTTACCATAAACTCCAAGGCCCCGTGTGCTCTGGACCCCTGCTACTTCTCAGGGTTTCTCTTCTACCATCCTCTCCCTGTTCACTCCACTCCATTCATCTTGGTTTCCAAACTTTCCTCAAACTGGTGGGCACACTTCTGCCTCAGGAGAAAATGCTCCTTTGCATCTGCCTTTCCAACAGCCTGGAGTACTCTTCCCCAAGATATTCTCACAGCTCACCTATGACTCCCTTTAGAGCTTACTCCAATGACTTCTTAGCAAGGACATGCACCCTACTTTACTTTTCTACTTTATTTTTCTTCACAGAATGTACTGCCCTTTGAGATAGTATATAATTACTTATGTAATTTTTTTTATATTATTTATCCCCCTCACTAGGAATGAGGGCAGAGACTGTCAGTTTTGTTCACTGTTTCATTTGTAGTGCCTAGAACATAGCATATTTTTCAATAAAAATTTGCCGAAAGAATTAATTTTATGTTTCAATTCTTAGATCAAATACTCGTTTTCCTAGGATGGATTAACCTGTAACAGGAGGGAAAGGGGCAGGGTACAATTTTTGAAAGAATGTCATAGTCCAGTTCGGTTCAGTCACTAGTTGTGTCTGACTCTTTGTGATCCCATGGACTATAGCAAGCCAGGCCTCCCTGTCTATCGTCAACTCACAGAGCTTGCTCAAACTCATGTCCATCAAGTCAGTGATGCCATCCAACCATCTCATCCTCTGCCGTCCCCTTCTTCTCCTGCCCCCAATCCCTCCCAGCATCAGGGTCTTTTCCAGTGAGTCAGTTCTTTGCATCAGGTAGCCAAAGTATTGGAGCTTCAGCTGCAGCATCAGTCCTTCCAATGAATATTCAGCACTGATTTTCTTTAGGATTCACTGGTTTGATAACCTTGCAGTCCAAGGGACTCTCAAGAGTCTTCACCAAACCATAATTCAAAAGCATCAATGCTTCAGTGCTCAGCTTTCTTTATGGTCCAACTTTCACATCCATACAGGATTACTGGAAAAATTATAGCTTTGACTAGATGGACTTTGTTGGCAAAGTAATGTCTCTGCTTTTTAGTATGCTGTCTAGGTTGTTCGTAGCATTTCTTCCAAACAGCAAGCATCTTTTAATTTCATGGCTGCAGTCACCATCTGCAGTTGTTTTGGAGCCCAAGAAAATAAACTTTGTCACTATTTCCATTTTTTCCCCATCTATTTCCCATGAAGTGATGGAACTGGATGCCATGATCTTAGATTTTTGAAAGTAGAGTTTTAAGACAGCTTTTTCACTCTCCTCTTTCAACTTCATCAAGAGGCTCTTTAGTTCCTCTTCACTTTCTGCCATAAGGCTGGTGTCATCTGCATATCTGAGGTTATTGACATTTCTCCCAGCAATCTTGATTCCAGCTTCTGCTTCCTTCAGCTCAGCATTTCACATGATGTACTCTGCATAGAAGTTAAATAAGCAGGGTGACAATACGCAGACATGTACGTATTGGATGCTTAACGTACTCCTTTCCCAATTTGGAACCAGTCTGTGGTTCCAAATTGTTGCTTTTTGACCTGTGTACAGATTTCTCAGGAGGCAGGTCAGGTGGTCTAATATTCCCATCTCTTGAAGAATTTTCCACAGTTTGTTGTGATCCACACCGTCAAAGGCTTTAGCATAGTCAATGAAGCAGAAGTAGATGTTTTTCTGGAATTCTCTTGTTTTTTCTATGATCTAATGGATGTTGGCAATTTAATCTCCGGTTCCTCTGCCTTTTCTAAATCCAGCTTGAACATCTGGAAATTCTTGATTCATGTACTGTTGAAGGCTAGCTTGGAGAATCTTGAGCATTACTTGGCTAGCATGTGAGATGAGTAAAACTGTGTGGTAGTTTGAAAATTCTTCGGCATTGCCTTTCCTTGGGATTGGAATGAAAACTGACCATTTCCAGTCCTGAGGTCACTGCTGAGTTTTCCAAATTTGCTGGCATGTTGAGTGCAGCACTTTCACAGCATCATCTTTTAGGATTTGAAATAGCTCAACTGAAATTCCATCACCTGCACTAGCTTTGTTCATGGTGATGCTTCCTAAGGCCTACTTGACTTTGCATTCCAGGATGTCTGGTTCTAGGAGAGCGATCACACCATCATGGTTATCTGGGCCATCAAGATTTTTTTTGTACAGTTCTTCTGTGTATTCTTGCCACCTCTTCTTAATATCTTCTGCTTCTGTTAGGTCCCTACCATTTCTGTCTTTTATTGTGCCCATCTGTGCATGAAATGTTCCCTCGGTATCTCTAATTTTCTTGAAGAGATCTCTAGTCTTTCCCATTCTATTGTTTTCCTCTATTGCTTTGCATTTGTCACTGAGGAAGGCTTTCTTATCTCTCCTTGGTATTCTCTGGAACTCTGCATTCGGATGAATATATCTTTCCTCTTCTCATTTGCCTTTTGCTTCTCTTCTATTTTCAGATATTTGTAAGACCTCCTCAGACCATTTTGCCTTCTTGTATTTCTTTTTCTTTGATATGGTTTTGATCACAGCCTCCTGTACAATGTTAGAAACCTTGTCCATAGTTCAAGGACACAACATAAACAGATTGGAATCAAATGGGTCCAAAATGGCAGAGAAGTCCATATTGATTAGACCTTCAGTTCACTTCAGTTCAGTCGCTAAGTCGTGGCCGACTCTTTGTGATCCCATGAATTGCAGCACACCAGGCCTCTCTGTCCATCACCAACTCCCGGAGTTCACCCAAACTCATGTGCATCGCATCGGTGATGCCATCCAGCCATCTCATCCTCTGTCATCCCCTTCTCCTCCTGCCCCCAATCCCTCCCAGCATCAGAGTCTTTTCCAATGAGTCAACTCTTCAAATCAGGTAGCCAAAGTACTGGAGTTTCAGCCTCAGCATCATTCCTTCCAAAGAACACCCAGGACTGATCTCCTTTAGAATGGACTGGTTGGATCTCCTTGCAGTCCAAGGGACTCTCAAGAGTCTTCTCCAACACCACAGTTCAAAAGCATCAGTTCTTCGGCACTCAGCTTTCTTCACAGTCCAAATCTCACATCCATACATGACTATTGGAAAAACCATAGCCTTGACTAGATGGACCTTTGTTGGCAAAGTAATGTCTCTGCTTTTCAATATGCTATCTAGGTTGGTCATAACTTTCCTTCCAAGGAGTAAGCGTCTTTTAATTTCATGGCTGCAATCACCATCTGCAATGATTTTGGAGCCCCCCAAAAATAAAGTCTGACACTGTTTCCACTGTTTCCCCATCTATTTCCCATGAAGTGATGGGAATGGATGCCATGATCTTCGTTTTCTGAATGTTGAGTTTAAGCCAACTTTTTCACTCTCCTCTTTCACTTTCATCAAGAGGCTTTTTAGTTCCTCTTCACTTTCTGCCATAAGGGTGGTGTCATCTGCACATCTGAGGTTATTGATATTTCTCCCAGCAATCTTGATTCCAGCTGTGCTTCTTCCAGCCCAGCGTTTCTCATGATGTACTCTGCATAGAAGTTAAATAAGAAGGGTGACAATAAACAGCCTTGACATACTCCTTTTCCTATTTGGAACCAGTCTGTTGTTCCATGTCTGGTTCTAACTGTTGCTTCCTGACCTGCATATAGGTTTCTCAAGAGGCAGATCAGGTGGTCTGGTATTCCCATGTCTTGAAGAATTTTCCACAGTTTATCGTGATCCACACAGTCAAAGGCTTTGGCATAGTCAAGAAAGCAGAAATAGATGTTTTTCTGGAACTCTCTTGATTTTTCCATGATCCAGCGGATGTTGGCAATTTGATCTCTGGTTCCTCTGCCTTTTCTAAAACCAGCTTGAACATTAGGAAGTTCACAGTTGACATATTGCTGAAGCCTGGCTTGGAGAATTTTGAGCATTACTTTACTAGCGTGTGAGATGAGTGCAATTGTGCAGTAGTTTGAGTATTCTTTGGCATCGCCTTAGGGATCGTCAATTGCAATCTAAATGACACATCCATGACAGTTCCAAGGCACTGTCAGAAGGAGTGGGCAGTGGGTGGCTTAATTCATGGAAATCCCCACCCCTTCCCAAAAATACTTGGAATAATCTTCCCACTTATTAGCATATGAAATTACCCAGCCTATAAAAACTAACCATGACACATTTTGCAGCTGCACTCATGGCCTGTGATGGCCCACACTCTGTTTGTAGACTGTGCTTCTGTCTGAATCTGAATAAATCCACTTCTTGCATTCTTAGCTGCTCAGTTATGTCTGACTCTTTGTGACCCCAATAAATGTAATGCATCAGGCTCCTTGTCTATGGGATTCTCCAGGTAAGAATACTGGAGTAGGTTGCTATTTTCCTTCTCTGGGGGATCTTCCAGACCCAGGGATTGAAGCTTCATCACTTATGTCTCCTGCATTTGCAGGCAGGTTCTTTTCCAGTCACGCCACCTGGGAAGCCTCATGTCACTTTGTCTCTCACTGAGTTCTTTCTGCAATGAGACATCAAGAATCTGAGCTTCATTAGGTCCTAAAACAGGTACCGTGTGTTTTGACTGGGTTCCAGTCCCAGCCACGTGGGTTCAAGTCCCAGTCTGAGGTAATCGGTTTCAAAGTCATCAAAAATACCTTTTCACAGCCCCATTCTTTCACCTATCACTTGTTTATTTCTTCACAGTAATCATGAAAATCTGTATTATCTTATGGATTTGTGTTATCTATGTTCTTTACTTGAATATAACACCTTTCTCCCAGACACAGGTTGTAAACCCCAGGACCACATCTTTCCTCATGATGCTTAACATAGCACCTAACATACTGATGCACCTCGAGTATTTTTCATACAAGCATGGAATGAAATAAGGTGCTTTCTCTACCTTGTCTTGATATTATCCTATTTTTATCTTTATATCAAACTCTGAGGTATATGATGTTGTTTCCTATTTATGAGAATATCAAAGCTCAGAGGAAGCTAAATTGCCTTAAGTAACTTTTAAAGTCCCATAGGAGCTTCCCTAGTGGCTCAAATGGTAAAGTATTTGCTTGCCAATGCAGGAGACATGGGTTCGATCTCTGATCCAAAAGGATCCCACATGCCATGGAGCAAATAAGTCCCTGAGCCATGACTACTGAGCCAGTGCTCTAAGCCCTGGAAGTCACCATTACTGGAACCCATGGGCCTTTAAGCCTGTGCTCCATGACGAGAAGCCACTCTAATGAAAACACTATGCAATACAACCAGAGAGCAGCCCCTGCTCACCATAACTAAAGGAAGCTCATGCAGCAACAAAGACACAGCATAGCCAAAAATAAATATAGATAAGTACATAAAATTATGTTTTACAAAACCTGAGGCAAATTCAAAAGTCCACTCTCTCCATGACGTTTCTCCTCAAGGAAATCAGTCAAAGGCTCAGTAGGATTTCCTTGACATAATACCCTAATTTGATGAAAAAGATATCTTGTCTAAGGTGTTAATAATCAATAAAGCCTTTGTATCTACCCTTACTACTTTACTGTTACTTTAAAAGAGTAATTCCGTATTTTAACCCAAGTGAATAATAAAGATAGACCTATGACAGAAAGATATATGGGAGAGTAAATCTTTCGTTTTCATTAATGACTCCAAAATAGTAGCTAGTTTTTTCTGGACTACATCTAGGGGATGGTGGGATTGGAGGGGAGTATTAAATTTAGAATTCAGGTCTGGGCACAAATTAGACTTTAAGAAGAATTATGTTCCCTCTCAGAGCAGCAATTTTTCTCATTTAAAAAGTGAGAATAATATCTGCCTTGAAGAACTACAGAGATAAGAGTAATGACAAAGTATGCCAATTGTCTGTTGTCACCTTGACATCACTCTCATTCCCTTGTGGGGTGCCCTCTACATTGCACAGAAAGTGCTAGAATAATTCCCACAATCCTTTTCTCAAAGCCTCTCCAGGTTGGATTCTGCCAGGGAAAATCAATGGTATAAGTAGTGGTGAACAGAAGCTGAAAGCAGGTGATTACTACTGTGAAGAGGTACTGCAACAGCTGGGAGATCTGCAGCAGCTTCTGGGTGCACCCCACACATCCCCTGCTTCAGTGCTGTAGGTGTGTGAGGTGGTGGGCAACGCTTTCTGGGCTCTTTCCCCTAGGTCGTACAGACTGAGCTAGTCATCTCCTGGAGCTGTTGAAAGTAACAGCAGCTTTCAGGGAGTGTTCACAACAACCAGCCTGTTAGGGCTGCAGGCTGAGATGATTAGAAGTGGCTTTCCTGACCTTTCCTCCCTCAAACCTTCCAAAAATCGCACATGCCCCTAATTCCCCAAATTCAGTCACTTTATAGTGAAATACATAGAGTAATTTCTGTTATTCAGTGAAACCCTGAATGCCAAACAATAGTAACCACATAGTCATATGAAGCACTTCTTAGACCCAGCATAGAGCTATGTGCTTTCAGTTGCCCCATCTCCTTGAATTCCTACAATAGTTCCATGAGGTAGAGACTGACATTGGGTCCACTAAACCTACGAGGAATCTGAGACTTAAAGGGGTCACTTGGACACAATTAATAAACACCACACTTGGGTGATATAAGTGTCTTAGTTCAGGTTGCTATAGCAAAGTACCATGGACTGCGAATTTTATTTCGTACATTTGGGGAGAATGCAAGTCCAGGATCAGGATGTCCACCTAGCGGATTCTGGTGAGGGCCTCTTCCCAAGAGGACTTCTCCTTCTACCCTCACGTGGCAGAAAGACGTTGGGCATGAAAGCTCTCTGGAGTCCCTTTTATAAAAGCACAAAGCTGTTTCATGGGGGCTCCATCTTATGACCTAATTATTTCCCCAAAGCCCTACCTTCTAATACCATCACACTGGATGTTGAGATTTCAGCATATGAATTTTGGGGAGGACACAAATCTGTAGTCCATAATAATAGGAAAGTACATTATAAATGGAAAAGCATTGCACAGAAAATACAGATAACCATATAGTCTTCCCAGGCAGAATTTCTCACAAGCATAAGAACAGATTCTTCCTTCTGTTGTTTAAAGTTCCTCTGTGCTGGACTTTCTCAGTCTTGGCACTACTAATATTTTGGGTGGGGTAATTCTTTGCTTGTAGGGAGGTTGTGGTCCTGTGCATTGTGGGCTATTTCACAGGATCCCTGGTCTTTACTAGCTAGATGCCAGAAGCACCCCCTACAGGTGCAACAATTGAAAATGCCTCCAGGCATTGCCAAATGCCTCTTGAGGGCAAAAACACACTCTCCCTGCCACACCCTCCCAGAACCACTGAGTTGAAGGCTTCTTGCTCAGAGACTAGAGCTGTAAAGGCCACAGACTTATTCTCTCTTTTTTTTCAGGGGATGATGTAGTTTTTATTGACAAGGGAATATTTGCACAATACATTATTTTTTTTTAATTGTGGCAATAAAACACACAAAATTTACCCACACAACAATTTCCAAGTATACATTATAATATTGTCAAATGCTCACATTGTTGTATAACAGAGCCCAGAACATTCTCCCATTATGCATGACTGGAACTCTTTACCCACCAAAGAATACCTCCTATCTTTTTCTGCCCCCTAAACCATAGCAACCACCAATCTACCTTCTGCGCTATGAATTTGACTCTTTTAGATACCTCACCTAAATGGAATCATGTAGTATTTGTCTTTTTATGACTGACATATTTCACTTAGCATAATATCCTTAAATTTCATTTATGTGCCACAGCCCTGTTCTTTATTGTGATGCCCTCACCAGGTATATCCATGTTCTATAAGAGCAGACAGACCCCAGAGGGAAGTGCATGCTTTTACAAAACTTGGAAAGGAGATGTAGATTATTGTGTTTCATACACTATTTGGTAAAAAAAGAAAAAAAAATGACATTGAAACATACCTACAGCAGAGGATAATGAAGATGCTCACATTCATTACATTAAGGATGTTGGTGGAACAAGAGTAGGAGAGATGATGAGATTTTTCTAAATGTGTTCCTTTTGTGGTTTGACCTATTAGAATGAGCAAAACCTTTCCAAGTATTTTTCCAAATAGTTTTATCAATTATAATTAGGCAGTAATAACTAGAGTATCCAGTACATGTAGACCCGCAGTTACATGTAGACATGTGATAGAGACCAAGATGAAGCATATGAAGTCTCTTCCTGAAGCCACCAATTCCTTTTGGAAAGATCAGGAGGTTTGAAAAGCAAAGAGAATGTTCTCAGAATGTTCTAGAAATATTCTCTCTTGAGTGTTCTAGGAATGGGGTATCAAGGTTGTAGGCCCTAAAGCAAAGCACCAAGCTGGAAACTAATTCCAAATCCATCTCTACCCTGAATGCTAACAGTCCTCTAGCATATCTTTTCTTGATTAACTTGTAATAGAGGTAATCACCCTGCAAGTTACCCAAATCATAGGCGACAGGACCTTCATTCCCCACATTCAAAGAGCTAACAATCCCCTCTCCCTACTTATTCCTTCCTTTTTTCAACCATCTTGACTCCTGCAGAGGCAAGGTCAGTTCTGCTCCAATAGAAAGCAGAACAAACCACTGATTCAATGAACATTGTCCTCCAGAGATATAAGTTCTAGGACTATATTACTCAACTCTAGAAGCCTATAAACATTCAGTACCTTTCTCTAACTAACTGAATAAGATCACTGGGATCCACACCAAACATCGTGGGTCTGAATGTGAGAGCAGGAGCAGTGGTACAGAAATGCAATTTTCAACAACTCCTCAAGGAGATATCTTTGCACAGAAAATATAACTTATTTTATACACTGTGCATTCAATAAATATTTTTTAGTCATTTTAAACTGACTCAGATGAAACCAAGTGAATCCTTCTTGAATGCTGAAGAATAAAGAGTTGAAAAAGTGAGTTTTTCACTGTGTCATTTCCCTTCCACAAACCTCTGTGATTCAGGTAAAAGCAGAGCCCCTTTCAAATTAAAGAACAGTCAGAAAGGCCTTTAGAAATGGATATTACTTCAACATCACAGCAAATGGCCCCAAATTTCAATTGACTTTGGAATTTAAGCCTAACATCTGGGCAAACTATTAGTCTACTCTATTCCTCTGATAAATGTATGAGAGCAAATGATTATTAAAAACATCACCGAAAGGTCATTTCATCATCTTCCTAATTTCATTTTAGAGGATCTAAATTTCCTTTTACCTGCATGTCTGCCTGGAGCAATCATATCATCTCCGTGTCAGCCAGGTGAAGGCGACTGATATGTGAACATACTTCTAAGGGCATCTGAGCTTTCAAGTTTTGAATCACTGAAAGTTTCAAGCCATGTTCCAACTCAGAAGGGATGTGCTATAAATTATGATGTGCAAGAGGGAAATACAAGTGTCTCTTTAAACCAAGTCTAAAAGGAAAATAGCTAAAACCAATGAAAAGGAGATTTTCAGCATGCAATAAACAGAAGGAAACAGGTTTAAAACAGTAAATAAACATTAATTAGTCTTTATAGAAAGGTTGTTAAATTAAATCTAGACTGAAAGGATGAAATTTTTGGAGAATGATACACTAAAGACCTCATTTTAAATTATAAATTTTCATCTAAAGAGCAAATTGTATTAAAGGCCCAATTTTATTACTCAGCACTGTTTTCAGTTTATGGAATATTTTGCATTACATTTTAATTAAACTTATAATTACAGAACTAAATATAATTAGCTTCTTTCAAAGAAATTAGAAATGAACTTACTTTATTAAATTTTCAATTTGTTTGCTGCAATGTTACATAGTTTATTCTAATTAATTGAAAGAGAGCTCATAAATATTTTATCAACATGGGAATGTGATTAAAAACTCAAGAATTTTTCCCTTGTGGTTTTTTTTTTTTTTTTAGTGATTTTATACTCTTAATTTTTGGCTTGTGCTCAGATGTGTGCAGATGAAGTAGAAGGATGAAGAAGCCTTCTTGATATATTCTTTCTGGACCTGATGCTTAGCATCCAAGCTGCTTGCAGCATTTACTCCACTTTATTTATTTATTTTTTTCTTTTGGGTCAGCATTTTGAAGTATTCCCAAAGGAAGAAAGGGGATTGGCAGCCTGAATTCATCTTTCCTGAGTGGCTAGTGGATACTGTACGATATCTCTGCCTGCCTCCACTTCCCCTACAAACATTCTAAGCTATAAATTCCACCAGGACAGTTACTTCATTTGTTTTGTTGGCTGTCCATCCATAGCACCAAAACAGCACCCAGCATAGAATAGGAGTTCAGTAAATGTTCACTGAGTACATGGACCCAAATTTTCCAAAATCTGTCCCTTTAAAGATTATTTCTAAAAGATAATAATAAGCTCAGTATGCCCCTTACTTGACCTTATTCATCTTAGAGCTGAAAATGGTACCCTTTGATCAGCCTCTCCCTATTTTCCCCATTCCCAGGCCCTAGTAACTACTTTTCTACTCTCTCTTTCTCTGAGTTTAAAAAAAAAAAAACTATAGAAACACACTTAGTTTCTTAACAGTAAGACTTCCAAGAAGGGGATCAAATATATACTATTACCCATCTTATTTGACCAGGAACAACTTTTTTCCTCTCAGAGGAAAAAACCTTATGAGGCTAGTGTTTTGTAGAACGTACACTGGGAAATGCTGTTGCATGTTTATGGGATCTTAGGGGGGAAAATGTTTAACCTTAAGTACAGTACAGTCAGTAGTATCTCTCAGTTTATGTGTATCATCTTCACTGCCCCGTAGTGCAAGGTTCCCACTTTGATCAACTGACTGATCAATTCACCTCTAACTCATTTCCTTTTTGTTCCCCCAAAGACAACCATATAATTAGGTTTATTGTGAATACTTTTATTCTAATATATTGTCATGTTGGGGTGGGAAAGGAGTGGAGAAGAAAAAAGTGATATCTGTGAATATTATTTTTTGCATATAGTTAGACTTTCTGAAGGCTTTAATCTCCTATATATTAATATATGTGTTTGTGCATGCTAAGTCACTTCCATGGTGTCCCACTCTTTTGGACCTCATGGACTATGGCCTGCCAGTCTCCTCTGTCCATTGAATTTTCCAGGCAAGAACACTGGAGAGGGTTGCATTTCCTCCTCCAGGGATCTTCCCAACCCAGAGATCGAAGCTGCATCTCTTAATGTCTCCTGAATCAGTAGGAAGGTTGTTTTTTGTTTTTTTTTTTAACACTAGTGCCACATGGGAAGCACCAATATATATACAAATATATATATATAATGTACACATATACCTATATACAGAAGGAAAAGAGCACTAAAACAGAAAGTCAACTAAACAACATAAATTCAATTGTTTTCCAAACAAATGCCATAACTACCCTTAAGTGGAACACTAGAGACAGGAAGGGAGAAAAAGGAGGGAGGGAGAAAAGAAAGAATTAATCCATGTAACTAACTATACACCCTCAGTTTGTGGCAGAATGGGGTGAGGGTAAGATTTGCAAACAAATCTTGACCTGTTTTTAATATGGCTTGCTTTTTGTAATGGAATGAGCAAAGGAATTGTGAAACTATTTTAGATGTGTTGTAAGATGGAGCGAGTAAATAAATTTGGGAGCCAGTTTTCTCAATCAAGAAGAGGGAACATAAAAACATAAAATGGGAAAAGACAAGAAAGAACCCTGTGGGGAAGGTTTAGAAACTGGGGATATTGATGTGAATTCTCATTTTGGGATATGCATATGTATGTGCATATGCATATACAAGTGCATAGGTTTAAGAATATATGTATGCAAGTGTATGTATGTAAACGTGTTTATGCATGCATATGGTTCCAACCTTTATGCACTGAAGGGGCCAAAATGCCACACTCCAGGTGCAATGAGCACACTCAGTATCAAGAGCTAGGGTTTAATATCATTCCCCTCTAAAATCTACCAGGGATCCTTAGAGCAATGGCCAATGCCAGGGCTTGGGTGAATAGGTACAGGACTTTGGAACACCTTGCTATGTCATAAAGTAAGTGTTCAAACTTACTTTGGGGACATGTCCCAGACACAGTAGCCAACTTAAAAATACTCCCACTATCAATATGGGACAATTTCAGTGCCAAATAATTAACTCTATGTAGTAATACACCAAAAGCCATTTGGAAGGAAAAAAGCAATCCATTATTCCTTATTGGTAATAAATAGAAAGAAAGGGAAGGTTCTTGCTTACAATAGAATGCCATGTAATACTTAATAAATGTGGAAAGTGTACTGGGTTAGAAAATCAGCATTTTGCAATAAGAGTAGTAAAAACTGGAGCAGGCAAGATTTATGTGCTGTGCTGTGCTTAGTCACTCAGTCATGTCAGACTCTTTGCCACCTCATGGACTTTAGCCCGCCAGGCTCCTCTGTCCATGGGGATTCTCCAGGCAAGACTACTGGAGCGGGTTGTCATGCCCTCCTCCAAAGATGCTAAACCCTGGGAGGGAAGCTTGATGAGGAGCAGAATGTACATGCTTTCCAAGTGTCTCCCCACAATTTGTTTCCATGTTACAACGGAAATATATATATATATATATTAACTATTCAGTGGAGAAATCAGGCAATAGCCTGACAAAGTGTTCAAAATAAACACCCCCAATTAGGGGTAGATGAGTGTTCTACTTCCACATATGGCATCTGAGAAGGACACACTGTCATCATCTATGCCTTGTTCTGGTCAAGGATACATAATTGAATACAATAATGAGGAAACATTAGACAAAGTCCAAATGAGGAGAATTCTATGAAAACAAATGGGTACAAAGGAGAACTGTAATTTTTTAAATTGTGAGCATCAGGCGGTCCTAAGATGGAGGAGGAATAGGACGGGGAGGCCACTTTCTCCCCCATAAATTCATCAAAAGAACATTTGAACGCTGAGGAAATTCCACAAAACAACTTCTGAATGCCAGCAGAGGACATCAGGCACCCAGAAAAACAGCGCCTTGTCTTCAAAAGGAGTGCTGCATAGATGGAGAAGTCTTGAGGCTACTGTAAAAATAAGACTGAAAACCAGAAGCAGAAGGCTTAAGTCCAAATCCTGAGAACACCAGAGAACTCCTGACTTCAGGGAACATTAATCAACAAAAGCTCATCAAACACTTCCATACCTACACTGAAACCAAGCACCACCCAAGGGCCAACAAGTTCCAGAACAAGACAGACCAAGCACATTCTCCAGCAACACAGGAACATAGCTCTGAGCTTCGATATACAGGCTGCCCAAAGTCACTCCAAACCCATTGACATCTCATAACTCATTACTGGACACTTCATTGCACTCCAGAGAGAAGAAATCCAGCCCCACCCACCAGAACACTGACACAAGCTTCCCTAACCAGGAAACCTTGATAAGCCACCCGTACAACCCCACCCACAGCTAGGAAACTACACAATAAAGAGAACTCCACAAACTGCCAGAATACAGAAAGGCCACACCAAACACAGCAATATAAACAAGATGAAGAGACAGAGGAATACCCAGCAGGTAAAGGAACAGGATAAATGTCCAACAAACCAAACAAAAGAGGAAGAGATAGGGAATCTACCTGATAAAGAATTCCAAATAATGATAGTGAAATGATCCAAAATCTTGAAAACAAAATGGAATCACAGATAAATAGCCTGGAGACAAGGATTGAGAAGATGCAAGAAAGGTTTAAGAAGGACCTAGAAGAAATAAAAAAGAGTCAATATATAATGAATAATGCAATAAATAAGATCAAAAACACTCTGGAGGGAACAAATAGTAGAATAAAAGAGGCAGAAGATAGGATTAGTGAGGTAGAAGATAGAATGGTAGAAATAAATGTATCATAGAGGAAAAAAGAAAAAATAATTAAAAGAAATATAGATGGTAACGCTAACCCTGTATGCGAGACAGCAAAAGAGACACAGATGTATAGAACAGTCTTTTGGACTCTGTGGGAGAGGGAGAGGGGGGATGATTGGGAGAATGGCATTGAAACATGAATAATATCATATAAGAAATGAATTGCCAGTCCAGGTTTGATGCAGGATACAGGATGCTTGGGGCTGGTGCACTGGGATGACCCAGAAGGATGGTATGAGGAGGGAGGTGGGAGGGGGGTTCAGGACTGGGAACACGTGTACACCCGTAGTGGATTCATGTTGACGTATGGCAAAACCAATACAATATTGTAAAGTAATCAGCCTCTAATTAAAATAAATAAATTTAAATTTTAAAAAAAATTAAAAGAAATGAGGACAATCTCAGAGATCTCTGGGACAATGTAAAACGCCTCAACATTTGAATCAGAGGAGTCCCAGAAGAAGAAGACAAAAACAAAGACCATGAGAAAATACTTGAGGAGATACTAGTTGAAAACTTCCTTAAAATGGGGAAGGAAATAATCACCCAAGTCCAAGAAACCCAGAGAGTCCCAAACAGGATAAACCCAAGGAGAAACACCCCAAGACACATATTAATCAAATTAACAAAGATCAAACACAAAGAACAAATATTAAAAGTAGCAAGGGAAAAACAACACACAAGGGGCTTCCCAAAGGATAACAGCTGATTTTTCAATAGGAACTCTTCAGGCCAGGAGGGAATGGCAGGATATTTAAAGTGATGAAAGAAAATAAACTACAGCCCAGATTACTGTACCCAGCAAGGATATTATTCAAGTATGAAGGAGAAATCAAAAGCTTTACAAACAAGCAAAAGCTCAGAGAATTCAGCACCACCAAACCAGCTCTCCAACAAATGCTAAAGGATCTTCTCTAGACAAGAAATACAAAAAGGGTGTATAATCTCAAACCCAAAACAATAAAGTAAATGGTAATGGGATCATACTTATCGATAATTACCTTAAACGTAAATGGTTTCAATGCCCCAACCAAAAGACAAAGACTGGCTGAATGGCTACAAAAACAAGACCTGTGTATATGTTGTCTACAACAGACCCACCTCAAAACAAGGGACACATACAGACTGAAAGTGAAGGGCTGGAAAAAATGATATTCCATGCAAATAGAGACCAAAAGAAAGCAGGAGTAGCAATACTCATATCAGATAAAGTAGACTTTAAAACAAAGGCTGTGAAAAGAGACAAAGAAAGATGCAATAATGATCAAAGGATCAATCCAAGAAGAAGATATAGCAATTATAAATATATATGCACCCAACATAGGAGCACCACAATATGTAAGACAAATGCTAACAAGTATAAAAGGGGAAATTAACAATAACACAATAATAGTGGGAGACTTTAATATCCCACTCACACCTAAGGATAGATCAACTAAACAGAAAATTAACAAGGAAACATAAACTTTAAATGATAGACCTAATTGATATCTATAGGACATTTCATCCCAAAACAATGAATTTCACCTTTTTCTCAAGCACACACGGAAACTTCTCCAGGATAGATCACATCCTGGGCCATAAATCTAGCCTTGGTAAATTCAGAAAAATTGAAATCATTCCAAGCATCTTTTCTGACCACAATGCAATAAGATTAGATCTCACTTAAAGGAGAAAAACTATTAAAAATTCCAACATATGGAGGCTGAACAACACGCTGCTGAATAACCAACAAATCACAGAAGAAATCAAAATATGCATAGAAATGAATGAAAATGAAAACACAACAACCCAAAACCTGTGGGACACGGTAAAAGCAGTGCTAAGGGGAATGTTCATAGCAATACAGGCATACCTCAAGAAACAAGAAAAAAGTCAAAAAAATAACCTAACTCTACACCTAAAGCAACTAGAAAAGGAAGAAATGAAGAACCCCAAGGTTAGTGGAAGGAAAGAAATCTTAAAAAGTAGGGCAGAAATAAACGCAAAAGAAACAAAAGAGACCATAGCAAAAATCAACAAAGCCAAAAGCTGGTTCTTTGAGAGGATAAATAAAATTGACAAACCATTAGCCAGACTCATCAAGAAACAAAGGGAGAAAAATCAAATCAATAAAATTAGAAATGAAAGTGGAGAGATCACAACAGACAACACAGAAATACAAAGGATCATAAGAGACTACTATCAGCAATTATATGCCAATCAAATGGACAATGTGGAAGAAATGGACAAATTCTCAGAAAAGTACAACTTTCCAAAACTGGACCAGGAAGAAACAGAAAATCTTAACAGACCCATCACAAGCACGGAAATTGAAAGTGTAATCAGAAATCTTCCAGCAAACAAAAGCCCAGGTCCAGACGGCTTCACAGCTGAATTCTACCAAAAATTTAGAGAAGAGCTAACACCTATCCTACTCAAACTCTTCCAGAAAATTGCAGAGGAAGGTAAACTTCCAAATTCATTCTATGAGGCCACCACCATCACCCTAATACCAAAACCTGACAAAGATGCCACAACAAAAGAAAACTACAGGCCAATATCACTGATGAACATAGATGCAAAAATCCTTAACAAAATTCTAGCATTAAGAGTCCAACAACACATTAAAAAGATCATACATCATGATTAAGTAGGCTTTATCCCAGGGATGTAAGGATTCTTCAATATCCGCAAATTAATCAATGTAATACACCATATTAACAAATTGAGAGATAAAACCATTTGATTATCTCAATAGATGCAGAGAAAGCCTTTGACAAAATTCAACATCCATTTATGATAAAAACTCTCCAGAAAGCAGGAATACAAGGAACATACCTCAAATAATAAAAGCTATATATGACAAACCCACAGCAAACATTATCCTCAATGGTGAAAAATTGAAAGCATTTCCCCTAAAGTCAGGAACAAGACAAGGGTGCCCACTTTCACCAATACTATTCAACATAGTTTTGGAAGTTTTGGCCATAGCAATCAGAGCAGAAAAAGAAATAAAAGGAATCCAGATTGGAAAAGAAGAAGTAAAACTCTCACTGTTTGCAGATGACATGATCCTCTACATAGAAAACCCTAAAGACTCCACCAGAAAATTACTAGAACTAATCAATGACTATAGTAAAGTTGCAGGATATAAAATCAACACACAGAAATCCCTATACACTAATAATGAGAAAACAGAAAGAGAAATTAAGGAAACAATTCCATTCACCATTGCAACAAAAAGAATCAAATACTTAGGAATATCTCTACCTAAAGAAACAAAAGACCTATATATAGAAAACTATAAAACACTGGTGAAAGAAATCAAAGAGGACACTAATAGATGGAGAAATATACCATGTTCATGGATCAGAAGAATCAAAACAGTGAAAATGAGTATACTATCCAAAACAATCTACTGATTCAATGCAATCCCTATCAAACTACCAACGGTATTTTTCACAGAGCTAGAACAAATAATTTCACAATTTATATGGAAATACAAAAAAACCTCCAATAGCCAAAGCAATCTTGAGAAAGAAGAATGGAACTGGAGGAATCAACCTGCCTGACTTCAGGCTCTACTACAAAGCCACAGTTATCAAGACAGTATGGTACTGGCACAAAGACAGAAGTATAGATCAATGGAACAAAATAGAAAGCCCAGACATAAATCCACGCACATATGGACACATCTTATCTTTGACAAAGGAGGCAAGAATATACAATGGATTAAAGACAATCTCTTTAACAAGTGGTGCTGGGAAAACTGGTCAACCACTTGTAAAAGAATGAAACTAGACCACTTTCTAACACCATACACAAAAATAAACTCAAAATGGATTAAAGATCTAAACGTAAGACCCCAGAAACTATAAAACTCTTAGAGGAGAACATAGGCAAAACACTCTCTGACATAAATCACAGCAGGATCCTCCATGACCCACCTCCCAGAATATTGGAAATAAAAGCAAAAATAAACAAATGGGACCTAATTAAACTTAAAAGCTTCTGCACAACAAAGGAAACTATAAGCAAGGTGAAAAGACAGCCTTCAGAATGGGAGAAAATAATAGCAAATGAAGCAACTGACAAAGAATTAATCTCAAAAATATACAAGCAACTCATGCAGCTCAATTTCAGAAAAATAAACAACCCAGTCAAAAAGTGGGCCAAAGAACTAAACAGACATTTCTCCAAAGAAGACATACAAATGGCTAACAAACACATGAAAAGATGCTCAACATCACTCATTATCAGAGAAATGCAAATCAAAACCACAATGAGGTACCATTTCATGCCAGTCAGAATGGCTGCGATCCAAAAGTCTACAAGCAATAAATGCTGGAGAGGGTGTGGAGAAAAGGGAACCCTCTTACACTGTTGGTGGGAATGCAAACTAGTACAGCCACTACGGAGAACAGTGTGGAGATTCCTTAAAAAAACCGGAAGTAGAACTGCCATACGACCCAGCA
Organism: Bos indicus; assembly: GCF_029378745.1. NCBI lineage: Eukaryota > Metazoa > Chordata > Mammalia > Artiodactyla > Bovidae > Bos > Bos indicus. The sequence goes on from NC_091781.1 coordinate 33,596,008, forward strand.
ATCCCACTGCTGGGCATACACACTGAGGAAACCAGAATTGAAAGAGACACATGTACCCCAATGTTCATCACAGCACTGTTTATAATAGCCAGGACATGGAAGCAACCTACATGTCTGTCAGCAGACGAATGGATAAGAAAGCTGTGGTACATATACACAATGGAGTATTACTCAGCCATTAAAAAGAATACATTTGAATCAGTTCTAATGAGGTGGATGAAACTGGAGCCTATTATACAGAGTGAAGTAAGCCAGAAAGAAAAACACCAATACAGTATACTAATGCATGTATATGGAATTTAGAAAGATGGTAACAACAACCCTGTATGTGAGACAGCAAAAGAGACACAGATGTATAGAATAGTCTTTTGGACTCTGTGGGAGAGGGCAAAGGTGGGATGATTTGGGAGACTGGTATTGAAACATGTATAATATCATATGTGAAATGAATTACCAGTCCAAGTTCGATGCATGATACAGGATGCTCGGGGCTGATGCACTGGAATGCCCCAGAAGGATGGTATGGGGAGGGAGGTGGGAGGGGGATTCAGGATGGGGAACATGTGTATACCCGTGGCAGATTCATGTTGATGTATGGCAAAACCAGTACAATACTATAAAGTAATTAGCCTCCAATTTAAAAAATAAATTTATATTAAAAAAATAAAGATGTAGAAATTAAAATGATATTATTTTATCTATAAAATATAATAAATAAATAAATAAAATAAAATTGTCAGCATCATAAGTAGCAAAGACTGGAGGAATGTTCCATACTATAGGTGACAGAAAGAGGTGAAAATGTAAATGCTACACCTGACTGTACTCTAGATACTGTAATGAAGGAAGAGAAATGCTATAACATACGTGTCTTGGTCAACTGATATACTTGGAACATAATAAAATTCTATCAATATAAATTTATGAGATTGGTAACTTTATTACGGTTCTATATGACTGTGTCTTTATTCTTAGGAAATACATGGTGAAACATTTGGGGGTAAATTTCCATAGTTGGTATAAATTATCCTCAAGTTGTTCAGAAAAAGAAAATGTTACAGAGAAGGAGAGAAAATGTGCATGCACTTGAGCCAATGACAAACAAAAAGGAATAAAATATTAACAGTAAGTGAATCTGGATAAAGGATTCCTGCATATTCTTCACACTATTCTTATTCTTACTTAAAATTATTCTATTTTTATTATATTACTGTATATTATTCTATTCTTTTCTTATATGAAATTACTTCCAAATAAAAATGTTTAAATACTATATTCCCTAAAGGAATTTGTCTTTCCAGAATGCTGATAATATTGAAGTTGGGTGAAGGGTATGTAGAGGACTGATATTCTATTCTGTTCAGTTTGTAAACATTTAAGTTAAAATTTTTTGTAACAAAGATCTCTGCTTTTTCAAAAATTATTTGACTTGGTTTTTGTTTAAAGCCTGATTTCATGTGTTGACCACGGGCCATTTCAAAGGGCTACACTTTTGAGATCTTATAAAAACTCTCTGGCACTGGACAAGTGAGTGTCCATACCACATAAAGCATGCCTTCATACCTGCAGCTTGCACAGCTCTCTAGGTTCTCTAGTCCCACGCTGGGACTCTCCGGTCTTTGTTTTTATCTCACTGAGTCCATTCAACTTCTCTCGCCTTCTCTCCCTCCTTCCCTTTCACTATGAAATTTAGAGACACTTGTTCTTTTGGGCAACCCACAGTGATGTGATAGAATTGGACACCTTCCAGCTTCCTCTTATCCAGCTGTTTATTCACCTTCTTCTGGATTTTTTTCATCTATTTTTTTCACTTGTTTAATATCATCCTCTACCTCTATAACATAACTATGGATTTTCAAAACACTTTTACACACAGAAAGGCATACTACCTGTAACTAATGTGAACAGATATACATAACGATGTCACCTTGAACCAGCAAAAAACCTAGAAAGGTAGTTGGTGAATTTAGAGTCACCAGGAGCAGGGATTAGAACCCAGCCTGTTTTCCTCTATATGATACACTTGCCCTATTAACAGTATACTACATCATGAAGTCTGAAACAAATGGCAAAATTATGCATGGTCCATACCTATTAATAGTTTCTGGTAAAATTTTAAATAACAACACTGGGCTTGATTTTAGCTGATGATCCACTCCGACACTGTGCCTTTTTCTGCTGTGACTATGCATAGCCTGGCATTCCCAGTCTTGGAACTGTGTCTTTTGCATGTGTCCATATTGATTTCATTTCCATATGAAATATTTACATATGTTTATCACTTTGTCATCATTTAACATGACATCTGTTTGCTGCAAATGAGTCAGGTCTCAGCCACAGCAGCTTGTCAGATTTGTGTATCTGAAGAGAAGGGAAAATGCCTTTGGGTAGATTCCTATAAAAGTGGGTGACTTTATTAATCATTGCCTGACAGTATTTTACACTCTCATATGTGCTCCTGCATTTTCCCCTTAATTTCAGACTTATAACAACCCTGTGAAATATGTAAAGCAGCTTTGATAATCCTATTTGACAGCTGTGAAGTCAAAGCCTTTGGAAGGTGAAATGATTTGGAAAAGGTCACAGACTGAATCCTTGCTGACCCAGGTGTCCTGATTCGTAGACCCTTCGATCTTTACATCAAATGTGCTGAGTCACATCATTAAAACAAGCAGTAAAATGTGCTGGCTTGTCAAAGATGTTAGAAATTAATTTTTTAATTTAATTAACAGCTACCACTTAATAAGCATTTAAGTATTAATTTAAATATGTATATACAAATTATTAGGCAGAATGTTTTCTGTGACTTCTAGAAATTAACTAAGTCCCAAAGAGGCAATAGATAACCCCTTATTCAAAAAAGATGGCCAAACTGGTCTTTTGACCCTCACACCCATCACTGATTCAGACTGTATAAGTAGAAGACTAGAGTTAGGACAGACTGGTTAAATCAGGATGGTTGTTGACCCAGTAGCCATTCCACCAGCCAAGTGAGGAAGTTTCTAGTAAGAGACTGGGGACTGAATATAAGATAAGGGGATTAGGGTCTCATTCCCAGTCAGTTCATTTCAGTCACTCAGTTATGTCCGACTCTTTGTGACCCTATGGACTGCAGCATGCCATGCCTCCATGTCCATCACCAACTCCTGAAGTTTACTCAAACTCATGTACATTGAGTCAGTGATGTCATCCAACCATCTCATTCTCTGTCGTCCCCTTCTCCTCCCACCTTCAATCTTTCCCAGCATCAGGGTCTTTTCAAATGAGCCAGATCTTTGCATCAGGTGGCCAAAGTATTGGAGTTTCTGCTTCAAAATCAGTCCTTCCAATGAATATTCAGGACTGATCTCCTTTAGGATGGACTGGTTGGATCTCCTTGCAGTCCAAGGGACTCTCAAGAGTCTTCTCCAACACCACAGTTCAAAAGCATCAATTCTTTGGAGCTCAGCCTTCTTTATAGTCCAACTCTCACATCCATATAGTCTCATTCCCTACCAGATTGCTTTCAGGTCTACCAAAAAAATCTTAGCATTTCCCACTACTTCCCCATCCCTCTCCATACAGAGCTCAGTGACAAGACTCAGGAAAAAGTTTCACATGTGTCCCCTAAATTTGGGAGCATTTGTGAAACAAGAAGCTGACATTCATTTCCTGTTAAAGTTTTCTGAAGCTGGAAGGGAATGCTGGCTGTAAACAGCCTCAACAAATGGGGAGAAGAGACAGCAGATAGTGAACATTACCAAACCCTCAACCAACAGGAGATGAACAATGTTGAATAATTGCCCCCAATGTCCCTGTCTTAGATCAAGTTCCCTAGAAGCAGAGATTGAGACAGGGATTCTAAATGTGTGAGATTAAGCACTGTAGACATATCAGGAGACACCAGTAAGGGAAGGAAGGAAACAGAAAAAGTAAGGGGAAAAAATCAAGTTAGGTGTAGCCACAGTCAGTCTAGCCCTGGCCTGTCTATGGTGAAGAGGGCTCTGTGCCATCAACCATGCAGCAGAAATGTTTCCCTGGAGGTAAAAGGCTGGCTTTTGTATCCCCATACAAGTCAGTCAGTGCTACTGGCAGCTGGGATAGAAAGGCCCTTAAGCAAGGACAACACTCCAGAGAAGGGGTAGGGAGGAGAGGCTGTGAGAAACCCAAAGTTCAGAGTAACTAGAGGCCATGTACACCAGGTCAGTAAAGGGATCCAGTTCAGGAATCAGAAGCATCTACTATGCTCACCTTTCTCTAAAGACAATGTCTGTTGCATGTGGAATTTCAGAGACATTGAGCCCTAGTTACTCAGAGTAGTGACCTGCTCATACAATGCTTTTACTAACAATTCTTTCTTTCCTCTCTCCCCATTTCTTTACTTATGCTACTTTGAACCACCTCCTAGATAGGCTCTGTGTTAGTCATTCAGTTGTGTTCAACTCTTCGTGACCCCATGAACTGTAGCTGGCCAGGCTCCTCCGTCCATGGAATTCTCCTGGCAAGAACACTGGAGTGGGTAGCCATTCCCTTTTCCAGGGGATCTTGCCAACCCAGGGATCGAACCCAGATCTCCTGCATTGCAGACAGATTCTTTACCCTCTGAGCCATCAGGGAAGCCCAGTAGGCTAATTGCACCCAAATTCTTGTCTTATAGTCCTTTTGTAGGGGGCAACCCAAACTAAGATAATTACAAGGAAGAAATTATTCTTATCAGTCAATGTTACTTGTAGCCATGGTTCCATCTAGATAACCTTATGGAACAAGGAACTAAAAATTGTGTTTGGAAGAAAAAATAAATGATGCTCTTTCCTGTTTTTACCTCCCTGAAATTTAAGTTGGTTAATAAACTGATACCCATGAATTATCTCATTTAATCTTCACAGCAACTCTCTGAGGTAGATATAATTATCTCTACTTTATTATACATAGGAAAATAGAAGTTCAGAGAAAGTGTGATATTCAAAGTTTCTCAGCTAAGATTCAAATTCAAGTAATGTGATCCTAAAGTCAGTTTCTTGCTTATTAAACCAGATCACTTTCCTTAATTTTCATAAACATGACAAATATATTTGCTTGCTCATTTCTAAAATTAAATGTTGGGCTCCTAAAACAAACTTTTCAGACAGTGGTGGTGGGAAGTACAATTTTTAATGTGGTGAAGGGGTGCATTTTCCCTTTTCTAACATAACCAGGAAGATGAAAGGAGCAGATAGCATGTTCTGCTGTTAAACTGACAGCATTATTGATATTTTTCAAATTATTATAAGAAAGACCCAGGCTTCACATGTTTTATTTAAACCAGTTCCTGCATTGTTTGGATATTATATTATTTATGTCAAAAATGGTATATTGGATGAACATTTATTCACCCAATAACATTTATTAGTTATAACCAAGCAGTTTTAAGACCAGAATAAAAGATTGGAAAATGGAGGGAAATAAACCAGTGTCTTATTTCTCTGGCACTCTCCTTGACATGTGGACATTTTGTTCAAGTTATAAACTACATTCCTGATGTTTGCTCTATAGGGTTGACACAACTCTCTAGGCTGCTAGCTTCTAGGAATGACTATTAAATCAGCCAAGCAAGTGGAAAGATGTCAACCACAGTTTTCATTCAAGAGGCCACACTGTACAGTGATTAGGGTACAAACACAGGTATCTGACATTCTTTGATTTGACTAGGCTTTGACACTTACATGTTGTACAATCTTAGACTAATTAGTTATGCTCCTTAAGACTCAGTTTTTCCGGTAGAAAACTGGTGACAATAATAGGTGCTCCCTGATGTGGTTTGGAAAGAATCCAATGCATTATGTCTACAAAGGGGTTCCATGGTATCTGGCAACAGAGCGAGCATTCACTAAATGTTATTTATCTATAACCAATAAAATATTTTTTTCTGATTAGAATGGAGTATAAGAAGGATGAAAAAAGTCCTATTTGCTTCACAAAGATCTGGCCTAGGTAAGCACGCCAAACTTTCTTTTAGCCACCAGCTAGAAGCTATACACAAATTCACTGTGCAATGCACACTGGAATGACTGCATTGCTGACACTGTTTACCTGGGACAATGTCACCTACAACATTACCCTAGGGGGCCCTAGCGGGGATTAACCCCTTCCCCTGGAGAAACAGAAGAAGTAGAGAGGAATTGAAAACACAGTGGAGAAAGAATATATGTCGATTTGGAGTGCTGTAAACTTACATTACCATGAATCTGGGATGACAGCATAAGTCACAGGAAGAGAAGCATCGAATGAATTACACAGCCCTTCCCTAAGAAGTGGCGATAAAACAGTGAAGAACCCTTTGCATCCCATATTTCATGTATGCCAGAAAAATTCCACTTGAATTTTGTCTTAATTTTTCCCCATGTTCAGTCTCTTTCTTACTCCCCTTGCTGTGCGACTCAGGGACTTATTCTTTCATTTGACATGTATTTATTGAGAGCCTTCTCTGTTGTATAGAAGTATACAGGGCATTGTCAAGCTATAAGTGCCAAGCTATAGTGGTTATTTCCATGGATATATCACAAAATTAAATTGTTTTCCTATTATTTAATATAAAGGATGGAAAAAGAGAGCCAGGTAAAAATAAGTGCTTATTAAACATTGCATGTAATCACTCTCTAGCCAACACCATTATTTTATGTAAAATCATAGTAAATGTCAACCTATTTCATGGTTGCACTTTTGAAAATGCTATATTCTAACAAGGAAGAACACTAGAAAATCATCCCTCAGTAATTTGCTGAAAATGCAATGTTGACACCTCATGGGTGTCTGGGCGGGTGCTCATAATTATTTAAATATCAGGTAAGCTAGCTTCTCAGGTCATTTTGGAGGCCCATCATTTTCCTGATTGAGAGATGCAGAAATGCAACCCATGATTAACCTTATATATACATACACTGGAAGAAACACAACCTGGAATCAAGATTGCCAGGAGAAATATCAATAATCTCAGATATGCAGATGACACCACCCTTATGGCAGAAAGTGAAGAGGAACTAAAAAGCCTCTTGATGAAAGTGAAAGTGGAGAGTGAAAAAGTTGGCCTAAAGCTCAACATTCAGAAAACGAAGATCATGGCATCTGGTCCCATCATTTCATGGGAAATAGATGGTGAAATAGTGGAAACAGTGTCAGACTTTATTTTTGGGGGCTCCAAAATCACTGCAGATGGTGACTGCAGCCATGAAATTAAAAGACGCTTACTCCTTGGAAGGAAAGTTATGACCAACCTAGATAGCATATTCAAAAGCAGAGACATTACTTTGCCAACAAAGGTCCATCTAGTCAAGGCCGTGGTTTTTCCAGTGGTCATGTATGGATGTGAGAGTTGGACTGTGAAGAAGGCTGAGCACCGAAGAATTGATGCTTTTGAACTGTGGTGTTGGAGAAGACTCTTGAGAGTCCCTTGGACTGCAAGGAGATCCAACCAGTCCATTCTGAAGGAGATCAGCCCTGGGATTTCTTTGGAAGGAATGATGCTAAAGCTGAAACTCCAGTACTTTGGCCACCTGATGTGAAGAGTTGACTCATTGGAAAAGACTCTGATGCTGGGAGGGATTGGGGGCAGGAGGAGAAGGGGATGACAGAGGATGAGATGGCTGGATGGCATCACTGACTCGATGGACGTGAGTCTGGGTGAACTCCAGGAGTTGGTGATGGACAGGGAGGCCTGGCGTGCTGCGATTCATGGGGTCACAGAGAGTCGGACATGACTGAGCGACTGAACTGAACTGAACTGATACATACACATACCCTGATAACTGGTCACTTTTACCCAGTGAATGTTGATATTGACTCAGAATTCGTTTCAATACAGCATTTCCGGAAATGACTTCCACCATCAGTCTGGACACATGAATTGTATTTATCAAGGATATAGCAATCTTTAGAGCTGATGGGGAGGGGATCCTTCTTCAACTTTTTGACATACTGAGTCCCTCAATTCCTTAAATTTGTGCATTTGGATGCACACCTCACTTATAATTGAAAAAATAAAGTGCTTGAATTGAGAAGGTTTGCATTTAATCTCCTGATTTTAAATAATTTTTAAGACAGATTTATTTGTATATTCCATGAAGGTTTTCATTGTGCTTTCATTCATCAGGGAACTATAAAAAAGTTGGGGCAGTTATTGTTTACAAAAGGAGTACTTGTACCAAGCAATCTTTACCTTGGCATACCGTGAAAGTGAAACTCCTAATACATCAAATCCTAGCTTCTGATTCTGAGCCCACAGACTCAAAACCAACATAATATTTTTAATAACAAAGTGAACAAAGTGAAGGAACAAAAACATTTTCTATTTAAGATAAAGTTCTTGCTTGTTTATCCAAAAAGAAAACATATCCTTCAAAACCCAGTTCAGATATCATCCCTTGCAGATAGCCATCTTTGCTCATCTACTCTGACAATTATTCATCTGTTCCAAGAGGTTTTGCCCATTTCTCACACAGATACCCTTATCATTCTGCGCTGTGTCCTCTACCAGATGGGGAGTCCCTTGAAGGCCAGGGGATATCAGAGCCATTTCCTTGCCCTGAGCACCCAGCAGAGTTCGTGGGCCAGAGGCAACACTCACTAAATGTTGTCACAATGAAGTAAGCAGTATGCTCAGACACAACACAGAGGGTCATCTTTATATATTCTTAGGAGATATCAGAAATGGTGGAAATGTAAAGAACAATTAATATAAAGAAGGTCAATTGCATAGAAGAGAAAGATGTAATCATCCATTCATGACTCAACAAATATCTAGGAAGTGTTTATTATAGAAAAAGGAAGAGAGCACGGAACTCCTGCTTGGTTGGAAATTATCTACAATCCATCACAAGTAAACAAGTTTTCCATTACCACTCACAAAGAAACTTAAGCATTAAGTATAAAGATGAATGGTTGAGACTGGAGAGCTAATCAGCATGAACAAACCATGTCAATGACCATAACACTATAATGATCCTATTTCTGAATATTCTATTAATTGTTGACAATTTCACAAGCTTTGACTTCAGGCTCAAAAGTCATAACAACTCTCAAAATCACTTTATGTCTATTGTTGAAGGAAGATGTTACAGTGAAATGTTCACCTTAGCACCATGAAGAAAAGTCTTATATTCCTAAATACACTTAGAAAAATTAAATGTAGTAATATAATCTTTTATATTTACTGATAAATTACTTTTTAGTATATCATGCTTGTGAACTTTTGCATGTTTCAAAATCAAGTGTCTCCAGTGTCTCTAATAATTGGCAAACATATACACAAATGTGGCGTGTGTGTGTGTGTTCACATTGATAGAGATACCCAGACAAACAGAGCACGGGCTTTCGAGTCAGTTGTTGTTGTTCACTCACTAAGCTGTGTCCAACTCTTTGCCATCATATGAACTGCAGCACGCCAGGCTCCCCTGTCCTTTACTGTCTCCCAGAGTTTGCTCAGATTCATGTCCATTGAGTCAGTGATGCTATCTAATCATCTCATTCTCAGCCACTCCCTTCTCTTTTTGCCTTCCATCTTTCCCAGCATTAGAGTCTCTTTCACCGAGTCCGCTCTTCCCATCAGGTGGCCAAAGTATTGGAGCTTCAGTTTCAGCATCAATCCTTCCAATGAATACTCAGGATTGATTTCCTTTCAGTAGGTCATTATTTAAATTCTAGCATGGTTCCTCTCCAGTGATGTGACTGAATAGAAAATTACTTCACCTCCTCGAGCCTGTTTCCTCCTCTATTTTCATGGCTGCTTCAGGAGCCACAAGAAAAACATACATCCTACTAGGGTGCTGTTTGGTATTAAGATTTTACACGTCTTAAACAAAGAACTCGACATATAGTAGAATCTCAACAAACAATAGCATAATAAAAGTATTACTGTAACTATCATATAATATGTTATATGTATGTATAATATATATAGATATTATGTTATAAATATGTTAACTGTAACTATGCTATAATATGTACATATGATATAACTATGATATAATATACATATTTAATATACTGTAACTATAATATAATAAATATAATAATATTCATGTATCTTAAGCCACTCTACCTCTACCATCTAGCCCGACAACTCTTCCCCTGTCCCCCACAGTCTGTAATATGTCATGATGAATGGAGAAGTCACTAACAGGTGGTGAAAATGGAAATTGAGGGTCCATTAGAATGATGGCAGCATGGATATTAATAACATTTTTCAGATCACCTTCATGGACAAGACTAACGAATTCATGTAGTAACTTCTAATAGTGTAAGAGCCCTCATTTATAAATTAGAGATAAAAGAACGCCTTCTTTGCAAGTTTATTTTGAAGACAGCTTACAATGAATATAATTTATCTAGCATAGCTTCTGCAACATAGCAGACACTGAAAGATGGCAGCCATAACTATAAATACTATAATTTATACTATGAGCTTATTGTTCCCAGGATGAAAACAACGATCAAAATTTATCTCTAATTCCAAACATTCCCTCTGATGGGATGCATGATGGAGGTGTGATACTTTCTTTTTCAGTATCCTCACATCCTTTTGTAGCCCAGCTCATCCTGTCCACATTAGTAGTTCTAGGACATCAAAGCAGGTCTGGGAAAGCGAACAACCTCAAGGAGAACATCTCACAAATCTGGATGGGATATTCTATAAGCAGCTATAAGTACACAAGAATCCAGGCATAAAATGGGCTGCTCAACTCATAGAAAAGACTTTTGATTCTTTATATTTTTCCCTTAATCCCTGTGGCTGTGGTTGTGGTTTTAAGTAGAGCTGAGTCATGTAGAATTTTAACAAAAGTTTCTTTGAAAAGCCAAAAGAACTATACTCTCTGTTATTATGTAGCATCTTTTGTGAATTTATTACATAGAGGTATTTAGTTAAACAGAAATTTCTCTTCTCCAAATTAGTACAGAACATACTTTACTTTTTTGTTTCTGCAAAGTTTCTAAACTTCTCAAATTGTAGTTCATTTAGCCCAATTATAATTTCACGTAAAGAAGACAAACCACAATATGAAAATAAGAGACTGGAAATGTGGAGTACAACCACTCTAGAAAACACTTTGGCAGGTTCTTTAAAAACCAACCATGGAACTACCATATGACCTAGAAATTGTACTCCAGTAGAAATTTTCCAGAGAAGTGAATTTATTTTCACCCCAAAAAACTGTACACAAACATCTATAGCAGTTTTATCTATGAGTCAAGAATTGGAATCAGTCTAAAAGTTCATTACACAAACGGTTAAATAGACTACAGCACAACCATGCCATGGATTATGACTCAGGAGTAGAAGAGATAACTACTGATACAAGCAACCATTTAGAAGGATGTTAGGGAATAATGTTGAGTGGAAGAAACTAATCTCAAAAGAGTACATACTATTGATTCCATTTTTTGTAACATTTTTGAGATGGCAAACATTTTTAAAATGGAAGGCAGATTAGTGGTTGCCCCAGGGTAGAAGTAGGGTAAATGACATGTGGAGGGGGCAGGGGAAGGAGGGTGCAGAGGAAGGGACTGATGTGGGAGGGAGGAAGGGAGGAAGGGAACAAGTGGGAGGTGGGTGTGATTATAAAAGGGCAACATACAGGACCAGGTGACTTCATAGGTGAATTCTACCAAAAGTTTAGAGAACCTATTTGCTCAAACTCTTCCAGAAAATTGCAGAGGAAGGAAAACTCCCAAACTCATTCTATGAGGCCACCATCACCCTGATACTAAAACCAGACAAAGATGCCACCAAAAAAAAAGAAAGAAAGAAAACTACAGGCCAATCTCACTGGTAAACATAGATGCAAAAATCCTCAACAAAATTCTAATAAACAGAATCCGACAACACATTGAAAGGATCCTACACCATGATCAAGTGGGGTTTATCCCAGGGATGCGAGGATTCTTCAATATAGGCAAATCAATCAGTGTGATACACTATATTAACAAATTGAAAGATAAAAACCATATGATCACCTCAATGTAAGCAGAGAAAGCCTTCAACAAAATTCAATATCCATATATGATAAAAAATACTCTCCAGAAAGTAGGAACAGAAGGAACATAACTCAATATAATAAAGGCCATATATTACAACCTCACAGCAAATATTATCCTCAATGCTGAAAAACTGAAAGCATTTCCTCTAAAATCAGGAATAAGACAAAGGTGCCCACTCTCACCACTATTATTCAACTTAGTTTTGGAAATCCTAGCCATAACAATCAGAGAATATAAAGAAATAAAAGGAATCCAGATTGGAAAAGAAGAAGTAAAACTCACTATTTGCAGATGACATAATTCTCTACATAAAAAACCTCAAAGATGCCACCAGAAAATTACTAGAGGTAATCAATGAATATAGTAAAGTCACAAGATACAAAATTAATACACAGAAATCCCTTGCATTCCTATACATTAACAATGAAAAATCAGAAAGAGAACTTAAGGAAGCAATCCTATTCACCACTGCAACAAAAAGAATAAAATACTTAGGAATAAATTTACCTAAAGAGACAAAAGACCTGTATGCAGAAAATTATAAGACACTGATAAAAGAAATCATCAGACACTGATGAAAGATGTAAACAGATGTTTCTCCAAAGAAAACATCAGATGGCTAAAAAACAGATGAGGAGATGCTCAACATCACTCATTATTAGAGAAATGCAAATCAACACTACAATGAGATATCATCTCACACTGATCAGAATGGCTGCTATCAAAAAGTCTACAAACAATAAGTGCTGGAGAGGATATGGAGAAAAGTGAACCCTCTACACTGTTGGTGGGAATACAAACTGACACAATCACCATGGAGAACAATATGGTGATTCCTTAAAAAACTAGGAATAAAAATACAATATTACCCAGTAATCCCACTATGGAGGCTAATTGAAAAAGACACATGTACCCTCAATGTTCACTGCATCACTATTTACAATAGTTAGGACATGGAAGCAACCTAGATGTCCACCAGCAGATGAACGGATTAGGAAGTTGTGTTATCCATACACAATGGAATATTACTCAGCTAGAAAATGGAACTAATTTGAGTGAGTTCTAATGAGGTGGGTGAACCTAGAGCCTATTATACAGAGTGAAGTAATTCAGAAAGAGAAAGACAAATATCATATATTAATGCACATATATGGAATCACAGATAATCCTATGTGCAAGGCAGCGAAGGAGACACAGATATAAAGAACAGACTTTTGGACACAGTTGGGGAAGGAGAGGATAGGATGACTTGAGAGAATAGCACTTAAACATACACATTACCATATGTAAAACAGAACACCACTGGGAGTTTGATGTGTGACACAGGGAACCCAGTCAGTGCTCTGTGACAACAAAGAGTGATGGGGTGGAAGGGAGGTGGGATGGGGGTTCAAGAGGGAGGGGACACATGTGTGCCTATCGCCCATCCATGCTGATGTATGGCAGGGGCCATCAAAATATTGTAAAGTATTTGTTCTTCAATTAAAAGAAATAAATAAATAAAAGGGCTACATAAGAGATCATTTTGTGCTATTGGAACTGTTCATTACCTGACTGAGGTGGCAGATATAAGAACATATACATATGATGATGAAGCTGAAGCTCCAGTACTTTGGCCACCTGATGCAAAGACCTGACTCATTAGAAAAGACCCTGATGCTGGTAAAGATTGGGAAGAACAGGACAACAGAGGACGAGATGATTGGATGGCATCATCGACTCAATGCACATGAGTTTGAGCAAACCCTGGGAGATAGTGAAGGACAGGGAAGCCTGGCATTCTGCAGTCCATAGGGTCACAAAGAATTGGACACGACTGAGTGACTGAACAACAACAACAAATATACATAATATGACTGTATGCATGCGTGTATGGTAAGTCTCTTAAGTCATGTCTGACTCTTTGCGACCCAATACTGTAGCCCCCCAGACTCCTCTGTCCATGGGATTCTTTAACAAGAATACTGGAGTGGGTTGCCATGCCCTCCTCAAAGGGATCTTCCCAACCCAGGGATCAACCCTGCATCTCTTATGTCTACTGCATTGCAAGTGGATTCTTTACCTCTGAGCTACCAAGGAAGTCCTATAAGACTGTACAGGACTCACAAATGAGTAGAAATATAACTGGGAAAATGTGAATAAGATTGCTGGATGGTATCACTGTCAATACACTAGTTACCATATTATACCATAACTTTTTTTTTTTGATAGACACAGTGATAGTTTATTGCATTTTTCAGCCTCTTTTTTTTTCATGTTAAATAGCTTGGAGTTTTAAGTTCAACTTCTGCTTACTTTCATATAGATGAATTAACATAAAACTGAATGGCTGACACAACACCAGGACCATTAAATGGCTCATAGACCAGAACTTAACTCTATTAAAAGTTGCTTCTTTGTACAGTTTGATCATGAACTTCAAGTGTTCTAAGTAGAATGTGGATAGGACTACTGCTGCTAAGTCACTTCAGTCGCGACCCCATAGATGGCAGCCCACCAGGCTCCGTCGTCCCTGGGATTCTCCAGGCAAGAATACTGGAGTGGGTTGCCATTTCCTTCTCCATATACCATAACTTCGTAAAATGTTACCATTGGTGAAAATTGGACATGATGTACCCAGAATCTTTCTATACTATTTTTTACAACTAATATTAGTCTACAATATCACAAAAATTTTCAATTGAAAATTAAACTAAATGATATCTTATGATAACTTTTAATGCCATGCAATCTAAAAATACTGAATCAGTATGCTATATACCTGAAATTAATGCACTATTGTAAATCAACTACACTTTAATAAAAATTTAAACTAAATGAACACACTAAGAAAAAGAAATTATACAATGTCAGTATTGAAAGGAAATTACACAGTTCAAACTCTTAGAAAATTCTTGAATTATTAGCTAGTGATTGCTTAACCTCTATTTACTTGGACCGAAAGGAAATTTACCTCCTCCTGAGGTAATCAGTAACAGTTCTCCTCAGCCTGAAAAGTTCTTCCTGAAACTGAAAATGGAATCTCTTTTTAAAAAGCTGCATCCATTGTTCCTACAGAATAACTTTAAGCCCTCATGCACATGGTAAGCCCTTCAAAATCATGAAAAGAGCTCAGTTTTTTATTTTTGCTTTGAGTTTGATTTTCTTTATAACATTTTCAGTTATTTTCCCTCATATATCACGCTTTGATGGTCCTTCCCCATCCTAAACAGCTCGTCTCTAAACACATTCCAGTGTCACTGGTTTTTTTTTTTTCCTTAAAGCAAAGAAGGTAGTGTTTTAAGTGTGACATAAACAACAGGGCTATGGTTACCTTTAAGATCAGGGAGTGGAGTAAGGGAAACAGGGGTATTTGTAAGGACCACCTGAAAATTAGGGATTTTAGTGATGGAATTGTTTTGAAGCTGGACTGAATCCAGGCTAATAACTTAAAATATGATGCTGTATAGTTCTATAAGAGGTTATCATTTGGAGACACTGAGTAAAGTGTACCCAGGATCACTCTATGTTACTTCTTTAAGCTACTTGTATGTCTACAATTATTTAAAAACAAAAAGCTTAATTAAAACAACAAAGTAGGAAGGGAGCAGAGACTACCCAACTTCTTCTTCAGTCATAAAAGGATGAGCACTTGTAAAAACAAAGCAAAGCAAATAAAAAACACCCAAACCCCAACCAACTCTGAGTGATTAACATAACCAGATGTTAACATCTGTGAGTAAATACGCTGAAGTGGTTTATGCTTGGCTCCAAATTGCATACAAATATATATATGAACTCCAGCATCTGAGTACTTGGAGAAATATACATACTTGTAGTATGTGTTTGGAGAAGTATTTCATTGTCCTCATACTTTAGTTTTCCAAAACTTTATCTAAAGACACCTAAAATCTTGGAGTTTTCCCTGATTGTTCTCATTTTTTTAATACCTCATGTCTAATCTATCAGTAAATTCTGTTGTTTCTGTCTGCAAAATACATCTAGAACCTGGCCACTTTTTCATTGATTTCACTGTTACCATCATCTCTCACCCAAATTATTCTAACAGCATCATAAATGGCTGTACTATCTCCTTGTTCTTCTGTGGTCAATTTTCAGCACCTGGAGTGATCCCTTAAAACATGTCAGAGCATGACATTTTTCTCTTCAAAACCTTTCAATGGCTTCCAAACATAAACACCATCATAGAAAAGGTCAGCGCTTTCTATGTCCTGCATGGTCTGACTCCCACTGTACCCCTCTGACCTTGCACCGTCTACACTTCCCTCCTTCCATCTTTCAGTGCAGCCTTACTGGTCTCTGCTATTATTCAAATACGCCAGTCAAATCCTGGCCTCAGGGCCTTTGCACTAGCTGTTCCCTCTACCTCGGATGCTCTTCCTCAAGATATTCACATGACTAACTCCCAAACCATGTCTAGGTGTCTGCTTGAATGCCATGTTCCCACTGCTCCCTATTCCTTTCTCCACATTTTTTTCAGAGAACTTAACACCATCTGCATATTACTTACCTTATTTATTAGTCTCTACCATTAGTATATTTGCTCACCAGCATAAGAATATTGCCTTCAACATAAAGGCACTCTACACTTATTGAAAAACACTAATGAATATGTAAGGAAAATGAAAGACTAAGGCATTTTCATAGTAGGAAATATTAAATATTTTAATAAAATTCCCTTCCTTCCAATCTAAACCAGAGTCCTCCTCCACCCTGCCTGTTCTTTTCCACAAAGTATAACTCCTTCACTGAATTCATAAATTCCTCCACAACAGCCACAGCTTGGTTTTTGTTCTAATTGTTCCATATATGACTTGTCCCCTCAAGTAAATTAGAAGCTCAAGAGTAAGAGCCATGTTCTGGTTTTTCAATCCTCTCCCATGACTGGCAGAGAACAAAGCACCCCACAGGTATTCATGAGATAAACACTTCTTGACTTAATTCCAACTCTGCATTTCATGACCCCTCCTATATTATTCTCACTTTGATATCTATTTTATAATACACTGTAATCTTATGATGATTATGTCTCTTTTTCAAATGTAATTGAGTGCTGTCTGTACTCTGGCTGCACAAGATTTTCCAGTGATATGATTAAATATAACCTTTCACCACCTACCTCACTAACGTTCCCCAGCAGTAGAATCTGTCACCATGTTCTTACCATTAGTTGATTTGGAAGGTAAAGGCTGTCACCAAGGCTATGTAAGTCACATATGAAAGAGATTTCATGAGAAGTTCATCATCACGGAAGGGGAAAATGTTTTGTAGCTTGCAGAAATAAGGAAAGGTTTTCGATTAAATCCTCCTGGCTGAGGGAATTTTACCTTGCCATGCATAATAACTGAAGCAACCATTTCCACTAAGCTTTAGAAATGCAGATTCAGAGAATTCATTTTAGAGCAAATCAGAAACTTATCTTTTTATCTGACTATTTCTATCCTTAAATGTCACTCCAAGTTTGAAGCTCTTGAATATTGTTTTATGTAAAGTCCTGAGAGATAACTTTGTATATTGCAAATTTGGTTTGTATAGCACTAAGTTTTAAGAAAAAGACCAGGGCAGTTTGAAAAACTACAGGGAATGAAAATTCACAAAAGTGATTCTGCTGATAGAAAAGGGGGCAAGCAGGAAAAAAACAAACCCCATTTTTGTGAAAGATAATAAAATACTGTAAGTGTGGGGCAGATCCTAAAAGTCACTTATTTCAGCCGCTTTATGGAATGCAGGCAAGTACATCTGTCCAAAATGGTGAAATAAATTGCACAAAGGTCACACTGTGGTTAAGGACAGAAATACAGTTAGAATCTAGCTCTCCTATCTCCCTTCCATTTTTTTTTTCTGTGTTATCAGGGTTTCTCAAGCTTGGCACCACTAATGTTAGTGAGTGTGTTAGTTGCTCAGTCACGTTCGACTCTTTTCAACCCCATGGACTGTAGCCCGTCAGGCTCCTGTGTCCATGGAATTCTCCAGTAAGAATACTGGAGTGGAGAGTCATGCCCTCTAGGGGATCTTTCTGACCCAGGGACCAAACCCAGGTCTCCAGCATTGCAGGCAGATTCTTTACCATCTGAGCCACCAGAGAAGCCCTTTGGGGCCAAATAATTGTTTGCCATCGGGGGCTGTCATGTGCATTCCAGGATACTTAGCATCATCCTTGGTTTTTCTCCACCCATGTCCCCTCCCCAGTTGTAACAAACAAAAAAATGTCCTCACACCTTTCAAATGTTTCCTGGAAGGAAAACTGCCTTCCTACTAATGAACAGTGGTGTCAAACCACTGTTCAACATGATTAACGAACAAGAATAATTGAGAGGTTTCCATTTCCAGTGCAATGATCTGTATGAGATTCTATGCTCAACAGGCACTTGTGCAAGTCAAAATTCTGTTTGAAATGGCAGAAATCCATCTGAAACTAATCTAGATAATGTGGTAATTTATTGACTTGCATAAACAAAGCACCAAAGGCAGGTCCTAGGCTGTCTGGAAGTAGGAGTACCCAGTATTTCTCCACTGACCCTTTGCTTGTTTCAGTTCTCCCTTGTTGACCTTATTATCTCAGACCCTTTGTTTAGGAGTGGACATGGCCCCAGTAGATCTGGAGTCACTTCCTTTCTATATTCAACTCTTAAGGTCAAGAAGCAACAATCTTACCACCTTCAGTCAAGAAAATTCTAGAAAGACATCATGGACCCAGAATGATCATGTGTCTGATCCTACAGTCAGGACATGGCAGCTTTATTTTTATCAGAAGAGGGGTGGATGTGGGGGGGAAGGGTAAAGAATGCTGATTCAAAGTATAATAATAGCAAAGATAATAATAATGTCCTCTATGTTGGTTTGAAAATCATTGGAAATAACTATTCTAACATACTTTACCACTTCCTTTAAATCTATATGTACTACAACTTAAGGTGAAAGCTCTTTCAAACCAGATGGAACGCTCATGTCCAATGCTCAATTTCTTAGCATGAATACTTTTACTGTTAACAAGCTCTGCCTCTAATATTTTCCAGGTCCAGAGTAAGATGACTAACAGAACTAAATATTTCAATCTCACATTGTGTTAAGTAAACACAGTCTCTCTTTCTACACTGGACAGATGTTGTTATTGTTCAGTTGCTAAGTCGTGTTCAACTCTTTGCAACCGCATGGATTGCAGCACACCAGGCTCCTCCGTCCTTCACTGTCTCCCAGAGTTTGCTCAAATTCATGTCCATTGAGTCAGTGATGCTATCTAACCATCTCATCCTCTGCTGTTCCTTTCTCCTTTTGCCTTGACTCTTTCCCAGCATCAGAGTCTTTATGAGTCAGCTCTTCATATCTGATGGCCAAAGTATTGGAGCTTGACAATAAATTTGTGAGTTCGTACACTGATAAATATATCATCATAAAGACCTGCAAGGTCAGATTTGAATTTAGAATTATCAAAGTCCTTGTTGTTCTAAAGCAGAAAGGGTAGCCTGAGAAGAGCCAGCTTCCAGCTGTCATGCCAGGCTCTGTTCACCTTTGTTTCACACACATAGCTCCATCTCACACTGTGAGGTCCTGCATGTCCAATCCCAGCCCACTTCCCGCAAATAACTACCTCTCAAATACACTCTGGTTCTAGGTATTCCAAACTGTCAGCTTGATCTGTCCTGGGTGGGAGAGATTCAGAAAGAAGCTCATACAGGCTCTGTGAGTAGAATCTAGAAAACTCTAGGTCTAGGTACAGAGAGCATTTTCTAGAAGATTGCACAAGCACTTTCTCCCTAAGCACATAAACTCTACCCTGAGGAGTTCCAGAAATATGTCTTCTAAAGCATGGGGCCCAGGATATCTTTTGCCAAGATCAAGGGGAGTACTTGGTGGAAGATGACACATGTGGTCTGAACAAAACATCTGTGTTCTATAAAACAGTATATTAAAAATGATGCCCTTGTGGGGAAAAAAATACAGTTATGGGTACACCAAACCCTATTCAAGTTCACAACCAAATCAACAATGAATCAACAGTTGGTTCCTTGGAAGAGAATCCAAACAGCTCAAGAAAGCAGCAGCATGAGACTTCCTTAGAGGAAATAGAAATGAACAAGAAACAATACAGTGCTAATGATGGCTTAAGAGCAGAACCAATGTTGATGGAAAGAAAGTTCTGAGTCAGTGGGGCTGCTGCTAAGGTGGGCACACCAGGAAGTGCAACCTGCTGCAGACAAGAGCCAGGCACTGTGGAGATGCTCCTTTCTAGGGAGCATATTGGATGCAGGCATTTATTTTTATCTTTCTTTAACATGTAGTTAATGTACAGATATGAGTTGGATCACAAAGAAGGCTGAGCACTGAAGAATTGGTGCTTTGAAGTGTGGTGCTGGAGAAGACTCATGAGAGTCCCTTGGACAGCAAGGAGATCAAACCAGTCTATTCTGAAGGAGATCAACCCTGAGTAGTCATTGGAAGGACTGATGCTGAAGCTGAAGCTCCAATACTTTGGCCACCTGATGTGAAGAGCTGACTGACTAGAAAAGAAGCTGATGCTGGGAAAGATTGAAGGCAGGAGTAGAAGGCAGTGACACAGGATGAGATGGTTGGATGGCATTGCCAACAAATGGACATGAGTCTGAGCAAACTCTGGAAGATAGTAAAGGAAAGGGAAGCCTGGCGTGCTGCCGTCCATGGGGTTGTAAAGAGTCAGACATGACTTAGCAAGAGAAACAACAACAAGGAGTAGAAAAGTCTCCTCCATGAACAACAGATGATGTGAAAGTCCATCCTTTTCTGCTGAAGTTTATAATTCTACTTCCATCATTCCAGCTTTCCCTGCCTAAGGAAATGCTTGTGCAACTCCAATATCACTTTTGTGTTAAATTATCATTACCTGTTAACAATTGTATGTGAACTGATAAGCATTATGGAAATATGTATAACAGAAGAGCTTATTTATTTTTATTATAAAAAATTATTATTTCATTAACGATTATTGAAAGAATGAAATACAGTCTGTCACCCCATTGGAAAATGTGTATTTCCAGCACACAACTGTGTGTCACACAAGCCACTCCTTGTCCAAACCACATCCAAATGCCACCTATTCCCACATACTTTCTTGAGTGTTACAAATATAGAGTGATCTCATCTGCTTCTGCAAAATTTTATATCCTCTCCCTATATGCTCTTTAAGTTATTTATATAGGTTTATTGTCTCCTTGAGAAAAAAAATTTAGGCTGCAAGAAACAATCTTGTATCTCATTCAGGGCTTGGCTATGAGAGTTCAATAAATGCTTAATAAACAGATAAAACCTTGAATCTGGAAACCACACTGATCAAACTCAGTCTTGAATCATGGAAATGAAATGATAACACTTATCTCAACTATCTACTCACTCTGTTCCCCCCTGTGAGGCTGAACATAGTATATAAAAACATACAAAAGTAATACAGTGTGATAATAATTATTTTAGCATTTTTAGAAAATCAGGCATGAAGCTAAGTACATAATGTACATTAACTCATTTAACAACCATCCTGAAGGTAAATGGCAGTACCTTTATTTCATAAAGAAGGAGAAGCTGATGTTCAGAGAGGTTAGGGAATTTGTTCAAGATGGCATAGTGGAGATGATGGACTTCATTGATAAATCCTCTGAATCTGAATTCCTCATTTATAAAATCAAGACAAATATTTTCCCTGCTGACCTCACAGAAGAGTTGTGCAGTTGAAGTGATCTGCAAAAATCTCCAAGAAAAATCCTAATTTTTACATCTGCAAAAAGTATTAGTGTTTTTTTAAATGTTTTCACATGCATCTAGCACTTAAAAAGCCCTATGGTTCCATATAAATGTAGAGCATTATTAATCTCTTATGCTGTTTTTACTCCAAAACTCGTTTTATGCACTATAAGGTAATAACAGTATCAAGAGCTAATATTAAAATATGCTAAGCTCAGTGCTAAGAGTTTTATACTGATTGTCTTAACTTATACTAAGAAGAAAAAAAAAGGTTACTATTCTTAATAACCCATTTTGAGGTTAAAAAAATACAGAAATTAAACAATTTGCATAATTCATTTTTAGTACATTAGCAGATCAGGATTTAAACATAACGCTACTTTTAAAATAATATTTCATAGTAGAATTCATCCAAAATATCATTGCAACATTGTGTAAAACTCAATGTATGTGTACTTGTTATTGATAATGATAACCTACAAGTATGGTTGGTTAGGAGAGATGCTTAAATTTTGAATTAATTGTGCCACCTAAAGCATCAAAAAAGAAAAAAACTTAACTGAATTCTTTTGAAAAATTATGAATATATCAATTATTTCCATTAAGGAATGTCTCAATTTGCAAGAAAATATTTGTAAACAAAACAACATTGTAGATAGGTTGGGTGGAGCAATTCTTTTAAAAACTTAAATAATATTTAACGAAATAACAGCTAAAATGTAAATTAGTCATCTAAGCTATGTGCGTGCATGCTACATCGCTTCGGTTGTATCCAACTCTTTGCCACTCTGTGGACCATAGCCCGCCAGGCTCCTCTGTCCGTGGGATTCTCCAGGCACGAATACTGGAGTGGGTAGCCATTCCCTTGTCCAGGAGATCTTCCTAACCCAGGTAACAAACCCATGTCTTTCACTTCTCCTGCACAGACAGGCGGTTTCTTTACCACTATCACCACCTGGGAAGCCCTTCTAAGCCATACCACAGATTAATATCATTATGTATAAAATTTTCTCAGTGATAATACATGCTTTAATGTGTTATTCTTTTTAAAATATATTTATTTATTTTAATTGGAGGCTAATTACTTTGCAACATTGTAGTGGTTTTGCCATCATTAACATGAATAAGCCATGGGTGTACATGTGTCCCCCATCCTGAACCCCACTCCCACCTTCCTCACCATCCCATCCCTTAGGGTTGTCCCAGTGCACCGGCTTTGAGAGCCCTGTTTCATGCATCGAACTTCGACTGATGATCTATTTCACATATGGTAATATACATGTTTCAGTGCTATTCTCTCAAATCATCCCACCTTCGCCCTCTCCCACAGAGTCCAACAGTCTGTTCTTTATATCTGTGTCTCTTTCGCTGTCTCACATATAGGGTCATCGTTCCATCTTTCTAAATTCCATATATATGCATTAATATACTGTATTGGTGTTTTTCTTTCTGACTTACTTCACTCTGTACAATAAGCTCCAGCTTCATCCACCTCATTAGAACTGATTCAAATGAATTTTTTTTACTAGCTGAGTCATATTCCATTTTGTATAGGTACCACAACTTTCTCATCCGTTCATCTACCAATGGACATCTAGGTGGCTTCTGTGCCCTAGCTGTTGTAAACAGTGCTTCATTGAACATTGGGGTACATGTATCTCCTTAAGTTCTGGTTTCCTTGGTGTGTATGTTCTTTCTGGGTCATATGGCAGATCTATTTCCAATTTTTTAAGGAATCTCCACACTGTTCTCCATAGTGGCTGTATTAGTTTGCATTCCCACCAACAGTACAAGAGGGTTCCCTTTTCTCCACGCCCTCTCCAGCATTTATTGTTTCTAGACTTTTTGATAGCAGCCATTCTGCCCTGTGTGAGATGGTACCTCATTGTGGTTTTGATTTGCATTTCTCCAATAATAAGCGATGTTGAGCATCTTTTCATGTGTTTGCTAGCCATCTGGAGAAATGTCTGTTTAGATCTTTAGTGTATTTTTTTGACTGGGTCATTTATTTTTCTGGTATTGAGTTGCATGAGCTGCTTGTATATTTTTGAGATTAATTCTTTGTCAGTTGCTTCATTTGCTATTATTTTCTCCCATTCTAAAGGTTGTCTTTTCACCTTGCTTATAGTTTCCTTCGTTGTGCAAAAGCTTTTAAGTTTAATTAGGTCCCATTTGTTTATTTTTGCTTTTACTTCCATTACTCTGGGAGGTGAGGCATAGAGTATCCTGCTGTGATTAATGTCAGAGTATTTTGCCTATGTTTTCCTCTAGGAGTTTTATAGTTTCTGGTCTTACATTTAGATCTTTAATTCATTTTGAGTTTATTTTTGTGTACAGTGTTAGAAAGTGTTCCAGTTTCATTCTTTTACAGGTGATTGACCAGTTTTCTCAGCACCACTTGTTAAAGAGATTGTCTTTTCTCCATTGTATATTCTTGCCTTCTTTGTCAAAGATAAGGCATCCCATAGGTGCATGGATTTATCTCTGGGCTTTCTATTTTGTTCCATTGATCTCTGTGCCAGTACCATACTGTCTTGATGACTGTAGCTTTGTAGTATAGCCTGAAGTCAGGCAGGATGATTCCTCTAGTTCCATTCTTCTTTCTCAAGATTGCTTTGGCTTTTTGAGGTTTTTTGTATTTCCATACAGATTGTGAAATTATTTGTTCTACTTCTGTGAAAAATATCACTGGTAGCTTGATAAGGATTGCATTGAATCTATAGATTGCTTTGGGTAGTATACTCATTTGCACTACATGAACATGGTGTATTTCTGCATCTATTTGTGTCATCTTTGATTTCTTTCATCAGTGTTTTATAGTTTTCTATATATAGGTCTTTTGTATCTTTAGATAGATTTATTCCTAAGTATTTTATTCTTTTCATCACAATGGTGAAAGGAATTGTTTCCTTAATTTCTCTTTCTGTTTTCTCATTGTTAGTGTAATACAAGGATTACACTAGGAATACAAGGGATTTCTGTGTCTTAATTTTATATCCTGCAACTTTACTATATTCATTGATTAGCTCTAGTAATTTTCTGGTGGTATCTTTATGGTTTTCTATGTAGAGGTTCATGTCATCTGCAAACAGTGATAGTTTTACTTCTTTTCCAGTCTGGATTCCTTTTATTTCTCTGATTGCTATTGCTAAAACTTCCAAAACTATGAATAGTAGTGGTGAGAGTACACACCCTTATCTTGTTCCTGACTTTAGGGGAAATGCTTTCAATTTTTCACTGTTGAGGATAGTGTCTGCTGTGGCTTTATCATATATGGCTTTTATTATGTTGAGGTATGTTCCTTCTATGCCTGCTTTATGGAGGGTTTTTATCATAAATGGATATTGAATTTTGTCAAAGGATTTCCCTGTATCTATGGAAATAATCATATGGTTTTAATCTTTCAATTTGTTAATGTGGTATATTACATTGATTGATTTGTGGATATTGAAGAATCCTTGCATCCCTGGGATAAAGCCCACTTGGTCATGATGTATGATCTTTTTAATATGTTGTTGGATTCTGTTTGCTAGAATTTTGTTGAGGATTTTTACTTCTATGTTCATCATATTGGCCTGTAGTTTTCTTTTTTGTGGCATCTTTGTCTAGTTTTGGTATTAGGGTCATGGTGGCATCATAGAATGAGTTTGGCAGCTTACCTTCCTCTGCAATTTTCTGGAAGAGTTTGAGTAGGATAGGTGTTAGCTCTTCTCCAAATTTTTGGTAAAATTCACCCATGAAGCCATCTAGTCCTGGGCTTTTGTTTGTTGGAAGATTTTTTATTATAGTTTCAATTTCCAGGCTTGTGATGGGTCTGTTAAAATTTTCTATTTCTTTCTGGTTCAGTTTCGGAAGGTTATACTTTTCTAAGAATTCGTCCATTTCTTCCAAGTTGTCAATTTTATTGTCATGTAGCTGCTGATAGTAGACTCTTATGATCCTTTGTATTTCTGTGTTGTCTGTTGTGATTTCTCCATTTTCACTTCTAATTTTGTTGATTTGGTTCTTCTCCCTTTTTTTCTTGATGAGACTGGCTAATGGTTTGTCTATTTTATTTATTTTCTGAAAGAACCAGCTTTTAGCTTTGTTGAATTTTACTATAGTCTCCTTTGTTTGTTTTTCATTTATTTCTGCCCTAATTTTTATTATTTATTTTCTTCTAGTAACCCTGGGGTTCTTCATTTCTTCTTTTCCTAGTTGCTTTAGGTGTAAAGTTAGGTTATTTATTTGATTTTTCTCTTGTTTCTTGAGGTAAGACTGTATTGCTCTGAACCTTCCCCTTAGCACTGCTTTTACTGAATCCCATAGGTTTTGGGTAGTTATGTTTTCATTTTTTGTTTCTATGCATATTTTGATTTCTTTTTTATTTCTTCTGTGATTTTTTGGT
The DNA here is from genome assembly GCF_029378745.1 of Bos indicus. Lineage (NCBI taxonomy): Eukaryota > Metazoa > Chordata > Mammalia > Artiodactyla > Bovidae > Bos > Bos indicus. The sequence goes on from NC_091781.1 coordinate 33,622,091, forward strand.
TATTCAGAAGTGTGTTGTTTAGCCTCTGTATGTTTGTATTTTTAATAGTTTTTTTTTTCCTGTAGTTGACATCTAATCTTACTGCATTGTGATCAGAAAATATGCTTGAAATGATTTCATTTTTTTTTTTAATTTATCAAGGCTAGATTTATTGCCCAGGATGTGATCTATCCTGGAGAAGGTTCCATGTGCACTTGAGAAAATGGTGAAATTGATTGTTTTGGAGTGAATGTCCTGCTGCTGCTGCTGCTGCTAAGTCACTTCAGTCGTGTCCAACTCTGTGCGACCCCATAGACGGCAGCCCACCAGGCTCTGCCGTCCCTGGGATTCTCCAGGCAAGAACACTGGAGTGGGTTGCCATTTCCTTCTCCAGTGCATGAAAGTGAAAAGTGAAAGTGAAGTCGCTCAGTCGTGTCCGACTCTTAGCGACCCTATGGACTGCAGCCTACCAGGCTCCAACATCAATTAGTCTAACTGGTCCATTGTATCATTTAAAGTTGTGTTTCCTTGCTAATTTTCTGTTTAGTTGACCTATCCATAGGTGTGAGTGGCGTATTAAAGTCTCCCACCATTATTGTGTTACTGTTAATTTCCCCATTCATACTTGTTAGCATTTGCCTTACATATTGCGGTGCTCCTATGTTGGGTGCATATATATTTATAATTGTTATATCTTCTTCTTGGATTGATCCTTTGATCAATATGTAGTGTTCTTCTTTGTCTCTTTTCATGGCCTTTATTTCAAAGTCTATTTTATCTGATATGAGTATTGCTACTCCTGCTTTCTTTTGGTCTCCATTTGCATGAATTATCTTTTTACAGCCCTTCACTTTCAGACTGTATGTGTCATTTGGTTTGAGGTCAATGTCTTATAGACAGCATATACAGGGGTCTTATATTTGTATCCATTCACCCTGTCTTTGTGTTTTGGTTGGGGCATTCAACCCATTTACACTTAAGGTAACCCAAGCCCCTAAGCCCGAGGCCAGGGGCAGCGGCCGGGAGGAGCAACCCATGCCCGAGGCCAGGGGCGGCAACGAGAGGAGTTACCCCGCGTCCGAGGTCACGGGCGGCAGCCGGGAGGAGATACCCCACGCCAGCCTGAGGCCAAGAGCGGCGGCGGGGAGGACCAACCGCATGACTGAGGCCAGGGGCAGTGGCTGGGAGGACCAACCCCACGTTCAAGGAGCCGTGGCTGCATAGGCGCAGGAGGGCCTAGAGGAGCTATCCCACATTGAAGGTCAGGAAGGGCGGCGGTGAGGAGATACCCCTCGTCCAAGATAAGGAGCAATGGCTACGCTTTGCTGGAGCAGCCGTGAAGAGATACCCCACGCCCAAGGTAAGAGAAACCCAAGTAAGACGGTAGGTGTTGCAAGAGGGCATCAGAGGGCAAACACACTGAAACCATACTCACAGAAAACTAGTCAATCTAATCACACTAGGACCACAGCCTTGTCTAACTCAATGAAACTAAGCCATCAGATCAGATCAGATCAGTCACTCAGTTGTGTCCAACTCCTTGCGACCCCATGAATCGCAGCACGCCAGGCCTCCCTGTCCATCACCAACTCCCGGAGTTCACTAAGACTCACGTCCATCGAGTCAGTGATGCCATCCAGCCATCTCATCCTCTGTCGTCCCCTTCTCCTCCTGCCCCCAATCCCTCCCAGCATCAGAGTCTTTTCCAATGAGCCAAATCTTCGCATGAGGTGGCCAAAGTACTGGAGTTTCAGCCTTAGAATCATTCCCTCCAAAGAAATCCCAGGGCTGATCTCCTTCAGAATGGACTGGTTGGATCTCCTTGCAGTCCAAGGGACTCTCAAGAGTCTTCTCCAACACCACAGTTCGAAAGCATCACTTCTTCGGTGCTCAGCTTTCTTCACAGTCCAACTCTCACATTCATACATGACCACAGGAAAAACCATAGCCTTGACTAGACAGACCTTTGTTGGCAAAGTAATGTCTCTGCTTTTGAATATGCTATCTAGGTTGGTCATAACTTTTCTTCCAAGGAGTAAGCGTCTTTTAATTTCATGGCTGCAGTCACCATCTGTAGTGATTTTGGAGCCCAGAAAAATAAAGTCTGAGACTGTTTCCACTGTTTCCCCATCTATTTCCCATGAAGTGATGGGACTGGATGCCATGATGTTCGTTTTCTGAATGTTGAGTTTTAAGCCAACTTTTTCACACTCCTCTTTCACCTTCATCAAGAGGCTTTTGAGTTCCTCTTCACTTTCTGCCATAAGGGTGGTGTCATCTGCATATCTGAGGTCTTAAAGGTACAAAATTGATAACAAAATAGCAAAAAGCAAAGATTTAAAATCTAGAGTTTAAATTCTCAAAAATACAATATTAAAAATACAAAACAAAGTCAATCACGAAAATTATAAATACATATATATGAAATTTGCTTTAAAAATAGGGTATTTTTTCACAAGATAATAGTAGTTTATAAAATGAAAATTAAAAGAGTAATAAAGAACTTAAACATAAAAAAATAAAAAATGATAATAGTAAAAATATATCTAGGAATTTCTTTGGAGCTGTTGTGGGCAGTATAGTGTCAGTTCAGTTTCAGATATTTCCTTGTTCCAGCTTGTATTTCTTCTTAAGTTCTATAGACCTCTTCCAATGCTTAGTCAATGTTAACTATAGGGTTTTAACCTGTTGGACCTGTTACTTCCAGAGTGGTTCCCTCTTCTTTGTTTATTTTGGCTTCCTCTGTTTGCAAGTCTCTTCAGTGTCTAATTTCTGCCCTGACACAAGGGGGTGAAGGTGGTCACTTATTTAGGCTTACTTGTTCAGTTGTGTTGTAGGGAGGGAGGAACACTGCAAACAAATATCACTGGCATGTGGGGGGCATGCTCGCAGTGTATGGACCACATTGGGCTTGCCCCAGCTCACAGTGGCATGTGCTTTCTGGGTCTACACTGTTCAGGCTCCAGGTTGTTCTGCAGGGGTGCTGTCCAAAGCAGGCCCTGCATTTTGTGCACTTCCCAGGTCTAAGCTGCTCAGGTTCAAGTTCTCGGGTACTCTGCTGCTGCTGCTGCTGCCAAGCTGCTTCAGTCGTGTCCGACTCTGTGCGACCCCATAGACGGAAGCCCACCAGGCTCTCCCATCCCTGGGATTCTCCAGGCAAGAACACTGGAGTGGGTTGCCATTTCCTTCTCCAATGCATGAAAGTGAAAAGTGAAAGGGAAGTCGCTCAGTCGTGTCGGACTCTTAGCGACCCATGGACTACAGCCTACCAGGCTCCTCCATCCGTGGGATTTTCCAGGCAAGAGTACTGGCGTGGGGTGCCATTGCCTTCTCCACTCGGGTACTCTGCAAGGGCACAGATTCAGTTGGGTGTGCATTTTCTGCCCTTCCCAGGTCTGAGCAACTCAGGCGACCAGGTGCTTGGTGAGAGCACTGTCCCAGGTGGACCATGCATCTTAATTACCTCTCCAACCTGGCTGCTCAGTTTCCCAGGTGCGCCACAAGAGCACTGTCTCTAGTGTGTCGTGTTTCTCCTTTGGGGAGCTGATCTCAGGCTGCGACCCTCCTGGCAGATGTCAACCATCTAGGATCCCAGGAAGACTTTGTTAGCAACTGAGAGCCTGCTCATAGTTTGGTGGAGGATGCCAGTCTCTGGGGCAGAGATTGCCCCTTGCCTTCTGGCTCTGGCTGTTGCCTGCCTGTCTCTCTGCCTCCGGTGGGGGGAGGAGCCTGTACGCAGCCAACTAGCTCTCCTATTCATTCAATCCTTTGTTCTGTGAGCGCGCCAGGCTGCGTGTTAGGTAAGAGCCTTTTATGGGAAAGTTCTCTTATTTTTCTCTCTGGCTATCCCACAGTTTGGGTTGCTATCTCAAAAGTTAGCTCCCTCAGATTGTCCTCAGGGCATTTAGGCCTGGTCCTTTACCCTAAGCATTCAGCCCGCGCCTCCCTGTCCAGCCCCAGCTCACTGGTGGTAGACACCAGCATCTGGGCTACTTCTGCACTGTGAGTGGTGGTTAGGAGCCTATTCTGTGGGTTTTTTTTTTTTCCTGGTTATGTTCCCCTCTGAGATTTCAAAACTCCCCACAGACCCACCAATGAGAGGCTTTCCTTCTGTTTGGAAACCTCCTCCTTCACGACTCCTTGCCCAGGATGGGTCTCCCTCATTAACTCTTTTGTCTCTCTTTTTATCTTTTATCTTTTGTCCTACCTCCTTTCGAAGACAATGGGCTGTCTTTCTGGCTGCTTGATGTCCTCCACCAGCGTCCAGAGGTTGTTTTGTGGGAGTTGCTTAGCATTCAAATGATTTTTTGATGAATTTGTGGGGGAAAAAGTGGTCTCCCCGTCCTAATCCTCCACCATTTCGGGACCACCCTCAATAAGTATTATTTTTAAAGCAGCTTTTAATTTACAGAACAAATGAGCAGATAGCACAGGGAGTTCCCATATACTCTGCCCACCCGGCCTCTTGTAGACTGTTACCCCTATTCTTCATATCTTACATGAATGGTACATGCCTTACATGTCTTAGAATGGTATATTTGTCACAATTAATAAACCAATGATACATTATTGTTAGCTAAATCCCATATGTTATTCAGATTTTCCTAAATTTTACCTAATGTCTTTTTTCTGTTCCAGGATCCCATCCAAGATACATGTTACATTTAGTCTGTCTGTCTCCTCTAGACTGGGACAGTTTCTCAGATTTTCTACGTTTTCATGACCTTGACTGTTTGATGAGTGCTTGTCAGGTATTTTGTACAATGTCCCTCTATTGGGCCTTTTCTGATATTTTTTTGTAATTATACTGAGGCTTTGAATGTAAAGGAAAAATACCATAGAGATAAAACACTATTTTCATTAAATTATATCAGTTTATATCCATGTGATTTATAGCTGTTGATGTTGACTTTGATAAACTGACTAAAATAGTGCTTGTCAGGTTTCTCCACTGTACTTTTTTTGCCCCACCCTTCCATAATGTATGTGGGGCGGGGGGCGGGAATCACTACATACAGCATCTAAGGTTATAGATATTTCTCCTGGCAATCTTGATTCCAGCTTGTGCTTCTTCCAGCCCAGTGTTTCTCATGATATATGTACTCTGCATATAAGTTAAATAAGCAGGGTGACAATATACAGCCTTGACATACTCCTTTTCCTATTTGGAACCAGTCTGTTGTTCCATGTCCAGTTCTAACTGTTGCTTCCTGACCTGCATACAGGTTTCCCAAGAGGCAGGTCAGATGGTCTGGTACTCCCATCTTTTGAAGAATTTTCCACAGTTTATTGGGATCCACACAGTCAAAGGCTTTGACATAGTTAATAAAGCAAAAGTAGATGTTTTTCTGGAATTCTCTTGCTTTTCTGATGATCCAGCGGATGTTGGCAATTTGATCTCTGGTTCCTCTGTCTTTTCTAAAACCAGCTTGAACATCTGGAAGTTCACCATTCACATAATGCTGAAGCCTGGCTTGGAGAATTTTGAGCATTACTTTAAAGATGATGCTGTGAAAGTGCTACACTCAATATGCCAGCAAATTTGGAAAACTCAGCAGTGGCCACAGGACTGATAAAGGTCCGTTTTCATTCCAATCCCAAAGAAAGGCAATGCCAAAGAATGCTCAAACTACCACACTATTGCACTCATCTCACATGCTAGTAAAGTAATGCTCAAAATTCTCCAAGCCAGGCTTCAGCAATATGTGAACCATGAACTTCCTGATGTTCAAGCTGGTTTTAGAAAAGGCAGAGGAACCAGAGATCAAATTGCCAACATCTCCTGGATCATGGAAAAATCAAGAGAGCTCCAGAAAAACATCTATTTCTGCTTTCTTGACTATGCCAAAGCCTTTGACTGTGTGGATCACAATAAACTGTGGAAAATTCTGAAAGAGATGGGAATAACAGACCACCTGATCTGCCTCTTGAGAAATTTGTATGCAGGTCAGGAAGCAACAGTTACAACTGGACATGGAACAACAGACTGGTTCCAAATAGGAAAAGGAGTTCCTCAAGGCTGTATATTGTCACCCTGTTTATTTAACTTATATGCAGAGTACATCATGAGAAACTCTGGACTAGAAGAAACACAAGCTGGAATCAAGATTGCCGGGAGAAATATCAATCACCTCAGATATGCAGATGACACCACCCTTATGGCAGAAAGTGAAGAGGAACTAAAAAGCCTCTTGATGAAAGTGAAAGAGGAGAGTGAAAAAGTTGGCTTAAAGCTCAACATTCAGAAAACCAAGATCATGGCATCCAGTCCCACCACTTCATGGGAAATAGATGGGGAAACAGTGGAAACAGTCTCAGACTTTATTTTTCTGGGCTCCAAAATCACTACAGATGGTGACTGCAGCCATGAAATTAAAAGACGTTTACTCCTTGGAAGGAAAGTTATGACCAACCTAGATAGTATATTCAAAAGCAGAGACATTACTTTGCCAACAAAAGTTCGTCTAGTCAAGGCTATGGTTTTTCCTGTGGTCATGTATGGATGTGAGAGTTGGACTGTGAAGAAGGCTGAGCGCCGAAGAATTCATGCTTTTGAACTGTGGTGTTGGAGAAGACTCTTGAGAGTCCCTTGGACTGCATGGAGATCCAGCCAGTCCATTCTGAAGGAGATCAGCCCTGGGATTTCTTTGGAAGGAATGATGCTAAAGCTGAAACTGCAGTACTTTGGCCACCTCATGCAAAGAGTTGACTCATTGGAAAAGACTGATGCTGGGAGGGATTGTGGGCAGTAGGAGAAGGGGACGACAGAGGATGAGATGGCTGGATGGCATCACTGACTCGATGGACGTGAGTCTCAGTGAACTCCGGGAGTTGGTGATGGACAGGGAGGCCTGGCGTGCTGCGATTCATGGGGTCGCAAAGAGTCGGACACAACTGAGCAACTGATCTGATCTGATCTTACTAGCATGTGAGATGAGTGCAATTGTGCGGTAGTTTGAGCACTCTTTGGCGTTACCTTTCTTTGGGATTGGAATGAAAACTGACCTTTTCCAATCCTGTGGCCACTGCTGAGTTTTCCAAATTTGCTGGCATGTTGAGTGCAGCACTTTCACAGCATCATCTTTTAGGATTTGGAATAGCTCAACTTAAATTCCATCACCTCCACTAGCTTTGTTGGTAGTGATGCTTCCTAAGGCCCACTTGACTTTGCATTCCAGGATGTCTGGCTCTAGGTGAGTGATCACATGATCATGATTATCTTGGTCATGAAGATCTTTTTTGTACAGTTCTCCTGTGTATTCTTGCCACCTCTTCTTAATATCTTCTGCTTTTCTTAGGTCCATACCATTTCTGTCATTTATTGAGCCCATCTTCACATGAAACATTCCCTTAGTAGCTCTAATTTTCTTGAAGAGATCTCTAGTCTTTCCCATTCTATTGTTTTCCTCTATTTCTTTGCACTGATCACTGAGGAAGGCTTTCTTATCTCTCCTTGCTATTCTTTGGAACTCTGCATTCAAATGCTAATATCTTTCCTTTTCTCCTTTGCTTTTTGCTTCTCTTCTTTTCACAGCTATTTGTAAGGCCTCCTCAGACAGCCATTTTGCTTTTTTGCATTTCTTTTTCTTGGGCATGGTCTTGATCCCTGCCTCCTGTACAATGTCACAAACCTCCATTCATATTTGATCATGCACTCTTGTCTATCAGATCTAGTCCCTTAAATCTATTTCTCACTTCCACTGTATAGTCATAAGGGATTTGATTTAGGTCATTCCTGAATGGTCTAGTGGTTTTTCCTACTTTCTTCAATTTAAGTCTGAATTTGGCAATAAGGAGTTCATGATCTGAGTCGCAGTCTGGTCCCAGTATTGTTTTTGCTGACTGTATACAGCTTCTCCATCTTTGGCTGCAAAGAATATAATCAATCTGATTTCAGTGTTGGCCACCTGCTGATATCCATGTGTAGAGCCTTCTCTTGTGTTGTTGGAAGTGGGTTTTTGCTATGACCAGTGCATTCTCTTGGCAGAACATTTAGCTAAATGTTAGCTAAATGTTAGCTAAAACATTTAGCCTTTGCCCTGCTTCATTCTGTACTCCAAGGCCAAAATTTTCCTGTTACTCCAGGTGTTTCTTAACTTCCTACTTTTGCATTCCAGTCCCCCATAATGAAAAGGACATCTTTTTTGGGTGTTAGTTCTAAAAGGTCTTGTAGGTCTTCATAGAACCGTTCAACTTCAGCTTCTTCAGCATTACTGGTCGGGACATAGACTTGGATTATTGTGTTATTGAATGGTTTGCCTTGGAAATGAACAGAGATTATTCTGTTGTTTTTGAGATTGCATTCAAGTACTGCATTTCGGACTGTTTTGTAGAGTATGATAGCTACTCCTTTTCTTCTAAAGGATTCTTGTCCACAGTAGTAGATATAATGGTCTTCTGAGTTAAATTCACCCATTCCAGTACATTTTAGTTCGCTGATTCCTAGAATGTCGACATTCACTTTTGCCATCTCCTGTTTGACCACTTCCAATTTGCCTTGATTCATGGACTTAACATTCCAGGTTCCTATGCAATATTGCTCTTTACAGCATTGGACCTTGCTTCTATCACCAGTCACATCCACAACTGGCTATTGTTTTTGCTTTGGCTCCATCTCTTCATTCTTTCTGGAGTTATTTCTCCACTAATCTCCAGTAGCATACTGGGCCCTTACCGACCTGGGGAGTTCATCTTTCAGTGTCCTATCTTTTTGCCTTTTCATTCTGTTTATGGGGTTCTCAAGGTAGGAATCGTAGAAGGCAATGGCACCCCACTCCAGTACTCTTGCCTGAAAAATCCCATGGGCAGAGGAGCCTGGTAGCCTGCAGTCCATGGGATTGCTAAGAGTCGGACTCGACTGAGCAACTTCACTTTCACTTTTCACTTTCATGCATTGGAGAAGGAAATGGCAACCCACTCCAGTGTTCTTGCCTGGAGAATCCCAGGGATGGGGGAGTCTAGTGGGCTGCCATCTATGGGGTCGCACAGAGTCGGACGCAACTGAAGTGACTTAGCAGCAGCAGCAAGGCAGGAATACTGAAGTGGTTTGCCTTTCCCTTCTCCAGTGGACCACATTTTACAACCTTACTATAATCACTTATTAGTTTCAGGAGCTTTTTTTTTATTCTTTGGGATTTTCTAAACAGAAATGTTCACATGTCATCTGCAAACGAAGACAGCATTTTTCTTTTCCTTCCCAATCTGTGTACCTTTTATTTCCTTGTTTGTTTGTTTGTTTTATTACTAGCTAGTACTTCTAGTAAGGTGTCAAAAAGAGTTCCTTTAATTAAGCATAGTTTATAAAATTACATTTAGTCTCATTTCTTAGCATATCAATTACATTTCCTTTTTTAATGTTTTAGTTGTTTCTCTATAGTTTGCAACATGCCTTTACAAGTAACCACAACCAATGAACACAGCTATGCTTCCTGAGCATTGAAAGTCGCTCATTCGTGTCCAACTCTTTGCTATCCCATGGACTGTAGCCTTCCAGGCTCCTCTGTCCATGGAATTCTCCAGACCAGAATATTGGAGAGGGTAACCATTCCCTTCTCCAGGGAATCTTCCTAACTCAGGGATCGAACTCAGGTCTCCTGCATTGCAGGTGGATTCTTTACCACCTTAAGCCACCAGGGAAGCCCTCCTGGGTAGTGCAGTCACCATATAATAGAGCAATCTCACTTCCTTCCATCCAGCCCCTTTTACCACTGCTTTCATTTACTTCACTTATCTACAGGGTATATTTTACTTTTATGTGGTCTTTCAAATGCTCTTCCATTCTTTACGTAGATCCAAGTTTCTGACCTATATTATTTTCTTTCTTCTTGAAAATGTCTCTTAACATTTCTAGCAAGGCAGGCCTAGTGGCTGAGATGGAAAAGAATCTGCCTGTGATGCAGGAGACCTGGGTTTGATCCCTGGGTCTGATCCCTGGGTCTGGAAGATCTCCTGGAGAAGAGAATGGCTATCCACTCCAGTATTTTTGCCTGGGAAATCCCATGGACAGAGCAGCTTGGCAGACTTCAGTCCATGGTGTTGCAGAGTCAGACACAACTGAGCGGCTAAGCACATTTGAGAGCACAAGCCTACTGGTGGCAGTTTCACTGAGTGTTTATCTAAGAAAATCTTTATATACCCTTCACTTTTGAATAACGAGTTGGATAGATACAGAATACTAAGTGGGACCTTTTCTTTCAACAATTTGTATGTTTTATTCATTCTCTACTTCCTTGCATGGTTTTGAGGTTTTTGATAAGAAGTCTGATATAATTCTTAGCATTATTCCTTTACAGATAAGCTTGTAAACCCTTCGTAGCTTCTTTCAAGATTATCTCTTTGTCTTGGATATTCTCCAGTTTGAATATGATATGCTTACATTTAGAATTTTGGTATTTATCTTGCTTGCTGTTTTCAGACCTCTGAATCTCTGGTTCAGTGTCTCTTATTAATTTTAGAAAATTCTTGGCTATTATCATCATTTTATAATTTTTTCTATTTTCTCTATCATATATTCCAATTATGCATAGGTTATACCTTTTTCAATTGTCCTACAATTCTTGGACATTCTTGGGTGCTATTATTTCCATTCATTTTTAATTCTGCATTTAAGTTTGTAAAGTTCCTACATATATAATTTCAGTTTTACTGATTACTTTGTTGTCTGTGTCCAGGCTACTGATGAGATTATCAAAAGTATTCTTCATTTCTGTTTCAGTGTTGTTTTTTCTTTTCTATTATTTCCTTTTGAGTCCTCCTTAGAGCTTCCATCTCTGTTTATCTTACTCATACATTCTTGCATACTGTCTACTTTTTACATTAGAGCTCTTAATGTCCTTCAGTTCAGTTCAGTTCAGTTACTCAGTTGTGTCCAACTCTTTGTGACCCCATGGACTGCAGCATGCAGATTAATGTCATTAATCATGGTTATTTAAAATTCCCTACTGAATTATTCTAAGTTCTGTCATATGTGACTTTAGTTCTTGCTTTGTCTCTCCAAACTACCTTGCTTCTTACCTTTTAGCATGTCTTGTAAGTTTTTTTCGAAAGTCAGATGTGATATATCAGGCAATGGGAATTAAGACAAAGTGGTCTTTAGTGTGTGGTTTTATGTTAACCTGTCTAAGAACTGAGTTATGTGTAATATTGTCTGTAGCTATGCATACCAGATACTTCAGTTTCCTCTGGTGTTCTTGTTAGCTTCTTCCACTATTGGATTTTCCTAAGAACTCCTTCTTAAACAAAGTCTGTGTCCCACAGCTCCTTCTGTTATAATTCACTGTTATTTTTGTGGAGTCCTTGTTGATGTGGTGGTAAGTTTTGTGTGGGTAGGGGGAGGCATTCTACAATCTTGTTATTAAATGTCAGTCTTTTAATGGGCCTGAGTCCCTGGGTTGTGACCTTCAGAAGTATTTTTCTTACGCTTTTTTTTTCTTCCTTTAGGTGACACTTGAAGATTGAAGGGGCCTTATAGCCCTCTTCCCAAGTCAAATAAAGCTCTAATATCCTTGAAGAGTAAGTTTTTTTTATGGAGAATGTCCTGAAAGTACTTCAAAAGGGTAGCTTTCCCCATTCCACTTGACCAAAACAAGAGGGCTTTTCCCTAGGATCATTACCATGGAAATTTGGTGAGTTTCCTCAAGTTCAAACTCATGAGAGTGTAAGGGTCCCCTTAAAACTGTGCACTGAAAGTTTCTTACTGTCAAGTTAATTCACACTCAGATCAGATCAGATCAGTCGCTCAGTCGTGTCTGACTCTTTGCGACCCCATGAATCGCAGCACACCAGGCCTCCCTGTCCATCACCAACACCCGGAGTTCACTCAGACTCACGTCCATCGAGTCAGTGATGCCATCCAGCCATCTCATCCTCTGTTGTCCCCTTCTCCTCTTGCCCCCAATCCCTCCCAGCATCAGAGTCTTTTCCAATGAGTCAACTCTTCACATGAGGTGGCCAAAGTACTGGAGTTTCAGCTTTAGCATCATTCCCTCCAAAGAAATCCCAGGGCTGATCTCCTTCAGAATGGACTGGTTGGATCTCCTTGCAGTCCAAGGGACTCTCAAGAGTCTTCTCCAACACCACAGTTCAAAAGCACCAGTTCACACTCAGTCTCCAGCAATTCATTCCTACCAATTTGTGACTCTAGTGTCTTCTGCTCCAGGTAAGTTGATCTTGACTGAGATTCTCTGTAATGTTCCTTTGTCTCTCCAGACTTTCAGATGGTGCTTTTCCCTGGGGCCTCAGTTCTCTGATGCAGCTAAGAAAGCTGATTGATTTGTCAGTTTATTTAGCTTTTTTGTCATTGTTGTAAGGATAAGAATGGTTGGAAAAGATTGCCAATCACATTACATGTTGGAGCTGAAACTGGAACTCCATGCCCTACACTTCTAGAGGGCTCATTATTTAATTCCTTTGGAATCTTTATTGTGTATTTCTAATTCTATTTCATAAAGCTGCTGATTTGGTGAGGGTGACCCTGTAATTATTCTCAGATCCCTTTTAACTTCATTATTCTAATATTAAATTATGTACTATATTTTATTAATTTTATTACTTAAATTTTATTACAAATGAGAATGGTAAATTTCAGAAAGTTAACCCTAGAGAACATGATAGAATCTGTAGGATACTATAGATTCATTGTCCACCAGTCTTGGCTCTTCATACTCTGAAAGTGAATTTTTGGTCTATAATTTCCTTTCAAAACAATGTGAGTTAGTAAAACTGCATATCCAGAGCATTTTGTAGTAACATTTTATGTTGTTGAAAAAATCTACACGATCCAATATCAAACACAGTCATGGTCCCCTTCTTTGGAGATTTTGCCAACTTATAATTAATGAGAAAACCATTTTAAGGTATTAAAAGTTACTTTTTGCTAAAGTAAAAAAGACTATGAATTAAAATATAAAATACTGGTTTTTTTCAGTTGAATATATCACCGTTTTATATATTCAGGAGTCTGACTTCATTTCGGTGGCCTTTAAACAATAAGTACTTTCTAAAAACCCAAGTGACTATTTATTTAGTCTGTAACTAAGGAAAATTGCTGAAATGATAAGCACTCATGTTGGTAATGTGTACAGTGTTTAAAGAGAACATCAAAAAATGTATGGAAGAACATGAAAACTAAGCCAGCAGTGGGTCTTTGAAAAGGAGAATGTTGATTTGGGGCCTCTGATCTGTATGCTACCCCACTTCTCTACTGACAAGATGTTCATTTTTAGGCACCTAAAAGTCTGAACTATTAAGAAGCTCTACTTCAGAATCAATGTTGGTTTTGTCTCCAACTCCTTCACAGACAGACTTTCTTTGAAATCAATTCCTCTTTGGGGCTAATTGTTTAAAAGCCATGACATCATTTCCAGGTTAAATACATGCCTGTACTATTCTCAGAGTTAAAAGGAGAAGAAAAAAAAAAGCAGTCTTTGAGTACTATGTTCAACATACTGAGAAATGTCTAGAATACTAAAGCAATTCCAAAGGCAAATTTTTGGTGTGACAGATGCATAATAACATAGGCTGAAGGGTCTTAGAAAAGCATCCTGTATCTACTTTAACAAGAGTACTGAGTGTCATCTATAATTCATGCAAGTGTATTGAAACTCTCTGCTGCCATCCAAGAAAGATGGTTTTCAAAGCTACAGAGTGCAATAATCCAATATTCCTTGTAGAGAGTTCCATACATCTCATATAGATTTTACACTGGAGATCATTTCTATGCTGAAATCCTCAGGAACACAATGTTATATTTTCAGAAAACACAGATTTATGCTGTGTGTTATGTCTGGAGGTTTGGAGTGTAGCCATTAGATCATCAAGTTGAGGATATATTTCTAGTTAGCTTCCTCAACATTGCAGAGGTCACTACAAAACAAGTGGGTGTCCAAATGCTTCAAGAACTTCATTTTTTGTGTTCAATATATTTTTCAATTATAAAATAAGTTTTACAATTAGAATATACTCCTGGTGAAAGGCAAAATAACCCAAGAGTATAATTCAATCATTTCTTTTACAGAATGGAACTTAAGAAATGAGATCAACTTCTGTTGAATTATGTTGCAGACCCAAAATGGTGAGCTTCATAAAATGGTTTATTTGCTACTTTCAGAAAACAGTAGTGTTATAGTCAACCAGAAATAGGTAGTCAGTATAAGTTCTGAGTAACACTACAAAGCATTAGATTATATCATCAAAAAAGCAGTAATTTTCAACAGACCAGTGTATGCAATATAATTTATAATCAGACTCCAATTAGGGAAATTCTCCATCCATAGTAATCTTCCAGTTGCCACCTCCCCCTCCAATACTTCTCTCCTTTCTTTTATGGGTACTGTGAAATATCTTCATGCACTGCACTGCCCTAGAATTTTGGACTACCCAATACAGTATGCAACTTCTTCCCTAGGACTGTGCCAGTCACTAGATGCCCATTGTAGAGCTGAGGAATCATTACAACTAGGACTATACTACCACAAAGTAGACGTGAAAGAATATTTGTTGAACAATTATCAGTGAATAAACAAACAAATGAACAGATGAACTGATAATTAGTAAAAAAAAAAATATATATATGTTTTCTTCTGCCTGGCTTGCTTTTCCCACTTTTTATTTCAAGGTTAGAGAAGTTTTTTTGAACAGTGATTTCATTATAGAACAGATTTAGATTTATGAAAAAGGTACTAAGATAGTAAAAAGTTCCAATATGTCACATATCCCTCTACTATTATTAGCATCCTACATCAGTATGGTATGTTTGTCACAATTAATCAACCAATATTGATGTGTTATTACTAGCTAAATCCCATACTTTATTCAGATTTCAGTTTTCACCTAACATTCTTTTTCTGTTCTAGGATTCCATTTCAGATACCATATGTACTTGTCACATCTAAAGATTCTAAAGAGTTAGGTTCTTCTTGGCTGGGACAATTTCTCAGCTGAGCTTATAATGACCTCAAGTGTTCTGAGGAGTACTATTCAAGTATGTTGTAGATTGTCCCTCTATTAAGCTTCCTCTGGTATATTACTCATGATTAGACTGGAGCTAGCTACAAGATTTTTGGAAGAAAGACCATAGAGGAAAAATGCCATTCTCATCATATCATATCAAGGGTTCAGTTCAGTTCAGTTGCTCAGTCATATCTGACTCTTTGTGACCCCATGAATCGCAGCACGCCAGGCCTCCCTGCCCATCACCAACTCCTGGAGTTCACCCAGACTCATGTCCATCGAGTCAGCGATGCCATCCAGCCATCTCATCCTCTGTCGTCCCCTTCTCCTCCTGCCCCCAATCCCTCCCAGCATCAGAGTCTTTTCCAATGAGTCAACTCTTCACATGAGGTGGACCAAGTACTGGAGTTTCAGCTTTAGCATCATTCCTTCCAAAGAAATCCCAGGGCTGATCTCCTTTAGAATGGACTAGTTGGATCTCCTTGCAGTCCAAGGGACTCTCAAGAGTCTTCTCCAACACCACAGTTCAAAAGCATCAATTCTGCACTCAGCTTTCTTCACAGTCCAACTCTCACATCCACACATGGCCACAGGAAAAACCACAGCCTTGACTAGATGAACCTTTGTTGGCAAAGTAATGTCTCTGCTTTTGAATATGCTATCTAGGTTGGTCATAACTTTCCTTCCAAGGAGTAAGCGCCTTTTAATTTCATGGCTGCAGTCACCATCTGCAGTGATTTTGGAGCCCAGAAAAATAAAGTCTGAGACTGTTTCCACTGTTTCCGCATCTATTTCCCATGAAGTGATGGGACTGGATGCCATGATCTTCATTTTCTGAATGTTGAGCTTTAAGCCAAGTTTTTCACTCTCCACTTTCACTTTCATCAAGAGGCTTTTTAGTTCCTCTTCACTTTCTGCCATCAGGGTGGTGTCATCTGCATATCTGAGCTTATTGATATTTCTCCTGGCAATCTTGATTCCAGCTTGTGCTTCTTCCAGTCCAGCGTTTCTCATGATGTACTCTGCATAGAAGTTAAATAAGCAGGGTGACAATATACAGCCTTGACGTACTCCTTTTCCTATTTGGAACCAGCCTGTTGTTCCATGTCCATATCAAGGGTACATGCTATCAACTAGACTTATTACTTATCATTTGACCTGGGTCACTTGGCTGAGATAGTGCTTGTCAGGTTTCTCCACTGTGTTATTGTGTTACTCTCCCCCTCAATACTGTCCTTTTTGGAAGCAAGTTACTGTGCATATATCACATTTAAGGGGTGGGGAGTTATGCTCCACTTCCTAGAAGCAGAGTGTCTATATAAAGTATTTGTAGTTTTCTGCAGAGGAGATTTGTCTATTTCTCCAGTTAATTTATTTAATTATTTATTTATATCAGTACAGACACATTGATATTTATTTTGCACTTTGGATTGTAATCCAATATTACTTCATTTTATTCCTCAAATAGTTGCACTTTTGGCCATTAGGAGGTCTTTCATTTCACTTCTGTGTCCCTTTGACACACCCCATTACTGTGGGTTTTTTCCTTTCATTTTTCAGAACACTTTACTTCCTAATTCCACAAAAGGTCCAGGCTAAATCTTGTTTATTTTCCATTCCAGTCCTAGAATCAGACATTTTCCCAAGAAACCCTGGTTCATTTTTTTTGGAGAATGGCATTAGAAACCAAGATCTTGGCACAGGGTTCTAAAGGGTTTTGTTCCTATTGTTCTTAGTCTACATGTTTGTTCACAGGATATTGGTAATGTTTTCTCTAGTGGTTCCCATATGTAACTTTTGACAAATTACCTGGAAAATGGGTATAATAATTTGTGTATTTTAAATGGAGTAACTAGCACAGTGTCATGAGTAAAAGCAAAAGCAACAGTAGCTCTAAGTGATAATTACAATTTAAGAAATGAAACAAATGATAATTTGCTTCCCAAAGCCAATTTCAATTCTTTAGAGGTTGTATTTTTGTTTTGAGCTGTTCTTATTGTCTGTTTGAGCGTCCCTTGTGGCTCAGCTGGTAAAGAATCCACCTGCAATGTGGGAGACCTCAGTTCGATTCCTGAGTTGGGAAGATGCCCTGGAGAAAGGAAAGACTACCCACTCCAGTATTCTGGCCTGGAGAATTCCATGGACTGTATTGTTCAAGGGGTTGCAAAGAGTTGGACATTACTGAGCAACTTTCACTATTATACCCATTATAAAAAGGATATACTGGATGATTTGATTGAATCCTTTTTAACAAGCAGAGCTAGAATGGGAATCTCTAATTTCCCACTTGTTCAAATAGATGATAAAGTAAAAGTGAAAGTCTCTCAGTCCTGTCTGACAGGCGTGGGTAGCCTTTCCATTCCAGGGGATCTTGCCAACCCAGGGATTGAACCCAGGTCTCCTTCATTGCAGGTGAATTCTTTACCAGCTGAGTCACAAGGGGAACCCAAGAATACTGGAGTGGGTAGCCTATCCCTTCTCCAGAGGATCTTCCCGACCCAGGAATTGAACCGGGGTCTTCTCCACTGCAGGCAAATTTTTTAACAACTGAGATGTCAGGGAAGCCCGAGTATAATATGGATTGGCTCAATATAATGCCACAGGATTAGTCTGTATGTAAAACTGATGCAAATCAATGTTTATACAAATATATACTGGCGAAGTTATTATGATTTTTGTCAGTATCATTAACCTCTCACTCTTTTATTACTATTTTACCGTGTGACTTTTTTTCTCATTTCCCTGGTGGTTCAGATGGTAAAGAATCTGCCTGCAATGCAGGATACCTGGAATCTATCCCTGGGTAGGGAAGATCTCCTGGAGGAGGAAATGGAAACCCACCTCAGTATTCTTGCCTGGAGAATCCCATGGACAGAGCCTGGAGGGCTACAGTCCATAGGGTCACAAAGAGTCAGACACGTCTGAGCAACTAACACTTTCACTTTGCCCAAAATTATTTACCATACTATCTTGAATTCTTCCCTTAATTATAAATTTAAATGATACGAGGTTTTTAAAACCAGTATCCAAATTCAGATGTGACAATTGCTTTCAAATTCTATTACAGCAAATACACATTAGATGCTTAAAATTTAGCTAACATTTTCCTAACTTGTCCACAGGTAGTATTTTAAGGTAATGAGCCCTCTTGGTTCTTCTTTAAGAAACTTGAATTAAACCAAATGTACTAAGCCCACTGAGTTATGCCATAATGAATGTGCAAAGATAGATGTTTGGCACGCAAGATATGACATAAAAGTGTAGCATCTCAAAAATGCCCTTATATCGAATTATTGATGCAAAGCAGTTGACTACTGTCCTAAGAGGCAAGGCCATCAACTGTCTAGACATGATCAGATATTAAAGTTGATGGGTTTTGCAATCTGATCATCTTGTTTTCCTTTTACCAAAGTAAAGGCCAGGAGCTTCATGACATCTGATAAACTACCAGCAGTATCAGTACACCCACAGGAGTGAAGTTGGCCTCCTAAGCCTGTGTCAACCTAAAGAGATTGATGCTATTTTTTTATCAGTCTGTTTGTTGGGAAGGATGGATAAGGCAGGATAAATATTTATCTCTTAATCCTTTGAGCCTCACTTCCTTCAAGATGCCGGTCATATCCCATGCAAAAACACTCTAACTGATCTAAAGATCTGATGGAAACATGTTGAAGAGGAGAACTGAACTAGGTTTCCATGCTTATGTGTTAAAAGTCACTGCTCCCTCACTGATTTATTTTCATGGACAACAATTTAACTATTCGTAGGCAGCATTACTATAAAGTACTTCCAGATGTTCAAGCTGGATTTAGAAAAGGTAGAGGAACCAGAAACCAAATTGCCAAAGAGAGATCATACAAAAAGCAAGAGAATTCCAGAAGAAAAAAAAAAATCTACTTCTGCTTCATTGACTACGCCAAAGCCTTTGTGTGGATTACAATAAACTGTGGGAAATTCTTAAAGAGATGGGAATACCAGACCACCTGACCTGCCTCATGAGAAACCTGTATGGAGGTCAAGAAGCAATACTTAGAACCAGACATGGAACAATAGACTGGTTCCAAATTGGGAAAGGAGTATGTCAAGGCTATATGCTGTCACCCTGATTTTTTAATTTCTATGCAGAGTATATCATGCGAAATGCCAGGCTGGATGAAGCACAAGCTGGAATCAAGATTGCCAGGAGAAATATCAATAACCTCAGATATACAGATGACACCACCCTTGTGACAGAAAGTGAAGAGGAACTAAAGAGCCTCTTGATTAAAGTGAAAGAGGAGAGTGAAAAAGCTGGCTTAAAATGCAACATTCAGAAGACTAAGATCATGGCATCTGTTCCCATCACTTCATGGTAAATAGATGGGGAAACAGTGGAAACAGTGACAGATTTTATTTTCTTGGGCTCAATAATCACTGCAGACAGTGACTGCACCCATGAAATTAAAAGACACTTGCTCCTTGGAAGAAAAGCTATGACCAACCTAGACAGTATATTAAAAAGCAGACACATTACTTTGCTGACAAAGGTCCATCTAGTCAAAGCTATGGTTTTTCCAGTAGTCATGTATGGATGTAAGAGGTGGACTATAAAGAAAGCTGAGCACCAAAGAATTGATGCTTTTGAACTGTGGTGTTGGAGAAGACTCTCAGTCCATTCTAACAGAAATCAGTCCTCAATATTCACTGAAAGGACTGATGCTGAAGCAGAAGCTCCAATACTTCGGTCACCTGATACGAAGAGCCAGCTCATTAGAAAAGACCCTGATGCTGGGAAAGATTGAAGGCAGGAGAAAAAGGGGACGACAGCAAATGAGATGGCTGGATGGCATCACCGACTCGATGGATGTGAGTTTGAGCAAGCTCCGGGATTTGGTGATGGACAGGGAAGCCTGGCATACTGCAGTCCATGGGGTCATAAAGAGTCAGACATGACTGAGCGACTGAACTGAACAGAACTGAACTGATGCAGTGACCACGGTTTTTATCATTTACATAAACTCTATTTGTAAGTCATCAAAATGGTTAATACAATATTTCTTATGCATATCTGATCTCTTGATCCTTCAGTATATCTGATTTCCAGAGTCAAGTATATTAAAAATCCTAAGGCAGATGTGGTCTTATCGATTGATGCATGTTTATTTCTATTTTAACTAATTTGTCAATTTCTATTTTTTCCTAGTTTCCTAGCTACCTATTTTTTTAATTTATTTATTTTAATAGGAGGCTAATTACTTTACAATACTGTAGTTGTTTTGCCATACACTGACATGAATCAGCCATGGGTGTACATGTGTTCCCCATCCTGAGCCCCCTTCCCACCTCCCTCCCTATCCCATCCCTCTGGGTCATCCCAGTGCACCAGCCCTGAGCACCCTGTCTCATTCATTGAACCTGGACTGGCGATCTGTTTCACATATCCTAGCTACCTATTTTTTTAATTTATACATGACTCTTCTACCAGCATACACTTCAAAGGTGACTTAATGACAAAGCCATATAGAAAGAAAGGGGCTTAAAAATCCACATTTCAATGTTTTACCTGGAGGTGGGTGTAGCTTTCAGAGGAGAATGGAAAAGACATTTTCTTCCACTGATGCTAAGTGTTTTTTTTTTTTATGTAGATCTTGTTGTTAACGGCATGGAAGAAAGAAAGAATTTCTGAAGTTGGGAAAGTCCCTGAAGAATCTGAAAGCCCAGAAGTCCCACCACCTGCTTTTTCATGACTGGAATCAGATGCATTGGTTTCTTTTTCCAGGCTTCTAAAAGGTCATTAAGAACCAACCAGAGACTTTAATACCCCACTCACACCTATGGATAGATCAACTAAACAGAAAACTAACAAGGAAACACAAACTTTAAATGATACAATAGACCAGTTAGACCTAATTGATATCTATAGGACATTTCATCCCAAAACAATGAATTTCACCTTTTTCTCAAGCGCACACAGAACCTTCTCCAGGATAGATCACATCCTGGGCCATAAATCTAGCCTTGGTAAATTCAGAAAAATTGAAATCATTCCAAGTATCTTTTCTGACCACAATGCAGTAAGATTAGATCTCAATTACAGGAGAAAAACTATTAAAAATTCCAACATATGGAGGCTGAACAACACGCTGCTGAATAACCAACAAATCACAGAAGAAATCAAAAAAGAAATCAAAATTTGCCTTGAAACGAATGAAAATGAAAACACAACAACCCAAAACCTGTGGGACACTGTAAAAGCAGTCCTAAGGGGAAAGTTCATAGCAATACAGGCATACCTCAAGAAACAAGAAAAAAGTCAAATAAATAACCTAACCCTACACCTAAAGCAACTAGAAAAGGAAGAAATGAAGAACCCCAAGGTTAGTGGAAGGAAAGAAATCTTAAAAAGTAGGGCAGAAATAAATGCAAAAGAAACAAAAGAGACCATAGCAAAAATCAACAAAGCCAAAAGCTGGTTCTTTGAGAGGATAAATAAAATTGACAAACCATTAGCCAGACTCATCAAGAAACAAAGGGAGAAAAATCAAATCAATAAAATTAGAAATGAAAGTGGAGAGATCACAACAGACAACACAGAAATACAAAGGATCATAAGAGACTACTATCAGCAATTATATGGCAATAAAATGGACAACGAGGAAGAAATGGACAAATTCTTAGAGAAGTACAACTTTCCAAAACTGGACCAGGAAGAAATAGAAAATCTTAACAGACCCATCACAAGCATGGAAATTGAAACTGTAATCAGAAGTCTTCCAGCAAACAAAATCCCAGGTCCAGACGGCTTCACAGCTGAATTCTACCAAAAATTTAGAGAAGAGCTAACACCTATCCTACTCAAACTCTTCCAGAAAATTGCAGAGGAAGGTAAACTTCCAAACTCATTCTATGAGGCCACCATCACCCTAATACCAAAACCTGACAAAGATCCCACAAAAAAAGAAAACTACAGGCCAATATCACTGATGAACATAGATGCAAAAATCCTTAACAAAATTCTAGCAAGCAGAATCCAACAACACAGTAAAAAGATCATACACCATGACCAGGTGGGCTTTATCCCAGGGATGCAAGGATTCTTCAATATCCACAAATCAATCAATGTAATACACCACATTAACAAATTGAAAAATAAAAACCATATGATTATCTCAATAGATGCAGAGAAAGCCTTTGACAAAATTCAACATCCATTTATGATAAAAACTCTCCAGAAAGCAGGAATAGAAGGAACATACCTCAACATAATAAAAGCTATATATGACAAACCCACAGCAAACATTATCCTCAATGGTGAAAAATTGAAAGCATTTCCTCTAAAGTCAGGAACAAGACAAGGGTGCCCACTTTCACCACTACTATTCAACATAGTTTTGGAAGTTTTGGCCACAGCAATCAGAGCAGAAAAAGAAATAAAAGGAATCCAGATTGGAAAAGAAGTAAAACTCTCACTGTTTGCAGATGATATGATTCTCTACATAGAAAACCCTAAAGACTCCACCAGAAAATTACTAGAACTAATCAATGAATATAGTAAAGTTGCAGGATATAAAATCAACACACAGAAATCCCTTGCATTCCTATACACTAATAATGAGAAAATAGAAAGAGAAATTAAGGAAACAATCCCATTCACCATTGCAATGGAAAGAATAAAATACTTAGGAATATATCTACCTAAAGAAACAAAAGACCTATATATAGAAAACTATAAAACACTGGTGACAGAAATCAAAGAGGACACTAATAGATGGAGAAATATACCATGTTCATGGATTGGAAGAATCTATATAGTGAAAATGAGTACACTACCCAAAGCAATTTATAGATTCAGTGCAATCCCTATCAAGCTATCAACGGTATTCTTCACAGAGCTAGAACAAATAATTTCACAATTTGTATGGAAATACAAAAAACCTCGCATAGCCAAAGCTATCTTAAGAAAGAAGAATGGAACTGGAGGAATCAACCTGCCTGACTTCAGGCTCTACTACAAAGCCACAGTCATCAAGACAGTATGGTACTGGCACAAAGACAGAAATATAGATCAATGGAACAAAATAGAAAGCCCAGACATAAATCCACGCACATATGGACACCTTATCTTTGACAAATGAGGCAAGAATATACAATGGAGAAAAGACCATCTCTTTATCAGGTGGTGCTGGGAAAACTGGTCAACCACTTGTAAAAGAATGAAACTAGAACACTTTCTAACACCATACACAAAAATAAACTCAAAATGGATTAAAGATCTAAACATAAGACCAGAAACTATAAAACTCCTAGAGGAGAACTTAGGTAAAACACTCTCCGACATACATCACAGCAGGATCCTCTATGACCCACCTCCCAGAATATTGGAAATAAAAGCAAAAATAAACAAATGGGACCTAATTAAACTTAAAAGCTTCTGCACAACAAAGGAAACTATAAGCAAGGTGAAAAGACAGCCTTCAGAATGGGAGAAAATAATAGCAAGTGAAGCAACAGACAAACAGCTAATCTCAAAAATATACAAGCAACTCCTACAGCTCAATTCCAGAAAAATAAATGACCCAATCAAAAAATGGGCCAAAGAACTAAATAGACATTTCTCCAAAGAAGACATACAGATGGCTAACAAACACATGAAAAGATGCTCAACATCAGTCATTATCAGAGAAATGCAAATCAAAACCACTATGAGGTACCATTTCACACCAGTCAGAATGGCTGCGATCCAAAAGTCTACAAGCAATAAATGCTGGAGAGGGTGTGGATAAAAGGGAACCCTCTTACACTGTTGGTGGGAGTGCAAACTAGTACAGCCACTATGGAGAACAGTGTGGAGATTCCTTAAAAAACTGGAAATAGAACTGCCTTATGATCCAGCAATCCCACTGCTGGGCATACACACTGAGGAAACCAGAAGGGAAAGAGACACGTGTACCCCAGTGTTCATCGCAGCACTGTTTATAATAGCCAGGACATGGAAGCAACCTAGATGTCCATCAACAGATGAATGGATAAGAAAGCTGTGGTACATATACACAATGGAGTATTACTCAGCCATTAAAAAGAATACATTTGAATCAGTTCTAATAAGATGGATGAAACTGGAGCCTATTATACAGAGTGAAGTAAACCAGAAAGAAAAACACCAATACAGTATACTAACACATATATATGGAATTTAGAAAGATGCTAACAATAACCCTGTATACGAGACAGCAAAAGAGACACTGATGTATAGAACAGTCTTTTGGACTCTGTGGGAGAGGGAGAGGGTGGGATGATTTGGGAGAATGGCATTGAAATATGTATATTATCATATATGAAACGAGTTGCCAGTCCAGGTTCAATGCACAATACTGGATGCTTGGGGCTGGTACACTGGGACAACCCAGAGGGATGGTATGGGGAGGGAGGAAGGAGGAGGGTTCAGGATGGGGAACACATGTATACCTGTGGCAGATTCATTTTAATATATAGCAAAACCAATACAATATTGTGAAGTTAAATAAAATAAAATTTAAAAAAATAAACATAAAGTTCTGTTGTTAAATCCAAAAAAGAACCAGCCGGAGGATCATCAGAGAGCCTGGTGCACATGGGAGCAGCATTTGACAATGCAATGCACACTACGGCAACCTCCTTTGAAAGACAAATAGAGAAAGTCAAATTGAGAGGATAGAACGTGCAGGGAGGGACTTCCCTGATGGTCTGGTGGTAAAGACTCCCAATGCAGAGTGTGGCTTCAATCCCTGAGCAGAGAACTAACATGCCACATAGCAAGTGTTACTTATCAAGTACTTCTATACACTATGCTAGTTTGATTGTAATGATGAAATATTTTTTTAGAAAAAGAAAATCCAAGAATTCAACCATGCAGCCCATTTCAAGTTAAATATCCCTTCTTCTCTAACCAGCCTATTTTAACAGGGAAGGGGGCATGACCTGTGATTCTGTGTGCTTACCTGATGAACTTGTAGTTCATAACAAGGGTCTATGTGGTAGAGTCAGAAAAATTCTTCACTGTTCAACCAAGTCATAACTTCCAGGCTTTCCCGTTCATGGAACAGCAAGTGTACAACTGTTTTGGGGTCCAGATTAAGCATCTCAGCCAAGATATGTTCTTTTAAATAAAACCACAGTTTTAAGGGAGGGAGTCCTAACTCAAATACACGATTAAAAATGTATTGACATACCTACATTTCTTCAAAACAAATTCACATTTGGAATATGTGAAAAAACTCCTTAAAATCAATGAGAAAAAGAGAACTAACCCAATAGATAAATAAGCAAAAGACTTGGACACTTCATCAGAAAGGATATCAATAAACATAAATAAAAAGTGCTCCACCTCATGAGTCATATGGAAAATGTAAATTAAAAGCACAATGCAACACTATTCTTAGCAGAATAATTAAAATGAGTAAGATGGAAATACATCAGTGCTGAAGAGAAAGTGGGGCAATTCAAACTCTTCTACATTGCTGAAGGAAGATCCACTTAGGAAAATGATTTTGTACTATTGAATAACACCTAACATATGTATCCCCTGTGATCCAGGAGTTTCACTGGAAGGTACATATCCAGTAGAAATGTGGATATATATTCACCAAAAGACATGTTCAAGAATGTTCATAGCATTATTATTCATAATAGACAAATACTGGAAATGTCTATCAACTATAGGCTAAATAAGTTGCACAGATGTGTACATCAGTAATCTAAATCTACAGACAACAGCAAGGGAAAATGTCATAGTAGAACATTGGATGAGAGAAGTCACGTGAAAAGAGTATATAATATATGATTAAATTTCTACAAAGCTCTAAAAGAGAAAGAACTGATATATGTTGGTAAAATTCAAGATAATGTTTACCATTGGGAAGTTGAAAGAAGGCAAGAGGCAGGGGTCTGGGAAAGCTGTACACATTGCTTTCTTGACCTGATTGTGTCTATTTTTTAAAAAACTGATCAACCTGTAATTATGATTTTTGAATATATGCAATCAACAGTTGGTTCTTACACCTGGAATACCCAGGTTTAGTCCTCAGAAATGGCTCCACAGATGCGCGCGCTCTCTCTCTCTCTCTCTCTCTCTCTCTCTCTCACACACACACACATACATTATCTCTCTTTCTCTCTCTCAGTAAGTCTGCCCTGTTTTCTTCACTGGTTGTTGTCTTGGACAGGGTCTCCCTGGACGCTGCCAAAATGTCCACTAGCATCCCCAGATTTACATGCTACCCATTAGGAAGCATAACAAAAAGAGAACTCGCGCACTCTTTCTTACTGTGAAGATCAAGGAACTGAGTCTCACCAGACCAAACTGAGATGCATACCCATCCCTATAGGAAGCAATATGTGCAGGTTGGTGGAACATAGTGAAAGGCCAGGACTATGTCATATGCGCATCCCGTCATCTCCCATTTTGGACACTAACTGCACTCAGCTAGGTTGTTCTTGCTGGGGGTCTCACAACATGGTTGCAGTCAGATAGATTTTGTCTGAGCTGGACTCATCTTGAAGACTTCCTCCTCATAGATCTGTGAGAAAAGACTTGGGCATCTGGGGCTACTTGAGCATCTCCTTCTTCCTCTATGTAGCCTTTGCTCATGGCCTCTCTAGCAAGGTGGCTTAAGGGCAGCTGGATGTGGTGGCTTGAATGGAGAGTAAGATGCCATAAAAGATGTACAGACATCAAACATATGGAAAGGTGCTCCACATCGTATAACAGGGAAATACAAGCTAAAACGACAATAAACTACTTATCTACTAGAATGGCCACAATCCAGAACACTAACACCACCAAATGTTGGTGAGGATGTGAAGCAACAGGAACTCTCATTTAGTGCTGGTGGGAATGCAAAATAATACAACCACTTTGGAAAACAGTTTAGCAGCTTCTTACAAAACTAAAACACACTCCTAATGTACCATCCAGCAACTGTGCTCCTTGGTATTTACCCAAATGACTTGAAAACTATGTCCATGTAAAAACTTGCACACAAATGTTTACAACAACTTTATTCATAACTACCAAAATTTATCCCTCAGTGGGATAAATAAACTGTAGTACACTCAGACAATGGAGTATTTCTCAATGCTAATAAGAAATGAACTGTCCAGCCATGTGAAAAGACATGAAGGAATCTTAAAAGCATATGACTAAGTGAAAGCAGCCAGTATGAAAACACTATATACTCTACAATTCCAGCTATACGGCATTCTGTAAAAAACAAAATTACAGAGACAGTAAAAAGATCAGTGAGTACCAGGGCTGGGGGAGTTGAGGATGAATAGGTGGAGCACAGAGAATTTTTAGAGCAATGAAACTCCTCTGCATTATACCATAATGAGAGATAAATATCATTATACATTTGACCAAAGCCACAGAATGCACAACATCAAGCGTGAACCCTCATGTAAACTATGAACTTCAAGAGGTTATCATTTGTCACGGTAGTTTTATCAATGTGATACAATAAATGTACCACTTGGTGAGGGAAGTTGATCATGGGGGAGGCTATGAATGGAGCAGGGGATATGTCGGAAACATCTGTACCTTCTACTCAATTTTGCTATGAACCTAAAACTACTCTAGAAATATTGTCTTTTTAGATTGAAAGAGAAAGAAACAGCACAAGTCACATCATCTTTTATGACCTAATACCAGGGTTGGCAAACTATGACCTGTGGGACAAATCTGAGTCTTCATGTAATCTTATAAATTTCCATCTAACACAGCCAAGCCTGTTTGCACTACCAATTACAATACCAGAGAAGTATAGCTATGGCAGAGACCAGATGGGTATGTCCTGAAAAGTCAAAAATATTTACTAACTGACACTTTACAGAAAAACTTTGCTCACACAGTCTCACTTCTGCGGCATTCTATTCGCTACAAATAAGCCTCTAAGGTGAGCCCATGCTCAAGTGGAGAATTAGTTGACATGTACTAAAGAGATCAATAAAATAAACAATTCCTTGGACAGAGGAGCGTGGTGGGCTACCTTCCATGGACTCACAAAGAGTCAAACATGACTGAGCAACTAAGCACACACACACAAGATCAAAGCAGTCAACCCTAAAGGAAATCAACCCTGAATATTCATTGGAAGGACTGATGCTGAAGCTGAAGCTCCAATACTTTGGCCACATGATGCAAAGAGCCGAGTCACTGTAAAAGACCCTGATATGGGAAAGACTGAAGGCAAAAGGAGAAGGGGGAGGCAGAGAATAAGATGGTTAGTTAGCATCACTGACTCAATGGACATGAATTTGAGCAAACTCCAGGAGATAGTGAAGGACAGAAAAGCCTGGTGTGCTGGCAGTCCCTGGGATCTCAAAGAATCAGCACAACTTAGCAACTGAACAACAACAAAACTACCACCCAGAGGTGGCACCACTTAGTACAAACACATTGAGAGGACAATGAGGGTGCTATTGGTAAAAGAAGGGCTCAGAGATACTGAACTGTCCTGAACAAGAACCCACTGTGAGGTGAGACAGTATGCTTCTAATTCTCTGGGCTGGTTAACTGAGTGGAGAAGGTGCAGATAGTACATTCTTTCTTCAAGTTAGTTAACACCATTGCCCACACCAGGGTGGTAAGAACAGAACTTGTTTCTCTCCAAAATTATGCCTATTGCTCAGGGGCACTTATGTTGAAGTCATTCTGACAATTTTACAATGCTCTAATTGAACTGCCTGGGCACAGAAGGATTGCTTTTTGCAAAAGAAAAATAGCTGGGAGAATTACAAAAATGGCATATCAGAAAAAGTGCAACATATTCTTGGGCTTTTGAAATGTCAGATTTCTGGGCACCAATTTATCTGACTTTTACATTACAGCACTACAAACAGTCAGAAACTCTTTTTGTCCATTTTTCACAATAAAAATACATTTCTAAGTGTTATTTTAGCTCAATAATGATTGTACAGATCTATTTATTTTGCATTTATGTGAGTGTATGTTGGGAAGGGGGTGGTTCCCTAAGTAATACTTTGCCTTTGGCGATGTTGGGCAACAGAGGAGAATGCATTATATTAATCAGATTGGACCACTCGCTTAGTGAGAAGACTGTAATCTGAATTTTAGCATAATACAAAGCATTCAAAGTCCACATGTAGAATTAAGCAGTCACTGAGTTCCTTCTATAAGAATATGTCACTGACATCATCTCTCCTACTCCAGAGTAACGGAGAAGGCTCAAGGCCAGAATTATAATCATGAAGAAATTTCTTTTGATTGTATTATGCCCAGAGAAGCAGCTTAAAAGGTGGCTTGGAAATGAAGGGGGGGTCTATCACTGCAGGAGAATAGTAGCTTCCTGTAGACTCCTTTATCAGCCATACTTCTCACACCAGGAGATGCATAAATAGCATCTTAAGAGTGAAATACTGACCAGCACAACTTTATGAAACATAGAGGGGGTATTGGCAGAAATTGCATTTTTGTCACCTACATTGCAAGTGTTGATATGAAGAGATTTTTCAAAATTACCTTTCTGCAACTAGCACTATATCCAGTGAGAGAGGTGGGCAATATGCACCACAGGTTCTAACTGAAGGCACAGGTGAAGACGGCCTGCCACACAGCAGGTACTCAACAAGTACAAGCTGGGTGAAATCTGAGGTTTATTTAGGGCTTATCCATAGCATGCAATATGATAAAAGGTTTACACATTTAATCCTCCCAATAAATTTACTGACTGCATATTATCATTATTACACTTATTTTAAAGGCAAGGAAAATAGGGCTTTGTAAAGCCAAGTAACTTGTTCAAGATTTCATAAATTTCATTTTGGAACCTGGTTATGAACTAATGAAATCTCATTTCAGAGTTTGTAATCTTAACTACTATGTATTACAACCAATGAATGAATGGATGGATGGGTGGGTGGATGGATGGGTAGACTGACAGATGGAATAATGAAAATATTGTGATCATGTAGGGGAAGGAGTGGTAGGGGAAGGAGCGGAGAAGGCCATGGCACCCCACTCCAGTACTCTTGCCTGGAAAATCCCATGGATGGAGGAGCCTGGAAGGTTGCAGTCCATGGGGTCCCTGAGGGTCAGACACAACTGAGCAACTTCACTTTCACTCTTCACTTTCCTGCACTGGAGAAGGAAACGGCAACCCACTCCAGTGTTCTTGCCTGGAGAATCCCAGGGACGGGGGAGCCTGGTGGGCTGCCATCTATGGGATCGCATAGAGTTGGACATGACAATTGACCTAGCAGCAGCAGCAGGGGAAGGAGTAAGCACATCTGACTAGCTAGAAAAGAAGGCTAAACAGAAGAAGTGATATTTGACCTCCGTCTTAAAGACAGATGCTTCCAGGTGGGGACAGGGAAATGGGTTTCCCAGGCTGGCAGGGGAGCATGAGCAAAGACACAGACATGCAAGTCTCCATGAATCTAGAGGATGACAGGTAGTCCTGCACAGCTAGTGCACAGGTCATCCAGGCCAACAGCCCAGAGAAGAGGCTGCTGATGGGTCTCTATGGTGTAAGAGTTGGAATGCTGGGTTCAGTTTGGGTTTTCTTCTGCAAGAAGTTGAAAACCTTCAAAGATATATATATATATATTTGGGCTTCCCTGGTAGCTCAGACGGTAAAGCAATTCCCTACAATGAGGGAGACCTGGGTTCAATCCCTGGATTGGGAAGATCCCCTGGAGAAAGAAATGGCAACCCACTCCAGTATTCATGCCTGGAAAATCCCATGGACCAAGAAGCCTGGTGGGCTACAGTCCATCAGGTCGCAAAGAGTCGGACACGACTGAGCGACTTCACTTCACTTCACTTCATACATATATTTAATGATGGATAACATTTATCAAGGACTTAACTATCTGAGCCGTGAAGTGTTAAAATCCTCACACTTGCCTAATGTATAGTCTAGAACTATTTGTATCTGTATTTGGACCCAAGCAGTCTCCATAACTACAGAGCTAAACAGAGCAAGAGAGACACGATTTTATCTGTGTTTAAGGAGACAGACAAAGCAGCAGTGTGGATGAGCATGAAACGTAAGATAGGGAAACTAATTAGGAGGCTGTTCGTGTTTAGACAAGAGAGCCTGGAGAAATGAGCTAAAGCAGGGCTCCTTGGCACTTTAACATTTTGGGCTGGATAAGTCCTTGCTGTGGGAGCCTGTCTCAAATATTGTAGAATGTTTTGCAATGTCCCTAGCCTCTACCCAATAGATGCGCTGTAGTATCCCCCTTCAAGGTGCAACAAAAATGTCTCACCAGAGGGCAGACTGTCTCTATTGAGAAACAATGAGTTAAGGTATTCTGGGGGGAATGGAAAATAGGAGATATTTCAGAAATAAGATTAAAAGGACCAAGTAATCAAAAGGTGAAAAGTGGAAATGTGTAACATAGTCTTGGTCATAGTCAAGGCAGTGATAGACCCTGGATTCAGCTGAGGATCTAAATTAGGCAGTGAGTAAAGTAAAAGTCATTCAGCCATGTCCAGCTCTTTGCCACCCCATGGACTGTAAAGTCCATGAAATTCTCCAGGCCAAAATACTGGAGTGGGTGGCCTTTTCTTTCTCCAGGGGATCTTCCCAACCCAGGAATAGAACCCAGGTCTCCCACATTGCAGGCAGATTCTTTACAAACTGAGGCACCAGGAAAGCCCAGGTTCAAAACCCAGTTCTGTCATTTACCATTGAGTGAACTGGAGAAAATTACTTACACACTGCAGGTCTTAAAAAGAAGATCCTAATAGTGTTTCTCTCCAAAAGTTGTGAAAGTTTAAACAGAACCCACTTCAGTACTCTTGCCTGGAAAATCCCATGAACAGAGGAGTGGTAGGCTACAGTCCATGGGGTCACAAAGAGTGGGACATGACTGAGCTACTTCACTTTCACCATGAGTCAAGTGCTTTGCAGAGTTTCTGGCACTTAGTAATTGCTCAATATATGGTATTACTAGCAGATAAGGGAAACACAGGGTAACTTCTTCAACCTCAGATTGTGGAATTCATGGTTTGAGAGTTTTTAGTGAGTGGACACTGTGAACTCTATAAGCAATTATCTACTCAGTAGAATATCTCTCCTAACTCATTAAAGTTAAGTTGAAGAAAAGAATATGTAACTGAATTTGGGTTTATATCATTTGTCTGGTGTATGTACATAAGTGTGTGTACTTCTGGGTTTCTAGGTATACTTGTGCATGTACACATATACGTACACAAATTAACTTTTTGGAATTACACTAAAACATTAACCCTAATTATACTGGATGTTAGATGATGAGTGAATTTAACTTTTATCTCTATTATTTCTATTATCCTTTTTATTTTTTTTCTATAATGAATAAGTATGATTTTTATAAATAAGGAACGGAAGTAAATGTTCTAAAATACCTTCCTTTAAAATGTACAGATTGAAATCCGACTGTGTGTCAGCTATTGCACTAGAAACTAAGGATACAATAATGAGAACTCCGACCCTCATCCTACACCACACATACATACACACACCAGGGAACAACAAAAGCAACAAAAGACACCTTAAACCACATGTTCATGTACCGGAAGGCTGGAACTTGGAAAAATCAAGTTTAAATGTAACTGTGCTACTCCAGAAGCAACAAAAATGACGGGCTTCTGTGACATCATCCTAATCATGTTTTTTAAGTCTGACAGAAGATCCAAAAGAATTTTCCAATTCTCCTACTTTGCAAGGGTTCAGTAGGAAACTCCACTGTTCCCTCCTTTTTAAGATCTTGCTTCCCCTTATTTAGTAATTCCTGTCCTGAGGGAATATAATACAGTTTTGCAATGTCCAAATCAACCTTGAGTCTAATTAGTAGGGATAGCTCCCCTGGAAACTACGATTCTTCACAGGGAGACTTGTTTCAGTAACAAAGGCTTTCCTCAGACAGTATATAGGGGTTTTCTATTTCAAAGTACAAATCCTTTCCTTCCTGCACATTCAGGGAAATTTAGAACAGTATGTATGTTTCTGAGCGCCCATAGATTTACAAGAACAATTTGGGCCTCTGGAAAACTCTGCAACATCCTGACTGTGTGTGTCAGTGAGATGGATATGCCTGCCTTCGACTCACTGTAACAAGGAGATTCTGGCTCAGAATTGTCACTCTCAGTTTCAACTGGTATCTGTGTGAAGAGTAATAGAAATGATCAATTAAGGATGCTCACTCTACCCTCCACATTCTTTTTAATTAAGTACCTACTGAAATGATGGACTTTACACAGATGACAGTTTTAGGCATTCTGTGTCTGCCCCCTGTCATTCATTCTCACTGCATTTCTGGAATTAGGATTCATGTTCTGTCATCTTGAATATTTTAATACTTTACTGATCTCGAACGTGTTTAGCCATGGGAGGACAGCAGTAAAATAAAATTTTATAGCCAACAAAGTCCTTTATACCTAAAGTTTATTGCACATTTTATATTTTGTTTAACAACACATGGCTCCTTGAGAATCTAAAATAAACATAGCTTCTTCAAGTCACAGTGGGCTTGTGCTGTTTCATTTCTTGTTAAGAGTTGATTCCATCATTGGGATAGAAAGAATTCCTCATCATTGGCCATAGAGGCTCCAATTCTATCAGGCAGGTGCTTCTTTCTCTAACAGTATTAAGACAACCTTAAAGTTCCTTGTGTTAGAAAAATGTCCCCCTTTTTTTACTTTGCTCTCAAAATACAGCTATTCAAAGTGACCTTTTCCCATGGACTCCCTAGATTATATTCTGTTTTAACCAGTAAGTCAGGGATCAATCAATTGAGAAGATGTGAAGGAGTCCATTGACTCCTAAAGTAGTTGATATTTTCCAGCAACAATTTTTCTCACTGTTTGGCTAGGGCCTGTAAAATTTTACGATAATGACAAAACTACTGTTTTGTGTAGTGATGGTTTCTTATAGTAATTAACACTATCTTATTTTTGTTCTTTGGTTTGCAAAGTTGGCATGGTAGACCAAGAAGCGAATAAAGAATTGTAATACCATGCAGGACATAAGAGTAGCTTCTGTTGTTCCCTGATTGAGCCAAATAACTGGTTTGAGGGATTTTTCAATTGTTGTTTATGTTGTTGTGTATAGGAATTTAAAACAAACCAAAACCTTCAGGTTTTTCCATAAGACAAACTGCAGAGAGAACTGGCATCCCAGAAGAGTAAAATGTAAGGAAAATATCATTGAACTAGCTTCATAGCTTCAG
This sequence comes from Bos indicus, assembly GCF_029378745.1. Lineage (NCBI taxonomy): Eukaryota > Metazoa > Chordata > Mammalia > Artiodactyla > Bovidae > Bos > Bos indicus. The sequence goes on from NC_091781.1 coordinate 33,656,210, forward strand.
TTCCCAGTTCTGATACTATTATTCAGGGGTGACGGGGGAGGGAGCAAATTATTTTGTTGCTCCATGAGTTTAAAAACTGAGTTTTAAAAAATGGGTTAGATTCATTTCTTGAATGAACTCCAATTTTCTGTAGTTCTAAATAAAATACATTAAACCTGTTGATACCATTTGTGTCATTGTCAAAATTCCATCGTTCATTCACTCATTTGTATCTCCTACCAAGATTTATTAAACAACAAACATTCATTGAGAACCCAAATATCTTGAACTTGTCTTTTCCTCTAACACTTCCAAACAGGGCATACTACAAGACAAGATATTTTGGGGACAAAGAGTTAAAAAGAATGGTAACTGGCATACAGAAATAAACCGCTGATCTCCTTGGTCTTACTGAGCTCTTGACCTATTTTCCTGCCTGAATGGCCAGGAAGAAATTTCAAAAGGCTTTAACCCTCCTCAAACTCAGAAACAGAATCTAAAAATATAAATGCCCTATAGAAGTTCCTTACCACCTCTTTTTATCTTCAAAGATGAGATCACTGGGCCTGCAAATGAGAGTGGTGTTGGGCAGGGTGGTCAACATTTCTGGATGCTGACTTCAGATTTTCAGGACTCTTGGGCCTTTGCCATCAGATGCTGAGTTTCTACAAGGCCATCTTAAGAACTGAAACATACCAGAAAGAGTGGAGGTTAGTCCTTGGATTTTTTTAATGACTTGTTTCCCCTGATATCCTTGTGGTCAGGAAGTTCATTGTACTGTCTACGTTTTTTGGCTTCAATTTAAAGTATGTTTTCTAGTCTGTCTTTTACTGAGCTGGAAATAATGCATCCTATGCCCCTTTGAACAGTCCTTCTTACTGCTGAATATGATTGTTAAGGTGCCCTTCAACTATCATTACTGTAAGCCATGTATCCTTTGCGATAAACATAATTAAAAACTGCTCCAGGGTCTTCTTAAAGTTATGTGAGATTTTAACATTTTTATGCCTGGTGTGGGTGATGTTTAAAAAACAGTACTGGGATGGGAAAGCAGGAGGGATATCAAAAGATACCCTCCATCTTTAATGCTCCCTTGATGGAAATGACAGCCTTATTTGTTTTGTTAACCAGTGCATAATTAAAAGTCAATATTCAAGATCATAATAAAAATCTGTATAACTATTCATGTTGTGAGACTGAGGCTTGGAAGGAAAATCCATTAAAACACAGCCATGTGTAATTTACAAGAAATCAGTAATAAAATGTTTGCTCTCGACATTATCTGCAAAATGGTCTGTATATTATGGGAGTAAATCCATATAACTTGGAGGCTGTAGATAAACATCCATAGGCAAAGTTCACATTGAGGTTATCTGCCTTATGCTCTGAACTGGGGAGTGCTATTTAAAGGAGATAAATTGTGGTTTACTTCTCCAAGTCTCAAGTACACTGTGCAGAAATGAGTTTAGTTCCTGAGAGGGTATCTGTCATATCCAAATAGGAAAAGAATGCCATTGCAGGGTTGTACCCATTGCAGAAAGAATATAACTTTTGTCCTCAGTGGGAAACAGAAGGAAGATTCTTAACACTTAAAAGTCCTGAACGAACCTTCTGTTCATACAAAAACGGGAGACATTTGATACTTTGCAAAACACTTATTCATTGGGCAATAGAGTGATGTCTTATTTTAAGTCATCAGTGAATTCAGTGCTCAAGTATGTGAAACTTTCATGAAGCTAGATCTTGGATTCTGAAGTAAGAATAATTCTTTATGCATAGGAGAAAACCTAATAGCAATAGGAAGAAGTACTGAAACACCATAGCAGAAAAGTTTTCATGACAGAACAGATAGCTTTCAAGGTAAGAAAATGGGCACTGGCTTTGGATAATATTTGGTTCCCTGGCATTTACTAAGGATTGTTGCTTCTTGCCATTTAAATTAAACCCTAAGGTTAGGGAGAGGCAGCGGGTCTCTCTTTTTCCCTTTGTTTCCTTTCCCACCTCTCTGTCACCTCTCTCCAGCAGCAGAGGTGACTTCAGATCTTATCTGGTGATGCCTACTAACATTTATTTACAGTAAAGACCCAGTTTTAGAACCCCAGGCTTTGCTTTTGATGCAGAAATGGAAATTCTGAAATTTATAAACCTCCTTTCTCTCCTAGTACACTTGATCTTGGGGAATTATTGTCCTCTGGGAGGGGGGCAGTGGTTCTCAACATCAGCAGCATCAGTGTCACCTGGGAAATTATCAGAAATGCAATTCTTGGGTCCCGCCCCAGATCTTCTGAATCAGAAACTCTGGATGAGATTTTGGAATGAGGCCCAGCAATCTATCACTTAGCAAACACTCCAGGTGATTCTGATGCTCGCTAAAATTGAAGAATCAGTGCTGTAGGGAGTCCAGGATATTCTCTCTGAGGCTCAGAGTCCAACAATGATTTCTTTGTCCTGAGTGATAACTGTCTTTTCCCTTAAGCCAATGAATGCTATGGATTCCATTGATGGGGAATCACAGAGTAATACAATTCACTTAAATAAAAAATGGACTTATTCTATATCTCAGAAACATTAACCCCTTTACACAGGTCCTATTTTCTGTCCTGAAAAAGAACTTTTGTAAGTCTATTTAGGTTCCCATTTTCAGTAGGATTTCTTATTCTCACAAACCTATGTCTCATTCTCCTCATTGCTTTCAGAAAACAGAGGCATTCCAAAGTCATCTGAAGCTCTAGACCAATTTCATATTAGTCTAATCAGAAAATAATATATTGTATACTACAGTGAAGATAAAATCGGTATTCTGACAACATAAATCTATAAACTGGGCCTCAGTGAACTCATGAACTAGAACCATGTTAGTAAATAATTGTGGTGAGGACCTCAAGACTTAGAACTGCTTCCAAATCATGAAAAAACAAATACATCAAGCCATGTTGACTCTGCACTCAAGTAATAAGTGTATTCCATTATCCTCTCCAGATTTAATACTTCATCTCCATGGATGTAGACCAGTTCAACACAACTGACCTTGATTGAGCTTACTGGCAACAGCGTCCACATTCTGACTCCGCGAAATCCCTCATTCCCTGTTCAAACCTGAAAACAGGACTTGGGGATAGAGGCCATGGATAACACGAGGAGAAGGTTCTTGTAGCAAAGTGAACAGGGAAAAGACCGCTAAGGTCCTGGTTCCAGACTATGCCCAGGGCACTGCAACAAACATCAGAGTGCTACAGGGGATTTTAAAGTTCAAAGAGAAACACAGCGATATTCCAGATCCATCCACACTGCAGGAATTACTAGCTTGCAATATTCCACAGCTTCAACATTACCTCCAGCTCCTTTGAGGACACCCTACCTTCTCAAAGTTGGATGTTTAGAGGTTTCTGTGATAAAAAGCTGTTATTGTTGTTCAGTTGTCAGTCATGTCCGACACTTTGCGACCTCATGGACTGCAACATGCCAGGCACTAAAAATGGTAGTGCCCTGCAAAAATCACTGTGCAACTGGAAATAAGGATGTCAATGTTCAATCCGATGCCAAGGTTTGAAAAGCTATGCAGTGCTCAACAAGCACACACATCCATCAGAAAGCAACTGTGGTTATGAAAGAATGGAAAGAATATTTTTTTCATTCAAGTACATGTGTTTTTTTCAAATGGCTACTAAGTTGTTAGGACACAAATTCATTATCTATTTTAATCTACTTAACAAACAAAACTGTTAAGCATTTCTTTTGGCCTACAAGTATTACGAACCAAGAAAGTTTGTGAATCTCTGGGTCAGGGGATTCTTCTTATCTGGAACTACAAAGAGTTAAGATATTCACCTCAGAGGTGAAGGCAGAAATGGTAGGAGCCAAAGTCTGTCAGACAGAAACTTCCAGACAAGGTCAAGAATGTGGGACTGAAGCTGTCCTGAGTCCTCCCTTGGCCCACAGCTTATACTGCCAGCATGGCAACTGTTTCTCTCTGCCTTATATTATAATGTACTTCTACACATCGATTTCTTCCATTAGCATGTAAATTCAAGATCTTTCCTTATTTGTTTCTCTATTTTCCCAGCACAACATCACAAATGCTTTCTGAAAGATTATTTTGGAATTAAACAACTTTTCGATTCAGTTGAGGATATCCTTTCAGTCTAACTCTTTGGTTATTCTTGGATTTCTCAGATTTCAAGTGGATTCAACATCTGTGATGAGGCCTCATGATACTTCCCTGCACACTGGGGCTTGAGCAGATGTCAGAATTTAAGGTTTATGTAAGCTTGGGGCTTGGAAGCTGCCTGTCCCCATCTTTCAGAGTCTTGGACCTGTGTGTCTCAGTGAAGGAAAGGATGAATGAGTGGATGAAATCCTTGAAAGACTGAACTGTGTTTAACTTCATGGCCATTAGTCTTACAAGTCAGGAAATCAAAGGTAGCAGACAAGGGCAATCAGGACTGCTTGCCCACACCCCTAGGAAGTTCTCTCTTGGGAATTATATTCTTTTAAAGGACTTCTCCAAAGCCATCAGCTCAAAGAGTCTGCCTATCTTAAGAGTCATTAACATCTTTTTATCTTTATGAAAATAAGATTTCCTGATAATTCCCTGGACATATGAACACTTTCTTAATCTCTCCTCTATACTCACCAGGAAGGATAGTGAGTTCTGTTTAGCATGGTCCTCTCTACATCATCTGTACACATAAACACGGTTGACCCAACTCTTATATGTATGATCATGTCTGCTCTGACTTTGCTCCAGGTAGATCCTTAGTTATTGAGTAGAGAAAGAAGACTAAATTTATCAAAATGGTTCCATGTAATTAAAGTTCGTTGATGCATCTGCCAGGTTGCTTAGCAGTGTGGGCTTGTGAATGGATTGTATTTCAATGGTCCATTTGTAAACCAGTTATGTGGAACATGAAATTCATTTTTCCATTAAAAAGATATTTATAAAAGGTAGTTACTTTTCCAGCTTAGCCCCCAAACTTATTGATCCTATAATTTTGCTAGAATAACATATATTCACAAGGATGTTCATACAGTCTTGGTGTTTATTGTTAAATAAAGAAGTAAAATTAAATAATAAGTTTCTACTTTTAAATGTCTCTTGAAGGCTCATATTTCAACAAATACAGCTTTAAATAAAATGGATGAGACAAATGAAAACTTTTAGAAAGATTCTGAAACAAATTTTGTGAAAAATCTGAACCTGTAGAATCCCATCCCGGCAACAGCAGTACTTAACCCAGCAACAGCAGTAATGATAGCCTTGGCATTCATGGGAATAATTCTCCCCAGACCTCATTCTCTACATTACCACCTCCTCCATAGGTAACAGATACATGTCAATCTATCCTCCTGCATCCCATCTGCCTTCATCGGGTGATAGCATCTCAATATTCTTTCAGAGGAAAAAATTCTACACTCTCAGTTTATGAAGTTTACCGACTCCATCTCTGAAGTTAAGAAGCATGCAGGGAATTCAGCCCTGGGTTAGCTAATCAGAGCATTTCGGCCTTCACCTAACTGACTGGTCCAGAGATGAGCACGTGATCTTAGCAGTTCTAGTCAGGACCAAGGTGCATGATTTTACTCAGACTCTAAGGAAAAAAACCTTCATTCCCCTAGAGTTTCTAAGCTTGTAAGAGGCAAGTCTGATGCTGCTTATAAGACAACAAAAAAAAGCAACCACTGAGCCTACTTGGAAATTAAGCCAACACAGGAAGGTAGAGCCAAAGAACATAGAAAATTAAATTTCTGACTACACATTTTAAACACCTGTGTCTCAAGTGTGTTCCTTAAATGCATGAGCCAATGATTTGTCCTTTATATTTCAGGCATTTTTAGTTGGCTTTCGGTCACTTTCAATCAAAAGAGCTGATTTATTTTACAACAAATGTCAACTTATAGTTTATGTTTTAGAATACTTCTGTGAGGATACCAAAGAAGACCCACACAAGCTGTCTCCACATTCTGATACCATGTGGGCTGGTTCCAGAGATTTCCAAAATCTGAATTAGATGTCACTGATTATTTTATTCATGTTTCTTGATTTGGGTCTATTCCTACCATTGATCACCCATTGTTAAGTTCAGTTAAGTTCAGTTGCTCAGTCACACCCAACTCTTTGTGACCCCATGGACTGCACCGTGCCAGGCCTACCTGTCCATCACCAACTCCCAGAGTTTACTCAAGCTCGTGTCCATTGAGTTGGTGATGCCATCCAACCATCTCATCCTCCGTCGTCCCCCTTTCCCACCTTCAGTCTTTCCCAGCATCAGGGTCTTTTCCAATGAGTCTGTTTTTCACATCAGGTGGCCAAAGTATTGGAGTTTCACCTTCAGCATCAGTCCTTCCAATGAATATTCAGGACTTATTTCCTTTAGGATGGACTGGTTGGATCTCCTTTCAGTCCAGGGAACTCTCAAGAGCCTTCTCCACACTACAGTTCAAAAGCATCAATTCTTTGGCGCTCAGCTTTCTTTATAGTCCAACTCTCACATCCATACATGACTACTGGAAAAACTATAGCCTTAACTAGATGGACCTTTGTTGGCAAAAGTAATTTCTCTGCTTGTTAATATGCTGTCTAGGTTAGTCAAAGCTTTCCTTTCAAGGAGCAAGTGTCTTTTAATTTCATGGCTGCAGTCACCATCTGTAGTGATGTTCGAGCCCAAGAAAATAGTCTGCCACTGTTTCTATTGTTTTCCCATCTACTTGCAATGAAGTGATGGGACCAGATGCCATGATCTTAGTTTTCTGAATGTGGAGTTTTAAGCCAGCTTCTTCACTCTCCTCTTCCACCTTCATCAAGAGGCTCTTTAGTTCTTCCTCACTTTCTGCCATAAGGGTGGTATCATATGCATATCTGAGGTTATTGATATTTCTCCCAGCAATCTTGATTCCAGCTTGTGCTTCATCTAACCCAGTGTTTCTCATGATATACTCTCCCTATAAATTAAATAAGCAGGGTGACAATATACAGCCTTGAAGTACTCCTTTTCTTATTTGGAACCAGTCTGTTGTTCCATCCCCAGTTCTAACTGCTGCTTCCTGACCTACATACAGATTTCTCAGGAGGCAGGTCAGGTGGTCTAGTATTCCCATCTCTTTAAGAATTTTCCAGAGTTTGTTGTGGTCCACACAGTCAGAGGCTTTGACATAGTCAATAAAGCAGAGGTAGACATTTTTTTGGAATTCTCTTGCTTTATCGATGATCCAATGGATGTTGGCAATTTGATCTCTGGTTCCTCTGCCCATTGTTAGTAATGTTTTATTCTTTCCTCCTCTGTTCCCAGGAAGATTATAGAAATGTAACAAAAAGAGGAAGAAGAAATCATAGAAATATAATAAGAATTTTTCTTTGGTTAGAGAACTGGAGTTCTTCTCTCTTTTCACTGTCAATATGCATATCTTAACAAAACCACTTTAATCTCCCCAGGTCTTTGTTCCCATATTAATTTAAGAAGAGAATGTGATTTTGAGATTTCTAAAAGTAACTGAAGTTGTAAGGGAAACGAATTGTGACCAGAGTTAAAATGAAGGCATGGGCAATCCTGCTCTTGCACATATATCCAGAAAAGACAAAGACTCTAGTTTGAAAAGATACATACACCTCAGTGTTCATAGCGGAACTATTTACAAAGCCAAGACATGGAATCAAGCTAAACGGCCATCAACAGATGAATGTGCATGCATGTGTGCTTAGTCACTCAGTCGTGTCCAACTCTTTGTGACCCCATGGACTGCATCCTGCCAGGTTCCTCTGTCCATGGGATTCTCCAGAAAAGATATTGGAGTGGGTTGCCATTCCCTTCTCCAGGGGATCATCACAACCCAGAGATTGAACCCAGGCCTCCCACACTGCAGGAAGATTTTTTCCATCTGAATATACATATCTATATATATATACATAGACACTTGGAATATTATTTAACTATAAAGAAGAATGAAATAATTTGCAGGAACATGGATGAACCTGGAGATTACCATACTAAGTGAAGTAAGACATATAGAGAAAAATAAATGTCATATGCTATCACTTGCAAGTGGAATCTAAAAAAAGTAATACAAATGAAATTATTTACCAAACAGAAGTAGACTCACAGACATAGAAAACAAAAGGATGGTTATCAAAGGGGAAAGGGGGGATAAACTAGGAGTTTGCGATTAACAAACACACACTGCTGCTGCTGCTGCTAAGTCACTTCAGTCGTGCCTGACTCTGTGTGACCCCATAGACGGCAGCCCACCAGGCTCCCCCGACCCTGGGATTCTCCAGGCAAGAACACTGGAGTGGGTTGCCATTTCCTTCTCCAATGCATGAAAGTGAAAAAATAGAGTGAAGTCGCTCAGTCGTGTCCGACTCCTAGCGACCCCATGGACTGCAGCCCACCAGGCCCCTACGTCCATGGGATTTTTCCAGGCAAGAGTACTGGAGTGGGGTGCCATTGCCTTCTCCGAAATACACACTACGAGATATGAAGTAGATGAATAAGAAGGACCTACTGTTGAACAGGAAACTATATTTAATATCTTACAATAATCTGTAAGGGCAAAGATTACACTTTGCTGTACACCTGAAATTAACATTACATTGTAAATTAAATATACTTTTCAAAAATTTCACTTTAAAGAGGTAAATTTTATAGTATGTAAAATCTATCTCAATAGCCAATTAAAAAAACCTGAGAACCAGTAAGAAAGTGATTTCCTGAGATGAACCGAGCTGAGACCAGTGAAGGATGGGAAAACTGGGTATTCTCTGGACACTATCCCAGTGAGAGGTAAGACAGTGCTTGGGAAGAAACACTGAATCAAATGATTCCCCGTGGGACTCCACGAAGCGGATCATCAGTCTTCCAAGCACAAGGCACTGCAGATTAAAACTTCTCCATAGACAAATGGCTGTAAGTTTCTCTTCCATGAATGCATCTAAGCAGACTATGCTTAATATATCTGGTCATTTATACCACCCCTATAGTAAAACCCAGATAAAATAACACTTAACTTTTTATAATAGGGAGGTGAGAAGGGAGGAGAGATATTTTATGACAGAAGACTTTTATTCCTCTGAAAATGAATATAATCCTGGTTAAAAATGAGCAAGGCTTTTTAACTCATTGGAGTAATTAGTTGACATTTGATTATAAAATAAGACAATTTTACAGTGCTGATTTCTGCCCTTTCTACAACATTAATGTCCAGAGAAAGGTTTTAACTCCAAACAGAGTGGGTTACTGGCAGTATGCTAACAAGATGCTCAAGATTTAAAAAATAAAACAAACAAACAAAAAAACGTCATAATATGCACAAATTTAAATGCAGCTGTAAAAGGTCAGCCCTGAATTGTATATACAATATATTTGTCAACATTTCCTTTTGGGAGACTGTGATGCTAACTTTATTACCAAAGGCTGCTTGACACCTGTTCTAGGGTGTTCTCTTGACTCAGGCAACAAACAAATGAAAAGAAACCTTGTGTTTGATTTCTCTAATCTAGAGAAGCCAAGATGCACATTATAATGAATTAAAAAGCATTAGCCATTAAAATGACAGAGTTTGAGGGACTTTCATGTCAGGGAAGATGAAATAAACATACTTTTTCCTATTCCTTGTGTCAACTACAACTGAAGACTCTGGGCATTACATATGACAGAAACATACAGAGATTGGAAAAAGTAGAAAAGGAAGACAAATGATCTGGGGGCTTTGGAAGTCAAGGAGCAACACAGTGGCAAGTTCCCTGGGTCTGTATGCACTCATTTCACATGCTAGAGAGGTAATGCTCAAAATCCATCAAGCTAGGCTTCAAAGGTACATGAACTGAGAACTTCCAGATGTACAAGTTGGATTTAGAAAAGACAGAGGAACCAGAGATCAAATTGCCAACATCTGTTGGATCATATAAAAAACAAAAGAATTCCAGAAAAACATCTGCTTCATTGACTGCATTAAAGCCTCTGACTGTGTAGATCACAACAAACTGTGGAAAATTCTGAAAGAGATGGGAATACCAGACCACCTGACCTGCCTCATGAGAAACCTGTATGGAGGTCAAGAAGCAATAGTTAGAACCGGACATGGAACAACAGACTGGTTCAAAACTGGGAAAGGGGTACGTCAAGGCTGTATATTGTCACCCTGCTTATTTAACTTCTATGCAGAGTACATCATGTGAAATGCTGGGCTGAATGAAGTATAAGCTGGAATCAAGGTTGCTGGGAGAAATACCAATAACCTCAGATATGCAGATGACACCACCCTTATGGCAGAAAGTAAGGAAGAACTAAAGAGCCTCTTGATGAAGGTGAAAGAGGAGAGTGAAAAAGCTGGCTTAAAACGCCACATTCAAAAAATGAAGATTATGGCATCCAGTCCATCACTTCATGGCAGATAGATGGGGAAACAATGGAAACAGTGACAGACTTTATTTTCTTGGACTCCAAAATCACTGCAGATGGTGACAGCAGCCATGAAATTAAAAGACACTTACTCCTTGGATGAAAAGCTATGACAAACCTAGACAGCATATTAAAAAAGCAGACACATTACTTTGATGACAAAGGCCCATATAGCCAAAGCTATAGTTTTTCCTGATGCAAAAAGCTCACTCATTGGAAAAGACCCTGATGCTGGGAAAGATTGAAGGCAGGAGGAGAAGGGGACAACAGAGGACAAATTGGTTGGATGGAATCACTGACTCCATGGACATGAGTTTGAGCAAGCTCTGGGAGTTGGTGATGGACAGGGAAGCCTGGCATGCTGCAGTCCATGGGGTCACAAAGAGTCCAACACAACTGAGCAACTGAACTGATAAACCTATAGATTCAAAAACTCAAGCAAATTCCAAAGAGTATAATCTTTTCTTTAATTCACAGCAAGTGTATTTATCTGCTGAGGCTACTGTTACAGAATATCACACACTGGGTGACTTGAATTACAAAACTTAATTTTGTCACAGTTCTGCATGTTAGAATTCTAAGATCAAAGTGCTGGCAGAATGATTTTCTGGTGAATCCTTCCTTCTTGGCTTGTAGAACAGCTGTCTTCTTAGTATGTCTTCTCATGACCTTTCCTCTGTGTGTGCATGGCAGAGGGGTATGGATGAGAGAAGGGAAGAGAAAGAGAGGAAAAGAGAGAGAGAGAGATCTCAAGTCTCTTTCTCTTCTTATAACAATACAAGCTTTATCAGATTAGCACCTCACACTGTAATCTCAATTGACATATAATACCTCCTAAAAGGAGTGAATATATTAACTGACTGGTTCAAAATTGGGAAAGGAGCATGACAAGGCTGTATATTGTCACCCTGCTTATTTAACATCTATGCAGAGTACATCATGTGAAATGCCATGCTGGATGGATCACAAGCTGGAATCAAGATTACAGGAGAAATACCAACAATCTCAGATATGTAGATGATATCACTCTCATGGCAGAAAGTGAAGAGGAACTAAAAAGCCTGCGATGAAGGTGAAAGAGGAGAGTGGAAAAGCTGCCCTAAAACTCAACGTTCAAAAACCTAAGATCATGGCATCTAGTCCCATCACTTCATAGAAAATAGATGAGGAAAAAGTATAAGCAGTGACAGATTTTATTTTCTTGGGCTCCAAAATCACTGCATTGACTGCAGCCATGAAATTAAAAGATGTTTGCTCCTTGGGAGAAAAGCCATGACAAACATAGACAGCGTATTAGAAAGCAAAGGCGTCACTTTGCCGAGAAGGATCCGTCTAGTCAAAGCTATGGTTTTTCCAGTAGTCATGCATGGATGTGAGAGTTGGACCATAAAGAAGGCTGAGTGCTGAAGAATTGTGGTGATAGGGAAGACTCTTGAGAGTCCCTTCGACATCAAGGGGATAAAACCAATCAATCCTAAAGGAAATCAACTCTGAATATTCATTGAAAGGACTGATGACGAAGCTGAAGCTCCAATATTTTAGTCACCTGATGTGAAGAGCCAACTCATTGGAAAAGACCCTGATGCTGAGAAAGACGGAAGGCAAAAGGAGAAGAGGGAAGCAGATGAGATGATTTTCACTGACTCAAGAGACATGAATTTGAGCAAACTCCAGGAGATAATGAAGGACAGGGAAGCCTGGTGTGCTTCAGTCCATGAGGTTGCCAGGAGTCAGACACAACTTAGCCACTGAACAACAACCTCCTTAAAGACCATATCATGAAATATGGTAACACTGTGGGTTAGAGTTTAAACATACAAATTTGGGGGCAACATTTCATTCTGTAGCACCAAGAAACATCCATCACAACAAAACTTCTGAAAATTACAGACAAAAAATTCCTCAAGACAGAAACAGAGTAATGATACTATAAGGAAAACAGTTTGGATGATAATGGATTTCTCATCAGCAGCAATGGAGCTCAGGAAGCATTCCAACACCATTAATTGATTTAAAGAGAAAAGAAACCACAGTAATATTCCCCTAAGGAATGGGGGAACTGAGCTGATATCACATCCCAGAGGCTGAGCAGCCTTGGTTTCCAAGGCAGGACTGGGGTGGACCTGAGAGGGAAGGACAGTACCTGCCAGTAAATTAGCCCCCTTTGGACCTGGAGGGTCTGGTCCCCTGTGGATGGAACCCCAATCTCTAGATACAGGCAGGCTCTCCAACAGCTCAACTAAACTTAGTGCTTTCAAAGGTCAGTGGACTCTCAGGGCTGGAAGAGCTTTGAAAAGTCCCCTGCTCTTCAAGTCTCCTCTTGGTGGGGTTCCCCGTGGCAGTCTCCTTCCTGGGAGTCACCTCTCCTAAGTATGACGGCACCCTCAACATAGTGGTCTCGGCGAAATGCTTGGAATTTGTCTGGGGAGTGAAGGGTAAAGGAAACGAAGTATGAGACATGAACCTGGGGCTGTTTCTTCTAGCATATTCCACCTTAATCTACAACCCAGTAACAGGACTTTAGCTTTCCTTGTCCAAGCAACCTGAGTGGGGCATCAAGAAATGCTGCCGCCTTGTGGACGTTTTCTGTAACAACTTTCAAACTGGTGTTTCTGAGCACTTCATTATTTCTAAGGCCTGCAGGTCAGTAAACCACACCTGCCCTCAAGAAATGTCCTGGAGTAGGTAATTGGAAAACAGTTCCAAGCAGGGAAGACCTTCAAGAAGCCAATTTCAAGAGGTAAATTAAATGCACACTGTTTTGCTTTGTTTGTTTTTTTTTTTTAAGTCCATGAAAAATGCTCCACATAGCTCATTATCGCTATGCTAAGTCACTTCAGTCGTGTCCGACTCTGTGCAACCCCATAGATGGCAGCCCACCAGGCTCCCCCATCCCTGGGATTCTCCAGGCAAGAACACTGGAGTGGGTTGCCATTTCCTTCTCCAATGCATGAAAGTGAGAAGTGAAAGTGAAGTCACTCAGTCGTGTCTGACTCTTAGCGACCCCATGGACTGCAGCCTAACAGGCTCCTCCGTCCATGGGATTTTCCAAGCAAGAGTACTGGAGTGGGGTGCCATTGCCTTCTCTGAGCTCATTATTAGAGAAATGCAAATCAAAACTCCAACAAGGTAGCATCTGAAATGAGTCAGAATGGCCAGCATCAAGAAGTCCACAAACAGTAAATGCGAGGGAGTGCATGGAGAAAAGGGAACGCTCTTAGGCTATTTTTGCAAATATAAAATGGTAACATCCATGATGGAAAAGAGGTTCATTTAAAAAACTAAAAATAGAGCTACTGCATGATCCAGCAATCCCACTCCCAGGCCTATATGCCAAGAAAAAATATAATTCAAAAAGACACATGCACCCCCAATGTTCACTGCAGCACTACTGAAATAGCCAAGACATGGAAGCAAGCAAAATGTCCACTGATGGATGGATAAAGAAGGTGTGGTACATCTTCTTTATTTATACAATGGAATATAACTCAGCCATAAAAAAGAATGCAATTTCCACTCCCCTGGTGGCTCATCTGGTAAAGAATCCTCCAGCAACACAGGAGACCTGGGTTCCATCCCTGGGTTGGGAAGATCCCCTGGAGGAGGGCATGGCAACCCACTCCTGTATTCCTGCCTGGAGAATCCTCATGGACAGAGGAGCCTGGTGGGCTACTGTCCACGGGATCACAAAGAGTCAGACACGACTGAGAGACTAAGCACAGCCCACTGGTTACCCCAGGAATCCAAGAGGGGCGTTGAGAAGTGCTGCCACCCTGTGGACATTTCCTTGAACAACAACTTTCAAACCATTGCTTCTGATCATTTCATATTTCCAAGGCCTGAGGGGCTGTAAAGCCTATCTGCCCTTGAGAAATGTCCGTGGGTAGGTAATTGAAAAAATACTCAAAATACCAATCTCAACAGGTAAATTAAATGCACACCAGTTTTATATATATATAAAATAAATGAAAAGATGATCCACATGGCTCATTAACAGAGAAATGCAAATCAAAACTACAACGAGGTATCACTTTCCACCAGTCAGAATGGCTGTCATCAAAAATCTACAAACAATAAATGCAGGAGAGGGCATGGAGAAAAGGCAGCAGTCCTATGCATTGTTTTAGGGAGTGGAAATTGGTAACAGCCATATGGAAACTAGTGTGGAGATTCCTTTTAAAAAACCTAAAAATAGAGCTACTACATGATGTGCCAATCCCACTCCTAGGCCTGTATGAGGAGAAAAGGTATAATGTGAAAAGACACATGCACCCCAAATTTTCTGCACTCTTGACAATGGCAAAAGATGAAAGCAAGGAAAATATCCATTGACAGTTGGATGAATAAAGAAGATGTGGTACATATTTGCAATGGAGTATTACTCAGCAACTTAATACAAAAGAATGAAATAACACCTTTTCCAGCAATGTGGATGAACCTGGACATGATCATACTAAGTGAAAAACGTCAGACAGAGAAGGACAAATATCCAGTAATATCACTTATGCGTGGAATAAAAATGATGTAAATGAGCTCATTTACAAAACAAACAAACTTGCTGACTTAGAAAACAAACTTATGGTTTCCCAAGGGTTAAAGTGGGATGCAAGGAGGGATAAACTGGAGCTTGAGATTATCTTATACACTGTAATATATTTAAACTACACAATCAACAAGAACCTGCTGTATAGCACAGGGAACTCTACTCAATATTCTGTAATAAAGAATATGGGGAAAGAAGCTAAAAGAGAAGGAATATATAAATCACTGAGTCACTTTACTGTACACCTGACACTGACACACATCGGAAGTCAGTTATGCAGGTGTGCTCAGTCGCTCAGTTGTGTCCACCTGTTCGCAACCCCTTAGACTGCAGCCCACTAGACGCCTCTGTCCATGGGATTCTCCAGGAAAGAATGCCAGCCTGGGCTGCCATTTCCTCTATCAGGAGATCTTCCCAACCCAGGAATTTAACCTGCACTGGCAAGCAGATTCTTTACCACTGAGCCAGCTGGGAAGCCCCAAGTCAACTATACTCCAATATAAATTTTAAATTTTAATTTTAAAAAATATACTGGTGTGATATTGTACTATAGCTTTGTGATGTTTTACCATTGGAGGAAACTGCGGAAACAGTTCATTTAATTTCTTGCAACTGCATACGAATCTACTTTTTTATATAATCATAATCACCTCAAATTGAAAAGTTTAATTAAAAAAAGACACTGTTCATTAGTATGAATGCAGCCATCTGCTAACAATGATAAGAGTGTCTACAAAATGTATACTTAGCTCTAGTTAAAAATGAAATAAAGGACAGTGTGGATCTAAAATATACGCATCTTTCTACAAATTAAATACTGACAGTCCTGAGTATATTCTCAGCTGTTTTCAACACAAATTTGAAATATCTGAATCCACAAATTATGAGTCCAACATGCACTTAAAATGGTTTAATTAAACCTTAGACCACTTCTCTCTTTTGTTAAATTATCAGAAACAGAGCATATTTTCTAAATGACCTGCCATAAAAATTCATGTGTAATATATATTATCTGATTTCCCCATAATTAGAGCAACCATGACAAACTTGTTCCTTTGACACAAACCTCAGAACTACACATATGATAAAAAGTCAAATGGGTTGATTGATGAGACCCTGTAAGGTGGAACCCTTGGGGAATAACAGACAGCGATTTTGTCAAATACTCCCCCTGCCTGATTCCTGGAAGCGGCCAGAGGGAGAAGCCAGAGTAGGAAGGAAGAAAAGCCTCGTTTTCCTCCATGCTACACTGTCTTAAGTACACTTTGCCTTAGCCACCATGAAGCCCTTTCCTAACACTGAAACTCTGGCAGTAGCACACTGGCTAATGTCTTCTGAGAATTTACTATGTGCTGGACACTAATAAACATACATTTAATGTTAATATTAATAGCCACATATGCCAGATATTATTATTTTCTACAGTTTACAAAAGAAAAAGGAAGGAAGGAAAAGAGGGTGGGAGGGAAGAAAAAAGAAAGAAAAGGAAAGAAAAAAAAAAAGAACACCCAAGTTCAAAGATGTTGAAAAACTAGACCAGAGTCATGTAGTCTAGTGGTAAAGTTGGAATTTGAACTAAGATCTGATTTTAAAGCTCAAGCCTTTGGCCATTACTCCAGTGGTTCTCAGCCTTTGCTGTACATTAAAATTGATGGTGACTTTTTTTTTGTTCTAATCTTTGTGCTGAGTAACACTGCACATGATGGAATTAAAATGTCTGGAATAGAAACCAGCTTCAGTATGTTTTAAAAGATCACATGTGCATTCTAATGTACTGCCCATTTGGGAATCACTTTACTATTAACTAGCCTTTTGATTAAAACTCTAGCCCTCCAGGGGCATCCCATTACCAACCTTCACCCCAAAGCTCTGCCTCTTCCACCTTCAAAGTCTAAGTACACCCTGCTTTGTTGAATGCCCTCATCCTGAACCTAGCCTGAGAAACTAGTTAGAATTTCTTGATTACCCAGGAGACTCTTCTACCCTAGGGTTTAGGTTAATGAAGGCTCAATACCTTTCTTCTCTGATGTAATGATTCCAACTGTGGCCTTGGATGCCTCAGCCCCAGAACACTATAGAAAATATAGACATTTGGGGGCCCTGAAGCTTTACAGATGGAAGCCAACTTCATAGCAGAATTAGAAACAGCACACCTGAATAAAGGAATATAGCAAATTAGAAAACACGAACAGAATCCCCAACACATAAGCCCTTGACTTTCCTAAATGAAAACTTCAAAAATGGCTTGCAAAGACTCTCAGTATGAATTGTGTATGAGTTAAGCTCTTCACGTTGGCAGAATAGACTGCAGATAATAAAAATGAGGCACCGACAGCAGAACAAGCAAGGCCACACAGCTAGTGTGAGGAGTGCCACCGAGATCACACTCTCCAGAAGGACATTGTTATTGTAAGGACAGATGGACAAAGGTGGTACAATTTGCATAGTGCTTGCTCTATGCATATTTGTCCATGGACAGTCAACAGACATCACTTGGGCCATTAGTTTCTTTTTTCTTGTTCAACATCTTCACAGACATTGCAAAACCGGAAATACATAGGTAATGAATGCGCACAGAAGTTGGTAATAGAGAAAAGAAAAATAAAGATGCAAAGAGCTAATAAATTCCATGAACCCAAAAGCAAACAATCAAAGTCAATGTGTATGGCCCAAAATAAATTGCATATCTGAAACAAATGGAATTTAGCCCCACTCTGTCTGAATCCACATTTGAGACCAAAGTTGACTGGGAGACACATGGAACCCAAATACATTCTGACTGTTCTTGCCTGTCTCATATCCCCAGCAGGAGCAATTGAACTCATTAGTTTGTTAACAGTGGCTTGGAGGAAGTTGCTATCTTGAAAATTTTCAGAACAATGTTGGCAACTGTCTGTTTACAAATTACCCTAGAAGCCATTTCTTACAGGGTTTGCACTCTAGGTTTCCTTGTCCCATTCAGTGACCATGTGTCTGTTTTAAAATTTTGTCAGAATAACCTTCTTGGTACTTTTTCTTTTACATTTAAAAAATGATAAAGTTCTGAGAAACATCTGCCTCCCAATAACTGGATTTGCATGGGCTGGTGATGAGAGAAGGAAATTGTTTCCTTCAAGCAGATGTTATGTGGATGGTGTGGAGGGGATCACAGACAATGGGAGTGTCGGGATTCACTGCCAAGCAGCCTCTGGCAATGCTCCTTTGAGGCTAAGGCTGGGAAACCCTGCTTCTGAAGCAGGTCTCAGGCATACATCTACTCTTCTCAAGCAAACTTCAGGCCCACCAAGTGATAAAGAGACAAAGCTGAAGGAAAATGCTCCAAGGTAGAGAGAAACTCTTTTCAAGGCACTAATTGAGGATGCTCATGAAGGAAGCATTAACTCCACATGAGTCCCTTTAGCTGTTCCTTCATAGAGTAGTTACTATCTGCTCCAAATGGGGCCACGTTCTACAGAGCAGAAGGGATAAATGTTCCTAATAAACATAACATGATGGGGACTTCCCTGGTGGTCCAGTGGCTAAGTCTCCCCGCTCCCAATGCAGGGGGCCTGGTCTGGGAACTGATCCCACATGCAGCACTTAAAGAATTACCATGCCGCCACTAAATATCCTGCACCCACAACTAAAACCCAGGACAGCCAAAAAAGAAAAAATAAATAAATAAAAGTGAACATAACGTGATGCATTGCTCTCAAGTCTCATTATCATGCTAATAGAGTTAGTAAATATAACTAGTAGTTCAGCCAATAAATTCACTTATATTGAAAAAAGCAGACATCTCAGTAGAAAGTATGCTCATACATCCTGAGAAGTGGAACCAACCTGTGTTAGCTATCTAATGGTGCCTAAGAAATTATCCCCAAACAGTAAATTAAAATAACAAGGATTTATTATTTCATGGTGTCTGACAGTCATGAATCTGGGCACAGGTCAGCAGGGCATCACGGCCTCACAAGGTACATCAGCTGGGTCTACAGTCTTCTCACACTTTAACTAGAGGAGGATCTGAGACCAAGCTTACTCACACCTTGGCAGGCCTCATGGGCTTGATGTTTGTTGGCTGGACACACAAATTCCTTGCCACTTGGACCTCTCCAAGGGGTTACTCATAATAATAGCAGCTTATTTTCCCCAGAGCAAGGGCTACAAGAAGAAGCAAAAGAGGGAATAGCAATGTGGAAATCACAATGTTTTATAATCCAATCTGAGGTAACAATACATCATGTTTTTGTCCCCCCCACCCCCATTCTATTCACAGAAACCATTTAGACTAACCCAGGCTCAAAGGCAGAGAATTATATAAGGGCATGAATACTCACAGGCAAGGATCATCGGAGCCATTTTAGACGCTGCCTGTCACACAATACAATTCTTTCTCCCCATACTACATAATCTTAAGTGGGGTATGTTTCCTCTACAATAAAAAATACTTAGAACAAACAAATATCACCCAGAGGCTTACTCCAAGAAACACCTGATCTTGCAAGCTAAGAGTGTAAACTAAGATAGTTTACTCAGCAAGACTAACATCTTGCTCGTCAAGCCATCTTGAAGACCCTCATGTCGCTCTGTTCACCAGTCCAGAGCTATCAGGTCACAGACTCTCCCCAATCACACTTGCCTACCTTGGAAGACTGCCCATAAAGTCACCCAGCCTGTACCATAAAATGCTATAAATGTCCTCCCCTAAACTCACATTTTCAGACAGCACTAAGACTTTACAAAGGTGGTCATCTCTCTTAATTCAGTAGGTTTAGGAAGAGCTTTGCATAACCAACATATTTGTTTCTGTGGGTATTCTGAGATGTCAGGAGTCGAAATTTCAAATATAAGAACAATTATTTCAGTTTCCCATCATCCCTGAAATGTTGGCCCCCTGTCACTGCAGAATGACAAATCATTTTAGTCAAACTTCTCTTGGAAGAAAAAGGAAGTAGAATTATAATTTGCCTCTTCAAGAAAAGGTACTATGGCCTACTATGTATTCATGTATTAAAGCTAGATCATCTTACTAGAAGAATACACTGGATACTTTATGGATAGAAAAAGATCCAAATTAATGTCCATATTTTCTTCTCATCCTTTGTTCTTTCTTAATTCTTTATGGTATTGGGGATTTTGCTGCCCTTCCCTCACATACCATGAACAGGGCTGGACTGCTCAACTTTCACTTTACCACACAGGCAAAAATTTCACAAGATTCATCATTCACAAAATAAAATTCTCTCACATCACAAAATATTAACCTGGTGTTTCAATATTTTTAAGCTATTTGTAATAATAATATATTTAGAATCCTCCCTGACTTTAAAAAAATTATAATTAAAGCATCAAGATCTCCATTCTATATCCAGTGTTAAGAGCAAAACCCCTGTGATTCACAGCACTTCTCTCTAAGGTACTTAATTAAAATGAAAGTGTTTTGAGGGGTGGGGTGTTTTGTTGTTGCTCTTAACCTGTGAAAATTAATGGTGTTACTCATGTGAAAATTATAGCTCCTACTTAGAAGTCTAACATGATTGTGTAATCCAAAATATAAATAATCTGATGTCCTTCAGACTGCATCTTATATTAAGATTTCATTCAGGATATTCATCTTTTTTATCCTTAACATTTTACTTAGATTTCTTTGTAAAGTGGAATTACAGAAATAATAGAATTCAAATTCTATATTTGAATTCAAATCCAGTCTTTCCAGTGAATGATGATGATACTGATTTCCTATTGGCAAATGTATTCTTTCAGTGGCACTGTTGGATTTGTATTT
Organism: Bos indicus; assembly: GCF_029378745.1. Lineage (NCBI taxonomy): Eukaryota > Metazoa > Chordata > Mammalia > Artiodactyla > Bovidae > Bos > Bos indicus. The sequence continues at coordinate 33,676,890 of NC_091781.1, forward strand.
ATTGTTGTTGTTTAGCAACTAAGTTGTGTCGGACTCTTTGCAACCACATGCAACCTCTGGCAGCATGTCAGGCTTCCCTGTCCTTCACTATCTCCCTGAGTTGGCTCAAACTCATGTTCATTGTGTCGGTGATGTTATCTAGCCACTTCATTGTCTGCCACCGTCTTCTCCTTTTGCCTTCAATCTTTCCCAGCATCGGGGTCTTTTCCAATGATACATTTTCCCTAAGTTCTTGGGTCAGTTCAGTTCAGTTCAGTTCAGTCACTCAGTCATGTCCGACTCTTTGTGACCCCATGAATCACAGCACTCCAGGCCTCCCTATCCATTACTAACTCCCGGAGTTCACTCAGACTCATGTCCATTGAGTCGGTGATGTCATTCAGCCATCTCATCCTCTGTCGTCCCCTTTTCCTCCTGCCCCCAATCCCTCCCAGCATCAGAGTCTTTTCCAATGAGTCAACTCTTCGCATCAGGTGGCCAAAGTATTGGAGTTTCAGCTTTAGCATCAGTCCTTCCAAAGAACTCCCAGGACTGATTTCCTTTAGGATGGACTGGTTGGATCTCCTTGCAGTCCAAGGGACTCTCAAGAGTCTTCTCCAACACCACACAGTTCAAAAGCATCAGTTCTTTGGCGCTCAGCCTTCTTCACAGTCCAACTCTCACATCCATTCATGACTACTGGAAAAACCATAGCCTTGACTAGAAGGACCTTTGTTGGCAAAGTAATGTCTCTGCTTTTGAATATGCTGTCTAGGTTGGTCATAACTTTCTTTCCAAGGAGTAAGTGTCTTTTAATTTCATGGCTGCAATCACCATCTGCAGTGATTTTGGAGCACCCAAAAATAAAGTCTGACACTGTTTCCACTGTTTCCCCATCTATTTCCCATGAAGTGATGGGACCAGATGCTATGATCTTAGTTTTCTGAGTGTTCAGCTTTAAGCCAACTTTTTCGCTCTCCTCTTTCACTTTCATCAAGAGGCTCTTTAGTTCCTCTTTACTTTCTACCATAAGGGTGGTGTCATCTGCATATCTGAGGTTATTGATATTTCTCCCGGCAATCTTGATTCCAGCTTGTGCTTCTTTCAGCCCAGCGTTTCTCATGATGTACTCTGCATGTAAGTTAAATAAGCAGGGTGACAATATACAGCCTTGATGTACTCCTTTTCCTATTTGGAACCAGTCTGTTGTTCCATGTCCAGTTCTAACTGTTGCTTCCTGACCTGCATATAGGTTTCTCAAGAGGCAGGTCAGGTGGTCTTGTATTCCCATCTCTTTCAGAATTTTCCACAGTTTATTGTGATCCACACAGTCAAAGGCTTTGGCATAGTCAATAAAGCAGAAATAGATGTGTTTCTGGAACTTTCTTCCTTTTTCCATGATCCAGCAGATGTTGGCAATTTGATCTCTGGTTCCTCTGCCTTTTCTCAAACCAGCTTGAACATCTGGAAGTTCACGGTTCACGTATTGCTGAAGCCTGGCTTGGAGAATTTTGAGCATTACTTTACTAGCGTGTGAGATAAGTGCAATTGTGCGGCAGTTTGAGCATTCTTTGGCATTGCCTTTCTTTGGGATTGGAATGAAAGTGTTCTCTTCAGTGCATCAGAGAGTACTATAGTTTGTAGTCATGGAACAGCAAGAAGGTGAGGAGCCCACGGGAAAATCAGATCCCTGGCTTTTTAATTCATTAGACATTACTGAATGCCTACTATATATCCTGAATATAAAGTAAAATACTATCCCAGCATCAGTGGGTCCCTGTCACTACTAAACAGTTGAAGTGTTTCAACTAATCTGAAGCACGTAAAAAGTGAAAAAAGTAACACTTTAGGATATTCATCTTTACCTAACAGCAGGTTTTCCTCTACTCTGAGCTGCAGTGTTCAGTGGTAATGATGGAGAAAATATTTTTAATATATAAGAAAGTCATCCTTACATGCACTATTTGTCTTCTAATGATGATTAATGCTGCTCATCTGATGCCCAATTGAATTTATGACTCTTAAAGTTTGGTTTTACTGTTTAAACAGCCACAGAGACCACCCATGCAATTAGCCTTGGGGAGTGGAGGAGCAATTACCTTATCAGTAGATGATCAAGCATTCAATAGATTAAAACAAATTACATATTTCAAATTTTTAACTTTTAAAATATATGTAGACAGATAGAAACCTGGATCTTTATCTCAAGGTAGGGACTTTTGATTAAATAAGCAAAATCACTGCAGATGGTGAAATTAAAAGATGCTTACTCCTTGGAAGGAAAGTTATGACCAACCTAGATAGCATAGTCAAAAGCAGAGACATTACTTTGCCAACAAAGGTCCGTCTAGTCAAGGCTATGGTTTTTCCAGTGGTCATGCATGGATGTGAGAGTCAGACTGTGAAGAAAGCTGAGCGCCAAAGAACTGATGCTTTTGAACTGTGTGGTGTTGGAGAAGACTCTTGAGAGTCCCTTGGACTGCAAGGAGATCCAACCAGTCCATCCTAAAGGAAATCAGTCCTGGGTGTTCTTTGGAAGGACTGATGCTAAAGCTGAAACTCCAGTACTTTGGCCACCTGATGTGAAGAGTTGACTCATTGGAAAAGACTCTGATGCTGGGAGGGATTGGGGGCAGGAGGAAAAGGGGACGACAGAGGATGAGATGGCTGGATGGCATCACCGACTTGATGGACATGAGTTTGAGTGAACTCCAGGAGTTGGTGATGGACAGGGAGGCCTGGCATGCTGTGATTCATGGGGTTGCAAAGAGTCGGGCACGACTGAGCGACTGAACTGAACTGAAAGAAAGGTCTTGTTATGTTAGAGTAACTTGAGACCTTCCTAAGATAATTTCCCTCTCATTTTAGATCAAAACCATCCCTTAAAGCTCAGCATACAATCTCACTGAGAATTTGGCACCCAGCCAACACTTGTAATGAAAATCACTATTTCCTCAAGTCCTAGGATATTTTAGTCCTTGCATTCTAATGAGTAATTAGTACCACTACCGACCTATTAATCACACATATGGCTTCTTTATAAGTAATTTTTCTGTGACTATAGCTTAAAGATTATGATTGAAATGAAAATGCCCCTGATCTATCAGCTTATTGATATTCTTGATGAATTCATTCAAGTCCCATGTTTTCATGTATTTGGAATTGGTTTCACAAAATAAATTATGTCATTTTTTATAAATGTTGGTACTCTTTCTCATGTTCAATATTCAATCTAATCAAGCATTACAATGTGAAATATTAAGATTCAGTGAAAAGTGTGATGTCAACATGTAACAGCATAGATCATTTTAAAAGTATAAATCTTTATTTTAACATGAATCATTGTTAATTTACAAATGTGCCTCTAGACAAAGAGTTACATAGATATTTAATGTCTACTAAGCTAAATCACTTCAGTCGTGTCCGACTCTGTGAGACCCCTTAGACAACAGCCCACCAGGCTCCCCGTCCCTGGGATTCTCCAGGCAAGAACACTGGAGTGGGTTGCCATTTCCTTCTCCAATACATGAAAGTGAAAAGTGAAAGGGAAGTCGCTCAGTCGTGTCCGGCCCTCAGTGACCCCATGGACTGCAAGCCTACCAGGCTCCTCCATCCATGAGATTTTCCAGGCAAGAGTACTGGAGTGGGTTGCCATTTCCTTCTCCAGTTTAATGTCTGCATGTGTATAATTTCTTCAACTACAGAAAACTTTCCCCACTAGCCTTCAGTCATCCTTACTTTCATCTGAGGAGTCTGTTAGTCTAAAGAAAAGTCAAGTTCTAAGCCTATTTCTTTCTAGAACTGAGGTTCTATAAAGGACAAAAACTCCTCTTTTTTCCTCTGTGAACTGGTATGTATCTGCCTAATCACCACTATCAGAATTAGAAGGGATTAATTTACAAAGTCTAACTTTTCATTATAACTTCTTTCCAGTGCCAACTTCCCAAATGTACTTATCTTTCCAAACCATAATTCTGAATCTAAATCACCATTCATAATCTAGGGCTTTCCTGGTGGCTCAGATAGTAAAGAATCTGCCTGCAATGCAGGCAGGATTTGATCCCTAGGTTGGGATGTACCCTGGAGAGTTGATAATCTAACGATTTTAAAATTCAAAGCAGTCAAACTTTGATTTAAAAAAAAAAGGAAAATCAAAAATGTTCATGCTATATGATATAAAATCCTCCCTTAGCACACTCTTTTCTCCTTTCTTGTTCCATGGTGGTTGTTGTTCAGTCACTCAGTTGTGTCCAACTCTTTGTGACCCATGCACTGCAGCATGCCAGGCTTCCCTGTCCTTCACCATCTCCTGGAGTCTGCTCAGACTCATGTCCTTTGAATCACTGGTGCCAACCAACCATCTCATCATCTGTCGTCCCCTTTTCCACATTCAATCTTTCCCAGCATCAGGGTCTTTTCCAGATGACTCTCTGCATTAGGTGGCCAAAGTATTGGAGCTTCAGCTTCAGCATCAGTCCTTCCAATGAATATTCATGACTGATTTCCTTTAGAATTTGACTGGTTTGATCTCCTTGCAGTCCAAGGTACTCTCAAGAGTCTTCTCCAATACCACAGTTAAAAGCATCAATTCTGTGGCACTCAGCCTTCTTTATGGTTCAACTCTCACATCCATATATGACCACTGGAAAAGCCATAGCTTTGACTGTATAGACCTTTGTCGTCAAAGTAATGTCTCTGCTTTTTAATATGCTATCTATAATTGTTATAGCTTTCCTTCCAAGGAGCAAGTGTCTTTTGATTTCATGGCTGCAGTCACCCTCTGCAGTGATTTTGGAGCCAAAGAAAATAAAGTATTTCACTGTTTTCATTGTTTCCCCCATCTATTTGTCATGAAGTTATAGGACCAGATGCCATGATCTTCATTTTCTGAATGTGGAGTTTTAAGCCAGCTATTTCACTCTCCTCTTTCACCTTCATCAAGGGGCTCTTTAGTTCCTCTTCTCTTTCTCCTAAAAGGTGGTATCATCTGAATATCTGAGGCTATTGATATTTCACCCTGAAACCTTGATTCCAGCTTGTGCTTCATGCAGTCCAGCATTTTGCATGATGTACTCTGCATAGCAGGTAAAAAAGCAGGGTGACAATATACATACTCCTTTTCCAATTTGGAACCAGTCTGTTGTTCCATGTCCAGTTCTAACTGTTGCTTCCTGACCTGCATACAGATTTCTCAAGAGGCAGGTCAGGTGGTCTGGTATTCCCTTCTCTTTCAGAATTTTCCAGTTTGTTGTGATCCAACGCTTTGGCGTAGTCAATGAAGCAGAAATAGATGATTTTCTGGAACTCTCTTGCTTTTTCTATAACCCAACGGATGTTGGCAATTTGATCTCTGATTCTTCTGCCTTTTCTAAATCCAGCTTGAACATTTGGAAGTTCTCAGTTCATGTACTACTGAAGCCTAGCTTAAAGAATTTTGAGCATTACCTTGCTAGCATGTGAAATGTCTTTATCATTGCCCTTCTTTGGGGTTGGAATGAAAACTGACCCTTTCCAGCCCTGTGGCCACTGCTGAGTTTTCCAAATTTGCTGACATATTGAGTTCAGTGCTTTCACAGCATCATCTTTTAGGATTTGAAATACCTTAGCTGGAATTCCATCACCTCCACTAGCTTTGTTTGTAGTAATGCATCCTAAGGCCCATTTGACTTTGCACTCCAGGATGTATTACTCTAGGTGAGTGATCACACCATCGTGGTTACCCGGGTCTTTAAGACCTTTAAAAAGATCTTTAAAGCTATAAGATCTTTAAAAAAAAACTTCTACTTCTTTTAGGTGCTTGCTGTTTCTGTCCTTTATTTTGCTCATCTTTTCATGAAATATTCCCTGGTATCTCCAATCTTCTTGAAGAGACCTCTAGTCTTTTCCATTCTATTTCTTTGCAGTGTTCACTTAGGAAGGCTTTTTTTTTTTTTTTTTTTTTAATCTTTCCTTTCTATTCTTTGGAACTCTGCATTCAGATGCCTATATCTTTCCTTTTCTCTTTTGCCTTTTGCTGCTCTTCTTTACTCATCTATTTGTAAGACCTTCTCAGACAACCATTTTGCCTTTTCATATTTCTTTTTCTTGGGGATGGTTTTGATCACTGCTTTCTGTATAATGTTATAAACCTCTGTCCAGAGTTTTTCAGGCACTCTGCCTATAAGATCTAATCCCTTGAATCTATTTGTCACTTCCACTATATAATCATAAGGGATTTGATTCAGGTCATACCTGGATGGCCTAGTGGTTTTCCCTACTTTCTTCAAGCCATGGTGGTAGTCAACCATATTTGTTTTTTAACCTTTCAGACATTTTAAAACTCATTTTGAAAATACATATTTATATATTTATGCAGCATTTTTAATACTAGCAAAAGATTAAAAAAAGTTTAATATGCATTACTACAAGACCAATAAAAGACTCATCCATGTAATAAAATTCTCCGAGGCAGCAAGCAACAAGTCAGGAAATTTTATGTATAAATATGGACAGTTCTCAAATATACTCTCAAATGAAAAAAAGCAAGGTATACAACTCTGTGTAAAGTATGTGTTCATTTTTATTTTTATTTATTTATTTATTTTTTTAGTTTTAATTTTATTTTTAAACTTTACAATATTGTATTAGTTTTGCCAAATATTGAAATGAATCCGCCACAGGTATACATGTGTTCCCCATCCTGAAACCTCCTCCCTCCTCCCTCCTCCCTCCTCCCTCCCCATACCATCCCTCTGGGTCGTCCCAGTGCACCAGCCCCAAGCATCCTGTATCCTGCATCGAACCTGGACTGGCAACTTGTTTCATACATGATATTATACATGTTTCAATGCCATTCTCCCAAATCTTCCCACCCTCTCCCTCTCCCACAGAGTCCATAAGACTGTTCTATACATCAGTGTCTCTTTTGCTGTCTCGTACACAGGGTTATTGTTGTTCAATCTCTAGGTTGTGTCTGACTCTTTGCCACACCATGAACTGCCGCACTCCAGGCTCCCCTGTCCTTCACTATCTCCTGGACTTTACTCAAACTCATGCCCATAGAGTCAGTAATGCTATCTTACCATCTCATCCTCTGCTACCCCCTTCTCCTTCTGTCCTCAACCTTTCTCAGCATCAGGGTCTTTTCCAGTGAGTCAGCTCTTTGCATCAGGTGGCCAAAGTATTGGAGCTCCAGCTTCAGCATCAATCTTTACATTGAATATTGAGGATTGGTTTCCTTTAGATACTGACTGGTTTGATCTCCTTGCAGTCGAAGGGACTCTCAAGAGTCTTTTCCAGAATCAAAATTTAAAACTATCCATTTTTCGGCACTTGGCCTTCTTTATTTTTTTTAATGCATTTATTTTTCTTTATTTATTTTAAATGCATGAAAATATTTCTGAAAAGGTTAAAAAGATTAAACAAACTTGATAACCTTTAGGGAAAGGAGTCAAGTGGCTGGGACAGAGGTGAGAAAGAGTTTCAAACAAATAAGCTTTTGTACATTTTTAATTTAAACAAGTAAATAAAATGTATAATAAAATTAAAATTTTATCCATAAACAAAAGAATTTTAGTTGTAAAAAAATTAAGTTCTGTCTTTTTGCTGTTTTTTACATTAATGGTATTTCACTATATAGATTACTCTGCATTATATTTTTGTAATGTAAAATTTCTTACTGATTTTTTTTTCTTTTCAATACATAGAAGACTACTGAATTCTTTTTCAAAACTATACATTATTCCAACACAGATAAACCAAAGTTTATTTTTTAATGCTCCTGTTAAAATACTAAATCACTGGGTTGAGGACCAGTCAATAAATACTTCATGGCCCAATTTAATTAGGCTCTCTTAATTTACTGTAGACTCTTCCTGTGGTCAATTAGTAGATGGGAGGTATAAATAACAAATATGTTCAACTTTAGTAATAATCAAATTAAAATTAAACTAGCAATGAGAAAAATTCATTACTTACAAAAAAAAATCCATTACTTGTGAATAACAGGGTATCATCGTGCATTTCTAATAAGATATAAAATGGTACATTTTGAAAAGCAATTCGGTAATTTGATTGAAAGCACTAACATGCATATATATTTTTCCATTAATTCTATTGCCCGTTAATTTTTTTAATTAAGCAATTATACAAGTTAGCCAAATTAAATGTGCAATTTTTATTATATCAGTTTCATGAAAGTAAAAAAGAAATGAAGACAATGTGAATATATAATAATAATAGGTGATCAGTCAGTTTATTATGGTATGCCCATACAATAAAGTACCATAAAGCCATTTAAAATAAAGCTGTGGAGAATTATTTATCGAAATTGTGTAAAGAAAATCAGATTGCAAACAGTATATGTCATTATCTTATTTAGAGAAAACAATATACTTGAATAGAAAAAATTCTGAAAGAATATATACCTCAAACATTAAACAGCAATTTTTCCTCAAACTGGGAGCATAGGTAACCTTTTATTCCTTTCCTAATAAATCTTTTATAATTTTTCTGAAATTGACATGCATCACTTATATTACTAGCGTGTTTTATAAAAAAGTGATACAAGCTTCAGTAATTGTTTAATAATCAAACTCTATCTACTGTAAGTTGGAACATATCAAAGGTCAAAGCATAGAAATAATGGATTTAACAACCTTCTATATGTGCATTTTAACACCTAAAACTGGCAACTATTTGTGTATGGTGCCCTTTGTTGAAAAATACTAATAACAAAAATAGCCACTAAACGGTACAAACTTTCAGTTTCAATACTAATAAGTTCTGGGAATCTAATGTATAGCACAGTGATTGTAGTTAATTATACTGTATTACATACTTAAAGTTGCCAAGAGGGTAGATCTTAATGTTCACACCACAAAAAGAAAATGGCAATTATGTGACATGATAGAGGTATCAACTACAGTGGTAGTCATTCTGCAATATATTAATACAGCTGTATCAAATCAACGTTCATTTAAATGTACACAATGTTATATGTCAATTATATCTCAATAAAGCTGGAAAAAATAAAATATTGCTGCTGCTGGGGAGCAGGCAAATGAGTCCAACTCTAATTAAGGACTGGACTGAGTAGTCCTCCTCCCAAATGACAAGACCTATTTTCTTGAAACAATCTGTAACTGATTTTGCAAAACGAGAAAGCAACTCTTAGAATTTCAGAATATCAGCTAGTACCACGCAAGGAAAAAAAAAGTCTGAATGAAGAAGAAGAATATGAGCAATACTATGTGTGAGGCTTACCCCTAAGTAAACAACATGGCATTTTTCCTCATAAATAGTCTGTGATTCTCTGCGAAGATTTTACAGGAACTCCCTGCGTTTGGCCTCACCCCACTAATGCTCAGAACAGAGCATTATTGCACCATGTTTGTTACTTGTGTAAACACACTTCTCCCCATGGACTGTATGTGGAGTTTGTGAAGAAATGCTGTGTCATGGCCTTATGCCGGATATTCTCTGAAGGCTTCCTTTTTGCTGTCTAGTTATTCTGTTTTTGTGTGGAGCTTTAGACAGATTGACAAATCATGTCCCCAGCTGGAATCTTATCTTCACAATACATTTTTCAGGGGAAAAAAAATTAACTTACAAACAGTATAGATTACAGGATCAGTAGGATACCAATTTCTCTAAAAAGCATTGATAACATATAAAAGGACACCTTGCTATCTAAATCTGATTTCTGTTAGGGGGAGTTTACACAGAAATGTCCTATAACAAGGCATTCTGAGTTATCTAAAATCTATTTGGTAGCAGCAGTTTGGTTAGTGTGAAATTATCAGGAAATGTCTCCTGGGTTCAAATAGGAGCACTCAAAATTTAATTAAATATTGGAAGTTACATCTTAATCATACACACTGAAGATGAGATTTCAGGAAATGAGGTGATTTTTACTTACTTCTCTATTACCTCTATCCTCTAGAAATTTTCTAAATCGAACTCGAGTGTTTTATTTTCTAAGGAAAGATTTCACATAGTGACTCACATTTCAAAATTTCTTTAAGGAGAAAAGATCTAAGTCAGTTCAGTGTGAATTGTATGATTGACCATCAGTTTGTTGCTCCTTCAAAATTAAAAGCATCAAACAGAGGCACCTTTTTGATCCAAACAAGCTTTGCAATCACCTGAATACATGATGATTAAAAGATATATTCTAAGAAACATGCTTCCTAACTGCCCCCAAACAATTCTGCACAACTCTAAGTAAAATTCATCTTCTTTATTTACTATATTAAGCCAATAAATTTTTGAAAGAAAAAGAGTCTGTAATGAAATAGTAAAGAAAATTATTTTCCTCATAATGACTATGTTTTTTAATCAGGTCGCCGTGAATTCAATAAAACCAATCTATTTTTGCTTTGCCTGCCTTGCTGAGATCAATTCTTCAACTGCAAAAGGAATAAAAAAAACTTAATGTCTGAGTTACAATCAATATAATTTATTCCAGAATCCACTCCCATTTTCTTCAAATGATGTACCTAAGGTCTTTGGACATGGCAACCCACTCCGGTATTTTTGCCTGGAGAATCCCCAAGGACAGAGGAGCCTGGTGGGCTACAGTGCATGAGGTCGCAAAGAGTTGGACATGACTGAGCATCAGCATCAGCATCATCAAGGTCTTTGGACATGTACCTCCATGTCCACTGATGTGAGTGTAAAAATAAAGTGTATCCTAAATAGAGTAATGCAACAGGCTTCCCTGATAGCTCAGTTGGTAAAGAATCTGCCTGCAATGCAGGAGACTCCAGTTCGATTCCTGGGTCAGGAAGATCTGCTGGAGAAGGGATAGGCTACCCACTCCAGTATTCTTGGGCTTCCCTTGTGGCTCAGCAGGTAAAGAATTTGCCTGCAATGTGAGAGACCTGGGTTCAATCCCTGGGTCGGAAAGATCCCTTGGAAAAGGGGAAGACTACCCACTTCAGTATTCTGGCCTGGAGAATTCCATGGACTGTATAGTCCATTGGGTCACAAAGAGTCGGACAGGACTGAGAGACTTTCACTTTCACTTCACTTTCAAATATAACAGTGGCAGCAAAAAACAATGAGATGTATATGGTCTGTGGTATGTGGGGTATTTTGAGAGGCAATAGAAATGCAAATGTCCATGATATAAACATGTAAGACATGAATCCTATTCCAAAAGCTTATGCTCCTGTAGAGGTCAAATGGGCTGTTTGCACAAAAATATATCATTTAGGGCAGATCTTTATAATAATGATCCCATAATGAGTGCTCAATAAAGGACAGAAATGGAATGGACCTATCAGAAGCAAAAGATATTAAGAAGAGGTGGCAAGAATACACAGAAGAACTATACACAAAAGATCTTCACGACCCAGATAATCACGATGGTGTGATCACTCACCTAGAGCCAGACATCCTGGAATGTGAAGTCAAGTGGGCCTTAGGAAGCATCACTACAAACAAAGCTAGTAGAGGTGATGGAATTTCAGTTGAACTATTTCAAATCCTGAAAGATGATGCTGTGAAAGTGCTGAACTCAACATGCCAACAAATTTGGAAAACTCAGCAGTGGCCACAGGACTAGAAAAGGTCAGTTTTCATTCCAGTCCCAAAGAAAGGCAATGCCAAAGGATGTTCAAACTACCGCACAATTGTACTCATCTCACACGCTAGCAAAGTAATGTTCAAAATTCTCCAAGCCAGGCTTCAGCAATATGTGAACCATGAACTTCCAGATGTTCAAGCTGGTTTGAGAAAAGGCAGAGGAACCAGAGATCAAATTGCCAACATCTGCTGGATCATGGAAAAAGCAAGAGAGTTCCAGAAAAACATCTATTTCTGCTTTATTGACTATGCCAAAGCCTTTGACTGTGTGGATCACAATAAAGTGTGGAAAATTCTGACAGAGATGGGAATACCAGACCACCTGACCCGCCTCTTGGTAAACCTGTATGCAGGTCAGGAAGCAAGAGTTAGAACTGGACATGGAACAAAAGACTGGTTCCAAATAGGAAAAGGAGTATGTCAAGGCTATATATTGTCACCCTGCTTATTTAACTTATATGCAGAATACATTATGAGAAAAGCTGGGCTGGAAGAAGCACAAGCTGGAATCAATATTGCCGGGAGAAATATCAATAACCTCAGATATGCAGATGACACTACCCTTATGGCAGAAAGTGAAGAATAACTAAAGAGCATCATGGTGAAAGAGGAGAGTGAAAAAGTTGGCTTAAAACTCAACATCCAGAAAACTAAGATCATGGCGTCCAGTCCCATCAGTTCAGTTCAGTTCAGTTCAGTCGCTCAGTCGTGTCCGACTCTTTCACTTCATGGTAAATAGATGGAGAAACAGTGAAACAGTGGCAGACTTCATTTTTGGGGACTCCAAAATCACTGTAGATGGTGTCTGCAGCCATGAAATAAAAAGACGCTTACTCCTTGGAAGAAAAGTTATGACCAACCTAGACAGCATGTTAAAAAGCAAAGACATTACTTTGCCAACAAATGTCCATCTAGTCAAAGCCATGGTTTTTCCAGTAGTCATGTATGGATGTGAGAGCTGGACTATAAAGAAAGCTGAGCGCCAAAGAATTGATGCTTTTGAACTGTGGTGTTGGAGAAGACTCCTGAGAGTCCCTTGGACTGCAAAGAGATCCAACTAGTCCATCCTAAAGGAGATCAGTCCTGAGTGTTCATTGGAAGGATTGATGTTGAAGCTGAAACTCCAATATTTTGGCCACCTGATGCGAAGAGCTGACTCATTTGAAAAGACCCTGATGCTGGGAAAGATTGAAGGCAGGAGAAGAAGGGGACGACAGAGGATGAGCTGGTTGGATGGCAGCATTGACTCAATGGACATGGGTTTGAGTAAAGTCCAGGAGTTGGTGATGGACAGGGAGGCCTGGTGTGCTGCAGTCCATGAGGTCGCAAAGAGTCAGACACGACTAAGCAACTGAACTGAACTGAACTGAATGAGTCACATTCCCTGTGCCAATGCTCCATTGTCACTCCTGTCATGAGGCTGAGTCTATTTAGTTACTCAGTTGAATTTTGGCAAGTCTTTTAACTTTCTTTACCAGTAGAATCTGGCAAATATGACTCTGCACATGTTCTCAGTTCAGTTCAGTCACTCAGTACATGTTCTAGTCTGCCTTTAAAAGGCCTTACAGTTTCTGCTTTCACTCTTTGAAGCCCTGAGATCACTGTGCCTGACAAAATTAAATATGAGATGAAAGATTAAAAAAAAGAATATGAAATGAAAGAATGTGTACAGAAAGAAGCTCAGGCACCCTGGCCGTCACAAGGGAGCCTGCCCAGACCACCCAGAGAGAACAGCAGAATTACCTGACTACCCACCAAGCCAGACAAAGAATACAAGGGGTTTGATTTCAGCTACTTCATTTTGGGGTAGTTTGTTAGGCAGCAATAAGTAAAGTAGCGCTTCAGCTATTTATCCTTCCAAGAAATATTTATGTATGGAGTGCAAACTATATGCCAATCACCAGTGCTGGACAAACAGGTGAACATCAACAATGGTCCCTATTTCCAAGGCCTTTACATCTACTGCTTGAGGTAAAGGAAGGGAAAGACCGATGATTTAAATATAGTGAAATGAATAATAACTTTACATACAAAGAGGCAATGGCTGTGAGAAAAACAAAGCAGGATAAAGGGAGAGTGACTGAGGTGGGCAGTGACAAAGAAGACTTTCAGAGGTTTTCTGGTTTTTTTATGTTTAATTAGAAACCTGAATGTTGAGAAGAAATAAGCCAGGCCAAAAATTGTGAGGGAACAGCTTTCTATCAATAAACACTATCTGTCAACACACATGAGATCAGGCTTCCATGCCTTGGAGACATCAAGGTTGTGGGCAAGAGGGCAATGACTTCTGGAGGGTGGCTGAAGTTGAGTTCCGAGAAACAGGTGCTGAAAGGATCTCATGGGACCTGGTGCACCATAGTAAGGTCTGTTATATTTGACATAGTGAGAATTTTCTTCACTTTTAACATTTAGTTATATAAAGACACAAATATCCATTGCTAGAAATGATTCAACCAACACAGCAACAGACTCTCCACTTAACCTCTAATAAGGCCCGCCTGTTGTAATGGCCATTTTGTCCCTTGATTTAAAAATAAAATCTGGGACTATCCTGAAGGTCCAATGGTTAAGACTCCATTCTTTAACCACAGGGGGTGCAGGTTGAATCCTTGGTTGGGAAACTAAGATCCCGCATGCCATCTGGCACAACCAAAAAAATTATAATAAAATCTGCATCAGTATGAGCTTTAGAAATTGTTGCATGGATTCACATTTGACAAGCAAAAAGTTACCGCTGGGAGTCATGTCTTTAAAGTAGCTTGTTTTTATCCCAGAAATGCCTGACATTGGAGGGAAATGATATTCAAATTTGGGTCCAACGATTAGGAGTTCAGAAAGCAAGTATTGTGAGGACGGTTCTGAAACTGAAGAAGCTGTCACTCAGAAACTCAGAAGGAAAGCTGAGGCAAGCAACAAAAGCCTTTTCAGGGCTCCTTGCGCTGTGCAGTTGAAACAGTGGTTGATTTTATAGCTAATAAGGCATTAAACTGAATCTCTTAAGCTTTTCATATTGAAAGTAATTGTAAATTGAATTTGCTAAAACAATAACTTAAAGAGTTAAGACTTGAATGTTGTCGGAGCACAGCAAATGATGTGGAATTTAAAGAACCACTGAAACAAGTGTCTTTGAGTACTTTATTGATCTGCCAGAAGCAGCTACTGTTAACCCTAAGCTTTGCTTGGCAAGTGGAATTATTGTGCATTGATTATTCATCATGGAGTCAGGCTATCAGACTCCAGCTCCAGGTGGGATGGTCATTTACATTTCAACACTTTGCCTCAATAGAAATAATGTGCCTTGGAAAGAGCAAAGAGATAGCATGTCACCCAGGTTCAGGGGCTTCATTGTGTGGTTTGTAAAAGCATCAGTCCTATTTCTGTTATCCCATATGTGGGTGTCTGTCTCCAAATATAGACTTTGTATAGGGATTACCAGTCACACTGAATCAGAGCCCCATTAAGGATCTCATCTTAACTTGCTTATCTCTGTAAGGACTCTATTTCCAAATAAAGTCACACTCTGAGATACTAAGGGTTAGGGCTCCAATATATGGATTTTGGGGAAAGAGAGACACGATTCAACTCCTAAGAGTGATAGTCCAAAAGGGTAACAAATGACAGTATTCTCAGTCTTGGCCATGCTTCATCATCTCCTGGCAAGCTTTGAAAAAATTAGCTCTGCCTGGTTCCCACTTTCATTTTCTTTGATTTAATTAGTCTGGGTTAGGAGCCCAGGCATAAATATTATAAACAAGCATCTTAGGTAGTTCTAAAGTGTAGCCAGAATTGAAAACTATTCATTAAATATCTCATTTATTATAATATTTAAAAATAGGATCTACTCATTCAGAATGAACACTGTAATATAGGTCAGTTATTTTAAGCACCATGAGGGAAGAGACTCTCTTCATTGATCAGCAACATATCCCTAGCAGTATCTTGTCTGTGGTAGCTTTCCCATAAATATTAATGGAAGAATGAACATGTAAATAAATTCAATATACTCACTGAGTATCTACCATATGTTAAGCATTACAGTGAGCACTGAAGACATGTAAATATTTTTTCAGTAAGTTAATGAGTGGATGAAGTAATGAGATTATATTCAATATTCTCTTCTGGTATAGGAAATGGGATTTTACAATATAAGAGTTAGCATTTTCAGTATGCTGGAAAAAATCCACTGTAACAAAAATGTTTATTTTAAATCAATTAAACAGCTTGCCTTTTGCCTAGAAATTTTTGTGATTTTTTTCTTGTCTTTCTTTTTTTCTTTTTGTAATGGTTCTTACACAGCTAGATGTTGGGGCCATCCTCTTTTACTGAGTATATACATGTTTATGTGACATCTGATAGACTCTTTATTGACACATTTTAGTATCACTGTATAATGTTTAAAAGTTGGCATTACTCTATAGGAGAGAAAGACGGATGGTATACACAGAATTATCATAAGAAATTCTTGCATTCAAATACCATTTTGATGTCATTGCCAATAGAGTAATATAATCTAAGATAGAGATGTCAAAGTTTATCCTTCACAGCATTTGTCAGAGATCAACTAGAATAAAAAGATGAGCAATTACTTGTTGAATCTGATTGGTTTTGATATCTAGACTAGATAGTAATTTTAACCCAGTGAAAAAGCTTCTTTAGGTTTTTTTGTTTTTTAAGAGTCCTAGGAATTATGGGGAACTTCATGCACTTGTTTGTTTATCCACCCATCCAACCAGGTCTGCTATTACCAGGTACAATAGCCTCTGTGGAAGTTGTAAAAAGGGGTCCTCCTTGGTAAATACATTACAAAATAGCTGCCATTCCTTAGGTCTTTACTACAGATCTACATCAGGGTACACACCATAGCAAGCTGGATTTCAGTGCACTGCTTCCCTTAGGTAGATGTTTTTGTATATGATGCTAGTCATCATATAAAGAAACCCTGCATCCAGCAAATGTCTATGAAGGACCCACCATGTGCCAGGCCTGGGCTGAGCTCTGAATGTACAAAGATGAATGAGATATGGTCCTGCCCCTCTGGAAGTCCACAGTCCACTTAAGCAGACCCAAACCTAAGGAATAAGTTAAGATAATGTAAACAGTGAGGGCAAGAGTCACGTGAGAAATATAGCCAAGACCTCATGGAGGAGGTGATACTGGAAATGAGACCTTGAAAGTGAATAGGACTTTATCATGTAGAAAAAACTAACAGACAAACAAAAACAGGGAGTGAATAGTAAATGCCAATGTGTAATCACAGTAAGACATAACTAGGGGAAGTCAAACAACCCTAGAAAGATGGGGAAAGGATTGAGGGGATGGAAATAGCTGGAAAATTAACTGGGAAATGTACATTGTCAATAGACAACTCATATTAGCTGGATAATAGATACAGATGGATCTATTCATTTAAGACAGGAGAAAAGATTTGGGTTAGAAAGCAAGGAGGATTAGGCAAACCCATACTGGGGGGGGAAATGCACTTGTTCATCTCGGAAAACAGGAAATTTTCACTATCATAAGGAACTTCCGTTCCTTAAGACATGTCTTTGAATTATTTAGTTAATCAGATAAATAGATTTTGAAATGTCTCATGCTGTATTTCATTTAAAGTATGTTTTCACTAAAATGAAATTGAAGCATCAACCCAGATTGGTCAATTCATTTTGGTTTAAATCCTTAAATTCAAGGTACAGGATAATTTTCCAATATTTTTCATCTACAAATAACGAAACTCAAGCTGTGTGACTTCTTTTGTCAGCATTGAGGAGGGGTAAAGACGCTGTTAATCCTGGGGTACTCATTGCTTTGCCCTGAAGCCAGCAAATATTTTTCGGTAAAACTGCATACACCTCTCTGAGTCTTTGGCTTATAACCATCTTTTGTTTTCTTCCCTGTTTGACCTCTGCACAGCTGTAAAAGTTTGTAATAATTAACCAACCCAGTTAATGATTAGTAATGATTTGACATTACATGGTATCATAACAATCTGTGGCTGCCTAGTTTCCATGAAATTTAAATTTCAAACATAGCCGTCAGTCTATGTTCTTTTTCTTTTTTCAGATGCTTATATTTTCTTAGTGCCTTCAGGCTCTGTAAGTTCCTACTTAGCTAAAATAACATGGAATCTAACTTGAAAAATTCAGTGGAGTTTAACTATAAATCATTCTGTGTTACATTCAAACTAGAGGTTTTGAAATTGATCACATCAGCAATGTGTGGCTCTAATTGCATTAGGTTATCTGATAATGTTCTAACGTAACAATTTTCAAAGAGTGTTGTTTTAAAGATATTTCTTTGGAATGAATGGCAGCATCAGGCATTGAACACAAAAGGAAACTGTCAAAATGAAAATCAGTTATGGTCATACATAGGGCCAAATTAATTGCCTTGTCAGACTATACAATTGATGCATATCATTGCAACTCTGTGAATTGGGAGGCTTTATGTATTAATCGTTTTTTACCATAGTTCTGCTTTGCTATATAAAAATAATTTCAGAACACTTTGTGAACTCCTCAAGGGTAAATTAAACAGGGCTCACTTTTGCATCTTTAGCATTTGGCCTATGTCCAGTATATACTAGGTATTCAAAATGCATTTAACAACCAAATGAAGAGCAGTAATAACCTCATCCTAGATACTAAATTCTATGTAGATTGTTTTCTGCAAATTTGCTCATTAAGACTTCACAATAGCACCATGAAATCATTGCTGCTGCTGCTGCTAAGTCACTTCAGCCGTGTCTGACTCTGTGCAACCTCATAGTCGGCAGCCCACAAGGCTCCTCCGTTCCTGGGATTCTCCAGGCAAGAACACTGGAGTGGGTTGCCACTTCCTTCTCCAATGAAATCATTACCATTGTTAATTTTACAGATGATAAACAGAGACATCAAAAGGTCTCACAGCTAGTAAAGGATAAAGAATGTGTCTTGGTGGCTCTAAACTCCCCTTTCTTAACTGCTATGCTATACTAGATGAGGACTTAAGAAGTTTAAGCAACTAGTGACTGACCTGTGTGAATCTTCATTTCTATAGTGTGATAGCATCAACACGAACATGGGATTCTGTCTAGGAAATTAAATTCTCATCTATTACACTCATAAACTTTGACCCCGAATGAGGGAAAGGGGCATTTCCCTACACTAAGCAATAGATGTAGAGGTCCTACAATTCACTTCAGTGCTGACACTAACTGGAGTTAGTGTAGATCCCACAGGTTAAAGTAGGGAACTAGGAGGAGAAAAAAAAGAAGAAGAATAGCAAAAAGAAAGAGGAAGAAAGGAAGAGAGAAAACATCCCAGGGTTGTGTTGAGATCTAAATGAGATATAGTTGTAAAAGTACTTTGAGGTAGAGAAAGCAAATGTGCAAGGGATAATCACAGAATAGTACTGGTAACTATCAGTAAGCCTTGGGAATGAAATGTCAATACCAGTGGAGAAAACAACAGTAAATAAGACACTATAAAGCAAAGTAAATTAAAAAGAATGACTTGACTAGTTATTTTCTGAAATTATTGGCAAAATGCACTTTCATACCCCAGTTAGTGACACAGAAATCTTCCTTTCTCCTCTGTGTGTAGAGGATGAATGTGCTTTAACTGGGGAAAACTCTTCCTGCTGCTTCATTCACAGCACAAAATGACAGCACAGAGAACCTGGCTTGAACCCACTGGCATCAAATAGATCTAGGCATTCCAATGTCACAAATAGCCCAAAAAGACTATTTCATGACATTTACCAGGCAGTTCATACAGCACTGGACCACCCTAAAATAATCCTCCTATTTCCTCTCTACCATTCACAACAAAGAAAAGAAACAATCCAGGTTTAAAGAGTCACTCGGAGATACAATCAGTGACTACAGGTGAATGAATTATATTTCACTCAAAATGATTTATCACTCACAGCAGAAACATTCAACACAGGGTGAAATGGGATGTTTGGAAGCAGAGGCTTCAGCACTATGTGAACCATGAACTTCCAGATGTTCAAGCTGGTTTGAGAAAAGGCAGAGGAACCAGAGATCAAATTGCCAACATCTCCTGGATCATGGAAAAAGCAAGAGAGTTCCAGAAAAACATCTATTTCTGCTTTATCGACTATGCCAATGCCTTTGACTGTGTGGATCACAATAAACTGTGGAGAATTCTTCAAGAGATGGGAATACCAGACCACCTGATCTGCCTCTTGAGAAATCTGTATGCAGGTCAGGAAGCAACAGTTAGAACTGGACATGGAACAACAGACTGGTTCCAAATAGGAAAAGGAGCACATCAAGGCTGTATATTGTCACCCTGCTTATTTAACTTCTATGCAGAGTACATCATGAGAAACGCTGGACTGGAAGAAACACAAGCTGGAATCAATATTGCCGGGAGAAATATCAATAACCTCAGATATGCAGATGACACCACCTTCATGGCAGAAAGTGAAGAGGAACTCAAAAGCCTCCTGATGAAAGTGAAAGTGGAGAGTGGAAAAGTGGGCTTAAAGCTCAACATTCAGAAAACAAAGATCATGGCATCCAGTCCCACCACTTCATGGGAAATAGATGGGGAAACAGTGGAAACAGTGTCAGACTTTACTTTTCTGGGCTCTAAAATCACTGCAGATGGTGACTGCAGCCATGAAATTAAAAGATGCTTACTCCTTGGAAGGAAAGTTATGACCAACCTAGATAGCATATTCAGAAGCAGAGACATTACTTTGCCAACAAAGGTTCGTCTAGTCAAGGCTATGGTTTTTCCTGTGGTCATGTATGGATGTGAGAGTTGGACTGTGAAGAAGGCTGAGTGCCGAAGAATTGAACTGTGTGGTGTTGGAGAAGACTCTTGAGAGTCCCTTGGACTGCAAGGAGATCCAACCAGTCCATTCTAAAGGAGATCAGCCCTGGGATTTCTTTGGAAGGAATGATGCTAAAGCTGAAATTCCAGTGCTTTGGCCACCTCATGAGAAGAGTTGACCCATTGGAAAAGACTCTGATGCTGGGAGGGATTGGGGGCAGGAGGAGAAGGGGACAACAGAGGATGAGATGGCTGGATGGCATCACTGACTCGATGGACGTGAGTCTGAGTGAACTCCGGGAGTTGGTGATGGACAGGGAGGCCTGGCGTGCTGCGATTCATGGGGTCGCAGAGTCGGACATGACTGAGCGACTGAACTGAACTGAACTGAAGTGCTAAAAACAAACAAATGCCCTAGAAGGACATGAATGGCAGGCTGTTTATCTAGTGTTCTAAGCAAGATTCCAGAAGTGATCCTTAAACTGTGGGACAATTCACCAAGGTACCACAAGTGCCTTGAGAAAAGGGATCTGAAAAGTCCATTTTGTTCTTTAAGCCACTGTTTAAAAGCCACTTCATCAGAAGTCTTTTAATCTTCAGGCTAGACTGCTGCTGCTGCCAAGTCACTTCAGTCATGTCTGACTCTGTGCGCCCCCATAGATGGCAGCCCATGAGGCTCCCCCGTCCCTGGGATTCTCCAGGCAAGAACACTGGAGTGGGTTGCCATTTCCTTCTCCAATGCATGAAAGTGAAAAGTGAAAGTGAAGTCGCTCATGTCCGACTCTTAGAGACCCCATGGACTGCAGATTACCAGGCCCTCGATCCATGGGATTTTCAAGGCAAGAGTACTGGAGTGGGGTGCCATTGCCTTCTCCTCAGGCTAGACTAGGTCCTCTGTATACATTGTTAACAAACTCTGTTCCTTTACCTCAAAGCTTTTATAGAAATGTTAACTTTTTGCATTTTTGTTACAACAAATTAAAAAATACTCAAGAATGTTCTCTGATATACTCAACACTCAGATTCAACAACTGTTGTAATTTACTACGTTGCTTCATCTACCCCTTTCCTTCTCTTTTTTCTTTTATTTCCATGAAATCTTTATTTTTATTTTCTTTATTGAAGAACTGTTAATGTACAACATTAAATAAGTTATAAGTATACAATATAGTTGCTTCACAATTGCAAAAGCTGTACTCCATTTATAGTTATTATGAAATACTGTCTCTGTTTCCTGTACTGTACAATATATTCTTATAGCTTATTTTATACATAATAATTTGAACCTCTTAATTTCCTACCCCTATGTTGATCCTCCTCACTTTCCTCTTCCCACTGGAAACCACTAGTTTGTTCTCTGTATCTGAGTCAGTTTCTCTTTTTGTTATATTCACTACTTTCTGTTGTTTTTTAGATTCTACATACAAGTGCTATCATACATTGTTTGTCTTGCTCTGATTATTTCACTTAGTATGATCCATCCTGTTGCAAATTACAAATTTTCATTCTTTTTTATGGCTGAGCAGTATTCCATTGTGTGTGTGTGTGTGTGTGTGTGTGTGTGTGTGTATGTGTTTATATCACATCTTCTTTATCCATTCATCTGTTGATGGATACTTAGGTAGTTTCCATCTCTTGGTGATTGTAAATAATGCTGTTATGAATTTTGGGTAGCATGTATTTTTTTGAATTAGTGTTTCGTTTGTTGTTGTTGTTTTGGATATATACCCGAAAGGACCTGTTGGGTCGTATGGTAGTTATATTTCTGGTTTTCTGAGAAGCCTCCATACTGTTTTCCACAGTGTTTGTATATTGATGAAATATTTAAAGCCAAACCTAGGGATCATGTCAATTCATCTCTGAAGTCTTCAAAATGAGTGCCTCAAAAATGATAAATTTTTTCACAACCACTGTATCCACCAAGGTTCCACCCAAAAGCAGAACCTAAAACAAAGGCTTGTATGCAAGTAATCTCTTTGGGAAGTGATCCCAAGGGAGAAAACAGGGCTGGGAAGAATGGAACAGGGAAGGTGGGGAAGCCAACCCAAGATGCTTTACAAGAGGATCAGCCCTGGGGACACCTGGGGCTTGATTCTGTGGAGTAGTCCGTGACAAGCTGTTGAATTTTATTCAGATTGTGCATAGAGTGACCAAAGTGGGGAAAGGGGTTATCCACCAGTTCCCATACTGCCTATAGTTAGGGATTCCCCATGGGATAAGTATTAACTTTTTTACACTCCCAGGTTTGCAATGGAGTGCTTTAGAATAAGACAGAAGGGCTGGAAATGTGGCTACTGGTGATCTACAGGAGGCAAAGAGAAGCTCGGAGCAGAAGCTGAGAGGTCTGTGAGGCACTTTTGCAGAGGTGTTATCAGTTTCCACCTGTACAGCTCTGTGTACCAACAGCAACAGCTAGATAAACACAGAGCTGAGAGGACCAGACCTAGGACACAAGAGGTGCCTGACACAACTATAATGCCATTGCCACAGCTAACCAAGTTCATCCTGATTCCTTAGTACCATCTAACAGTCTAAAATCAAATTTCCCCAATTGCCTCAAAAATGTCTTTTAGAGCTGCTTTGGCCTAATTAGGATCCAAACAAGGACCAAAAATTATATCTTTAATTAGTTAAGGCTACTATGTCCTCAAATCTCTTTTGTTCTAGACTAGTCCTCCCTCACCATTTTTTATGCCATTATTCAAAAAGAAAAAAAAAAATGTTAGTTGTCTAAAGATTGTTCTGCTTTGGTTTTGACACATTAGAGAGTCGTTTCACTTATTTCTCTATTCCCAATATTTTCAGGAAGGATCATAACTCTATAGGCTTTATTCTACTCGGATATAACTTTTGCGGTAATAAAATATGACAAGTGATGCCGTGTGCTTCATAGCACATCCCAACAGCAAACACATGTAGTGGAAAGAATGTGGTCCCCAAAAAGATATTTTTCTAAAATGTAATTCTACATTGTAATCCCCAGAATCTGTGAATATTATGTTATATGGGGAAAAAATGTGATTAATTTAAGGACTGTAAAAAGATGAACTTATCCTAGATCATTTGAGTAGACTGTAAATGCAATCACATGAATTCTCATCAAAGACAGGCAGAGGACATTTGGGACACCTGCAGAGCGCCTGTGCGAAAATGCAGTCGGAGACTGGAGTGATGTGGCCACAAACCCAGCAACCAGAAGCTAGAAGACACAAGGAATGATTTCTTCAGAGTCCCTGAAAGGAATGCAGCAGAGCTGGATTTCAGATTTCTGTCCTCTAGAATTGAGACAGTACATTTCAGGTGAGCAAATGAATGTATCAGCCTGATCCCTCCCTCACAAAGTTCTCCAGGAACTTTCCTTCTAATGGTTCTATTCGTTGATGAGTGTGATCTGCATTATTATTTAAGAGTAATAAAATGGTGCTTTGTGAATTCCCTTATTCTTTTCCCCTTTATTAGTAAAAGCCCTTTTATAAAGAATATTCCCTTACTAGGTTGGGCTCTTTGCTTATCCTAAAATGCTGTTCGTACTAGAAACACTAAAGATAAATCCTTAATTCTTCTGTTTTAATTGCAATTCCCCAATTAAGGAAATGCTCATGATAATTTTTTTTCATTGCAAGACTCTTTTATTTTTCTTAGCAATTGCATTTTATTTAGATTTTAAAAAAATTTTTTAATTGAAGGATAATTGCTTTACAGAATTTTGTGCTTTTCTGTCATACGTCAACAGAAATAAGCCACAGTTCAGTTCAGGCACTCAGTCGTGTTCGACTCTTTGCAACCCCGTGAACTGCAGCACGTCAGGCCTCCCTGTCCATCACCAACTCCTGGAGTTCACCCAAACTCATGTACATCGAGTTGGTGATGCCATTCAACCATCTCATCCTCTGTCATCCCCTTCTCCACCTGCTCCCAATCCCTCCCTGCATCAGTCTTTTCCAATGAGTCAACTCTTCCCATGAGGTGGCCAAAGTATTGGAGTTTCAGCTTCAACATCAGTCCTTCCAAAGAACACCCAGTACTGAAGTCCTTTAGGATGGACTGGTTGGATCTCCTTGCAGTCCAAGGGACTCTCAAGAGTCTTCTCCAACACCACAGTTCAAAAGCATCAATTCTTTGGTGCTCAGCTTTCTTCACAGCCCAACTCTCACATCCATACATGACCACTGGAAAAACCATAGCCTTGACTAGACGAACCTTTGTTGGCAAAGTAATGTCTCTGCTTCTGAATATGCTATCTAAGTTGGTCATAACTTTCCTTCCAAGGAGTAAGCGTCTTTTAATGTCATGGCTGCAGTCACCATCTGCAGTGATTTTGCAACCCAAAAAATAAAGTCTGACACTGTTTCCACTGTTTCCCCATCTATTTCCCATGAAGTGATGGGACCAGATGCCATGATCTTAGTTTTCTGAATGTTGAGCTTTAAGCCAACTTTTCCACTCTCCACTTTCACCTTCATCAAGAGGCTTTTGAGTTCCTCTTCACTTTCTGCCATAAGGGTGGTGTCATCTGCATATCTGAGGTTATTGATATTTCTCCCAGCAATCTTGATTCCAGCTTGTGCTTCTTCAAGCCCAGCATTTCTCATGATGTACTCTGCATAGAAGTTAAATAAACAGGGTAACAACAAACAGCCTTGATGTACTCCTTTTCCTATTTGGAACCAGTCTTTTGTTCCATGTCCAGTTCTAACTGTTGCTTCCTGACCTGCATATAGGTTTCTCAAGAGGCAGGTCAAGTGGTCTCATATTCCCATCTCTTTCAGAATTTTCCACAGTTTATTGTGATCCACACAGTCAAAGGCTTTGGCATAGTCAATAAAGCAGAAATAGATGTTTTTCTGGAACTCTCTTGCTTTTTCCATGATCCAGCGGATGTTGGCAATTTGATCTCTGGTTCCTCTGCCTTTTCTAAAACCAGACTGAACATCTGGAAGTTCACGGTTCACATATTGCTGAAGCCTGGCTTGGAGAATTTTGAGCATTACTTTACTAGCATGTGAGATGAGTGCAATTGTGCGGTAGTTTGAGCATTCTTTGGCATTGCCTTTCTTTGGGATTGGAATGAAAACAGCCCTTTTCCAGTCCTGTGGCCACTGCTGAGTTTTCCAAGTTTGCTGGCATATTGAGTGCAGCACTTTCACAGCATCATCTTTCAGGATTTGAAATAGCTCAACTGGAATTCTATCACCTCCACTAGCTTTGTTCATAGCGATGCTTTCTAAGGCTCACTTGACTTCACATTCTAGGATGTCTGGCTCTAGGTGAGTGATCACATCATCGTGATTATCTTGGTCATGAAGATCTTTTTTGTACATTTCTTCTGTGTATTCTTGCCACCTCTTCTTAACATCTTCTGCTTCTGTTAGGTCCATACCATTTCTGTCCTTTATCGAACCCATCTTTGTATGAAATATTCCCTTGGTATCTCTAATTTTCTTGAAGAGATCTCTAGTCTTTCCCATTCTGTTGTTTTCCTCTATTTCTTTGCATTGATCGCTGAGGAAGGCTTTCTTCTCTCTCCTTGCTATTCTTTGGAACTCTGCATTCAGATGCTTATATCTTTCCTTTTCTCCTTTGCTTTTCACTTCTCTTCTTTTCACAGCTATTTGTAAGGCCTCCCCAGACAACCATTTTGCTTTTTTGCAGTTCTTTTCCATACGCCCATATCCCCTCCCTCCCAGACCACCCTCTCATCTCTCTCTACATCCCACCCTTCACAGGCCCTGTGGCAGAGCCCCTGTTTGAGTTCCCTGAACCACACAGCAAATTCCCATTGGCTATATATTTTACATATGGTATTGTAAGTTTCTATGTTACTCTTTCCATACATCTCCCCTTCTCCCTCCTCTCCTCTCACTATGTCCATAGATCTGTTCTCTAGGTCTGTTTCTCCATTGCTTCCCTGAAAATAAATTCATTAGTGCCATCTCTTCAGATTCCATATATATGTGTCCATATACAATGTTTATTTTTCTCTTTCTGACTCACTTCACTCTGTATAATAGGCCATAGTTTTGTCCACCTCATTAGAACAGATTCAAATGTGTTCCTTTGTATGGCTGAATAGTAGTCCATTGTATATATGTACAACAGCTCCTTTATCCATTCATCTGTCGATGGACATCTAGGTTGATTCCATGTTCTGCTGCTGCTGCTGCTCCTGCTAAGTTGCTTCAGTCGTGTCCGACTCTGTGTGACCCCATAGGTGGCAGCCCACCAGGCTCCCCTGTCCCTGGGATTCTCCAGGCAAGAATACTGTTCCATGTTCTAGCTATTGTAAATAGTCTGCAGTGAACATCAGGGTACATGTGCGTAAGACTTTTAAAGAGCAGTTTTAGGTCCACAGCAGAATTAAGAAGAAAGTATAGCGATTTTGCATATACCTCCTTTCTCACACATGCACAGCCTATCCCACTATCAACCTCCCCCACCGGAGTGGGACATTTGCTGCAATCAATGAAACTACAATAACACATTATCTCCCGAAGTCCATAGTTTATATTAGGGTTCACTCTTGGTGTACATTCTATGGATTTGGACATATATATATATAATGACAAGTATCCACCATTATAGTACCATATAGAATAGTTTCACTGCTCTAAAAACCCTCCGTGTTTCACCTTTCATGACAGTAATTTAAATTCTTATTTGTGTCATTGTTTAATATCTATCTCCCCTGCTAGAGTTTCAAACTGCACAATCAGAAAAAGATGTGAACCTTCTTCACTGCCTAATCCGTCCTGCCTGCCACAGGGAAGGAACACACCTAAGACATTTTAATAAACAATACCTTCTACTATCTTGAGAAATCCCAGAGCTCCAAGAGGACTGTGGAGCTCTCCCCCTACCACTTCTGCTTGCCCTTGGTCACAAAGCAATGAAATTACTTTATGGGGATTTTTTCCAAGACCTTATTAAAGCAAGAAAGTAAAACCCTCAGAGGCAACATCAGCACCTCCTTGTGAAGAGAACTAAACTTTGAAGAGAATGGATCTCAGAGATGTTTTGGTGAAGTTTGGGGCATTATGTTTTCTCATCGGAACCATATTCTAGGATATCAAAGTGGAAAGGGACTTCAACAATCATCTAGTCAAGTGCTTAAAGAATGCAATTCAGAACAGCCACCACTAAAATAATAACAAAAACAACAGTAACAATAGTAATAATACATCATACAAAGCCCTAGGATAACTGAATCAACAGCTTCAGAAACAAGCCTAGGAATCTCTACTTTAAGTTTTTCAAGTAGTTCTGACATAGCCCATCTTAGCCTTGAGCTTGGAAATACTGCTATAGTTGCAAGGTTTTCAAGTTGATAGTTAATAACAATACCTTTGGTAAAACTTCAGTTAATGTACAATATGTTTTTCAAAAATTAATTCATTCTAAAAATGGAAAATAAATAAATAATTTATTCTAAAAGTGCTGAGGGCCTACTAAGTGGCAGGTACTATTCTAGAAACTGGGGATACAGAAATAACAAAACCAAAAGGTCCCTATCCCCATAGAGCTTGTATTAGGAGAGAGGGAGTGCATAAAATGAGCTAAAAAGAAATAGTAAACATATCCATACATAGCATAAGAGCTCATGTTTTAGAAACCTTAGGGCTTCCTGCTCCTGAAATGTACCCTCTCTACAAGCATGCAGCTGTGCCAAAACAAATGTTACCCAAGGTCACAGAGCTAGATCCGAGCAGGGTAGGACTACAGAAAATGTTCCTTTGCACCTTATCTTTGCAGGGTTCTTGGATGGTTTGTTCACTTGACTTGAGTGAACTTAACGAGGTTCAAGAGAGGAGGATCACTACTTTACAGGAGAATAGGCATGAACCAGACTCCATGCTGCACAGCCCCACTCCAAATCATCAGCAAGAAGGCACAGAGGTTCAGAGGCGAGAGTGTGTCTGAAGTGGCATTTAGTCCAGGGTTGCCAAACTGAATCAGTATTACTTAAAGACTCAGTCAAGCTCCTGAGTACTAGAAGCTTATTCTTATATTCTCATTTGGTGGGATGGGGGTGAGGCCTGGAAATATGTATTTTTAGAAATCTCTGTGTCAGAATGTTTGTGTTTGTATGTGTGTGCATGGGCAAGTAACAAATAAAAACAAACTCTTTAAAGCAAAAATAAATATGCTTGGTGTAGCTCAAAGAATCAAAGGAGAAGTTAAAACCACAGGCCATAAAATGTATAAGAACTAAAACAGCTCCAGGGGCCTGTGTAGCAACAATTAAAGGTAGGATTCTCCACAGGCCTTAGTTAGAAAGAATCAGCTTCTGGCATCATCCACACCTGGGCCACTCTACTGAAGATTAAATTACAATGGGGCTTCCCTGGTGGTGCAATGGTAAAGAATCCTCCTGCCAATTCAAGAGACATGGGTTTGATCCCTGATCCAGGAAGATCACATGTGCTGTGGAGCAACTAAGACTATGTGCCAGAATCCCTTAGCCTGTGCACTAGAGCAAAAGGCAAGGCAGAAAGGGAAAGATATACTGAACTGAATGCAGACTTTCAGGGAATAGCAATAAAAAATACTAAAGGCTTCTTAAGTGAACAGTGCAAAGAAATAGAGGAAAACAACAGAATGGGAAAGACTAGAGATTCCTTTAAGAAAATTAGACATACCAAGGGAATACTTCATGCAAAGATAGGCACAATAAAGGGCAGACATGACAAGGACAAAACAGAAGGAAAAGAGATTAAGAAGAGGTGGCAAGAATACACAGAGGAACTATACAAAAAAGGACTTATGACCTGGATTACCATGATAGTGTGGTCACTCACCTAGAGCCAGACAAACTGGAGTGTGAAGTTAAGTGGGCCTTAGAAAGCGTTACTAGGAACCAAGCTAGTGGAGGTGATGAAATTTCACCTCAGCTATTTCAAATCCTAAAAGATGATGCTGTGAAAGTGCTGCCCTCAATATGTCCTCAAATTTGGAAAACTCAGCAATGGCCACAGGACTGGAAAAGGTCAGTTTTCATTCCAGTTCCAAAGAAGGGCAATGTCAAAGAATTTCACACTACTGCACAATTATACTCATTTCACATGCTAGCAAGGTCATGGTCAAAATCCTTCAAGCTAGGCTTCAGTAGTCCATGAACCAAGAACTTCCAGATACACAAGTTAGATTTAGAAAAGGCAGAGGAACCAGAAATCAAATTGCCAACATTCACTGAATCATGGAGAAAGCGAAGGAATTCCTGAAAAACATCTACTTCTGCTTCATTGACTATGCTAAAGACTTTCACTGTGTGGATCATAACAAACTGTGTAAAATTCTTAAAGACACAGAAATACCAGACCACCTTACCTTTCTCCTGAGAAACCTGTATGCAGGTCAAGAAGCAACAGTTAAAACCTTACATGGAACAATAAACAGGTTCAAAATTGGGAAAAGAATATGTCAAGGCTGTATATTGTCACCCTGTTTATTTAACTTATATGCAGAGTACACCAGGAGAACCACCAGCATGGATGAATCACAAGCTGAAATCAAGATTGCTGGGAGAAATATCAATAACCTCAAATATGCAGATGACACCACTTTAATGGCAGAAAGTAAAGAGGAACTAAAGAGCCTCTTGATGAAGGTGAAAGAGGAGAGTGAAAAAGCTGACTTAAAGCTCAACGTTCTCTGCCTCTTCTAACACACAGCTGCAAATGACTAGACTAGTTATATTTATTAGAATAAAGTAAAGGGTGCAGCTTATTCATACACACACTGAAGCAAAGCTGTTTGCTTTGTCAGGTTACAGAGAGGTAACCAGGATCATGGGCCCTGAGTTAAACTAGAAAGTGGCTTATAATGTTATGTCCATCACAGCTTTCAACAAGGTATCAATGTCTCAGGGCAGGCCCATGTAGAAGAATAAAACGGGTTTCTACTTAGGTTTCACCTTCCTAACTTCTTTTTCCTCCCCCTCAGCATTTATATTTAGACCTACTCTTTACTCTTTCTGACCTCCCTTCTATTTTCTTTCATGTCTAACTCAGGGGTTAGCAAAGCACAGCCTATGAGCCAAATTCAGCCAGCTGCCTATCTTTTCATAGTCTTCAAATGAAAAATAATTTTAAATGATGGCACTTTAAATGATTATAAATGTATCTGTATAATTGCCTTGATCTTGCCTCTTTGCCTGCAAAGCCTGAAGTAGTTATAAACTGGGCCTTCAAGAATAAGTTTTTTGACCCCGGTCTAGCTCACAAAGGAGCATTCATGGACCAGAAAGGTTGCAAAAGAGTGCCCATTTTTACTTACAGTAGACTTTTTTAATATGGCTGTCATAGACTTGGAAATACATGCCATATGAATGTCCAGATGTGATCAAGATGGAATCTTGTGTCCTGAGAAGGCCTCACCAAGCTTTTTCTTTCAGAATGGGCTCAGATGTCTTTTCTCGGGATCCAAGAAACTCTATTCTCAAGCTGGTGGTGGATTTTTATTCACCCATATGACAAACATGTGCTGAGTGCCCAGTAAAGACATGCCAGGCCCTGTAACAGAGGCTGGATATGCTTAAATGAATGAAATGCGTAAGTAAGTTCAGGACCTTGTGGAGATTGCAGTTTAATCATCCTGTGCAGAGAGTCCAGATGTCTGTGATGCTCAAAGGTGGTCTGTGATCCAGCGGCATCAGCATTACCTCCAAACTTATTAAAATTACAAATTCTTGGGAACTCCCTGACAGTCCAATAGTTAGGATTCAGGGCTTTCACTGCCGGAGCCCTAGTTCCACCCCTGGTTGGGGAAATGAGATCCTGTAAGCCATGCGGCTTAGCCAAAAAAACAAACAAACAAACAAACAAACAAACAAACAGAAAACAAATTCTGGGGCTCTAGAGTAGATCTCTTGAATCAGAAATCTGGATGGTGCTAGCCATGTGTGCTTGTGCCAGCCCTCCAGGTGATTCTGACACATGCTTAAGTTTTAGAACTACTAAGCTAAAACCAGCAAGGTTTGTGCTGGGATAGTGGTTTCATGAACCAGGTATTAGGAAAGTATTTAGCCCTTTACAGTGCTAATGTCAGAAGGTACTTGGCCCACCTTACGTTAATTATTTACTTTAACTAAAGTTATAGAAAATAGTAAAAGTAAGCTACTGAATGCATAGGTGGCTGAACATGTGCAAAACAATGAGGTAGGCACTACAGTGAGTGTTCAGGCAATAAAGGCTGCCTTGCTGTTTTCCAGTGAAAAAGGAAACAAACCCATAGTATCAGCATACATATATACCAGGGATCAGCAAACATTTTCTGTAAAGGTCCAGATAGAGATATTTTAGGCATCATAAGCATATGGTCTCTGTCCCAACTATTCAACCATGCTATTGTAGCACAAGCATGCTGTTCTTGCCTTGAGAACCCCATGAACAGTATGAAAAGGCAAAATGATAGGATACTGAAAGAGAAACTCCCCAGGTCAGTAGGGGCCCAGTATGCTACTGGAGATCAGTGGAGAAGTAACTCCAGAAAGAATGAAGGGATAGAGCCAAAGCAAAAAGAATACCCAGCTGTGGATGTGACTGGTGATAGAAGCAAGGTCCGATGCTGTAAAGACCAATATTGCATAGGAACCTGGAATGTCAGGTCCATGAATCAAGGCAAATTGGAAGTGGTCAAACAAGGGATGGCAAGAGTGAATGTCGACATTCTAGGTATCAGCAAATTGAAATGGACTGGAATGGGTGAATTTAACTCAGATGACCATTATATCTACTACTGCGGGCAGGAATCCCTCAGAAGAAATGGAGTGGCCATCATGGTCAACAAAAGAGTCCGAAATGCAGTACTTGCAATCTCAAATGCAGTAAATGCATTTGAAATGGAGTAGCCATCATGGTCCACAAAAGAGTCCGAAATGCAGTAAATGTAATCTCAAAAACAATAGAATGATCTCTGTTCGTTTCCAAGGCAAACCATTCAATATCACAGTAATCCAAGTCTACGCCCCAACCAGTAACCCTGAAGAAGCTGAAGTTGAATGGTTCTATGAAGACCTACAAGACCTTTTAGAACTAACACCCAAAAAAGATGTCCTTTTCATTATAGGGGACTGGAATGCAAAAGTAGGAAGTCAAGAAACACCTGAAGTAACAGGCAAATTTGGCCTTGGAATATGGAATGAAGCAGGACAAAGACTAATAGAGTTTTGCCAAGAAAACGCACTGGCCATAACAAACACCCTCTTCCAACAACACAAGAGAAGACTCTATACACGGATATCACCAGATGGTCAACACCGAAATCAGATTGATTATATTCTTTGCAGCCAAAGATGGAGAAGCTCTATACAGTCAGCAAAAACAAGACCAGGAGATGACTGTGGCTCAGATCATGAACTCCTTATTGCCCAATTCAGACTTAAATTGAAGAAAGTAGGGAAAACCACTAGACCATTCAGGTATAACCTAAATTAAATCCCTTATGATTATACAGTGGAAGTGAGAAATAGATTTAAGGGCCTAGATCTGATAGATAGAGTGCCTGATGAGCTATGGAATGAGGTTCGTGATATTGTACAGGAGACAGGGATCAAGACCATTCCCATAGAAAAGAAATGCAAAAAAGAAAAATGGCTGTCTGGGGAGGCCTTACAAATAGCTGTGAAAAGAAGAGAAGCGAAAAGCAAAGGAGAAAAGGGAAGATATAAACATCTGAATGCAGAGTTCCAAAGAATAGCAAGAAGAGATATGTAAGCCTTCTTCAGTGATCAATGCAAAGAAATAGAGGAAAACAACAGAATGGGAAAGACTAGAGATCTCTTCAAGAAAATCAGAGATACCAAAGGAACACTTCATGCAAAGATGGGCTCGATAAAGGACAGAAATGGTATGGACCTAACAGAAGCAGAAGATATTAAGAAGAGATGGCAAGAATACACAGAAGAACTGTACAAAAAAGATCTTCATGACCCAGATAATCACGATGGTGTGATCACTGACCTAGAGCCAGACATCCTGGAATGTGAAGTCAAGTGGGCCTTAGAAAGCATCACTACGAACAAAGCTAGTGGAGGTGATGGCATTCCAGTTGAGCTATTTCAAATCCTGAAAGATGATGCTGTGAAAGTGCTGCACTCAATATGCCAGCAAATTTGGAAAACTGAGCAGTGGCCACAGGACTGGAAAAGGTCCGTTTTCATTCCAATCCCAAAGAAAGGCAATGCCAAAGAATGCTCAAACTACCGCACAATTGCACTCATCTCACACGCTAGTAAAATAATGCTCAAAATTCTCCAAGCCAGGCTTCAGCAATATGTGAACCGTGAACTTCCTGATGTTCAGTCTGGTTTGAGAAAAGGCAGAGGAACCAGAGATCAAATTGCCAACATCCGCTGGATCATAGAAAAAGCAAGAGAGTTCCAGAAAAACATCTATTTCTGCTTTATTGACTATGCCAAAGCCTTTGACTGTGTGGATCACAATAAACTGTGGAGAATTCTTCAAGAGATGGGAATACCAGACCACCTGATCTGCCTCTTGAGAAATTTGTATGCAGGTCAGGAAGCAACATATAGAACTGGACATGGAACAGACTGGTTCCAAATAGAAAAAGGAGTTCGTCAAGGCTGTATATTGTCACCCTGTTTATTTAACTTATATGCAGAGTACATCATGAGAAACGCTGGACTGGAAGAAACACAAGCTGGAATCAATATTGCCGGGAGAAATATCAATAACCTCAGATACGCAGATTGACACCACCCTTATGGCAGAAAGTGAAGAGGAACTAAAAAGCCTCTTGATGAAGGTGAAAATGGAGAGTGAAAAAGTTGGCTTAAAGCTCAACATTCAGAAAACGAAGATCATGGCATCCGGTCCCATCACTTCATGGGAAATAGATGGGGAAACAGTGGAAACAGTGTCAGACTTTATTTTTCTGGGCTCCAAAATCACTGCAGATGGTGACTGCAGCCATGACATTAAAAGACGCTTACTCCTTGGAAGGAAAGTTATGACCAACCTAGATAGCATATTCAAAAGCAGAGACATTACTTTGCCAACAAAGGTTCGTCTAGTCAAGGCTATGGTTTTTCCAGTGCTCATGTATGGATGTGAGAGTTGGACTGTGAAGAAGGCTGAGTGCCCTAGAATTGATGCTTTTGAACTGTGGTGTTGGAGAAGACTCTTGAGAGTCTCTTGGACTGCAAGGAGATCCAACCAGTCTACTCTGAAGGAGATCAGCCCTGGGATTTCTTTGGAAGGAATGATGCTAAAGCTGAAACTCCAGTACTTTGGCCACCTGATGTGAAGAGTTGACTCATTGGAAAAGACTCTGATGCTGGGAGGGATTGGGGGCAGGAGGAGAAGGGGACAACAGAGGATGAGATGGCTAGATGGCATCACTGACTCGATGGACATGAGTCAGAGTGAACTCCGGGAGTTGGTGATGGACAGGGAGGCCTGGCGTGCTGCGATTCATGGGGTCACAGAGTCAGACACGACTGAGCGAATGATCTGATCTGATTGTAGCACAAAAACAGCATATCTATAGAAGATATATAAATGAATGAGCATTGCTATGTTCCAATAAAATTTTGTTTACAAAAGCAGGCCAATGGTTTGCCTACCCATATTATATACCATAACATACCACATACTGTTAGATATGATGCCGTGAACCATACTGTATGGCTTCATTATATATTTCATCCTGTTCATATTTTTTACACAATTCTTCTTATAATCTTGTTGCATCTGATCATTTAAACTTGGCCCTCCTAACTGTATTAATGATGCAAAATTGTTCAGAGCAGTAACGTTTAAGGTATAGCCTTACCCCAGT
The DNA here is from genome assembly GCF_029378745.1 of Bos indicus. Taxonomy (NCBI): domain Eukaryota; kingdom Metazoa; phylum Chordata; class Mammalia; order Artiodactyla; family Bovidae; genus Bos; species Bos indicus. The sequence goes on from NC_091781.1 coordinate 33,712,019, forward strand.
GAAAGAATACCCTACTTGTTTACTATTACAGTACTATAAAATACTGACCAAAAAAATCCCTGAAGGTAATATTATTATTTCAGAGGTTAGAAACTAAATCTGAAAGAAATTAAATTAATTATTGAAGTTCATATAAATAATGAGTTTCAGAGCCAAGGGTCAAAACATTTTTTCTGACACCAAACCAATTACTGGGAACTGCCTCCCTATGCACTGAATGTGTAACCAGAAATTTGGTTTAGGGTACAAACACAATATTTATATTGGCTATCTCTGTTCTTGACTCTTCTATGATTGTGATCTTAGTTTCAGGGCAATTAATATACTTAAGTCTTAGGGCAATCACACTAAAGTTATAGGGGGGTCATAATCCAAAATCCTACTTGTGAAGTAATTCTAGAATAGTAGACATTCTTTAACAGCTCCATCACCAATACAGTATCTTTTGCAACATGATTTTACAGTTATTTATCCAGGATCTAACCTCCCATGTGACCATCAGCAGATCTTTCCCCTTCTAGTATGTTAATTTTTTCCATTTGAAAATAAGGGTCTTGGTCTATATATTATCAAGAAGCTTATCTTTGAACTCAAAATTCTAATTCTCTATCAACTTGACATTCTTCCTCCAAGTTTTTCACTCTTATAGAGACAATCCCATGTGTTTTTCTGTGGTTACAGAATGCACACTGCTTCTGTTGATACATATGTTAAACCAAATGCCCAATTTTGTAGGATATACAACCTTAAAATTTAAGGTAAGAATCAATGCCAAATGTACAGTATAAATGAATATCTTCTTAAAAAATTGTAAACAACACCATGGATGACAAGATTTTCAGGGAGTTCACCTGTAGTATTCTGAAAATGGGAAGGCAAAATAAGGCATGCTAAACCTGAGAATGTGGGCAGATATGTACAGACGGGAACATCAGTGAACAAGCACCCATATGCATGTTGTCAGGTCAGATGGAGAGCCACTGAAAATAGATCAGAAAGCTGTAAAGCCTGACAAAAGGATGCATTTGAAACAGCAGAATTTAAATTCAATCTCAATGGGGAAAAAAAGACTCAACATCATTCTGCTTCCCTAGTAAGATATGACTATGACATGTTGACCATTCAGAAAACAAGAGGCACCCAGCCAAGGAGAGAAACACGGTTTTGGACAAACACATCAACAAAGAAAGCGTTCCAGGCCTTCCTGAGAATTCATCAGTCCAGCCAATGCCTGCTTCAGATGAATTGTTTTTACCATTCATAGCAAAGTGAAAAAAAGTAAGAACTTCTTTCACAAGCTGTATTTATTTAAATGATAGTATTATTTTCTTGGATTATGTATTTCCTTTCTTTTGTCATTGTTGCAAAAATTCCTTTCTTTTAGATAAAATAATGAGAGTAAATGATAGTTGAATTGACTTTCTTCTTTAGTGTCTCAACAAGATAAAGTAAAGTTTGTCAACTTTCTATCAGCTCTGTCAAAAAAAAATCAATTATCTTAGTTCATGAAATCCAAAATGCTAAGGGGGCTGACTTGTCTGACACTTGGACATTATCACTTTGTGAATCCTCACAACTTTATTGTTGAAGGCCTATTTGAATCATACATTTACATTTGTTATTTATAATTGTTTCCTGGATTGAATCATGCAAGACATGTATCGCCATTAATAGTTTATAAATGAAGATGCTGAAGTTTGTAGAAATCAAGGGATAAACTTAACATAGATCAGATCAGACCAAATCAGTCGCTCAGTCGTGTCCGACTCTTTGCGACCCCATGAATCGCAGCACGCCAGGCCTCTCTGTCCATCACCAACTCCCGGAGTTCACTCAGACTCGTGTCCATCAAGTCAGTGATGCCATCCAGCCATCTCATCCTCTGTTGTCCCCTTCTCCTCCTGCCCCCAATCCCTCCCAGCATCAGAGTCTTTTCCAATGAGTCAACTCTTCACATCAGGTGGCCAAAGTACTGGAGTTTCAGCTTTAGCATCATTCCTTCCAAAGGACACCCAGGGCTGATCTCCTTCAGAATGGACTGGTTGGATCTCCTTGCAGTCCAAGAGACTCTCAAGAGTCTTCTCCAACACCAATTCTAGGGCACTCAGCCTTCTTCACAGTCCAACTCTCACATCCGTACATGAGCACTGGAAAAACCATAGCCTTGACTAGACGAACCTTTGTTGGCAAAGTAATGTCTCTGCTTTTGAACATGCTATCTAGGTTGGTCATAACTTTCCTTCCAAGGAGTAAGCGTCTTTTAATGTCATGGCTGCAGTCACCATCTGCAGTGATTTTGGAGCCCAGAAAAATAAAGTCTGACACTGTTTCCACTGTTTCCCCATCTGTTTCCCATGAAGTGATGGGACCGGATGCCATGATCTTCGTTTTCTGAATGTTGAGCTTTAAGCCAACTTTTTCACTCTCCATTTTCACCTTCATCAAGAGGCTTTTTAGTTCCTCTTCACTTTCTGCCATAAGGGTGGTGTCATCTGCATATCTGAGGTTATTGATATTTCTCCCGGCAATATTGATTCCAGCTTGTGTTTCTTCCAGTCCAGCGTTTCTCATGATGTATGGTCATCTCACCTCACATAACATCAGGGAAATGCAAATGAAAAAAATCAATGAGAAATCACTACACACCTACTAGAATGGACAAAATCCAGAAAACTGACAGTACCAAATGCTTGTGAGGATGTAGAGCAAAAGAAACTCCCATTCACTGCTGGTGGGAATGAAAAATGGTACAGCCAATTTGCAGTACAGTTTGGCTGTTTCTTTCAGTACTAAACATATTCTTACCATAAGATCTCAGTCGTGTCCAACTCTTTTGCAACCCCATTGACTGTAGCCTATCAGGCTCCTCCATCCCTGGGATTTTCCATGCAAGAACACTGGAGTGGGTTGCCATTGCCTTCTCCAAGCAATTGCATTCCTTGGTGTTTAACCAAAGAATTTGAAAACCTACATATACACGAAAACCTGCATATAAATGTTTACAGCAGTTTTATTTATTTCTAGTTGCCAAAACCAGGAAGCAAACAAAATATCCTTCAGTAGGTGAATGGATAAACTGTAGTAATCCAGACAATGAACTATTTTTCAGTGCTAAAAAGAAATAAGTTACCAAGACATGTAAAGTCGTGAAGAAAACACAAATGCATATGACTAAGTGAAAGCAGCCAATCTGAAAAGACTATATCCTGTTTGACTCCACCTATAATGCATTATGAAAAGACAAAACTACAGAGACAAAACTAAAAGATTAATGGGTGCCAGAATTGGGAGTGTTGGGAATGAATAGGTGGCACACAGAGGATTTTTAGGGCAGCGAAACTCCTCTGTTCATAATGAGAGATACATATCACTACACATTTGCCGAAATCCATGGAATGCACAACATCAAGAGGAAACTGTCATGTAAACTATGAACTTTGGGAGACTATGATGCGTCAAGGCAGTTTCATCATCGTTATGTAACAAATGTACCACTTTGGTGGGGATGTTGACTGTGGGTAAGCTACGCATGTGTGGTGGAAGTGGGTATGTGGGAAATATCCATACTTTCCCCTCGACTGTGCTGTTAATAAAACTGTTCTAGTTCACATAATTCAATACTGAAAATACACACAAGCCAATAAAAAAATGGACAGAAGACCTAAATAGACATTTCTTCAAAGAAGACATATAGTTGGCCAAAAAGCGTATGAAAAGATGCTCACCATTGCTAATCATTAGAGAAATGCAGATCAAATCCCAATGAGGTATGACCTTACACTGGTCAGAATGGCTTGTCATCAAAACGTCTACAAATTCTAGAGAGGGTGTGAAGAAAAGGGAATGTAAATGTGTTGGCGGGAATGTAAAGTGGTGTAGCCACTATGGAGAACTATATGGAGTTTCCTTTAAAAAATCTAAAGACAGAACTACCATTGTTGTTCAGTCATTCAGTCATGTCCGACTCTTTGCGACCCCATGGACTGCAGCTCGCCAGGTTTCCCTTCTTCCACCATCTCCTGAAGCTTGCTCAAACTCATGTCTATTGAGTTGGTGATGCCATGAAACCATCTCATCCTCTGTCGTCCCCTTCTCCTCCTGCCTTTAATCTTTCCCAGCATTCAGGTCTTTTCAAATCACGTGGCCAAAGTATTGGAGCTTCAGCTTCAGCATCAGTCCCTCCAATGAATGTTCAAGATTGATTTCCTTTAGGATGGACTGGTTTGGTCTCCTTGCAGTCCAAGGGACTCTCAAGAGTCTTCAACAACACCATAGTTCAAAGACATCAATTCTTTGGCTCTCAACCTTCTTTATGATTCAACTCTCACATCCATACATGACTACTGGAAAAACCATAGCTTTGACTAGAGCTACCATATGATCCAGCAATTGTACTGCCAGGTATATACTCAGGAAAGATGAAAACTCTAATTCAAAAAGATACATGCACCCCAATGTTCATAGTTGTACTATTTACAATAACCAAGACGTGGAAACAACCTAAGTGCTCATCACAGACTGTTGGTTTAAGATGTGGTATACGTGTACAATGGAATATTGCTCAGCCATAGTAAAGAATGAACTATTGCTATTTGTGGTAACATGGATGGATCAAGTAAGTCAACTGTTATATGCTGCTGCTGCTGCTGCTGCTAAGTCACTTCAGTCGTGTCCAACTCTGTGTGACCCCATAGATGGCAGCCCACCAGGCTCCTCCGTCCCTGGGATTCTCCAGGCAAGAACACTGGAGTGGGTTGCCATTTCCTTTTCCAATGCATGAAAGTGAAAAGTGAAAGTGAAGTAGTTCAGTCGTGTCCGACTCTTAACGACCCCATGGACTGCAGCCTACCAGGCTCCTCCATCCATGGGATTTCCCAGGCAAGAGTACTGGAGTGGGGTACCATTGCCTTCTCCCAACTATTATATATATCACGTATATGTGGAATCTAAAAAATAGTACAAATAGACCTATATAAAAAACAGAAACAGACTTATAGACATAGAAAACAAACTTAGGGTTACCAAAGGGGAAAGGAAGAGAGGGAAAAATGAATTAGGATTATAAGATTAACAGAAACATGCTACTATACATAAAACAGATAAGCAACAAAGATTTGCTGTATAGCATAGGGAATTATAGTCAATATTTTGCAATAACTTGTAATGGAAAATAATCTGAAAAAATATATGTATGACAGAATCACTTTGTTATATACATGAAACTAACACAATGGTGTAAGTCAACTATACTTAAATTTTAAAAAAGGAGTAGTAAATGAAAGTTTCCATAAAAAAAAAACTACTCTAAAACATTAATTATTAATGTTTTTAATGGCTGTCCCTGACAGTTCTGTCCTTCCTCATAAACAATGCAGCCTCAGACACTTGATCACAAATGGCAGAAATCCAACTGAAAGTTGGCAAAACTCATTCTTCAAAGGAAAGCAAAAAGTAATCAACAGACAGACTCTCATACTTACTAGCAACCTCCATGACTCAAACATTAACATTTTTCCCAAACAGCAAAGAAGATGTAAGTGATTTTAAATGTTTATGTGTTTTACTGTGGCTCAATCTATCAGAATACTTCATAGCATTTGGATATACTCCACATTGGAAGAGTTGGAGAAACAGTTGGCAGCATTTTCTGTGTTTCATTATAATTTGGAGGGGGGACATTTGAGATTAATCTGCAATTAAAAAGAGGTTTGGCTGTGATGAACTGATGTAATTCACAATTTAGCTTATTTGAGGAAAATAACAACACTCACATTTGCCATAGGCAAAGATGAGATGCACAATTCAGAAGGGGAGTACCAGCTTGTTGATAGTACTATAGATTAGGAATTAAAAGGGCAGGACAAACATCTAGGGGCAATCATTTGACATTCTGTGAAATAAAATGGAGGCTTTGCTCAGCAACCTTTTCAAAGAGACTCATCCAAGAAGCTTTGATACTGATACCCTTAGTGTAGCTACAGCCTAATTATGGGTGCAGTTTTGAAAGAAGGAATGATTTTATATTGAACTGTTAAGAATGTGAGCTGGAGCCTTGAGTAATATGAAAGATGTGAAACTAGTAATCCTAGAGGAAATCCTTCAATTCCATCCTTATATGGGAGAAAACTCAAATTCTCATGGTTTAAAATTTTAAATCCTGGGGAAATTATAACTGGTCCAGTTTATTTGGTGAGTCACTCTGGGTTTGCAAAACCAATATTTACCCTTTGAGTGGGTTTCTAGAAAGCCTATGTCCTTGTGAGGCTTATTGCTATATTCCCTTCTCTAAAAAATCCTCTAGTGTTACAAATGAAAGAAACAATGACAAAAGGTGCTTTTCGCCCAAGCTTTGGGGCCTAAAAAGGAGGATAAAGTTAAGTTTCATTTCACAGAAGATGAACTCCAGCTAAGGCTCGATGGTCCCAATATTTCATCCAATCAGTAAACAAATATGGAGGGAATGAAAGTTTTAAATATCAAACTGTATTTTGCTTCTCTGAAGAAAATCCACAGCCCTTCTGCTGTGACAATTAGGCCAAGAAGCTGAGGCAGTTTAGTTCAGGGAAAGAGAGACCAGATCTTTCCAAGAGGAAAACTAAGAAGCTTTGGCAGAGTGGACAGGAGGAGTCTTGGGGGAGACCTAAAAAAAAGGCAAGAATTCATATCCTTGTGTTTTCCCAGCCATGTCTGGTAAATTCACCTTAGGATGCCAACATGCTATACACAGACAAAATAGATAAAACATGCTATATACAGACAAATCCAGAATTAAGGACTTTCACCTCAGACACCAGAATGTTATGGGAGTGCCACAAAAGGGCTTGCTCCAGGAAGAGAACTCAGAGAATTGGAGGGCAAGAATCCAGTACAGTACTGTCCAACAGAAGTAAAAAGGAAACCACATATACAACTAAAAATTTTTGGATAACCACATTGTAAAAACTAAAAATAAACAGTTAAACTAATTTTAATAATGTAGCTTATTTCGGAGAAGGCAATGGCACCCCACTCCAGTACTCTTGCCTGGAAAATCCCATGGATGGAGGAGCCTGGTAGGCTGCAGTCCATGGGGTCGCTAGGAGTCAGACACGACTGAGCGACTTCCCTTTCATTTTCCACTTCATGCTTTGGAGAAGAAAATGGCATCCCACTCCAGTACTCTTGCCTGGAGAATCTCAGGGATGGAGGAGCCTGGTGGGCTGCCATCTATTGGGTCATACAGAGTCAGACACGACTGACATGACTTAGCAGTAGCAGTAGCTTATTTAATCTGACACAAGCAAAACATTGTCATTTTGGTAACTAATCAATATGAAATTATTAATCAGGTATTTTACATCTCTGAAAGCCAGTATATATCTCACAGGATTTCATTTACAGTACATCTCATTTCAGACTAGACGCATTTCAGGCACTAACTAGCCATATGTATTGGATAGCACAGACCTAGAATAAACTGAGTGCAAACTCTGGGATAGTTAAAAATGGAAGAAACCAAACGAATCTGACTGTACCACTCTACTTATTTTTTGACAAATCTATAACAACGTCTACCATGTATAAGAGACTGGGCTGAATAAGACTCTGAATCGCTCATGAAGCTCAGACGTGGGCCCACAATAAAAATAAAAATAAAGACATAATATAGAAACAAAAAAAGCAACAGTGTGGGAATCAAGGAAGGTAGTCCTTACTTTTTCTGGATTTATCTAGGCTGTAAATTCCTTGAGGGCTGCAACCAAATCTGTCTTATTCGCCATTTTCTCAGTAGTAGACAACAGAGGGCTCCATAAAACTTTGGCGAATGAGGGAACAAGTGAATGATTTCTGATCAGAGAGATCTAGGGCAGAAGAAGCCTCTCATTGGACATGATGTTCGAAATTGGTTTAGAAGAACAAATTGTTCTTCACGTTGGACAGTGGGATACTTGAGACCAAACATCTGAATGTCCTGGAAGGTGAACATCTAAGGCGCATTCAGTCAATGATATTTGACTTCGGAGGCAGGAGTGTAGATGAGGATGGAAGATGAGATGGGAAAGATAAGCTGGGGCCAGATGGTGAAAAGTGTGGAAGGCTTTTTATGAATTATTTGTAGCATCAGTCTATTCTAGCCACCTGCTGATAGCACTAAAGTGTAGAAAAGATTCCCACAATGCTAAAGCAGACTTCTCTTGCAATATATTGATCTCCTGTTTTTTGAGTTCTCAGAAAGCAATCAACCATCAGACAGCCAAATGGTTGTAAGCAGCAGCATATATTCTTTGAGCCTACTATACACTGCTATTGAATTCTCCCCATCTCAGTTAACCTTTTTTTCCCTCTTAAATAAAGTTACTGAGAGAATAATAAAAGGAGGGAATAAGATGAAAATGGGCTGGTTTACATTTCACCCCAAAAATAATAGAATGAGATTTTTTTTTTAATAGGAAGAGGAGTGGCAATTTTTGCTCACTGCTATCATCAAGCCTCCTTTCAAGGATTTCTTATCTACTGAAGTAATATCAAACACGCCATCCAACTGGTGATATTAATGCATAAATTGCAGGAATACATCTGCAAATGTTTGTGCCGTAAAAAAATAGAATGTTCCTGAGTAATATGGTACTTTATAAATTCAATGTGCATACAGCAATAGCAAGTTTAGAGAGTGGCAATAAACAAAACAAAACAAAAAAAGAAGGGAGGATAGTTTATGAAGCTTATAAAGGCATTTATTCCAGCATTTGGGTAATTGGAAATTTGATTATTCCTGACCTAATTTGCTGCTGCTGCTGCTAAGTCACTTCAGTCATGTCCGACTCTGTGTGACCCCATAGATGGCAGCCTATCAGGCTCCCCCGTCCCTGGGATTCTCCAGGCAAGAACACTGGAGTGGGGTGCCATTGCCTTCTCCACCCGACCCAATTTGGGTCCATGTTAAAACAGAGATGGCATTACAGCTGCTGGACAAAAACGTCAACACTGTGGACGTGTGAAAACACAGTTTCTTTGTTCTTTAGCATCAGTGCACAGGGTATGGCTCCAAGTGGTATGCAACTTAGGACAGAAAAAAGATACGGTGGCTTGTGAAACAGATCCTCTGTTCATCATTGGCACAAAATCAAAGGAGGAATAATCTTCACCGTCCTTGGTACCTTTACTGGATCTCCACCCTGAAGACAAGTAATGTTATACATATATGCCTTCAGGATTAAAACCCGATGAGATAGGATTCTGTAGAATACGCAGGTTACTGGGGAGCTGCCGAGAGGAGCCAGGCCGCTTCAGAGACCCGGACTGGAATGGTGCCTCCCTTTCTATGTCTGCATGCAAGGCCTCCACTTCAATGGGTTCCGCTGGCAGAACGGTGACTTTCGTCCCTGTCTGCTGGATAAACTGCTGGAGGTTAACTTGCCGCAGCTCTTTGGTCAACTGCTCCAATTCTTGTTCTTTGTCCTGTAATCGTTTGGTGGCTTGGCCAAGAGATCTTTCCACAGCTTTAATACCATTTTCCAGCCTTAGACTCTGCTGGCCTTGAATGTCAATTTCCCCTCTGACCTTACCGATCTTGCCTTTAACCTCTTCTTCATTTACTTGTGCCTCTTGGACTTCCCGTTGCAATTTTTCTGCTTCAAGACCACTTTCCATAGTCTGAATTTGAGCCAAATAGTCCTTTAACTTGCTTTCACATTCTGTTATTTTCTGTCTTATTTCTTGAAGTTGATCTTTCAGCTGTTTTTCATTTTCCTGTTCAATCTGTAATTCATTTTCCTGCTTTACGTTTCCTGCTTTACGTTTCCAGAATAAGCTTTCGATGCCAGGACAGTGACTGCTTGAAAGCTGCAGGAGCTCTATTCCAATGCATTTTATATATTTTTAGAAACCAAATAAATGCAGATAACTATTTAGTATACTAATTATATTAAACCAGCAGAAATATAAAGGCAATAAAGTATATACATATATATATGGGGGGAGGGGAAAGGTTAAAAAAATAGGTTTACAGCCAGACGCAGTGATAAGCCCTAAATGTATTTCTCAATCTGTCTTTCTTTATTGACCCGAAGAGGATTTGAGTTGCTGCAGCTTTAAACAGAAAATTGCCATGTTCACCTACTATGAACCCATAAGTATGCTTTTAGTACTGCTTTGCTTATGTACAAGTAAAATACCTGTAATCTGTATTATATGTAATTATTTCTTTTCTTTTGACTGTCATTTCAAAATGTATATTTTCTGATAATTATCATGAGCTGTAAAACAAAGGATCAATATCTGATATTCTCCCAAATAATAAATTTTCAGGATTCACTGGGGCATTTAAAAAAAAAAAAAACAGAGATGGTGCCATGCGATGATTAATAAAATAAACATTACAGTCAGATAAACAAGGACTCCATTATTGGCTCCTTTTCTTGCTAGAACATGACTTAATTATCTGTTTTTCATATTTTTTCATCTGCAAAATGGAATAACAAAAATAGTATCTAACTCCAACGGTTCTTACAAACAGTAAGCAAGATTTTAAAGAAATGCCTGACATACAGTAAAAAGCTCAATAAAAGATAACTATTGTTTTAATTTTTGTCCATTAAGCAATTATTGAACAGCTACTATGTGCAAGATTCCAGAAATTCAGAGGTAAAAAATATCTGACTTGAAAAAGTTTACTTACTCTAGCAAATATTTTTGATGAAAGCATCCGTCATTACCTAGGCTTAGACTACATGCTCTCTACAGTGATGGCCAGGTTTTCTCATGCTCTTTCACATTGCCCAGGGTTTCTCAATCTTGAAACAACTGACATTCAGTGCTGGTTAATACTTTGTTGTGGGGAGCTACCCTTCACATTGTTGAATGTTTAGACACATCATTGGCATCTACCCACACGATCCCAGTAGAAGCCCCAGTTGTGATAACCAACAACATCTCCTGACATCACCAAATGTTCCCTGGGGTTGAGGGGAGGGTGCAAAGTCTTCCTTGGTTGAAAACCACTAGCCTAGCCTGATGGGGAATGTGTTCCCAAGTCTTTATAAACAGGTAGGTATAAACTGACAGAACTAAAGATAGAAAATATTCTATCACCTAAGTTAGGGTTTCTAATTTTTATTTGTTAAGGAGGCATTGCCTAAATTAGCCAGCACAGTTAAGGTTCTATTTAGTCATCAAACCTAACTCCACATAGAACAGTTTGGTGGTACAGTCACTTACCATTACAGGGTCTTCTGAATCCTGCCCCTCCTCTGTATTCCTATAGTCTCTTTCCTATTTCAAGCATTCTCTCCCCTCACTAGAGACACTGTATCCCTTGAGCTAGGCTCAAGCCTCTTGTTGTTCCCAGCTCACCCTACGTACAGTAAGGATATTGATCTCCCCCAAACACAGCTCTGGTTAGATATTCTCCTTTTCAAAAGCTTGTTCTTATTCTGAGCTGTATTTTATAACTGTTTCCCTGGCAGCAAGAGTAACCAATTCTTCCCATTTTGTTCAAGATTTTCCCAGTTTTAACATTTTAGCATCGAAAGACTGAAGAAGCCCTTGTCCCAGGCAAACTAGCATGATGGATGACCCATAGCAGGGAGCCCCGTTTATTTCCAGACAATTCTGTGGAACTCTAGAATGTATACAACAGATATGAATCTTTGGTTCAAAGACAGATGGTGAAATTTGTCATAACTGCTTATTTTTGTTATTTTAAAAATAATTTAGACTAAGTTCTGACTTCAACTTTCTGACTTCATTTTTAGAAGGAAAGAAAAATCTTAGTCTAACCTATGATCTCGCCTTCACAGACTGCCTCAGTGCTGGGATTCTAAGCAGAGGCCCAGGTGAGGGGTAAAGGGACTTCCCTGGCCCTCAGTCAAGTGTGGTGCCCGGGAAGCAGCTGCTGAGTTCTTTACTGTCCCTGTGCCTTAGGCCCCTTCCAGTGCTGAAGCCTCTGCTGCTTCTGGGTCATGTCTGCCTTTGCTCTGAGGCCCTGCCTCCTCTGAGCAGCCTGGATGGAGGGAGTTCAGGGGCTTCATAAGCCCTGCTTTTGGTCCCTTCTCACTGCAATTGGGAGGAATTTCCCCAACTCAGGGGGTAGAAAAGGGGAAGTTGCAGTTGTCCCCTTGCTTCTTTAGCACCTTTTAGTATACCTGTAGATTTTTGCATTAAAAAAAATTTTTTTTTATTGAAGGATAATTGCTTTACGTAATTTTGTTGTTTTCCGTCAAACCTCAACATTAATCAGCCATAGGTATACATATATCCTCTCTCCCTTTTGAACCTCCCTCCCATCTCCCTCCCCATCCCACCCCTCTAGGTTGATACAGAGCCCCTGTTTAAGTTTCCTGAGCTATACAGCAAATTCCCATTGGCTATCTATTTTACATATGGAAATGGAGAAGGAAATGGCAACCCACTCCAGTGTTCTTGCCTGGAGAATCCCAGGGATGGGGGAGCCTGGTGGGCTGCCATCTATGGGGTTGCACAGAGTCGGACACGACTGAAGCGACTTAGCAACAGCAGCAGCAATGTAAGTTTCCATGTTACTCTTTCCATACATCTCACCCTCTCTTCCCCTCTGCCATGTCCATAAGTCTATTCTCTATGTCTTTCTTTCCTGCTGCCCTATAAATAAATTCTTCAGTACCATTTCTCTAGATTCCATATATATGCATTAGAATATGATATTTATCTTTCTCTTTCTGACTCACTTCACTCTGTATTATAGGTTCTAGGTTCATCCACCTCATCAGAACTGACTCAAATGCATTCCTTTTATGGCTGAGTAATATTCTGTTGTGTATATGTACCACTACTTCTTTATTCATTTATCTGTCAATGGACATCTAGGTTGCTTCCATGTTCTAGCTATTGTAAATAGTGCTGCAATGAATGTGATACATGTGTCTTTTTCAATTTTGGTTTCCTCAGGGTATATGCCTAGGAGTGGGATTACTGGGTCATATACTGGTTTTATTCCTAGTTTTTTAAGGAATCTCCATACCATCTTCCACAGTGGCTGTATCAACTTACATTCCCACCAACAATGCAAGAGTGTTCCCTTTTCTCCACACCCTCTCCAGCATTCATTGTTTGTAGACTTTTTGATGAGGGCCATTCTGACTGGTGTGAGGTGATATCTAATTGTAGTTTTGACTTGCATTTCTCTAATAATGAGCAATGTTGAGCATCTTTTCATGTGTTTTTTAGCCACCTGTATTCCTTCTTTGGAGAAAAGTCTGTTTAGGTCTTTTTCTCACTTTTTGATTGGTTTGTTTGTTTTTCTGGTATTGAGTTGTATGAGCTGCTTGTATATTTTGGAAATCAATCCTTTGTCTGTTGTTTCATTTGCTATTATTTTCTCCAATTCTGAGGCTTGTCTTTTCACCTTGCTTATAGTTTTCTTTGCTGTGCAAAAGCTTTTAAGATTAATGAGGTTCCACTTGTGAAACTCAGCAGGCCCAAACTGACAAACTGGTTTGGTGTCCAGAAACTCAAAAGGCTTTTAAGGTTCTTCAGACTGCTCTCACTTGTTTACTTTTCTTTTTATTTCCATTACTCTAAAGGGTGGATCATAGAGGATCTTGCTTTGATTTATGTCATCGAGTGTTCTGCCTATGTTTTCCTCTAAGAGTTTTATAGTTTCTGGTCTTCCATTTAGGTCTTTAATCCATTTTAGGTTTATCTTTGTGTATAGTGTTAGGAAGTGTTCTAACTTCATTCTTTTATGTTTAGCTGTCCAGTTTTCCCAACACCATTTATTGAAGAGGCTGTCTTTACCCCATTGTATATTCTTGCTTCTTTTGTCAAAATCAAGGTACCCATAGGTGCATTGGTTTATTTCTGGATTTTCTATCTTGTTGCATTGATCTATATTTCTATTTTTGTGCCAGTACCATACTGTCTTAATGACTGTAGCTTTGTAGCATAATCTGAGGTCAGGAAGGTTGATTCCGTCAGCTCCATTCTTCTTTCTCAAGACTACTTGGCTATGCAGGGTCTTTTGTGTTTCCATATGAATTGTGAAATTTTTTGTTCTAGTTCTGTGAAAAGTTTCATTGGTAATTTGATAGGGATCACATTGAATCTGCAGATTGCATTTGGTAGTATAGTCATTTTCACAATATTGATTCTTCCTACCCAGGCATATGAAATATTTCTGTAACATGGAATATCTCTCCATGTTACATGGAGAGATATGAATCCATGAAACATGATTTCTTTCATCAGTGTCACAATTTTCTGTGTACAGTTCTTTTGCATCCTTAGGTAAGTTTATTCCTAGATATTTAATTCTTTTTGTTGCAATGGTGAATGGGATTGATTCCTTAAATGATGTTTCTGATTTTTCATTGTTAGTATATAGAAATGCAAGTGATTTCTGTGTGTTGATTTTGTTTTCTGCAACTTTGCTAAATTCACTGATTAGCTCTAGCAGTTTTCTGACACTATCTTTAGGGTTTTCTACGTACTGTATCACATCACCTGCAAACAGGGAGAGCTTTACTTCTTCTCTTCTGGTATGTATTTCTTTTATTTCTTTTTGTTCTCTGATTGCTGTAGCTAGGACTTCCAGAACTATGTTGAATAATAGTGGTGAAAGTGGACCCTCTTGTCTTGTTCCTGACCTTAGCGGGAATGCTTTCAGTGTTTTGCCATTGAGAGTAATGTTTGCTGTAGGCTTATCATATATGGCCTTTGCTATGTTGAGGTAGGTTCCTTCTATGCCCATTTTTTGAAGAGTTTTAATCATAAATATATGCTGAATTTTATCAAAAGCTTTTTTTCCATCTATTGAGATTATCATATGGCTTTTATCTTTCAATTTGTTAATATGGTGTATCACAATAATTGATTTGTGTATACTGAAGAAATCCTTGCATCCCTGGAATAAACCCAACTTGATCATGGTATATGAGCTTTTGATGTGTTGCTGAATTTGGTTTGCTAAAGTTTTGTTGAGGATTTTTGCATCTATGTTCATCAATGATATTGGCCTGTAGTTTTCTTTTTTTGTGTTGTCTTTTTCTGGTTTTGGTATCAGGGTGATGGTGGCCTCATAGAATGAGTTTGAAAGTGTTCCTTCCTCTGCAATTATTTGAAAGAGTTTTAGAAGGATAGGCATTAGCTCTTCTCTTAATGTTTGACAGAATTCTGTGAAGCCCTATGGTCCTGGGATTTTGTCTTTGGGGAGATTTTTGATAATAGCTTCAATTTCAGTGCTTCTAATTGGGTTGTTCATTATTTCTATTTCTTTATGATTCAATCTCGGAAGATTGACCTTTTCTAAGAATCTGTCCATTTCTTCCAGGTTATCCATTTTATGCCATATAGTTGTTCATAACAGTCTCTTATAATCCTTTGTGTTGCTGCAATGTCTGTTGTAATCTCTCGTTTTTCATTTCTAATTTTATTGATTAGGTTCTTCTCTCTCTTTTTCTTGATGAGTCTGGCTAAAGGTTTGTCAATATTGTTTATCTTCTCAAAGAACAAGCTTCTAGTTTTATTAATCTTTATTATTGTTTCATTTCTTTTTCATTTATTTCTGTTCGGATCTTTATGATTTCTTTCTTTCTACTAATTTTGGGGTTTTTTTAATTCTTTTTCCAGTTGTTTTAGGTATAAAGTTAGGTTGTCTACTCAAGGTTTTTCTTGTTTCTTGAGGTAGGATTGTATTGCTATAAACTTCCCTCTTAGAACTGCTTTTGCTGCATCCCATACGTTTTGAGTTGTTGTGTTTTCATTGTCATTTATTTCTAGAACTTTTTAATTTCCCTTCTTATTTCTTCAGTAATCTGGTGGTTACTTATAAATGTGTTATTTAATCTCCATGTGTTTTTGTTTCTTAGAGATTTTTTTTCTTATAATTGATATCTAGTCTCAGCGTTGTGGTTGGAGAAGATGCTTGATATGATTTCAATTTTCTTAAATTTACTGAGGTTTGCTTTGTGACCCAAAATGTGGTCTATCCTGAAGAATGTTCCATGTGCACTTGAGAATAAGGTATATTCTTCTGCATTTATGGAATGTCCTGAAGATATCAATGAGATCCATCTCATCTAATGTATCATTTAAGATTTGTGTTTCCTTATTAATTTTCTGTTTTGATGATCTGACCATTGGTGTGAGAGGGGTGTTAAAGCTTCCTACTATTATTGTGTTACTGTCAATTTCTCCTTATATGTCTGTTAGTGTTTCTCTTATGCATTGAGGTGCTCCTATGTTGGGTGAATAGGTATTTACAATTGTTATGTCTTCCTCTTGGATTGATCCCTTGATCATTATGTAGTGTCCTTCCTTGTCTCTTGTTCAGTTCAGTTCAGTTCAGTTCAGTCGCTCAGTAGTGTCTGACTCTTTGCGACCCCATGAATCGCAGCACGCCAGGCCTCCCTGTCCATCACCAACTCCTGGAGTTCACTCAGACTCATGTCCATCGAGTCAGTGATGCCATCCAGCCATCCCATCCTCTGTCGTCCCCTTCTCCCCCTGCCCCCAATCCCTCCCAGCATCAGAGTCTTTTCCAATGAGTCAGCATTTCACATGAGGTGGCCAAAGTACTGGACTTTCAGCTTTAGCATCATTCCTTCCAAAGAAATCCCAGGGCTGATCTCCTTCAGAATGGACTGGTTGGATCTCCTTGCAGTCCAAGGGACTCTCAAGAGTCTTCTCCAACACCACAGTTCAAAAGCATCAATTCTTGGGTGCTCAGCCTTCTTCACAGTCCAACTCTCACATCCATACATGACCACAGGAAAAACCATAGCCTTGACTAGATGGACCTCTGTTGGCAAAGTAATGTCTCTGCTTTTGAATATGCTATCTAGGTTGGTCATAACTTTCCTTCCAAGGAGTAAGCATCTTTTAATTTCATGGCTGCAGTCACCATCTGCAGTGATTTTGAAGCCCAGAAAAATAAAGTCTGACACTGTTTCCACTGTTTCCCCATCTATTTCCCATGAAGTGATGGGATAGATGCCATGATCTTCATTTTCTGAATGTTGAGCTTTAAGCCAACTTTTTCACTCTCCACTTTCACCTTCATCAAGAGGCTTTTGAGTTCCTCTTCACTTTCTGCCATATGCATATCTGAGGTTACTGATATTTCTCCCGGCAATCTTGATTCCAGCTTGTGTTTCTTCCAGCCCAGCATTTCTCATGATGTACTCTGCATATAAGTTAAATAAACAGGGTGACAATATACAGCCTTGACGTACTCCTTTTCCTATTTGGAACCAGTCTGTTGTTCCATGTCCAGTTCTAACTGTTGCTTCCTGACCTGCATACAGGTTTCTCAAGAGGCAGGTCAGGTGGTTTGGTATTCCCATCTCTTGAAGAATTCTCCACAGTTTATTGTGATCCACACAGTCAAAGGCTTTGGCATAGTCAATAAAGCAGAAATAGATGTTTTTCTGGAACTCTCTTGCTTTTTCCATGATCCAGGGGATGTTGGCAATTTGATCTCTGGTTCCTCTGCCTTTTCTCAAACCAGCTTGAACATCAGGAAGTTCACGGTTCACGTATTGCTGAAGGCTGGCTTGGAGAATTTTGAGCATTACTTTACTAGCATGTGAGATGAGTGCAATTGTGTGGCAGTTTGAGCATTCTTTGGCATTGCCTTTCTTTGGGATTGGAATGAAAACGGCCCTTTTCCAGTCCTGTGGCCACTGCTTAGTTTTCCAAATTTGCTGGCATATTGAGTGCAACACTTTCACAGCATCATCTTTCAGGATTTGAAATAGCTCAACTGGAATTCTATCACCTCCACTAGCTTTGTTCGTAGTGATGCTTTCTAAAGCCCACTTGACTTTACATTCCAGGATGTCTGGCTGTAGGTGAGTGATCACACCATTGTGATTATCTGGGTCGTGAAGATCTTTTTTGTACAGTTCTTCTGTGTATTCTTGCCACCTCATCTTAATATCTTCTGCTTCTGTTAGGTCCATACCATTTCTGTCCTTTATTGAGCCCATCTTTGCATGAAATGTTCCCTTGGTATCTCTAATTTTCTTGAAGAGATCTCTAGTCTTTCCCATTCTGTTGTTTTCCTCTATTTCTTTGCATTGATCGCTGAGGAAGGCTTTCTTATCTCTCCTTGCTATTCTTTGGAACTCTTCATTCAGATGCTTATATCTTCCCTTTTCTCCTTTGCTTTTTGCTTCTCTTCTCTTCTTTTCACAGCTATTTGTAAGGCCTCCCCAGATAGCCATTTTGCTTTTTTGCGTTTCTTTGTCATGGGGATGGTCTTGATCCCTGTCTCCTGTACAATGTCACGAACCTCATTCCATAGTTCATCAGGCACTCTATCTTTCAGATCTAGGCCCTTAAATCTATTTCTCACTTCCACTGTATAATCATAAGGGATTTGATTTAGGTCATACCTGAATGGTCTAGTGGTTTTCCCTACTTTCTTCAATTTAAGTCTGAATTTGGCAATCAGGAGTTCATGATCTGAGCCACAGTCAGCTCCTGGTCTTGTTTTTGTTGACTGTATAGAGCTTCTCCATCTTTGGCTGCAAAGAATATAATCAATCTGATTTCGGTGTTGACCATCTGGTGATGTCCATGTGTAGAGTATTCTCTTGTGTTGTTGGAAGAGGTTATTTGCTATGACCAGTGCATTTTCTTGGCAAAACTCTATTAGTCTTTGCCCTGCTTCATTCCGTATTCCAAGGCCAAATTTGCCTGTTACTTCAGGTGTTTCTTGACTTCCTACTTTTGCATTCCAGTCCCCTATAATGAAAAGGACATCTTTTTTTTTTTTTTTTTATCTCTTGTAATATTCTTTAATTTTAAGGTCTGTTTTGTCTGATATGAGGATTGCTACTCCAGCTTTCTTTTGCTTCCCATTTGCATGGAATATATTTTTCCATCCTCTCACTTTTAGTCTATATGTTACTTTATGTCTGAGGTGGGTTTCTTGTACACAACATATATATGGGTCTTGTTTTTGTGTTCATTCAGCCAGTCTGTGTCTTTTGGTTGGAGCATTTAATCCATTTACATTTAAAGTAATTATTGATATATATGTTCTTCTTGCCATTTTCTTAATTGTTTGGAGTTGATTTTGTAGATCTTTTTTCTTCTCTTGTATTTCTTGACTATATAAGTCCTTTCAACATTTGTTGTAAAGCTGATTTGGTGGTACTGAATTATCTTAACTTTTGCTTGTTTGAAAAGCTTTTTATTTCTCTGTCAATTTTGAACCAGATCCTTGCCAGGTCTAGTAATCTTCGTTGTAGATTTTTCTCTTTCAGTACTTTAAATATATCCTGCATTTCCTTTTGGCCTGCAGTTTCTGCTGAAAGATCAGTTATTAAGCCTATGGGATTGCCCTTGCATGTTACTTGTTGCTTTTCCTTTGCTGCTCTTAATATTCTTTCATTGTGTTTAGTCTTTGTTACTTTGATTAGTATGTGTCTTGCATGTTTCTCCTTCGGTTTATCCTATATGGGACTCTTTGTGCCTCTTGGACTTGATTGAGTCTTTTCCTTTTCCATGTTGAGGAAATTTTCAACTATATTCTCTTTAAAAATTTTCTCATAACCCTTCTTTTTCTCTTCTTCTTCTGGGACCCCTATAATTCGAATGTTGGTATGTTTGATATTGTCCCAGAGGTCTCTGAGACTACCGTCAGTTCTTTTCATTCTTTTTACTTTATTCTGCTCTTCAGAAGTAATTTCCACCATTTTATAATACAGCTCACTGATTCACTCTTCTGCTTCAGATATTCTGCTATTGATTCCTTCAAGAGTGTTTCTAATTTCAGTAATTGTGTTGTTTGTCTCTGTATGTTTATTCTTTAATTCTTCTAGGTCTTTGTTAATTGATTCTTGCATTTTCTCCATTTTGTTTTCAAGGTTTTTGATCATATTTACTATTATTCTGAATTCTTTATCAGGTAGCTTGCCTATTTCCTCTTCATTTATTTGGACTTCTGTGTTTCTAGATTGTTCCTTCATTTGTGTAGTACATCTCTGCCTTTTCATTATTTTTTTTAACTTATTATGCTTGAGGTCTCCTTTTCCCAGGCTTAAAGGTTGAATTCATTCTTCCTTTTGGTTTCTGCCCTCCTAAGGTTGTTCCAGTGATGTGTGCAACCTACGTATAGGGTGATATTTGTGCTGAGTTTCTTGTTTGTTTGTTTGTTTTTCCTCAGTGGGCAAGGCTGAGTGAGGTGGTAATCCTGTCTGCTGATGATTGTGTTTGATTTTCATCTTGTTTGTTGTTTAGATGAAGTGTCCTGCACAGGGTTTTACTGGTGGTTGGGTGGTACTGGGTCTTGCATTCAAGTAGTTTCCTTTGTGTGAGTTTTCACTATTTGATAATCCCTAGGGTTAGCAGCAGCCGCAGGGTTAGTTTTCCAGTAGTCTAGGTTCTTGGAGTCAGTGCTCCCACTCCAAAGGGTCGGGACTTGATATCTGATCAGGAACAAAGGTTCCACAAGTGGTTTTTTATGGCATTAAGTGCTGCTGCTGCTACTGCTAAGTCACATCAGTCGTGTCCGACTCTGTGTGACCCCGTAGAAGGAAGCCCACCAGGCTCCTCTGTCCCTGGGATTCTCTAGGCATTAAGTGAGATGAAAACAAATACCCAAAAACGAGAGACCAAAGATGAACCTCAGACAAATGGCAGTTACAAAATCAGGCAAATAGTAATTAAAATAATGGAACATACACATACACATATACACCCATAAGCAAAGTCAAAACAGTCCAACAAAAATAAAGTACAGTAGATTGACCCAACGAACAAAGAAATAAAAAATTATATTTACCATTTAAGAACAAAACTAACTAAAGCAAAAACTGAAAAGCCAAACTAAAGCAAGGACCAAGTGGGAAACAAAACACTGTAAACAAAACTAACAAATATGCAGAAAGGAAAGGAAAGAAAGAAAAGAAAGAAATAATAGATATGTAAAGTTAGATAGAGGTAGATGAAGAAGATTTATATACATTAAAGATTAATTGCAAGGGGAAAAGAACATCAGGAAAAGCAAACAAAGAAATAAATGTAGAAAAAACAATAATAAGTTAAAAAAATTAAAAATAGAGAAAAGAAAGGAAAAAAAGAAAACTCCAGAGAAATGTAAAAGCCCCGTAGAGGCAGAGGCTTATAACAACAATAAAAATTGTGACTGAGAAAAAAAAAAGCTCAAAAGCTTAAATAGATTTCATAGTGGCAACAAAATTGACAACTACAATGGGGTGGAGGGGGCAGAAAATAAATCCAAAAGAATCTACAGAACAAGTCAAAACATAAGAATAATAAAATGTTTTTCTTGAGTCACTGCTCTCAGAGTCCTTTCCTTCGCTGGGAGTCATAGTCCACCTCACTTCCCTAGGATGCCCTCCAACACTGTGCTGATCTCTGGACCTGTTGTGGTGGCATCTCAGATTCTAATCAGGTCCTACTCCTGTGTGTTGTTGCCTCCAATGTCCACAGCTATTAGAACTACTGTTTCTTTTGTGGGTGCTCTCAGTGTTTTTTTATATATTCCATAGCCACAGAGTCTGCCTAATTGATTGTGTGGATTTAACCTGCAGCATGTACAGCTGGTGGGAAAGTTTTGGGTCTTCTTCCTTAGCCACACTGCCCCTGGGTTTCAGTCATAGTTTTATTTCCACCTCTGCATGTAGGTTGTCCACTGGGGTTTGCTCTCGAGGCTGCCCTGGAGGACTTGGATTTGCCCTTATGAGGGCCAGGTGTGGAAATGAGGCAGCTACTTGGGTTGCAGGGATTCTGGCAGCACCAGGTACTCAGAGGAGTTGGCAGCTAGGGCAGCAGGAAGTATAGTGCTCTAGAAGGGTGTGGCAACCAGTATCGGCCAATACACTCCAGTATTCTTGCCTGGAGATCTGCCCTGACAGAGAAGCCTGGCAGGTCACAGACTATAGGGATGCAAAGAGCTGGACACTACCAAAATGACCTTGTGCACACAGATGCAAGATTTTTTTTTGCCTGTGGCAGCTCTGCCCCAGTGAGAGTTGAGTGTGAAGGTGGCATAGCCACTTGGCTTTCAGGGACCCTGGTGGTACCATGTGTGCAGGGACATGGACTGCCAGAGTTATGGCCCTATAAGAGTCTTTTTTTCAGTCTCTTATAACTGGCGATCAGAAGGCCTCTTTGGCCAGTCTTTCTCCATAACTCCACCCATTCAGGCACTTACAGGGTTCCCTTGTCTGGGGTCCTTCTCTGTTGTTCAGCATGTCAGTCACTTAAAGGAGCACCTTGGGTGGGGTCCTACTCTGTAGTTCAGTGCGTCAGGCATTTGATGGGCCAGCCTCTCTATTGTTCAGCTGCAGATGCTCGCCTGTTGGGGGAGAGAGGCTATGGTGATGGCTCCACCCTCTACTCGTAACTCAGCAGTATTACCTTGCTTCCATGGCTGCCTGGCTTTCCTCCACAGGCATTTTCCACCACAATCTCCTCCCTCAGATCCCCTTGATCCATGTCTCCGCAGTCAACAGCAGCCCTCACTCTGGGATTGCTCCACAATCCCTAAACCCCAGCTCCCAGCTTCTGTGCTTTCCAGGGAACCTGCATCCCTGTCCAGGGTATGTATGGCTACAGCAAGGACTGTCTGATTCTCATTCCATCTAGGCTGCCGCAGATCAGCTGTTTCACTCTCAGTCTTAAACGTTTCTCCTCTGACTCAGACAATTGCCCCAATGTGGGGATCGAACCCCTGCTTCAGTTCCCCCACCTGACTAGTAGGTCCAGTCCTACTAGAACTCCTATTTTTCCCCCTATTTCCTTTCTCCTACCGAGTTTTGCGTGGTTCTATATATTCTTTTCTGCTGGTCAGGTACGTCTGTCTACTCTTAGCTGGTGTTCTGCATGCACTTCTGTGTCTGAAGATGTATTTCCTGACGTACTCATGGAAAGAGATGTACTCCATGTCCACCTACTCCTCTGCCATCTTGTTCTTCCCAGATTTTTGCATTTTTAAAACTTTCCGCCACCTTCTTCTGGAGAAGGCAATGGCACCCCACTCCAGTACTCTTGCCTGGAAAATCCCATGGACAGAGGAGCCTGGTGGGCTGCAGTCCATGGGGTCGCTAAGAGTCAGACATGACTAAGTGACTTCCCTTTCACTTTTCACTTTCATGCATTGGAGAAGGAAATGGCAACCTACTCCAGTGTTCTTGCCTGGAGAATCCCAGGGATGGGGGAGCCTGGTGGGCTGCCATCTATGGGGTTGCACAGAGTCGGACACGACTGAAGCGACTTAGCAGCAGCAGCAGCCACTTTCTTCACCCAATTCTTCCAAAGTTTAGTCCACAGGAACTGAGAAAGAGCCTGCAGATAATCCTTGTGTGGCTTCCTCATGTGTTTTTGTTGTCTAAGTTTAAATTTGAATTCTTTAAAAGAGAAAAGTGCTCCCCAGTTTTCCACAAACCTCGTAACTCATTGGTTCTTCTGCACCCAATCCACTTGATCTGTTCCCACCACCTGTCTGCTGTTTCTAGGCAATTTAAGCTTCCAACATGTGTCTCCCACTGGAGAAACAGAGCAGGCAATGAGCGTAGAGCAAACTTCTATTTGAATGGAGAGAGATACAGAGAGGGAAGATAACGGATTTGTATCTCCAAATACTGTCTTAGCCAAATATGGAAAGACAAAACAGTTGAGGTGTATATGGGATGTCCAGAGCCCTGACACACAGCATCCCAAGTTGAAAAACCCCAAGTCTGCTGAACAAATGCAAATCTTTACAACAATGCTCTGGCCTGCTCATCGTATGACAACCAGCTCTTTTTGTTATCCCAGCTCTCTCTCAGCCTCACAGTCAAACTGCACAACTTGCTCTTCTCTGTATCTTCTCACTTTGTCCTCAGCGATTCAGCTCATTATGTTTCCTCCATCTCCAAATGTCCTTTCTACTGATTTCTAGTCAGAAGCTTAATTATCCTTCAAGTAGGAGCTCAAACTCTATTTTCCTATGCTTTTACAAAAGGTTCTTGTCACCTTTTCAAGTGTAGCTTCCTCTATCAGCCCATTAGCTATAGAATTATAGGTACAGAATTCTTCAAAAATTCTAGATCCACTCCTTTGATCCCCAAACTACCCCCAGCATAACAACCTCACCCATGACCACAGCTTCAATGACAACTATTTTTCAGATGGCCCACACATGTATATTGCTAGTCCAGTAGTGACCACATATTTAATTGCCTTTTTGATATATCTTTTTAAAATATTTCAAAGGCATATCAAAATCAACTTAACTAATGATCTTTCTCTACTAAACCTGAGCTATTTTTTCAGTGAGTGAATGTTGCCCCCAACCAACCATGCTGTTAGCAACCAGAAACCTAGGAATCATCCAGGATCTGCCCTTCTCTCTTAATCTCCACATGTAAACCATCAAAAACGCAAGTTTTTTACAAGTGGGGATGACTTGATCAGGCCAACTCAAAATGGTCTTGTCCAACTACTGCAGTGTAAATTGTTGGCATTTGAATTTCCTTCATCAGTATACTTTTGGAAAGCATCACTCATCAACTCTGGGGCATTGATAGTTTGAATTTCAAAACTGGTCAGGCTGAGAAGGGCATCATGCAAGCCAATGATACAACTTCTAGTTAGAGTCCGAGTCCAAATATGAAGTTTGGAAAACACTGATGTCTCAGCTTGAGGACAGTCAGGCAGACAGAATTCTTTCTCACTTAGCCTTTTGTTCTACTTGGCTACTTTTTTTGTTGTACTTTCTTACTTAGCCATTTGTTCAGTGAATTGCATGAGGTCCACCCACACGGGGGAGGGCAATCTGCTTTACTCAGTCTATGGATTCAAATGTTAATCTCATCTAGAAATACCCTCAGAGACACACCAAGAAATAATATTTAATCAAATTCTAAAGATTCCTTGGTCCAGTCAAGTCGACATATACAATTAACCATCCCACGAGTGAAATTTTGACATTTTTCTTCTTGCCTGGCCTTGCCTTGCTAATTCATTGGCTTCTACCCTCATGCCACACCAAGTCTGGGTCTACTAAATGAGCACACATCCCTTCTTGTCCTGATCAGAACAAGGTCTGTCTATTCCCAGAAGCAAAATGTTGTGATAGGACCATTAACCGTTCTCCAAAAAGAAAAAAAAAAGTTATTAAAAATTAAGCATTTCTGGAAGTTAATTTTATGGAATACCAATCCCATAAGATATACTGGGGAATAAAAAGAAAGGATTTCTTGACAATCCAGTGCTATATCCCTCTATTAGTTTTCTATGTTACATAACATACTACCATAAACTTAGCAGCTTAAAGCAATAGTCATGTATTATCTCACTGTTTCTGTGGGTTAGGAGTCCAAGCAGGTCCTAACTGGGCTCTCTGTTCAGATTCTCATGGGGATTCATCATGGTATTGGTTGAGCTGTGTTCTTTTCTGGAGCTCAGGTTCTTCTCCAAGCTTATGCAATATGAGGCAGAATTCAGTTCCTCTTGGAGGCTGCCCTCAGCAACTAGAGACAGCATCTCTCCATGGGCAACCACACATGGCTGCTTGTTTCTCAAGGTCAGCAGGATAACTTCAGTCCCTTTTAAGGACTTTCTCCTGGTTAAGTCAGGTTCATCTGGGATCATCCCACTTTTTATTAACTCGAAGTCAACTGTTTTGAGACCCTTCATACTTTCTAGGTGGTGACACTGTTAAAGAATCTACCCACCAACACAGGAGAAATGGGTTTGATCCCTAGGTTGGGAAGATCTCCTGGAGGAGGAAATGGCAACTCAATCCAATATTCCTCCTGGGAAAATTCCATGGACAGAGGAACCTGGTAGGCCCATGGAGTCACAGAGAGTCAGAAATGACAGAGCACACACACAAACACACACACAGAATCATTTGCCATGTAATGTAGCCAAAACATAGGCAGGATATCCCATCAACTTCTCCCATCTGACCTTCACTCAAGGGGACAAGATTACACTGCACTCAAATATTCAGGGGTTGGAATCTTGGGGACAACCTTAGAATTCTTTTGACAGCCCAGATCCAGCTTGTGAATTAGCATGTCATGATCTCTGAAAAATCCTAGAGGAAAGAAATCTGGTTGACTTTCTTCCCACCTATTCACCAAATTTGTTTGGCCTCAATGAAAACTTGAACACAACACCATCATTGACCTTGAAACTAGTGTTATGTTTTATCTACGTCTTGGGATATACTGGAACAGGGAGAAAAAAAAACCTGGACCACAGTCAGTCCAGGATTCAAATTTCCATCCTGTCACTTCCCTGTGTCTCCAGCTTGGGCTTGTTCCCTGAACTCACAGTGACTTGGTAAAACGGCTGCAGAAGAGCAGTGTACCTGCTTTTGAAGGCTGAAGACAGTGGACTGAAAGTAAATAACACTGTAGGAGATGCATAGCACAAGTTAGAGATTCAACAGATAAAAAAAAAAAAAAATCCTTTTGGCCCCTCCCTCTCCTTTTGTACATGAAATTTTGTTAACAATTACAAAAATGATACCCTGTAAGTTTTCAGATCTCAGACGTGAAGGTCTGCAACATCCTTAAGCTAAAGAAATCTAAAATTAAAACTTAAGAGGAAGAATATTTCTTTGTTCTGCCCATGATAATTAATTAATGGTTTAAAGTCTTTCATCAATACCATCAGATTATAATAAATCCAAAAATGAATTATTAGCACATGTAGGTAGTTTTTGTATTCTTCTTAACTACTAAAATAACAAAAATATGAAAACTTTGGGGTTACTATCAAAGTTGAATAGGTTAAAATTGATGGAGATGTCAAAAAATGTCAAGTACTACTCCCTTTATCAAGCAAACTAATATGGAAAGCTTTCAACCATACAGTGTAAAATATAAACTACCTGATGACTTTGGAACAAGTGCCAAGTTTTTAGTTTGTTTGCTTCTTTGCTTCAAATAAGTTTTATTTTTAATAGACAGAACCTGTAAACAACCTCAGTGTTCATAAACAATTGATGGATAAACAACTGTATACCATCCATACACAGGGAAATATTACTCAGCAATAAAAAGGTATAACCTATTGATATTCCTAACAGTAAATAATCTCAAAACTATTATGCTTACTGACAGAAGGTAGGAAAAAACCTCATACTGTATTACACTTGTAAAAAATTCAAGAAAATGTAAACTAATGTGTTATGAAATGAAACAAATCAATAGTTGCATGTAGATTAGGGAATGACAAGACCATTTAGGGGCATGAGAAAACTTTTGGGTAAGAAAACTTTTGGGTAAGAAAACTTTTGGGTAAAGATATATGCATTACCTTAATTGTTGTGATGGCTTTATAGCTACATACATATGTCAAAATTCAGCACATTGTACAATTTAAGTGTTATTATTGTTTAGTTGCTAAGTTATGTCCAACTTTTGCAACCTCATGGACTGTAGCACACCAGGCTCCTCTTTGTCCACGTGATTTCCCAGGCAAGAATACTGGAGTGGGTTGCTATTTCCCTCTCAAGGGGATCTTCCCAACTCAGGGATCGAACCTGCATCTCCTGTGTGGCAGGCAGATTCTTTATCACTGAGCCACCTGGGAAGCTCCACAATTTAAGTAAGTGCTGTTTATTCCATTACAATTATAAACCAGCAAAGATATTAAGAGATTAAATGGGCCTACATAAAAATCTGGATCTCCCAGTTCTTTGGGAAAATCAACCAATCCTATATATCGACTCAACCATCTCCCATTTTCCATGTCTTGATAGGGTCAAGACATGCTTCTTGCTTTGCAGAAGCAGCAAAGGGTGGAGAAAATTAAGACTCTGACCCCCTAAACACTAGCTGGGTCACAAAACTCATCCAAGAGACTCATACAGAGACTCATTCTTCTCTGCTCTAGGCTTCCTGCTTGTGCAGTGATGGCCATAAGGTCAACAGCCCAGGAAGATAAAGGAATCAAGATAAAGATAAACAAATAAAAGATTATTTGTTCTGAGACTGACCTTGGTCACAGGAGAAAAAGAGATCTGTAGGTCCTGAGAATTTCTGTATACCTTTAACCCCCAGAGCCATAGTCACATGAAATTTGTGTATGCCCTTCAGGAAAGATACATAAATTCTAGTTTTCCCCAACCTCCAAACTCTCTACTTCTCAAGTTTTGTACGCATTATGTTTTTTAAAAATCTATGTACTTTATTAACTGTTTTAAAGTTTCTTTTTTTCTCTAAGATACAGTCAGACATACTTTAGGATTTCTAAGTAAAACAACATTTACCAGAGTTAGATTTACTAAGTGTTAAGGCTTAAAATTTGAGAAAATAGAAAAACAGAATTTATACCTTTAACCCTTAACTTTTGAACATCAGAAAAAATAACATGATATGCATGAAAACAAGAAATATATCAATTATGTTTGCCACTTAGCCCCTGTATGGCTTATCTACCACTAGATTCTAACCTCCACAGAGGCTATGACTTCTGGTTAGGTCTTAGGAGAAAGCAATCAACAGTGCTGAAGATTATGTGACACATTCCCTGGGAAAAGGGGACTTAGCACATGCTATTTCTAGAAGCACTGAAAGTTGTCATGCCAATTGCCCCTTTGTCAAGGTTAGCATAGAGATCATAGGAGATTCTGGCATTGAGGTCAAAAGCTCAGTCTCACAAGTGAAGTGAAGTGAAAGTCGTTCAGTCATGTCTGACTCTTTGCGACCCCCATGGACTATACAGTCTATGGAATTTTCCAGGCCAGAATACTGGAATAGGTAGTCTTTCCCTTCTCCAGGGGATCTTTCCAGTCCAGAGATCAAACCCAGGTCTCCCACATTGCAGACAGATTCTTTACCAGCTGAGCCACAAGGGAAGCCCAAGAATATTGGAGTGGGTAGCCTGTTCCTTCTTCAGTGGATCTTCCCAACCCAGGAATCAAACTGGGTCTCCTGCATTGATGGAAGATCCTTTACCAAATAAGCTATCAGGGAAGCTCTCAGTCTCACAAGGGTGAACAATTTTTCTTAAGACAGATTAGCCACCATTGCCAATATGCAAAATTAGGTTGAGAGCTAATTCATTGGAAGGGCTAGTGAATATTTATTGGAAGGACTGATGCTGAAGCTAGAGTTCCAATACTTTGGCCACCTGATGCTAAGAGCCGACTCATTAGAAAAGACCCAGATGCTTGGAAAGATAGAAGGTGGGAGGAGAAGGGGACAACAGAGGACGAGATAGTTGGATGGCATCACAGACTTAATGGACATAAGTTTGAGCAAGCTCTGAGAGATGGTGAAGGACATAGAAGCCTGGTGTGCTGCAGTCCATGGGATCACAAAGAGTTGGACATGACTGAGCGACTGAACAACAACAAGACTGAGAGCTGTTCTCTGCCATCCTGCTATTTTTCTCTGAGACACATAAAGTTTGGGGCTCCCACAAAAGGTGTTCCTATCTTCATGCTTGCAAAGCCTATTTCTTTTTAAAATAATTTTTATTGGAGCATAGTTGCTTTACAATGTTGTGTTAGTTCCTGCTGTACAGCAAAGTGCATCAGCTATATGTATACATATATCCTCTTTTTTTTGGATTTCCTTCCCATTTAGGTTACTGCAGAGCACTGAGTATAGAGTTCCCTTCGTTATACAGTAGGTTCTCATTAGTTATCCATCCTTTTCTTTTTTAAAAAAATTTCAATTCAGTTCAGTTCAGTCACTAGGTCGTGTCCGACTCTTTGTGATGCCATGAATCACAGCATGCCAGGCCTCCCTGTGCATCACCAACTCCCGGAGTTCACCCAAACTCATGTCCGTTGAGTCGGTGATGCCATCCAGCCATCTCATCCTCTGTCGTCCCCTTCTCCTCCTGCCCCCAATCCCTCCCAGCATCAGAGTCTTTTCCAATGAGTCAACTCTTCGCATGAGGTGGCCAAAGTACTGGAGTTTCAGCCTCAGCATCAATCCTTCCAATGAATATTCAGGACTGATTTCCTTTAGAATGGACTGGTTGGATCTCCTTGCAGTCCAAGGGACTCTCAAGAGTCTTCTCCAACACCACAGTTCAAAAGCATCAATTCTTCGGACCTCAGCTTTCTTCACAGTCCAACTCTCATATCCATACATGACCACTGGAAAAACCACAGCCTTGACTAGACAGACATTTGTTGGCAAAGTAATAGCTCTGCTTTTGAATATGCTATCTAGGTTAGTCATAACTTTCCTTCCAAGGAGTAAGCGTCTTTTAATTTCATGGCTGCAATCACCATCTGCAGTGATTGTAGAGCCTCCAAAAAATAAAGTCTGACACTATTTCCACTGATTTCTCATTTATTTCCCATGAAGTGATGGGACCAGATGCCATGATCTTAGTTTTCTGAATGTTCAGCTTTAAGCCAACTTTTTCACTCTCTTCTTTCACTTTCATCAAGAGGCTCTTTTGTTCCTCTTCACTTTCTGCCATAAGGGTGGTGTCATCTGCATATCTGAGGTTATTGATATTTCTCCCGGCAATCTTGATTCTAGCTTGTGCTTCTTCAAGCCCAGCTTTTCTTATGATGTACTCTGCATAGAAGTTAAATAAGCAGGGTGACAATATACAGCCTTGACGTACTCCTTTTCCTATTTGGAACCAGTCTGTTGTTCCATGTCCAGTTCTAACTGTTGCTTCCTGACCTGCATATAGGTTTCTCAAGAGGCAGGTCAGGTGGTCTCGAATTCCCATCTCTTGAAGAATTCTCCACAGTTTATTGTGATCCACACAGTCAAAGGCTTTGGCATAGTCAATAAAGCAGAAATAGATGTTTTTCTGGAACTCTCTTGCTTTTTCCATGATCCAGCAGATGTTGGCAATTTGATCTCTGGTTCCTCTGCCTTTTCTAAAACCAGCTTGAACATCTGAAAGTTCACGGTTCATGTATTGCTGAAGCCTGGCTTGGAGAATTTTGAACATTACTTTGCTAGCGTGTGAGATGAGCGCAATTTTGTGGTAGTTTGAGCATTCTTTGGCATTGCCTTTCTTTGGGACTGGGATGAAAACTGACCTTTTCCAGTCCTGTGGCCACTGCTGAGTTTTAATAACATTCTATTTAGCCCAATATACACCAAACAGCTTTTAACATGTAGTCAATATAAAGATTATTAGGTGTTTTACACTCTTTCTCTTTTTTTTTCAAACTGTCTTGAAAATCCAGTGTGCATTTTTTTGCCTGTAGCACACCTTAGCTTATTTCAAGTGCTCAATAGTTATATGTGGCTAGTGCCTTGTTGTTGTTGTTTAGTCACTAAGTTGTGTCCCACTCTTTTGTGACACCATGGACTGTAGCCTGCCAGGCTCTTCTATGGTATTTCCCAGACAAGAATACTGGAGTGGGTTGCCATTTCCTTCTCCAACTGTTAAGTTTTAGAGACAAAATATTTGGTATTTAGGCTAACTTGCAGGACAGGGTTTGTATGCAAGATGAAATAGGATTAATTATTAAGGAACAAACTGATAAAGCTTGTGGGTAAAATTTAAACACTATAATGATTGTGTGCCCTTTAGCCAAATGTTTATCCTTTCTAAGTCTCAGTGTATTTATCTAAAAAATGGGTATAATAATAGCATCTGTATCATAGACATATTATAAGGGCTTCCCTTGTGGCACAGCTGGTAAAGAATCCACCTGCAATGCAGGAGACCTGGGTTTGATCACTGGGTTGGGAAGATCCCCCGGAGAAGAAAGGCTACCCACTCCAGTATTCTGGCCTGGAGAATTCCATGGACTATACAGTCAATGGGGCCACAAAGTATTGGACACTACTGAGCGACTTTTATCATCATCATCAAAGGCTTCCTAGGTGGCACTGGTGTTAAAGAACCCGTCTGCCAGTGCAGGTTAGGCTTAAGAGACATTAGTTTGGTCACTGAGTTGGGAAGATCCCCTGAAGAAGGGAATGGCAATCCATGCCAGAATTCTTGCCTGGAGAATCCCATGGACAGAGAAACCTGGAGGGCCACAATCCATAGGGTCACATAGAGTTGGACACTACTGAAGCGACCTAAGATAAAAATAGAGTAGTGTGTGTCACTTCAGTGTGAAGTTAACTATTGTATAAGCTTAAATTATCATTTGATCTCAACTCTTGTTGTATTGTGCTTTTAAATCCTTGAGTGAAAACATGGTGCTGAATTCTGAAACACCCAGAAAACTTCAGATTGAAGTTGATGTTAGACCTCTTATTAAAAGGAAAAGAAAAACAGCATGCTTATATTATTCAATGTCATTAGTCATTAATAGGAGGGAGAAAAATGCAGAGAATATATTACTCATAAACAAAATTCTTCCTAAAAGGAATCCTCTGCAACACATCCCATGAGGCATCTGCAGACCTGTAGGGACACAAAACAATTTATTGAAACTTCTGTACAAAGTGAAACTCGTATTTGGAGCAACGCATTAAAAACCTACAGATCATTTATTCATGCTCTTCGCTGAAGGAATTGCAGACATCATTTCTATTACACAAATGCTCCTTTAGTGATTAAAATTCCTTCTCTCTGGCATATGGATGGAAAAGAAAGAAAAGCAAGTGAATAAGAAATGAAACCCTTTCTGATACTGATAGATAAATTGCATATATTTAAGAAGAAGGAATGTAGTGTATGTTTGTTATACTACTAAAAAATAAAATATATTAGGAACTCCTTGAATTTCCTTCCCCAGTAATGAGTGGCAAGGATGAAAACGTCACTTACAACAATTTCTTTGGCATACCGTCAGTGAGGCCAGAGTGGATAGTTGAAATAGATGTTAATAGGGTATCATTAGAAGGCAATGGCACCCCACTTCAGTACTCTTGCCTGGAAAACCCCATGGACGGAGGAGCCTGGTAGGTTGCAGTCCGTGGGGTCGCTGAGAGTCGGACACGACTGAGTGACTTCACTTTCACTTTTCACTTTTCACTCTTATGCATTGGAGAAGGAAATGGCAACCCACTCCAGTGTTCTTGCCTGGAGAATCCCAGGGACGGGGAAGCCTGGTGGGCTGCCATCTATGGGGTCGCACAGAGTCAGACACGACTGAAGCGACTTAGCAGCAGCAGCAGCAGCAGGGTATCATTTTGATATTACTTCCGCAAACGCAACTAGGAGAGTTAATGTCATTTAAAACTGCATGTCAATGCTTCAAAAGAATCACGACAAATAAAGGAAAAAAATCCTTGCAATTTAACTAGTTTTTCCTGGAGTTATCTTTTTCAGGTAGTATCAAACATATAAGAAAAAGATGCTGGCATTTCCCAGGCCCACTAGGTAAGCTTGTATTAATTGTGCACACAACACTGAAGGGGCCTGGCTTTAGTGTTGCAATAGAGTATAAAACATATAATTGAGAGTTACTCAGAATTGGGTGGAACCTGACTTTGCCACTTAATGTATGAAGTTGGGACATTTCTTCAGTTTTCAAAGACTCAATTTCTTTATTAGTCAAATGGGAATAAAAATACCTACCTCTACATTAATTATGGGAATTGAGTAGGTTAATGTATAGGAAACAACCCAATATGTTGCAGATGTGCAACAGTGGCTGTTATTATAGCTTTTCTAGTTAATGTCTGTCTTTGGCTTTCCTAATAGCAGCCTCTTAGACAAGGATTTGGGTGCAAGAAGTTTATATAAGAAATCACAGAAAGCACAGGAGGAGAGGAGTTGGGAAGGGAGACAGAGAAGGGAAGGAAGACATTAGCAGGTGATTTATTGACCAAGTGGCTGCTAGGGATAACTGGGGCTCAATTCCTCAGGGGAACTGTAAGAGATCAAAGCAGAACAGCTTCAATATTATCCCCAGCTAAGAGGTGAGAAAGCTAGGGTATTTATCATATTATTGGTTGAGAATTGTTTCTGGGGACATTAACCTTCTTGCCCTTCTGGCCTGGCCTGAATGCTAGAACAGTCTGTTCCCAAAAGCAAATGACCACAGGCAGAAAGAATCAAAGAGATTTCAGTAACTGGCCTTTCAAGTACAGAAGTGCGCACACAGGGGATATGGGCAGAGCTCCAGCAGGATCTGCTGCATTCTTCTTAACCCAGACTTTATTAATCTCCTTAATGATGATATCCTACTTTATGATGTTATTATAATACAGGTAAAATCTTTCAAACTATATTCTTAGGCATCTACTCATCTGGAAACTGTAGGCTGGCAAGATTAGAGTGTCAACCCTCTGGTTGAATGGACTTAGAAATTTGAACTTGGACGACCAGATTTTATAACAGGGTTGGTTTGGTAGACACTCTCACAGAATTTACTATTGGAGAGATTGGACATACACTAGTAAAAAATGTAAATTTAGAAATTTAAGGTACCAAAGTAGATAGTAGGTGCGGTATAGTTTTCTAAGTGAGATGTGAGGTTTTGTCATTGGGAAAGCTGCTGAAATCCTAATGCTTTCATCTAGTATCATTTCCCATTTCACTTTGAAACTTCAAGGGATCTAAATAGGGCACACACTTACTTAGTGCTGACTTCTTAAACTATCACTTGTGTAACTCAGTAGTGAAATGATACATGATTTTGGGCAAGGGAGTAAAAATGGCCAAAAATTGGACATGTGCTAGGAAACAGAATTATTCTGTTTCATTATTTTTAAGAGGAAAGAAGAGCAGGAAATGGGCTATTTCCCAATTGCAGCATAAAGAACGCATCAAAGCTGGAGGCAAGACTTTTAAGTGAGAGTTTAAAATTGGAAAACATCTTTTGAATATGTAAATTTTGCTAATTAAAGTGAATAACAAGCAATTACTGAGTGTCAAGTTTGTGTTCTTAGAAAGATGGGGAGGGTGAAAACAGCACAGAGTTTGCTAAGGGAAAAACCTGAGATCTAAACTCCATTACTTATGAGCTAAGTGATCAGGTATCTTAGTTCATCTCTCTGAGCCTAAATATCTCTTTTGTAAAAAGAGTACGGGAAGACTTACCCCACAGTATGGTGAAAAGAATATGAAATATAAATATAATATGATACATAAAAGTGCTAAAATCCATCAGCTGTTGACCAGATAGACAAATTGCGGTACCCTGACACAATAGGGAGTTACTCGGCAATAAAAATGAATGAACTAGTGAGTGATGCATGAAACAACGTGGATTAATCTCAAGCTAAGTAAAAAAGCAGAGTATATATTGAAGGATTTCATTTATATAACATTCTAGAAAATGCAAAGTAATCTATAGTGACAGAAAGCACTTGAGCAATTGCTCAAGGATGGAGGAACCAGGAAAGGGAGAAAGTGATGGGTAAGAAAGAGAAACTTCTGTAGTGATGAAGATGTTCATCATCTTGATTGATTGCTATAACTGTTGAACGGATGTATACATATGTCAACATTTCTTAAAGTTATACTTTAAATATGTGTCCTTTATTGTCTTATAATTATACTTCAATGAAGCTGTTAACAAAAACTGTTAGTGACACAGAAGATTCTCAGTAAATGTAATTTTCCTTCTCTGAATGTGTGTTTGGGCTTCCATCATAGCTCAGTCAGTAAAGAATCTGTGGTGCAGGAGACCCGGGTTAAATCCATGGGTGGGGAAGATCCCCTGGAGAAGGGAATGGCAACCCACTCCAGTATTCTTGTCTAGAAAATTCCATGGACAGAGGTAATCAATCATAGAGAACCAGTACTTTGGCCACTCAGGGATAACTTGTGCAGGAAACACCAGTGCTGTGTGCCCAGCCCCCAGCTTCCCTGGGCTATGCTGCAAAAGGCTGGTACCTGCAACCTTCCTCAGAGGCTTGCATTTGGGCTGCTAGAGCTGCCTCACTTCCAGAGAGCCAGAGCTGAAAGTGCCTAGGAGATTATACCCTCTCAGGGCAACCTGTAGCTAACTTACTGGTGCATAGGTGACAAGCCCAGCTTCGCTGCTTCCACACAGGGACAAACTGACATGCAATTTATGGTCCAGAGCTCCATGTTGGATCAGAAGGAGGCTGGCACTTCATCTGATATTGCAGCTTTGGCAGACTCTTTTCCTTCCTTTACCTGTTTCCCCCATTTGCTTACCATTTTCCATAGGGAGAATTTCTTGGATAAAACCACTTGTACTTGAATCCAATCTAAAATATCATGGCAGCCCTTTCTGGCCACAGAGATGCCAAGAAATGGAACTGGGACCCCAGATAGCCTCATCAGAATCTTTCAGATATTCTTTTAGAACTTGAGTTAGGGAATGAGGACTCTCTTTCCTCTAAAATCAAGAGGCAATAAGGATGTGACATGGAAGCTCCTGCTACCCACTTCATCTTGTGAAAAATGCTTTTAAAAGCCAAAGTGAGAGAAACTCAAACCATGATGATGATGATGATAGAGACAGAGAGAGAGAGACTCCTGTGCTAAGTTGCTTCAGTTGTATCTGACTCTTTGCAACCCCATGTACCATAGCCTGCCAGGTTCCGCTGTCCATGGAATTTTCCTAGCAACAATACTAGAATGGGTTGCCATGCCCTTCTCCAGGGGATCTTCCTGACTTGCATTTCTTATGTCTCCTGCATTGGCAGGTGGGTTCTTTACCACTAGCCCTACCTGGGAAGCCCCTTCTCATGGTATTTAGGTCCAAACAGTTATATTTCAGAATAGATACTCTTTCCTTCTGAAGTGTTTTATGTTGGCCAATAAATGAGTCTGGTTTAAGATTTGTCACTTGTAATAGAAGCAGTCTTGATCAAAATTTCTGGTTAAGCAATGGAACTAGGGCCTTCTGCCCCTGCCATGTGAAATGCACAGGTTAGAACAAACTGGATCAAACAGGTGGACTACTCTTATCCAGTAAGGCCATAGGCAATAATAACCAATATTCAGTGTTCAAAATTTTGCCTTTCAGAATTAGAGTTCAAATAGATTTCACATTTTTCCCCCTCTGGCAAAGAAATACAACTTGTATTCTGAGGTATAATCAAATACTTTGACAATATTTTTCATACTGTATGTCAATTGTTTTTAATAATTCAAACTGATTCTCTTTAGAATGCAAAATTCTCCTTTTGCACAGATTGATGATATAAAGTCACTAAGGGGGAATATGGAGGCTGATTTTAGTTTGTTCCATTAAAAATTATACTTTTCCCTGAGACACAGAATGACAACATAAAAACCCATTTACCAAAGGAGAAAAAAAAAAAAGATCCTAATTGCACAGACTAACAGTAATAGTATAAAAATGACTTCCTGGGAAAGTTTAGCTCACAAATGTTCTGAACCTTTACTAAATCGAATGAATAACAGGACCATCAACTGCTTGGAGAACTTTCAAATTGTAATTTTCTATTTTGTGCAGAATATTGGAATAGTACTTACTTGGCTTGGCTAAAATCAGACTAATGACTTGAGAGTTACTATTTTAATTCATTTAATGATTGCTTGATGACTTAAAAAGTTTTTGCTTCCCTTTTGCTATGGCTTTTTAATGAAATTAATCTGTGAAATGATTAGATTTATAAAATGAACATTTTGTGCAATAATCTCTGTTGCTCTCAGTTTGATAGTTGGAAAATTGGTGGAAGAAGAGATGTATCTAGGATTATGAACGTCCATAGGGGAAATGACAATATTATATTGTATTAAGCAATACAATAAGTATTGCATTTCTGCTCTAAGAATAAGTATTTATATCAGTGGTACAAATATTTATACTACAGGAGATTTTGCTCCCTCTCCTCCTCCACTAATAATCCCACTCTTCTCAAGGACATTTGGCAATATACAGCAACAGATTTGATTGTCACTATCAGTCATTTGCTACTGGCATCTAGCAAGTAGAGGCTAATCTTGCTAATAAATATTCTACAATGCACATCCTAAAAATGTTAATAGTATTGAGGTTAAGATCCTCTAATTTATATGCTTGCTACCAAACATTCTTTCTTTCACCGCTTCTGAGTTGTACACTGCAGTGGTTAAGTGGTTAACGCTTGGAGATGATCTGTGTTCATTGTAAAACTTCTGGATTGGACTCTGGATTCAAAAGTCAGCCCTGCCCCCTTGTAGCCATATAACCTGAGGCAGATCCATAAAACCTGCCCCTATGTCTTTTTTCTAATCTGTAGTAGAGGATTAGCATTCATCTCACAGAGCTATTTTGAGAACTGACTCAGGTGGACACTCCTAGTAAATGTGCTTAACACACTGACTGCACATATTATAGATCCAACTCAACTATTGTTGTTTTTATTACTATGAGAAGAACTTGGGTGGGGGTATGGGGGATGAAGCAAGGTATTTTGTTTGGTCTGTTTTGATGAAGCCATTTTGGCACTAGAGATAATCTGGTATAACCTAAAATATAAGACACTGGAATTTCATTTTAAAAATTATTGCATAACTTCTACCACAGACACCCTAAGACCAGTCTTCAATCCTAAATGTATTTAGGATTGAAGAATGGACTATTCTCTGCCTTTTCCCTAAGTCTGAAACATCTTGTCTATCTGTCGTTTTCAACCTACCCCCATCCCTATTTTGAATCTCAGTTCAGTTAAGTTCTGTCACTCAGCCGCGTCCGACTCTGCAACCCCATGGACTGCAGCGCACCAGGCTTCCCTCCCCATCACCAACTCCTAGAGCTTGCTCAAACTCATGTCCATCGAGTTGGTGATGCCATCCAACCATCTCATCCTCTGTCATCCCCTTTTTCTCCTGTCTTCAATCTTTCCTAGCATCAGGGTCTTTTCCAAGGAGTCAGTTCTTTGCATCAGGTGGCCGAAGTATTGGAGTTTCAGCTTCAGCATCAGAGGATCAGATGGTTAGATGGCATCACTGACTCATTTAGGCTTTCTTGCTTTGTCTTCTAAAGGAAACCAGATTTTCCACCCACGACAGTAGATGCTGTGGGAAGATGATGCTGTCGGAAGGACTTAGGAATGCAACTGGGAAGAGCTGGGTGCTTCAGGCTTAGGTTGTGAAGGATGGCATTCTGGACAGGACAAAAGCTATGACTAAGTGTGCCAAGGCAGAATTTATAAGGCCTTTCCTGAGGACAAAGAGTTAATATCCAACTCTGGCTGAACAAACCCCTCATGAGGGAAGCCACTGGGGAGACAGTTAGAAACAGGTATTTAAACCAGTGGTTCAATAGCCTTAAGCACTGACTGGAAGAATTTAGATTTAATTTATAGTGATGGGAAGTATCAAATGATTTAAAATAGGACATATAAGTGACAAGATGAAAAGGATCTTTTGGGTCCTTTAAAAATATATTTAGTATTTTTTTACTATAATATGCATTAACTATGATAAATTTAGATAAAAATATAGAAAAATCACCCCAATCCTACTTTCTAGATTTCAAATTATTTATGGTTATATATGGGCTTCCTGGGTGGCTAAGTGGTAAAAAATCCACCTGCAATGCAGGAGTCACAAGAGACTCTGGTTTGATCCCTGGGTCGGAAAGATAACCTGCAGGAGGGCACAGCAACCCACTCCAGTATTCTTGCCAGGAAAATCCCAGTTAGCTATGAGTAGCTATTCAAAATTAAATATAAATTAATTAAAATAAATTTAAATAAAGACTTTTTTAGTTCCACTAGTCACATTTTAAGTCCTCAAAAGCCATACATGATTGATAGCTATAATACCAGACAGCCCAGATAAAGAACTTTTCCCTCACTGCAAAAAGATCTATTGGATAGTGCTGGCATAGATTCAGTCCCAGATTGCTTGAGATTGGCCTCCTTCTAATCATTATCTCAGGCAACTTACTCTCTTCCATGAGACTCAGTTTGCAAATCTGTAAAATAAGGCTGTGGTTGGGGACTAAGTTCTGTAAGGCTTGGAGAAAGCACATACCTATTCAATAAAAGTTGGGAACAAGAGAGAGAGGTTGGGGAGAGGTGGATCTTGAAGGCATCTAAGAACTCTGAAGAACAGTGAAGAAAACCATTAGTGTTCCGTGTGACACTGGGCAGGTTCTTTCCCTTCATGGGCCTCAACTTCCATTCTTGTTAGAAGGTATTGGCAGATTTCTAGATATTTTTGAATCTTTGAATTTTCTTTTTAGGGTGATTTTTGCACTCATCTTCATTTTGTTATCCATCTAGCCAGGATTGCTTGAGTACCTCCTGTCTTCCAGGCACTGTACTGGTTGCAGGGTTAAAAGCAAGGAAGACATAGTCCCCGTCATGGTGGATTTTTAGATTTATAGCAGAAACTAACATAACATTGTACAACAATTATACTCCAATATAAAGAAAGAAAGAAGCAGACAAGAAACCATTGGGGTAATTGCCTAGTGATAACCACCAAGATGACTCCCAGCCTTGCCTTCAGGGAAGCTTCCTGAAGGGGATGGTGACTGAAAAGAGGAGGAATGAGATAGCCAGAGTCTGGTGGACAATAGGGAAGAGTTGTTTCTGGCAAAGGGAACAGCATGGAACCTTCTCTTGGAGTTTCATTCCATACTGTTTGATCTCATGTACTAATTAGATTTCAGAGAGGTAGGGAAAGGTTAAGGAACATACTAGAAGTGGGGTAAGAAATGGAAAAGAAAATGAGTGAGAAAGAGAATTGGATGACTGCTTTTTTCTCTAGCCTACTCCAAGTCCCACTTTCTGGGTCAGTGCTTCTCCAGTCATGGTAACTGGATCACCAACAATAAAGATGG
Organism: Bos indicus; assembly: GCF_029378745.1. Lineage (NCBI taxonomy): Eukaryota > Metazoa > Chordata > Mammalia > Artiodactyla > Bovidae > Bos > Bos indicus. The sequence goes on from NC_091781.1 coordinate 33,752,565, forward strand.
TGGGGTGGGAGAGCTACTTATAAAAATACAGAAGGGCTTACTGAATCAGAACATATGGAGGATATGGTCCCAAGGATATAAAACAAACAAACAAACAAACAAAACCAAAATGAGATTCTATTAAGAACTCTGCTGTGACTGCTTATTTTTCAACAAAGCAGGGCATTTGAAATGGAATGTCTTTAATTTTAATTTTGTTATTTAAATAAAGGATGTGTTGATAATAGTGAAAGTGCTAAATTCCACAGCTCCTAATGGCAGTGGGAATGCAGATTTTGTTTCTGAAGAGAATTTCTTTCCCACAATCTGGTGCCATTTTTCTCTTTCAGTACATGTTTCTTCATTATTCTTTGTATAAGTGTTCCTCACTTCATCCATTTCCTAATTTTCTGACCAGTAGAATGACATTGCCTTTGTTTCTATCCTTATATCTTATTCTCCACAGCTTTTCAAGTGACCTTCTCCCCAAATGTTCCCTCTCTAGGTTTCTGATAGTCCTTACTCTTCCTTCTTTTTCATCTTAACTTTGATCTGTTACTATAGCTCAATCTTGCCTCCCCCAAATTCTCTCCAGGATACAGTGAGAATTTCTCTTCAGTTCATTGCAGTTTTGTCAAAGAAGACACATTTAGTTTCAAATCCCTTTTCTTCTGTGCACCTTATCATTTAAATAAGCTGCTCAGAAATGCCATCAAAATTAATCATTTTAATGCATTATTGAAGAGGGAAAAAAATAACTTCAGCACAATGGCACTTCTTTCTGTGCCACTGGCAAATAACAAAATCGAAGCACTGGTTAAAATGGCTGTCACGAACAGCAACAGAGATATTACCTATGTACATCATGAAAGGCCAAAGTTTCTTTGTCTGTGAATTCAAGAAATCTGTTATCCATTAAAGAAGAAATAACCAAACAAAATCCACAAATGCCCTTTGTTTCATCATCGTAATAGTGATTTTCATTCCTGACAGGGAGCAGCATGAACTCAAACACATTATTCATGGAAATTAGGGTTGTTTTGTAAAAAATTCTATTCAGTTCTACTGGTTATAACGAGTTTGTATTTGTCAAGTGGTTTTCATGCTTAAATGAAAAGGTAATGATAAACACTGGAACTGCTGGATGCATGATCCCTGTGCTAGGTTTCCTGACATGCCTCTTTGGCAAATCGGTGCCCCACGAGTAATCACTGTGGATATGAAAATGAGCACATTATTTCATTGTTAACATGCATTGCTAAGATTAAGAGAGGGTGTGTAGGCCTACTGATGTTTTTATTTGCCTTCCTGGAACAATTAATTCAATAAGAAATAGTGTAGGCCATTTATTCTAAATCCAAAGTTTGATCTCTGAGTTTTGGGACTTAATATTTCCAGTGTGTGCGAGTTTATGATAAGTGCTACATTGTTCAAATAAGATGCTGTCATACTTGGCCTCGGAGAAGGCAATGGCACACCCACCCCATTCTTGCCTGGAGAATCCCATGGACGGAGGAGCCTGGTAGGCTGCAGTCCATGGGGTCACTAGGAGTCGGACACGACTGAGCGACTTCACTTTCACTTTTCACTTTCACGCATTGGAGAAGGAAATGGCAACCCACTCCAGTGTTCTTGCCTGGAGAATCCCAGGGACGGGGGAGCCTGGTGGGCTGCTGTCTATGGGGTCGCACAGAGTCAGACATGACTGAAGAGACTTAGCAGCAGCAGCAGCAGCATACTTGGCCTTCATTTTACTAATGGGGAAACAGGCTCACAGACGTAAATAGTTAACTAACAAACATGAAAAAGGATTTCTTAGTCAAGTAAAGAAAGCCTGGTGGCTAACACCCATTGGGAACTCCAGTGCTTGACAATGCACTTGTAATAGGGAAGAACCTTTTGCATTCTATCAATATTCTAAGTTAGTTACTAAAGGGATGTTGTCTATAAGCTTAAGTTATACATAATGACCAATCTCTGGGAATCCTGCCTCCCGAGTAATGAGCATCAAGCTAAAATACCTTTGTTCAGCTCAGGAAAACATCCTGACCAGGTTCAACCGGTAAATGATGGTAGGGAGGAAGAAATTAACAAATCCCCTCCAGAAGCTGACCAGAACCAGGGAATGCTTGGTGTTACTTCTTCCCCTTTTAGTAAAAGAAGCCTGAATTCTAACTCACACAAGATGATTCTTTGAGGCATGAGTTCATTATATTGTCAGTTTGCTGGGTTTCCAAATAAAGTCACTATTCTTTGCCCCGATAGTTTGTCTCTCGATTTATTGGCCTGTTGTGTTTGTGTGGTGAGCAGTATGAGCTTGGACGCAGTAACACACTGGCAAAATACATACTATTATAACCCCTTTTTCACATATAAAGGAATGAGACTTGAAATAACTGGCCCTGGGTCAGAACTTTTAAATCACAGAAACAAAAGCTGAACTCAGCTTGTCTAATGTCTACCTCTGTGCTTCAATCTGATACCAGACAGCATGGAATGCTTTTGGTAGTGCTACTGCCTATGGCCACAGTTACCACTCAAGCAGTTCACAATTGCAAAATTGATCGAAAAAAGAAGAGAATCACTGTTTATTCACCCTTAGCCGATGGTTCCATGCATCAGGGCTGACCTAGGCCCCTGGCAGAAGATAGGTCTTGCACCCACGTGTCAAGAATCTCTGAGAGCAGCATTTAGTCATCACCTCCATCTACGATTCATAGGACGTTCATTCTACACTAGGAACTCAATGGAAAAGGCAGGGTAAGCTGTCTCTTGATTCACTGGGAAAGTTCTTGAGCATTTACCACTATGGTTTGATTTGTTTGCTGTTTTTATTTTTTTTCTAGTTTTTGAACTAAAGAACCCTTTGAGAAAATTATTTACAAATGCAGATCTCAGACTCTATCCTAAATGATTCAGTAGGTCTAGAGTGGTGCCTAGGAATCTGTATTTTCAAAGCTCTAGAAATGTAAAGGTTCCCTGACCCCTATCCTCCACCCTCTTCCAGGAGGCAACCACTTCAGACCCTTTTAATAGTTTCATCTGGCATGTACATACCTCTGCCCTTGTCCAATGCTATCAAGGTAAGTTACAAAGTGTCAGGGGTCTTCTAACCCATATCTCAGATTGACTCTGGTGTTTCACATTAGATATCAAATAAATATTTATTAAGAACTTAGAAGAAGAAACATAACGTCTTTTTTTTTTTTTTAGTTTTAAACATGAGACTAGACTTTATTATTTAATGCGTTAATAAACAAGGACATTTACCATATTAACATTGTATTTTTTTTAACATTTTGATAACTATACATTCTAAATGTAACTGGTTTCTTTTATCATTCCAGGCACTTTATTTTATGTATTCAAAAGCATTATTTTGAAAAGGGGTCATGGGCTTTTCATCAGGCTGCCAAAGGTGTCCATGGGCCCTGGTTACATACACAAACCCACACACACACACATACACACACTGATCCTTGATCCTCGTTGAGAGTGGGGGCAGCCTTTCCCTGGAACCAGAGCCCCTGCCAGGTCCAGGCAGCCCAATTCTCTGAGCATGTTGAGGAAAGTAAACCACTCCTGACACATGACAAAGATACTGGTTTAAGAAACATAACATTTATTAAGACCCTACTGTGTGCAAGGTCTTTATACACATCTTATTGAATACTTACTATCACTGTATGATGCAGGTAGTTCCTCAGGTCACAGATTCATAGAAGACAGATATGCGATTTGAATCCAATCCAGTTTCACAGAAAACCCAGTGCTCATCTCAGTAAAGTACAGGGTAGAACTCTGGTGAAATCCTTGACCTCAAAGAGCTTCCTATTTGGGAAATAAAAAGGGTAGAAGATAGGGAGAAGTCTTAGGAGGTACTCCGAAGTGTAAGTCATCCTACATGTGCTTATTTCAAACTTTCTCTAATACTGGCCTAATGCTAAGCACTGGAGATACCATATGAAGGCCCTTATGCTCTATATTCCCCAAACTCTTGGCTGCAGAGATGGCAGAATGAGAGGATCTGGATGAAGACACTGAAAAATTGCAGATGCAAGACTTGAGCTCCAGAGCTGATGACTAGCCAGTCTTCCAATTGAAACAGGAAAACTCATATGATGCTACTCAGCCCAAATAATCACTAGTGGATAATGAAGCAAAGATTGCCACATGTACTTGAGTGGTAATCAGAAAGCTTCTGCCCACTCCACTTCCAAAAACTCTACCCCTATAGAAAAAAATTCCATCCTAATAGAACACTCCTCAAAGACTGTCTAAATAGGTTCACCTTCCTCTTTATAAAATGTACTCTTTTTTTCAAACCCTTTCAAGTCTCTGCTGGAAAGAAAGTAATAGTAGCCAACTCCCTTGCCATAGACTGTCTGAATAAGCAGACTTTGATGAATTCTACAGGTAGTCTGCTTCCTTCTGTCAACATGTTCAAAGCTCTCATCAAGTTTAAACATTCAGTCTGCAAACATTAATAAGAGTCTTTTCTCCATATTGACCAGATGGTAGAACCCAATAAGAGTAATGAGGATGAAGTGGGAACTCAGATCGACTCATGTCAAGAGGAGGGTATGGTCAGCTTTGGGGTCTACTCCCAAGCTGTGACCCTGGGAAAGTTATATTTCTTTCATGCAGTTTCCCCTCTGGTACAATGAGAATAATAGCATCATTCTTTACAGGGTTCCTGTGAGGATTAAATGACCCATATTCAGAGGCAGCTGAAGTGAGTACATGTAAAGGAATGAACATAGGCTTGACAGTGAAAAAAAGGGATCTGTGAGTTGATACTGATAAAAGTGAAAACAGGAATAAATAAAGAGGGATTTCCCTGATGAAACAGTGAAACAGTGGTTGGGAATCCGCCTTCCAGCGGGGCAACTAAGCCCCAGTCAGCAAGACCATGAGATCTGGAGCCTGCCCTCCACAAAGAAAAGATCTTGTATGCTGCAACTAAGATCTCAAGTGTGGCAACTAACACCTGACAGAGCAAAAAATAAATATTAAAAAAAAAAAGAATAAACAAACGTGGGGGACAGTAAAGCTCTTCTGAGTAGAACATAAACTATAGAAAATGTAGAAAGGAATGGAACTAGACAATCATGATTTTGCAACTATCACAGTAAAAACTGATATAAGAAATAATCATCAACGGATATGAAATCTAGCCAGTAAAACTATGATTAAGAATGGGCTATAAACCTACATATCTATAAAAAATGGGGATTGAGGCAAAATGGAAACAAGTGCTATCAATAAATCGGCATAAAGGATATTTGGGGGTTTTGGGATAATATTCTTGCAACTTTTCTGTAGATTTTTTTTTTTTGTCAAAAAAAAGGATAGCTCAGTTGGTAAAGAATCTGCCTGCAATGCAGGAGACCCCAGTTGGATTCCCGGGTTGGGAAGATCCCCTGGAGAAGGGAAAGGCTACTCATCCCAATACTCTGGCCTAGAGAATTCCATGCACAGTACAGTCCATGGGGTCACAAAGAGTGGGACACAACTGCGTGACTTTCAGTTTCAAAGAAAACTAGCAGAAATAGTTGCTCAATTCTGTTAAATTTGTACCTTTTCTCATGATCATAGGCTCAAGAATAAAGTAAGGTTAAAAATTCGAAAATGATACTTTATAGGGCTGGGAGAAGAAAGCATGAGTTTGAAACTCTTTCAATCCTTATCAGATCTCAATAAGCAAGGAAACCTTGTGTCTCAGTTTTTTCTTCTGCAAAATGGGGAATTTTTTCATTGGTGCCTACTGGAAAGCTTGCTATGAACACTAAACGAGTCCTTATTTGAAAAGTGCCTGCCATATATTAAGCATATTTGCTAGCTATTTTTATTCCACAGACAGTGCTTAGAGTCATGTAAACTGCAAGTAAACTCTTGGTCTTACTCTGGCGACTACACGTTTAAAATCCTTCAATACCTTTGTCTAAATCTTCACAAAGAGACAAAGTCTCACTAAAGGGTAGAGGGCCTCCACTGACCTCTTCAGGCCCGCTTGCTTCTCCCTTACTCCCTCAAGGTTCACCTCAAACACCGCTTCCCTACAGAAGCCCCTGAGGCCCCAGGACCAGAGCAGAGGCCTATCCCTCACATGGCATCCCATACTGGCCGCTCCTCAGAGCACTCACTCCCTGGAACCAGCAACAGGCATTGGTCTCTCGCTCCAGGGCACTTTAAGTCCACGACCACTGGGCTCTGGGTGGGTTTTCGCTCACATTGTGACCCGCGGTAGCGCGAGGAGGAGGCTCCAAATACTGAAAATGAATTTGGGGCCGAGGTGGCGGTCGTCGTGGGTGACGCAGGGTTTCGACAGGGGATCCCTCAGGAGTGTGGCCGCGTCCCAGGGTCACCAGGCGCGCCCGGGCGGAGGGGGCGTGGCTGGCGGCAGGCGGCGGGCGGCCCCGCCCCTTCCCCCTCCCTTCCTCTTCCAGCCCCCTCCCGCCCTGCCGGCACCCGGTCAGGATCCCCTTGCTGGTTTCCTGGATAAGATGGCGGCCCCCGTGGGAGCGCAGGCCCGGAAACTTCTGAGAGACCTGGTGCTCCGGCCCCCGCTCCTGGCGGCCAGGTCCCAGGTGAGCGGACCCTTTTGGTGGGGCCTCGAGCAGCCGTTGGTCCCCTTCCGTCCCCTTCTGCCCTCTTCTTCCTGGTACCGGGTGAGCGGTCGCCGCGGCGCCACACCTGTGGAGAGGACGCGCGGTGCTGCGTCTGGGGCGCACCAGGGACCCCAGCACCCTTTGCTAAATGTGTGGGAGGGGGGGGGGTCCCGGTCTGAGGGGTTAATGACAGCCGGGGCCACCTCAGAGTGAGAGCCACCCAACTCCCAGTTGTCGCTGACCTGGATTCCCTCAGCGTCGGGGAGGGCGCCGGGCCCTGTACCAGGCTCTGCACAGGCAACTTCAGGAAAAGTTCCTGGAAACGGGGTTTGAAGTCCTGAGGTGTTATTGTGTTGCCAACACACACCGCTCCCCTCCACCCCCCCCACCACACACACGGGGTTTGAAGTCCTGAGGTGTTATTGTGTTGCCGGCTCACACACACACACACACACACACACACACAAAACACAGCGTATACGTTGAGAAGTACATTTTTTTTTGAGGCATTTATTGAGGACTGTATCCTGAAGAAGTTTCTGGATAGTTCTGAGGAATTGTTGGAAAGAGGTAGGGGAGGAGCCAGGATTTATAGGAGTTTTTGCTGGAAAACAAACAAAAACCAAACCTTGTTGTGGAAGTTTAAAAGGTTAAGACTAATCACAAAATATAGATATGACAAGTTAGTGATTTTGATGCTTTTCTCCATATGGAAGGTGTAAGAGTCTGGGCATATTGAAATTATCCCTTTGATATGCATCTTAACTTTATCTAGGACCTGTTTACTGTTCCTCAGAATCCTCAGTTCCCCTCAGGGTGCACTGTATGGGAGTACTGTAGTGGCTGCTGCTTTGATGGTAGGCAACATTACTGTTTACTATAATGGCAGGAAACATTTTTTTCTTGTCCTCAGTTACCTGTTCTGAGGTAACTGACAGTCCTCAGTCGCCAGTCCTGGTTTTGAACCCATTTGTTAGGCCATGTGATGAAGGTACCTAGAAACCCACCCCAGCCTCGCTGGTTTAGTAACTCCCGGGAGTGAGGTGCCTGCTTTTGCCGATGGCAGAGTTGGGTGTGGGTATGGGGTGCTGAGACGGTGAAATGAGGGGGTCAAGGAGAATGATGGGAAATGTCCTTCCTCATTTTAGTGAAAATTCAGTCCTGTCATTGGAACACATTCGAGTATTGGCCTTGTCCTCTTTCTCCTTGTTTCTAGAGAATAAAATCCTAGGAGGGCCAATGATGGACACTGAATAGCTATTAGAACTTGGCCTCTAGGAGATTTTACTTTCTGTAGGTGGCAAGAGCCACAGTAGCCAGAAGGCCTTTGGGGAGTTATGAGTTGGTGATGACTCTTGGAGAAATGACTCAAGTACTCAACTTTTTATTCTCTGTTAGAAATATCTCTTCCCTTTTGAAGAAAACGATATGGGGCTTGGCCACAGCACAGCCTTGTCCTTTTCCCCATTTTTAATTGATGAGAGACAAATGATCATTCCTGCAGTTTTATCTAGGATGTGCATAGTATTTTTTTTTTTAATTGAAAGATAGCCACTGATGATTTTTTGAGTTACTCTAAACTTTGGTTAATTATGACATCTGAGTTATTCTTTTTTTCTTTTCTTTTCCTGACTTATCATTTGTATGTTTGTGTTAATGCAAATTTAAAAGGTGCTAATAACATTACTGTAATGTCTTTAACAGGCACTTGACAGTATGGTAGGATAGCAAAGGGAATGGTGGCTTTTGTCTAATTAAAATCACTAAGAACTGTTGTAATAGAGTAAGGGGAATACCTCCAGGTGATCAAGTTCCATTCATTAAATGTTAGAAAAAAACCAAGAATTGTGGTGCTAACTATGAAAGTAGACTTGAATTGATGAGAAACATGAGGCCTAAGGCAGTGAAAATTGGAGCAAAAGAAGTAATTGTATAGAAAAATCCAAGTGTTTGGCTGAAGATAGGGCTTCTTGCCTTACTCAGAAATGGGAGCCTGAATACAACACTTTAGAAAATCTGGGTGGGGGATACCGTTGGTTTGGCAAGAAAACTGGGTAAAAGAATCTTCTGCCTCACTCTCTGAAAACTTTGATTTGTGTACTTGTAGATGAAGTGTTGTCCTGTGAACACAAACTTAGGAGATGAAAATTCTTTTTTTTTTTTTTTAAGTCAAGAATAGTAAACAGTGTTCAAGAACTGGAAATGGGCATTAGCAAGCGTCTGATCCAAAAAACTTATTTCACAGGCCAAAAAATGGAGCACTAACGAAGTTCAAGGACTTATTCAAGGTTATAAAGAGAGTTTGTGGCAGAGCTGATTCCAGGTTAAAGGTTTTCTTTTCAGTTTCCATTATACCAGTTTCTGGTATAAGTTTCTTCATGAAAATACATTATAACAGCATGTAAGTTAGTCTGCAGAGCATAGAGTAAGTAACCATGACCACTACTGATCCATTTTAATTTTTTCTTTGCAAACATCTTAGAAAAAAAAAAAAAAAGAAAAAATACGGAGAAGGCAATGGCACCCGACTCCAGTACTCTTGCCTGGAGAATCCCATGGATGGAGGAGCCTGGTGGGCTGCAGTCCATGGGGTCGCTAGGAGTCTGAGTGACTGAGCGACTTCACTTTCACTTTCACTTTTCACTTTCATGCACTGGAGAAGGAAATGGCAACCCACTCCACTGTTTTTGCCTAGAGAATCCCAGGGATAGGGGAGCCTGTTGGGCTGCTGTCTATGGGGTCGCACAGAGTCGGACACGACTGAAGCGACTTAGCAGTAGCAGTAGAAAAAGTAAATGTTATGTAAGGCGCCCTTTTCATATTATTGGGTATTTCTTTGTATCTGCTCCACCTGTCTATGCATTTATGTTGTGTTTACTTACTCCCTTGCCCAGGGCAGACATTACACTTGAATAGGACCCTGTTTTTCCAGGAAACTTTAGAATCCTCCCGAAGTGACTCAGAAATTGGTTGCTATTCTTGGCTCAGACCTACTTTGTGCCATGCCTTGTGCAAAACTTTTGTGTGTATAGAGATAAAAGACCCAGTTTCTCATATATGCATCAATATATGGTACATGTTTTTCTGACTTACTGCACTCTGTATGACAGACTCTAGTGATGACCTAGATGCGTGGGATGGGAGGGGGTAGGGAGATCTAAGAGAAAGGGGATATATGTATACATAGAGCTGATTCACTTTATTGTATAGCAGAAACTAACATAACATTGTAAAGAATGATACTCTTAAAAAAAAAAAAAGACCCAGTTTCTGCTGTGAGAAGTAACTTCAGCCACTCCCACAGAGTGCCATAGAATGACACTATCTATCCCCTCCTCATAGTTAAATTTGCCACATATTCTTAGGGCTTCCCTTGTGACTCAGCTGGTAAAGAATCCGCCTGCAATGTGGGAGACCTGGGTTCGATCTCTGGGTTTCGAAAATCCCCTGGAGAAGGGAAAGGCTAACTACTTCAGTATTCTGGCCTGGAGAATTCCATGGACATACAGTCCATGGGGTGGCAAAGAGTCGGACACGACTGAGTGACCTTCACTTTCACTTTCCTGGTGCTTAATGTCATTGACAAACTGGAGATAGTGAAGGACAGGCAAGCCTGGCGTGCTGCAGTCCTTGGGGTCACAAAGACTCAGACACAGCTGAGCAACTGAGCAACAACGAATATTGTTGACATTTTGTTTTCTCTGTTGTTGGGCCTCACGTAGTTAGCACCACAGTTCTTGTTTTTTTCCTAACACTTAATGACTTTTATTTGATGTTGGATTCTTAAAGGGCCACCCTTTTGCCATTTATTTTACATATTTTTTTTTCTATTCAGTTTCTACTGGAAAAAGGCCTTTGAAGTGCTGATATTTGGGGATGGTAAACAAGACAGGTCTTGGCCACATGATACTGTATTTTAACAGGGGTGGGAAATGGCTAGACTGTACTTACATAAACAGTAATGAAAATGATTTCAGCCAGTGACAGATGCTATGAAGACAGTAAAACAAGGTCTTGGGGGTAGAAAATGAATAGTCTAGCCCAGATGGTGTGTCATAGATTAGTTTATCAAGGAAAACCAATTTGACAACTTGTTCTTTTTATTGTTTTGGTTTAATTTTTTTATTGCAATGTGTTCTTTGGAAGGACTGATGCTAAAGCTGAAACTCCAGTACTTTGGCCACCTCATGCGAAGAGTTGACTCATTGGAAAAGACTGATGCTGGGAGGGATTGGGGGCAGGAGGAGAAGGGGACGACAGAGGATGAGATGGCTGGATGGCATCACCGACTCGACAGACGTGAGTTTGAGTGAACTCTGAGAGATGGTGATGGACAGAGAGGCCTGGCGTGCTGCGATTCATGGGGTCGAAAAGAGTCGGACACGACTGAGTGACTGAACTGAACTGAACACCTATACTAAAAACATGCATGTTATAAGTGAACAGTTTGAGTTTTCACAAACTGAACGTGTCCAGGTGATCAGATCCATATCAAGAAATTAATCATGTAGCAGCAACTCAGAGGACACCCTTGTGTGGTTACAGTATTCCTACTGAGAAAAGAGTAACTGGTCTCCTGAATTAAGTCACCACACACTGGTTTTGTTTTGTACTTTAAGTAAATGGAATTATATGCACTCATGTAATCAACATTATGAGATCCTGGAGGTGGCATTTTCACATTTGAACTGAGACCTGAGTAATGAAAAGTAGCCAACCAGGTGACTTGACATTCTGGGAAAGAGAGGACAACAAATGCAAAGGCCCTTAGGTATGGCCTGAACTCAACATATCCAGACCATTAAAGAGGTGGAACGTGATAGTACTAGTCATGATGTGTAAGGTAGGCAGGGCCTGGATCAAGTAGGGCCTTACAGGGTCTGGTAAGGAGTTTTTAAAAACTTATAGTTCTTGCATGACCTACCCACAGATTTTCAGCTAGTAAAAAATAGCTGAATCCAAGTCTGGGTGCCAAAGGCCAGGCATGTAATTATAGTGCGCTCTCTATTATAAATAGCACAATATAGTAAGGCACAGCCTTATTGGGCACTGAAATGAGCCTGTTACATTAGTCATGTCTTAGGAGAAGTCTTGATTGAGGGCACTGAGTTTAAATGTTTAATGGTAATCTAATCATGGTATTTAGCTTTTTAGTATGTTTACCCTCTCATAATGGTTGGGTGCAGTTCACAGAGCTGTTCTGTTGTAGGAGAAGCAGAGACGTTGTGGGCAACACTGTCCCTGAGGCCCCTAGCTGTACAGTCCTTGGTGTGTGATTCTCTAAAAAGCACAGTTTCTGTCCAGGAACTCAGGGAGGAATGTGCCGTGTTGAGGGAAATGGAAACCATGCCCCTGCTGTTGTATACCTTACAATAGCTGACTCCAGCTTGATTTTCTGCTCTTTTTCAGAAGTGGGAAAAGAAAGATAGATGGCTGGCTTTTAGAAGTGAAGGCTGAAGCTTACATGGAAATTTTTAATCAGCTAAATACGACTGTGGAGGCTGCATTGGAAGTTGTGACTGACCTTTATCTGCCTTCTTGCCTAGAAGAATAAATATCTGACTTTTTTTCTCTTTAAAAATGAAGTACAACTGCAGTATCCTTAGAAAAGGAAATTCATGTCAAATACTTCAGATGCTAAACTACTGATTTCTGTGTGGGGAAGATCTTTAAGTGATAGCTCATCCCAAGTTGGTTTTGTTTATTCAGAAGGAAGCATTTCTTTCATGGATGAGAGATAGAGTACACAGACCTACAGTCATGAGAATCTTGCTGCCCTTGTATCCTGGTCCAATTCTATAGGCACAATGCCCAGAAACTCACTGACATATCTTGTATTTTGGGGAGGAAAAGCAGTTATATATGCAACCTCAGATCATTTGTCTTTCAACTCGTTTTACTATTCACTCAATCTGGTATTGTCTTTTGCTAGCTACATCCATCATTCTCTGTTACTTGATGAAAACGTTTGCCTGAAGAATTTGAGAGATTTCTATACATTTGAGCAAATAATAAAATCAGTATGTGTGTGTGCTGGGTGTGCTTAGTCATGTACAACTCATTTGCAACTCCTTGGACTGTAGCCTGCCGGGCTTCTCAGTCCATGGGATTTTCCAGGTGAGAAAACTAGAGAGAATTGCCATTTCCTTCTCTAGGGCATCTTCCCGACCCAGGGATCGAACCCATGTCTCTTGCATCTCCTGAACTGGCAAGCGGATTCTTTATCACTGCAACACCTGGGAAGCAGTGCAGAAAGTCAGTATATTGATGAAATTTTGGGAAATGACATTAGAATTAGTCTGGTAAAGATGTAGGAGAAGGCATGCCAGGTGGAGTGGATTATGGGCCAAGGCAGAGGAGAGAGAGATGGGGAGATTAGAGCAGTCATTGCAGCAGACATGAAAGGCTGGTGGAGAACATTTAGGCAAATGAGGAAGGAAAGAAGGGCTGTAGAAAGGCCAGAATTTGCCATGATGCTGAACTACATAACTGAACATCAAGCACATATTGTTCACTTAGTAAATATTTTCTGAATGCTTAGTCTTTGCCCAGTGCTATTTGTTGTAAGCTCCCTGAACGCAGAGACTATTTATAGGGAAGACTATCTTCCCTATAAATCGAGTGCTTTAGAGAATGTACCATGAGTGAGGGAGTGCAGGAAGAAGACACACAGCCCTACCCTCAGGGGGCTCATAGTCTAGTGGCAAAACTGGTGTGTAAACCAATAATCATACTGCAGCATTGTGAGATCAGTAGAGCTATGTTTTTAGTCCTCTAAGAGAAGGCAATGGCACCCCACTCCAGTACTCTTGCCTGGAAAATCCCATGGATGGAGGAGCCTGGTAGGCTGCAGTCCATGGGGTCACTAAGAGTCGGACACGACTGAGTGACTTCACTTTCACTTTTCACTTTCATGCATTGGAGAAGGAAATGGTAACCCACTCCAGTGTTCTTGCCTGGAGAATCCCAGGGACGGGGCAGCCTGGCGGGCTGCCATCTATGGGGTCGCACAGAGTCAGACATGACTGAAGTGACTTAGCAGCAGCAGCAACAGCAGCAAGGCACTGTTAGAGGCACTTGCTTTCTCCTCTGCCTGAAATGCTGTTCCTTCTGATCTCAGGCCTTGTTCTCCTCTCCCATCATTCAGCTTATCATTCAACTTTTTGATTCTAAGTAGTCTTCCAACAGGGTTTTTTCTATATAAGATATTATCTGACTGACCTTCCCCCCGAGACTATTTTCTGCTTCTCACCTGCTTTTTAACACTTTGTGCTGTGCTTTGTCGCTCAGTTGTGTCCGACTCTTTGCGAGCCATGGACTGTCACCCGCCAAGCTACTCTGTCCATGGTGATTCTCCAGGCAAGAATACTGGATTGAGTTGCTATGCTCTCCTCCAGCGGATCTTCCCAACCCAGGGATCAAACCCAGGTCTCCCGCATTGCAGGTGGATTCTTAATCACTTTATTTGGTAGTTTATTATGTGTTTTTATTTCTTTGTTTTATTATCTGTCTTCCTTCCTTTCCTGCAAATGTAAGAATGTAAAGTCTGTGAGGGTAAAGACTGTTCTTATGCACTTCTATTTTACCAGTCTGCCTGACCAGGTATCCAGTAAGCTTTTGTGGTTTAGATGAATTCATGGAGTGCAGAGAACAAGAGACAGGTAAGTAACAGAGAAGTTGAGGATTGATGCCCACGTGACTCAGTGGGTAAAGACTCCACCTGCAGTGTAGGAGATGCAGGAGACACCAGTTTGATTCCTGGGTTTGGAAGATCCCCTGGAGGAGGCCATGGCATCCCAGTCTAGTATTCTTGCCTGGAGAATCCCATGGACAGAGGAGCTTGGTGGACTGCAGTCCATGGGGCTGCATGCAAAAGAGTTGGACATGACTGAAGTGACTGAGCACGCACACACACAGATAATTTAGGCAAGTTAGAAAGGAAAAGTCTGGTGGTGAAAGGGCTTTCATAATAATAGTACTGTGTGCATTCATATGTGACGGTTTCTGTGCAAAGTGATTTCTGTGCATGATTTCCTTAAACCTTACATGTTACTACAGGCAGATTGTACTGTCTTCATATTGCATGTAACAGAGCAGGGGCATAGACCAGTCATGTAATAACTTGCTTAAAATCACAGGGCCTGGGAGTCACCTGCCTTATGATGATACCTGTTAAAATAGTAAGTTATGTTGCCAGATGGTCCTGTTTGAACTGAACTGTTTAATTATGCTGATTGCTTACCTTTCCACATCTTTTTGTCCCTGAGGGATGGATACCTTAGTGTTTGAGCTTATGCTAATTTATTGTTGTTCAGTCACTAAGTTGTGTCTGACTCTTTGTGACCCCATGGACTGTAGCACAGCAGACTTCCCTGTCCTTTACCATCTCCCAGAGTTTGCCCAAAGTCATGTCGATTGAGTTGGTGATGCCATCCAACCATCTCATCCTCTTTTGGCCCCTTCTGTTCCTTCCTCAATCTTTCCCAGCATCAGAATCTTTTCCAGTGAACTGGCTCTTTGCATCAGTATTGGCCAAAGTATTGGATATTCACCTTCAGCATCAGTCCTTCCAATGGATATTCAGGGTTGATTTTCTTTAGGATTGACTGGTTTGATCTCCTTGCTGTCCAAGGGACTCTCAAGAATCTTCTCCAGTACCACAGTGTGAAAGCATCAATTCTTCAGCACTCAGCCTTCTTTATGATCCAAGTCTCACATTTGTACATGACTACTGGGAAAACCAAAGCTTTGATTAGATGGGTGTTTGCTGGCAAAGTGATGTCTCTGCTTTTTAATATGCTGTCTAGGTTGGTCATAGGTTTTCCTTCCAAGGAGCAAGTGTTTTTTAATTTTATGGCTGCAGACACCATCTACAGTGATTTTGGAGCCCAAGAAAATAAAATCTGTCACTGTTTCCACTTTTTCCCTTTCTATTTGCCATGAAATGATGGGACTAGATCCCATGATTTTAGTTTTTTGGATGTTGAGTTTTAAGCCAGCCTTTTCACTTTCTTCTTTGACCCTGATCAAGAGGCTCTTTAACGTAGATGGACTAATCAACTTTTCATGATTGTCTTCTTATCTGGCTCTTTTGTTGTTCTTTAATCTCCCAGTCGTGTCTGATTCTTCGTGACCCCATGGACTGTAGCATGCCAGGCTTCCCTGTGCTTCAGCATCTCCCAGAGCTTGCTCAAACTCATATCCATTGAGTGGGTGATATCATCCATCTGACTCTTATCAGGCTCTTATCCGACACCCTCCTTACTAGGCTCCAGGGTCTGGGAAGCAGGAGAAAAGGGTATGATTTCTGTATTAAAATAGGACTAAATTCAAATTCTAGGTCTGCCAAATTCTAGATCTACACATTACTGAACTTGACTGACCCTCAATTTCTTGTTCTCTAAAAGGAGATACTTCTTACAGATGGTTACTAAGATTGAGTGAGATGATATGCATGACATCTGACATTCTGGTTAGATGGTAGGCTCAGAGTCATTATTTCTCTTGCAGTGAATTTTTGAAGCTAAATTTGGTTGGTTTATAAATTTAGGCATTATTAAGTCAGAATAGTTTTCCTTTCCCAGATTTGGTAAGCATTTATCATTTGCTGCCATGTCAGGGTTAGGCATTTCCAAATGTTTTATTTCACTTAATCCTGTAGCAACCACGTGAAACAGGTGATTATTCTCAGTTTACATCTAGGGATCTCGAGGCTCAGAGAGTTGAAGGCCTGTCTCCTGGGCCCCAGTTCTCATTGCAAAGATGGGGTGAAGGTCTGGTGAGGCTTAAGGTGGCAGTAGGGAAGGTCACATAGGGAGCTCAGTTGCACCATCCTGGATGTTGCTTCATTCCAGAAATGTTTGCATATCGTAGTGTTGACTTAGTAGCTATGGTTTCTGTACCTCATGTGCGTCAAAGATTTGAGGTGGGCGGACACCCAAACACTAGATTACAGTGCTTGGCATGTACCCAAGGGCAACTGGCATATGCCCTTCACTGTCTGCCCAGCACACAGCACTGCCTTTAGCATTTCAGGAATACTGAACAAACTGTGAAACTGGCTTTGGAGAGTGAGTTTTGGGGAATGGTGATAGAGGATAGAGTTTTGTAGTATTCTGAGTTCAGACTTCGATCAATGTGCTGATTATGTTGCCAGCTTTTGTCCCTTTCTAGAAATGAGTCCCAATAATACAGCACCTGAATACTAGTCACAAAAGCATAAATTTCTAACATTTACCTCTAAAATTTATTTTTATTTTAAAATGAAGGAGTTTGATATAATGTTTGAGTTGATATTTGAGACATGGCAAAGCTTAAGGAATAGGTTTGTGTAAGTTTGGGGCATAAGAATAGGGGTGGAATAAGAGGGGGTGGATCTTTTTCTACCCTCATTTCTCCATGAGCTTATCCCATTTCCATTTCTAGGCTGTCTTAGGTCCAGGGTTGTGACCCAAGGATCCTGAGGAATTGGATAAAGGTGCCTTGTGAAGTTAGAGGTCAGGGAGCAGTGAGAGATGAGGTTGGAGATATAAGCAGGGGCAAAATTTTGCTAATCCTGTGAGTCTGGTAATGCAGTTAAGATTAGTTCTTGAGGACAAGGGGAGCCATTGAAGTGTTTTAGACAGTGGGGTGGCAGGGGCAGCTTTATCCTTTAGAGTATTCCTTCTTCATGTAGTGTGGAGAGGGTTGGAGGGTTGTAAGTATGGAAATTATTCAGGAGATTGTTGTACTGTTTGAGTGCTGGTAGTAATTA
The DNA here is from genome assembly GCF_029378745.1 of Bos indicus. Taxonomy (NCBI): domain Eukaryota; kingdom Metazoa; phylum Chordata; class Mammalia; order Artiodactyla; family Bovidae; genus Bos; species Bos indicus. The sequence goes on from NC_091781.1 coordinate 33,769,908, forward strand.
TGCCCAGGATAATAGACACAAACCAGGACCAGATTCTCACTGCATGGGTTTAAGTCTTGCCCTCAACACTGGTTATCTTTGTGATGTGTGAAAATTATTTACATATTTTATTACAGGATTCATTTTTTTTTCTTTTTCACATTTCAACATCTCTGAAAACTGAATGTGTTTGTAGACTTGTGTCACAGATTGAGGAACAATTTTTTGTTTTTCCCTCGAGTGGTGGAAGTGAAAAAAGATGAGGGTTTTGGATCAAAATCAGGGTGACCACATAATTTATTGTCAAATCAGGATACTTTTCAGAGTGAATGTGAGCTCTGTGAGTAATTACACCAGTGCATGTAAGAGAAACCCATGCTGTGCCTAGAAAACTGATATATGGTCCTTCTAACTAAAATGGACTGAATGGTGGCAGTCAGGATAGACGAGAAACATTGGCATTATTAGGTAAAGAGGCTGAACAAGATTCATGCTTTCCCTGCTGGATCTCCATTGCTGGCTTCTTCTCTCCACTGCCATGTACCAAAAAGGTGATAAAAGGCTGTTTACCATCCCTTAGCAGAGAAGGTGTGAGTTGCTGTAGTTATGAAAGATCCTTGCTTATCTCTGCCATGGAACCATGTGCTCTGTCCTTATGCTCAGGTGTTCTCTGGACATGTTGTTATGGCCTACAGAACAAGAACAGGTGAATAAAAGAAGAGAAATATAAAGACCCATAAATTTGCCAGGCTTGCAAAGTGCAGGTTTCTAAACTTGAGCACAATGAAGAGCTTTCCCAAGTCCCAAGCCTACCTTATCCAGTATTCACAGCATTCTGGGCCCTGTGGAATCATGCCATCTGGCTTAGTTATTTCCGTTCGTGCTCTCACTCTTGTATGGACGATGCAGTTGATTGTTATGCCTTCTTTGGTTGAAAGATCTCCTTGGACTTATCTCAAGCGGGTAAAAAAAGAGAAATATTTATTGAAAGGGACACATACCAGAACTGAAGATTAATCTTCCTTGATGTTGGCTCCTCTGTGGATCTTCGTTTGTGTTAATTGGTTGCTACTAGGGGTACTATTTCTCTATAACTTCCACCTGCCCATAACTTTGTCCATTCTTTGGTCCACTCCAGCTTCCTAACCCTAATACATCATCCATCTCTGTCTCCCAGAATGTTACAGTTTTAATAATAAGAACATCTCATTGATCTAGCTTATCATTTTGCTCTAATGTTCAAGTCACTGGCCAGCTGCAAGATTGGATGCTGCTTTGTGAAGTATGCATCTCTGCCCTTCCATTTGTGGTTGAGGTAGGGAGGTCTTGGAGAGGAGCAGCATCATAGCCTCTTGAGTAGGAGGTCTCTGGGTGCAGTGTTGGTGGGGTGGCCTGATCCATTTAGAGTTCCTTTATGAACTGCTACTAACTTGTCCATCTTCTTCTCCAAGTTCACATGTTCACTTTTGCTTTGTTTCCTTTTTTGCGTTCTCAAATTTCTGAAAATTGTCTCACTTTTCACTTGGCTGGTCTTAGGCTAATTTATCGGAAATTAAGGTGAGGATGAGATAGTTGGATGGCATCACCGACTCAAAGAATGTGAATTGAAGCAAACTCTGGGAGATGGTGAAGGACAGGGAAGCCTGGCATGTTGCAATCCATGGGGTCACAGAGAATCAGACATGACTTAGCGACTAAATAACAAGGTGATGTAGTGGGCTTTGTTTTAGACCATTTTCTTATCACAATGAAATAATTCTCTGGAGAAAATTATTAAGTGGGAAAAGGGTTATCATGGCAATCATCCAAATAGTCAAGTGAGTGTTTTCAAGACAAATGTAGAAAGCAGGCTTTATGTGGCCCTGGAATACGTCTCAGCTTTGTTTGGAGTAATAATCTGATTTGAAGTAACCCAACTTCTCTTGGGTTCATCTCCACTTTACACTTCCCTAAGAGGATTTGTTTGGGTTCTTTTGCCATCACTCAATAAAAACCTGCCATATTGGGCAGGACTTCCTTGAAGCTGTCTGCAGAGGGTGCTGGCTCCGACATTAATCCCTGGTACAGTCATATGGGACTCGGCACAGGATTTATTTCATTTAAACCATAAGTAGGAAAACTATATTTTATCCTTGAAACTGGGGCACTTTTGGTAGTTAAAGGGAGCACTGTTAATAATTATGCCAGAATACTAGGCTTCCCAGGTAGCCCAGACAGTACAAAATCTGCTTGCTATTCAGGAGACCCGGGTTTGATCCCTGGGTTGGGAGGATGACCTGGAGAAGGGAATGGCTATCCATTCCATTATTCTTACCTGGAGAATTCTATGAACAGAGGAGCCTGATGGGCTACAGTCCATGGAGTAGGAAAGAATCAGGACAAAACTAAGCAACTTTCACCTACTTACTTAATGGGCATAATTTGGAGTTGGAAATAGCAACCCACTCCAGTATTCTTGCCTGGGAAATCCCATGGACAGAGGAGCCTGGTTGGCTGTAGTCCACAGGGTTGCAAAAGAGTCAGACACAACTTAGCGACTTAATGACCACAACAGACATAAACCAGGACTGGAACCAGGCTGCTTGTATTCAACTTGTGACATGTAGTAGATTTGTGATCTTGTGGAAATTACGTATTTTATTATAAGACACTTTACGTTTTTCACATTTCAGCATCTCTGAAATATGGATGTGTTTTATCCTTGTGTCATAGATTGATTGGCAGGTTTTTCCTAGTGGTGCATTAAAGTGGTGTGAAAAAGTTGCTCATTCTTGAAACTTGATGAAATTTCTCTGTTTTTGGTTTTCTCTTCTATAAAATGTAGACAGTTACAGTAGTCACCTCCCAAAGTTATACTGAGGATTAACTGAGGCCCTGTATACCCTCTTAGCACCATGCCATAGATGATCAATAAATTTTAGTTATTGGTTTTTATATTATTATCACTGACTTTAATAAATTATATTTAAATCATAGTTAATAAATCATATTATATACTGTGATTAAATTTCATTTAACTTAAATGTGTTCATTAAATATATTATCTAAATAAATATATTAAATAAGCTATCAATTAAAATGTAATAATTAAAGCAAATTGATGACGGTCAGTTAAAATCACTGCAGATGGTGACTGCTGCCATGAAATTAAACAACGTTTATTCCTTGGAAGAAAAATTATAACCAACCTAGACAGCATATTAAAAAGCAGAGGCATTACTTTGCCAACAAAGGTCCATCTAATCAAAGCTATGGTTTTTCCAGTTGTCATGTATGGATGTGAGAGTTGGATTATACAGAAAGCTGAGCACTGAAGAATTGATAGTTTTGAACTGTGGTGTTGGAGAAGACTCTTGAGAGTCCCTTGGACTGCAGGAGATCCAACCAGTCCATCCTAAAGGAGATTAGTCCTGGATATTCATTGGATATCCTGATGCTGAAACTCCAATACTTTGGTCACCTGATGTGAAGAACTGACTCATTTGAAAAGACCCTGATGTTGGGAAAGATTGAGGGCAGGAGAAGGGTATGACAGAGGATGAGATGGTGGGATGGCATCACCGACAAAAAGGATGTGAATTTGAGTAAATTCTGGGAGTTGGTGATGGACAGGGAGGCCTGGTATGCTGCAGTCCATGGGGTCGCAGAGTCCAGACATGACTGAGTGAGTGAACTGAACTGTATTAAAATATTATGTTAACTATGTATAACAAATATACAGTTAAGTTCTGGCTACATAAATAATAAACAGAAGGGCTTTATTTTTGTAAAAAACCTCCAATGATGTTTTTCCTGCTTTCCTCCTAAATCCCCTCAATATTGCAACTTGAAAGGGAGATGAGCAGTGTAAGCCAAGTCAGAGATCAGAAGAATTGAGGTGGGGAAATGGCAGGTAAGGAGAGACAGAGGTTCCCTGTAGTGTCATGCTGGTGTCAGGAAGGCTACAAGGAAATCTACAAGGAAATTTCTTGGGGTAAGGACTTTCTTGCACTTAGCCCCAGATTGGGAGTGGAGACCAGCCTTTTAGATTTTTTTTTTACTTTACACTTTTTATTTTGTATTGGAGTATAGCTGATTAACAATGTTTTGATAGTTTCAGGTGAACAGTGAAGGGACTCAGTTATACACATACATGTGTTCATTCTCCCCCAAACTCCCCTCCCATTCAGGCTGCCACAATGAGCAGGGTTTCATGTGCTGTATAGCAGGTACTTGTTAGTTATCCATCTAAAATGTAGCAGTGTGTACAAGTCCATCCACACTCCCTAAGTATCCCTTCCCACCAGCAACCATAAGTTCGTTCTCTAAATTTGTCTCTTTCTGTTTTGTAAGTTCATTTGTATCATTTCTTTTTTGATTCCGCATATAAATGATGTCCCATGATATTTTTCCTTCTCTGACTTACTTCATCAGTATGATGGTCTCTAGGTCCATCCACATAGCTGCAGACGGCATTGTTTCATTATTTTTAATGGCTGAGTAATATTCCATTGCATATATGTACCATCATCCTCTTTATCCATTCCTCTGTCAATGAACATTTAGGTTGCTTCCATGTCTTGGCTGTTGTAAACAGTGCTGCAGTGAACATTGGGGTGCATGTATCCTTTTGGATCATGTTTTCCTCCAGACATATGCCTAGGAGTGAGATTGCAGGGTCATGTAGTAGCTCTAGTTTTAGTTTTTTAAGGAACCTCCATACTGTTCTCCATGGGCTTCCCAGGTGGCTTGGTGGTAAACAATCTGCTTGCCAGTGTAGGAGATGCAGGTTCAATCCCTGGGTAGGGAAGATCCCCTGGAGGAACAAGTGGCAGCCTACTCCAGTATTCTTGTCTGGAACATCCCATGGACAGAGGGGTCTGGCAGGCTGCAGTCCATGTGGTCACAAAGAATTGGACATGGCTGAGAATGCAGAACAGTATTTGCCATTGCTGTTTAGTTGCTAATGAAAGGTTGTTGTTGAATCACGCAAATACACCGGGATTCTTGGCCCCCGGAGGAGAAGAATTCAGTCCGGGGCCAGAGACGAGGCTTGATTGCTCAGAGCTTTTGTGTAATAAAGGTTTATTAAAGTATAAAGGAGATAGAGAAAGCTTCTGACATAGGCATCAGAAGGGGATAGAAAGAGTACCCGCTTGCTAGTGTTGACAATGAAGTTATATACTCTCTAATGAATCCAAAGAATGTCTGGAGGTTGTAAAGACCTCATCAGACCTACTCCCATAATTTACATTTTAAGATAACAGAATTAGCCAGAAGGTTTAATCTAAAGACTGGCCTTAATCCAGAGACTGTCCTCAGGCAGGATACATTATTGTTATATAATCCTAAGGAATGTGGAGAAAGAAAAAGTTTGTCCTTTCTTCCTCTTTGAGAATTCCAGACCCCTCTCTCCTTGGGGACCCCTAGATTTCCTATCAACCTGCCTAGGAAATGACTCTCTCATTCCCCCCTTTTCTTTTAGGAGAATTATGTTGCCTAGGGAAAAGGGGCGTCGTTCTCGTTCCATAACTGCTTCCGAGCTGACAAGGGGCGTTGTCCCTAAATTGGTGAGGCAACATATTCTCCTAATCCTCATATTGAGGATATCTGATCCAGGGGCCCCAAATAGTAGCTGGAGGAAGCTACAGCAGTAGCAGGAGTTTGAGCAACCATTTGTAACTTAAAAGCTTTCATGTGGCTAGAAACAAATCCAGTTATACAATTACAGATGTAGGGAGCAAACAGCAAAAACAAAACAACCAGAATTATTGTAATTAAGATAGTTGTCCACCATGGGGAACTAGTTAATGTCTCTCAAAGTGAGGCAATTGAGGAATCAAAATTAAAAGTCACATTATGTCCATAGTTAAAGTGCAAAGTGTTGCACCAGTCCATTTTAGGGTTGGTAGATGTCATCAGATGAAGAAGAGGCATCGCATGTGGTTGTTGTCGAAGGTATTCACAGACTTGGAGAAAGTCTTTTCCTTGAAGTGGGGATGTCCACCATGGGAAGCCTTCCACTGACGAAGAGGGGAGCGCTCCGCAGACCCAGCAGTTAGACCGATTGTGGAATGCAGCATAGGAGTGAGCCCAGGACAGGAAGACATTGTCTTGAGGATCCAAAGGCAGACTCAGGATATTTGGAGTCAGCAGAAGTAGACTCACATAGATTATCAGGCCCATCTGCTGCCCTTTGCTTAACTCTAGAGCTCGGGTCAGAGCCACAAGCTCCGCTAACTGAGCACTGGTTTCCTGGGGGGTAGATTTTGCTTCCAAAACCTGTTCAGCAGTCACCACGGCATAACCTGCTTTACGCTTTCTATCCTGAACAAAAGAACTGCCATCTGTAAATATTTTCATGTCAGGATTGTCTAATGGGGTATCCTTTAGATCCTCCCGAGCTGCATAGTTCAAAGTTAGGAATTGAGAACAATCGTGATCAGGTGTTTCATTTTCCTTCTCAGGAAGGAAAGTGGCAGGATTTAAATTTCCACAAACTTTAAGCTTAGTTACTGGTCCTTCTAACAACAATGACTGATACTTAAGAAGCCTACTGTCTGTCATCTAAATATTAACCTTAGAATTTAAGATTTCACTTACATCATGAGAAGTCAGTACAGTAAGGTTTCGTCCATTAATTATTTTTAAAGCTTCAAGTGCTAATAAAGCCGCTGCCCCAATTACTCTTAGGCAGTGGGGCCACCCACGTGAAACTACATCTAATTCTCTGCTTAGATAAGCAATAGGTTGCTGGTGAGGCCCTCGGGGTTGTGTCAAAACTCTCAATGCCACACCTTTTCTTTCAGTGACAAACAAATTAAATTCTGACCCTGTGGGCAAGCTCAGAGCTGGAGCTTGCAGGAGAGCAGTCTGAAGAACCTTAAAAGCCTTTTGAGTTTCTGGAGACCAGACCAGTTTGTCGGTTTGGGCCTGTTGAGTTTCAGCTATAAGTTTATATAAAGGCCGAGCAAGTTCCCCGTAACCCGGAATCCAAATGTGACAGTAACCTGTGATTTCTAAAAATCCTCTCAATGTCTTAAAGTCATAGGTAGGGGGTGATTTAGTATAGGTTTAATTCTCTCAGGGCCTATGGCCCTAGTCTCTTCTGATATGATTAGGCCCAGATATCTAACCGATTGTTGACAAAGCTGAGCCTTTTCTCTTGATGTCTTGTAACCACAGCCTGTCAGAAAGTTTAAGAAATCTTCTGAGGCTCGCGAACAAGCTTCCTCTGTCTCAGCACAGAGCAAAATATCATCTACATATTGTAACACCACTGCTTCAGAGCTATTAAAATTTTGTAGATCTCGTGACAAACTTTGTCCAAATAAGTGAGGACTGTCACGAAATCTCTGGGGCAAAACTGTACAGGTTAACTGAGAAGCTGGCTGCGTAGGGTCTTCAAAGGCAAATAGGAATTGACTTTCTTTTGTCAAAGGCACTGAATAGAAGGCATCCTTTAAATCAATTACTGAGAAATATTTGGCCCGTTCAGGAATTTCAGACAATAGAGTATAAGGATTAGGCACCACGGGGTGTAAAGGAACTACAGCCTCATTTATTATTTGTAAATCTTGAACTAGTCTCCATTTACCATTTGATTTCTTTATACCCAAAATAGTGTTGTAAGGACTGTTACAGGGAATTAATAGTCCCTGCTCCTTTAAATTTTCGATGATGGGTTTTAACCCTTCTTTAACTTCAGGTTTCAGTGGATACTGCTTCTTATGTGGAAATATGTGTGGGTCTTTGAGCTTAACAACTACAGGAATAGCATTTTGTGCTCGACCCACAGATTTTCCATCAGCCCATACTCTAGGATTTACATTTTGTTCAACTAAAGGGAGAGAAAGGGAGGGCTCTATATTCATGAAAACAGAGGCATGGACCTTGTTCAGTATATCTCTTCCCAAAAGGGGTGAGGGAGGTTCTGGCATGATCAGAAACTCGTGTAAAAACAGCACAGAATCCCAGTTGCAAGATAAAGAATAACTGAAATAATACCTTTTGGCTCGTCCAGACAGACCCATTAGGGAAGCGGATCAGGAAGAAAGTGGGCCAGGGGCTTCAGTAAGCACAGAATAAGTTGTCCCAGTATCTAAAAGGAAATCGACGGATTGGCCCCCCACAATTATTAATACCCGGGGTTCCTCAGGTGTAATTAGGATGGGAGCTTGTGTGGGGACCCCCGGGCACCTTCAGTCCTGATTGTCTTGCGAGTCCGACCCCGGAGACCTACGCCTCTGGGGGCAGTCTCTCTTCCAGTGTGGTCCTTTGCAGACCGGACATGGAGCTGGGGGTGGCTTAAATGCCTGAGGGCAATCCTGCTTGAGATGTCTCTCCTTTCCACAGTAATAGCAAGCCCATCCCTTTTTACCTGGGTCCCTCTGGGCATTTTTCTCAGGCTGTTAAAGAACGTTTTTCATAGCCATGGTGAAGGCTTCTGCCTTTTCCTTTGTCTTTTTTTTGCCTTTCTTTCTTCTCTTCATATTTCCTACTATAATAGACTGTCTGAGCCAGTTGTAACAGAGTATCTAAAGACTGATTTGGTCCTTTTTTGTGACCTCAAAGACTGTAGCCTACCAGGCTCCTCTGTACATGGGATTTCCCAGGCAAGAATACTGGAGTTGGTTGCCATTTCCACCTCCAGGGGATCTTCCCAAATGAGAAATCGAACCTGTATCTCTTGTATCTCTTGCATTGGCAGGCAGGCTCTTTACCACTAGTGCCCCCTGGGAAGCTCCTGTTTTCCATAGGGGCTATACCATTTTACCTTCCCACCAACAGTGTGGGAGAGTTTCCTTCTCTACATACCCTTTCCAGCATATATTGCTTATGGATTTTTATGATGATAGCCATTCTCCAGCCATTTATAATCAGAGAATGTTACACTTTTCAGCTTATATGTGGAGATCTCATTACATTTTTATAAGGAAACGATCTTTATCTTTTGTTTGATGTTACCATCTATGCTAGTGTTCTCCTAATTGCTGTCCAGATGACCACCTGGACTTTGAGGGACGTATTTGGGTTAACATAACTTTGAAATGAAGGGCAGAAAAACCACGTTTAATATGCAGTCTTATACCAGCCTTAGGGCTTACTTACATAGGTTTTTAATAAGTAATATAAAGAAAGCTGAGAGTTATTAATTATTTTTGATTAAGTGTATAAACTATTAATGGTGAGTGTTTGTTAAGATTCAGAACTTTTTAAAAGTGATGTATCGTTAAAGTTGAAAACCAACAATACAGAGAAAGAAAAGACTTCAGTTTTTAAGCTTTTTATAATTAGCATGAAAAAATAAATGTGCTGTTTGGTTAGTTAGAAAAACTAAATTTTGAGATAGTGAAATTATAAACAATTTTTCCTCACTAATTTAAAAATAATGAAAAAAATGATGAAGGACTGAATGGCTGAGTGTGTAAGAGATAGGTTTCAAATGGAAGCAGAAGTCTTGTGACTGGTTTGGGGGAATGCTGAGCCTGAGGGCATAGATTCTAACATCAGTTCCAATGTATGAGTTTTTTAATACCACCAAACAATTCTTGAGCAGTTGGGTGTCCTACAATGCAACTAAAGTCTGACACTGTTGACGTGGAAATAGCATTAGATTCCACAAGTTAAGGGCACAGTCCAACATGACTGCTGCCATCCCACTTCAGAGACCAATATCAAATCTAGGGTGTCACATGTACTAGTGCTCCACTGGTTATAGACTGGAGGTTCCCATGACCCCCTCCTCAGGTTTCATTAATTTGCTAGAGTGGCTCACAGAATGTAGAGAAACATTTTACTCATTAGATTACCAGTTTATTGTAAAAGGCTATAACCCAGGAACAGCCAGATTGAAGAGATGCCATAGGCGAAGTGTACAGGGAGGCTTATGAAGTGAAACACTCTCCCTCAGTCTCCACTTGTTGACCACACTTCTGCTCTCCCAATCTCCTGGCACACAGATTTTTATTACAGAGCCAGGATTGATTAAATCTTTGGCCTTCAGTGATTGAACTTAATCTCTAGCCCTCTCCCCTGCCTGGGGTGGAAGGGTGAGACTGAAAATTCTAACCCTCTAATCACTAGGTTGGTTCCCCTGGCAACCAACCCCCATCCTTAGGTTGAAAGTGAAAGTGTTAGTTGGTCAGTCCTGCAACCCTGTGGACGGTATTCTTTTCGAGGCAAGAATACTGGAGTGGGTTGCCATTTCCTTTTCCAGGGGATCTTCCCAAGCCAGGAATCGAAGCTGAGTTCTCCTGCCTTGGAGGCAGATTCTTTACTGAGCCATCAGATGAGCCCTATCCTTAGGAACAGTTCAGTTCAGCTGCTCAGTCATATCTGATGCTTTGCGACCCCATGGATTGCTGCACACCAGGCTCCCCTGTTTATCACCAACTCCTGGAGATTGCTCAAACTCATATCCTTTGAGTCGGTGATCCCATCCAACCATCTGATCCTCTGTCGTCCGCTTCTCCTCCTGCCTTCAGTCTTTCTCATCATCAGGGTCTTTTCCAGTGAGTCAGTTCTTCACATTAAGTGGCCAAAGTATTGGAACTTCAGCCTCCGCATCAGTCCTTCCAATGAATATTCAAGACTGATTTCCTTTAGGATTGACTTGTTGGATCTCCTTGCAGTCCAAGGGACTCTAAAGAATCTTCTCCAACACCACAGTTCAAAACCATCAATTCTTCGGCGTTCAGCTTTCTTTATGGTTCAACACTCACATCCATACATGACCACTGGAAAAACTATAGCTTTGACTGGATGAATCTTTGTTGGCAAAGAAATGTCTCTGCTTTTTAACATGCTGTCTAGGTTTGTTATAGCTTTTCTTCCAAGGAGCAAGCCTCTTTTAATTTCATGGCTGCAGTCACCATTTGCAGTGATTTTGGTGCCCAAGAAAATAAAGTCTGTCACTGTTTCCATTGTTTCCCCATCTATTTTCTTTAAGATACCTAGTGGCTTTTCAAAAATTGTCTCACTTACTTAACAAAGACACTTAAAAAAATTTTTTTTTGAATTTTAATTGGAGACTAATGAGTTTATAATATTGGGGTGGTTTTTGCCATACATTGACATGAATCAGCCATGGTGAACATATGTCCTCCATCCCAGACGCCCCTCCCACCTCCCTCCCCATCCCTCCCCTCTGAGTTGTCCCAGTGCACTGGCTTTAAGTGTCTTGTTTCATGCATCGAACTTGGACTGGTCATCTGTTTCACATGTGGTAATATACATGTTTCAGTGCTATTCTCTCAAATCATCCCACCCTCGCCTTCTCCCACAGAGTCCAAAAGTCTGTTCTTTATATCTTTGTCTCATTTGCTGTCTCACATATAGGGTCATCATTACCATCTTTCTAAATTCCATATATATGTGTTAATATACTGTATTTGTGTTTTTCTTTCTGACTTACTTCATTTTGTATAATAGACTCCACTTTCATCCACCTCATTAGAACTGATTCAAGATGCATTCTTTTTAACAGCTGAGTAATATTCCATTCCATTTTGCATTCCAAGAAAAAGAAATGCAAAAAAGCAAAATGACTGTCTGAGGAGGCTTTACAAATAGCTGTGAAAAGAAGAGAAATGAAAAGCAAAGGAGAAAAGGAAAGATATACCCATTCCAATGCAGAGTTCCACAGAATAGCAAGGAGAGATTAGAAAGCCTTCCTCAGTGATCAGTGCAAAGATATAGAGGAAAAAAATAGAATGGGAAAGAATAGAGTTCAAGAAAATTAAAGATACCAAGGGAACATTTCATGCAAAGATTGGCTCGCTAAAGGACAGAAATGGGATGGACCTAACAGAAGCAGAAGATATTAAGAAGAGGTGGCAAGAATACACAGAAGAACTGTACAAAAAAGATCTCATGACCCAGATAATCACGATGGTGTGATCACTGACCTAGAGTCAGACATCCTGGAATGTGAAGTCAAGTGGGCCTTAGGAAGCATCATTACGAACAAAGCTAGTGGAGGTGACGGCATTCCAGTTGAGCTATTTCAAATCCTGAAAGATGATGCTGTGAAAGTGCTGTTTGGAAAACTGAGCAGTGACCACAGGACTGGAAAATGTCAGTTTTCATTCCAATCCCAAAGAAAGGCAGGCAGGAAGGAAAGTTATGACCAACATAGACAGCATATTAAAAAGCAGAGACATTACTTTGCCAATAAAGGTCCTTCTAGTCAAGGATATGGTTTTTCCAGTAGTCATGGTTTTTCCATAGTCTTTGGCCACCTGATGCAAAGAGATGACTCATTAGAAAAGACCCTGATGCTAGGAAAGATTGAAGGCAGGGGGCAAAGGGGACAACAGAGGACAGGATGGTTGGATGGCATCACCGACTCAATGGATATGAGTTTGAGCAAGCTCCGAGAGATGGTGAAAGACAGGGAAGCCTGGCATGCTGCAGTCCATGGGGTCACAAAGAGTCAGACAGTACCAAGTGACAGAACAATGAACAGATGAACTCAGTTGGAGGGTGGCAGGTACATATTGAGACTGTAGACTGGTTGTAACTAGAAGGTTGATGAATGAAACTCCTGGAATACTATTCTTAACACACCACTAACCAGTCAAAAAGATACACCCTGAAGCCATCACGTCAGATATAGCCTTTAAAATTACTTCCCTGAAAGCCATTGAGGAATTTAGGTCTTTTGAATACAAGCCACTTATCCTTTTTGCTTGGCCCTTGCCATAAACCTTTCTTTGCTTCGAACTCCAATGTTTTGGTTTGTTTTGCCTCGTTGTGCATTGGTCACATAAACTTGGGTTCAATGACATGTGTCATATTACTCTTCCTTTTTAAGGGTGGTTAATATATGTGTATGTGTATATATAACACTTTGTTTATGTTGTTTCATCAGTGGGCACTTGAATTGCTTCTGTATGTACGTATATGTCATGGTTTGTGTGTGGGTTGGAAAAGAATTTCCAAACATGAGGCAGAATAAGAGGAGAATATTTTATTAGAGTGGGAGGCACTATTAGAACAGTGGGCTGGTAGCCAATTTTTACAGCCTCAAAACAGAAAATTTCTACTCGAAGGATGGCTTTAGGCAATTGGTTAGGATGCTATAGGATGGGTGCTGCTGCTGCTGCTGCTGCTGCTGCTGCTGCTGCTAAGTTGCTTCAGTCATGTACGACCCTGTGCGACCCCATAGATGGGCCAGGCTCCCCTGTCCCTGGGATTCTCCAGGCAAGAACACTGGAGTGGGTTGCCATTTCCTTCTCCAATGCATGAAAGTGAAAAGTGAAAGTGAAGTCGCTCGGTCTTGTCCTGAGTCGTGTCCAACTCTTGGTGACCCATAGACGGCAGCCTACCAGGCTCCTCTGCCCATAGGATTTTCCAGGCAAGAGTACTGGAGTGGGTTGCCATTGCCTTCTCCGATAGGATGGGTAATAGGATGGATATTTTACCTAATATGGGGTCGGGAAACTCTCCAGTTTAGATCTGGAGGCTCATGGCAACAGTTGCTATGGGGCTGAGTAAGTTCCAGAGATTTTTGTCCTTTGAGCTTGGTACAGGGCTCCACAGTATACATACAGTGTTTGTATGTATAACATTTTGTTTATATTGCTTCATCAGTGGACACTTGGGTTGTTTCCATCTTCCCGTATCTGGGCAAAATGTCTGTTAAGGTTAATATTTCATTACATTTTCATAACCATTTATCCTTCTGTCAGGTATTTGTTAAATTCATAATAGGTACACTGTTAGGCCCAGAAGATAGTGGGTTGATGGGAAGCTTGAGCATATGAAACTGCTACCACCTTCAAGGAACACATAGACTCACATGGTAGAGATCAATGGTAAATAGACAATTACAGTGAGAGGTGTTTGGTGTTACAGGCACTCCCCAGGGCTCTCTGGCTACACAGCTGTACTGCTTCTCTAGGACTCAACTACATGGTGGCTGTGAATAGCGTCTGCCGGATGATCTGAAGTTAGTCCAGGTAGAAATAGACACTTGCCATTTCCCGAGCACATTCCTTAGGCCAGGCCTGATGGTGTGCTCCTGAAGAGGGTCGTCTCTTTGAGTCCTTACAGCCCCCCTAGGAGGTCAGCACTCTTCCTGCTATCACTAAGCCCACTTTAAAATGCAACAAACCTTGGTTCAGAGACTTTAAACAACTTCCCTGTTGTTGTAGCTTTGGTTCTGCACAGCTTCTTGCTATGCCACTCACACTGGGTCTCTTCAGTTGTGCCTGTTATTCACTGAGTTGTGTCTTCTCCAAAATTCATACCCTGAAGGCCTCACCACCAGAACCTCAGAATGTGACTTTATCTGGAATAGAATGTTTCTGGAGATAATTAAGTTAAAAGGAGGTCATTAGGGTGGGTCCTAGTCAAGACTAGTGTCCTTATAAAAGGGGGACATTTAGACTCAGAAATGCAGACAGGGACATTACTATCTGAATACTAAAAAAGAGATAAGGGTGATGCTTCTACAAGCTGAGGAACACCAGAGATTACTAGCTAATCACTATAACCCAGCTGAGAAGCATAGTTACAGATTCTCCCCCGTAGTGTCAGAGGGAACCAACACTGAAATCAGCCCTTGATCTCAGACTTATGGTTTCCAGAACTGTGAGACAATGCATTTTTCTTGTATAAGCCACCCAGGCTGTGGTGCTTTGTTATGGCAGCTCTACGAAGTGAATACTCTGCCTCTTGGTGTTATGTCGTGTACATGCTGCTTGGCTCATCTTAAAATTTTCACCTAGACAATTTTGGAATCTCTGAGCTCACCCTAGAGATGTACATCTTCTTTTATTGCTGGTTGGGAAACTAGTCCATAAACTATGACCATGAATTGTCTTGCTTTAAGGCTGTGATTTTTCCAGTGGTCATGTATGGATGTGAGAGTTGGACTGTGAAGAAAGCTGAGTGCTGAAGAATTGATGCTTCTGAACTGTGGTGTTGGAGAAGACTCTTGAGAGTCCCTTGGACTGCAAGGAGATCCAACCAGTCCATTCTAAAGGAGATCAGCCCTGGGTGTTCTTTGGAAGGAATGATGCTAAAGCTGAAACTGCAGTACTTTGGCCACCTCATGCGAAGAGTTGACTCATTGGAAAAGACTCTGATGCTGGGAGGGATTGGGGGCAAGAGAAGAAGGGGACGACAGAGGATGAGATGGTGGGATGGCATCACCGACTCGATGGATGTGAGTCTGAGTGAACTCCGGGAGTTGGTGATGGACAGGGAGGCCTGGCGTGCTGCGATTCATGGGGTCGCAAAGAGTCGAACACGACTGAACGACTAAACTGAACTGAACTGAATAGGCTTCATATGATTGTTGTGGTACCAAAATATTGCTTCACACTGTTCTGTTCACTGGTGTTGGATTTGAGAAGCTCTGATTATTTCTGCAAGTGAAGTCAATTTAAAGGAAGAAGAAAAGAACGTTTTAGGTATGGGGCACAGGCTTTGATACCACATTCCAAATAAAAGTTCTAGAAATACCTTGAACAGTAGCAAGAAATTGGAATAAATGCACAGCCTTACTTACTCAGATGTGTCAATTCTGGTATTTTTCATTTTGGTTAAAATAACAATAAAGCTCATTATTTTTTGAGCTCACCCAGTTTTTAACTATTCTTTTTATTCAGACAGCTCATCCAAGGTTAAATAAAAAATTACATTTTAAAACTTGTGTTACAGATGATTTAAAAAACAGTTACATAACTTAATCCAGCTGATTTCGTAATCAGAAGCATAACGCCAGGTACTGTTTTTCTTCACCACTATAAAGTTGAAATTTAAGAATAATCAGCATGCAATCAAATGCTGCTTATAAATGAACAATAATGAACTTAAAAGTGAAGTCAGTTCTGAGGGTGATAATGAAAGAAAAAAAGGAGTGATCAGATCAGATCAGATCAGTCGCTCAGTCGTGTCCGACTCTTTGCGACCCCATGAATCGCAGCACTCTAGGCCTCCCTGTCCATCACCAACTCCCGGAGTTCACTCAGACTCACATCCATCAAGTCGGTGATGCCATCCAGCCATCTCATCCTCTGTCGTCCCCTTCTCCTCTTGCCCCCAATCCCTCCCAGCATCAGAGTCTTTTCCAATGAGTCAGCTCTTCGCATGAGGTGGCCAAAGTACTGCAGTTTCAGCTTTAGCATCATTCCTTCCAAAGAACACCCAGGGCTGATCTCCTTCAGAATGGACTGGTTGGATCTCCTTGCAGTCCAAGGGACTCTCAAGAGTCTTCTCCAACAGTTCAAAAGCATCAATTCTTTGGTGCTCAGCCTTCTTCACTGTCCAACTCTCACATCCATACATGATCACAGGAAAAACCATAGCCTTGACTAGACGGACCTTTGTTGGCAAAGTAATGTCTCTGCTTTTGAATATGCTGTCTAGGTTGGTCATAACTTTCCTTCCAAGGAGTAAGCGTCTTTTAATGTCATGGCTGCAGTCACCATCTGCAGTGATTTTGGAGCCCAGAAAAATAAAGTCTGACACTGTTTCCACTGTTTCTCCATCTATTTCCAATGAAGTGATGGGACCGGATGCCATGATCTTCGTTTTCTGAATGTTGAGCTTTAAGCCAACTTTTTCACTCTCCACTTTCACTTTCATCAAGAGGCTTTTGAGTTCCTCTTCACTTTCTGCCGTAAGGGTGGTGTCATCTGCATATCTGAGGTTATTGATATTTCTCCCAGCAATCTTGATTCCAGCTTGTGTTTCTTACAGTCCAGCATTTCTCATGATGTACTCTGCATATAAGTTAAATAAACAGGGTGACAAGATACAGCCTTGACATATTCCTTTTCCTATTTGGAACCAGTCTATTGTTCCATGTCCAGTTCTAACTGTTGCTTCCTGACCTGCATACAGATTTCTCAAGAGGCAGATCAGGTGGTCTGGTATTCCCATCTCTTTCAGAATTTTCCACAGTTTATTGTGATCCACACAGTCAAAGGCTTTGGCATA
This sequence comes from Bos indicus, assembly GCF_029378745.1. Lineage (NCBI taxonomy): Eukaryota > Metazoa > Chordata > Mammalia > Artiodactyla > Bovidae > Bos > Bos indicus. The sequence goes on from NC_091781.1 coordinate 33,786,819, forward strand.
GTCAATAAAGCAGAAATAGATGTTTTTCTGGAACTCTCTTGCTTTTTCCATGATCCAGGAGATGTTGGCAATTTGATCTCTGGTTCACATATTGCTGAAGCCTGGCTTGCAGAATTTTGAGCATTACTTTACTAGCGTGTGAGATGAGTACAATTGTGCAGTAGTTTGAGCATTCTTTGGCATTGCCTTTCTTTGGGATTGGAATGAAAACGGCCCTTTTCCAGTCCTGTGGCCACTGCTGAGTTTTCCAAATTTGATGGCATATTGAGTGCAGCACTTTCACAGCATCATCTTTCAGGATTTGGAATAGTTCAACTGGAATTCCATCACCTCCACTAGCTTTGTTCGTAGTGATGCTTTTCTAAGGCCCACTTGACTTCACATTCCAGGATGTCTGGCTCTAGGTGAATGATCACACCATCGTGATTATCTGGATTGTGAAGATCTTTTTTGTACAGTTCTTCTGTATATTCTTGCCATCTCTTCTTAATATCTTCTACTTCTGTTGGGTCCATACCATTTCTGTCCTTTATCGAGCTCATCTTTGCAAGAAATGTTCCTTTGGTATCTCTGATTTTCTTGAAGAGATCTCTAGTCTTTCCCATTCTGTAGTTTTCCTCTATTTCTTTGCATTGATCGCTGAGGAAGGCTTTCTTATCTCTCCTTGCTATTCTTTGGAACTCTGCATTCAGATGCTTATATCTTTCCTTTTCTCCTTTGCTTTTCACTTCTCTTCTTTTCACAGCTATTTGTAAGGCCTCCCCAGACAGCCATTTTGCTTTTTTGCATTTCTTTTCCATGGTAATAGCAGTGTTCAAAAATAGGAGAGTAATAAAAAGTGAGTATCATTATGCTGAAAGGAAAATAGTGCATGAAAATCAGCCTGCAATTATGTTCCATGAACGTCTCAAAGAGTTTTGAGAAGAATGGGGGAAACAGACATTATAAGAGTGTAAAAATCTATATACTTGTATTGATTTACTGCCATTGATGAAGTCATCTAGGAAACATCAACAGTGGGTTTTTAGGAATGAACCTCTTGTTTCTAGTTGCTGGCAGATGGTATGGAAAGAAAAGGTTAATTGTGTCTATTTCTGGCCCATTGATCAAGTTTGTGACTTTAGGTAAGACATTCAGCTTCTCTAAGACTTAGTTTGCTCATAAAGCTGTTTAATATTTATATATATTGATCATGTACCATGAATTATGGTATGTGCGAGATACATAAACAGTTTTCAAAGTGGCTACTGAAGCAACACTTGCCTAGAGTTAAGTGCATGCCACTGGCACTACACAAGACCAAGTAACTTGGGGACATCTTCCTGTTGTCAGATACCAGTGATTCACATAGTGAGGAAATTACTTTCTTTTAAATATCTTTGAAACCTTAAGATTTTGACAAGGAGAATTACTTAGTTCTGTGCCAGTGTTTGTTTGTTTGTTTTTTTTTAAGATCTTCAGTTGAAGACTTTCTGCCTAGACTGACCAGAAATGAATTTCTTTTATTTTTAAATTGTACTGGCATCACCTTCTAATAATACAAGCAGAATAGGTAGTGATATACAGTGACATTTTAAAATAAAGTTCTTTATCTTAAAACTAGCCACATAAATAACTTAATATATTAGTGTTCTGTGACTATGGCAAGAATTGTGTATGAGTGATTGTCATTTGGAGAACTCTGAATCAGTGTAACCCATGGATTTCTCTTAGTTTGAGTTCCCTGGTAACAGATCCTGAGAAAAGGATTCATGTGATAGTGATTTTGGGGGAAGGTATTCCTAGAGCAATCTGGAAGGATTGGGGAAGCTGAACCAGAAGGAGGAGAAAGCTGAGAAGGGTGTTACTCGGCCAAGTCTCCAGAAGATAACTTTTCTTTATTTCTACAGGGAAACTGTGGAGAAAATACATGACAACCTCACAGTTGTCATCATTAGGGGAGGAAGAGCTGGAGTATTTATACATTCTCATGCCTCCCATGAGGATGCAAATTCCCAGGCATTTCTGGGTCTTCAGGTCCATTGGCAAGTTGGCTTCAATACCCCATGGCAAAGGATCACAGGGTTTGACTGTTGGAAGTGAGCACAGAGTCTGTGTGCAAAAATGGTGGAGGAATCTGAGGCCATGGGTGGGGCACCAATAGAATTTAAGTGACCTGTGAAACAGTAACCTTATGTCTTGTACATTTGGTTTAAGCCTTTGTGTCTTGATTTCCTCATGTTGGCTAGTATAACAGTTGAACTTGTCTCTGGGGTTTTTACGATGTTTAAATAATAGTATTATGGATTTACTATTTTTCTGTAAATCCACAGTTAAGCTGCACCTTAAGCAATAATATCCTTGAGATTATGGGCTTGATAAGTAATTGACATATATTTCTTTCCTAACATGTTAAGAAGCACACAGAGGAGAGTCTTGATGCAGAAAAAACACTCATGTCAGAATTATCATCTCTTAACTGAAGCTATCTGTCCTTTTCTCCAGATGCATGGCTGTTCTGCGTTTCTCAGCCTGCCTTGCAGCTGGACGTAGTCCTTTGAACTCTAGACCAGTGGACTATGCCTAGAGGTGTGGGCCAGTCTAGCTTATGATGAATTCTTGTATGGTTCCTTTATGCTCTTGTTCACAGAGCATAAAGTCAACAGGTTCATCTCAGCCTGTTGACTGAGATGGTAATGTAATTTGGAAGCCCTGTGGTCAAGATGGCAGAACCTCTGTCACCTAGGTTTCTGAGCTCTTGTGGATAAGAACTCCCTCCCTACCTGCTTGCCTTCCCAGAACTGACTTCAGCAAAAAGGACACTTTTGTTGTGTTGAAGCACACTGTGTGTGTATGTATTTGTTACCTTAAGTTCTTGAACCTGAACTAGTACAGAGCTCAAAAAATGTTAGCTAAAATCCCACATAGGACCTTGGGCAAATCAGTTTACCTCATTTGTAAAATTGGGATAGTTAGTCTGACTTCAAGGGTGGTTGTGAAGGTCTAAATGGAAATGACGAATGTTCGGTGGATAGTGAAGAGCTGCACATAGAGAGGGGTTATTATGGTCTTTCGCATTGTGCCCATGAAGAGCAGGGAACAGAAGGCAGTGTTACTTGGCTGCTACTCTCACTGCTGAGATTTCTCTCAAACACATTGACAGAGTTCCTCATTCCTTGTGACCCCTGAATTACACTGGGTGAAGACGGATGGAGCGGGGGTCCAGAGGAAAGGCCAGCATTTGCCTTGATGTGATATACAGACAGTTGGTGGCACCAAGGCTGATATTTGGGATACTGTGGTGAACAGTCTAAATGTTCAATTATAAATGCAGTTTATAATTGAAAAATATCTCTCTCATTCTAAACATGTACTTTTATATAATTGCTTGAGGTGAGGTTCAAGTAAGTATTCGAGCAAAACATAGATAGTAGGCTTAAAAAAATAAGTATACTTCTGGTAAGGAGCTGTAGCAAAAATCAAGGAAGTTGGGTTTGCAAGGTAGTATAATGACAGAGAACAACATATATGTCATTTTTAGTTCATCTGTCTTTAGGTTATTCATTGAGCAAGTAATATGCAAGTACCTGCTATCATTTAGGAACAATTTTAGTGACCAGGGATATAACAGAACAAAACAGACAAACAATCTGTGCCACCTTTCTAGTGGAGAAAGAGAGACATTAAACAAAGAACATATATGGTGAGCTAGATGACAGTATGTGCTATTGAGAAAAATAGGGCAGAGAAAAGACAGATTGTGGGTAATGGTGTTGCACCTTTAATTAGGACTGGTCAGTGAGGTAGTCATTGATAAGGTGGTAGTTGAGCAAAGATCTGAAAGTGGGAGAGCTGTGGAGAAGTCCGGGAGGAGAGTGTTCCAGGTAGGGAAGGGGCAGGTGCAGAGGCCCTGAGATGGGGTCATGTACCTGGCATGTTTGAGTAACAAGTAGCCAGTATATCTTGGGAGAGAAAGGAGCTTGGTGAGATGGACAGAACTGTCATAAATTACCACCAATGAGGTGGCTTCTGAGTTCAGAAAATTTTTTTTTCTCTTTAGAGTTCTGGAGGTCAGAAGTTCTGAATCTAGGTGTTGGCAGAATTTGCTGTCTCTAAGCGTTCTAGTTTCATTGAGTTAGACAAGGCTGTGGTCCTAGTGTGATTAGATTGACTAGTTTTCTGTGATTATGGTTTCAGTATGTCTGCCCTCTCATGCCCTCTTGCAACACATAACCATGTTACTTGGGTTTCTCTTACCTTGGACGTGGGGTATCTCTTCACAGCTGCTGCAGCAAAGCACAGCTGCTGCTCCTTACCTTGGACAAGGGGTAGCTCCTCACCGCCGCCCCTCCTGACCTTGAATGTGGAATAGCTCCTCTAGGCCCTCCTGTGAAGAAAGCTGAAATTAAAAAATGCTTACTCCTTGGAAGGAAGCTTATGACTAACCTAGATAGCATATTCAAAAGCAGAGACATTACTTTGCCAACAAAGGTCCATCTAGTCAAGACTATGGTTTTTCCAGTGGTCATGTATGGATGTGAGAGTTGGACTGTGAAGAAGAAAGCTGAACGCCGAAGAATTGATGCTTTTGAACTGTGGTGTTAAGAAGACTCTTAAGAGTTCCTTGGACTGCAAGAAGATCCAACCAGTCCATCCTAAAGGAGACCAGTCCTGGGTGTTCATTGGAAGGACTGATGCTGAGGCTGAAACTCCAGTACTTTGGCCACCTGATGCGAAGAGTTGACTCACTGGAAAAGACCCTGATACTGGGAGCGATTGGGGGCAGGAGGAGAAGAGGACGACAGAGGATGAGATGGCTGGATGGCATCACTGACTCTATGGACGTGAGTTTGGGTGAACTCCGGGAATTGGTGATGGACAGGGAGGCCTGGCATGCTGCTATTCGTGGGGTTTCAAAGATTTGGACACAACCGAGTGACTGAACTGAACTGAAGTATCTTGCAATTTTACTCATCAGTTAGACCTCAATGAAGTAGGGGAAAAAATAAAAATTAAGCAATAGAAAGGCAAATAAACAGAAGTCATGTATGGCTATTATAGTTGGACCATAAAGAACAGTGAGTGCCAAAGAATTGATGCTTTTGAATTGTGGTGCTGGAGAATAATCTTGAGAGTCCCTTCGACTACAAGGAGATCAAATCTGTAAATCCTAAAGGAAATCAACCCTGAATATTTACTGGAAGGATTGATGCTGAAGCTCCAGTATTTTGGCCACCTGATGTTCAAAGACTTTGATGCTGGGAAAGATTGAAGGCCGGAGGAGAAGGATGTGACAGAGGATGAGATGGTTGGATAATATCACCAACTCAATGGAAATGAGTTTGAGCCAACTCCAGGAGATAGTGAAGGACAGGGAAGCCTGGCATACTGCAGTCCATGGGGTTGCAAAGAGTCGACCATGACTTAGCAGCTGAACAACAACAACAACAACTTCTAGCCCTGGCCTAACTAACTGTGTGTTCTTAGGCAGGTAGTTTGAACTCTCAGAACTTTATTTTCCTTTTGTGTCTACTGAGGAAATAGAACAAGGATGTTGTAAATACTTAAAAGGTTGAAACTTCAGAGTACATAGTGAGTGCTCAGTAAATGGTGGTGATGGTGATGGTATTAGTAGTACTAGTTGTTTTATTAGGAATTATAAAAATAATGCATTTTGTTTTCAAAAGTTTAATAAGTTGAACATTTTCTTAATATATCATTTTACATATAGGGATGTTATAAGGTTGGATTATATAGTATGCTTTCTTAAAGTAGCAAGCTAAATGACTTACGCTGTAACTGACCAGTTCGGAAAGTAAGAATTCATTCTGTTGATTTTCTCTGGATCACCGGAAGCCTGTTGCAGAAAGTAATCTTGGTCCCACGGTGTGTATGGGCCACATTCTCGTTTCCTCTCCTGACTCACTGTGAGCCTCATCCTCTTTCTCCTCCTGTATGTGGACTCACATGCAAACCCGAACTCATGTTCATTTGACACTGAACTGTGAGGTCCCTTCAAACATTAGACTTGAATGTCCTTGTATTTTTATATATGATGTTTGCTGTGCAGAAATGCCAATTCCTAACATCTCTGTTGTCTTTTAATATGTAGCCCAAATGGTACTTCTTGTTATGTTTTCTATTGCTCACTGTTAACTTTTCTCTGACCCACCTCCAGTGGCCGAGTCTCTTTAATCTTTGTGTTTTCAGCGTCTAGCACACAGAAGTTCATAAGAATGAATGTGTCCCGTTTCTGGTTAACAAAAGCTTATACTTACTTGAAAGCAAGGAGTTTTCTGCCTCTGATGAATAATTGGTCACTTTAAATTGTCCAGGAGAAAGTGTGGGTGTCTGGAAATCATCATCAGAACTTGCAAACTTGAGAGACTAATTCTGTTTCTTAGTTAATAAAAAAGTGCCCATGAATAACCAATAAAAATTTAATTGAGAGAATAATCAGATATTGCTTCCAGCCATTCTCCCCTTCCTTCTCCGCATGTGGAAAACCAATTACTTCACTCTTTTACCTGAGGAACTCTTTAATCAGTGTGATTTGGAATAGATTGTAATGGAGAAGTTGATAGTTTAATATCTGATCTTAATTTTCAAGACTTGGAAGCTCGGTGCTATGCCCGTAGTTGATGCTTTAATATTTTTTATATTTATTAGTGTGTTTTTCAGTACATTAAAATTTATTGTATTAAATGGCAACATAGCACATAAATGTGGGCATAGTTGGAAAAGTTTTTGGTTCTAATGTGAGTTCAGCTTTACAGAGGACAATATATTTGATTCTGCTTTTGATGGTGGTGGTGGTTGTTAGACTCTTAGCTTCGTATTTAGTGTCCAAAATTTATCTGTTACTCAAATTTTAATTTATTTTGTGGCATTAAATGAAGGAATGAATGACAACAAGATAAGAAACTATTTGAGGGGGATAATAGAGCCAAAAATCATGTCTTTTCAAAAATATTTCATTTGTTTGGGTATGAAAATTATTTCAGGGAAATCCTTTGATTTTTTAAAAAATATTATTTTGCCACCTGGCTATTTTGTGACTCTTTGCCCAACGCTTCTGGTTTATTCTGTGACTAGCCTGTTCAGGTTTTTATTAACCATCTCAAAATTAGATGTCTTCTAGCTTGACAGATAGCAATTGGCTTCATATCAAACTTCAGTTCTGCCAGGAATCTGAAAAGATTTAAAGAAAACTTTTTTGACAATTAAGTAATATTTTGAAGGTATCAAGTTGCTGACATAAAATGATTGATATAAAGCATAGTCTTGGAGAAAACCTATGATGTCAGATATTTTAAATGTTATTTCTGCATAAGAAAATTTCAGTTGCCACTTATTATAAAAAAAATCTTGGGAAGCCACAGAAAAATGTTGAAAGGCCATAAAGATCCCTGCAACTAACTATGCCCTAGATAAAGCCATCGTGAGCAGTAGTGTGTGCCTTTTCATTATTTTTGTACACATATGCCTTATGTACATACATGCATCTTCTAAACAAAGTTAGGGTCATACTGGTTAGATAATTTTGTTTTGTGATTTCTCTCCCATTTTGCATAAGATCATGGGTACTAACCTATGCATCAAAAATTTTTGCAGATATTATTTCTGATGCCAAAGGTTTTGGAGAAAAAGAAGTGTGCTCACATAGATTTCCTCATCTATTTTGCTATTTGCTTATTAGTGGGCATTGGTTTTTGGTGTTCCACTCTTTTAATGTTGTGATGAATATTCTTAAACATAAATTTTAGTTTATTAATCAAATAAATTCTTAAGATGTTTTATCAAATTGCCCTCCAGAAATGCTTTACAAATTTACACTCTCTCTGTGGTGATTAGTAATAACAGCAATAATAGTGGCTCCAATTTATTGACACTTTATTGTATGTTATATGCTACATCCTAGTCTAAGCACTTTGTGTGAATTACCTAATTTATTCTTAAGAAAACACTAGCCTCCTTTCAGAGTAAGAAAACCAACATGGAATATATGTGAATGTATGGTTTTTTAATCGCTTGACCTCATATTTAATCAAATATGCGAATTAAATTTTTTTTTTAATAGATGGGAAATAACTTCTCATTGTTTCAGGCTGTTTGATACTACAGAGATTGTACATTTTTTTCATCTGCCCTAAAATAAACACTATTATCTTCCTCTGTCTTAGGAAGAAATTTGTTTATGAAAATCACCTAAGACAAGTTTTAAATTCTTATGAGTCAAAAATACGGTTTTTTACTCCTGATTTCAATAGGAAAATGCTCTGAATGCATTTTGAATGCATTCTTGACTTATAAAATTAATACCATTTTATGCTAAACAATACTAAGCCCTGTTAAAATGGACACAGTTTTTTTAGGAATTAAAGTCAACAGTGGCCACACGACTGGAAAAGGTCAGTTTTCATTCCAATCCCAAAGAAAGGCAATGCCAAAGAATGCTCAGACTGTTGCACAGTTGCAGTCATCTCACACGCTAGCAAACTAATGCTCAAAGTTCTCCAAGCAGGGCTTCAACAGTATGTGAACCAAGGAACTTCCAGATGTTCAAGCGGGTTTTAGAAAAGGCAGAGGAACCAGAGATCAAATTGCCAACATCTGTTGCATCATAGAAAAAGCAAGAGAATTCCAGAAAAACATCTGCTTCATTAACTGTGCTAAAGCCTTTCACTGTGTGGATCACCACAAACTGTGGAAAACTCTTCGAGAGATGGGAATACAAGACCCCCTGACCTGCCACCTGAGAAATATGTATGCAGGTCAAGAAGCAACAGTTAGAACTGGACATGGAACAGCAGACTGGTTCCAAATTGGAAAAGGAGCATGTCAAGGCTGTATATTATCACCTTGCTTATTTAATTTATATGCAAAGTACATAATGTGAAATGCTGGGCTGGATGAAGCACAAGCTGGAATCAGGATTCCAAGGAGAAATATCAATGACTTCAGACATGCAGATGACACCACCCTTATTGCAGAAAGTGAAGAGGAACTAAAGAGCCCCTTGATAAAAGTGAAAGGGAAGTGAAAAAGCTGGCTTAAAACTCAACGTTCAAAAAATTAAGATCTTGGCATCCAGTCCCATCACTTCAATGCAAATAGGTGGGGAAACAGTGGGAACGGTGACAGATTTTATTTTCTTAAGCTCCAAAATCAATGCAAATGGTGACTGCAGCCATGAAATTAAAAGATGCTTGCTCCTTGTAAGAAAAGCTATGACTAACCTAGACAGTGTGTTAAAAAAGCAGAGACATTACTTTACCGACAAAGGTCCATCTAGGCAAAGCTATGGTTTTTCCAGCAGTCATGTATGGATATGAGAGTTGGAGCATAAAGCTGAGCATTGAAGAATTGATGCTTTTGAACTGTGATGTTGGAGAAGACTCTTGAGAATTCCTTGGACAGCAAGGAAATCAAACCAGTCCATCCTAAAGGAAATCAATCCTGAATATTCACTGGAAGGACTGATGGTGAAGCTGAAGCTCCAATACTTTGGCCACCTGATGCGAAGAACCGATTCATTGGAAAAGATCCTGATGCTGGGAACAATTGAAGGCTGGAGGAGAAGGGGAGAATAGAGGGTGAGATGGTTGGATGGTATGACCGACTCAGTGGACATGAGTTTGAGCAAGCTCTGGGAGTTGGTGATGGACAGCAAAGCCTGGCGTACTGCAGACCATGGGGTCAGAAAGAGTCACACACAACTGAGCAACTGCACTGATCATGACATGACATAACACGATGGTTTCCTTTCATTGTTTGCTCTGTAATGCATCTGTTCTCTGAACTCCTTCAGCCTTTGTTTAGCCATATATTTTGTTGTTGTTCAGTCACTCAGTAGTGTCCGACTCTTTGCAACTCCATGGATTGCAGCACGCCAGGCTTCCCCGTCTTTTCATGGCTGCAGTCACCATCTCTAGTGATTTTGGAGCCCAAGAAAATAGTCTCTCACTGTTTGCCTTGTTTCCCCATCTATTTGCCATGAAGTGATACACACTTAATATTCTTTTTAGCAAGTATGGAGGAGGCAATGGCACCCCACTCCGGTACTCTTGCCTGGAAAATCCCATGGACGCAGGAGCCTGGTGGGCTGCAGTCCATGGGGTCACTAGGAGTCGGACACGACTGAGCGACTTCACTTTCACTTTTCACTTTCATGCATTGGAGAAGGAAATGGCAACCCACTCCAGTGTTCTTGCCTGGAGAATCACAGGGACGGGGGAGCCTGGTGGGCTGCCGTCTATGGGGTTGCACAGAGTAGGATACGACTGAAGTGACTTAGCAGCAGCATTGATACTCACTGTTTAGGTAATTGAAAGTTTAACGCAAGCTCCATTCAAGAAAACCATAAAGCATACAGAAAATCAATGAAAACAATGCAAGTGATACATGAGATAATTAGTATGTATTATGAACTACCACCCATGAGCACACTTATATCAGATGTACAGATATAAGGCTGCTTGCATGATATTTCTTGTTTTCAGCTTTCGGCTGCTTACAAGGCATGAGGTACCAAAAATGATCCTTATAAATAAATGCCATGTCAGTTGAACCAGATTTATTAGATGAAACTCCTCATTAAGTTGAATTCTTGTAACTTGGTGGATATATCTCAGGGTCTTACTGTATTATAAATGATTGGGAAGAGGGAGGGAGTGAAAGTTATTTCATGTCATGTAGCTCAGGTAAGTGTTTTAATTGAGTTTCACAAATGAAGGTTTTGGTGCACGGTGATTAGTTTTCAGTTTTCTAAGTATCACATTGACTATTGGATGGGAGAGTAAACTGCAGCCAAAAAGGTATAGAGGTAGTCCTGAGTTAGGAGGCTGTTTGGAGAGTCAAGTGGAAAGGTTCAAGTGTGATTCTTAGATCATTTGTATCAGGGTCACCTGGGATACTTGTTTAGAATGCTGATTCCCGGGTCCCCATGTATATAATCTATAGTTAAAATTCAAAAATCTGCAATGTATTAATGTTTGTCTCATTAATGTTTGAGAATTAGTGATCTAGAGATCTTTAGAGTCTGTTTTAGCCCTGTATAGGAAAGAAAACATTTTTTGGTCTCTTTTATGAATTTTTGAATAAAGGAAAATAAATATACCTTTCATAAGAATTCATTTTGATTGTCTTGGGAAAAAAAAAAAGGATCATTTATTGGATATTTAATAGTTACCAGGCATTGTCCTAATTGCTTTTGATATCTTTTTTTTTTTCCTTAAGCTTTCCACAACTGGGCAAATTCAGCATTAATAACCCAGTTTCTAGATGAGGAAACTGAAATTGCTAGAACCTGAAGTTAGAATATTTTTGGCTGCACGTAAAAAAGACTTGACTCAAACTGACTTAAGTAATAATTTTTTATTTCAATTATCAGGGACTCCATAGTAGGTTATGCCTCAGGTTGGTGAGTTTCAGTGGCTTATGTATGTTATTGAGACTCCAGGATCTTTGCTTTTCTCTGCTGTGAGGGTGTTGGCACTGGTTTTACCTTTTGGAAGCAAAGGTGACTTTCGCATTTCTGGGAGAGAGAGATTCTTCCAGAGGAAGAATAGAGATGTTCTCTTTTTGTTATTTTTCTGAAGGGAGGAAGTTCTTCCCATAACCCTCCCATCAGGCTTCCTTTCATATGTTTATGGAGAGAATTGGGTTACGTACTCATTGCTGAAGCCATAGAGGTGGGATTCCCATCACTGGCTGGGACTACTGAATGATTTTGAAAAGGTACTGGAAGTTACTTGATTTTGAAAAGGTACTGGAAGTTACTTACTGTGTCAACTATGGCCAGACTGCTGGGGATTGGCTGAGTTAGGATGTAAACCCTCTTATCTGTCAGACTCCAAAGTCTTCTTGGTTCTTCCTGATCCCGAGTTATGTTTCAAGTATCCATTTGCAAGCCTTCCTATTCCTAGGCTGTTGAGGGCATCTCCAGTTGCTGGAGCTCATAGCCAAGTTAAAAGGACTACATTTACTTTAAGCTTTCTGCTACCCAAAGGCAGTTTGAAAACTGTGTACTGTCCACTAAGAGGGGAAAGGTCAAGTGTTACTACCAGCTGGAAATGTATTGATGTGTGTCAACCTAGCAATGAGCAGTGATGCGGGAGTTAGTTTCTGAGCCTTTACAGAGATAGCCCAGCCTTTATAGGGCCCACTAAGTGCCAGGTTAAGCACTCTAATTGTGTTTTCTACTTGACACAGCAATATCATGAAGTATGTACTATCATCATCATTATCTGTCATTTTCCTTATTTTACAAAAGAGGAAACTGAAGCTTCGATGGGTTAGTTTGCCTGAGTTCACCCAACGTGTGAATGGTAAAGAGTCCTGATTAAAATTCACTTTTACTTAAAAGATTTTTACACTTACGCTTTTATTTAAAAGATTTTTACAATTGTGAAATATAGCATAAAATACTGTAAACAAATCTGCATAATTTATGTGTAGTTTAATTTGTAATTATAAAGTGAATATCACTCCCTGGACCAAAATAGGTTATCAACACACCAGAAAATCCTCATCTCGCTGTTTCTACCGATCAGTTTCCATACTACTTATATTTGTGGTGCTCTTTCAGTTGTGAGACTTAAACTCTTAATTACTCTGCTTAATTTTCCTCCTTAGCAATCTTAGGGCTTCCCTGGTAGCTCAGCTGTTAAAGAATCCGCCTGTTATGCAGGAGACCCCTGTTTGATTCCTAGGTCAGAAATTCCCCTGGAGAAGGGATAGGCTACCCACTCCAGTATTCTTGGCCTTCCCTGGGGGCTCAGATGGTAAAGAATTCTCCTGCAGTGTGGGAGACCTGGATTTGATCCCTGGGTTGGGAAGCTCCCCTGGATAATGTAATGGCAACCCACTCCAGTATTCTTGCCTGGAGAATCCCCATAGACAGAGGAGCGTGGTGGGACACAGTCCATGGGGTCGCAAAGAGTTGGACACATCTGAGCTACTAAGCACAGCACAGCAAGTCATAAAATGGCATTTAAGGGGAAGCTAGATGGACCAGAAATCAGAGGCATTGATGTTCCCCTTTTGTAATTATATTTACATTAATCAATTATATATCAGCCAAGTCACGTCTTCAAAAGGGCAGATGTAAGGCCAAGTAACTTCTAATAACCATTATCCAGATAAAGAGTTGGTTAACTAGGGCTTGAAAACCAAGTTGGAGGGCAGGTTTTGCTTGCTTTTTTGTTTGTTAATTTAGTATTATTGGTTTTAGAAACCCTTAACAATTTGGTGGTATACATCACTCATTTTGAATAGCAAGTATTTTGTTCACTATGTAAGCCAGTAAATTGCCCTTGCACCTTATTGATTAAAATGTCCTAGCTCTTGAAGGACTCACAAGTATAATTTCTCTAAGACAGACTGTACTTGTGTTTTTTAAAATCCACCATTGAGGTCTGTCCATGATAAAGTGGAACCAAGTGATTATTAATTTTTCATTGAAATCTTCTGAATAAGTGTTTTTTTCTTGGTTGGTTTCAAAAGGAGTCATATTCCTGAATCTAATTAGAGGCAGTTCATGTACTGTAGGCTTATTAAGATTCAAGGCACTTTTTTATTTGAGCCTGCCTGATATCCCTTTTTAATTTCACTTAAATTTGAATTACTCTAAGCATCATGTGGGCATATTGAAGATACTCAGTGTTATTAATAATGATGATGTTGACGAATCTGTCCCATCTTACTCTTCTCAAGTTCCATAACCTTATTCTTGATCTTGGCTTGTGAATACGTGTGACTGTGCTGCTTCCCTTTTCTTCCTGTGGCAAACATCAGTAATCAATCATGACATTATTCTGGTGGGCCCAGACAAAGCCCATGAACTTTTTTCACATAGCACACCAAGCAGACAATTCCATTTGGCCAGTTAGCAGGCTCTTTGCCTTTCCTGGTCCTGATATTGGTTGTCTTAAGTTTAAATATGTGTATCCTTCTTTATGACCTATTGAGTAAGTTGCTCTATCAGCTGTTTTTTTCTTTTTCCTCAGTTTCTGCCTCGGAGTATCATTTTTCTCTCTATTTGAATGAAGATCTTTCTTCATACTGTTCAGTTCAGTTCAGTTGAGTCGCTCAGTTGTGTCTGACTCTTAGCGACCCCATGAATTGCAGCATGCCAGGCCTCCCTGTCCATCACCAACTCCCGGAGTTCACTCAAATTCACGTCCATCAAGTCGGTAATGCCACCCAGCCATCTCATCTTCTGTCGTCCGCTTCTTCTCCTGCCCCCAATCCCTCCCAGCATCAGAGTCTTTTCCAATGAGTCAGCTCTTTGCATGAGGTGGCCAAAGTATTGGAGTTTCAGCTTTAGCATCAGTCCTTCCAAAGAACACCCAGGACTGATCTCCTATAGGATGGACTGGTTGGATCTCCTTGCTGTCCAAGGGAGATCCAACTCAGTCCAGTCAAGAGTCTTCTCCAATGCCACAGTTCAGAAGCATCAATTCTTCAGCACTCAGCCTTCTTCACAGTCCAACTCTCACATCCATACGTGACCACTGGAAAAACCATAGCCTTGACTAGATGGACCTTTGTTGGCAAAGTAATGTCTCTGCTTTTGAATATGCTACCTAGGGTGGTCATAACTTTCCTTCCAAGGAGTAAGCGTCTTTTAATGTCATGGCTGCAATCACCATGTGCAGTGATTTTGGAGCCCCCCAAAATAAAGTCTGACACCGTTTCCACTGTTTCCCCATCTATTTCCTATGAAGTGATGGGACCAGATGCCATGATCTTCGTTTTCTGAATGTTGAGCTTTAAGCCAACTTTTTCACTCTCCTCTTTCACTTTTATTAAGAGGCTTTTTAGTTCCTCTTCACTTTCTGCCATAAGCGTGGTGTCATCTGCATGCTGCTGCTGCTAAGTCACTTCAGTTGTGTCCGACTCTGTGTGACCCCATAGACGGCAGCCCACCAGGCTTCCCCGTCCCTGGAATTCTCCAGGCAAGAACACTGGAGTGGGTTGCTATTTCCTTCTCCAATGCATGAAAGTGAAAAGTGAAAGTGAAGTCGCTCAGTCGTGTCCGACTCTAGCGACCCCCTGGATTGCAGCCTACCAGGCTCCTCCGTCCATAGGATTTTCTAGGCAAAAGTACTGGAGTGCGGTGCCATTGCCTTCTCCATCATCTGCATATCTGAGGTTATTGATGTTTCTCCTGGCAGTCTTGATTCCAGCTTGTGTTTCTTCCAGCCCAGCGTTTCTCATGATGTACTCTGCATATAAGTTAAATAAGCAGGGTGACAATATACAGCCTTGATGTACTCCTTTTCCTATTTGGAACCAGTCTGTTGTTCCATGTCCAGTTCTAACTGTTGCTTCCTGACCTGCATACAGATTTCTCAAAAGGCAGGTCAGGTGGTCTGGTATTCCCATCTCTTTCAGAATTTTCCACAGTTTATGGTGATCCACACAGTCAAAGGCTTTGGCATAAACAGAAATAGATGTTTTTCTGAAACTCTTTGCTTTTTCCATGATCCGGTGGATGTTACCAATTTGATCTCTGGTTCCTCTGCCTTTTCTCAAACCAGATTGAACATCTGGAAGTTCACGGTTCACGTATTGCTGAAGCCTGGCTTGGAGAATTTTGAGCATTACTTTACTAGCATGTGAGATGAGTGCAATTGTGTGGTAGTTTGAGCATTCTTTGGCACTGCCCTCTTTGGGACTGGAATGAAAACGGCCCTTTTCCAGTCCTGTGGCCACTGCTGAGTTTTCCAAATTTGCTGGCATGTTGAGTGCAGCACTTTCACAGCATCATCTTTCAGGATTTGAAATAGCTCAACTGGAATGCCATCACCTCCACTAGTTTTGTTCGTAGTGATGCTTCCTAAGGCCCACTTGACTTCACATTCCAGGATGTCTGGCTCTAGGTGAGTGATCATACCATCGTGATTATCTTGGTTTTGAAGATCTTTTTTGTACAGTTCTTTTGTGTATTCTTGCCACCTCTTTTAATATGTTCCGCTGCTCTCAGGTCCATAGCATTTCTGTCCTTTATTGAGCCCATCTTTGCATGAAATGTTCCCTTGGTATCTCTAATTTTCTTGAAGAGATCTCTAGTCTTTCCCATTCTGTTGTTTTCCTCTATTTCTTTGCATTGATCGCTGAGGAAGGCTTTCTTCTCTCTCCTTGCTATTCTTTGGAACTCTTCATTCAGATGCTTATATCTTTCCCTTTCTCCTTTGCTTTTCACTTCTCTTCTTTTCAACAGCTATTTGTAAGGTCTTCCCAGACAGCCATTTTGCTTTTTTGCATTTCTTTTCCATGGGGATGGTCTTGATCCCTGTCTCCTATAAGATGTCAGAAACCTCTGTCCATAGTTCATCAGGCACTCTTATCCTTCAGATCTAGTCCCTTAAATCTATTTCTCACTTCTGCTGTATAATCATAAGGGATTTGATTTAGGTCATACCTGAATGGTCTAGTGGTTTTCCCTACTTTCTTCAATTTCAGTCTGAGTTTGGAAATAAAGAGTTCATGATCTGAGCCACAGTTAGCTCCTGGTCTTGTTTTTGCTGACTGTATAGAGCTTCTTTATCTTTGGCTGCAAAAAATATAATCAGTCTGATTTTGGTGTTGACCATCTGGTGATGTCCATGTGTAGAGTCTTCTCTTGTGTTGTTGGAAGAGAGTGTTTGCTATGACTAGTGCGTTTTCTTGGCAAAACTCTGTATTAGCCTTTGCTCTGCCTGCTTCATTCCATATTTCAAGGCCCAATTTGCCTGTTACCCCAGGTGTTTCTTGACTTCCTACTTTTGTGTTCCAGTCCCCTATAATGAAAAGGACATCTTTTTTGGGTGTTAGTTCTAAAAGGTCTTGTAGGTCTTCATAGAACCGTTGAGCTTCTTCAACATTACTGGTTGGGGCGTAGGCTTGGATTACTGTGATATTGAATGGTTTGTCTTGGAAACAAACAGAGTTTATTCTGTCATTTTTGAGACTGCATCCAAGTACTGCATTTCGGACTCTTTTGTTGACTATGATGAAACCATAATCACAGAAAACTAGTCAATCTGATAACACGGAACCCAGTCTTGTCTAACTCAGTGAAACTAAGCCATGCCATGTGGGGCCACCCAAGGCGGGCAGGTCATGGTGGAGAGGTCTGACAGAATGTGGTCCACTGGAGAAGGGAATGGCAAACCACATCAGTATTCTTGCCTTGAGAACCCCATGAACAGTATGAAAAGGCAAAATGATAGGATATTGAAAGGGGAACTCCCAGCTTGGTAGGTGCCCAATATGCTACTGGAGATCAGTGGAGAAATAACTCCAGAAAGAATGAAGGGATGAAGCCAAAGCAAAAACAATAGCCAGTTGTGGATGTGACTGGTGATAGAAGCAAGGTCCGATGCTGTAAAGAGCAATATTGTGTAGGAACCTGGAATGTTAGGTCCATGAATCAAGGCAAAGTGGAAGTGGTCAAACAGGAGATGGCAAGAGTGAAGTCGACATTCTAGGAATCAGCGAACTGGACTGGAATGGGTGAATTTAACTCGGATGACCATTACATCTACTACTGTGGGCAGGAATCCCTCAGAAGAAACGGAGTAGCCATCATGGTCAACAAAAGAGTCCAAAATGCAGTACTTGGATGCCCTTTACTGTAGGTTCTTTGTATTACCTTACTTCCTGTGTATACTCAGATCACTCAAGCTGTCCACTTTTCAGTGTGTGCACCTCAGAACAAAGTACTGGGTTTTGTTCTGAGGTGACTAGTCTTGACTTCTTGACTAGTGTTTGTTCATTTCTTTGGAGTTTGTTCTTAGAAGTGACTCCTTTCTTAAGATGAGGACTCTTTCCTGTTTTAATAGCATGAACTCATAAAGACTATCTCTGCTTGAATTCCTCGTGCATATGTATCAGACAGTCTCTGTTTGTAGCATGGCCATGTAAACTCCTAGCTTTGGCCACCTGATGCAAAGAGCCAACTCATTGGAAAAGACCCTGATGCTGGGGAAGATTAAGGGCAGGAGAAGAAGGGGGTGACAGAGGATGAGATAGTTGGCTGGCAACATCGACTCAATGGACATGAGTTGAGCAAACTCCGGGAGATAGTGAAAAACAGGGTAGTCTTTTGTGCTGCAGTCTGTGGGGTCACAAAGAGTTGGATGCGACTGAGTGACTGAACAACAAAAACAAAGCTCTTAACAGACTGAACTTTCCATAGCTACTGACTATATATTCTGGACAAAATGCAAAAAGAAAGAACTTGAATGTTCTGGACAGTGAAGAAAAGCACGGGGATCCCAGAAGAGAATTGAAATTGGAAGAGACAGGCATACTGTATTCTCAGTTTTTACTTCCAAGATTTTTCTTGATAACAGGTCACCCCAATCCAAGGGTCAAACCCAGGTCCACCCTCATTGCTGGTGGATTCTTTACCA
Organism: Bos indicus; assembly: GCF_029378745.1. Classification (NCBI taxonomy): domain Eukaryota; kingdom Metazoa; phylum Chordata; class Mammalia; order Artiodactyla; family Bovidae; genus Bos; species Bos indicus. The sequence continues at coordinate 33,805,202 of NC_091781.1, forward strand.
TCTGAGCCACCAGGGAAGCCCAAGAGCAGGTCAAATGATATGTAAAACTGCAATAGAAAACCTCTAGTCTTTCTTCTCTGAGGAAGCAAAGAACAGAGTTAGGCATAATGGCAGCAACTGGCAAGTGGGGGGTGGGGTATCCTGAATAGGAGAGAGACAAGGGGTGAGTCCTGGATCCTGTGCATAAACTGTGCAAATCACAAGGTTCGCCCTGAAGGATACATGTAGGAGGCTGAGTGCAGGTGGCCCCGCTAAAGTGAAAAAGAACTGAACTAAGATTTGAGCAGCTGCCAAGAGAGAGTTTGTAGTCTGAGTCTGAATGTGTGTCACCAGTGAATCACTCTTCTCTGAGAAGTCAGCTTTTTTTTTTTTTTTATAACCTGTGTCTGATACATGCAATGTAAATATGCTTCTTTTCCCACTGCTCAGTTGCCTGTCTGAGTTTTGTGTGCTTCATTCATAGTTCACAGGTTTTGGGCTTAAAAGGCAGGAAAGAGGTCTAATATATTTAGAATTAGTGCAAAGCCTATCCAAGGCAGGAGTTTGATAAGAGATTTTTAAGAATGATAGTTATGCCACAATTCCCACCCACTTCTTTTGCACAGTTACTGGTGTGTTGTGAAGATTGCCCGCATGTGTACTAATGCCATGGTTACCTCCTTTGTTGGCTCTTCAGCATGGTGTTGGTAGCAGTGTTGACTATATTACACAAATCACAGTAATAATAAGTGGTAACAGCTAATATTTTCTGAGCTCTCATTACACAACAGGCACTGTTCTAAGCACTTTATATAGTAACTGATTTTATTCTCTTGGTAATCCTTTTTTATTATTCTTATTTTATGGTTGAGTAAATAAAGGCTTAGAGGTTGAATTGTTTAGTCGCTAAGTTGTGTCTGACTCTTTATGACCCCATGGACTGTAGGCTGCCAGGCCCATCTGTCCACAAAATTTCCTAGACAAGAATACTGGAGTGGGTTGCCATTTCCTTCTCCGGGGGATCTTCCCAACCCACGGATCAAACTCATGTCTTGTGCATTGTCAGATGGTTTCTTTACCACAGAACCACCAGGGAAGCCCCAGCGGTTGGATATATATCTATAAAGTGGTAAAGCCAGGAGCCAAGTGAAGAGGAAGATAGGTTGGTATGGTATATACACATGTACACACTCTCAGAGAAGTTTGGTTTGAATTGGGAGTTGGGTATCGTCTGGACTGAGTTCCAGTAGACTACTGAGCAAAGCAGATGTGACAAATACCGTTTTCTTGCCACTGTGTCCTGTCAGGTTTACTGGCATGATGTTGGTAGGGATAAGATTAAGAAATACTTGTGTTAACCCAAAGATTGAAGCCTAATTTAGTTAAAGATAATTAACTAGTGAGTAGTTACCCTGTCTTAGTTAAGTTAGATTCTATCTAGGCAACAGTTTTTTGACTCTTGTGACTAAAATAGCACTGAAAATTTTATTTGTATTGAGGAGCAAATTACTGAGTATAGTCAGAATGAAAAGAAGAAAATAAACTAAGAGAAATAATAGTTCACTTTGTTTAGGCTAGAGTTTTTGACATCTGCTCACAGGCTTGCCTGATGAATCCCAGGGACAGAGGAGCTTGGTGGCCTGCCGTCTATGGGGTCACACAGAGTCGGGCACGACTGAAGTGACTTAGCAGCAGCAGCAGCAGCACAGGCTTACAGAACCTTGATGATGGTAGTGGTCCTGAAGTCAAGAATTGAAAAACATACCAAAGAGCTTTTATGATACACCGAACACCAAAATTTACTGATGAGATGACTTGGGGTCTCTCTGGATACAAAAGAAGGCTTACATAATTTATAGAGGTTGTCCAGGATGGAGATGTGGGGTTTCTTCTCTGTTCCATATTGTTCAGACCACGTCTGAAACTTTGTCCTCTTCTGAACACCATGGTCATAGAATAGACACTTCATCCAGTAATGGAGTAGCTAGTATTAGACTAACGGGTGAAATGTAAAACAATGATGACTTCTTGACAAAATATGAAAAAAATTCAAAAATATTAAAATATTTGATGATGTTATTGACAAAGTGAGGTAGATACTGGAGAGAATTCCATCCTTTAAGGAAGGGAAGTGCACTGAGTAATAACCACATTTATACAGCTTTTCCTTTGAGGGCTCCTCCCATCCTACCCAGAGCATTAAACATCTGTCTATTGAAATCTTATTTTTGTGTATTTGCCTAGACAAATTTGTGCTGTGCCTGCTTAGTTGCTCAGTTGTATCCAACTCTTTATGACCCCATGTACTGTAGCCTACTAGGCTCCTCTGTCCATGGGGATTCTCCAGGCAAGAATACTGGAGTCGGTTGCCATGCCCTCCTTCAGTGAATCTTCCCAACCCAGGGATCAAACCCAGGTCTCCCACATTGCGGGCGAATTCTTTATTAACTGAGCTACCAGGGAAGCCCTAGACAAGTTTAGGCTTTACTATTGCTAGGAAAAGTTGTTGACACTGATAGGAAGCATTGTTTTTTAACTGATACTGATTACAGCTTTCACTATTAAAACTAAATGTTTTCCTGGCATTTCATTATGGAATATGTCCTTAATTTCATGTATACTTGGGGATTTACACTATTTCATAGGTTATAAGACATGAGGAAATCAAATATACACTGAAGGAGTCATACGGATTTTGGTTTAGAACTTGCTTTATGAAAACATGCAAAATTCATTTGCTGTTTCTGTATTTTAAAGGTTTGACCTCTGTGTAAATGACCTCACTTCAGAAATTGATTGCAGTGTATTGCAGTGTTTTTGAATATTGATATAATAAATATTTAATGGATACATCTTGGTAGTAAGTACTCCATCTAGCATGGAATTAGAGAAATTTTACCTGAATCAGCCTGTGAAACAGCTAGAAAAACATAATCATGTCCTTTTGAATAACTTTAAAAACATTTAACTTTTCATTATTAATTTGTTCTTGCTTTTTGGTTTCTGGCTTAAGCTTATTAATTAAAAAATGTGGTACCTGTACATTCATCCCTGTACACATCCATTACATCTGTGGAGTAAAACAGATTCTTTTATTGACTGTAGATATTTATGACAATATAATAGTTATAATAGTAAAAGCATTTATTGAGTGTCTTCTTTGTGTTAGGCACTATGATTCATACTTCAAGGGGAGGATCTCATTGATGACAGATGATAACCTGACAGGATAGTAATTAAGCTCATGAGCTCCACAAATTTGGTTAGGATTCCTGAGAACTTGGAAACATGTCTAGTCTTCTGTGCTTCAGTTTTTCACCTGCAGTTGGGGATAATCCTCTTCCTACCTTCCTGTTTCTAAATTTATGTACTGGGACAGTTATCTCCTGTGGTCACTTCCTGTTAATGGTCATGGTCATCAACATAGTAGGGCAAGGGCTCAAAAGCAGGTCTTTGCAAAGTCCATGATTTTAATCACCTTCCTGTGTGTCTAAGCATGGCTGACACATAGTAGGTGTTAAATAAATGTACTCTGAGGTACATTCTTCCCTGTAGAGTTTGTGTTTGTGTGAACTGCCATTTGTAGGTAATATAAGGTAAAATGTAGAAAGAAACTTTTCACCATTGTAGTCTTAGAGATAAGTGGTGGGCATGTAGACTGAAAATTGGATCATTCTAAAAACATGAATACTGAACCGCTTGGAGAAGGAAATGGCTTAGCTCAGAAAGTGCCTGACCTTGTCTAATTTAGTGTCACAAGAACTGTTGTTGTCTCCTATGAAGGCAGTTTGGTGGCCCCGGTTTTAGGTTGAGATCATTTTATCTGTGGTCTGTATATCTAATAAACTGTTATCACTCTGCCAATACTTATAAAGTGCTTTGTACACATCAGGACTGACCAGGCACGAGGGATGCATTGGTGAAGCCATCAGGGCTGGTATGTGCCTTTGAGGCCATCATAGTTTCTTGGGATGCCCAAACATTGACAGATCACACAATTATGTCATCAGTCGCACTTTGAGAGATGCTGTGAGGGAAAATGATGGACTTTGGTGAGAAAGATTGAGCTAGGAATGGAATGCTGATGTAGATTTTAGATTAGCAAATATTTTCTCTAAAGGACCATATAGTAAATATTTTAGACTCCTGCTGCTTACATTCTTGATTGGAACCAACCACTCAACTATTACCAACTGTAAAGTGAAAGCAGCCCTTGACAATATGTAAAAGAATAGATGTGGCTGTATTCCAATAAAACTTTATTTACAAAAATTGGCTGGTGGGTAGATATGTCCAATGGACTGTGGTTTGCTGAATCCTGATTTAGGAAATCGGGAAAGGTTTTCTGGAGAAAATTATTCATTTGAAAAAGTAGTTTATGCCTTTGGTACAGAATTAAAATCATTGGCTGTTATAATAAAAATAAAATCTCCTATGCCCTGTGCCTTCCTCAGAAGAGAGCACCCTTGCTAGTTTGGGGTGTAGCATTCTATGTATAAAGTTTATAAGCCACACCTATAAATTTAAATAAACTGTTTAGAGGTTATTTATTGAGTAAGCTGAGTTAGGCAAGTTTTGTGTGGGGGAAAAAGCTGGTTCTGCTGCTGGATCTGCTGCTGTTCATTGATGAGATGAGGCTAGGGAACTCTGCTCATCGTTAGTCTTCTTTTTCCATCAATAATGGGACACAGTCTTTCAGCTCCTAATACAGATAAGGATTTGTGAAAATTAGTGTCTGCTCTTGAGACTTTCTGGTCATAAAATGATATTAGTGGGAGGAGAAGGAGCACCTCTGGAATTGCCGTAGAAAGGCTTAGCAAAATGAGATTTACAGTCTGGAGCTTCTCACGCTCCTTCTACTTGTGTAGTTTTAGAGAAGGAACTCTTCTCAAGGAAATTGACTATGTGTGGTACTCTGCAGAAAATGTGCTCAAAACTTGGATTTGATAGCTCCTGGATGAGAATTTCCATCTTATTCCCTGTAGTGGAATCACTTTCTGAGTTAATTCCTGGCTGTTTTGTATTTTCTCAGTTGGGAAATAAAACAACATACCCAGAATTCCCCTCCCTTTTCTTTTGCCCTGTCCCTCTACAAATAGACCTCTTCTCCCATAATCTGGACTGGTAAGAAAGGACATTTGGGCTAGCAAGATGTTTCTGTTGCCAGTCAGAAAGACTTATCAAAATCCATAGCTTGACTTTACTTAATGAAGTAGTCTTACTGTATCTGCCCTGGAAAGCCTCATGTATGCTTTCCCTTAGCTAGTGAGGTAAAAAACTCTCCTGTAGGACTCCCAGTGCTGATGAAGGAGGGTATGAGGATGCAGTTTCCTTCTCTGGATTCTCAAGTAACCTGTCCCCATCTCATATTGAGGACAGGAGTCATCAAATTGTTTCTTCAAAGACCATATAGTAGGTATTTTAAGCTTTGTAGCTGTGCAGTCTCTGTTGTGACTACTCAGCTCTGCAGTTGTAGTGAGAAAGTAGTAAGAGACAATATATAAACAAGAAAGTTCATCCCAAACACCCTGTCAAAATATTCCTTCCAACTGTATATCAGGGTCCTCCTGAGAGATTTTGGGAGTTGATGTACCTTTGTCCATCTTGAATGTTCACACATGGCATTCATTCCATAAAAAACTGAATTGAGTACTTGCTATGTATCATACAGTGTTCTAAGCACTGGACATTCATCTGTGAACAGACAAGTTTGGGCCTGATGGACTTGACATTCTATAAACATATAATATTAGTTACAGATATGGAGAAGGAAATGGCAGCCCACTCCAGTGTTCTTGCCTGGAGAATCCCAGGGATGGGGGAGCCTGCTGGGCTGCCGTCTATGGGGTCGCACAGAGTCGGACATGACTGAAGCGACTTAGCAGCAGCAGCAGCACAGATAAAGAGTCATCAAACAGGAACAGCGTTGCCTAAATTTCTCTGTATTCATACTTTCCATTCCTGCTTTTTTCATTTGGAGTTTAGTCAACTGCACTAGTTATTTTAACAAGAATAATGTAGCAAGTTGATGAAAGAAATGTTGGGAGGACTGCAGGTACAAAAAGAGAACCCTGACTAAAGCAGAAATTGTAACTGTAGGAAGCAGCTACCACCCCTGGAATAAACTCTCCAAGAACTTGGAAATGGGAGGAGGAATCCTGCAGTGCTGGGACCTAGAACATTCAGGAGGAGGCACTGCCTGGCAGCGTTCCAATGGCTCTGAGGCTAGTCTAGGCATATAGGCAGAACCTTGTAAACTGAAAGCAGGTGCTCTTGGAACCAACTGATACTGCCAGGGTGAAGAGCTGGGACTCGGAGCTCTCATGAAGGAATGTCATACCCTGAAAGGAGCAGATACTTTCTCCATCCTCCAGCCTTCTCGTCTTGCAGTGGTGCCATGTACTGGCAGAACATAATGGGAAGCCGGCTGGCAAAGGAGAAAGTGATTTGCACAGTTTCAGTTAGCAGAGTGGTGGGCATCTAGACGGGAGGTTTCAGAACTGATAAAAAATAGCTTAATAACTGGCACATAGTGATAAGGTTGAAGTGTGGGCCCTCGTTCTGCACTGAATCCCAAAGAGGTTGTGCAGAACAATAAGATAAGTGGAAATACCTGAAAAAACAAATATGTACTTTCACACAAAGGGGAGACAGCTCCTGTTTCCTTCCATCTGATATTATGGTTAGTTGTGTACTTGAATTTCTTTGCAATCTATGACATTTCCTAAGGGAGTAGCTAGTTCCACGAGATCTAAAGCAAATGTCAAGTGAAAATTTGTTAGGGGAAAACTGTGAAATATATCTAAATATGCATATTTTTTAAATGATTGGACTTCTCAGAACCTTTAATAAGATAATTTGTGTTGAGAATTTGTAAGTAATGAAGTAAAATGGTGTATTTGGCAGATACTTGACCATAAACTTCTCTCCTCCAATTTCTAGTTCACTCTTTTATCTTCTGAAAATATTTACTTTCAACAGATCTCTTCTTGCCTGTTTTTTTCCACTGATCAATTAAAAAATTTCAAGATCTTTAGATAAATTTTTTAATTACTACATTATTCTGTGACATGTCTGATGTATTATTTTTTTAAGGCATAGTTTTGTGCTTTGTTCTATATGAGTTTTTTTTCTCTCAGATATTAGTTCTCTTTGTTTCTCTTTCCTGATGTTGGTGGGCTTACACTGTTTATTACTGACTTTGTTCTTACAGCATCCTGCTGTCAGTGACTGTGGGGGAGGGGCTGAGCATGTCGTCCCATGGAACGTGTCAGTAACCAGGCTTTTCCCAGGGTGTCAGGGGGCACCTGGGCCACTGTGTCAGCCCTTGGGCCCAGGTGCCCCAAAACACCGCTTTTTGTCTCGCATATCTTATACTACCTGACATCAGTTAAGTCACCCTAATGGTTGCCTTGGCCCCTCCTGTGCTCCCTGTGTACCAGCCTTCAAGTTTCAAGTATAACCCGTTACTTCCACTTCTGGTACAATTCCTGTCCTAGTTGTTTTAGATGTGGGATTCTATTTCAGTCTAGTTCCTGTTTGCCTGACATTCTTCAGGGATTTTTCTCAACTTCTGGTCTACCAAGGTACTCCTTTCTTCACTATTATTTTCTCCAGTGCTGCTATAACTGTTTTGTTTAGACATTTTGGCCCAATCTTGTGTTCTTCCTTTCTGTGTCCCTACTCTGTTTAGCTTTTGTTCTAACCTTGTAGAGTAGGTAATGCTTACTAGTCTGATTGCTTTTGGGAGGGGACTTGGTCTCAAGGTGGCAGATCACTTCCAGCCATCATTTTGGCAGTATTTCCTTTGGGTGTTTCCTCTGCCTTGGGAAGGTCAGGTGCCTCAAAGATGGCAGGATCTGTGGAAATCACAGATATCCACAGATCCACGGGGAGTGTCCTCCACTAGAGACAAAGGAGGAGGTCCTCCAGAAAAGAGCTTGGCAGCCAACAAGGGAAAGGAGTTATTATTATCTTTTTTTGATATTTATTTATTGGGATGTACTGGGTCTTAGTTGCAGTATATAGGATCTACTTCCCAGACCAAGGATTGAACCTGGGCCTCCTGCATTGGGAGCTCAAAGTCTTAGCCATTGGACCACCAGGGAAGTCCCAAGGGCGAGTTATTTAGGCTGTTAATCCTGGGATAGCCATTGGATGCTGGCTGAATCTGGCCACGTGGAAAGTAATGGAGCACCGTCTTCTCATTTCTTGCCTTTCTGTGTTGTTTCTTGATCCCAGATCAGATTGAAAAGGAATGTCATAGACGTTGTTCATTTTTTTCTTTTTTCTACAGCCTTGTAAGATTGTAGTGGTTGATAATTTTATTTAACTTAAGTAAAGAAGGTAAAAAGTCATCTACCAATGAACGGCAGGGCAAAGATGGACCACCAGATCTTTAGCTTCACCCTTTTAAGCCTGTTTCTCACTGTCAGCTCCCGAACCCTTCATCACAACATTACCAAGCAGCACATCATATTTTGTAGTTTTATTTCTCATTTTCTCTGTTAACTTTTAGTTTGGACCAGGTGTTTATTTGTAGTAATATTGTATAACATTTCACTCTAGGTTCTCGAAAGGGAAATAATTAGGATTAAACTTTCTTGAGATTTCTTAGGTTCTTTTGAATCCCTCAATTTTAAGAGGCTATAGAATGATTAGAATATTATTTTCTTTGCTGCTCAGATATTGAGTGTCACATTGTCTATTTTGTAAGTCCTTCCGTCTGTGTGTGCTTTTCAGGTTTTTCTATCATCACGACATACTTTTCAAATGAATGACAGTATTTCTTTCAAAAGTTTTCTGGAACAAAGTGAATGTCACGTATCCTATGCTGTGGGATAAATTCTCTTTTCAGGAATTATTTTGAAGTTTCATTTTCATGTTATCTAATTTTCTGAAAGCTTGCCTTGAAGATTCACTTCTGTGGGTTATTTATACAGATATATGTAAAATTTAGCAATCTCTGCCTTTCCAACTTTGACTAAAGAAACTCAGATTATTGCAAGAGATGACTAATATGAATCAAAAGGTCTGGTGTCTATTTTTCTAAGTAGGACATTTATATGGGATATTGGGCAATCAGATTTAACACTTGAGACTGTAGTTTCTCTTATAAGTGGGAATTCTGCCAGTGGAAACATGAAGAAAGGGACACTGTATATGTTGATTACTTTCTTAACAGACAATTCTAAGATCTCACTTCCCAGAGTAGTAGTATTTCATTCATCAACAAGAATGAAGTCTCCTTCTAAACACAAATAATGCACTTGGAACCTTGCAGACACCAATTATCATTCTGTACAGCAAACCTTCAAAATGTCAGACGATCTCAGGAATTTCCCCAGCAAAGGTTGATCATTTACTATTCTCCGAGTCATTTCTTAAGTGTGCCAGGGTGACAGGTGAACTTGTGAGATTGAGTTAGCTAGGTCACTCAAAGTTGCTTCTATAAAGAAGCCATGAGAAGTCTATTTCTATCAGGTAAATCCCATTAAACTCAAATGTATCCTAAACTATTAAGTGCTATTAGATTGTTAGAAGGAGCACAAGTGGGTTGACTGAAATAAAGTTGGCCCTTTGCAAGCTTTCTACTGAATTTATTGGAAAGGACTTCAGGGAATAATTTAAGGAGAGCTGACAAATTGGGAAATGAAGGGAATGGAGTGGGGAAGGCGGCAGGGCTCTATTGGGGAGCTGAATCTGATGCACTGAGTTGACATTTGTGACTCATGGTAATGGCCATGCTGAACACATGTAACAAAACACCTTCACAGACCTTCTGTGTTTATATCCTCCCAGCAACCCTGGAAGATTTGGTGTTCTGCTTCACTAATATCTCTGCTTTACTTACTCAGTGTCACAAGCTCATTTGAGGTGGAGTTCTTGAAAACAGTCTTCTCACACCTTTGGGCAAGGTTGCTGAAGAAAAGTATCTAGTGTTTTCTCTTCTCTGAGTATTCATGTAATCTCCTCTGGTGGCATGTGTAAATGCATAAAATGATTGACTGGGATTAGCTGACCAATTAATGGCCCCAGAATACAAGGTTGAGCACTGGCTGTTGTATTATTCCACTGTTCTGAATTTGTTTTCCAGTAAGCACTTTGCATGAAGACTATTCTTGGAACCCCAAAGCCACAGAGACTACCAGAGAGACTCACTTGCATGAGTGAAGTATATCTCTCTCTCTCACACACACACAAACACACACACTTTTTATGAGGTGAAAGAGTGACCTGATTTTCAGGAAATTCTAGAGTTACTCACTCATGCTAGTAATGAGCAGAAACAAGTTTTATGAACGTGAACCTGACATAAAAGCAAGCCACCTGGCACAGCCCTGAGACAATTCATAGATGAAAAGCTGTGTCCTCCCCTGCTGCCCTGAGCTCACCTGTTCTGCACAGCTGTAGTGCTGGTGTGCTGGAAGGGCCTGAGCACGCGGGTGGATGCTTCATGCTGGCTTCATAAGGCTGTGACAGCTTGGCAGCAGGGGTAGGAAGTCCTCCAGAGCTCAGTTACTCATGTACAGTGTGAGCTATTGGCACAGCATGATCCCAGATTTCTTTTAGATCTGATTTTTTACTTCTTCTGTTGAAGATTTTTTCTGGCTTGCTGTCTTGTATTTTATTGATTAATAAATCCATCTTAACTCATGGAATTAGGCATAGTTATTAAATTTATTGTGTTAAGTATATAACTGTATTTTAAAAATGGGTAATGACGAGATTACTATCAAGTCATATGTGTGTCCAATATGAAGAAGTTTCAAATGCTGCTTTCTTTTTATATTTACTCAGATAATGTTTAAATGGGCTTACCAGGTGGCACTGTGGTAAAGAATCTGCCTGCTAAGGCAGGAGACACAGGTTCGATCCCTGGGTCAGGAAGATTGGAGAAGGAAGTGGCAACCCACTCCAGTATTCTTGCCAGGAAAATTTCTGTGTACAGAGGCTCTTGGCAGGCTACAGTTCATGGTGTTGCAAAGAGTTGGACACGATTGAGCACATACGCATATAATGTTTAAATAAAGGTCATAAAGTGTACTTGATACTGTTGAAGTCTCTTGGTACCCTTTCCCCAAACTAATATCTCTCTCTGACTGTCTAACCTAGTCACTGTTCTAAACTTGGCATGCCATTTTTTAAATTGTTGATATGTTAACTCACATTGTTGCAGAGGGAAAAACTTTTCCTCTACCCATCTTCGGTTCATTGTCTGGGTTCCTTCAAATTAGGCTGAGAAAAAAGAAAAACAGGTGCAGTGTGCACACACATGGCAGCACTCAGTGATGAGTAACTTAAAGAGGTGATCAGAACTCAGGCTTTTGTAGCATCTTAACAGAACAGTAAATTTGTAGGGGAGTGATAGGATGAAGGAAAAGGACTTCTAGGGGGAGCAGATTGTGGGAGGTTAAATAGGTGGGGGATACTGATGGGAGGTAAGGACTAGTTAGTAGGTTCCTTGAGTTGATCCCTCTGGTGTTTCTGTGGTGAGTCTAGATTTATCTCCCCTGATTAAGAATCATTCTACCCTTGGGAGGGGAGTTTGGGGGAGAATGGATACAAGTATATGGAAGACTGAATCCCTTTGCTGTCCCCCTGAAACTATCACAATGTTGTTAGTTGGCTATACTTCATATAAAAAAAAAAAAAATTGAAAGAAGGGTCATCCTGTCCTTCCTTGTTCGTGCATGTGTGTGTCAGGGACAGGGAGAGAGAGAGGTAGTTGGGAGCAGAGAGTTTTTCTTGTGTCTGTTTCTTTTTGTTTTCCTTTAGCTCAGAAAAATCCTTATGCCTGAATGGCATATTTTTGGGGTAGCATGCTCGGAACCCCTTTATTTATCTCCATAAGTTTGTTTAATATTATTATTTTTCCTGTTTAAGTATGCATACTCTTATGTGTCCCCCTCTTGTCTGTCACTTGCTTTCTTTTCCCTCTCTCTGTTTTGCTTTGAAAATTTGTGTTGATCTATTTCAAGAGTTGGCTTATTCATTCAAAACATTTTAAGAAATTCCATTGGATATGCTACATTTTATTAATCCTTAGGTTTCATTTCTTCTTCTTCTTCTTTTTTTTTTTTTTACTATTTCTGCTTGCTTTCTCTTTAATTAAAGGAGGAATTCTGTTTTCTCCTTGGAGAGAAGCTGCAGATGGGCCACTGTAGCAGGAGAGTGCTATAGGAGGGCCGTTTGCCTGTTGCCCACTGGGATCTATATTAAATAATGAAAGAAGTTTATAAGATCAAAGACCCAGCAGCTCTGATGTTGTAAAATGATGTACAGAAGTGTCAATAATTAAGTGTAATGCAAAGGCCAGTTTGGGCAAAAAAGTCCAAAGTTAAGATTGTTTCTAAAGAAATGCTTTTTTATGAGTAGCAGGTACGTAAAACTCACCAGGCTTAATGAACGAACCTTGTAAAGTGTGTGTGTGTTGGGTGCATGTGTGTGTCTAATACTAGATGTATTTTTACTTTATTCCCCACATGTAATCCATGAGGAAGCTTTGCTTAATTACCAAATTCTGCCCTCCATTTCTGTTTCCATCTCCACCACCTTCTCTGTTGTCTAGTTGAGGATTCTACAAACTGTGGCCTGCTAGCCACATCGTTTTTGTAAATAAAGATTTATTGGAACACAGTCCTGCCCATTTATTTATGTATTATCTAATAAGTCTGCTTGTGCTACAAAAGCAGAGTTGAATAGTTGCAACTGAGACTATCTAGCCTCCAAGCCTATAGTATTTACTATTTGGTTATTTACAGAAAAAGGTTGCAGGCTCTATTCTGGTTTAATAGTGCTCTCTTATAATTGGTTTCATTCTGTTAAACAGAAGACACAGTCATTTTTCTAAAATGTGAATTTGATCTTCTCATCCTAACTGTGAGTAAAAATAATCTCAACTCTACTCTGTAGCTTAAAAGCACCTGCAGGGCCTGGTCCCTGCTCACCTTTCCACCCTTATCCCTTTCAGGATTCCCCCTTGTTCTGGTCATACTGAGCCTTTCCTGCGTCAGAACAGTCTGCTTGAATTCTCATGGTTACTTCACATGTCTCCCTGCTTTCTGACTTTAGGTTTTTGCATGGATCACATTTCCTCGGAGGTGACTGCTCAATCTGCAGTTAGCCTCCATCATTTATTATGCATATTTTATTTCCTTCATAAGCTTCTTTGTAATTATACTCTTCATTTATGTGCTCACGTCTTTCTTCCTTGCTTCCTGTCTTAGGATGCAAACTCTGTGATGGCAAAAAACATGCCTGTACTGTTGATCTTGGTTGCCAAGCATAGTTACCGCCACATTTTAAAGTCCAGTGGAAAATTGTTGAATAAATGAAGAAGGTATAGCTTCTGCCTAATTGTTTGGTAGGAGTTAAAATGCAAGCATATGTTTATGCTACCTAATTTGTTTTCTTTCTCTGTATAAATAAATCTTGCCCACTTCTGTTCACAGTGTAAACTTAAGGTGATTTTCTTTCAAAACATAATCAAGCTGGCATACTCTTCACCAGGGAACAGGCAGGCATTTTGAAACACTGCTTCTCAGGATATTTAGAGCCTTTTATACATTTGTTTCTGCTGTTGTGTTAATATGCTAATGTTTTTTGGGGTTGTATTTTTTCTCTTTCTTTCTTGCTGCTGGCAGAGCAGCAGTGTGGAGTTATGGAGTGAAGCCCCCTTTGGACATCTGTCCTTACTACAAAGAGTTTTACATTTCTTTCCTCCTTAAAAAAAGTGCTGCTTTTCTGCTGAACCTAGGATAAAAAGAATGAAGCAGTATCTTTGAGCATCTTAATTCTTTTGACTTAGTGAAATCCATTCAGGAACCTCTCTCTTATTCAGAGCTTCTCATTTTTCCCTTGAACCTCCGTTCCAGTTCTGCTCAGTACTGTTCTACAGTGAAATCCACAAAACAGAACCTCCCGCCTCTCCTCTCGCCCCAGTTTATTTCACTGCCCAGGACCCACTTTTGTGGGCTAGGAGGCCATTCAGGATTTCTGCCTTACTAAAGAGCACAGACTCTGGAGTCTGACACACACAATCCTGGACTAGAATGCGGCTTTGCCTGTAACCACTTAGCTTTCCTGAGCCTTCACTTGCTCATGTGTAAAATGGGCTTCTGCTAGTTTGTTCCTTGTAGAGTGGTTGTGAGAATTAATTGACATAGCACTTTTCTAGTATCTAATACAGTTTCTGCAGCTTCGTGGCACTTAACAATTGCCAGCTAGTATTTGGTGTAGTCTTAAAATACAATACTTTGTCAAGGTACTCAAAGAAGAATTAAATCTAAAATAGCATCCGGCTGTGATCCAGTGTCTGGAGAGTCTGAAAGGGCAGCTTTGAATTCTTCCCTGCTAGGACAGATTATTTTATTTTTGTAACAGTTGCTGCCCCCCTTACTGTGGGCCTTAGAGAAGATGTACTATCAGAGATGTATTGTAAGTGAGGCGTGAATAGCCTCAGGCTCCTAGTCTGATCCTCATCTAATAGTTTATTGTAAAGAAGAGTTCAAGTATTACTTCTCTTGATCACTGTAGGCCAGGCCACTCAAGATGGCTGTTCTCTTGCTTTCTGTCCATCCCCTGTCCGACCAGTGCCTGCTTCACCTACACCCTACTCTCTTGACTGACCTTTCTGTGAACTTGCCCCATGTCCCAGCTATTGATTGTTCTTATGAAAGGGGTAGTAAGAAGCATGCCCCTCTCTGGTTTCCGTGGTAACTAAAGAGCCCCCCTGATGTCCATTCCCCTCTAACTGGTAATCTCCTCCTCCCCCACAGAAGCAATCCACATCCTGCCCACTGTCCCCACACACAACGGGGTGGTGTTGCTCCAGGATCCTGCTTCAGACACACATGTTCCCCATCTTTATTGTTTATATGATCACCTACTATTTTTATTCTAATGATTCCTCAATGTCTCCTTGTCACCCTTTTCTCCTGATTTGTTTTTCTACATTAAATCATAGTAGCTAACCTCTTTTTGGTGCTTATGATACACTGGGCATTGTTCTAATTGATTTGTATTTAGTCCCTCAGTTCAGTTCAGTTCAGTCGCTCAGTCATGTCCGACTCTCTGCGACCCCATGAACCGCAGCATGCCAGGCCTCCCTGTCCATCACCATCTCTCGGAGTTCACTCAAACTCAGGTCCATCGAGTCGGTGATGCCATCCAGCCATCTCATCCTCTGTCATCCCCTTCTCCTCCTGCCCCCAATCCCTCCTAGCATCAGAGTCTTTTCCAATGAGTCAACTCTTCGCATGAGGTGGCCAAAGTACTAAAGTTCCCTACAGCAACCTGTAAGGATGGGCCTGTTTGTTTTCTCCCTTGTAAATGAGGAACCTCGTTTCAGCTGCCATTTCTCTCATCCATAGAGGGTAGCTTTCCTCTGTACCCCTGTTAGAGTTCAGGGACTCAGCCACAGGTGACTCGTTAATTGGTTAATTAACTTCCTTACAGTGTGCAAAATGGGAATAACGTGAATGGCACATGGCCAGTTCTGGACAGAAAGGATGCTATATTTTCAAAGGTTATCCACATGAAGGCCCCACACTTTAGCTTGAACACACAGTAAATATAACAGAGTCTTGGTACTCACTTTCCTGCTCTTTCTTCTGACATTATTCTGTCCTTTCCATAGGCTTAGGCTTCAAATCATGACGCTGCTCTTCTTTATCTGTTTCTTTAGCATGTTTTCTTTGTGAAGCAGGAGTTGACCTGCTGGTATTATCACATAAAAGGCTAAATAGAAAAGTGCTATTATTATTATTGTTATGATTATGTTATGATTATATTATGTTATAAACAGGTTATTAAGAGTTATAAACACTTAATCTCTTTTCCAGGGCATCAGTCAAGTTTCTACTTCATCAGAGTCTGTTTTAAGCAAGCAGACCTTTTTATGGTACTCTTACTGAGACACATCAAGTTATATCTGTCTTTTCATTTGCACCAACACGTTTATTTGAAGCCTAGTATTTCCTAGGTAATGTGACTAAGGTAGATTTATGGGTCCTAATTTGCATACAGAATAACATTGGCAAAAATGAAAATATAGCAAATAATACCAACTCTTGGCCTGCCATAGCCCACCGAGCATCTGCCTTCCTTGCCTGTAATGAGAGGGAAATGTATTTTCTTTCGAGTTTATAGCTAATTCCTTGTTTGTATTCCACTCTTATCAATGCTTTTGAGAGCTCAAAATGAGGTTTAAGAGCCTCTTCCTGCCTAATAGCAGGTGTATGTGTTAGAAGTGGTAGTTCTGTGTCACAGAGAAAGCAAGCCTTTGCTCTCCCACCCCAGTTTCACACCTCACTTGAAAAAACCCTGCTACATTTAAGTAAGCGAGCAAACCCTTCATTGTCTAGGCAAGTTAATAGACTCGAGGTTATACATTTGGGTTAAAGCCTAGGTTTAAGGACTTCCTCTCAGTGTTTTTGAGTAAATTGATTTTCATTCCACAAATAATAAAGTTTTTGTTTGTTTTAAATTATCAGATCAGATCAGATCAGTCGCTCAGTCGTGTCCGACTCTTTGCGACCCCACGAATCGCAGCACGCCAGGCCTCCCTGTCCATCACCAGCTCCTGGAGTTCACTGAGACTCACGTCCATCGAGTCAGTGATGCCATCCAGCCATCTCATCCTCTGTCGTCCCCTTCTCCTCCTGCCCCCAATCCCTCCCAGCATCAGAGTCTTTTCCAATGAGTCAACTCTTCGCATGAGGTGGCCAAAGTACTGCAGTTTCAGCTTTAGCATCATTCCTTCCAAAGAAATCCCAGGGCTGACCTCCTTCAGAATGGACTGGTTGGATCTCCTTGCAGTCCAAGGAACTCTCAAGAGTCTTCTCCAACACCACAGTTCAAAAGCATCCATTCTTCGGCGCTCAGCCTTCTTCACAGTCCAACTCTCACATCCATACATGACCACAGGAAAAACCATAGCCTTGACTAGATGGACCTTTGTTGGCAAAGTAATGTCTCTGCTTTTGAATATGCCATCTAGGTTGGTCATAACTTTCCTTCCAAGGAGTAAGCGTCTTTGAATTTCATGGCTGCAGTCACCATCTGTAGTGATTTTGGAGCCCAGAAAAATAAAGTCTGACACTGTTTCCACTGTTTCCCCATCTATTTCCCATGAAGTGATGGGACCGGATGCCATGATCTTCGTTTTCTGATTGTTGAGCTTTAAGCCAACTTTTTCACTCTCCGCTTTCACTTTCATCAAGAGGCTTTTGAGTTCCTCTTCACTTTCTGCCATAAGGGTTATGTCATCTGCATATCTGAGGTTATTGATATTTCTCCCAACAATCTTGATTCCAGTTTGTGTTTCTTCCAGTCCAGCGTTTCTCATGATGTACTCTGCATAGAAGTTAAATAAACAGGGTGACAATATACAGCCTTGACGAACTCCTTTTCCTATTTGGAACCAGTCTATTGTTCCATGTCCAGTTCTAACTATTGCTTCCTGACCTGCATACAAATTTCTCAAGACTAGTCTCCTATTTGATGAGCATTTAGATCACTTTCAACTAAACTGTTATGTACACCACTACACAGAAGAACCTTTTATGTATCTCAGGTACACATGTGAGTGTTCTGCTAGTTTAAACACTCAAGAAGTAGACTTCCCAGTTCAGAGAATGTGGGTGTTTTGGTTACTGCCATCAGTGCTGTCAACATTGTTTTTGGAGTTGGTCACTCTGGTGTTTGATCATCAATAACATTATCAGACCTTCATTGTTTTCTCCTGTCAAATGGCATCTTTGTTACTTTTGGCAAAATGGCCTCTCCTTTTTGTTGTAGATTCTGTTTTCCTGGTTAGCAGTGAGTTTTTGGCTCTTTCTCAGTCTCTGTTGTGCTGCCTTCCTGAGTGAAGCAGGACCATGGATGGTCAGGCTGAAGAAAGACAGGGCGTGTAGAGAGCCTGTGGGCAGATGTGGCTCGTGTGTTCTCTCTTTGAGGATGGGGTGCCCATTTCTTTCTAACGCCCTTTATTGTTTATTTTCTCCCTCCCATGGTGTTATTTCAGTAGTCTCTACACTTCTAATTTTAAAACCATGGGGAAAGATGCTTTCTTGATCGTGTCATTTTTTTTTCCTTCTGTGTAGCTGTCTAATTTTGTGCTTTGAGTTTTCTCATGAATTTTCGCCTGCTTAGTCACTGTCTTTTTATCTCTTGGTTCTCTTTGTCCTTTCCCTCATTTTTCATTCTTTTTCTTCTGCCTCTGCTCCCTTATTCCCATAGGCCCTTAAATCTTTATGTGGTGCTTTTCTTTTAAGTTGTATTTTCCCCTTCCCCTCCAAGCTTAGAAATGCTTGCTTTGTCAAAGAAATGCGGAAGGGAAGGGAGCAACAGAAATCCGGAAGGAAACCAAACCCAGGTGCCCACCCACTTCAGCTGTTTTGAGAACATGATGCTGTCCCTCATGTGGTCACGTTGCCAAAATCTGTATGAAAGAAGGAAAGAACACTGAAATTAGTCCCTTTCACAGTAGGGTCTCTGGGCACATTACTTCCTATCTTTAGGTCTCAAGTTTTTGAATACAAAATGAGGAGGCTGGACCTCAGTAAGGCTTCTGTAGTGGCTCAACAGTCAGGAATCCACTTGCCAGTGCAGGAGACACAGGTTCAATCCCTCGGTCGGAAAGATCCACTGGAGAAAGAAATGGCAACCCAGTCTAGCATTCTTGCCTTTTAAATTCCATGGACAAAGGAGACTGTTGGGCTGCAGTCCATGGGGCTGCAGAGAGTTGGACACGACTGAGTGTGCACACAGACACAGTTGCAAAGAGCACAGGAAGTGATTTGAAGGCAAACAGGCAAATTTGAAGGCAAGCAGGCAGGAACAACTAAAAGGCACGGGGTCAACATGATCTTTAAACTCTTCCGTTACATTCCAGAGTTCATAGATTCCCTTGGAGATTCTTGACTTCTTCAGTGAAGATAATAGTATAGGGTTTTAACAGGTCATTCCTCTTAGGAGACGAAATAAACTACTTACACCATTTTAGAGTCTTAGGTCAGCATCCACTCATACCTTCTCTTCCCTTCCTGCCAAAACCTGGAGCAGCTACATTTTTCCTTACATGCACTGTGCCAGCATTTCCTGAGGATCTTATTTCTGGTAGATTTTTGGCCTTTTGAAGACAGGAATATGATCCTGCTTATACCAATCTCAGTCTTTATTACCAAGAGGCTTCTGAGAATGTGGAGCTAGAATATAGTCGCAGGGCATCAACAGTATTATATAGTCAGTCAGTACCGTTGATTGGAGAAGCTTTGCTGTGTTATAGGCATCTGTGATATTGGGGCAGTGGTCAACCCTGCAGCCTGGGTTTCCTAACTGGTAAGATGGTTTTTATTAGGACAAGTTAGGTGCTATAGATGGGCTAAGTTCTGCAGCAACAGCAAATAGCTAAGTGTCAATGGCTAAAAGTCCACAAAGGTTTATTTTTCACTGCACATTCATTGTGATCCACCTGGGGATGGTCAGTCCTTTCTCTAACCCCTAGCTCATAGATCAGCTGCCATTTCGAATACTGACAATCTCCAGGTCATGAGAGAGAGCCTGGATGGGTAGCGGGTTGATAATCAGATGCTGGACCTGATGTGTCATGTACCATATGTACTCATGCCTTATTACCTGCAACTAGTTGCATGGCCTCACCTAACTTCAGCTAAGGCAAGGAAGTACCTGGTAGGAGGACAGTTTGGAATATTTGTTAGTTAGCATTAATGGTAAGTACAGAGATAATAATACTTGACTTTTCAAGACTTTTTGGCCATTAGATAATACGAATACTTATAATGCCTAACCCATAGAACATGCTCAGTCTCAGTAATAGGTGGAACCATTATTATTATTATCATTGTTATTATTTAGCAGTTGATTACATTTCCAACATTCTTTACAACATCCTTCTACTTAGAAAGTGTTTCTCTTCTTTTTTCTGCTCATGAAAATGCTAAAGTAGACTCAACTTGTTTGTCTCTAGACATATCATAGATTCTTAATTAATGAAGTTGAGTTAATGAAGTTTTAGAGCAAGACAGGGGCCCTCAGGTCATTATTCTGTAAGATGATCACTTTGTGAAGTGATGGCTTGAATATCAGCGGTGGCTTCAGAACTGTGGTCACTGTGTTTTCAATTTAAGAGCCACAGACTCTAAACAGCTTTTCATTTTGAGTCAATGCAGAAACCGTCAATATGTATTATATGTCTATGAAGCTGGTCTCCGGATCAATTGCAATTAGTTTGCAGCAGATTGCATTAACATATCTAAAATTAATACAGCGAATGTTCTGATGAAAAGAAATTGACCACAACCACACTATGGCTGTTTTTAGTCTCTCTCAAACGTTCTTTTCAAACAGTATTTCTTTTCTTCTTTGTTAATGGCTTTAAATTGGTATGTCAACTTAGACTTAATGTATTGATCCTTCCCTAATTTACCTTTTAAAAGTGGTCCCAGAATATGGCACATTACTAATGTTCAATCGTTTCTTTCTTTAGGGGACTTTTACTAAATGCCTTAAGCTTGAATTTTTTTTTTTTTTTTTTGTCATGTTACATGAGGTGCTGTTAAGACTGCTAAGTCAACAAGTACATTAATTTTTGAATTGTGTTTTTCAAATTACTAATGTTTCATCAAGATTTAAAAATTCAGAAGTAAGATTAACAAATTATGTATAATTAACAAATTATATACAGTAAATGTGAGCATTATGTCTAGTAGTTTATTTTTATCTTAGCATTTTCTGTTTCTAAAGAAGTAGTGCAGGCAACTTCAGTTTTAATAACATCATTACCAGTATTTATAAGGATGGAACAAAGAGACAGCTTGAGGCTTGATCATGTTGAAATGTGAATTTTTTACAAGTGTGTATAAATTATGTTATGCTTATTTTAGATCTGAAGGAGTTTTACTTTTTTTAGAGCAAGTCAGTTTCTGGAAATGAAAATTATCTGTATCAGGGGACAAAAAGACAAAAGGCAGAATTTATTCATTTGGCTATCTTACTGGTATTTTTTCAATTTCTTCTGTATGCCAAGCACCATCACATTCTTCATACAGATACAAAGAAGTTGAAGACACACTCTGCCCTTGAGTAGAACCCAGTCTTGCTGTAAGGTTCTGGAGCCTTTTTGGAATGCCTCCCATCCAGAAGAGCTTCATGAGTGCATTGTAGCTTGGAGATGCCAGAAGAACATGCCATTTTAAGGACACATTAGAGGTCTTGAAAGCTACTGGCTCCACGTGGTAAAGCCCTGTGGACCTCAGTTTGTGGTCTGTGTGATGTTGCTCAGTCACTCACCGAGGCCCTTGCCTGGTGTTTCTAGGAAGCGTGTCAGGTGATCTTCCACCACCACTTGTGATCTTCCATCACAAGACTGGATCACCAGTCTTGTGATCCAGTTGTGTGATTGATTTTTTGGTTGGTTTGTGTATTAATGGCATTGTTATCTTACCTCCTGTGAACAGTGGTTCCTTTGTATCATAGCCCATGGATAGAAATGAAACTAAGTATGTTTATTTTTTCTTTTCTTTTAAAAACAAGTCTTATGAATTTAATGGGCTTCCCTGATAGCTCAGTTGGTAAAGAATCTGCCTGCAATGCAGGAGACCCCGGTTCAACTCCTGGATCGGGAAGATTCTCTGGATAAGAGATAGGCTACCCATGCCAGTGTTCTTAGATTTCCCTTGTGGCTCAGCTGGTAAAGAATCTGCCTGCAGTGCAGGAGACCTGGGTTCTTTCTCTGGTTTGGGAAGATCCCTTGGAGAAGGGAAAGGCTACCCACTCCAGTATTCTGGCCTGGAGAATCCCAAGGACTGTATAGCCCACGGGGTTGCCAAGAGTCAGACACTACTGAGTGACTTCAACTTTCACAAATTTAATAGATAATGTTATTGATCTTATTGGATAGAATGAGAAGAGTTTTTTCATGCCATTCTATCCTTTGATCCTTTTCTTTCAGTACAAATGAAAGCTTACTGATCAGTGCGTAATGGAAGACAACTTTCACATGATTCTTAAGCAGTTACTTTAATATACAAATTGCAGTTTTTAGGAATTAGTAACTTAATTAATGGTGACTATTTCAGGTTACTATACTCAACTTTGGTGAGTTGGAGATAATCTCATTAAATATGTAATGGAATCCATTAAAAACCACAATAAAGAAATGGATTAGTCTGTGGCCCATTGACCTCAAAGAGTTAAAACAAATTTCCTGAGTTACCTTAATGTTTAATGATGTATATAGTTATTTAATGTTGTGAACTTTGTTTGGAGTGGAGACAGGGAAAAGCATATGCTGTACAACAGAGTCCTTAACAGTTTTAAAGGTAATTTTTAAATAAAGTCCTTATGGACTCACAGGCAGCTGCAGAACTAGTGCAGCAGTCCCATGTCCTCTTCACCCAGTGTCCCCTCATGTTGACATCTTACATAGTTTAATATCAAAATTAGGAAATTGGCCTTGACTGAGCTACGACTGAAGCTCCCCTATTAACTAAATTTAGACCTTATTTATTTGGGTGTATGTGCAGTTGTCCTTAAAAGTTTTGATTAGAAAAACAAGCATGGAGAATTCATTTTATATATATATTTTTTGCTCCTAAGATTTCTGTTGCTAACTCATGTTTGAGGGTACCTATTAGATTGGCCCTACCGGTTGACTGTTACTTTTCTTTCTGTTTTAAGTCTTCTTATCTCTTTTCCCCAATTTCTCTAGGTGGTTCAATTAACATCCAGAAGATGGCTGAACCTGCAGGAATACCAGAGTAAGAAATTAATGTCTGACAACGGAGTGAAAGTTCAAAGATTCTTTGTTGCCGACACTGCCAATGAAGCTCTGGAGGCTGCTAAGAGACTAAGTAAGCTAACTCATAATGGGTGGAATATGCTTGCCAAATTAGTGAATTCACAGGTAGTGGTTTCCCACTAGTTAAATTTCTCAGTTGCAGGTTATAGTAACAGTGACAGGTACAGTGGAGAACTTTGAGTTGTAAGGGCAAAATGCCCAATTAAGAAAGCTTTATTCTTTGACATGAGACAGAAACATATGTGGTACCACTCTATAGTAATTTTTCCATGTTTCTCAGCCACCATTTCATCTAGTTCTCTTATCTGTGGTTTAGTGGCTGTGAGAAAATTGGTTGAAGGGTATAAAGTGTCAAAGAGAAGCCTGTTGGAGGGCGAGTCAGGAAAGACAGTTGGCATCCTTCATTAAGCCTCTGAGAACATGGGGAAAGTTCCCTCTGAGTGACTGGAGGAGAGAAAGGGAAGAATCTGCATTTCGAAATCCTGCTGAATTTGGTTTAGTGTTTTGCCCTTTGATTTATCAGCTCTATAACTTTGCGTAAGTACTTTTTCTTTTCTGTGCCTCATTTTGTTAGTCTGTAAATCAAGGCTAATGTGTTTACCTCCCAAAGCTATTTAGAGCCTTTAAGGGAGCCTTTAAGGGAGACTGCATGGAGCTTCCCTGGTGTCTGAGTGGTAAAGAATCCACCTGCCAGTGCAGGAGGCACAGGAGAAGTGGGTTTGGTACCTGGATTGGGAAGATGCCCTGGAGTAGGAAATGGCATTTCTCTGCAGGTTTGGTCCCTGGATTGGGAAGATGCCCTAGAGTAGGAAATGGCAGTTCATTCCAGTATTCTTGCCTGGGCGATCCCATGGACAGAGGAGCCTGGCAGGCTACAGTCCGTGGGGTTGCACAAAAGTTGGACACGACTTACCAGCTAAACAACAACAATAAGGGAGACTGCACACTAGTATGTGGTAGAAAATCCAGTTCGTTTCCCTAGTTACGGATTGAGAAATGAGGACTCAGACTTTGATGTTTTCAGTGAGCATTCCTTTAGCGCCATGTAGACTCTCTTGTTGTTGGTCTGGATAAGCACCATCCATTAGAAATTTGAGCCCCACAAATACTGTTAAATTTTCTAAGTCACCTTAGTAAAGGTAAAAATAAATAGGTGAAACAAATTTTAATAATATATTTTGTTTGCCCCAGTATATCCAAAATACTATCATTTCAAAATATAATTAATATAAAACAGTTTTCAAGGGGTTATTTTATATTCTTTTCTTGTGCTCGGTTGAGTTCAGTTCAGTCGCTCAGTCATGTTCGACTCTTTGCGACCCCATGAAGCGCAGCACACCAGGCCTCCCTGTCCATCACCAACTCCCAGAGTCCACCCAGACCCATGTCCACCAAGTCGGTGACGCCATCCAACCATCTCATCCTCTGTCGTCTGCTTCTTCTCCTGCCCTCAGTCTTTCCCAGCATCAGGGTCTTTTCCAATGAGTCAGCTCTTCACATTAGGTGGCCAAAATATTGGAGTTTCAGCTTCAACATCCGTCCTTCTAATGAACACCCAGGACTGATCTCCTTTAGGATGGACTGGTTGGATCTCCTTGCAGTCCAAGGGACCCTCAAGAGTCTTCTCCAACACCACAGTTCAAAAGCATCAATTCTTTGGCACTCAGCCTTCACTGTCCAACTCTCACATCCATACATGACCACTGGAAAAACCATAGCCTTGACTAGATGGACCTTTGTTGGCAAAGTAATGTCTCTGCTTTTGAATATGCTATCTAGGTTGGTCATGGACAGGGAGGCCTGGCGTGCTGCGATTCATGGGGTCACAAAGAGTCGGACATGACTGAGTGACTGAACTGAACTGACTGACTGAGGTTGGTGATAACTTTCCTTCTAAAGACTAAGCGTCTTTTAATTTCATGGCTGCAGTCACCATCTGCAGTGATTTTGGAGCCCCGCCAAGATAAAATCAGACACTGTTTCCCCATCTATCTGCCATGAAGTGATGGGACCAGATGCCATGATCTTAGTTTTCTGAATGTTGAGCTTTAAGCATTTTTTTTTACTGTCCTCTTTTACTTTCATTAAGAGGCTCTTTAATTCTTCTTCACTTTCTGCCATAAGGGTGGTATCATCTGCATATCTGAGGTTATTGATATTTCTCCCGGCAATCTTGATTCCAAGTTGTGTTTCTTCCAGCCCAGTATTTCTCATGATGTACTCTGCATATAAGTTAAATAAGCAGGGTGACAATGTACAACCTTGACATACTCCTTTTCCTATCTGAAACCAGTCTGTTGTTCCATGTCCAGTTCTAACTGTTGCTTCCTGACCTGCATACAGGTTTTTCAAGAGGCAGGTCAGGTGGTCTGGTATTCCCATCTCTCTCAGAATTTTCCACATTTTATTGTGATCCACACAGTCAAAGGCTTTGGCATAGTCAATGAAATAGAAATAGATGTTGCTAATGCTCACAAATCTGATTTATATATTACTTCTCCAGGACATCTCATTTCACGTTGACCACATTTCAGGTGCTTGAAAGACACATGTTGTGGCTACCCTGTTGTACAGTACAAATCTGGACACTAGAAAGATGTGTCTGTGCATTCTTTGGTTGCAACCTTGGAGAGCAGTTGTTTCCCATTAAAGAATAAAGAATAGAGCATCTGCTCACTGGCATTGCCCAGGCAGCTGTAGCAGAGTTTGAGAGTACAAAACAGAGGCAGGCTCTGTATTTCAATTTTTCAATTTTCTTTGCTCTTTTAAGAGTAAGAAGTGAGGTACTTCAGCTAGTACTTGTTGTTTTACCTCCCTTTCAGAGTTCCCCCAGGTGCTTAAATGCAGCTCCTTTATTATGTCAATTGAAATATATATGTATTCTTTCTTTCAACAAATATTTATTGTCACCCACATGTTGTAGGCACAGTGGATGCAGCTGTGGAGGATGAGCGAGCCCCGTTTCTCCTTTGAAGTTGCATTCTAGAAAGAAATGGATTTGTACTTTTCAGATGTTAAATGTAGAAACTGAGAGCAGTTTATATTTTAAGAAACAAAAATTGGTTTTATTTTCAAGAACTATCAAAATTGTTTTTTATGGTGGAAAAACATTAGACCTACACCTGGGTGAGAGTGCCTCAGTGAACTGTGGTAATAGACTCAGTAAAGTTAGTATTGCAACATCTTTACATGAAAGGGTCATTTTTGTTTTATACTCTTGTGGTTTGGGGATTGGATAATGAGAGCAAGAAATGTAAAGTTCAGATTGGTCTTTGCTCTACATTTCCCCCATTATTTCCTCAAATGTGCTGACTCACTAGTAGTCCAGGTTGAAGAATCTTTCTTAAGGGAATTCGAGAGGCCAACTGATTACTTCCCACCCCTTTAAGTGGAGCACAGCTAAGAGGACTTATCTTTCAGATTTTCATAGAGATGTGGAGTTAACTAATTGGCTTCTTAGCCATGGATTTGTTTTATAAGCATTTATTTAGCCACCACTTTGTGGTTGGGGCTTGTATACTGTGTCAGACAGGATTTTGCTCTGGAGGAATTAACAAGGTGATTTCCAATGCTAAGGGAGGGAAAGAAATGAACAGTGAAGCAAGCTTAAAAGAAAACTAAAATTCAGAAATGAATATCACCTTTTAAAGAAGGCATTGTGGTACTTGAAGTGTGATTTTTAAAGAAAATGAAACTGAATTGAAAATGATGTGGCTGTATGTGTGCCTTGGCCAGTGCATACCCGTGATAATCCTTAGATGAGGTGGCCACAGGAAGGCCTCCCTGTGATCTGCTTAGAGCTAAAAGGGAGTTTAGAGAACTTACAGAGCGCCTCATTTGCTGCACGAATGAGTAATCCTCCTCTTACTCAGTGAGTAGTTTTGGTGGAAGGAAGAGCCCTGATTTTTGTTGTTTAATAGATACTTTTGATCAGAACAGTAATTTATAGTATTGGAGGAGGAGGTGGTACCAATTCTAGTTGATAAAAATGAAAGAAGTTAATAGTGAAATGAAAGGAAGTGTGCACATCACTGAGATAGTTTGGAGAGAACAAAACAAGAAGAATCTGGCAAAATTCCATAGTGTTTATGTTCTTATCAGTGTAAATTGATAAGCATCAACAGCACAATTGAGAGATTCACCAA
This sequence comes from Bos indicus, assembly GCF_029378745.1. NCBI lineage: Eukaryota > Metazoa > Chordata > Mammalia > Artiodactyla > Bovidae > Bos > Bos indicus. The sequence goes on from NC_091781.1 coordinate 33,832,151, forward strand.
ATAAATTTGAAGTTAAAGCTGGATCACACATATATGTTCCTGATTGTCCTGAAAGTAGGACCTCTGACTTATAATTACAGTATTTTAATGGGGAAAAATTATGTAGAAGAATAATGTGTGTAACATGCAATAAGCACTCTATAAGATAGTACTGTTGCCATCAAAGGTGACAGCAGAGGCATGTAGTTCTAAACGGTTCACTACTGTCATGAGGTAAGGTCACAGACATATCAGAGACCTATGATAATGAGTATTTTGTTGATTGTTAAGTTCAGAGAGTTCATATTATAGTTTGCAAAGTTTGTAAGTGACTGAAATGTATTAGCTTACCTTTCTGCTTTATTGATATTTGGATATGTTTTGAAATAAAATGATATTTTGTAAAATATTAATATTTTGAAGATAAATATTGATATTAGCCATGTCTGTGATTTCCATTGTAATCTCTGTGTGGATCAGCTCACAAATCTCTTTGTGTTTAAACTCACGCTGCTGGTTTTCTGTTTGCTATCCACTTATGGTGGTCTCCTTCTTTCCTGGCCCACATGGAGCTTGTCATCTCTTGGTTGCTCTGAACCCATTCTCCCACTTAGCTCTTCCTACTTACCCAGCTGAGATACCCCTGTGTCATCTTAAAGGCTTCTCATGTCTGTCATATTCATGCATTTGCCAAAGCCTGCAACTTTTAGCTCAGTATTGTTATTTTGCTAAAGGAGCTAAACAGGTAAGAAAAGGTGAAAAACAGCTAATGATTGACAAAGATGGGATTTTTACCCAGGCAGATTAGATTTAATCTCCTCCTCAAACATTTTTGCTCTTTGCTAACTTGATGATGTTGTTCTTAGGAGGTTTTAATAGATCGATCAGCATTTTTAAGATAGAAAATGCATATTAATAAAATTAGAAGATTGAATTAAAACTAGATGTGGCAGGTTCTAAGACAATTTATAGAAACTATAATCTTCAGATATTTTATTAATGATTCATTTTGTTGTATCTATTTGGAAAATAGAACTTTTTGCTGTATAGTAATGGAAATCTTGTTAATTTGAACATTTGTTTCAAATGGGTAATACAAACCTTTTGTTTCTGAAACAATTAATAACAATAAGATATTGAGTGAGACTCTCATTTTCTTGCACAGAAAATGGACTTGTGTCTGATTAAGGAGTAAATTTGGTTCAGGGAAGTAAATTTTTAATATATGGATAATATTCAGTTCTGCAGCATTTTTTATGAGCTACCTTTTATAATCACGCTTTCAGGAAGGAATTTTTTCCCTTGTGTGTAATTTTCTCAGGAGACTTATTAATTATACAAATTTCTCCTGTATGGATTGCATTTAATGTATACAATCAGCAAATAATTACAGAATACCTACAGTGTGCATGACTAATTTCTGTGTTGTCTTTCAGTTCACTTTAAAAATGAAGACTTACATATCTCACATAACTCTAAACTCTTAAAGGCCTGTCTTAAAGGAGATGTTTATAAAAGAAAAGATGAAACTTACTTCAAACCACCACTTGTTAGTTTTTGGAATCTCCACAGTTGTTGCTTTTTTTTTTTTTAATGCTTTTATTTATTTGTTTGTTTTGTTTTTGGCTACGCTGGGTCTTTGTTGCTACACAGGCTTTTTCTCTAGGTGTGGCAAATGGGGGCTTCTCTCTAGTTGCACTGCATGGGCTTCTCATTGTGTTGGCTTCTCTGGTTGCAGAGCACAGGCTGTAGGGCTCGTGGGCTTCAGTGGTTGCAGCTCACAGGCTTCAGAGCGTGGGCTCAGTAGTGGTGGCGCATGGGCTTAGTTGCTCTGCAGCATGTGGGATCTTCCCAGATGAGGGATAGAACCCACGTCTCCTACATTAGCGGTGAATTCTTTACCACTGAGCCATCAAAGAAGCTCTTCCCTCCTACAGTTTATTAATTATTCCATTCACGTTGATACAAGACTTTTGATATTTGATTAAGCAGGAAGATTGTATTTTGCAAACTCACAGTTTTATTTTTTGCCAGGAAAGAAATTGAAATATGAATAGAGAAAGTAATCTTTTCTGAGCTAATGACATGTATCCTAAAATGGAGATAAGGAGCTCTTATTGAACTCTGCTAGCTTTGAATTGCTTTCAGCTCCAATGTATTTCCGTTTGTCAATATGATAACTTATTCTTTTCTTTTATATAATCACATCCTAAAGCCTGGTGAATTACTTATACCATTAAGGGATTGTATTTTATATAAAAAGGGAACTACTGTCCATTGACTATAGATTGACATGTACTGTTTATCCTGTAGGCAATTAAATACATTATAAGACTCCTTGTTGCTTTGTCATATCTGATTATGTGGTGAGGATCTCACACAAAGATCTTAAACAACCTCTGTCTTGAGATGGTAGTCATTATGTTGTTATAACGACAGGTGAGGATAACACTGGATGCTCCGTAGTAAATCTTTTTACCACTGTATCAGCTGTCCACTATTTTGAATCTGCAGTCAGGAATGCAATTGCAAGGGTGATGGCAAATATAGGGCATTAGAGGTTAAAGCAGTGTCTGTTTTCTGGGAATCATGGTGGTGAGTCATCCAGACCGAAGGTGTTTATGGTAGGTTCTGAGGCATAGTGAATGTTCAATAAATATTATTGTTGCTCACAAAATTTTCTTTCTTTTTTTTGTTGCTCACAAAATTTTCATTTGCCCATGTTTACTTAGAAATGCTCCCTAAAGGAGCATCTGAATTAATAATAAAAACTGTCCCTGACTATGTTTATTAACACTATGTTTATCCCATTCAAAAAAGTAGAGCCTTTAGTGATATTTCCTACTAAATATATTTTGTAAAGAGATCCCCCACTTTTATAAACTGTTCTTTTCTATTTTTCCAGAGACTGTACATATAAATGGGCTTGTCTGGTCATCTCCTTAGAATTCCTCTTTGCTAGAATATCTTTTCCTGGTTATCTTGTGCTGTTCGGTGAATAAAAGCAGCAGGAGACCCATTGAGCAAAGGGTAAGATCAGGACAGGTTGTGGGCAGGCAGGGTTTATGGGAGTGAACATGAAGCTTCCTGTCAGTTTCCTTAGAGAAACAAATGAGAACAGAGCTTTGAAAGTCAGTGCCTCAACTTGATTTTTGTCTATATAATAAGGTAAGGATTAATTCTTCTCACATTTTAACCAATAAAAATAATACTGGTGGGATTTAACTTTGGCCTCTTGCCATGTTCCTGGTATCATGGTGAGCATTTTGCAAGTGCAATATCATGTCCTCATCTAAACCAAAGGGAAGGCTTTCCTTTAGGAACTGGTTCCAGATATTACTGGATCCTGTGTGTCAGTGATTGTGTATCCACGGTGACCAACAATTTCATTCAGTCTTTTCAATGTGTTTTTACGGAGTTACTTATTAATTTGTTCTTTAAAGCTACCTCGTTGTGAATGAACAAAGAAGTTATGGGCATTATCTCATTTTGCATGTCTTTCCTATGAATAATTTGTGCCTGGGGTCTTTGACTCACCCCAGGGTATGTTATGAATTCTAAATGTCCAGAGGGTACTTTGTAGGGGGTTGTAAATGTAGAAAAGCTTTGCCTAGGGTACATTGGCATAAAAGCTATCTTCTTATTATCTATCTATCTGGACATACTGGTCTTTTAAAAGAAATCTTAAACATAAACGAAATCACTGCAGTGGAGACTGCAGCCATGAAATTAAAAGACACTTGATACTTGAAAGAACAGCTATGACAAACCTAGACAGCGTATTAAAAAGCAGAGACATCACTGCCTTCGTTGGCAGTGGGAAGATCAAAGGAGATCAAACCAGTCAATGCTGAAAGAAATTGACCCTGAATATTCATTGGAAGGACTGATGCTGAAGCTGAAGCTCCAATACTTTGGCCACCTGATGCGAACAGCTGACTTGTTGGAAAAGACCCTGATGCTGGGAAAGATTGAAGGCAGGAGGGGAAGGGGACAACAGAGGATTAGATGGTTGGCTGGCATCATTGACTCAATGGACATGAGTTTGAGCAAACTCCGGGAGATAGTGAAGGACAAGGAAGCCTGGTATACTGCAGTACATGGCGTTGCAAAGAGTCGACATGACTTAGTGACTGAACTGAACTGAAACATAAACAGATAAATCTCTTCTGATTATCAAAGGAATATTTTGATTTTGAAACTATGAAAAAGCACAAAGACCTATAGTCTCATTACCCAGAGAGAACCTGCTTTAATATCCACTTATTTCCATTTTTCTTCTGCATTCATTGAGTCAGCAACATTAGTTTCTGTGCACAAATTTACATAAATATAATTGACAGAGAATGTTTGTTTTTAACTTTAGAAAAACACTATGCATATAGTTTTGTGTCCTACATTTAAAAGTCCACATAATAACATAAGCATGACCTAAATGTTAAATAATGTTTTTCATAAATATTATTGTAATAGTTGTAATCCCTAGATTGACTGTTTCCTATTGTGACTTAGATTGTTTTTTCTATGTTTGCATGTTAGGGAATGCTAACTTAAAACTGCCCAATTCTTGATAGATTAATATAGTAAGGAGTTTTTAGTCACATATGGGTTCAGTATGGTGTTCCTGCTGCTACTGCTGCTGCTAAGTCGCTTCAGTCGTGTCCGACTCTGTGCGACCCCATAGATGGCAGCCCACCAGGCTCCCCCATCCCTGGGATTCTCCAGGCAAGAACACTGGAGTGGGTTGCCATTTCCTTCTCCAATGCATGAAAGTGAAAAGTGAAAGTGAAGTCGCTCAGTCGTGTCCGACTCTTAGCAACCCCACGGACTGCAGCCTACCAGGCTCCTCCGTCCATGGGATTTTCCAGGCAAGAGTACTGGAGTGGGGTGCCATTGCCTTCTCCAATGGTGTTCCTGGTTTGCCTCTAATTGGTGACTCACAGATTGAGACTCCTTCATCATCTCACTCTGGCCTCTTCAACACATGTTTCTCAAAGACGACCTGAGGATTGTGTCTGTTCCAGCCACAGTAAGAAAGAAAAAGAGCTTGGAGTGTTGTGTGTGGAGATTGCATGGACTGTATCACGTTCTATTGGCTGAAATTCATCAGATGGTCACAATGAACTGCAGGAGAGGCTGGGAAATACAGTCCCAATGTGTGTGAAGGAAGAAGAGGAAATGGGTTTGGTGATCATGGTAGTGGCTTCTGGAGCTTTTAGAATTTGGGGGAAATTTGTTTCTTTGCTTCTTGACTTAGAACCAGCATGGACTGTACAGACAAGACATCATCCCAGGTCTGCTTTGATTACCTAAGTCACAATTTGCTTGACTATAAAATTGAGGCTAATGATACATGTGTTAAGGACTGATTTGGATTAAAAAATAGAAAGGCAAACATAGTACATACCTCATTTACTCACTGATTTACCTTCTTTCCTCCCCCCCTTTTTTTTGATCTGAACTGAGTGAATGTAAGCCATCATAAAAGGCATATAATAACAGCTATTAAAAGCATCAACAGCAGATAAAAAAATAACAATGATCAGTGCCTTTGCAGTAACACCAGAGTGTTTACCTATACTTATTGCATAGCTCATCAGATGATTTGGTAATGAATATATTACTTGTATACTGTTGGTTGATATTTTTCTAGGGAGACGAAAGTATGTGAAGTCAAAAGTTGCATAATTTTGAAAGAAAATGAAAGATATTCTTTCTTTACATTGCAGCAGAATAAATATTACCTAAGGCATTATTCTTTTAAGATGCTACTCTATTCCCCAAGGTGGTTGTACAGGTGTTGACAGTGTTTAACAGCTGTTCATAAATAGTACTAAGACTCCACTTGAGTTTTCTAGGTTACTTACAAAAAGGTCAGGAATGGAATTGAAAAAACTTAAAAAAAAATTTCTTGATCTACCTTAGTATACAAACTAGATGAGTAAATAAGCTACCTCAATTATGTATCTTTTTTTTCCTTTCATTCTGCATGGAACAAGCTAACGGATTTGTGAGTCCATTATTTTTCTCAAATTAAGTGTGGGGCAAGTATTATAATTTTTTTGTCTTTAAGCTTTTATTTGAGCAAATATACCAGTCACTTCAGTATGGAGGAAGAAGAAGCAGATGGGATGTGGATAACAGGGGAAAAATAATAATGCTAAAAGTATTTGATATGCAAAAATCAAACTGTTCGCAGAGTCTTCAGGTGTGAGATGTAAAACAGCTTTATATAAACTAAAAAACAGCTTTATATAAACATATTATCTTTCTAGGTAACCTTACTCAGAATCCCTTACTACTCTTTCCTGTTTGTGGGTTCACAACAACCAGAAGTTCCTTTCATTTCCTTGTTTACTGAGTGTTTTTTTAAAATCATTAATTTATACTGATTACTGTCATGCATTTTCTGCACCTGTGTGGAGCATCACCTGTAATATTATCCTATTAATCCATGTATTGTGGCTTGTGTGAATGCTCAGCATGTCCAGCTCTTTGCGACCCCATAAACTGTAGCCTATTAGGCTCCTTTGTCCATAGGATTTTCCAGGCAAGAATACTATTGAGTTACCATTTCCTCCTCCAGAGGATCTTCCTGAGTCAGGGATTGAACCTGTGTCTCCTGCAAATCTCCTGCATTGCAGGTGGATTCTTTACCAGAGTCACTGAAGAAGTTTTAATTCATGTTTTTTTCTTTATGAGTTATTAATGTAGTGAATTATTTTGATTGATTTTTGAAGTTTGAATCAGACTTGCATTCATAGAATGGGACCTGCTTGGTTAAGGTGTATTATCTTTTATTTATTATTGAATTGTGTAATATAATATTTTGTTTAGAATTTTTGTGTCTATATTTCTGAAGGCTGTTGGTCTATCGTTTACTTGTTTTTGTAATATATGTCTCTGGTTTTGCTATTAGGATCATGTTGCTTTATAAAATGAAAAAAAAATAAAAAAGGTCCCCACCCCACCTCCCATATTCACCTCACCCCCTCTGGCAACCAACAGTCTGTTCTCTGTATTTTTGAGTATATTTGTTTTTTAAGATTCTATGTGTAAGTGAGCTTATATGGTATTTGTCTTTTTCTGTCTTGACTACTTAGCGTAAGAACCTCAAGGTCCATGCATGTTGTTGTAAATGATAGTGTTTCCTTCTCTTTTTATGGCTGAATAGTATTCACATATCCTTTATCTATTCATCCACTGATGGACAGTTAGGTTGTGTCCATGTCTTAGCTGTTGTAAATAGTGCTGCATTGAACATGGGAGTGCATAGCTTTCCAAGTTAGTGTTTTCATTTTCTGTAGATAAATACCCCAAAATAGAATTGCTGGATCATATAGTGGTTCTATTTTTAACTGTTTGATGGCCTTTCATACTGTTTTTCATAGTGGCTGCCCCAATTTGTGTACCCACCAGCAGTGCAGATGTTGTCATCTTATTGCTGTGGTTTTTGCTGTTTATGCTCAGTGGGGTGCTCCCCATCTCAGTGTTCAGGGAGTGGTGGTAGAAGCTATCATTTGACTTGTGGTGTCTTCTTTTTCAGAAAGAGAAGGCACGTTACTTACGAGACAGTTGTGTGCTGACCTTTCCACATAATACTGATAATATAAAGAAGAGATTATATATGCTTCTGGGTAAACCAAGACAGGTTTCAAGAGTCATCTGGAATTTACCATTTTCTTAAGGGTCTTTAAGCATAGATGACCATCACTGTTGGCTTGTTTGGATAGACTTTGTACATCTGTTATTCTAGAACTATGATTAATAGTAATCACATTCACTCTAAGACTGTCTTCATTTAAACAATAAAGTACATGATCACCTTGAAGAATGACTTTAAGAATGACTTAAGAACTTAAGAATTCTTAAACTTAACTTTAAGAATGACTCCTTGACTTCAGTGGTCCTTGATATGAAGGCTGTTTTATGGAACTGAATATGACGGCCTTAAGTATTGCCATATTAATTCATGTAGCTTTTGATTGAAGGATGAAGAGGAGAAGGAAGGGCCTCCCTGATACTCTTAGGGATGGTGACAGGGAGCCAGAGTTTAAAAACAGTTGCCTAGGACAAAGCTTGATTTTTTGTTCCAGGGCCAAGGCTGTTTCCCACCCATCATTGCTCTCCTGGCATCCAGAACATTGTATGGGTTCAATAAGTGGTTACCGAATGGAAAAACTAGTAAGAGAACAAACCCTCCAATGAACTTTCCCTCTAGTTTCACAGTTGCCAAGCAGGACTTCTGTCGTGTACACACCCAGTGGGTTTTCTCTCATGCCACTGGATCGTGTCTTTAAGCTTGACTTAGGAAGAAGGCAAAACTAGGAGCAGCAGTTCCATGGGCCATGTTGATAAGGTAGGAGGTCATGATGGGGGATGTTAACCTGACGGCTTCATCCTTTGCTTCATCCAGCTTTTTGGCAGAAGTTAGTTTAGGATTTTCTTCAAGCTGGTCCTCTATTGCCACAAAACAGCTCTGGTTAGTATGTGGGGTTGGTCAGGTCTTCTGATATTGCCAGGAACTAGTCTTCTTAGACAGTGTCAGCTTCACTTTCTTTCAGGTTCTCTCTGAGCTCATGGTAATGGTAGTCCCTATTTACATCATCCACTTCTGCTTTCAGTTAGAGCATCAGTGGATATTTTTTCATTTTCAGTTGAAAGGTACCTCAATGAACTGGCTTCATTTCAATGCCAGTTTTTGTCACTTCATCTGCCTACTGATGGAAACAAAAATAAATATTGCACGGTATTAACTAGTAGCTTTCCATCCTTGCCATAGTCCTGTGTTTATTACCCTTGGACAAAATGAGAGAATGGAGTAAAAGGAAACAAAGGGAAGGCTGAAAAACACCTGTAATTTAAGTAATCTTTTCTATGTGATGGTAATTCATTTAACAGTGATTCGGTGTCTAAAACCATTTAAGCACTGAATTTGGTTGGGCACATGGATGGCCAAGAATAGTTGCTGCTTCCAAGATGTTCACTGCCTTGTAGAGAGACTGATTGTAAAAACACCTAGGAATGCAGTAATGATGGAAGCATGGCTTAATGGTATGGGCACACAGAGGGGAAATGGGTACCTATCCCATTGTGGATGCTGAACAACCAAGGAAGACATCCTGGAAGAGGTGAAAATTACATTTCTTTTTCTGACTCTATTAAATCTAATATATGTAATGAACAGAGCTTATTCTGACCCTAGAATAGAAACTTTGGCCTTCTTTACTTTTTTTTTTTTGTCTCTCTTTGGTTCTAATGGAAATGATGTCTCAAAATGATTGGTGAGGTATTGGCAATACTAACTCTGAGGAGACAAGTCATAACTTAGGTAATTTTGCTATTTGTGTGTTAAGGTAGGAAAGAGAGAAGTGTGCTGCCTGAGGGAAGTGTGCTGCCTTCTGAGATATGATTCTGTGGATAGTGTACCAAGGGATACTTCTTTGAGTAAACCTCAGGCCTCTGCTTGCCTTTGTAGGTTGTAAACTTTTGGGAACCTAGTCAGAATTTATCAGACTGAAGAGATTGAACACTCACAAACCAAACTTATGAGAATGATGCATAAACCAAAACCAAAAATGGAATGTTTCTGTTAGATTGGAATGTTCATGTCTGCCATCCTGATTGATGTCTTAGAACAGTGGTCCACAACCTTTTTGACACCAGGTACTGGCTTTGTGGAAGACACTCTGTGAACCAGACTTGGGGGGATGGTTACATTTATTGTGCACTTTATTACTTTTACATCAGCTCCACCTGAGATCATCAGGCATTAGACCCAGAAGGTGGGGGACTCCTGTCCTAGAAGGGGTTGCTTTGTTTTAACTTTGCACAGGTTTTTTTTTTCTTTCCTTTTTTAAGCAGAAGACTACACTTCAGCAGAAGCTGAGAGTTTCATTTACTCAGGTACTCAGTAGATATTTATTGGGTAAATGCACTAGGTGGTGGAAAATACAACAGCTAACATAGTCTTGAGAACTCCATGTATGTTTAACAACTACTGTTAAATGCTTTGCCTGAGTTTTCTTGTTGAATCTTCATAAGACATTTCTAAGATATGTCATCGTCCTTATTTCTAGTTTATAGAAGAATCCTCTAAGAGACCAGCACAGCAGCAGCAGTAGCAGCCTCTAAGAGGCCCTAAGTTATCCATGTAGGCTAGACTCGTACCTTGAACTAAGTGGACTTTACAAATTCCAGACTAAATGATGAACCTCTGAGTGATAGAAAAGCAAAGTCAAGGGCCCTTTACTTCTGAGCTCAAAGTCAAGGGACTAGGACCTCTAATCTCCTGAGTGCTGTTCATAAAGTTGTTTGTCTTCACCCAGGGACTCTAATTCATCTTTTCATACCTTCTTGCTCCCTAAAGCTTAGTATAAAACGCCTTACACTGGGTAAGCACCCCCCAGAGTCCTCCCTTCCTGCTTGAGGCCAACCCGACCACCTGTCTCCTGGGTTGATTTTATTAGTCAAAGCTCTCAGGAGTCCTGGTGTCTCCCCCTTCCCTTCATGAATACTGTAAGCATCACTCATTAGCTGAACAAGGAACTGAGTCTGTTGTATTTCACATTACAGCAATACTCTCAATATAGAAATACATCCGCTGCCATGATCCAGTGCCTTTTAACTTCACAGTAGTTGAAGTTTAAAGGCATCTATTGTGAATCCCTAAAGAAGGTGGACAGCTAAGTTTACCTCTAGGCAAATAGTATGGAACTATAATGATGGAGAATGATTCTTTCATTGCTTCTGTTTTAACTTCTGTAGCTAAAAGGTCAAACAATTTTTATTTGTTCAGCTTCCTTCAGTTTAAACAAAGTAGTTTTAGAAGTGGTGGAGGCTTGGTACAAGGTTTTGATAATGAGGTTGTCTTTCATTTGGAAAAAGTGGTGCAACTAAAGTATAATTCTGTCTGGTTTTTAATAAGCTTATATCCAACTAACACTCCCCCCTCATTAAATCCGTTTGAACTTTTCGATGGATAAACATAATCTATAGCACTACTATCATAGTGATTTTCACTTTCTGTTGTCAATAATAAAAATCTTTTACACTTCAGACCAGGATGGTTTCAGGTTAGCAGATTTTCTGGACCACTGGGTACCATTCAATTGATATTGAGTAACTTACAAAATATTGAATATTTCAGCTTGGTTGAGATACAGAGTATGAACAAATTAAAAAATTATTTACAGAGTGCAAAAAGTGCAGTGATAGACATAAACAAGTGGTGAATCATAGAGGACTTAGGATGATAAAGTCTTTGAGGAGGTGATTTTAAGTTGACATGCAAGGATAAAAAGGAGCCAGTCATGAGAAGAACTGGAAGCAAGGTGTTCTAGGCAGAGGCAGCTGGTGGGTCAGAGATCATAGGAGACCAGTGAGACTTAAAGACAGTGCAGTGAGAGGGAAGTGAGAGCCCAGATCATGCAGAGTTTTGTGAGCCAGATGAGTTTTTTGGATCATTTTTTCTTTTGGCCATGCCATGCAGTATGTGGTGTAGGATCTTAGTTCCCCAACCAGGATCAAACTCATACCCCCTGCATTTGGAAGTGTGAAGTTTTAACCAGTGGACCACCAGGAAAGTCCCAGTATTTTGGATTTTATTCCAGGTGGAATGTGAAGCTATTGAAAGATTTTGATAAAAACACACCTGAGCTAGGGATTACTTCAGCAATTCTAGATCCCAAACCATCTCCAAGCTTCAGTGAGTCATTTGTTCTTGCTCAGACATCTGCATATTGGCTGCTGTATAGAGGTCTCACTGAGTTTGGCTGTAAGCTACTATTTGGGGCCAGGTCTGCTCCATGTGTCTTTCATCCTCCTTGGACCATTTGGCTAGCTGGGGCAGACCTTCACAGGGAGATGTCCCAAATGCAAGAGAGCAAGCCCAGCTACTAGCATATATCAAGCCTCTTTGCACTATCATCTGCTATCGTCATGCTGGTTGAGCCCAAGGAGTGAACTGCAGGGGCACATGGCAATGGCTGTGAATTCAAAATGGGGCCAGTGATTCATTTGACCACATGCAGTTGCCTGATTTTATCTGTTTTGTGAAAAGTTCACAGTTGAACTAGGGTGACTGACTATCTTGCTTGCCCAGCAATGGGTAACTTCCTGGGCTACAGATCTTTCAGTGCTAAAAGTGAGAGAGTCTCAGGCAAACTAGGATGAGTTGGTTACCCTATAATGGATTGTGCTGTGGTGAGTTGATTAACAGGGCTGCAGAAAAAGTAGGGAAGAGATAGACTGGTATGATTATCCACGTGAGAAAAGATAGTGGTTGGATGGTGAGGATGGCAGAAGAGCTAAGAAGTAGATGTCTTAGGGATGTATTTTGGAGCTAGAGCTCATGGGTCTTTCTGATGTGGTGAATGAAGAAAGGTGTTGAGGATGAGTTAGACCAATTGAATATACTGTTTGCTCCAGTATGATGATCTAAACTAAAAAGTGGTATCACAAATTTTAGTAATTTTAAGAATATGATAATAAGCTAGTACTGGCAAGTGCATTCTATATTGAAGTCACACAATATGGTATTTCTCTGGAAATTAGTGGAATAAATGGGGAAGTTGCTATATCTAGACCCAGTCCTAAACTAATGAAAATAAGTTGTATCAGAAAAAAAGATTGCTGCTAACAAAGAGCACCTTCCTAATAGCTTTCACTGGCTTCCCAAGCTCAACACAGCACTTTGCTATAGTGAGCAAGCAAGCCATGGATGTTGGAGAATGCATGTGTTCTCTTCATTTTGATTTGTCAGTGGCTCATCCCCTCATGATTGATAGTTTACTTTGATGTTGTAACACTGTCTTGGGTGATAGTGTGCCTCATGTGGTGGAAAGCAGGTTAGAACAGGATTCAAAAGGTGTGAATTTGCGTTGTGGCTTTCATATTCACCACTTTCTCATCTTTTCTTTTTTTTTTTTGCAGGGATGGGGACATTAAATGGAATTGTGATTAAGCACTGTCAGTTCCTTTCCCCCACCTGTTTAGTTTGCTAACTTGAGTGATTAAGAGAACCATTTCCCCAGAACATTCAGGGATGCTGTGTGAATTAACATTGAGTTAATACCAGTTTTCATGAGGGTAGTGCCACTAAATACTTTTGTGATCTGAATGACTTACGTGGCATATCTGGACTCCGTAAGTCCTCTGTGAGCTGGGAACCACAATTTAAGGATGTTGTGAGGATCCCGTGAGAGATTGTATGTGAAGGTGCTCTGTGAGGTCCTATCAATAATATGCTCTTTTCTATCAAGGCAGTCAAATTCTAGGCCTGAATTCATATGGGCTTCCCTTTTTTTTTTTTTTTCCATCCACTGTACCAGTATCCGTCCATGTAGTGGTGATGAAAGTGTATTTTTTGGAAGTCATGGCAGAGAAAATATCTCCTTTCTAATAGTTCTTAATTCTTCTACTTACCTCCTGGCTGCCTTTGTGAAGCTAAATCTCCTGAATTCGTCTATAATTTTTTTTTTTACATTAGATCTTGGAAAGGTGCTTAACCTCCATGTGCCTTAGTTTCCCCCTCTAAAAGACTAATAGTATTTCTTACTTCAGAGACTTCTTGTCTCCTTTTCATGTTATTAATAATTGTAATAATGTATTGTGTTACGATTAGAACAGTGGATGAAAATTATAACTATTCAGTGAGTGTTACCTCAGTTATTATTATTGCTGTTACTATTTACACGTAAGTTTCCTGCTAAATTTACTTGATTTGTAGACCTAAGAGTGGGATAGAAGTATCTGGTTATATATTGATAGAAAAATGCAGTCTCTGTTGTTATGAACTCTAAGAGGTAATTCAGAATAGATTTTCAGTATTTATTTTTTGGTGATTTGTAGTTTTTCTAGTGGTTAGTGAACCCTGTTTGATGAGTTTATTGTATTGTGCAAAGTGGTTTTGATCATGTAAAATGCAGTCTTTCTGAATCTCAGCCCATTGAAACCTTATTTTGTTTTCTCTTGTCGTGTATTGGCCAGAATCCATTTTAGCTTTTACTGCACTTTGGCCAGCTCTCTGCTCTTCTTAAGTATTTGAATATTTCTTTCTTTGTCCTAGCTTCTTTATGTGTTCTGTTTGTGCTCTTGATTTATTAAATCTCTAGGGGCATCCTTTCTCTGGGATGGGAGCAGAGTCTTTTGGACAGACAGCCTGGGAAATCTAACACAGCCTCCAGGGTGTACTTCATGTTCAGTTCATTCCAGCAACTGATTAGAGATCAATAAATGCACAGTGCTAGTGTATATTATGTGCTTTTCCTGGAAAACAGATCTGTATTCAGTGGGCTAAATAGTAGAAGAGACATTTTTCAGTTGGCATGCCTTTGTAACTGTAAATAACTATAATTCTAGAAGATTTTTTTCTTAATAAAATTCTGTTTTAATGTTTAAACTCATGGGCAGTCTGGTATCTTTTTCCTTTTGGAAGGATGTGAAACCTTGAAGGATAGAGAAGTAATTTTATGAATACTTAACACTTTGAACAAATGAAATGAATACTAAAACTCTGTCTAACTCAGAAGTTTCTCAAGGCCACACTAGCTTTGAGATTGGCAGTGGAAATTGTCATGATCTTCACTTGGCTGAAATATGTATGGAGGGATATTAAAAGGAATGCAGTATTATTACATTATACTTTTTATAGGTAGTTATGTACAGTCTCATTTGTTCTTTACATAGTATGGGTGGCAAGACAGGAATTATTTCTCCGATGACAAAACAGGCTCGTAGAGCTCAAGAGATTTGGTCAAAGGCTCACAGTGGCAGCTGGCCTACCCCTAACATTTGTAGGACTGAATAGAAACCCACATCACATATGTTCAAATACAGTTATAAATCAACCTAACAGTTTATCGCAAAGAGTGGGACAAAGAGTTGGACATGACTGAGCGACTAAGCACAAACACACAACAGTTGATCAGATCAACTAACATATACCCATAATGGAATAAAATGTCTTACCTAGACAAACAGCGGACAAGGCAATGGCACCCCACTCCAGTACGCTTGCCTGGAAAATCCCATGGACAGAAGAGCCTGGTAGGCTGCAGTCCATGGGGTCGCGAAAAGTTGGACATGACTGAGCGACTTCACTTTCACTTTTCACTTTCATTCATTGGCGAAGGAAATGGCAACCCACTCCAGTGTTCTTGTCTGGAGAATCCCAGGGACGGGAGCCTGTTGGGCTGCCGTCTATGGGGTCGCACAGAGTCGGACATGACTGAAGCGACTTAGCAGCAGCAGCAGCAGACAAACAGACTTTCATAATGACCTGGTAGGTTTGTCTTGAATCTTATATTTCTGAGTTTTGTTTTTTGTTTTTTCCCTGGCCACACTGTATGGCTTGTGGAATCTTGTTGCTTAACCAGGTTGATCTTGTTCATTGACCTCGGCAGGGAAAGTGCAGTGGCCCAACCACTGGACCATAAGGGAATTCCACATATTCCTGGACTTTCATGTAAGAATGTACAGCATAAGGATTACCAAACCCTGGCCTGTGGTTTCTTTTTTCACACCAGCTCCATCCAGTATTGTAAGATGTCTCATGTACATTCATGCCCAGATCCATCCTCCTCTCGTGCGTATAGCCACCCCACAGACCTAAGAGTATACATAGGGGCACCATATTCGTCCCTTAGAAGGCTAGGTCTTGAGAAGAGACCCACACTGGATCATTTGGGCACAGGGGACTCTGGGCATGTCCCCTGTATTTTATGGACTCCTTATCCCATCTTGTCATGAAGTCTGATGATGAGGCTAATAGTGGAGTATCCAGTATACAAGTTGGATTCACAAGGATTGTTTGTCCACTTCAGTCACGTTATTAGTAAGTTTAGAGGAAAACAAAAGTTTGTTCCTTCATTCAGTGTGCTTTTATTATGTGCAGGTACTTGGGGCTAGAGATGTAGCTGTGAATAAAACATTTCTTCGGAATAGTTTTATATTCTAGTGGGAGGAGATAGAAAAATAAACATGTAAATAATTGTAAAATAATGTCTGAAGATTATCAGTGCCATGAAGAAAATAAAAGAACATAGTGAGCTAGTGATCTAAGGGGATGAGAGGGGAAGGGGGCGATGATCAAGGAACTCTTCTCTGAAGAAGTGACATTTGCGATGTGAATGCTGAACAGCTGCAAGAAGATCTAAGGGAAGAGTGTTCCCAGCTGGTAGAATAACATGGGCCTTGGCCATGAGATTGGAAGCTTCAGGGGGACAGAAAGACCATCATGGAAGCTTGTGTGTAGTTGGTTGGGGAGAGGAGAGAGTTGAAGCTGTGGAGAAAAAAGTTCTAGGAGGTCACGAGGGTGTTGTTAGCCTTGTAAGGGATTTGGATTTTTTTGGGTAGGAACTTTTGGACGATATTAAACAGGGGAGTGACAGTAAAATTTCCAGATACAATTCACTACCTAACAGTTAACTCAAAGTGACCTGTCGAAATTTTAATTAATTTTCCAATTTTAAAGGAAGCCCCCTGCCATACAGAATCCCTCCTCTCTTACAGTAGTTGAATGTCATAGATATATTTTGTGGACATTTTGAAGACTTAAACATCGGTGCTCCTGGCAAGTAATGTGAAAAAAAGATGGCCATATATTTAGCTATCAAGTTTCATGTCTTTTGCTAAAAATATAAAACCAAAAGAGCTCTGAGCATAAATATAGGCATGCTCTTGGTGTTGGTTATTTCATAACTATTCTTAGGTGCCAAATGTCTTCATCTTCGTGCGATTTATAGTAATGTAAGTAATGTGTTGGAGACTAACAAATCAAAATCTCATTTCAGAAATGTGACACAAATGTTGTGTGTTGACTTATTGTTTCATGTGTTAGATTTCTGATGCACTTCCTAAAATACCTTCTTTAAAGGAGTAACAGGAAGAAACAATTGTGGTACCAGATATTCTGCTGTATGTACTTTCTTATTGATAAGAGATTGCTAATCAATTCTTAATTGTGTTTAATAACGTATTAGTGTACTTCAGTGTAGGGACATGCAGCAATTTAAAATCTTTTGATAGCACGGCATTGAGAAGTCGTTTGATGCTTGTTAAAAGAGAACAAAGACCAATTTTAGTTTTTATTATAATGAGTTTTTTTTTAACCATTAAAGATGTTTTCTCAACAATAACCAGATGTGTAACATAGAAGCAGCTGCATGAAATTTTCAATTTTATGCATAATATTGGAAGTCTTAGACAAGGTTTACTGTATGTTTGGAAAATGAAATGATCTTTTCCTAGTCTGAACAGCTGTGTAAAACAGAATGAAAACATCTTCTCCTGTCTCCAAGTGACCATCTGTTTTTATGGGACTTGACAGGTAATTTATTAATTTTAAGAGGTTTGTTTTAGTGAAATGTTGGCAAATGTGCTTGTAGCAGATTTTTAGGAAATACTGTAAAGCTCTGGAGTTTTTAAGGGCCATTCTAAAGGTCTGGTAGAATCTTTAAAATCTTTTTTTCCTATGTTTTGAGTAGATAAAATATTTGCCAGTGAATGATAGAATAGGGACTACAGGCATCAGCGACACATTTGAGTGTTTCATTTTGCTTTTGGCTGATTTTAGGAATATTACCTGTCCCATTAAGAAAGAGTTTATTTAAAAAAATAAAGAGTTTATTGAATTTTTCTTTCATGTGTGTGTTTTTAATAGAAAAATTAAAAAAATAAGTGGTAAGTTACTTTTAAAACTCTGTCATCCTCTATTCTAGCTGTCACTACACTTTGTTAGGGTCCTCCTGGCATCTTCTCACATTTTCCAGGAGATGTCAGCTCTTTTTCATATTCATCTGTCGCTTTTAAGGTGTCACTGAATTACCCAGACTGAATGCAAAATGCTATGAAATGCCATGGTTATTATGCTGAGTGCAGATGCATGTGGGAATTCTTTATGATAGGCCCTTACTCATGTCTCCATACTTTATTTATTCCAGTGTGCTTAGCAAGCCAGCCTGACCTTGTTTCTCTCCAGGTAGATCAAATGGCTGGAAACTGTACTACCTATTTTTTTTTTTTTTGGGAAGCTGAAATATTTTTAAGATTAGTGCTCATGGTGGATGAATAGAGTCAAGCTTCATCAGTTCTCTCTCTGCCTCAGTCACCAACTAACGCTAGAACTTAATCATCTTTAGCTTAATTCCACAATCTGCACAGTGAGGTTTATGACATCTTCTTCTCTGCTTCACTGAGATAGCATTAGAAAAGTGAATTGAATGTGGTGACTGTTTTTTGGAAAACTTTTGCCTAGTGTGTCTTTTTAGACTTCAAGATGTGATCAGGTAAACAAAACAGTTTAGATTATTGTCTATAATACGGCTTTCTGATAGTGGGGATGAGGATAATGATGATGGTGGTGTTGGTAGAAGAATAAGAGTGATTATTGCAAATGGGAAGCATCTTAGACTAGTGAACAAGCTCATGGACCCTGGAGCTAAACTGTCTTGGTTTAAATCCGTGTTATTTACTAGTTGTGACATTGTACAGGAGACAGGAATCAAGACCATCCCCAAGAAAAAGAAATAAAAAAAGCAAAATGGCTGTCTGAGGAGGCCTTACAAATAGCTGTGAGAAGAAGGGAAGTGAAAAGCAAAGGAGAAAAGGAAAGATATACCTATTTGAATGCAGAGTTCCAAAGAATAGCAAAGAGAGATAAGAAAGCCTTCCTCAGCGATCAATGCAAAAAAACAGAGGAAAACAATAGAATGGGAAAGACTAGAGATCTCTTCAAGAAAATACCAAGGGAACATTTCATGCAAAGATGTGCTCAATAAAGTGGAACTGTACAAAAAAGATCTTTACAACCCAGATAATCCCGATGCTGTGATAACTCACACTCCCCTAGAGCCAGACATCCTGGAATGTGAAGTCAAGTGGGCCTTAGAAAGCATCACTACGAACAAAGCTAGTGGAGGTTATGGAATTCCAGTTGAGCTATTTCAAATCCTGAAAGATGATGCTGTGAAAGTGCTGCACTCAATATGCCAGCAAATTTGGAAAACTCAGCAGTGGCCACAGGACTGGAAAAGGTCATTTTCATTCCAATCACAAAGGAAGGCAGTGCCAAAGAATGGTCAAACTGCTGCACAGTTGCACTCATCTCACATGCTAGTAAAGTAATGCTCAAAATTCTCCAAGCCAGGCTAAAACAATATGTGAACCGTGACCTTCCACATGTTCAAGCTGGTTTTAGAAAAGGCAGAGGAACCAGAGATCAAATTGCCCACATCTGCTGGATCATCGAAAAAAGAAGAGAGTTACAGAAAAATATTTATTTCTGCTTTATTGACCATGTGTGGGCCACAATAAACTATGGAAAATTCTGAAAGAGATGGGAATACCAGACCATCCGATCTGCCTCTTGAGAAATTTGTATGCAGGTTAGGAAGCAACAATTAGAACTGGACATGGAACAACAGACTGGTTCCAAATAGGAAAAGGAGTACGTCAAGGCTGTATATTGTCACCCCACTTACTTAACTTACATGCAGAGTGTACATCATGAGAAATGCTGTTCTTGAGGAAGCACAAGCTGGAATTAAGATTACCAGGAGAAATATCAATAACCTCAGATATGCAGATGACACCACCCTTATGGCAGAAAGTGAAGAAGAACTAAAAAGCCTCTTGATGAAAGTGAAAGAGGAGAGTGAAAAAGTTGGCTTAAAGCTCAGTATTCATAAAACTAAGATCATGGCATCTGGTCCTGTCACTTCATGGCAAATAGATGGAGAAACAGTGGAAACATTGACTGACTTTATTTTGGGGGGCTCCAAAATCACTGCAGATGGTGACTGCAGCCATGAAATTAAAAGCCGCTTATTCCTTGGAAGGAATGTTATGACCAACCTAGACAGCATATTAAAAAGCAGAGACATTACTTTCTCAACAACTGTCCATCTAGTCAAGGCTATGGTTTTTCCAGTGGTCATGTATGGATGTGAGAGTTGGACTATAAAGAAGGCTGAGCACTGAAGAACTGATGCTTTTGAACTGTGCTGTTGGAGAAGACTCTTGAGAGTCCCTTGGACTGCGGGGAGATGCAGCCAGTCCTTCCTAAAGGAGATCAGTCCTGAGTGTTCATTGGAGGTACTGTTGTTGAAGCTGAAACTCCAGTACTTTGGCCACCTGATGCAAAGAGGTGACTCGTTTGAAAAGATGACTCATTTCCTGATGCTGGGCAGGAGGAGATTGAGGGCAGGAGGAGAAGGGGACGACAGAGGATGAAATGGTTGGATGGCATCACCGACTCAGTGGACATGGGTTTGGGTGGACTCCGGGAGTTGGTGATGGACAGGGAGGCCTGGCGTGCTGCAATTCACGGGGTTGCAAAGAGTCGGACACAACTGAGCAACTGAACTGAACTGATTTACTAGTTGTGTGGCCTTAAATTAATTAAATCTCTGAACCTACTATTTCAGTTTTGGGATTAGGACCTACACCTGGCTTGGCTTGAGTTCTAACCCCTGTATAATGTTGCCTTAAATCAAAAACAGAAAAGCCCTAGAACATGTTCTAGAGCATTTGAAAACATCATCTGACAGTTTAAAAATGGGAGAAACCAGAGATATTATTATATTCTTTAAAATACTCCTTAAAATTTAAGCAGTATCTTGTAGGCCTCCCTGGTGGTTCAGATAGTAAATAATGTGCATGCAATGCAGGAGACCTGGATTGGATCCCTGGGTCAGGAAAATCCCCTGGAGAAGGGAGTAGCTATCCACTCCAGTATTCTTGCCTGGAAAATCGTGTGGACAAAGTAGCCTAGCAGGCTACATATAGTCCACGGGGTCTCAAAGAGTTGGACATGACTGAGTGGCTAAAATTTTGCTTTACTTCATAGGCTTGTGGACTGAAGCAGGTAGATTGACTCCCTGAGGACTGAAATTGGCATATTGTAACTCTGCTACAAAGTTTGTTTATTTCTGCTCTCTCACAATCAATGAATCTTGCTATTATGAATGGTTCTTTTTTTTTTTTTTTAAAGGTAAAGCACTTCATTTGCAAAAAGAAATTATTGTGTCCGTGCATTCTAGGTTGTTTCAGTGGCTTGTTGAGAAATAACTTCCCAGGTGGTGAACTGGTAAATAATTTGCCTCAGTAAATTGGTAAAGAATTTGACTCGGGTTCTATCCCTGGGTTAGGAAGGTCCCCTGTAAGAGGAAATGGCAACCCACTCCAGTATTCTTGCCTGGAGAATCTCAGGGACAGAGGAGCCTAGCGGGCTGCAGTCCATGGGATCCCAAAGAGTCAGGTAAGACTGATAAATGACATCTCTGAGGTTAACTGATACTGTTATCTTAACTTGGAAGTTTATCCTGTGAATCTGGTAGTGCAGTTTTGGCCATAGTTATGAAAGAGCCTCTCCAGAGTGTCAGTAGCTACAGTCTCTCAGGAAGTCATTGAGATTTATAAGTAACATACTCAGTATGTGTGTGAGCGTGGTCAGTCGTGTCTGACTCTTTGCAACCCCGTGGATTGTAAACCACCAGGCTCCTCTGTCCAGGGAATTTTCCAAGCAAGAATACTGGAATAGGTTGCCATTTCCTACTCCAGGGTATCTTGCCAACCTAGGGATCGAACCCGCATCTCTTCTACTTCCTGCACTGACAGGCAGATTCTTTATCACTGTGTCACCTGGGAAGTTTTTAAGATACTCTGTCTTTGTAACAAAAGGAATAATAAAGAGTCTGATTAAAAAGTGGAAATAAAAGGTTTTTTTCTAAATTACACTGCAGTGTATTTCACTGCACAAGTGGTTCTTATAAAGTGGAGACGATTTTTTGTTATTTGAAGATTGAAGTTGTTTGATGTTGGCATTGTTTTGCAAATGTTTAAGAAAATCTATCATGGAAATAATTGAAATAACCAGGGACTCAGACAGGGGATTGAGAGCAGCAGCAAGGAGAAAGCATTGATATGTGCATTCCTGGTGTAGTCAGCTAGTGATGCTAGAAGCTTATTGGCATCGGTGTTAGCTGGAGAAGGATGATGTAGTGGCAATGTTTTGAAGAATGTCCTTTGCCTGCAGTCTAAGTATCATAGTGCTCAACCTTTATCATTGTTAACAGTATGATCATTTTTTCCTTACACCTTTTCTTACCCTCCTAGGAGAGCAAAAAGGAAGCCCTGAGAGTCCTCTTCCTGTTACTAGGGTCAGCGCCATGTTGATTCAGAACTGATTGCAGAGAGAGCTAGATCCAAAGCAGTGATAGTCTCATTCAGAGGGTTGAATTGGGTAGGATAAATTAAAAGTGCCCTGAGGCTTGAATGTGTAGGGACTAGTCAGGAAATAATAAGGAGGTCAAGTTTGCGGAAACAGGCCAATTTTAAAGAGAGCACAGTAGGAAATGAGGTCACATTGGGATACTGGGAATTCAAATTGTGTAGGACCTTGTAAGCAGGTGGAGGAACGTTGACTTTAAATCTGCATAAAAAGAGATCACTTTGCAATGGTTTTATTTATTTGTAACTTTTAAGAAGTTTATTGAATCATGTTTTACATATCATTAAATTTACTCACGTCAGGAGCACAGTTTAATGACTTTTACTACATCAACATAGTCCTGTTTAGAAAATTTTCATCCTCCAGTATGATTCCTCATGTCTTTTTACTGTTAACTCCAGCTGCAGACAACCATTAATATACTTTCTTTTCCTATAGATTTGCCTTTTCTGTAAATGTACTCATATAACATGTAGTCTTGTTTCTGGTTTCTTTCACATAATGTGATTTTTTTTTTTTTTTTTTGAAGTTCATTCATGTCATTAAATGCATTAGTAGTTTCTTTTTTGTATTTCTGAATATTTTTTGAATTAGTACCCATTGTATGGATATAGCACATTTTATCTATTCATTTGCCAGTAGGTGGACATGTAGGTTGTTTTGAATTCTTGGCTGTTGTGATTAGTGGTGCTTGGAGTATTTGTGTGCAGATTTTGTGTGGGATGTGCAGAATGTGTCTGTTTCTCTTGGGTAGTGTGATGGGCAGAATTCTGGCCCCATGACCTTCACCCCTGGTGTTGTACCCATGGGTATGGGACTTGCAATGGCAAAAGGCATTTTATGGTTATAATTAAGGTTACTGATTAGTCGACCTTAATATAGGGAGATTATACTGGGTTAGCTAGGTTAACTCTGTGTGATCAGTTCAGTTCAGTTGCTCAGTCATGTCCTACTCTTTGTGACCCCATGGACCGCAGCACACCAGTCCTCCCTCACCAACTCCCGGAGTCTACCCAAACTCATGTCCATTGAGTCAATGATGCCATCCAACCATCTCATCCTCTGTCATCCCCTTCTCTTCCTGCCCTCAATCTTTCTCAGCATCAGGGCCTTTTCAAATGAGTCAGCTGTTCGCATCAGGTGGTCAAAGTATTGGAGTTTCAGCTTTAGCATCAGTCTTTCCAATGAACACTCAGGACTCATCTCCTTGAGGATACAATGGTTGGCTCTCCTTGCAGTCCAAGGGACTCTCAAGAGTCTTCTCCAACACCACAGTTCAAAAGCATCAATTCTTCGGCCCTCAGCCTCCTTCACAGTCCAACTCTCACATCCATACATGACCACTGGAAAAACCATAGCCTTGACTAGAAGGACCTTTGTTGACAAAGTAATGTCTCTGCTTTTGAATATGCTGTCTAGGTTGGTCATAACTTTCCTTCCAGGGAGTAAGCATCTTTTAATTTCATAGCTGCAGTCACCTTCTGCAGTAATTTTGGAGTCCCCCAAAATAACGTCAGCCGCTGTTTCTACTGTTTCCCCATCTATTTGCCATGAAGTGATGGGACCAGATGCCATGATCTTAGTTCTGTGAATGTTGAGCTTTAAGCCAACTTTTTCACTCTCCCCTTTCACTTTCATCAAGAGGCTCTTTAGTTCTTCTTCACTTTCTGCCATAAGGGTGGTGTCATCTGCATATCTGAGGTTATTGATATTTCTCCTGGCAGTCTTGATTCCAGCTTGTGCTTCCTTCAGCACAGAGTTTCTCATGATATACTCTGCATATAAGTTAAATAAGCAGGGTGACAATATCAGCCTTGATGTACTCCTTTTCCTGTTTGGAACCAGTCTGTTGTTCCATGTCCAGTTCTTACTGTTGCTTCCTGACCTGCAGATTTCTCGAGGCAGGTCGGATGGTCTGGTATTCCCATCTCTTTCAGAATTTTCCACAGTTTATTGTGATCCACACAGTCAAAGGCTTTGGCGTAGTCAGTGGCAGAAATAGATGTTTTTCTGGAACTTTCTTGCTTTTTCCATGATCCAGCAGATGTTGGCAATTTGATCTTTGGTTTCTCTGCCTTTTCTAAAACCATCTTGAGCATCTGGAAGGTCACGGTTCACGTATTGTTTTAGCCTGGCTTGGAGAATTTTGAGCATTACTTTACTAGCGTGTGAGATGAGTGCAATTGTGCGGTAGTTTGAGCATTCTTTGGTATTGCCTTTCTTTGGGATTGGAATGAAAATGACCTTTTCCAGTCCTGTGGCCACTGCTGAGTTTTCCAAATTTGCTGGCATACTGAGTGCGGCACTTTCACAGCATCATCTTTCAGGATTTGAATAGCTCAACTGGAATTCCATAACCTCCACTAGCTTTGTTTGTAGTGAGGCTTCCACCCCCATGTGATCACGTGAACCCTTAAAAGCTAAAGCGGAAGGTAGAAGAATTCAAAGATTGGAACAGTGAGAAGGATTTGATGCAGTATTGTTGGCTTGAGAATTAAGGATCATATGTCAAGGAAATGAAGACCTCATCCAGTGATTGAATGTAAGGAACTGAATTCTGCCGATAACCAGTGAACTTGGAAGATGACCCTGATCCCTGAATGAGTATCATGCATGTGTGTGTGCAGAGTCGCTTCAGTCTTGTTCAACTCTTTGAGACCCTACAGACTGTATCCCACCTGGCTTCTCTCTCCATGGGATTCTCCAGTCAGGAATACTGGAGTGGGTTGCCATGTCCTCCTCAGGGCATCTTCCTTACCCAGGGATTGAACTTGTGTCTCTTGGGTCTCCTGCATTGTGAGGTGGGTTCTTTACCATTAGTGCCACCTGGGAAGTCCAGTGCATGTCACAGTCCTGGCTAATATCTTGATTTTAGCCAGGTGAGATCCTACCACACTGTGCTTGACCTCAGACCCACAAACACTGTGAGATAATAAATGAATGCTCTTTTAAAACATTATGTTTGTTGCATCTGTTACAACAGCTATAGAAAAATTAAGAGAGTAGGTTCCTAGGATGGAATTGCTGGGTCAAATGGTAAGTTCCTACTTTAGGAAACTTTGCAGCAGTTTTGAATGGAGCAATGAAATGATATTTTGAAAGGATCCTCTGGCCATGCTGAATTAGGCCTGGAGAGGGACCAAATGCGGACACAGTCAGAGTCACAGTTATTACTTTATTGCATGCCCTTCTCTTTTAGAAACATTCTTAACCTTTATTCTCTTAAAGAACAAGTGTTTTGTGCAAGTCACTTATGATTGACAAACCTCCCAATCCTTTTGACAAACAAATGTGGGAGAGTATATTAAGTTGAACACCGTCTATTTTGTGCCTCTTCTGGTTGCCATGATCCTTTTTAGGAGGAGACAGCCATATACTAAGCACTTTTGGTCTTGTGCCTTACTAGTTTAGGGGAATATTTGGAGTTTGCTCTTGAAAAAAAATACTGTGGGGAAGTCTAAAGATGGTGTTAACCAGCATTGGTTAAATGCCTTACTAATTCCCCTTGTATCAGTGCACAGGGATGTGTATCAGAAATGTGTTTATTAGAAAGGGACTGGACAGCCATGTATTTAAAGGATAAAATACTCTTTCGAGGCAGTTAGCATGGTTTACTGTGCAAGATACTGTGGAGGGGGAAAGCTTTGGTTTCAGGAGCACAAACTCAACCAAATACTTGGGATCTCATTTTCAGAGGGTCTTGCCCAGATTTCCTGTTCATGCACCTCTAAGTTTCCACAAACAATTCAATTTTATTTGACATTTATTGGGTTACACTTGACATTTCCAAGTACAGCAAACGTTTTTTTTTTTCTTTCTGACAACTCAAGTTGTGAAATTATGATTGACAGTCTGTAATACTCAGCTCAATTGTGTTCAAAACTGACCAATGGTAAGTTTTACAAGATGAATCAGTTTCAGATTTTGTGATCCATGCATTCTCACCCTACAAGTGGAGCTAATGTTAATTGTTCATCAAAAGTCTGTCTCTGCTAGTGGTCTGGTATCTTAGACTTCATTTCTGGACTCAGTACTTTGGCTAGTCTGTATATATCTCTCAGTGTCCTCTGAGGAGCACTTAGCAACTATTGCGTTAAATAATAAATATAGCTACTTTATAGCTTTCATTATTTTTAAATTAATTTATTTAGCACTTTTCTCCCTCAATAAAAAAAAAAAAGATCAAGTGGAATTATGCCACCCAGAGATTTCCACTATTGTCAGTTTGATTTATGGCCTTCCGGACTGAGGTATGAATGTGTAAGTGCATATATATGGTCACAAAATATGGCTTATAATGTACCTAACTATTCATTTCAGTTAAGACATGATGGCTATCCATGATGAGGGAGTAGTGCTCTCCACTGTAAATATATACAAACTCATTATTAGCTGCAGTTTACTTTATCTAACCAATCCTGTTTCTTAGGCATTTAGGATGCCTTTTTCCCCCTTTGATGAACACCCTTGCTGTGAATATCCTTAGTCTGTATATCCTTGTTCACTTAGGTGTTATTGCTGTAGGAGTGGAATTGCTTGTTTCTGAGTATATGATCCTTAACTGCCTGTAAAATGTACCAGGGAGCCCCTTTGGAGGTATCTTGGTTTGGGATTTAGCCACAATAAATTTATTAAAATCTATTCAGATTTTTTCCCTCTTAACTTTATATTACACACAGTTGAATGATCAGATGTTTGTTTTTTTTTTAAGTGATGAGAAATAAAACCTTTTGTTCTGAAGGGTGAGGTATTAAGCAGTGATTACTGTGTCAGTCTCATCCAATTTGAGGTTTCATCTCAGAAAAACAAAGTTCTCCGAGCACTTGGCATTAATTAAGTTAGGTGTAGAGAATATATCTCTCACTTAAATTAATGCCACTTGACATTCTAAATTCTTCTACTCTTAATCTTGTAATTGCCTCATTTTGCCCTGATTTATAAATTGTGAACTTGGATCCTTTATCCTACTGAAAACTCAATTGTAAAAGGATCTGTTAATGAGAAGCAATAGTTTTATTTTCCGCTTTAATATACATTTGGATGTTACATACAACTGAAACTTCTAATTACTTCTTTTAAAGAACATTTTAGGATTTCATAATTTGAGTTTCAGCCTTTGGAAAACATCAAATCTCAGAAGGTACCTTGGGCGAACCTTAGGATTTTCTGTAAGGGCAGGAATTCTCAGACATTTTCACAGAGGCTCAGCCTCCCCTGTACCTCCCCATGCTGTGGGCCTGAGTGAATACTTGTCTCTTCTGAGGCTCAAGCTGAATCACACCAAACCTTCTGAGGCTCAGGCTCCTCCCACCAACTTTTGGCAAACTTTAACTAGTAAGAGAAAGGAGATGGAAGACAAAGGAAGCCTGCAGATAAATCTCTTGCTCTGCTTTTCTGCCCCATCTCATCCCTTCCTCCTCCCACATGGCCTGTTCCCAGACACAGTGATACCTGTGGCCTCTCTGGAGACATCCATTCTCCATGGCCAGCCATCCAGCTGAAGCACTGGCCACCTTGGCAGCTGCCACTTTGGATGCCTTTCCCTCATGCCTACTTTGCTGCCCTGTTCCTCGCACCCTGGCTACCCTGATATTCTGCCCTCAAATACAAAATACACTTCGCATATGTTTTAAAAAATACACTCTTGTTTTTTAGATAAGCCAGTCTAAGATGTTTTGAAAGCATAAAATGTCACCATTATTTTGTGTAAATATTTATTAAGTTACTAGATAATTTCTACAGACACAAGCTCTTATTCTTGATTAGGGGACTCAATATTTTACCTCTTATATACAAAAATAGCCTTTAAAATTGCATATGTATGAAATTTATATTACTGTGTATTGATTATATTATTGATTTTGTACTATTCATTACAAATAGTGTATATTAATTGCATATATAATTAATTGTATAGCAATGTATATATTAACCATCTTAGTGAAAAGTAGACTTGTGATTTTGAAGTGGTGTAACCTAATAATATTATTTTATGACTTTATCAGAAAGAAAAGCACAAAGAGAAAGGAAGAGTAAAAAATAATAACCCCCTGGTCTTTCCTTACCCCATTCATTCTCACCAAGGTCTGTTCAGTTGGTTGGTGATTTTTTTTTTTGAAAATCACATTTGATGGGTCATTCTCCTTTCCCTTCCTCCAGTTGTTCTTAAGATAGAGAACTATCTTTTAGTTTTGGCCATTGGTTCTTTGGGAAGATGGAGATTTGATTCTATTACTTCAGATAAAACAGAGGAAGTGTATATAAAATATCTAGCATAATGGCTGGCTAGACTGTAATGTGGCTGGCCCTCTAGGGTAGAGCTGTGTCTGGCCACCCTGATTGCATAATTCTCTCTCTTCCCATTCCTGCCATTACTAGAAGAGAAAGATCCAGACAAAACAGAAGCTTTGGTGCAGCTTCTTGACAGTCAGATTTTTGCCCTGAGCATCAAAAGTAGTTATTTTAGGTATCATTGATTTTAATGCCACCAAGTTTTGAGTTTCTGCTCTCTAATAATAGTAAGTCTTTTAGTTAGCATTTAGTAGCTGCTGCTGCTGCTGCTAAGTCGCTTCAGTCGTGTCTGACTCTGTGTGACCCCATGGACTGCAGCCCACCAGGCTCCCCCGCCCATGGGATTTTCCAGGCAAGAGTACTGGAGTGGGGTGCCATTGCCTTCTCCGATTTAGTAGCTATGAAAAGGTAATGTTGAAGTCCGATTTTCTTCTCACATGTCATTTATTTTCCATGTGTTTTTTACTTAATCTCACTTAATCTAACTTTTTCTAGCTATTAATTCTACTTAAAATTAATAACCAAATTGTTCTGAGTCCTAATTCTTTTCTAATAAAGAGTATACCTTGTTCTTATAAAAGTCTTTATTTTTGATGTTAGATATCTCAAAGTATATTGTTTTACTTTTGTTTATGTTATGGTCACCATGGGCTCTTTTTCAACTGTTCTTTAATTTTCTCCAATGTAAACTCCCTTCTTAACAGCTTATTTTTAGCACAAAGTGAGCTTTACTCTTAACTGCTGTAGTTACCTTAATTCTTTACCATCCAACTGGGTTGGGTCTCTCAGGTGACATCCAGTGTGAGTTTTTGTCTCTCTTTAAAATCACTGTTTTGTATTGTTAGTAAAAGTTCGTTTGATCAATTTGGTTATTAATCCTTAGAATGGATAAACCTTCTCAACCTGTATGCTCTACCCCCTAACCCAGTTGGTATGAGATATTTATTTTTAGTTGGCAGGGAGAAGTAACTCTCAACTGAAATTCTCTAAAATCAACAGTTGGGGAAAATGAGGCACTCAATAAGATTCTTTGAGGAGGTTTCTTTTTTTCTTGAGATAGTCTCCATTGTACATAGCATAGCAGTTTTCTCAAGCAGAGGATGTTCTTGACATTTTACCAAACTGTCGCAACTCCTGAAGATTGCTCTGGGAATTTAAATATGTTTATCTAAATCCATCTATTTACTATTTAAAGAGGAGAATGTTTCAACACATTTGTGAATGGGAAACACTTTTTAAAACTCTGTTCGATTCTAGAATCAGGAAAATTTCCTGTCTACCGTTTTCCTCTGAAAAATTTACAGATTATTTAGTAGAACACACTCCAATATTATTGCCTGGGAAATCCCATGGAGCCTGATGGGCTACAGTCCACAGAGTTGCAAAGAGTTGAATATGACTGAGTCACTAAATAACAACATGAAATGCTTTGGTGAAATGTTTTGCTTTGTACAAACCGTATCCTAGCATAGTTTGTTTCTTCCTTCAAAGAGAGGCCCTGGGTTATGAATGAGCAACGTCTCTGTAAATTTGGTGAATGTGTCATGAAAACAAGAATTGATCTGTGATTTTGTTGAGTTTTGTTCTCTGCTATTCTGTTGATTGGTAAATAATCAGGTTATTTATAGTTATGGTCACATCCACATACAACTTTGGTGTCAAAATAGCAAGGGAACACATTTTCCCTTTAATTATTCATTTATTCGTTCTTCTGTGTGTTCCTCCACTTGCTTTTATACATCTATTTGTCCATCTTTACATCTGTTCTATTATCCATCCAAAACATATGAGTTAACACACATCCAACATGCCAGGTGTGGTGTTAGGTTTTTGGACTTGAGAGGGAAAAGTTATGCCTCTTGTCTGAGGAGTTCACTTTATAATAGAAGGTGGTGGGAGAGACAGAGCCAGAAGCAAACAAATTAAACCTTTTTTAGTTCTCAGATAGAACATGCACAGGTCTGTGCCCTTAATCATTTCAAGTATTGATCAATTTGTAATTTTCTGGGAGATGGTCTTATAGTAGGGAGTTGCTTACCTGTTGGTTAACTTTAACAGGTGCTTATGTTCAACTGACTGCCCATCAGTATCATTACTGAATTGCTTGGTTTATTTTCTTTGTCATTGCCTCTAAAGTATTTCTCATGTGTGATATAAACTTTGTTTCTTGATATAAATGGACACCAGGAAAATCTACTATGTGTGATGGTACTTAAGGCAAAAAGGGGAAAAAAGGGTCATGGACAGAGAAGACAAATTTTACATAGAAATAATTTTTTGGCAGCTCATATTTATGACACCAAGAAGTCATCTATCTGTTCTGCAACAAATTAAGAAGAAGCTGATTTATAAACCTGATTTTCCCAGTGTTCCAATCATTAAAATTTTTTTTAATGATTTCATCATACAAGGAAGATTAAGTGACATATAGTGAACATTAAACCAGTGCTTACTTTGCTCCAAAAACTTTGCTAAATCATTTTAATATATGACTTTATCTCTTCTGTAAATAATTATGAGGGGTAAATTGTAATCACTAGTTTCATTTTACAAATTAGGAAATTGAGGGCCAAAGGTTTAGAAGTTTGCCTAGTGTCAAACCATGGTGGTTTATATGAAATGGGCATTTGAACACTGACCCTTGGAATTTAGGTGCTGTCTCCTCAGTCTTTCTAGAGTTGTCATCTCATATCTGGGGTTTCACCCTGAGACTCTCAAGGGTCTAAAGAGAGGTTTTAAAAATTGAGGCCATTGACACTTTGGATTGGGTAATTCTTTGTTGTGGGGGTGTTGCTGTGCTTTGTAAGATGTTTAGTAATATCCCTAGCCTCTACTCCT
This sequence comes from Bos indicus, assembly GCF_029378745.1. Lineage (NCBI taxonomy): Eukaryota > Metazoa > Chordata > Mammalia > Artiodactyla > Bovidae > Bos > Bos indicus. The sequence continues at coordinate 33,863,490 of NC_091781.1, forward strand.
AGAATTTAGTAGCATCCCTCAATTGAGACCACCAAAAATGTGTCCAAACATTGTCAGATATCCTCTGAGGGACAGAATCACTCTGAGTTTAGCTATTAGTAGCTATTAGGTTACATTGTGCTGTGGTATATACTGAAGGAAATCATAATTAATGGTTTTGGGCACTTAGAAAAAAATGTTACTGCAGTGGTAATATCTGAAGTTTCATTTCTACCTGAGGTTAGCCAAAGTGCAGAATTAGAGGGTACAGTCTCCAAGAGTGTCTTTAATTCTAAAACCAACTTCCAAGTTTGGAGGTTTCCAGAAACTACTCTCAGATTTCTTGGTTTGCTAAGAGGACTTGTAGATCTCACTAAAAGGTGTTAGGCATACAGGGAAAGGATATGGATTAAAAGCAGGCAAAGGAAGACATGAATAAAGCAGAGTTTGGGAGGGTTCCATACATGAAATTCCTTGTCATTTCCCTATAGAGTCAGCACACATTACCATCCCAGCATTAATGTGTGATGATGGCCTCAGTTTGGCGGTCAGCATTTTTATTGAAGCTCCATTGTGTAAAGCTTAGTTAATTAGTTGTTTGGTTCCCCATGTGTTTGGTCTCAGCTTCTGTGTGACCCAGATCCCCGACACTGAATCATATTGTTGGTTTTTCTGGCATGGCCAGCCCTTATCCTAAGACAATTCTAACAACCTGCCTCCTGAACAAAGACACTCCATCAGATATGACATAGATTACTTCCTGGAAGCTGAAGACAATACACAGACCGCTCTTTGGGCAAAGCCAAACTTAACAACAGAACCTCTGAGAAAATGATGGCATGTACTCTTGTTGTCGGATGGCATGTATTCTCAGCCATTAGCAATTTTGGGATAGAGTAAATGGCAGGCGTCTTGGTTTACTAGGTCTGCCACAATAAAATGCTGTTGACTGGGTGGCTTAAACAAGAGCAATTTATTTCTCACATTTTTGGAGGCTAGAAGCATAAGTAAGAGTGAAGTGTTGACAAGGTTGATTTCATTCTGAGGCTTCTCTCTGAAGTTTACAGAAGGTCACCTTCTTACTATATCCTCATGCAGTCTTGTCTCTGTGCCCACCCATCCATAGTGTCTCGTTTTTATAAGGATACTAATCGTAATGAATTAGGGCCCTACTCTTATGGCTTCATTTTAACTTAATCACCTCTTGAAAAACCTTATTTCTAAAAATGGTTGTTTTCTGTTGGACTGGGGTTGGAACTTTAACATATACATTTTGCCAGGGACACAATTCAGCCTCTGACTTTCTGTCCTCTAGTCTTCCACACCCCCAAATTCATGGCCTTCTTTCATGTAAAAGATACATCCCATCAACCCCAAATGTATTAACTCATTCTAGCATAAACGCTAAGACCAAGAATTCATTTACGTATCTGTATCAGCCATGAGTGAGACTCTTCAGAATGATTTATCTTGAGGCAAAATTCCTGACTCTGAACCTTTGAAACCAGGCAAGTTATCTTCTTCCAAAATACTATGGTAGTACAGGCATAGGCTAGAAGTTCCCATTCCAAAGGGAGAAGTTGGAATGAAGAAAGGGATCATGGTTCCAAGCAAATTCAAAACCTAACAGGGCAAATTCTTTTAATGGTCAAGAATAATCTTCCTTTTAATGGTCAAGAATAATCTTTTGATGGTGCCCTGTCCTCTGAGCCCACTCGAGTGGCAACCCTGTCATTTGAATTTACGGGGGCAGCCTTGTTGCTCTCTCAAGGATGGGCAGAAGCTTTGCCCCAACTATTCCTGGCTAAAGTAAATATGATTACATATGAAAAATACTGAGTTTTCCTTGATCCTTATATGCTTAAAAGCTGCAGTCAAGATGGGTAGGTAGGCATCTTAACAGACAGTTGTAACAAATTAATAGTAAGTTCCATGAGTGCCAGAGAGATTTTGTAGTAAGAGTTAAAAAATTCTCATCTAGGATATCCTTAGGAATATTTTGAGATTTTTGTTAACCTCATTTCTTATAAGAAATGATCGAACTAATGAATCATGAAAGGAGATAATTAATGCATTTGCTTTAGTAACTTTGATAATTTCTGGACCCCATGTAGGTTTAGGGATCATAATTGGAAAAATTCGACAGTCTGGTCATCATTCCTAAGTATGTTTCTAATATAGTTTTAGCTTCCATAATCTTTGTTCAGATTTAGAAATGTTTTCCTTAAATAGCTCTAAGTTTGATCTGAGTGCTTTCAATATTTATTTTTAAAAGCTTGCTGCTCTTCGAAGAAATAGGCCAGATAATTTTAAGGATTCACACTTTGCAATCAGAAAATATTTGTGATATTTCCTTAAAAAAGAAGTCACTTTTCCCCTCAAAAGCTTGCCCATGAATGTTTATAGCACCTTATTCATAATTGCCAAAACTTGGAAGCAGCCAGGATATCCTTCAGTAGATGAATGGATAAATAAACTGTAGAATATTCAGACAACACAATACTTTTTAGCCCTAAAAGGAAATGAACTATCAAGCCATGAAAAGACATGGAGGAAACTTAAATACATAGTACTAAATAAAAGAACTCAATCTGAAAAGGCTATATACTACATGATTCCAACTGTATGACATTATGCTGCTGCTGCTGCTAAGTCGCTTCAGTCATGTCCGACTCCGTGCGACCCCATAGATGGCAGCCCACCAGGCTCCCCCGTCCCTGGGATTCTCCAGGCAAGAACACTGCAGTGGGTTACCCTTTCCTTCTCCAATGCATGAAAGTGAAAAGTGAAAGTGAAGTCGCGACCCCATGGACTGCAACCTGCCAGGCTTCTCCGTCCATGGGATTTTCCAGGCAAGAGTACTGGAGTGGGGTGCCATTTGCCTTCTTTGGTATGACATTATGGGAAAAGCACAATTTTGGAGACAAAAGATTAGTGGTTGCCAGGGTCTAGCAGGGAGGGAAGCACGATCAGATGGAATACAAAGGATTTTTAGGGTGATGAAACTATTTTGTATGATACTATGATGATGGAAACATTTGTCTAAACTCACAGGATATATCCAACACCAACAATAAACTCTAATATAAACTATGGACTTGGAGCGATTATGATGTTTCTCTTGACTGGGTTCATCAATTTTAACAAAGGTAGTACTCTGGTTGGGAATGTTGATAACACTGAGGCTGTGTATGTGTAAGGACAGGAAGTATATGGGAAATCTCTGTACCTTCTGGTCAGTTTTACCGTGAGCCCAAAACTGCTCTAAAAAATAAAATATAGTTAAAAAAAAAGAAAGAGAAGAGAAAGAAGTCACTTAAGCTTTCTGTAAGACCAAAATGGAAAGCATTTTTTTCTAAACATTTTCTCTCATTTGCCTCTTTTTGTGTTGCTGTGGAATCTCAGGCTTACATTAGGAGCAAAGAATCATATTGATTTTTAGACTTTATTTTTCATTCTTTACTACTTTAAATTTTATTTGATGTTTTTCCTTCAGAGTTGTAGCTGGCTGTGTTCCACCATTTGTTGGAAAACTACATCCAGCCCTTTTTTTCTCATTTGAGGGATCCCTTTGGATTCTCCTTACTCTGTTGCCTTTTGTGTAACATAAATACCATTTTCTTTAACATATTTAAGCCCAGCAGTGATTTTTTTCCCCTCAAATTAAAAAATGTTCAGTGACTCTGATACAGATTCTTTTGCGGTCATAGTCTCCGTCTTAGGTACAATAGTTAGGGGAGACTGGCCTCTACGGTGCCCATGCTTTGCATTTCGATGGAGTTAATTGTGCCTTCTATTCCTGAAAGAGCTAATCAACACTCTTCTGTTCTGAGGTGGCTAATAGTGTTGTCATTATCATCTTTTATTTTCTCCTTTTCACTTTTTGGTGTTACGTCAATTGAATTAACTTTCCCGAGCAATAGTTCCGAAAGCCTTTTCTCAAGAACAGAAAGACAGATTTTCTTTGTGTATAAATAAAGAAGATGGTTTATGCTAGGGGAATAAAGAATCTTTTAATAAAACATTGCCCCTCCTCTACTTTGGTTCAACTGGGAAAAAATCAATTTTAGGTTCAAGTGCAAAGAAAGATCAAAAGAAAAAACTGACAGTCTCAACAGAGGGCAAGCTGGGATGCTGGATTTGAGTCCCATCTCTCTTGGTGGACTTTAAGAAAACTCTTTCCAAATGGAATAAATTAAAAAGAGACTAGAATTTCCTTTACTGGGAGTGGGAATAAAGAGTGATATGAACACAAAGATTGTCAAAATGTTTTTGGATTACTCTTTCAGTCTTGAAACTCTTGACAAAAGAAGCATAGTTCTGTCTTAGTAAAATGCAGTACTATGTTATATTTAAAAGTATAATTTCATTGATACTTCTTCCTCCTATGCAGAAGACGTTAAACATATTGCAGTTATGAGGCATTAAAAATGAAGAGTGTAAGAAATTCATAATTAAAAATGTAATCATTAATCTTTAAAATCCTAGATAATAATTGTATCTTTCAGATTTCTTAAAAATTCATTGTATTTGCTATGAAGAGAATCATAGTGGCTCATTTGTGTATGTGTTTTTAATGAATACAATTCAATTAAAAGTAGAAAAAGTATAATAGTGGATGATTGTGGAAAAAGTGTTACTTTGCAGAAATCTAGTATAATTATCTGTTAGGGACATGCACTTTTTACTTTAAAAAAGTACATTATTTTCAGAATTTCTATAAGTAATGCTTGGTCTTGGTAGAAAAAATTTGAAACCAAAGAGAATTATGAGGAAAGAAGTAGGACTTACTCATTTATCTTGTGCACTGACAGATAATAATTTAGTTGGTCCCTTTTGTTTTTCTGTATGCAAGTATATACATATATTAACTATTTTCAAATAGCCTTGTTTCAGAAAATTTGATCATAGTTTATGTAAATTGTAGTCTTTGTATATTAACATGAAAGTGAAAGTGAAGCTGCTCAGTTGTGTCCAACTCTTTGCGACCCTGTGGACTGTAGCCTACCACGCTCCTCCGTCCATGGGATTTTCCAGGCAAGAGTACTAGAGCAGGTTGCCGTTTCCCTCTCCAGAGGATCTTCCTGACCCAGGGATCGAACTTGGGTCTCCCACATTGTAGGCAGATGCTTTACCATCTGAGCTACCAGGGCTCAGATGTATATTAACATGTGAAGTCCTGTATATTAACATAGTATACGAGAAATGTCTCTTGTTAAACAGTTCCCCTGAGTGTAATTATAATAATTATAATAAAGTCCATCAGTTGATGAATTATAATTTTTTAAACCATTTTCCTCCTGTAGCATTTTCAGATTGATTTCTCTAAATTGACTCTCAATTTACAGTCTGAGGGGTAAAGACATAACTTTATAAGGTCAGAGACCGTTGGAATGTTCACCATCTTCAGAGAATCAAAAAATTCATTAAAGAGGCTCATCAGCTGCCTGACACTGGAGCATCTCCCTACAAATGCTTGTTTTAAGTTGAAATCTTGTCTTGAGTGGGCAGGTGTGTGGTTCCTTCCAGCAGGCTGTGTTCTGAGTGAAGGAGCCAAGGTTGTCACCACAGTAGTTGGAATAGAGTACACCTCTGTAAAGCAAAGATAAGAGAAAGGAATGGTTTTCAGATATGATAGACAGCTGAGGTGGACAAGAATTTTACAGCATTTCTGGTTTAAGCAGTGAATAGGCTTTGTGGAACCATGGAGAACATTGAGTGATAGCTGCCTTGTAGGGTTTCATTCACCCTCTGTCACACGTGCATTCAGCAGACCTGTTTTGAGTGACTGAAGCATGCCAGGCACTGGGGAAGGTTCTGGTGACAACCACGAATGAGGCATAGTTTCTGCACCCAAGGAGCTCCCAGTTTACAGAAGGTGACATAACTTTAGTACAATGAGAGAAGTACATAGTAGAAGTATGGGTAAGTTATTGTGGGAAGGTGGAGGATTACAAACCTTAAGCAATTGGAAAGACTTCTCTGGGACAGTGGGATTTCTCATGCTGATTAATTATGAAGGGTATTTTTTTGTATACCAGTCTTAAATGGTTTGGACTTGAGCCAGCAACCAGTGATACATGTTACATTTTTAGAAACATGGTGCATTTGTATTTTATTTATTTAATTTTTTAATAATTTTATTATTTTTTAAAACTTTACACAATTGTATTAGTTTTGCCAAATATCAAAATGAATCCGCCAAAGGTATACATGTGTTCCCCATCCTGAACCCTCCTCCCTCCCCCCTCCCCATACCATCCCTCTGGGTCCTCCCAGTGCACTATCCCCAAGCATCCAGTATCGTGCATCGAACCTGGACTGACAACTCGTTTCATACATGATATTTTACATGTTTCAATGCCATTCTCCCAGATCTTCCCACCCTCTCCCTCTCCCACAGAGTCCATAAGACTGATCAGTGTCTCTTTTGCTGTCTCGTACACAGGGTTATTGTTACCATCTTTCTAAATTCCATATATATGCGTTAGTATACTGTATTGGTGCTTTTCCTTCTGGCTTACTTCACTCTGTATAATAGGCTCCAGTTTCATCCACCTCATTAGAACTGATTCAAATGTATTCTTTTTAATGGCTGAGTAATTGCATTTGTATTTTAATAACTAATGTTGGATTACAGAGTTGGATGTAAGACTGAAATCATAAAATACCTGGCTTTCACATGGATACCCCGCAATGGATCCTATAATGACTATTAAAAAGAAAATTATTCAATATTCAGTAGAATTTTTATTGCTAACTCTGCATAAAATCAGGAACTATTAAAGAATGTCTATGTCTTTATCAAATAGTTTGTGAAATTATTTGTGGAATGAACCACCCCCACCATTGGACTTAGGACACGAGCCCAGTGAAAGCAAGGACCTTGTTTATTATATTTACTTCACTGTCCCCAGCACCCAGCATAGTACCTGGCATATAACACATATTTAATAAGGCAGTAATATCACTTTCTGTTTAAGATAATTTTGACTCATTCCATTAAGTTCCATTATTTTGATTTTCCTATGCCACAGTTTGAAAATCTAATGCATATTCATTATTAAAAAAAATCCTGTGGGAAGAAGTAGGATAATACAAGATATATTTTACAAAGGAAAAATGTTGCTCTAAGGTTACAAGTAGCAGTATATGTTTTTGTCAATGATTATTTTTTTTAAAAATTGTTACACTTTCCTACTGGAGTACCAGGATTTCACGCTCTGACTGTTCTCTGCAGATTCTGAACCTGATAAGTTGACACAGGGATGTAAAGGACCCACAAGAGAAGATTTCATTTAAGAAATGCTATTCATTATGGTGAATATAGAGATTATGATTGTAGTGTTTGGTTTCTTCCCAGTTTCACTAATATCTGCCACACCAACTTATTCCTTCCTTATTTTGGCAGACTTCTTTGTAGGTTGCAGAAACTCTAAATCAGGTTCCAATATGAAATATATACTGGAGTGAATACTAGCAGGAAAAAAAAAAAAAAAAACAACAACAACCCAGTGAGCGCTTTAAATCAACTCAACACAGTGTCTATGCTGGAATTTCAACTTTCAGATATAATGTTCCAAGGAGAAGAAATCCGTCCAGAGACTGTTTACTTCTGATGCTGGCAGTGTGCTCTGTTTACAGAAAGGAAAAATGTGAGGTTGGTCAGGTTACATTGCCATTACAGATACGCTGTTTTTCTAGTAGAAGATATTTTTATAATCTTAAAGGTTTCATCTTCTTATTCTTCCCTTTATCCCTTCACACATATTAGTTGACAAAAGAAAACTTCAGGGACAACTAGTACTTTCTTTTCTAGCATCTGCTAGTAGTTGAAAGTGCAGGTTGCCTAAGTACTTCTGCCAGGCCTGGTCAGCCTGAAAGGTAGAGTATTATACATTCTGTTCTGTACTTTGCCATTTTTCCCAGAACAATGCCTTGAAGATCATTATGTAAGGAACTTCTTTATTCTTTTCTGCCAGTTTGTAGTATTCCAGTTTATGGAAGTACCATATTTATGGAACCAAACTTTTTAGCCTAATAATAATATTCATAGCAGTAATAGGAACCACCACCTGCTGAGCACTTAGTTTGTGCCAGGTGTTGTCTTGTGACATTGGGACAGTTTATAAAAGTCAAGTGGTTTTCTTTTTTTTTTTTTTGACCATGTGGCTGGGCATGAGAGATGCTATTAATATAATACGTTCCCTACCAGGGATTGAACCTGTGGACCTGTGTCCCCTACAGTGGAAGTGTGGGTTCTCAACTGTGGACCACCATGGAATTCCCAAATCAGAACATTTTGATTCTTCAGCCACCTTATAAGGTGAATGATGTTGCCTTCATCTTACAAGCAAGGAAATTGATGTTGAAAATGTTTGTGTAATTTGCTATGCTCCTGACCATTAGTATCATACTGCTTCCTTTTTACATGTAATTGAGGTACTTGGGTTCTTTGGGTGCACTTTAAAGGACAAGCATGGAGGAAAACCTCCAGTGCTGAAAATTATGCAGGGAGGAGTTTGCAGTGAAAATGTCTGTCCTCTGCTCATCAGCTGTAAGGGAGGGTACTGAAGGGGCAGGGTGGATTTAATAAGCAGTGGCTTTTCATCCTCTTACTACATGTTCTTACCACAGAAAATGAAAAGGAAAATGGAGGCAGGCAGTAGGACAGGACTAAAACCTTGGTGAAAATCACATGTTGGTCTCCCCTAGTCCTGAGGCCTAGCTTTGTGATCTGAGTCTCCTGGATAACTAATAAATAGGGGTGTGTGTGTGTGTGTGTGTGTGTGTGTAAGTCACTGGATGACTGATAAATAGGGTGTGTATGTGTGTGTGTGAGAGAGTCTCCTGGATGACTGATTTTGTGTGTGTGTGTGTGTGAGACTGATAAATAGGATGTGTGTGTGTGTGTACCGGAGAAGGCAATGGCAACCCACTCCAGTACTCTTGCCTGGAAAATCCCATGGCTGGAGGAGCCTGGTAGACTGCGGTCCATGGGGTCGCAAAGAGTCAGACATGACTGAGCAACTTCACTTTCACTTTTCACTTTAATGCGTTGGAGAAGGAAATGGCAACCCACTCCAGTGTTCTTGCCTGGAGAATCCCGGGGGCGGAGGAGTCTGTTGGGCTGCCGTCTATGGGGTCGCACAGAGTCGGACACGACTGAAGTGACTTAGCAGCAGCAGCAGCAGTGTGTGTGTACTCTCAGTCGTGTCCAACTCTCTGCGACCCCATGGACTGTAGCCTGCCAGGCTCCTCTGTCCATGTAATTTTCTAGGCAAGAATACTGGAACGGGTTGCCATTTTGTACTCCAGGGGATCTTCCCCACCAGGGATTGAACCCATGTCCCTCATGTGTCTCTTGCATTGTAAGGCAGATTCTTTACCACTGCAGAACCTGGGAAGCCCAATAATTACAGGTTCAGTTCAGTTCATTTCAGTTGCTCAGTCGTGTTCAACTCTTTGTGACCCCATGAACTGCAGCATGCCAGGCCTCCCTGTCCATCACCAACTCCCGGAGTTCACCCAAACCCATGTCTGTTGAGTTGGTAATGCCATCCAACCATCTCATTCTCTGTCGTCCCCTTCTCCTCCTGCCCTCAATCTTTGCCAGCATCAGGATCTTTTCAAATGAGTCAGCTCTTCGCATCAGGTGGCCAAAGTGTTAGAATTTCAACTTCAACATCAGTCCTTCCAACGAACACCCAGGACTGATCTCCTTTAGGATGGACTGGTTGGATCTCCTTGCAGTCCAAGGGATTCCCAAGAGTCTTCTCCAACACCACAGTTCAAAAGCATCAATTCTTCAGCATTCAGCTTTCTTTATAGTCCACCTCTCACATCCATACATGACTACTGGAAAAGCCATAGCCTTGACTAGACGGACCTTTGTTGACAAAGTAATGTCTCTGCTTTTTAATAATTACAGATATGACCTTCAAAAATTGGAAAATTGGGTTTTGGAAACCTGTATAATGTGATAGCAGACTAGCAACCACTGGGTTTATTTACCAAGTATGTATCGTGTGTATGTGTCTGCATTTTAAAATGATAAAGAGAGGAGCATAGCAACCCAGGATGCACATGATAAACACAGTTATTTCATTTCACTGGACATTTGTAGCATGAAACTCTAAGAATTTCATGAGTTATTTTCATGGAAGTGGTGGGAATAGGGTGGAAAAAAGAGGGAAACTGAGAGGAAATGATAGATCATTGATTATTGAGGGGGGAGGTGTTTGATCAAACTTGTTTTTTTTTAATATTTATTTTTGCTTGAATAAGAAAATACACTTAATCTTTCGAGCTCATTTTGGTTTATATGGCTAGCAGAGGAGGTTGGATGCTGCAGCTGTTAAGCTTTGTGATATTCTTTTGTCAGCCATGAGAAGATTTTTGAAAAACAGTTGTCAAGAACTTAATATTTGCTGAGTGTGAAATACCACATAAAATATTGTCTTAACATTGACAGTGTTTAAGCTAAAATTAATGCAAGGAAGCAAAAGATATCAAGGAACTGGCTTCATTTTCTTGGTGTTCATCAGTGTCCGCAAGCAGAGGGGTGAATGGCTGTTGTGTTTAGTGATTATTAACTTCTTATAACAAAAAATAAAAGGCATGGTGCTTACAATTTTTGGTCATTATATTTGTAGGAGACATTAAAAAATGCAAATAGCCTCTGGGCATAAGACAAACCAAATATAATACTAAATGACTGAGAAGGTTGCATCATTCCTTGTAGGGAAAAAAAAAAAAAAGGTTAGCTATCAAAGAGAATTTTAAAAATATTCTCCAAGCATCTGGCAGGGTCAGAAGTCTCCCATCCTAGATGAGCAAAATATACAACTGTGTTAATGTTAATTTGCTGATTTTATGTTTGTGGTGCTATTTTTATATTCACTCCGTGAGTGTAGATGAGGGCAGAAGGGAAAAAAATGGGGCTAGGTGGGGAAAACTTGTGCCTTTTCTAGTATTAATAGTTATCACTGCCACCTAGGACATCTCAAGGTCGTTCAGAAAGACTGGAATATGGAGGGTTTGCTATTTAGTAACTTGAAAGAAGAGTTGAGTTTGTTATTCCAGGGATGTGAGAAGAGAGCCGGGCATGACAGTTCAGGAATGTTGGAGTTACTGAGAGGAGACACTGGGAAGTCACTGGGGGTTATCCTTTAGTGGTGGAGGCTGGCTTACTCTCGGGGGTGAAGGTGGTGATGAGTAATGTGGGAGTACAGTGCAGTCACCTGCATTGCCCTCACATAGAACTGTGAGGAGGGTGCTGTTACGACAAAGTTGTTCCCACATAAAAATTTGATGAGTTTAGAGTTGAAAATAGTGAAAGACTAATAAAATTGAGGATTTTTACTTTCTGTCACAGTTTATGTTGAATAGTCTTGCTGTGTTTTGCTTTGTTTTTTAACCTTTCAGCTGATGATTCTGCCAAAATTGGACCCCTAGGAATTGACAAAGTTATACCCTATGCTAAGTATAAAAGGGCCATCCCCTTAGTTTCCAGAGGGAGCGTTTCTTTCCCCAGCCCTCCTCCTCTAGAATAATTATATTCACTGCTTGAAAAAAATCACCTGCTTTCAGTGGAACTGTGTATTCTCCTCCTGGCTTGGGCAGATGGCAGCGTTGTTTCATACATCACCTTTTAGAAATGGGTCAGTAGAAAAGTTCTACTACTAGAAATCACTTGTTTGAAAAGGAAACAGTTCTTTCAGCCCAGCTCACTGATGTGAAATGGACAGCCCAGCACTTTCTCACAGCTTCCCTGAGACACTCCACCAGGGGAAGAGCGATGAGGAAGCAAAGAGGCAAAAAGCCAGGCGGGACCTCAGCCCTCACCTAGCCACTGCCAAGCTAGAAGCTGGAGTGTCAGGACATAATTGTGGAAAGTGGGGCATCTTCTTTCTAGAGAGCTACAGATGCTGTTGCAGTTTCAATTTTCTCTGTGGCATTTAGACCGTATGATTTTCTTTTTTTTTAGTGTCAAAGAATAGAAAATTAGTTTTAATTGTTACTTATGAGGCACCATATGGCTACTCTATAATTCTGGCTTCCCATGGAGCTGCATGTGCATATGGAAAATGAAATTAATTGGAAATCACACCCTGAAATCTATTATTAAGTTAATATAGCTAACAGCTTGTGGGGTGTCCTCATACTCAGCATGATGTAATTGCACATAACAACAAGTAACGATAAACTCATAGAGGAGACCAGGAGGGATAAACAGAGGTCAAAGGGACAGCCTTTAGAAAGGAATGGCATCAATAATGGATGCTACAGCAAACATCTTGGTTCCTCACTGTCCACAAACCCAGGGTACAAGGAAGCAGTTTAATCATGTTCAAATGAATTAATCAGCAGTCTTGTGAATTTCACAGCCAAGGGACTTATTTTTATTTTGCCAACTAGTGTTTTAGCTGGTAGGCTGCAGTCCATGGGGTCACTAGGAGTCGGACACGACTGAGCGACTTCACTTTCACTTTTCCCTTTCATGCTTTGGAGAAGGAAATGGCAACCCACTCCAGTGTTCTTGCCTGGAGAATCCCAGGGACGGGGGAGCCTGGTGGGCTGTCCTCTATGGGGTCACACAGAGTCGGACACAACTGAAGTGACTTAGCAGCAGCAGAAGCAGTGTTTTAGTGAGCTAAGGTCACTCTTGATAGAATTAGTGATGGTTGTTCAAGTCAAAAGTTCCCAAACTTACCTGTATATCAGAATCCACTGAAAAACTATTAAATGAACTCTGAATCTGATTCTTGGATTTTGATTGGTTAGTTCTGGATTTCTGATTTAAGATTGCCATAAGTATTCTGATATGCCTCAGACATAGACCTTGGAAACCACTTATTGAAGTGATAAGCCATCACACATGGCTTGATATATTTAAATGATGAAGCCCACAGTTAGCATGCATTCAGTTTCCCTAATTTGGTTCCTAACTTTAAAACACAGTAAAATAAGTTAAAGTAAAAACATCACCTAAGATTCAGTACTTCATTTGGAAACCTAAAAATGCTGAACAATTTTTTATCATATGTGCTTTTTGTTTATTGGTTTACATTGTCCTTCCCAAGCCTGTGGACTTATTGAGGGCACTGTGATTTTAGTCATCTTGGTGTTCAAGGCTCAGCGTGGCACGAATCCAGTATATGTTTATGGACTATGAATGTGAATGTGAGAAGAAGCAAAGTGTTCAATTTTAGAATTAATACCTGCATGCTTTCTTCATAATAAACATTGGACACAATTGCTATTCATCATAAATTGACATGAACAGATGTTATAAATGACAACACAATTTGTGATATTAGTATTTAAGTGCCCAGCCTTCTTTAGGTCATTGAGGAGAGAATCTGTAGATTTGAAACTAGGAATGATATTTTTTTCCGTTGTCTGTATTCCTTTTTCTATAAGTGCTAGGTCTGCAAACCTAAGTTACATTGATAAGAGCAGTGTCTAGAATTCTAGTTGAGAGACTCATTGATTAGACTTTCTGGAAAAATACAAAGTCCAGGTAGGTTGTTTGCACTTGTGGTGGATCTCTGTGCTTGTTGTACAGGTCCTCCAGGGCTGTAGCTCTGAAAACGCTCTCCCTTCTGTTTTGTCATCTACATTTTGTGCTGTCACACGCTCCCTACCTTGCCTGAGTTGTTCTCCAATTTTCTTGGCATATTACTTCCATTCTTCTGCTCCTGCTTAGTTTCTGTCTCAGAGCAGATTTGTGTCAAGAAGCTCTTAAATACTGTGCAGATACTATGATGTTGAAAACACCTTCCTATCTGCCTGAAAATGTTACTGCCTGTGGTAACTGTGACCAGTTTGGAAATAAGGTGGGTTGGAATCTTACTGATGGACCAGAGGAAAAGGTATGATGTTGCTAAAGCAAACAGCTAGAGCAAGACTGTGGGAAGAAGGATTATGACTGTAGAACTCAACAGAGACAAAGGTATGCAGGTACAGCAGCCTGATGTGTGGCCTGACCGATAGGGACCACTAGCTGTCTCTCACTGTCAGGACCCTCCTTCCTGAACAACAAAGACCTTGAGGTGTTTTTTTTTAATACAGTATTTTGAAATAATTTCAAACTTGTGGCAAATTCTAACTCCCATATCACTTTCACCCCAGTTCACCAGCTGTTAACATTTGAGAGCAAGTTACAGACACAATGCCTCTTTACACTAAACATTTAGTGGGTACTTTCCACATCATCACCATTCCACCCTCCAAATCAGGAAGCCCTGGTTATTTTTAGTAGAGGTGGCATTTGAAAACCACTTGGCATGTGGCTGTACTCATTATTATTGAGGTGTCATTGCTTTTAGATCATCTTAAGAGACAGTGGGGTACATATATGCACACACACATATATATATATGCATGTACACATGTACAAATATATAGGTATGTAAAATTATGTATTCATTCTGCTCTATATACTACACACATTTACAAACACTCATATATCAATAACCATTTCTTTGTCTGTGTATGTTACAAAAGACCTTGTGTTTATGTCAGTAATTCTAATCCAAACCTAGATTCTTTCTAGCCTCCCCTTTCCATGTTTGGAAATACCCTTCTTCAACAGAGAGAAACATGGCTCTCATTATCTTCTACATAAATTTGTTTCCACAATTGATTGTGACCTATGGATATGACCAGATGGAACTCTACTGTTTGACCACCACCTGACACCTTCCAATATCTTTCTAGTTTTGGGGTGCTGTCAGGTATGCTGTTGACCTGTCTGTTTGAGGAGCCTCTTTCCCTCCTTCAGTTAACTGTACTTGCGCTCCAGCAGGAATGTGCCAGTGCCTTCCTGACATTCCTCCTCTCTTCTTCAGCACCCCTTGTTTTCGGGTACCTAGGGGCTACTTAGTGTTTCACTAATAAGCACATGGCTACCTGGAGCAGAGACCGTGTTTCCCAATCTCTGGAAGAACTAACCAACTACATAGGCTTATGATTTGGTTATAGCCAGTGGCTACCAATTTGACCATGAAGTCAAAGTGATATGTTGAGGGACTTGTGATGGTTGTGGAATTGTGATACCAGTTCTTAACAACTCTTCTTGGACTTTCTGTGAGAGAAAAATAAACGATCTTATTTAAAATTTCAAAATTATTAGTTAACATTTTTTGGTTCCTGAACAGCTAAGCCTAATTCTAACTAATACTACCTTTGCTAGGCAAGAAAGAAAAAAAGAAAGCCTGAATTCCATGAGACAGTAAAGAATTGTGTAGAGGAGACAAGGACCAAACTGATAGAGGTCCAGTGTGTCCTGAATTTAGTTTCCTTGAATCAAGTGACAACATTTATAGACATTTAAAGGAATTATAGTGGAATATAAAGGATCTTATGGAATGGCATTAAAATCCTCAAACAGTAAAAAGGCAACTGAAATTCCTAAAAAGCTTAAAAAAATCAAGAAATGTAAAACACAAAACCATATATGTAGTCAGTGAAAATAATAGTTAAAGCCCTACAGAAGATGACCAACTTCTGTCTGCTGAAATCAGATGGGATTCAGCAGAGTTAGGTTGGTGGTATTACCTCAGTGATTCTGGGTTACATATACAGTCCATGAGACCACCCTGCTTGGGATCCACATTTCTCTTGGCAGCTATTAAAAATAGTTCCATCCTGCCCATCAGGAGTACATGAAAAATCACTCCCACCCTGACTAAGAATGTAACTTCAATTCCTGTGGGTTGTTATCTGTGACATGGGATCTGAAAAGTATTTCCTTAGTCATTATGGTATTTTTTAGCCAGGTAGATAGATACCTTAGCAAACAGATGATGAAATTTCTAAAACCCATATGATTAATCCTAATCAGTTATTCATTATCTGTATATATTGTTTTAGTTGATGTGTTTGTAATGTTTAAGAGAATTTGACATATTCAAGTAACAGTGTAGACATTAATTCTTCCTTATAAGTTTAATTTAGTAATTGAAATTGCTTATAAATTTTATGTTGAAAGATAAGGCTTTTGACAAAGATTATAAATAGTATCGCAATGGTTTTAAGATCCATAGAATCTTTTATTTTAATTTGTTAGGGAATTACTGGTGCAGTTTAGTACTTGAGAAGGTTTTACTCATTGAGTCAGACAGTTGAAGTGCTTGAGAAAAGAAAATGGATACATTCAGTTTATAAATTTAGTTTAAATGTTTAAGAAAAATTAAATATGTAAATGATACTGATTGCTGAGGAGCAATTTAGTATGTCCAACTTGAGTTGTTTGAACCTTAATCAAAGCCACCTTGAAAATAAATGTTAAATTTTTAAAGTAGTAGAATGTTAAGAAGTGGAAGTTGAACTCAAAGGCTTATAAAAATGAGTTTAAAAAAAAACCTGTCACTTTAGTAAAGCAAATGTTTTATTTAAAATCACAGGTGGACTCTTGCAGCAAAGCCACCCTCAGTCTCCCAAAAACACTGACATGAAGAGCCTTCCACCCACAGTGGCTGTAACTGAAGATCTGTGGTGGACAGGACTGTGGTCCTGGCAGAGCCTGGTTGCCAAAGCTGATTTCTGGCGATACCCCCTGGGCCATGGAAAGATTGGGGGACTGTCAGACTTCAGAAGATGGGCAGCTGTCCTGGGCAGCAAACAACAGTCACATCCCCTTCTTGCTTGGGATGGAAAACTGTAAGAGGGAACGCATGGACTGGAAGTTATACCCCATAACACATCACTTAAAACTTTTGAACTCCATTCAGTGTTTTCTTCTGTAGAATGGGGACAGCTATTTTTAAATTTTGGAATTATTGGAGGTATTGAAGATAGTAGATGCAAAGCACCCATTATATTGCTTGCTGCCTAGCAGAGGCTCAAACAGCAATGACATTTGGTAGAGAAAACTGTGAAGGCTAATGGATTTATTTAGGGACTGTGTGAGACCAAATCAGAGGATGTAAGTCATCAAACCTATAGTAGGTCACATGCTTTAGTCACCTGCTGTATTGCCAGGTGTTGTTTAAAGTATTCACATGGATTGCACATTTGAATTAACCCAAGAGATTGACTGTTATCCTCTCTGTTTTACAAAGGGAAGTTTAGAGAAGTTAAGTAACTTTTAAGATTATGTACAACTAAGTAAAGGAGTTGAACTGTAGTTTGAATGCAAGGGAGTGAACTCTGGTGCACATGATGGCCTTTCTGTGTTATGTACATCTCTGTCTCCAGTAGCAGTGCCTCAGAGAAGGAAGGACCAGTGTTGCCTTTGACCTTATAGAATTTCTGCCTGACTTTTGTACCCCAACAACTCAGACTACTGTCTTTTTTAAAAAAGATAATAATGATAAGAAAAATACAGAAAAATACACTGACAGAGTAGACTTTGTTTTACTGCAAGATGACCAGGTATCAGTTCAGTTCAGTCGCTCAGTTGTGTCCAACTCTTTGTGACCCCATGGACCGCAGCACACCAGGCCTCCCTGTCCATCACCAACTCAAGGAGTTTACTTAAACTCATGTCTATTGTGTCGGTGATGCCATCCAGCCATCTCATCCTCTGTCATCCCCTTCTCCTCCCACCTTCAGTCTTTCCCAGCATCAGGGTCTTTTCAAATGAGTCAGTTCTTTGCATCAGGGGGCCAAAGTATTGGAATTTCAGCTTTAGCGTCAGTCCTTCCAATGAATATTCAGGACTGATCTCCTTTAGGATTGCCTGGTTGGATCTCCTTGCAGTCCAAGGGACTCTCAAGAGTCTTCTCCAACACCACAGTTCAAAAGTATTAATTCTTCGGTGCTCAGCTTTCTTAATAGTCCAACTCTCACATCCATACATGACTATAGGAAAAACCATAGCCTTAACTAGACGGACCTTTGTTGGCAAAGTAATGGTTCTCCTTTTTAATATGCTCTTGAGGTTTAATATGCTGTTGATCATGACTTTTCTTTCAAGGAGTAAGTGTCTTTTAATTACATTGCTGCGGTCACCATCTACAGTGATTTTGGAGCGCAATAAAATAGTCTGTCACTGTTTCCACTGTTTTCCCATCTATTTGCCATGAAGTGATAGGACCAGATGCCATGATCTTAATTTTCTGAATTTTGAGTTCTAAGCCAACTTTTTTACTCTCCTCTTTCACTTTCATCAAGAGGCTGTTTGATTTTTCTTCACTTTCTGCCATAGGGTGGTGTCATCTGCATATCTGAAGTTACTAATAATTTCTCTCAGCAATCTGGATTCCAGCTTGTGCTTCATCCAGCCCAGTGTTTCTCATAATGTACTCTGCATGTAAGTTAAATAAGCAGGTTGACAATATACAGCCTTGTTGTACTCCTTTCCCTATTTGGAAAGGTATAATACATCACAAAAACATTTGAGTGTGTAAACAGTTGAAAGGATTGTCCGTGAAGCTGTTAATCCTTGTGAGCTGCCTGATGGGCATAGCCTTTCCTTTGACGCAAAATGGGCAGTTTTTCTCATTGTTGCTCTTATTGGGTCATCACGTTTTCTTCTTTGTACTTGACTGACCCCAGAACTCATGGTCAGGGATTCTGGTCACATTGGAAGTGGTTGGCTTGCCTTCTCCCTGACCGTTATCACATCACACCCTCACAAGCTCATTCACTCCTGCAAACGTGAATGGGCAAGGGTAGTAGTAGGTCATGCTCAGATGGTGTTGGTGGATCTTCTCCTCTGGCCTGAGCCTGTACTCTGGAATTTACAGCTGTGTGATCTTAGACAAGGGATTTTATTTCTCTGAGTTCCAGTGTCCTGATATTCTGGAATAGTATCTTATGCAGAGAACTAATGTGAAGATTAAATGAGATGAAGTGTATTAAGTCCTTTGAATAATTCTTGGTAGACAGTCAGTGCTGAGAATTTGATGTCTTTAAGACATGTACAACAGCTTCGACCACCATAGTAACAATAATCACAATAGCAGTAATAACACTGAAGGACAGAGGGCCATGTGTCCTGCCACTGATGTACAAAACGCCAGCCAAACTCCGTGTCTAGCTTGCTTCCAGCTCATTTTCCCTCCCCTGCAGGCTGCCACAGGGTTGGAACGGACCCAGCATCAATGCTAGGGGAGGGATGTGCTGTGCTGGTACAAGCCTCAGCGTGCTAATGAGGCCTGAAGTTGAGCAACTCCAGATGGAGTCAAGCGACATGTTCTCTGCCAGGAAATGTGGTAGCTAGGCCAGGGCTACTCATTCCAGGCAACAGTCATGGATATCAAAAAGCAAAAAGTAAGGAAACATGCAGGCATTGGAACTAAACAAACTATCCAAATGTAAATAAAAACACAGTGTGCATTTGTGGCAGGGAAATCCTATCTGGGATCCAGAGATGGTTTTCTTACAACAGCAGTAGTCCATCTGGGAGGGGACAGGGAAGCGCTAAATGTCTGTAAATGTGAACTTCTTTTGAACGTATCTGACCTTTAGAAGCTTGATTTGAGCTAGTATGTTCTCATCAACCATGAGTACATTTTATCGATCATTTCTGAATGATTGGAAAAATAGACATTGGTATCTTAACACTTATAAAAGTTGGTAAGACTAGATTTCTTACTTACTATGAAGCATTTTTGCCCAATGTACAGCATATTCATCTTTATCATCATCATCTATTACTTATTTGAAACTTTAAGATGTGAATGTAAGTGAGAAGGTAAGTCAGATATTGTGTTAAATAAGTAACTTAACATACCTTATATACTCCCCCCCACCCCCTGCTCCCACACAGTGCCAACTTCCTAGCATTTAATACTCATAGAAACCCTCACAAGTAAGGGCTACATTTATGAACTTCGTTTCTGAACTTGAACTTGAGGTTCTGTTTTCTTCAGCCAAGATCACTCAGTTCGCTGGTGAGGAAAAAGGCCCGAGTTGTGATCCAAGGCTGTCTGATCAGTGACTCATTAACTTGCCCATGTACTCTGATCATCTCCAACATGTTTTCTTCTTTGGATGGGGCTTAAGACGGTTGGTAGATTAAGTACATAGAAAGAAGATGCTCTAATTTTCCACACATACATCTGAAGGGCACTTCAAGAGGGCACTTGACCCCTGTATGTAGCCCTTAAGGAAACTGGTGACTTGAGACCCAGTGACTTATCCTGAATGTCACAGGGATGAATCTTCATGTTTCTTGCATGGATCCGATACAATTAATTCTGGAAAGCACAGATGTGTGAGTCTCTAGGCCCTGGAAGATTAGTTGCTGCATTGAGAAGTGGCTGAGTCTTGCCTTCATCCTCAATTCCAAGCCCATACTGCTTATGAAGTGAAGAAAGGGTGCTAAGCCCAGTAAAGCTGAATGGCAGCATTCTGTGTACATCTCAGGCACCAGTGTAATCTAATGTGTGATAAGTGTGTTTTAAAATGAACTATTATTTCCCCCTATTTACAGAAATAATACATGTTCTTTGTAGCATATCTGTGTCAAAAAGAAGAAAAAAATTGCTGGTAATCTCCCCCTCTCCAAATCATCAGTTAATAGTTTCGTATATTTTCTTTGTAGCATATCTGTAGTCAAAAACAAGAAAAAAATTACTGGTAATCTCCCACTCTACAAATAATCAGTTAATAGTTTGGTATTATTACCTATATATATATTGGTATATATATATATATATATATATATATATATATTTATTTATTGCAAAAGCTTTATGCCTCTTACCCCCCACCCTACTTAGCAATAATATTATTGTTCTTACTAGGTCACATAAATATATATTTTATTTAAATCTGAAAATAATTTTCCTCTTATTATAAAAGGCATAAGCAGTCATTGTGAAAAGTATAGGTAATATGACTATAAAGAAGGAAATAAAAATCATTTGAAACTTGACCCCACAGAGATAACTGTTGATATAGACTTCCTGTTATTTAAGACTTTTTTTTTTAAAAAAAGCATTTTAATATGTATTTTTCACAGTTTGCAAATGAGTAATGTATTCTAGGTTATAACATAGATGTGTTTTGCCTTTTCTCTTCTAAATACTTTCTAGTGGTTTTCTTTCAAAAACCTTGGATGCTTAGGGAAAGTCTTAAATCCCAATATGTTAAGCTTCAGGCAGTGACAGTGACAGTGACATTGATGGCCTAGAAAAGCTTTGGGTTGAAGATAGTCCTTTTCATCACTCCATCACTTAAGCATCAGACCAAGGCTTGAAACATCATCCTGACTTTTCTCGAGGTTGCAAGAATACCCAGGAGAATTCACTTCTCTTTTCAAAATGAAATAACCACTCCAAAATACCAGGGCACACATGGTGCAAGCAAACACCTTTGGTGCAGCTATTGTTGGAAGTGTCCCTGACCTTCCAAAATATCAGTGCTGGAAAAGTTCATGTTTTAAAATAATTAATTGTTTTCAAAAAGTTCTATATGTTCGTGGTAAAAAACAAACAGAAAAAAACACCCTCTCGAAATCAGTGCTTTGCATGCTACTAACTCTGACTAGGAATGTTTCAAGTAGAATTCTGATTGGCATGTGGTGAGGTGGGCATTGTGGAACTGATTGCTTTTTATACTCCCTGAATAGTCCAATACCTGTTGGTGGCCTGTTGTAGGCCAGACATGGATCTTTGTGCTGAGGTGTAAGAATGTAACATTTTGTTATATTTCAAAGAAAATTCAGTAAGAGACTTAACATCCCCATTGGCAGTGCTGCTCTATTTTGATATTTTGTCCCAAGGACACTCTTGTAATATGCTCTCATAAATAACAGTATAGTTCCTGATTGGGAAACAGTATATTTCCTGATTGAGTCACATAGGTAGATGAATTTGTCAAAATCTATGGAATAGTACATTTCAGATTTGGGCATTTGACTGTGGAAATTTTATCTCTTGGCAAAAAGGAACTGTAAACAAGTATCAGCTTTACTTACTGATAGCTCTGCTGAGGGGAACTGCATTGATGCCTGCAACTTACTTTGAAATGCTTCAAAAAATAAGATGAACTGTGATAGATGGAGAGATTTGGAATAAAGCAAATGTAGTTAAATGTTAGCAGCTAAAGAATTCAAGTGGTGAGTATGTAGATGTTTACTTGTAGTTCAACTTTATTTTAAAATGTGATTGGTAATTTTAATAACAAAATGTTTGTGGGGAAAAACCCTATAACAAGGCTCTATGTGGAAGAGCTAAAGCACAGTCTATAGAATTATTTTTCTTGCTGAAACATTCTGACTCTGCTTCTTACTGGCTGTGTGACTCCAGTTAATTCAGCCTCGGTGAAGTTGTTCAATGTGAGTAATGAATCCATTTAGCACAAATCTTACTCTACAGTAAACACCTGATAAATACTGTGATGATAATTCCACAGTGCAAAAGAAGTGGTGATTATAAACGAATGACCTTATGCTGAGGGCCCACTATGTGTCTGGCACTCTCGCTTGGTGTCGTTTCCAGAGGAATGAGGCCGTCTCATTCTGAATCACGATGTGTGTAGCAACAAACACTAGAGGAGCATGACTGGGCAAACTGAGCATGGCTTCACTAAGTGTGACACAGCCCCTCCCCAGCTCTGTGGCTCCCCTTCAGTGTGGCATCTGCTGTGAACTAGAAGGCTCTTCAGAGGAAAGGTAGCATCTGCTTTGTTAGACTTTGTAGCATTCCCGAATTGACGTTGACTTAATTCATCACAAAAATTGCTCCCTTTGTGTACGGCCAAGGCATTCTATTTTGAGGTGGTCATGTTTTAGCTTTATGGACAGATACTTTGGAAATTCATCTAGGGTGGCACGATCTCCTTTCGTTCCCACAGTGGAATCATGTTTATGCATTATGACAGCCTGTTCCAAACTCCTGCTGGGAGGCAAAGATAAAGGGTCAGGGACCTGGAAAAAGCTGCAGCTGGATTTAGGAGCATCAGCAGTGGGAGATGAAAGGAATAGTTCAGGTAATTCTGTGGATGTGCTGTTTATTTCCAAGTGTCTAATATCATACTCCTGAAAATTAAGGTAAAAAACAGTAAAACAAAAAACCCCAAAACTGCCATGGTGAGGGAGAGTGGGGTAATAGAACAAATGTTGGCTACATTTTGAACAAATGTTGGCTACATTTGAAGGAGGAATAGACTTATTCTGCTAACTTTCCAGCTGCTGTAATGAAATCTGAATCTTGATCTAAATGTCTCCTAATGATTGGGATTCCAGAGGGTATCCTCGTATAGGACTGCTTGGTGGGTGAAACCAAGTGTGAAACAGGATTTGATTTGTCTGCCACGCTAATACCATTGGAGAACTACTTAAAATCTGCCAGAATTTTCTTTTACCACATCTTGATCCCAGCTCTTTTACCACATACCGATGCCGGTGTTTTACTGTGTTTTGGGCTTTACAGTTCCAAACTCAACTCAAAAGACTGTGTTAGCTCTTTTCCCCAAGAAGTAAAATGCACATCAGCTTGTTAATTCTTTACTT
This sequence comes from Bos indicus, assembly GCF_029378745.1. Taxonomy (NCBI): domain Eukaryota; kingdom Metazoa; phylum Chordata; class Mammalia; order Artiodactyla; family Bovidae; genus Bos; species Bos indicus. The sequence continues at coordinate 33,886,882 of NC_091781.1, forward strand.
TCTTCTATTTTAAATTGGAGGATAATTGCTTTACAGTTTGTTGTAGTCTTTGTTGTTGTCCATCCATGCAAATCAGTCATAATGATATGTATATGCTGCTAAGTCGCTTCAGTCATGTGTGTGTGTGTGTGTGTGTGTGTATAAAATCCCCTCCCTTTTGAGCCATCCACCACATTCCATCCCTCTTTATTGTCTTGTTTGTAATACTTGGCCTGGATCATTATGATATGAATTCTTATTCAAACCAGGCATTTTTTTTCTTTAATGATTCAAGAAGTTCCAGAAGAGACCATCCTAATTTGAATGCTTCAATGATCATCAGAAAGGTTGTTCTGAAGACAGTCTAAGAAAGTAGTTTCTGGCTCTTTGGCTTCTGAGGTCAGGTATAGGTCATGTTAGTGATGAGTACATCAATTCTGAGGAATTTAAGTGCATTAAACCTTTTGGGGCAGTGGTTCTGAGGAAGGTGTGATGGGAGGTGAAATTTACAGTTAGTCCTTATCTTCTGGCTGTTAAACTATTGAAACTGAAGTTAGTTATCTTTAGATATAATTGAACATGCACTTACATAACTTGGAAATAATACAGGGAAAAATCAAAGGAGGAAGGAAGGATGGGGAAGAATAAGGAAGAAGAGGGAAACACAGAAAGGAAGGAAGAAAACTAAAGAAAGCTGGCATCGCAGGAAGAAGTAATTATTTCTCAGGTCTCAAAAGTCAGCCAAATATAAACTCCTCCCAGTTTGGGGTAATTGCTTGATTTCATCCTGTAGGATGCAGTCTAAAGTCTTCCCTGTGTTTAACATTCTAACATTCAAGCAATAGATTTATATTTCAGACACAATGAATGGATCAGGACAGGCAATAAAAGAGTAAGACATTGCAATTTAAAACTCAATGCAATTTGAAAGCTACATAACAAATTATGCTGGACCACAGTAGATGTATATATCATGGGAAAGTGGTTCTGAGGTTTTTCATCTCTCTTGGGTGTGGGTCATCCCCTGTTTCTGCTTAACTCCAGAGTGCCATCCAGTACTTGAGCACTTTAAAATGGAAAATAAACCCCTACTGAGTTCCTTTTTATAGCAACATCACCAACCCAGTGTTTGGAATTCTATATCTCTGGCATTTAGGATGGTTGCACATTTTAAGTCTGGAATATGTGTTTATTTGCAGGTTAGGAGGGGGTAGACATATACTTAACTCTTGCTATCATTAAATAGCTGCTTAGTTTGAATCTCACTGACCCCTTGGAAGCTTTCACAACCCTCTTTGAAAGTATGCTTGATTGGGGCTTTTTAAAAACCACCATGATAAAATTAGTAGAGATCTTAAAAGCACTTAGGACAAAATAACTAAATTTAACAAAGATAATATATGTGTTTTTTCACTTACATGCTTTTCTTGAATATGGAGAAATAAACTTTAATATGTAGAGTTTTTCTGAAGATCTGAAATAAGAAATTTGAGTGCTGAATCCTTGGCATGCTTGACTGGTTTATTTGAAGCAGTGCTATAGTGGTTTCTAATTTAAATAGGTAATTGCAACAGCCAAGTAAGTATAGCAGCGTAGCCTTTCTTAGCTATTTACCCGTTGGTATCTTCACGCCCTGGCTTATCTACCTAGAAAACTCAAAGCTCTTCTCTCCATGGTTCTTCTGTTCTGTCTCCTGCCCTGTTTAACTTGACACTGTTTCCCCTTTTCATTGTCCTTAATTCTTGCTGTTTATGAAAGCATTCATATTTTTCAGTAATTCTTTGTTTGTATCTCTTTCCTTCAGTAGATTTTAGGTTTCTGAAAGGCAGTGACTATGACTTTTTAAAATCTTTGTATTCCCTTAGGTGCTCAATAGATGTCTTAGAAAGGCAAAACATTTTTCTTTTGCTGTCAGTTTTCTTGCCTGACACTTTAGGAGGTCACGTTGTAAGATTATGAGCCATGTTTCTTGAAGGTGTTTTCTGGAGGCCAGCTCAAATATGGACATCCCTGACTCCACAGAGAAAAACTATACAGGCTCATACAGAAAGGAACATTTAAATATTCAAGACAAACCACTATAAATGACTGACTATATTTATCTCACGTTTTTAAAGTCTCAGTTTTATTTTTTTATGACAGCCCACGATAATTGCAAAAAATTTTCATCAGTACTGAAAGGTACCAATAATACTCCTCCTTACCTCCTTAAGATAACCTTAGTTAATAATTTGATTATTGTCCATTTAGATTTCATTATGACTGTATAACTATTCACAAAAGTGAATATTTATTTTTAAATATTGTTAGCTCAGTTTAAAGCTTATAGTGTCTGTGGACATTTCCCTGTTTTTGCATAAAGATTTACTTAAATCATGTTGTTGTTTAGTCACTAAGTCATGTCTGACTCTTTGCGACTCCATGGACTATAGCCTGCCAAGTTCCTCTGTCCATGGAATTATCCAGGCAAGAAAACTGGAGTGGGTTGCCATTTCCTACTCCAGGCAAGAAAACTGGAGTGGGTTGCCATTTCCTGCTCCAGGGGATCTTCCCAACCCAGAGATCGAACCCACAACTCCTGCTTGGCAGGTGGATTCTTTACCACTGAGCCACCAGGGGTCCTAATAAATATATATAGCATTTGTATTATTTCATCATGTGGATATGTACAATTTGTTTTTCCAATCCCACGTGTTCAAATACTGATGGGCATTTTGGTTGTTTTCACTGTTTCCCTTTTATAGTTACATTGCAGTGAAAATTCTTATTTCTGTAGTCAATTTTCACAGAATTGGGATTGCTCTACCAAAGGGTGTTCTGTGCATATTGGACAGATGGACCTCCTAATTGTCTTAGAACATTCCAGGTTTCTTTACCATCATGAATTTTTCAGAGGCATAGAACAGATGCCCAGTACTATTCCTTGATTTGCATTGGACTTGGGGGTCTGTGAAAAGGATTTTGAATGTATTCTCCAAGTTGAAAATCAGGGCCTGTCTGGAGAAGGGGTCTTGAAAGAGCGGAGCGGCTTAGAAAAGTGCAGGGTTCTTGTGAGATCTCTGTAAGGAAAGGGAATGGCTCCTAGGGCACAGGATTGTCAGGTTTGATTGATCCTGGTCTCCCCTGGAGACTGTGACCTCTGCGACCGAGATTATGCTGAAAAGGAAAAAGCTGTCTCACCAGGGGCTCCACCACTCTGCTTGAGAAGTTCCCCAGAGGGGACCCACCTGTGAAAAGCTGGGGGATCTTTCTTGAGTAGGGGAAATTGGTGGCAGTGTGGCCAGTAGACCATGGGCAGCAGAATGAGAACAGCAAACAAGCAGTGGGGCTGATTCTGGACAGTAGCGCTTGAGACCATCTCTCACCAAGTGGAGAGCCAGATAGAGGAATAGATTTAAATAAGAGAAGATAGTGAACAGACAAAATTTCTAATCATGAAAGTGAAAAATCTCAGAATACTAGTAGTGTTGCTCTGAAAGTGAAGGAAACATTTTTTAATGTGGATGCAGCCAGGCAATGTATATGTTACATACATTTTAAATGTTATAGTCTTTCCACTTGGCTCTGAAAATAAAACCTTTGTGAGTTTATCTTTCCATATCAATTCTAGGCATTGCCACCTTTTCCTCCCTGTTCATCACTGGTTCAGATCAACAAGAGATACCTTTATATGTATGTATTATCAAGTAGCTTCCAGTTGTCTGCCTCTGAAGCTGGGATATACTCTTGCCCGGGATAGGTTCTCCAAAAACTGTCAAAAATGTTAGTTCTGAACCTGCCAACAGTCATGGTCTTTGCCTTGTGATGCCTTTATTATTAGCTCTGGTGATTTATACTGTGTCAGCTTGGTTAAGGTGGAGCTCTGTCTCGCAGAATCTCCTTCCCTGTATAATTCAGATTAGAATTGGCTAGATATGGGATTGCACAGAATTTGGAATGCAGCTGTTACACTGTGATACAGTGATGGGCAGATGTAGACATGCTGGCAAGAGGGTCCAACCTGTCTTTGCTGTTCTCTGCTCCATGTCTAGCAATTTTTCTCAATTGCTGTCCTTGCTGATCAACATGAACACAAACCCACTTGACAAGTCCCATACCCTTCTCTATGAATCTTGGATATGCCGTTTTTTCTCTGATTGGCTGGTTGGTGACTCTTGTGATCCTTCAACTTCCACTTTCACATCTTCCCTTTGTCAGTATCTTTTACAAATTCAGCTTTAATTCCTATAATAAATCTCTTATCCATAACTCACGGTGGTTCTGCTTCCCTAATTGAACCTTGACTGAATGTATCTTTGCCTTAAAAGTCAGGGAAAAAATGATTTTTTTGATAGCTAGTTTTCTTTTATCATTCTTTCCTTTCAAATGTACCACAAAACATTGTAGAAATGCTATTGATGTTCATAAATGCTTTTCATCATCTGTGACTATTTCCAGGATATGTTGAAGGTACAAATGTTACACAGGTATTTTTATTACTAGTGTATATATTAATCCATACTATAATCTACATAGAGATTTCTTCTGGAGATTTCTTTTTCTGAAGAAACTTGTTTGTTCTGAAAGATTGTTTTTTTTTCACAAGTGGTTTCAGTTGCAGAAGGTTTGTTTAATGTCCTGTGGTTTCAGTCTTAGAGTATTAGACTTTTTTTTTTTGGCTTAAATAAGGTGCTTAAATAAGGTCATGTTAATTTTGCCATCAGTGACAGGAAGTTCTATCCTTAACCTTTCTTTTAGAAACATATCTTTTAATCTAGTAGGCAAAATGAAAGATTGGTTTATAAGTGTTAAGGGATAGAAAAGGTAAGATAACAACTGAATAGAGCCTTTCTGGAGGTAATTTTTATCTACCTTTGAAATTTTTATCACAAATGGAGTATGTATTAATGGTTGTGAAAACAATTAATAGCACCAGTGACAAGGTCAGAAGAATAGGCTAATTTATCATGATAGATTTTAATGAAGCCTATAATGTAGTATTATATATACAGTATTTTTAAGAGTATGGCAGTTTGAAAAAAAACAATGATTTATCAAACTAATTTAGGGATTGTTCGTGTGTGTATGTGTGTGTGTGTGTGTGTGTGTGTGTGTGTGTGTGTGTGTGTGTGTGCTCAGTTGTTTCTGGATCTTTGCAACTCCATGGACTGTAGCCCGCCAGGCTCCTCGCTCCATGGACTTCTCCAAGCAAGAATACAGGAGTGGGTAGCTGTTTTCCCCTCCAGGAGATCTTCCAGACTTGGGGATCATACCTGTGTCTCTTGCACCTCCAGTCGGATTCTTTTACCACTGTGCCACCTGGGAAGCCCAGTTTTATAGGAACTCAAATTAAAATGATTCCCTTGAAAGTAAAACTGTTTTGTGTTAAGATAATATTATCGTCTCCTTTATAATCAATAAACTGTTCAAGTGAGCATTATCATGCCTCCACAGTGTCCAAATGTGGGAATTATTTTAGATAATGTGAAGTTAATTGACTATCATATTCAATGGGAAATTAAGATTTAGAACTTATATAAAAAAGCCTTATCAGTGAAGAATGTTTTAATGTAAAATAATCTCCCCCTGGAAAACTTCCTGTTTGTATCATAAAATCCCTGTACTGGAGAGTCTTATTTTCATCTTTTGCTTCTATTTGTAAATCACTGCTGTAAGTACATGTAATTTAAGTCTTTGATGTAACTTAAGCTAAGTAGCATACTGATACAGAGTCAAGTATCTCCAATTCTGTTTCAGTCTAGGTATGTGACCAATGGTGAAATGACTTACTCCGACATCTCATATGTTTAAAATTCTCTATCCCAGTGTTTGTGAGCCCTTGTCAGAGTTATTGAAAGTTGAAATAGTTGTTCTGTCTCAGAATCAGTGTTCTTCACAGCGAGTGACCTAGTCACAATCAAAGGAAATAGGTAAGTCAGTCTGTAGGAGATATTACAGTAATGATTGAAGATGGGTAATTCACCATCTTCAGGTTCAGGTTCTGGAGTTGTAACGAAAACTGGGATGTTAGGTCATTTCTTTTGGGAAATTCCACTTGAGTCTCCATTATCACCCTATAATTGTATGTTCTTTATTAAGATTCATCTTTTCATAGTATTTTTCAGCTCTTCTCTTGCCTCCCTCTCCCCTTTCTCCACGCCTTTCATTTGTAAATCTGAAATACATTTACTTTCTTATGTTAAGAATTCTATCAGACCTCGTGAAAGGTGATCACTAGGCTCAAATTACACAATGCAGGTGTGCTGAAAACTAAATATTCCAATATTGCTTGTCAGTGAATCATGGAAATCATAGTTCCCCCCAAAGCTCCAGTGTTATTGACTCAAAATAGATGATCATGGCGGTAGTCATCTCGCTGTAGTATTGGCATGTAGAATAATACATTTTGTGTTTAGAAAGTATTATATTTTGAAAGAACAATGCTGAATAAAACCAGTTCAGTAATACAGATATTTGGTTCAATACCAAACTGTTTAAATAAGGACAGCTGAAAATAGCGTACTCTTACTGATATTCTTTGGAAGAAAAGTTATGACCAACCTAGATAGCGTATTGAAAAGCAGAGACATTACTTTGCCAACAAAGGTCCGTCTAGTAAAGGCTGTGGTTTTTCCTGTGGTCATGTATGGATGTGAGAGTTGGACTGTGAAGAAAACTGAGCGCCGAAGAATTGATGCTTTTGAACTGTGGTGTTGGAGAAGAGTCCCTTGGACTGCAAGGAGATCCAACCAGTCCATTCTAAAGGAGATCAGCCCTGGGTGTTCTTTGGAAGGAATGATGCTGAAGCTGAAACTCCAATACTTTGGCCACCTCACGTGAAGAGTTGACTCATTGGAAAAGACTCTGATGATGGGAGGGATTGGGGGCAGGAGGAAAAGGGGACAACAGAGGATGAGATGGCTGGATGGCATCACTGACTCGATGGACATGAGTTTGAGTGAACTCTGGGAGATGGTGAGGAACAGGGAGGCCTGGCGTGCTGCGATTCATGGGGTTGCTAAGAGTCGGACACGACTGAGCGACTGAACTGAACTGAACTGATATTCTTGGCTAACATTTCAGACGTTTACTGTGGCCCATTTGTGTTCTGGTTCTGAAGTATATTTTGTAAACATTATTTTGCATTAATATATTTTCAGAATCCCATCCCTGAAAAACAAAGTGAACTAGTTCTACAAAGCTTTTCTAATTAAAATGTTTCTTATTTATTCTATTTAGGCTTTGTTGTTGCTGTTCAGTCACTCAATAGTGTCCCACTCTTTGTGACCCCATGGACTGCAGCATGCCAGGCTTCTCTGTCCTTCACTATCTCCTGAAGTTTGCTCAGACTCATGTCCATGGAGTTGATGATGCCATCCAAATATCTCATCCTTCGTTGCCTCCTTCACCTCCTGCCCTCAATCTTTGTCAGTGTCAGGGTCTTTTCTAATGAGTCAGCTCTTCGCATCACGTGGCCAAAGTATTGGCATTTCAGCTTCAACATCAGCCCTTCCAATGAATATTCAGGACTGATTTCCTTTAGGATGGACTGGTTGGATCTTCTTGCAGTCCAAGGGACTCTAAAGAGTCTTCTCCAACATCACAGTTCAAAAGCATCAATTCTTCGGCGCTCAGCTTTCTTTACAGTCCAACTCTCTCATCCATATATGACCACTGGAAAAACCACAACCTTGACTAGACGGACCTTTGTTGGCAAAGTAATGTCTCTGCTTTTTAATATGCTGTCTAGGCTGATCATAACTTCCCTTCCAAGGAGTAAGCGTCTTTTAGTTTCATGGCAGCAGTCAGCATCTGCAGTGATTTTGGAGCCCAGAAAAATAAAGTCTGACACTGTTTCCACTGTTTCCCCATCTATTTCCCATGAAGTGATGGGACCAGATGCCATGATCTTAGTTTTGTGAATGTTGAGCTTTAAGCCAACTTTTTCACTCTCCTCTTTCACTTTCATCAAGAGGCTCTTTAGTTCTTCACTTTCTGCCATAACGATGATGTCATCTGCATATCTGAGGTTATTGATATTTCTCCCGGCAATCTGGATTCCAGCCTGTGCTTCCTCTAGCCCAGTGTTTCTCATTATGTACTCTGCATAGAAGTTAAATAATCAGGGTTACAATATATAGCCTTGATGTACTCCTTTTCCTATTTGGAACCAGTCTGTTGTTCCATGTCCAGTTCTAACTGTTGCTTCCTGACCTGCATACAGGTTAAGTTTATCAAATATGTCTCTTATAGTTCCTCTAATATATATATATATATATATATGAATTATAGTAAACCAGTTTCCATCAAACCCAGTAGAAACCTTGCCCTAAGCACTGTTCATTATTAGAAACTCACCAGGAAAGAAACAGAATAAAGTAGATGTATTGCGTATTTAGGCTACTTTATGTAAGAGTATCATTTAAGAGTCGGGAATTCGGAGTTAAATGGCACCCCACTCCAGTACTTTTGCCTAGAAAATCCCGTGGACTAGGGTAGGCTGCAGTCCATGGGGTCGCTAGAGTCAGACACGACTGAGCGACTTCACTTTGACTTTTCACTTTCATGCATTGGAGAAGGAAATGGCAACCCACTCCAGTGTTCTTGCCTGGAGAATCCCAGGGATGGGAATCCTGGTGGGCTGCCATCTGTGGGGTCACACAGAGTCCGACACGACTGAATCGACTTAGCAGCAGCAGCAGCAGACTTCAGTTTTACCAGTAATATGGTTATTAATGTATAGATGCAATCCATATCTGGACAAAATCTATTGGAGGAGAGTTTTACCCACCTCTGTCTCTTTTTAGCTTTATATCCTATAATACAGTTAGATCATCTTGTGTATTCATGCAAAAACTGGATTTCCTCATTGAGATATCATTTATTTATTTGTTTATTTCTGGCTGTGCTGGGTCTTTGTTGCTACATGCAGGCGGTCTCGAGTTGCAGTGAGTAGGGACTACTCCTTCTTTGTAGCTTGTGGGCTTCAGTAGTTGTGCTACATGGGCTTAGTTGCTCTGTGGCATGTGGAATCAAACCCATGTGCCCTGCATTTGCAAGTGGATTCTTAACCACTGGACCACCAGGAAAGTCCCTGGAATATTCTTTTGTAATTCTCTTTGGAAACAGTGAGGTAATGTTAAAAAAAAAAAAAAGGAAATTTGTATGAGTTTTTGGAGAAGTTAGATTTTTAAATAAAACGGAAACAGTGACATTAAGTATGAAACCACTTGGTAAATACTAAATGAAAAAGCCAGTTACTGTTCGGTAGAATCTAGTATCTTAATTTTCAACAGTTTGAGTAAATAATCACATGAATTAAATTACTTTATGTGAGTTTCCCGCAAGACAAGACAAACTTATTTTACTTCAGTTAGTGACATACTCGGAGAAGGCAATGGCACCCCACTCCAGTACTCTTGCCTGGAAAATCCCATGGACGGAGGAGCCTGGTAGCTGCAGTCCGTGGGATCTCTAGGAGTCGGACAGGACTGAGCGACTTCCCTTTCACTTTTCACTTTCATGCATTGGAGAAGGAAATGGCAACCCACTCCAGTGTTCTTGCCTGGAGAATCCCAGGGACGGGGGAGCCTGGTGGGCTGCCGTCTCTGGAGTCGCACAGAGTCGGACACGACTGAAGCGACTTAGCAGGAGCAGCAGCAACAGTGACATACTATACTGCTTTTGGAGAAGGAAATGGCAACCCACTCCAGTATTTTTGCCTGGAGAATCCCAGGGACAGAGGAGCCTAGTGGGCTGCTGTCTATGGGGTCACACAGAGTTGGACACGACTGAAGTGACTTAGCAGCATACTGCTTTAGTAGCACTTGAGAACTAACCAGAAGAGGTGATTGTAATGAACTTATTTTTAGCCTGCGATATAAATTGCAGAAGATATACCTAGATTTGACAGTCTTTTTCTTTCCTTCTTTCTCCATGCCCCAGTATGTGTCTTCACAGTCTCCAAAGTGATTGCTTGGTCTACCAGCTAGGTGGCATGAAGTCCTTTATTAAGTGATCAATAATGATGTGAACAATTGACAACACTTTTATTGAGCTTACAACTGTTTCTCTGTCCTGATGGTTAGTGCCTAAAACTTAACTGATCAAGCCCATGTAATGTCAGTTAACATTGCCCATTTAGGTAGTCTGCATGGCTTTGAAGTTTTGTTGCTGGAAAGCTTGGAGAGGAAAGCATCTCTTTTTTCAGATTCATGAGGTTATAAAAAATGATAGTGGCAATGGAATGCTGGCTATTTTTAAAGAATTTGAAGAAAACGCAGTTAAAAATTGAGTAAACAGCAGAAGTGTTTTTTCCACTTAATATCTTCAAAGGGAAATGGGAAATTTCCTTCTGAATTCCGCTTTTGCTGAATTGCTGAAAATAATTATGATACTATAATAGCTATAATATTTTGACTCTTTGTTTTAAATGTGCCAGACTTTGAGATGAGTGCTTTACCTACTTTCTTCACTTATTTTCACATCATTCTAACACTGTAAATTGTTATGAATATTTTATAGTTGGACATGTTACTCTTACCTTTCTGAATCTCATTCTCTTCTCAGTAAAGGAATAGGTAGAGTTGGAGATTTTAACTAAGTCTGTTTTACACCAAAGTTCTTATCTTACCACTGCTCCTACATGCAGTAGCCTAAATGCAAAATAAATTCGTTTTACTTGGTTTCATTCCTAGTAAGGATTTGATAATGAGCAGTAACAATAACTTGGCTTCTACTCAATTTGATGGGAACCAGTTTATTCTAAGACATTGTTTGACTGATGTTGTGATGGTTCATATTCAGGGCAGAAACTATTGTCAGTGGTTATAGAAGGCAGCAAAGAAGGAGCTGTGTTTGCTTCTGAGAGAACGTGAACCTTGATTTTTTGAATGTGAGCAAAAAAATGGAGATCAGCCAATAAGATTATGAACCTTAACGATCTGATTACATCAGCTAGAGTGACTGTTTTACCCAGTGCCTTCATAGTGTCAAATCATTTCATAGCTCTCCCATTTCCTTCTTGAAAATACCTATGGCTCCTTCTCTTTGAACCTTTGCCTGCTTGCCTATGAGTAGTAGTAACAATGGTAGTACTGATTAAAATAGCCAACATTTACAGACCTTGCATGAATGGTGGCAGATTCCATTACTTTTTACCATTTCTGCTTGAATGAAAATAATCATTTTGGTTCTTCACGATATATAAAGATAGTAAAATGAATTAATTGATCATGATGTTATAGTCACATATATTTTTTTTGATGTGGTTTATTTTTTATTTATTTTTTAAATTTTATTTTATTTTTAAACTTTACAATATTGTATTAGTTTTGCCAAATATCAAAATGAATCCGCCACAGGTATACCCGCGTTCCGCATATATTTTCTAATTTAATTCTTGAAACAACGCTGAGTGTTGTTTCATAATTGAGTAAACAGAGTCTTAAAGACATTAAGTAACTTTTCCGTTGTCACACAACTGGGCAAAGGATGAAGCCTTGATTAAAACCTGGGTCTGCAATTTTAAACCTGGTGTGCCAAACCAGAAAACTGTTAGAGCCATATCGGAGATTGTCTGATTTCATTCTCTAATTTTAGATAAAACTGAGTCATATACAGGGAATGATAATTGTGGCTGGAGGGTGTGTACTATTTGGTTTATTAAACACATTTAATTTGTGGGTTGCCCTTTTTTTTTTTTTTCATTTTGTTGATTGGATAGGGGAGTATTCCTGTTGGCTGATGGTCCTTTCTCTATCACTGGGCTTCCTCACACACCCAGTTTTCCCACCAGGCCCATAAACATGTTTGAGTTTATGACTGGTCTCAAATGTCAGGAGTGGACCATTCACTCTTTCCTTGAGTGTTTTGACAAAGAGAGAGTCCACAGCCACTTTGCTCCGGGATATTGTTACCCTGCCAACACTGATAAAATACTGCTTTCTTTTAGTTTTAATCCATTTCTTCCTCCCTTACCCAACCTTACTGATACATAGAACAACTGGTCAGAAAACTGTTGGTTTCTAAGAAAACAGCTATTAAATCCTCCGTTTCCAACTTTTTTTTAAAACTTTCCTCCAAGTAAACCAGTCTTCCCTTTGACATCTCAGATGGCTGACAGGTAGTTAGCTCCTCTGACTGGCAGATTGGTGTCTCTGTCACATGGGAGTGTCATTACACAGTAGAATTAATACTTCCAGCCTGGATTTATTTAGCATCTTCTGACACTTAGAAGAACAAGGGAACACATGCCTTGTTCTCCCTTGGGATAGTTGAGAATTAGATTAAACTGGCAGGAAATATTTGAACTGGCAGGAAATATTTGAATGTCCTCAGTAAACAGACTCTGTATTTAGGTGTATCGATGTTTTTTGAAGTTCTTCATTGCCTTCATTTTCCAAGTTGTTTTGAGAGAGCATTTGCCAGTCACTTTTGGAAGTTATGTCATTACCACTTGGTGGTTGCTAAAAAAAAAAAGAATTTTAAATCAGCTACTAACTCTGGATTTTCTTTTGCAGATGCAAAAGAAATTGTTTTAAAAGCCCAGATCTTAGCTGGCGGAAGAGGAAAAGGTGTCTTCAGTAGCGGTTTGAAAGGAGGCGTTCATTTAACAAAAGAGTAAGCGTGGAGGTTTTAATTCCTTATCTTTGGACAAAGCAGTTATGGAAGATGCTGCTCATGATGGAAAGGAGCACTGAGAAAGGGAGTAGGAGCAGAAGGTCACAAATAAATGATGTAGACAACAGGTAGAGGGCTCTGCAGTGTCCCAGTTTTCCTTCTCCTGTAAAAGGATTTTTGTTCACTAATTGGTGAAAACTTGACACCCCTTCTGTTCTAGACAGTCAGTGAAAACACTTTCCTCTCCTATCCTGTCACATACCTTTCAGTGGTTTACTTTGATCCTTCCCCTTCCCTTTATCCCCATCTTTGGGCATTACTTCCCAAGTTGCCCACTATCTTACCTGTGCATTTCAGCATTGTCTCTCTACTATGACTGTAACTTATTTGGGAGAAGGGGAGAACAAACAAGCAAACTTGTTTTCATTTCCCTCCCCTCCTCTTCCTTCCTTCTACTCCCACTCATTCATTGATACGTACTTTGCAACCAGGGAGCGTCTGCTACACTGCTAAGCACCTGGTGTATAAACAGAAAGTACCATGCATTCTGTGAAGGTGGAAGGTGGGCCCAAGGCAGGGTGGATGTGGGGGTATAGTATGGACTGTGTCTTAAAATTGTTTTCAGTATAAACATTGACTTTCTTTTCTTTCTTCTCTCTCTTTTTTTCTCCTCTCTCTTAGCCCTAAAGTTGTGGGACAGCTGGCTAAACAGATGATTGGATATAATCTAGCAACAAAACAAACTCCAAAAGAAGGTGTGAAAGTTAAAAAGGTAATGTGAATGCTTTTGTCCATCTTCTGTGTATGTGTTAAAAAAAAAAATCATACTTCAGTTTTGACAGAATCTAATGAAGCAGTACACTTTGTCTGTGTCATTTTTTTTTTAACCTCACATAGTTTTTGGTGTAGTATGACTTTGAGGAGAGAGAAAAAAAGGATTCTAAATTAGTAGCTGTTTATTATCATCAGGATTTGGTAACAGTGGGTAATGATTGAAATAATAATTTTTTCTTTTAGAACACAGACACATTTTGTTTAAAGTCAAAAAGAACTTAACATGACAGTTCCTAGAATCAGTGAGGGACATTCTTTGCTTCCTCACAGCCCCACCCTCATCCAGTGTATCAGAATTCCTGTGCTTATTTTGGTGGTTTTTCTGTGTTCCCCTATAACTTATTTTGAGGTTATTACCATTTTGACTCACTGTTATTACTGGGAGTATGTCATATTAGTGGGATCTTTTGGGACACCCAAGTGTGTACAGGGCACATACTTGTACACACACACAGAAAATAAAGTCTAAAGCAAAGTGGCCCACCTCAGCCATGAAACTGTGACTGGTAGATCTGAGACAGAGCCTAACTTGCCCTCCTATTAGTCTGTTTAGCTTTGTTGAACTCCTCATTATGTGTCGAGGCACCAGAACTGACTGCCTGATTTGCAGGATCTAGTGCAAAATGAAAATGTGAGATTCTTGTTCATATTTCAAGTTGGCTGCAGCAGAACATCAAATCGGAGACCAAGAATAGGACCCTCTGGCATGCAGGCCTGGATGACTGCACAGGTCACTCACTCTAGGCCTGGGAGCTACAGATGACTAGAAGGCCCCATCATGACATTGTAACAGCAGATTAGGGCCCAGCATTTTGGGGCGGCAACTGTCTGCTCCACAGACACAGAATCACATATGGATTATCACATGATAATCTCTTCCAGAGTCTCATTCTTCAGGCAGCTGAGGCAGTGTATTCCGTTTTTACACTTCAGAGGGAGTTGTCTGGAAAATTTTTGATATGACGGCCCCCAGAAATCACCAGCTTGGTCTTCTTAGCATACTTAGCTTACCAAGCACACTGCCTTGGTCCTGAAAAAGACACTGAGCTGGAGGGAGATGGGGATACTGGTGGGTCATTAGCCCCTTCCCTCTAAGAACACAGAGTCTTTCTGAAGGTTGAGGAAGTGCACAGACAAAACTGGCTCTGGTTATTTCCCTTTCCCAGTGCCTTGCAGCTAGATACAAGAACTGTTTACATCTTACAGTGGTTTTGAAGAATTATTTTTGTTCAGCTCAGCATCATACTTTTATTTTCCCCTTTAAACTGGTTATGAGCCTCTACCTATATAACTTGTTCAGAATTTGTTTATAGGGGATATTATTAGTGGTTTTGTTTGTAGGAATTTATTGTTTTTTATGGACACATGGAGTTTGAGATTAGAGTTTGTGATACCTTTAAAAAGCATATAAAATACACACAAGAAGATTCACACACACACACTATATATATGAATAAAATTAGTTCATAGATAGGTTCCTGAAATCCTGGGGATAAGTGCATTCTTGTAAATAGAATTATTGCCAAGAAATGACCAGAGTGGTATAGTTTTAAGTATTTTTTCCCCTGATTGCAAAAATTATTAACATGAGAAAAATTCCAATAGTACAGAAATATAAAAATTAGAGAATAAAATTTTCTTCTATTCTCACCTTCTAGAAATAATTGTTAAATATGTAAAATACGTATTACCACATACTTGAAATAGTAACATTATATATACTTTAAGGAACCTGCATTTTTTTTAACTTTTTAAAAAACATTTTTATTGAGGTATAATTTGCATACCATAAAATTAACTCATTTAAAATGTACAACTTCAGTAGTTTTAATAAATTTATGGAGTTGACAGCTATTACCACAATCAAGTTTTTGAGTGTTTCCATTGACCAACCCCAAAATCTCCCATCCATTTGCAGACAATTCCTATGCCTACTTCCAGCCTGGGGAAACACTAATCCAGTGTGTCTATATTGATTTTCTCTTTAATATGATATAATTCATATACCATAGAATTCATTCATGTAAAATGTGCAATTAAACAGTTTTTAGTATATTCTTGGGTTATGCAACCATCACCACTATCCAATACCAGAACACTTTCATCACCCTGAAAAAGAAACCCATACCCATTGGAAGTCATTCTCCATTGTCTTTCCACCCCTTGGAAACTATGAAGCTATTGCCTATATTCATAGATTTGCCTATTCTGGATATTTCATATCAATGGAATGTTTCAAGCCTTTTTTGTCTGGCTACCTTCACTTAGCATATTTTCAAGGTTCATCCATGTTGTAGCATATATCAGTACTTCATATATTTTTATGGTTGAATAATACAGCTTTGTATGACTATAACACATTTGGTTTATTCATTCATCAGTTGATGAACAATTAATTGTATTGTTACCACTTTTGAGCAAGCATGAACTTTTGTGTATGCATTTTTGTGTGAACATTGATTTGTGTTTTCATTCTTCCTGAGTAGAGCTTTGGGGGTGAAGTTCCTGGGTTAAACGGTAATTCTATGCTTAAGTTTTCCTGGAACCATCAAAATGTCTTCCAAAGTTACTGTGCCATTTTACATTCTGACCAGCAGTGTAGGTTTAGTCTCTCAGTTGTGTCCAGCTCTTGCGACATCGTGAACTAAGCCCAACAGGCTCCTCTGTCTGTGGGATTTCCCAGGCAAGAATATTGGAGTGGGTTGCCATTTCCTTCTCCATGCATTTGTAATTTATAGAATCTTGGACATCAATCAGAAGTCCCCAGATGATAGACACTTTAGGTCTTAGTTTGTTTAAGAAGCTATTTAAGCACATTACATACATCTGTTCACGTTGGGTTTTTTTTTTCCTAAATCTGTGTTTGTAGTGTTTTCCTTGGGATAGTAATAGGGGAGGTGAGGCAGTGCTACTACACACGTGCTCCATGGCTCACTATCAGTAATGGTTCCTGTTCCGCAGAGAGTAACTGAGTACCCTGTTAATCTTATCTAATTGTTGTTCTGTTACAAATAGTTTGTGCACCGGCTCTCATCCACATACTGTAGTCTGAATAGCATGATATATAAAAAATGAAACCAAATGAACAGACAGTAAGAAACATGAAAAACAGATTCATTGTTCAAGAGTAAAGTACATTAAAAAGATTCTCCATACTGAAAGACTCCACGAAAAGGCTGTGTTGATACAGTTTCTATCCATCACAGATAAAGATGGTTGAAATGTGTTTAACTGAGCTTCTCATGACATGAGAGTTCACAGAGTCCATTTAAGTTCTCTCTGTCACAATTCCTAAAGGATTTCAACATCCTGGGTCATATAAAAGGCATCTCAATGTCAGAAAATTTGTTTGTATATAAAAGTCCATGAATTATCTATTGAAAATCATCATTTTCTTGGGAATGTTTTCTTAAAGAGTGATGGGCTATTTCTACCAAGGAAGAGCTGTTTGAGACAGCAGCTGGTCTTTACAAATAGAAATTTGATAGAATACAGAGCACATCTGTCAACACTTGAGAAAATTAAGAATAGGACACTTGAATGACACTTAGCCTAAAACTTATAACGCTGTGTTTTTGTTACAGTAACTACTGAAAGTTGTTAAATCTGGTTCACTAGAATAGCTGTGTATTAGAAAGTGAGCTTGAAATAAAAATTGCTCTATGAAAATCCTAACACCATGTGCCAAGAAATATTTCTTACAAACTCATGAGCTACCATTTATGATAGAAAAATCACTATGAAGCCCCTTCTAAGGTACTCTATTTTTAACCAGTCATAAATTCTATAGAGGTGTGAAAAGAAGGAGTTAATTGTATTCATTACATTATAGCTTTCTAGGTCATCATATATTTATCCCACTTCATGTGACTTAAAACTTAGTGCTTTTGTGGCTTCTAGGGAGCTAAACTCTATTATTATTTAATCAATATCATTTTTGGTGAAACATATTACTGAATTCCTTTTTAGGAAAAGCAGTGTATGTGATTTTATTATTTTTACTTCTAGTGCTGATTCTTTATAGATGTTCTTATTTTCTTTTAAAAAGCATCCAAGACATTTTTTACTATTTTTGTTGGTAGTGTAAGTTGGTCTAGCATCTCTCTCCAAGGAAATTTGATGTACTTATCAAAATTTTAAATATGAAGAATCTATTATAAAACCTAGCCATTTTATCTTTATATCCCTTGACCAGGGGTATACTAAAACAATGGAGCAAAGCTACACATACAGAAAGAATCACTGAGGTAGCATTTTTAGAAACACAAGTCTACATAAATGTCTGTCAGCCAGGACAAGATCAAATAAATATTGACATATAAGTATTATATAGTCACAATGAAGAGAGAAGACCTTGTACAATCTAAGTTATAGTATTAAGATAGCAAACAAGAAGAAAGAAAAGCATTCAAGCATGCGTAATATTTATCCATGTGCAAGATGATTCCATGTTGGTAATGCATAGGGAAGAGGTAAAAATTAGTAGTGGATTTTCCTGGCAGGGCTGCTTTGTGCCTTTGTTAAGGTTGTGCAGAGTAAAAAGGACCTGGCTGGAGCATGCGTGGAGAAGGAAACCCATCTGTCCAGGAAACTGCCCTGGAATGTGACTACATCCTCATAGAGAAAGGGATGTTTTTTTTTCTGATCATCACAAAGGTTCTTCTGGGGCCCAAGGGGTATGTATGTGCAGGAGGGGACTGCTTTCACTGTCCCCTCTGTATACTTTTAGTATCGTCAGCATTTATTTTCAAACAAGCAAATATTATGTTTGTAATTTAAGAGAAAGTATAAATTGAAATAAAAATACAGTGATCCAAGAGACAGAAGTATCCAAACATAGGAAGCATCAGACACACCATAAAAAGAACCCTTCTTTGGCAAGCAAACTTGGTTTCCCACCAGTGCAATCTGAGAAGAATCAGTGTAGTAATATATATGTACTGCTAATGCCTCAAATTAAAACAACATCTGCTTCCCTGGAGTTTTTCTCAAGTGTCAGGGTTTCTGAAGAAGAAAAGGAAGATTAAAGTGGGAAGGTTCCTTGAGGCAAACTGAATACCTGTCACTTGAAAAGTTAACAGGATCAATTAAGGAGGTGAAAATGGGCACTGTGCACCATGAGAGCAGAACTCTCAAATCTCCCTGGGTTTAAAGAGCCTGAAAATAAAGCTGTTTGATTTGTGTAGCAAGTTTGTATAGATTTCCAAGTGGAAATCAGCTTGATGCTGACTTAATTGACTTTCCTGCTAATGTGGTAGGTGATGGTTGCTGAAGCCCTGGACATTTCCAGGGAAACCTACTTGGCCATTCTGATGGACCGGTCCTGCAATGGCCCTGTGCTGGTGGGCAGCCCTCAGGGGGGCGTTGACATTGAAGAGGTGGCAGCTTCGAATCCAGAACTTATTTTTAAGGTATGTTTAGATTCCTGACTATGTTCTGTTTATTGTTTCTGTACATGCTGTTAAAGACTGAATGTGAGCCTGATTTCTGAGCCTGGTGTACTGTTTCTGGGATTTAAGGCATGAAGATATTGAGTCCTTTTTCATACTGGATGTCCAGTAAGAAAAGGTTGGGTAGATCAAAATACGTGCTTTTCAAGATCTTTTCTGTGCCCTTCTTTTCCCTTCATTCTTTCCTCCTTCTAGCCTTTTCTTTCTCTCTAGTTTCTTTCCATCCAACTTGCCACAAGAATTAACCAATGGCAGAGGAATGTGAAATTTCCATTTCCTTTTGGTTAACTCTACCTCATTTATAAATATGACCCAGAAATTGTCTCCTCGAAATCAGATGTGAACTAGAAACTGCCTTGATGTCTTTCAGTACTGGTAATAAAGTGACTTAGCACAGTGCAAAGTAGAATTTTTCTAAGGCCCAGATTCTGTTTGTTTATCCTTTAAATCTTGTGTGTGTTGTTTGTTGTTGTTGTTGGGGTTGTCCTTTTTTTTTTTAAGATGTTAAGATTAGTTTCTAGTCAAAGAGACCTGGGGTCAAATCCTAACTAGCCAATAAGTTTCTCAGTTTTTTGAATCAGTAAATGAAAATGGGGATATTCCCTCCCTATAGAATTGTGAAGATTAAATTAGATAATATATGCAAAGTGCTTCTCAACCTACCTCAGCTATAAGAAGAAAATCCTAAGGTCTTTGGAACTATAACCCTAGCTTTTAATTCCGAGTTCTTAGTGTCAAAAAAATCATACAAAAAATTTCTAGTAAAAATCTTTATTATTTCTTTTAGAAACTGATTTTTTTTTCCTTCTAAAAAGCGAGAATTTTATTTCTTGAAACTCTTCATTTATAAGGTAATAATACTTTGAAGATTGGTTTTAAAATATTTTCACCAGTGTTGCATATTTAAGTTAACTATTTTGGAAGTTAAATTGAGACTATACTTGCTGGCTTACCAATAACACCTACTTTTTTTTTTTTTTTGAAACTAACATTTTTAAAACAAGTCATTACATTTGTTAAGAGAGTACATGAAATAATATATCTAAACAACACTCACTGTCGTGGAGGGAATAGCCCTTTGTAGAGCTTGGGTATTATTAAAAATTACCATCATCAACAGAGTATTTAAATCATAAGGTAATATTTAACCTATATAAGACAAACTCTGAACTTAACAGCAATATTAGGCAGGAAAAACTTATTTTGGAAGCCTTCCAAAAACATGTCATAAACATTAACTGACTAAATATTCGTCACTGCCATCTGTATAGTAATTAAAAGTGAAAACTGGCATCCGATCATCTTGTCAGCATGCCACCCTGAAGAATTATATAGTTTTGAAAAGGCTGTTTTATAGATGGTGTGCTAATTAAAATATACCCCATAGGCAGCTGTGGTGGCCCAACTCAGAGATCTCTGGAAAGGTGCCACACTTTTAATTACTCATTTGCACATAAATACTAAGCATTTTCTTTTGAGGTTGTAAATCTTTTCATTTGATAGTCTGAATTTTGTTCATCTGATTCATTTTTACTAGGAGCAAATTGACATTATTGAAGGGATAAAGGACAGCCA
Source organism: Bos indicus (assembly GCF_029378745.1). NCBI lineage: Eukaryota > Metazoa > Chordata > Mammalia > Artiodactyla > Bovidae > Bos > Bos indicus. The sequence continues at coordinate 33,907,320 of NC_091781.1, forward strand.
AGCTCAGCGGATGGCGGAAAATCTAGGCTTCCTTGGGCCTTTGAAAAACCAGGTACTTGAGCAATTGGAGGTTGGTTTGTCTAACATGTTCCAGAAAAGATTTGGGAACTTTGGCTAATTGTGTCTAATGTTTGTGATTATCAGGAAATAAGGCGATTTATTGTTATTCTCTTTTTTCCTGCAGTTGTTTATGGTGAAAAAATACTTCCCTGGTATTGCAAAGAGAATGTTTATGACACATGTGTTTATATACATACATATATATATATATATAGGTGTGTACATGTGTAATAAGAATGTGTTGCCTGCAGACACATACAGCTTGTTATGTATGTTAGTTTGTTTTTTCTATAGCAGTGCATCTCCAGTACATCAATTATAAGATGTGATATACTGGTTAGAATCACAGGCTGTAGAGTTAGGCAAACTGAGTTTGAATCCTGTACTGCTACCCAGTACATGTGTGATTCAGACCATCTGAACATCACTTTCATAGTCTGTAAAATGGGGGTGATGAAATCCTAACTAAGAGGGTTTTTATGAGGATTGAGTAACCTGATGTGTGAAAATGCATATTCAGTACTCCAGAAAGGTCACTTCTTATTATTAATAATAATATACATTACCTAATTAGTTGCTGTTCTTTTCTAGCTAATGGGCATTTGAGAGGAATACTAATTACACAGAGGTGATACTTGACTGAAAACAGCTTGAATTATGCCAATTTAGTAATTGTATCCCTTGGTTTCAAAGATAGGAAAATTGTTCTCTGAGCTATTAAGGGAGAGAGTCTGTCTTGAGCATCACAGTCCTGCACTGCCCTTGGTCCTGCCCATGGAGCCTGATTTTATGTCTATGCAGGCATGCTTGCTTGTCTCATAATTAAATCAGAAAAACTTACTGGCTGTTGTTTTCCTCCTCTGTTACTAAGAGAAGCCACCTTAATAACCCTTCATTGTGTGTCTGTGTTTGTGTGCTGTCCTAGGGCTCTGGGATTCTTGTAGTTTCCCTTAATTTAGTTGGGCAGCATTCCTCCAGTAAAACAGTCAATTGCACACTCTTTATTTTCTGTCTTTACCTTTTCTTTTGATTGAGTCTAACTTTAAAAGCTTAAGGGTAACATGAAGGCAAGTTATGGAAAGGTGAAGCACAATAAGACTTTAAAATATATTTGTTTAAATTAAGAGAGGACGGCACTTATTTGAAGATTGGAGGAAAACCTCCAGTGGAAAGCAGAAGGTTCAACACAGTAGTAGGAAATAGGATCATTTGGGACTAAGCCCCAGGAGGAGATAGAGCCAGGATTCAGCAGACAGTTAGAGGAATTAGTCGTCATTTCGAGACTGGTGAAGAAATGCCAGGTTAGTGACCTGCTGAAAGAGAGATACTGGAGGATTCATGGGTAAGGGCTGGTTTCATGGTTTCACTTTCTGAGAATGAGGCCATGAAGTATATTAGCTACAGACTATATTAACTGATCATTTGACATTTATTAAGTAACTTCTTATGTATTGGTGGTGGTCACAGAGAGCTATAGTTGCTGTGTTCTAACCATACCATCCTACACTCAGCTCCAGAATATGCCCTGTAACTTTGTTTATATCCTCTGTCCCTTGCACATCTGTGTTTCTCTTGGGCATTTGCAGTCTCGTTTGCTGGATCTTCATCTACATCACGGCAGGGACTTGGTTGGTCTTGTTCACTACTGTGTTGCCAACAAAGTGTTTGGCAAATATATTAGATGTCCAAGAAATATCTATCATATGCATGAATAAGTGAAATAACACATCTGAGGTGTCTAATTGTAAGAAATTCCTGGGGAGTCAGGAATGAGTAGTTGTAAGTGGCAAGAGAATAAATTTGGAGTGAGTAAAATCTACTCACCATGTGGTTTGAAAGCTCAAGAGGTAAATAATACGTGAAAGTTCTAGAGAAGGCAATAACAGTATTATGCACATCACAAGTCCCCCCCCCACCCCAAACATAATGTAAGAGACAATTAACAGTTATTTATATAGCTCTTAAATGACTGAATCATGTTTCCTGAGTACCTTAAATACTCCAGGTTTTAAGTGAGTTATCTATGAAAGGAAAATGAACCTGCAAGTTCTCAGGGATTGGTGGTAGCTATATTGTCATTATATTTTTGATTTTATGTATCTAGGAAGGTAAAGAAGTCTTTTAATTCATGTTTTTTGTATTATCATTGCCAGTTATATGAAAGACTTTAAATCTTCATTTCCTCAGCAGGTTGAACCAAGCTCATTTGCTGAACCCTGTTGAACAGAGATGATAAGAGCAGAATTGTTCCCCAGGGGCTCACAGGGCAGTGGTCCGCCTGCTGACAGTGAACACAGGAAGAGGGGATGTGAAGGAGTGAAAACGGTGGGGTGGGAGAGGGGGTAGGAGAGACGGTGATCTCAGCTGCAGTTGTGTCAGAATTTGTTCATCTGGGGACATCCATTTGTATTTTGAGCAGCAGGACATGAAATGCATGGCACGGGAGCACAGGGTAAACGGGTGCTATGGATTCGGGCGTCTCTGTCTTACAGTGCTTCCTCCACACATGAGCGGGCAGTGCGCGTTGAGCACGGGGTGCCTGAGGGGAGAAAACGTTTATTTAAATGATCAACCATTGGTGATCTTCTGATAAACAAGTGGTATCTTAAAGCCCCCTCGATTCAGTGTGACTTTGAAAGTTACTTAATTTTCAGTTAGGATGTGGTTTGGTCCTTTGGAAGTGCCTCACTCATGGATGAACAATATATAAAATGATTCTCTTGTAAAATTGATATCTTTCCTGTGACTCATGCCTGATGTCTCTAAAATATGATGTATTAATATTAGATTTAACCAAAAATAAACATCACCTTGCATAAAAACCTACAAAACACATGTTCCCGGTGAAAATATATTTCAGCAAGAATTGGCTGAAAAAACTAAAGCCATGAGAAAACTGAATATGACTAAAATCCACAAATTCCTCAAGGATGTCGTAATTATCATCTGTACTATTCATTTCTAAAAACATAGGCTCCATGAGTTGTCAGCATGTGCCTCCAGTATTTAAACTGATGAAAATATCTGATCAGCCAAGTTAATACCAGCTCACTAACCCTTCTAGGTATGGTTTATATCTCTGGTTAGCTTTAAGAACCGTATTTGAATAGTGCAAGTATTAGTTCCTGGGATGCAATAGAAGGTTTTTCCAATTTTATTTTAACCTGTTAAAACATTTTTGAAGACATTGGTAAATTTGGCAGAGTTTCATGTGCATGGCTCCAAGGATGTTTGATTTTAGGCTTAATTTTTTAATTGCTTAGCATATAACCTTGAAATAACATTAATTGTGGCAAAAAATAAATATTTGAACAGCATGGTTCCTGAGGAAATAAGTGGCAGTAACAAACTGGCTCACAGCACATTAACTAGCAGAATGTTTCCTTTGACTGGTGTTTAATCTGTGTTTTAAATTTGAACACATTTAGAAAGTAGAAGAGCCAACCTCAGCTTGCCATAGGCCCTGCCATTTCCTGCTATTACACCTGGGCAGACTGACAGGTTTTGCCTGGATGGCCTTTATAGTCATTTGGTGTATAGCCTCTGGAATAAGGCACGTTCTGCCTGCAAGTCAGGCTGGTTCTCCCTTGTGGGTATTACAACACAGATTTTATGATGTTTACCCCTTGCAGATCTTACAGTGCAGATTTAGTCTTGCTTCAAAAAATGTTTATAGTCACCTTTGCACAATAATAAACAGTTGTAATAATGGCTGCCCCCCAAGTGCTGTGTTAATGTATAACTACAGTGGCAGCAGCATGAGAAAATTCAGGCTTCATGCTAAGCGAGGTTAATACAGGCTTTAGAAGTTTTGAAGCTAGCGTGGTGTTCATAGACAAGTAAATGGATAAACGGAATATAGTATATACATACAATGGAAGATTGGCCTTGAAAAAGAGGGAGGTCCTGACACATGCTGCATTGTGGTTGAGTCTTGAGAACATTGTGCTAAGTGAAGTTGTCTGTGTGTGTGCGCTTAGTCAGTCAGTCATGTCTGACTCTTTGTGACCCTGTGGACCATAGCCCGCTCCTCTGATCATGGAATTCTCCAGACAAGAATATTGGAGTGGGTAACCATTCTCCTCTCCAGGGGTCGACCCAGGGATCGAACCCATGTCTCCTATATTGGCAGGCAAGTTCTTTACCACTCAGCCACCAGGGAAAACTTGAAATTTATGTTATGTGTACTTAAAAACAAAAACGAAAACTTTTTGAAGTAGCTAGGATAAGATCTTATACTTGTATGCACTCAGAATTTATTTCTATTATGAAGTCTCTCCATATTATTACATTAATGATTACTTCTACCATTGTTTATCCGTATTGACTGTGTGCAGAGGATGTGTAGGTATAGTGATGCTATGGTGTCCAGAATAGACACCATGCTTTTGTCATGCAGCTCACATTGCACATTTGTTTGATAACCTGGGAAATCTCTAAAAATGTAAAAAAGTTTCAACAGTGAGTCGCTTACCTGCTTTACACTGTAATTCAAATAAAATCCACTTGGATTGCACCCCCCCCCCAAAAAAAGTAAACATTAAATAAAGGAAATCTTAAGTTTTTGAAAAAATAATGATAGAATTGTTAGGTTGGGACCAACCTTTTCCAAGTCTGGCACAAAGCCAGAAGCTGAAAAAGAAAAGAGTGACATTATTATTAATATTATTAGACTTCATGTGGCAGAACTAACAAAAACATGGGCAAAAAACCAAATGTTAAAGGACAAAAACATTGCTATTTCTATGACATAAAGAGCTAAATTCCTTCATGTAAAAATGCCTCCTATACATTAATATGAGAAACACCAAAAATATGTGGATTTTTCCTATGTAGAGTTCACAGCAAAGGAAATATAGATGTTTCACTCTCATAGAATACTCAGGTCTATTCATAATTAGAGTGATTCAAATTAAAACCATAAATGAGATAACCAAATAGCTGATGGTTGTGAGTTAAAAAAATAAAAATCTCTATAATGCTGGTTTTTGGGAGGGGACATTAGTGAAAGCTTCAATTTAAGATAACAAGAACAATTTAAGATAATCTTTTATTATGTAAAATGCCCACCCCTTGTTCCCCACTTCAGAGAATATATCCTATAGATATTTAATCACTGTAGGATATAAGGATATAGATAGATAGATAGATAGATACACACACAGATAAGGCAGCATTTGAAGTAATGTCAAGCTGCTGGAAACCAAATGGCCATTATTTAGGAGACAGGTTAAATGAATTATGATACATCCGTACAAAAAGATATTATGTGGTCATTTACAAGATTGTTGTCTCTGTTTTGCTGCTGAAGGCTCTCTGGAATCTATCGGTAAAGAAACAAAGTGTGGAACCAAGTTTGTTTTTTTAAAAAGATGAATGGAAAAATGTGTACACTTGCATTTGTATAGCTGTATCCTTTAATGAACCAATAAAGTGGCTGCTGCAGGAGGACAGATAGGGGGCTCTGTAGCTGGGGAGTCTGGTGAAGATTCTGAGGGAGAATCTTGGGTACCTTGGGGATTTTGTATTATGTACGTGTACTATCTAGCCACAAAAAATTAATATTATAAATATTCAGTGTAACTCATTATATATATTTGGTTATATCCACTGGCTTTCAAATTAGGATTTAAGAAACTTCGCACATATACATCAAACAAAATAAGGTAAAATGAATTACTTACATTTCCAAGAGTTCTTTAGTTAATACCAGAATAGAGAAATCACTCCTAGTGTTTATCATGTGTATGTGTGCTAAGTTGCTTCAATTGTGTCTGACTCTTTGTGACCCTATGGACTGTAACCCAGCATGCTCCTCTGTCCAAGGAATTCTCCAGGCGAGAATTCTGGAGTGGGTAACCATGCCCTCCTCTAGGGGGTCTTCCCAACCTAGGGATTGAACCCTCGTCTCTATGTCTTCTGCATTGGCTGCTGCTGCTGCTAAGTCGCTTCAGTCATGTCCAACTCTGTGCGACCCAATGGACGGCAGCCCACCAGGCTCCCCCATCCCTGGGATTCTCCAGGCAAGAACGCTGGAGTGGGTTGTCATTTCCTTCTCCAATGCATGAAAGTGAAAAGTGAAAGTGAAGTTGCTCAGTCGTGTCCAACTCTTCACAACCCCATGGACTGCAGCCTACCAAGCTCCTCCATCCATAGGATTTTCCAGGCAAGAGTGCTGGAGTGGGGTGCCTGCATTGGCAGGCAGATTCTTTACCACTAGTGCCACCTGGGAAACCCCAGTATTGACCACAGTGGGACTTTATTCTAGGTAATCGGTTAAGTAGGTGCTATGAGAATTGAGAAGTTTCAGAGTGAACAGAGAGGCAACACAGAGAGCTAAACAGCAACAGAAAGTGGTTGTCACCTATGTGCTCAAGGAGCAAAGTGAGGTGGTAGTGTCACTGGACTTTGAGATACAGAAATTGGGACCCTGATGGGAATTAAAGTGAGAGGATGCAGAAAGAGAGGAGTGAAAATATCCTCTCTTTTTCCTTCTTCCCAGCTCCTGTCTCCCACTGCTGCTTCGCATTGGCTGAACTGAAGCCAGCCGGCCCAGGAGCCTTGAAAACCCAGCGTACAAGTGTCAGCTCCCCTGATAAATAGAGTAGAGATGGGGAAAAACTGAAAAGAAATCTGAGGGCAAATAATGCAGAATGGGAACCATGAAAAAAAAATGTGGAAATGGGGAAAGCATGGCTGGGAAATAAGTTGGAGCTAAGAATAAGACTAAACCCCAACATTCAGCCTTGATTGCACATTACACAGTCTCACTTTGCTGTGTTAACGGTGAACAGGCTGTGTTTACTGCAGGTGCGAGCTTTCCTGGGTGCTGTCACACCTCATTTGTGATCCTCCCCCTAGCCTCAGATCACATAGTGCCAGCCTGCTGTGACATGAGCAATTAATAAATGTTGGTTGAAAAGAATGAATGAGCGAGTGAATTTCAAGCAGAGTGAGAAAAATGAAGTTAGGGTACAACACCAGGGAAACTGTTGAATATTCTGGTTCTTTGTGGCTTATGCCTTTGGGACAAACTGTTTTCAGTTTGAATTGTGCTATTCTTTAAGTGTACTGTTTAGGTCTTCCATCTTCTTGTTTTGTAACCATTTCCAATAGATACTCAGTAACTGTTGTTTCGCAGATTATAGGTTTGGATTGATGAATATGATAACAGTTTATTCAAGCATAATAAGGAAAAACTCGTTGTTAAAAACTCTCGAAATCATGTTTACCTTTTACTTAAATGGAGTTTGTTTGTATTAGTAATTGTAGCTCATATTGCAGTGTAGCTCAGCTAATAGGGACATGATAATTTTCAAAAAGATTCACAACATTTTTTGGGCATATTGAAAATATTTTGTTTCTTGATGATGATCTTTTCTACTGTCTGGAGGACAGTTGAACAATTCCTTCTAATGAATAGCAGTAGAAATTAAAATAGTTATGCTTCTCTTTTTTTCCCTTCAGAAAACCTAACTGAAAATAGCTTGTTATTTTTAAGATTTCATTAATGTAGCAAAATAATTTTTTTCTACTTTTATGAAATTTCATTTCACTTGATCACATTTAGGCTGCAGATCAAATTAAGAAGCTGTACAATCTCTTCCTGAAAATTGATGCTACTCAGGTGGAAGTGAATCCCTTTGGTGAAACTCCAGAAGGACAAGGTAAGAGAAAAAGAGAGAGAGAAAAAATGAATGAATATAATTATTTATGCAAACTATAAACTATACAAAAGACTATAGAGCAGCCTTGCATTAATTCTTTCAGTAATTTAATTCCTGCCATAGTTTCAAATGCTCCCATGATGCAATTGAACATATTAGCACTTGAATTTGTAGTCAAATGCCAAGCCTCACGGGAAGTTATTTCTTATTTTATTTAGAAACATCCATCTACCATCATCCCATAGTTTTCAGGTCCCTCCTTGTTGCTCTGATGGTAAAGATTTAGGTGTGAACAGGAGCCACAGTGCTTGGGTGTGATGAATACACCTGCTTTTATGGAACTGGAACTTTTTAGTTTCAGTTTTTAGTTTCTCCAAATCTGCATATAATTTCACATTGTGTCTTCTACTGAAGTTATGTCATCATGGTAGAATCTCTAATGCCCCATCATCGATCTCTTTCACCCTCCTTGGTTAGCAGCTTTTACTTCAGGTGGGAAGAGACTTTTTGTGGGGAAGGTTTTATCTTTTCACTGGGTACTTGTGAATCAGTAACTCTCTTACATGTCAGCACCTACCACAAATGCACTGTCTTGCATACAGCAAGTATTCAGTAAGGTCTTATTAATTTGAGAGCAAAAGCTTAAAGATATGCATGTTTAGGGTCGGAGGTAGAATATCAAGGGAATAGGATAGTGTTACCAAACTGTACTGGTAAATTCCAGGAACCTTGCCTTTTTAAATTATATCTCAACCCCATTTCTTACTTCTTGCTTAGCGTATTGTGGGCCACCAGTAACTAAGGATTTACTACTGGACTGATAAATACCCATTATGTGCAAATATAAATAAGTTTTAGACCAGTGGGATGGTACAATGCTTTTTCTCTAGTATATTTCAGAGACTATATAGTCAGAGTCAGAAAATCTAAAATATCACGTCCCTGAAACCTAGAGAGGCCTGGGATTGCCATGCTCTAGCCACGTACATGGGCTAAGCCTCAGGGAATTTTTTGTTTTTGTTTGTAAATCCAAAACAGTGAGTAAAAACATGATAACCTACCTCTCTTGTAGGGCAGTTTTCAAAGTGAGGTGACTGATGATTGTGTAATAAGCATCCAGTTTCAGACACAAAATAGGCTAGTCCCACCCATTCATAAAATAAAGTTGTTGTTCTCAAGTAGTATAAAAGTAGTCCAGCAAAGGTATAGATTTTATATTTTTATCTATTTATTTTTGTTTTGTTTGTATATCTTTGAAGGTTTCAAATTAGGATAGGCAAAGAGCTCATGTTTAAGAAGCCATTGAAATGAATGTTTCATGGCTTACACAAGTGACTGCTAGATAAAATTTTGCTGCTGGTAGTTTATAAGCAAACTACCTGTATAATTAAATATTTTAAAAATTGCTTTTGACTGTAAAATAATCAGTATTTTCTAGAGAGAGGGTAAGAAAATTGTTTCTTGATCTCATACATCCTGTGCTGTGATAAATGTACGTGTCTTCTTTTTTATCATTTAACATAATCCTGCAGAGTTAGGAGTTGTTATCCCATTTTATAGAATACTGAAAAATGAATTTGTTTCCTCCAAGGGCAGCTAGATACTGGAGCTGGGATTCAAACCCTTGTCTTTCGTAGTCTGGTATGCATGTTGATTCTGATATGCCAAACTAACTTATGGTGACCTGCTTTCTTTTCTTCTCTGTTTTTTCCTTCTTAAGCTATTAATTTACTTTAATCAGAGTGATCTAGAAATAGTCTCCAGTTTGAGAGTATCAGTTAAAAATTCATGCCGCATTGAGTGGCTGATAATTAAATCCAAGAGAGGAAGGTCACTCTAAGTCCTTAAAGGTCATACATATATTGCTTTTTAAGCTAATATGCATAAGCAACCTGGTTATTTCATAGTAACAAAAAATGGGAATTGAGCCACAGAATGGGATAAAAATGGTATTTTCATTTAACCCTTTGGGAAGCTGTCAGTCACAAAACGGTTTGCAGCAGGGAAGAGGGATATGAGAACCTTTTCCTAGAGAATGTTTGTAAAACCTCATGAAATCTGAAGTTTTCTTTTTAATTATTAAGAGAAAGTATAATTATTGAGCTTCTTTGAAGGAATCCCCATAAAATACATTCCATGTATACAGTGCATTAAAACATAAGTCTTATATGATATTTTTAACAGGAAAGTTTAGCTGTTAATTTGTTCATTGTACCATAAAGGTTCAGCTATTGAATTATAATCACAATTAAATGAATGTGTTGGCCTATAACTCTGAGCAGTAGTCAAATTAAACCCAATTAGGAAACATTGATTACTGACCAAATGTACAAATTAACTTCATCATTGTCACAGTTCCCTAAAACTTTCCTTTATTTAGGAGCTATAAAAGCAGTCATATATATTTTAGCAATATTGACAATATTTATAATCAGAATACTTAAAAGTTTTCCTTTTAGATCAATAATAGGAAAATATATAGCAACCACTAATGCTGAAGAAGCTGAATGGTTCTGTGAAAATCTACAAGATCTCCTAGAACTAACAAAAAAAGATGTCTTTTTCATCCTATGGGACTGGAATGCTAAAGTAGGAAGTCAAGATAACTGGAGTAACAGGCAAGTTTGGTCTTGGAGTACAAAAAGAAGCAGGTCAAAAGCTAACAGTTTTGCCAAGAGAACACACTGGGCATAGCAAACACCCTCTTCCAGCAAACAAGAGATGACTCTGCACATGGACATCACCAGATGGTCAATACCAAAATCAGATTGATTATATTCTTTGTAGCCAAAGTTGAAGAGGCTCTATACAGTCAGCAAAAACGTGGCGGGGAGCTGACTGTGGCTTAGATTGTGAACTTCTGATTGCAAAATTCAGACTTAAGTTGAAGAAAGTAGGGAAAACCACTAGTCCGTTCAGGTATGACCTAAATCAAATCCCTTATGATTATACAGTGGAAGTGAGAAATAGATTCAGAGGATTAGATCTGATAGACAGAGTGCTTGAAGAACTATGGATGGAGGTTCAGAACATTGTACAGCAGGTAGTGACCAGAACCATCCCCAAGAAAAAGAAATGCAAAAAGGCAAAATGGTTGCTTGAGGAGGTATTACAAATAGCTGAGAAAAGAAGAGAAGCAAAAGGCAAAAAGGAAAGGAAAGATACATTCATCTCAATGCAGAGTTCCAAAGAACAGCAAGGAGAGATAAGAAACACTTCCTAAGTAAACAATATAAAGAAATAAAGGAAAACAGTAGAATGAGAAAGACTAGAGATCTCTTCAGGGCTTCCCAGGTGGCTCAGGGGTAAAGAATCTGCCTGCAATGCAGAAGACACAGAAAATGCCATGGGTTCAATACATGGATTGGGAAGATTCCCTGGAGGAGGGTAATGGCAACCCATTCCAGTATTCTTACCTTGGAGAATCCCATGGACAGAAAAGCCTGGCAGGCTGCAGTCCATAGGGTCCCGCAGAGTCAGTCATGACTGAAGTGACTGAGCATAAGAGTGAGAGATCTCTTCAAGAAAATTAGAGATGCCAGGGGAACATTTCATGGAAAAATGGCCACAATGAAGGACAGAAATGGTATAGAAGCAGAAGATATTAAGAAGAGGTGGCAAGAATACACAGAAGAACTATGCAAAAAAGATCTTCATGACCCCGATAACCACAGTGGTGTGATCATTCACCTAGAGCCAGACATCCTGGAATGTGGAGTCAGGTGGGTCTTAGGAAGCATCACTACGAACAAAACTAGTGGAGGTGATGGAATTCCTTCTGAGCTATTTCAAATCCTAAAAGATGATGCTGTGAAAGTGCTGCACTCAATATGCCAGCAAATTTGGAAAACTCAGCAACGGCCACAGGACTGGAAAAGATCAGTTTTGATTATAGTCCCAAAGAAGGACACTGCCAAAGAACGTTCAAACTACTGCACAGTTACACTCATTCTCATGTTAGCAAGGTTAGCTCAAAATCCTTCACGTGAGGATTAAACATGCTGGGTTTAGAAGAGGTAGAGGAACCAGAGATCAAACTGCCAACATCCACTGGGTCATATCAAAAAGTTAAGATAATGGCATCCCCATTCCCATCCCTTTATGGCAAATAGATTGGGAAACAATGGAAACAGTGATGGACTTTATTTTGTTTGGCTCCAAAACGCTGCAGACGGTGACTGCAGCCGTGAAATTAAAAGACGCTTGTTCTTTGGAAGGAAAGCTATGACCAACCTAGACAGCATATTAAAAAGCAGAGACTTTGCTGCAACAGGTCTGTCTAGTCAAAGCTATGGTTTTTCCAGTCGTCATGTATGGATGTGAGAGCTGGGCTGTAAAGAAGGTTGAGTGGCAAAGAATTGATGCCTTTGAACTGTGTTGGAGAAGACTCTTGAGAGTCCCTTGGATTGCAATGAGATAAAGCCAGTGAATCCTAAAGGAAATCAATTCTGAGTATCTATTGGAAGGACTCACGGTGAAGCTGAAGCTCCAATACTTGGCCACCTGATATGAAGAGCTGATTCATTGGAAAAGACCCTGATACTGGGAAAGATTGAAGGCAGGAGTAGAAGGGGATGACAGAGGATGAGATGCTTGGATATCATCACCGACTCAATGGATGTGTTTGAACAAGCTCAGGGAGATGGTGAAGAACAGGGAAGCCTGACGTGCTGTAGTTCTTGGGGTCACAAAGAGTTGGGCATGACTGAGCGACTCAACAACAAGCAAAATATATTACCTTTCCCATTATAACTTTGTGTAACAGTTACTCTTTTAATTTAGAAGTTTAAGAAAGTTGGCATTATACCAAACTTTTTACTTTAAAAATTTTATTTTAAACTTACTTATTGTATAGTTCCTTTGTAAAAACCTTCTTCATTCTTGTCTTACTTGTTGAATATTTTTAAAAAATCCAGGAGACTGGTCCTGTGAATGGTACATAGTGGAATAAATAGCACTGGCCTAGATAATATCTATACTGCTCAGTCTCCTGTGGGGAATTTTTGGTAAGAAGCTCAACATTCAGAAAACGAAGATCATGGCATCCGGTCCCATCACTTCATGGGAAATAGATAGGGAAACAGTGGAAACAGTGTCAGACTTTATTTTTTGGGGGCTCCAAAATCACTGCAGATGGTGACTGCAGCCATGAAATTAAAAGACGCTTACTCCTTGGAAGGAAAGTTAGGACCAACCTAGATAGCATATTCAAAAGCAGAGACATTACTTTGCCAACAAAGGTCCGTCTAGTCAAGGCTATGGTTTTTCCTGTGGTCATGTATGGATGTGAGAGTTGGACTGTGAAAAAGGCTGAGCACCGAAGAATTGATGCTTTTGAACTGTGGTGTTGGAGAAGACTCTTGAGAGTCCCTTGGACTGCAAGGACATCCAACCAGTCCATTCTGAAGGAGATCAGCCCTGGGATTTCTTTGGAAGGAATGATGCTAAAGCTGAAACTCCAGTACTTTGGCCACCTCATGCGAAGAGTTGACTCATTGGAAAAGACTCTGATGCTGGGAGGGATTGGGGGCAGTAGGAGAAGGGGCCGACAGAGGATGAGATGGCTGGATGGTGTCACTGACTCGATAGATGTGAGTCTAAGTGAACTCTGGGAGTTGGTGATGGACAGGGAGGCCTGGCGTGCTGCGATTCATGGGGTCGCAAAGAGTCGGAAACGACTGAGCGACTCAACTGAACTGAATTGACACCCAAAGAATGATTTTTTTTCCAGTGTGATTAATAGTCTGGTTCAAACATCTAAGTTGATACTACTGACTGTAATGTAGTTGTTTAGTGTCCGCTAGTTAGGATTATAATGGTTGTTAGTGACAGAGACCTGCATCAGCCTGATTTTTGTTAAAAAGCCCCCTAAGGATGAGGGTTCTCATTTTACTTGTGTTACAGAGAAGTTTAGGAGTGAACTGGCTAAAGGAATGAAGGGAATCAGGGATTCTCTGCTTGTCCATGGCTGCTTGCTTCTAACTCTGCATCTTTGTCAGCCGGCATCTCTGGAGCTGTCAGTGAAGATGGTTCCCAGTGCCCCTCCTCCTCCTTCCCCAGCCTTTAACAGTCCTTTCAGATGATACTGATTGGTCCTACTTGGGTCCTGCTGGAATCACATGGTGTCAGAAAAAGGCAGTTTCTCTGTGGAAAAAGGACATTGATTCAAAACATGCCTATGAAAATGACTGAAGTTTTCTTGAACTGAAAGCAAGCTATCAATTAAATAGAGAGAAATGGACTATTTTCCTTACTGTCTAATTGCAGTGCCAGATTTTATTCATTAAATCTGTAGCCAGGTAAAAAACAGGGTTTAAAAAAAAATTTACCTATCTTCATTCATTTACTTATTTTGTAAGATACTGTGTGAGTTTATGTCCTATTTCTTTTCACCCCACTTTCAGTCAGATAATGCTGCACATAGACACTTTTCTTTGGTATCTTTAAAACAATGTTTCTCAGTGGCAAGGATGGGCATCTTGTTCCCCAGGGGCTCTTTGGCAACATCTGGACACATTTTTTTTTTTTAACTAAAATATAATTGACATATAACCTTATGTTAGTTTCGAGTATATACCATAATGATTTGATATATATCTGTGTGTGTATCTCTTTAGCCAAATGATCACCACAGTGAATCTAGTTAGCATCCATTTTTGCTTGTTACAACTTGGAATGTGTGATGTTACTTGCTTCTAGAGGCCAGGGATGCTACTAAACATCATACATGGCACAGAGCTGTCTCCCTCATCAGAAAATGATCTCACTCAATATGTCAGTAGTCCTGAGATTAAGGATTCCTGCTTTAAGGCATTTTCATCAGTTGGAGACCAAATTCATTCACTGAGCTAAAGAAATTAAATCCAGTTTAAACTGAGACTCTCTGGCCAAGATTCTATGGGAATTAAGGCTGGGTGATCCAAAGTTAAATGGCATATCAAATTCCTTTCTTTCTTCAGATTAATTTCCCTAAATAACTACCCTGTTGCTCTGTGCCCATGTTGTTGGTGGGTGTTTCTCTGTATTTCTCTCTTTATACATAACTCTATTTTCGAGAACATTCTCAGTTCTTTACCTCCCTCTGAAGTTCCCTCCCGCCTAGTATCTATTTTTCTCCTTTCACAGCAACTAAAGAAAAGTTCTCAAAAAGTATACAACTCCTCAAACAGTAACATTTAACAGAAAGTGGGACTAATTGGGAAGTATCAGCGTTTTAAGGCCATCTTGGCAAAGTGCATTTCTGTAGCACGTATGGTTATTTATCATAAATGAAATTCAGTACATTGCTGAAGACAAGTTATTTTTCAAACTAATTATGAAAGTCTTATTTCCTGTTGTGTTTATGTTTCTTTTATGTGTGAATCTTCCCCTCTTAAATGTATTTTTCTTTTGTTTAATTCTGTGGCACATTCTTCTGTTAAAACTCTAGGGTCAGAGGCCAATAACTGCCAGTCACGTTGTTCATTGAGGTTGTTGAATTAGCAGCTCACGGGATCTCACACCATTAAACAAAACGACAAAAACACTCTATGAATATAAGTACAGCAGCTTTCTTTGATATTCGTTCAGAAGGAAAATTCATTTGTATAATCTATCAAGCATGTAACCATGTGCTTTTGATGGTGAAAATTGTTTTATAAATATTAATAGGTGTGTTTTTTCACCCACTTTGTACATAGAATGGCCTTTGTTCAAGTTGAATTTTCTATAGAATTGAAGTGTTATTAATGTGATATTGAAAATCTTAATGTCTGAACCAAGCTCAGCATCTCCAAATATATATTTTACCATAGTGTATTGTCTTATTAAATGAAAAAGCCAAGGTCTGAGCAAGGAAGTTTATTTTATTGTGCTCTTATTGACATAAACAATACATTTTTAATCCACCAGTTCTGAACGTGTTCTTGGAGGAGGTCTTACAGGGGGAAATTAGCATATATGTGTCAATCAGTGTTCAGGGATTGATCTGTTCCTTTTGTGCAAGCTGCAGGTTTTGGTTTGTTTGTTTTACTTTTTTGTTTTCACTTTACTGTGATGCACTTTTCTAAGTTTCTCTCTCACTAATATATATATAATACCTGTGTCTATTTTTTCAGTTGTTAAAGTAGGATATGGATGTGATGCAAACTGGAGCTTTGCTGGGAGTGGCAACCTGTTTCTGTAAAGTGACAGTAAATACTAGGGGGTTTGGTGGCATTATAGTCTCTATTGCAGCCACTCATCTCTACTGTTGTTTTGGGACAGCAACCAGAGAGGTATGTAAATGAATGGTTATGACCGAATAACAGTAAAACTGTGGTTACAAAAACAGGCAGTGAGCTGGTCTAAGGGCTATACTCTACCCGCCCCCTCCGACTTAGAGTCTCACTTGGGGTTTTTTATACCCATCTATAACCACCCTGACCTTATGCAAATGCGTGGTGTGATTCAAGCATCACCAAGTCATCTCTTTCAACATCGCCCTTGAAGAAAAATCTTCTCTGTCAGTTCCAAAGCCTGGAATGCCAACCATTAAAATTTTTCCTGTAGGAAAAGGTAATCTGTATATGTGTAAACTCCAGTAGGCATTAGTTTAGATTTACTCTGAACCAAAGTCTAGGATTATAAGGGAAAGGAACAAGTACAGGTCATTTTCAGTGATAGGAAGAGAAGAGAATCCTATATCCTGGGCCCTAAGGACCTGTCCTGTTTCTGAAGCCCCAAGAAAGCACTGTGCATATAGAAGATGGCAGTGGTAATAATAAAAATCACTAGTAAGTGCCAGCTGTTAGTGAGGCTAAGTGCTTGCATGCATCCTGCCCTTCGAGCAGCACAAGGCAGTAGAAAATGCTCTGGTCCCACTTGATTGACAAGACCACTGGACTTAAGAGAGACAGTGGCTCCCTGGTTAGGAAGTACGATGGTTGTAATTCCTCCCCAGGTGTTTTTGATACCAGAGTCTACATTAAGTGGTCAAGTTCAAGGGAAAACTTCAAATGAGGTAACATTATAAACAGAGATTGTTAGGCTGGAAAGCACTTTGTATGTTTGGGACCGTTTTAAAAATACTAAGCAGATTTAACAAATATGTGTCTAACAGACTCCATGTACCTCAAAGGCCTTATTTTCCCTCTGCCACCACCCTCCCCAGAAAAAATTTAGGTATTAATGATGGCAGTTCAATTTTGGTTATCTTTCTTTACTCTTAAGTTGCTTTATTTGCTTCCTGTTTGTGTAGTGTTTTTAACTTCTAAAAGCACTTGAACATATATACATTTGACCTAATTATGTTGTTTACTTTTCTCTAAAGAGAGAGAATGTTTGGCAAGGGCCCATACACCTTTTTCTTACCTACAGATAACCCTGTCATCCCGCTGTCACTATCTTTAAGTTCTTGGTTAACTCTAAAGTTCTCTCAAGGTGGTCCTCAAACAGTGAACTCATTTCTCTACTAGGCATACATGCCATACAGAAAAAAGAGACTTGAAAATCTGACTTTGCAGACATTTAGCTGAGACTGCTTTCTGAGCTTTGCATACATCCCTATTAATTATACTCTCAAGTAGCTTGTAGTCTTTGCAAGGAGCAAAGATCAGCCTGGACCTATTTTGATATACTAGTTTATTGATCTTGACCAAGAATTCTTTTATTTGAAACTCTTCACTTAGGAAGTCAATTTCATAGCATTTGCCCATTAATTCTGAACATATTTGTTCCAAGTAATCTTGACAATGAGTAATGGAGGAGCTAAAATTGCTAATAAATTAATTAAAGTATGTTTATAAACCCAGTGGAAAGCCAACAGTGACATTGCTTTCCTACTGATTGTTATACAAGTCATTAATTGCTAAGACAATGCTACTGTAGCAAGCAGAGAACATTGGCCTGTTCCTTTGCTAACTAGAATCCTGTCATTCAGATTTCTGGAAAGTAATTACTCATTCGCTCTGTATATTCATAGTGTGTGGGTAAAGTGGTTGGACATTTTGTGGGAAGACAAAGAACTCAGGCAGATATTAAATTCCATATAAGATTGTCCCTTGTCAGTCATTGCTACTTTAAGTACTTTGTGGTTTGGACTTTTATTTATGCTGAGAATTCTTCATTGTTAATATGCCAGTTTTGCACAGATTTGTACCAAAATCCTCACTTACTGAGGTAAAGAGACTTAAAAAAAAAAACCCTCTCTCTGGGGTCTTTAACTCCAGGATGCTACAAGATAACGATATTTTCTTTTCAGAAGAAGCAGGTGGTATTAACAAACCATGGTCATTACTTTCCAGTGAAATGCACATAGGTGATTGTTTTGCTGAAAAGACTTAGGTGCCTATGAGTAGTGCTGGTGGAGAACGAATAATATGTAAATTCATGGTCATAGATCCCTGCCTGTCAATATCCCAAGTGAAGTAAAAGATTATTATGGAGTATCATCCTAGACAATAATTTCTGCTCTAAAGGATGTAATAAAAGAGATCAGATCCAAGACACCAGAATGCCACCTCTCCCCACCACAGTAGCTCCCTGATTGCACATGTGGAAGATCTACAAGTCAAGGAAAACTATCTGTGGTCCAGTCCTGTCACTGAGTGAGTTTCACTGTGTCCAGGGCTCCTCTCCAGTAGGAGAGTTAGAGATTCCTGCTGGCACCAGTGGGTGGAGACCGTGGTGCTAATAACGCCTGGCAGCCTTCCATTGTTACAGACCAGTCTTGGCCGCTTAATGTTTTGTAACTTGAATCACAAGAATCATAAGATGGTCCTGCTCACATCAAGATCATGGTATGCTTTTATCAGACCCCAGAGTAAGTCTATCAGCAGTCTGGGGATTGTCTTTTTCTACTTTTCAAATAAGAAAACTGAGGTCCAGCAAGAAAGTAGGTTATTTTTATCAAGGTTACAGAGTTAGTTAAGGATCAAATAAGTTAAAAAATCTAATGTTTCTGACTTGGCATTCTTTCCACCAAATCTTCTAGACATATTAGTGAGGATAGTGACTAAATAAAAACGTCATCTTGCAACATCAGAAGAAGGCTGTAGGAGGATAGCAATATTAAGCATTATTGTCTAGTCTCTCTTTGTATTGACAGGAAAGGTTAACTACTAAAAATAGGAACTGTAATAAAAATTTCAAATCAAAGCTATATTTAGCTATGCCAGTGTGTAGCTTTTAAAGAGTGATGGCAACTTATATTGTCATTTCATAGAAACCAACAGATAAAAATTATTATGCTTTTTATTAGAATGTAAGTCCCTTGAAAACAGGGATCATGTCATATTTGTCTTTGTAGCCTTAAACTTTAAAGATAAAGCCTTAACAGCATCTTCTGTCTGAAGCTTGAGAAAAAATGACAGTATTCGATTTTATTTCTCTTGCACTTTTCAGCCTGGAGAACTTATTGGATTGGCCAAAAAGTTCATTTGAGCCTTTCTGTTACATCTGACAGAAAAACTTGAATGAATTTTTTGGCCAACCCAATAATTTATAGATCCTTAGGAGATATTTAGGTATGTTTGTGTTTTCTTTATTAGTTGTCTGTTTTGATGCCAAGATAAACTTTGATGACAACGCAGAATTCCGACAAAAGGATATATTTGCTATGGATGACAAATCAGAGAATGAGCCCATTGAAAATGAAGCTGCCAGATATGATCTAAAATACATAGGACTGGATGGGAACATTGCCTGTTTTGGTAAGAAAGCATTATATCAATATAATAATTTGTGAATTTTTGCAGAGTTTAGAGACCTCTGGTTTCTAAAATGTTATTTCCCAATTGCAAGTGAACATATGAGATTTTTGTAGCCAAAAACTCTTAAAAAAAACCCAAAATTTCTTTCAAAAGTTCATTTTGGCCTGTGGTCACTGGTTTCAGGTAGGGTTTCTCACTTCTTGCCCTATGGACATTTTGGGTGGGATAATTCTTCGCTGTCAGGCTCTTTCCTTTGCTGCATTGTCACCAGTTGTGGCAATCCAAAATGTCTCCAGACATTACCTTCTGGTAAGCACAGTCACCCCAGTTCAGGACCAGTATTTTAAAGCATCTCAGTTAAATTTTGACTACTAAAAGTCAGAACCTTTGCTGAAATTTGTGTTTAAAATATATTGCTTTCTTAGAGGAAGTTGAAGAGAATGCATGCTTTAATCATTATACTAAAGTTTGAGGTTCTGTGAAAACCAAATGATCAAATGTTTACTCCATTATGTCAGCTTATTAATAAGACAATTGATTTTATCATAGTCATTTAAATTTGTGATACTGGCTTATTAACAGAGATAAGAATGAGTCTAAAGAGGCAATACAATTTCTGTTATTGTCCACAGCATATAATACTGAGATTTATACGCTTCTATGTTTCTGGTGGAATCAATTCATTGCACTTGAAACAGAGGTCTCAATCTTAATGGAATTAAAATAAAAAAGATTTGTAGCTCATTAAACCAACAGTATCATTATATTCAGAACTGAACAGACCTAATCTAGTAGTTTGCTGTTCATACAGTAGAAAATGACATCCAATTACAAGTGATACCAAAAGCTCTTTCTGTATATTGGAGCAAAAACTCTCATGTACTAGATCACTCACATTATTCTTATCTTGATAAGCTAATATGCTCTCAATATTTGTAGGCATTTAGAAAGGGGAAAGATTTAATGATGTGTTTAGAGCAAATTAAATGCATATTCTTTGTAGCCTCTGTGGAAGTATGCATGATTTGGTCAAGGTGGCAGTCTCAAAAGGTAGGATTAATACATTTCACATTGTTTTAAGATCATATATAAATTTTTATATTAGTTGTCCCAGGCTTAGTTAGTCACAGTTCACAGGCATTATCTGAGAAATACAGTCAGAAAACGTGAAAGGTACTTTACCTGGAGAGTTTCTATAATGTTCAGGAGACGTGTGTGTGTGTGTGTGGGGGGGGAGGACTTTCTAACTAAGGAAAATAATTTCCTATAATTATGCATAGGAAGCAAAAGAAGTGCAATTGATCAATAAAACTTAGCTCTGGAAAATAAGAATTTTGATGTTAAAACTCCTTTTTTTATTTTAAAGAAAGCTTCTAGGATGTTGGCGTATTTTAGTTTAATGATCAGGTTGCTAGTGAACATTTCTTACATTAATTTGAAACAGTAACAGTGGTTAGGAATATTGTTTTGATGCTGTCACTTGTTCATTTGTTTTCTTCGTTTCTCCAGAGAACACATAATCATGCATAGTTGCACTGAGTGTAAAAAAGTATTTCAGTCCTATTGAAGTTGGAACCCCTATGGTTCAACCCCCCGAGGGATGCCACATTCAAAGGAGCGTATTCACAGCAAGCAAAAATGGAAAAAAATCACGTTCTTTACTCAAATCTCTTAAAGAATATTAAAAATGATGTAATTCATAGGGCTCTAGCAACTTTTTATAGCCTTTTCTCTCTCTCCCAAATCTCTTAAACTTTATACTGTCTAGAATCTAAAACTCTTCCCTTTACTGCTGCTGCTGCTGCTAAGTTGCTTCAGTTGTGTCCGACTCTGTGCAACCCCATAGATGGCAGCCCAACAGGCTCCCCCCGTCCCTGGGATTCTCCAGGCAAGAACACTGGAGTGGGTTGCCATTTCCTTCTCCAATGCATGAAAGTGAAAAGTGAAAGTGAAGTCGCTCAGTCGTGTCCGACTCCTAGTGACCCCATGGACTGCAGCCTACCAGGCTCCTCTACCCATGGGATTTTCCAGGCAAGAGTACTGGAGTGAGGTAGTCCAGATTTACTGCTTACTGAATGAAGCTTTTCCCTTTGTCTTTCCCAGATTGATTTAACTTCTCAATAAATCCTTCTCCCCATTCCTGGGTATTTTTTGTTTATTCTTTGTACATTTTCTGTTTCTGTATTTTTAAAGTCTATGAATTTCTCTGGTTGAATAGAATGTCAGGTAGGCTGGAAACTGGCTTATTAATGTCAGGTTTCTCTTTTAGTAATATGGAGAAGGGCCAAAGTTTATGCACCCTTTGATGTTGCTATATTTATCTTGTCTTGTGTACCATTTGCATTTCACAGTTAATGGTGCTGGACTCGCCATGGCTACCTGTGACATCATTTTCCTGAATGGTGGGAAGCCAGCCAACTTTTTGGATCTTGGTGGTGGTGTAAAGGAATCTCAAGTATATCAAGCATTCAAATTACTCACAGCTGATCCTAAGGTAACTTCTGTTTTTGTAGGAGAGGTTTCATGGTGTAATGATTTCTCACCATAACGATCTGCCTTGTTCCTGATGCTGAGGATTAATAAGCCAGCACATGTATAATACTTTCCAGCCCCAGGTGCAAATACTGCCTTATATCACACTGGAATTCATGATGGCTTAAATCATCTGGGTAAAAGGCTTATAAGTACCCCTAGGATCTTACTTCAGGGCCTTTGTTTATAAAGTTCTGAGAGGTGGAAGGAAATTTTTTTAAAGTGTCATGCAAATAAAGAAATATTGGTTGACATGAAATATTTTTTGTGTGTACTTAACAATGAAGTGATTAGTTCTATGCTTATGTGAATTAGAAAGGACTGAGTCTCAGATTCCTTCCTCAAAGGTGCTGAGGTATTATAAGATTAAGACAGAAGAAAATTACAGGGTTATAATATTATGTATTACTGGGAAATGATGACCTCACATCCTTCTATATGCTTTTTAATTTTCATCTCTAATGATTACACATCTCATGTGTTACAGCTTGTAACATATGCTCTAAGTACATATAATGTTATTCCATGGGCATCCTTTCTTCTTAACTAGAATGTAGCTGTCTTGCTAGGTGCATAGTAGGTACTTGGTAAATACTTAATCAGTTCAAAGACCAGTATGATTTGCATCCATTGTAGCTATTCAGTTGTCTGTGATAAGATTTAGGTAGATATCATTATATAGAAAGGCTAATATTTTTTGAATATGTATTCAAATGTTGTCTGAACTTAATATGGAAACTTCCCATTCATAAGTAGACTGGCATTTTGGGCCTCCTGTGTATACAGTTTTGTCTTAGGTTAGTGGTATGCTTGTCTGTTTTCATTATGACTTAGTTGGTAACCTTACATTTTTGTTAAATCTTTTTCTTATAGTTAGCACACACACACATAAAATGGTTAAACATTATCAGTAACTTATCTGCATTTCTGCACTGCTGTTCAGAAATAGCAAAGTGACTGAAGTCCAAAGTCACTCAGCCATGAATTGTCCACAGGTGATTTTTTTGTTAACAGAAGCACCTTGTTTTCATTGGTTAAGTAGGGACATTAGCAGAGGCTCCCTAATCATTTATGAATTCATTTATCCCTCTTTTCTACTCCTTTCTAAGGGAAGAATCATTTTTATTGAAGAGATTTTCAAAGCAATTGAAATCTGTAAATACCATGTACATAATACACAGTTCTTTCAACTGCTTGAACCACAAAATACCCAGAGGACGAGCAACTGTAATAAAATACTGCACATTTAGTGTTGACTGGAATTCAGTGCTGAGCATTAAAGAGAGCCAGGAAGGATTAGATCTACCAGGACAATCATATTGCATTTTCTTTGGAGTATCTTTTCTTAGTGGCTGATCCTGAATTTTAATTTTATTAAAGTACAGAAAGGGAATGAAAAATCACTTGGAAAGCTTTTTTTTTTTTTTAAACAATCTCTTAAAAAATGTTGACTTTTCCTATTTTCAAGTGCTGGGAGTATTTAAACTTTTTTGAGATTGGCTGTCATCTTGCGTAGATAAAGGTATGTGGGAGTTATTTTATTTTTCTCATGCTATATCAGGAAAATGAATGCTTGGCTCATCTCACAGTACATTTTCCAAATCTTGAAATTTCAAAGTCAGTTAAAAAGCATAGAAATGTAATGGGTATTTTCAATCCTGGCGTTGTTTCACAGATTTCAGGGAACAGAGGCTAAAAAATAGTATCGATGAATTGATTGGATCTTGCAAGGAAACTGGTTGTAATTTTGGCAGTAATTATTTCAAGTAGAACCCCATCCAGTTGCTCAGACTAGAGATTCCCCAGAGCCCAAAGCTAATTATTTCAAAGGTATTGATTTTCTTGTTAGATATAAGGATTAGTCAGTTGAATACACTAAAACTAAAAATAACAGAAGGTCCATTGTTGTTAAACTTAAATCAAGTGATAGTAGCAACTGGTTGTTTGTTATATGTACAAGCTAATTCTATTGATCAAGTAATAAACATGCTCATTCATGAAAAATATTATGCATTGACATATATTTCCACTCATAACGTCTGCCATGGAGCTGAGACTTATATTTATTTCACTTGACTATTAGTCCAAATGCTGATTTTCATTGGGACCTAACCCAAGTACCTTTATAACTAATGTGTTCCTTATTTGTTTGTAGTATATGTAAAATGAAGTTCCTGTGCCAAACTGTTTAAAACAAGAATTTTTCCAAGATAGCGCACTTTCTAAACTGGATTCCCATGAAAAGTATCATTAAATATTTTATAATTCTCTTATTTTCCAGCTGGGCTTGAGATGAGAGAAAGGTAATAGAGTTTTTTCTGCTGGTGGTAGAATAGATAAGATCTCACCCTCATCATTTTAACTTATAAGATTCTAAACACAGGTGTTCTTAAAATCATAGGGAGTAAAATTGTTTTAGAAAGTAGAAGTAGGATTCTGTGCCAGTCTATAAAGAATTTGAGCACATTTAAAGGAGAAATACTATCAAGAATGTTAGCATTATGTTTTTATTTTCCTGAGTCGTGCTTTTGACTTTTGTTTTTAATTTTGAACTTAAAATTCCAAATGTATAAAAAATGAGTACAACATCATGTGGAGTATGTAGAACATATTGCATAAATGAATTAAAGGAAAAGATGGTTGTTATGAATCTCAACAGTAACCTCTGCTTTGTTGTCCAAAGTTAAGCCAGTCTATTGCCCTCTGGAGGCCTGATTTTGAAAAGCAGTAGCTTATGACTTGTGAAGTCTGTTATCTTGATTTTCCTGTGCTTTCTGGTTTAGGTCCATTAGAGTCCAATATTCAAAGCCTTTTAGGAAGGAAATGTGCTATATAAGCACCAAATACTTGGAAGAGATTCTTAGTGGGGCTCAGGTGCCAGCCAGCCTGGGTTCCAATTCTGTCTTTAACATGTGTTGACTGTGGCACCTTGGGCATGTCATGTAACTTTTATGTGACTTGGTTTCCTATTTTATAAAATAGAGATAGTAATAGTACTTATTACCTCAGAGAGTCACTTCATTGTATGAATTGAGATACATATATTTCCCATTTAAAGGGCAATGATTTCACGTGACAGTACTGTCTAAAAATTTTAATAAACTTTTATTAAAAGAATAGCTTTCATAAAGAACACTGGTCAAACTTACTATCTACATTGTAAGTAGATAGTTCAATGAATTATGACAAAGTGAACATATTTGTGGATCCTCTGACCACATCAAGATATAAGACATTCCCAGTGTTATGGACTGAATATGTTTTCTTATAATTTATATGTTGATATCCTACCCCTCAGTGTGATGGTGTGAGGAGCCCAGGCCTTTGGGCTATAATTAGATCATGAGAGTAGAACCTTCATGGGTGGGATTAGTTCCCTTATGAAAGAGATTCCCAGAGAGCCCTCTCACCCCTTCCTCGGTGTGAGGACATTGCTGGAAGATGGCCACCTGTGTACTAATTAGCGGCCACTGAATGTGCTGGTGACTTGATCTTGGACTTGCCAGCTTCCAGAATTGAGAGAAATGAATGCTTTTCAAACCACCCAGTCCATGGTCATTTGTCACAGCAGTTTGAATGCACTGGGACAGTCACTGTCACAGCAGTGCTTTATACCTCCGCACCATCTCCTTCAACCCTGCTTTCTTCCCAAAGCTAGTACTCTCCTAACTTCTACTGTCAAAGATTTGTATTGCCTGGTTTTGAGCATAATACAAATGGAATCATACAATGTATATACTTTTGTATTTGTCATCTTTCATTTGACTTTTTTTCTCAGATTCAATCATATTTTATGTAGTAGCGGTTCACTTACCCTTATTGCTGTATAGTATTCTGTTGTATAACTTGACAAGAGCTTTTTTATGTCATCTTCTATTGATAGACATTTGTGTGATTCTCATTTTTTACTACTATGAATAATGTTGCTATGAACATAATCATACATGCCATTTGGAGCATATTTTTGTGGTGTATATGCTTGGATGTAGAATTTGTGGGCAATAGGGTATGCATATACTCAGTTTGAATGTGTACTACCAAACAGTTTTCTAAACATGCCAATTTACATTCTGATAGGCATGTGTGAGAAACCCTCACGAACATTTTTGTTATTCTGGTAGGCATGTGGTAGTATTTATTGTGGTTTAATGCCATTCCCTCATAACTAATCAGGATGAACACCTTTTCATGTGTTTATTAGCGACGTGAATATACTCTTTTAATTTCTGTCACCTCACGAATAAAGTAGACATGAAAATAATACCCCAGTGCATTGTTTTATCATCATTTAAGATACATGTAAAGTACTTGGCAAACCTTTCTAAAGCATGATGAAAACTTTTAGTTTCTATGCTTTTTTCTTGAGTGTTCATTTTGATTATCATTTAAAGGCTTAGATTTAGAATTATTGAAACAGTGGGGAATAAATGGTTGTCTGCAGAAATGGGAGCTGTCTGAAGCAGTTCATTGATACCAGTGTTACTGCCTGGGTTGTTTTGAAATTGATGAAATGTGTAAGCAGTTTCAGTAGTGTGCAGTGATTCTCCCTCCAGACAGCCAAGGAAACACAGTTTAATAAAGGGAGGATTAAATTCATATTTTGGGAGAACCACAAAATACAGTTTGGTTTAAATTTGAGGAGAGGCCAGCTGGTTTAACTCTGTGGTAAGTACTTGAAAAGTCTTTAGAATTTGAGGCCAAGGATGTAAAACTGCATGCTGTATTTTTGATAAGGGGTTTGTGCAAATGCCATCAGTTGTTATATTTTGAAATTAATAACATACTAATGCCTCCTATATTGTTAATTATCATACAATTAGAGTTTATTTAAAAGCAAAACAAGATCCTCTTTTTCCCTTAAATACATGCTTATCCAGAGGCATGAAACAAAACTCATTTTATCATTTACCACTTATATTTGCTGAAGTACCCTATCTGCAAGGGAATATTTCTTTTGGGAATTAATAGAATTCTTTTAGGGGTTTGTTTTCAGATATAAGGTCCAGTACTTTTTAAACATGAGCATTATTTTTGAAATGATTACTGTGCATTTCTATTCTTACAGGCCAGTTTGAAAACTAATTTTACTTTCATATAGAGTTGAGAAGCAGGCATTCTTTATAGTAATCACCTACCTGATAGCCTAGTCTGAAGAGAGTAAAAATGGTTTTGTGCTTCTGGATCCACAACCTTCATTTGGTTTCACCCCTTGTTTCACATTACCACTGTGCGTACACTGGAACATGGAAAACCATCCTCCCCGTGCTCATTTCTGCTCGCAGGGATTTTCCTATTGTCGTGAATTCATAAATGCTGACATTTGCTTTTCTTTTCCCGATGGCCATTTGACCCAAATTTCCAAGACTGTCTGGCTCTCCATGCCCAACTTACCTGCCAACACTTCCCAGTAAGAGCCAAGTCCTGGCAAAGGCAGTTGTTTATGAATCTCACACATGATCAGTATGTCTGATAGCTACCACATTTTCAAAGCATCTGTAATGTAACACTCTAAATAAATCTATTTTCATGCTCCTTGCTGACATAGTTTCAGAAATAAATAAAAAAATAAGATTTGTACTCTTTGCTCCACTTCTCAATATTCAGATTTTAATGTACCTGACTTTGTTTCATTGTAAGCGATTTAAAGAATTTAACAGATTTTGGGATATTTTAGTAAAATTTTATGATTAATCTCAGCATGCTCAATAATTCATTATGAATCCTATATGGAGAGGCCTTTGTAGACTGTTAAAGAGAAATGGACCACTAGTCAAGTTGTAATATCATATAGGTTGGAAATAATATCTACTTTATTAAATGTTAGGAATTTTTTTATTCTTAATTTTATTGCATTGAGAAAGGAAGTAGTTGACCTTAGCAATTAGAAAATATAGAAAATAGTGTATATCCTAACAAGTTGAACAAATAATAGCTGAGATTAATGTCAGTCATCTCTGAATCTTAAGAATAATCTTAGGATGGTTGAATGATCAAGGCATGTGAAGGTTTTACTACTTTTATTTTTGAGGTATTGTTTTAGAATCCAGGGGCTACCCTGTTGGCTCAGACAGTAAAGAATCCATCTGCAATGCAGAAGACTTGGGTTTGATCCCTGGGTCAGGCAGATCCCCTGGAGAAGAGAATGGCTACCCACTCCAATATTCTTGCCTGAAAAGTTCTAGAGACAGAGGAACCTGACAGGTTACAGTCCATGGGGTCGCAGAGAGTCTGACATTACTGAGTGACTGTCACATTTAGAGTCCAAATTGCCCGGTAGAGGAAATCACTGGATGTGGAGAGTGAACTGAGTAAAATTATTCTGGAGAACAAGGTTAAGAACCTTTGAACTGTGAATACCTCTGGTTCCTCTGCTCTGCAGAAGTGAACTGTAGTCTGGTGGGATGAGCCCCAATGGGTTCAGGAGACTGAAGACACTGAATCCTCTTTCTTCTTCCTGTCATGCCGTGCGCCCCCACCCTGCCCCCCACTGCCAGAGAATTGGGAGTTACTGTCTCATTGTCTACTTCCTAAATGAGTAGCATGTCCATGTGGGCTTGCTGAAGAAATCGGCTTGACTTGGAGTGGATTTCTATGTAGTATGCCTTTTCCCCTAATTATTGAATTAGGGAAACATAAAACAGAAAAGTACAGAAATACACTAAATTTTATATATGTAAATGTCTTGATGAATAATATAGCATTTTTTACAAAACTATTTTCAGTAATATATAACTATTGTATAGTCTTTTCACTTTTTATGTGCTTTTTGCGTGTCTTAGTACAGTACTCAACAACATTTTCAGTGGCTAAACAGTGTACACTTGTATAGATATATGTTTACCTAAATAGTCCTCTGTTTGGTATTCAGGGTGTTTCCAACTTAATATAATGCCGCTGTGAACCCCCATATATTCATAGCTTTAGAAACAGGTGAGATTTATTTACGTAAGATGAACTTACAGAAGTATGAAGATGATTTGAGAGAATGGCACTGAAACGTGTATAATATCATATATGAAACGAGTTGCCAGTCCAGGTTCTGTGCATGATACTGGATGCTTGGGGCTGGTGCACTGGGACCACCCAGAGGGATGGTATGGGGAGGGAGGAGGGAGGAGGGTTCAGGATGGGGAACACGTGTATACCTGTGGCGGATTCATGTTGATATATGGCAAAACCAATACAATATTGTAAAGTTAAAAAATAAAAAAATTCAAAAAGAAGTATGAAGGTAAAGATGAATGCAGAGGTTAAGTTTTTCACACTTACTGCCAAATTATCTCAGTATTAGTTGAAGGAACATAGAGAGTTTTCATCAAATAAGTTTTCTTACATCCTGGCCATTGTTACTGTGACTCTTTACTGTCATGAGAAGTAACATTTTAAATTATTTTTCTTTTATTGAGTATTTTTATCACTTTTGTTATGATCTGCCTATTAATATATTTTGCCCAATTTTCCATTGTGATGTCACTCTTTTTCACATTTAAAATACAGGCATGTGTGCAGTTTTGAAAATCAAAGGAATGGGCTCTTTTATATATCTTGCCACACTTTTTTTCCATGTCTTTGAATTGGTCTATATAAATTTTTATTATTTCATTATATGTATGTCCTCCTGAAATAATATGAAGTGAGGCCATTTAATGCATGTTTTTGGGGGCTATTATTTACTTAGTTTTTCATGAAACTTTTAGTAAGTCTTTTTAAATTTGTTGCTTCTTGAATCACCATATTAAGGTACAGTTGTAAGTGGAAGCATGGTACTCCCAATCCCTCCAAATGTGACTTAAGGCAGGATGAATGTTGTGATTAAAATGGCATAGTTCTCTAGTTCTTAATAAGATTCTTAGTTATTTTCAAGGAATGTTTTTCAAAATATTGAAGGAATTTCATTGTAACCTAATATGCATTTTTTTCAACCAGGATTCTTCGTACAGTTGATCCCACTATTTGCAGGTTCAATATTTGCAAATTTGCATATGTGCTAAACTTTATTTGTGATCTTCTAATCAGTACTCAGTGCTTTTTTCACAGTTCTTTGCAAAAATACACAGAATTTGAAAAATTTTAGTTATGTGGTACACTGTTCTCAGTGAATGTCAAACAAGTCAGCATTTTCCTTTCTTATTTCAGTGCTCCTACAGTAAACAAGTGTCATTTTCATAATGTATTTAGTGCCCCATTTTCATGTTTTTTTTTGTCCTTTTTGGTGTGTGATTTTGCTGTTTAAAACAGACCCACATGTAGTGCTAAAATACTGTCTAGTGTGACCTGCCTTATAGAGAAAATACAACTTACATAAGGTTTCTTGAGCCATGATTTACAATGTTGTTGGCCAAAGTTACACAAAAAACAAGGTTATATATTGAAAGGTTGACAAAAATGTGACCAAAGGCTCTCAGGAACCTAACCCTATATTTCCCCTAGGAGCAATGGTTCAGTATTCACTAATTCAGTGTTCACTGCAACTTTAGACCATATTGCTCTGAATAATGTGAATTGCCTTTATAAAGTTTTAGATAATTAAGACAGCTCTTCAGAATTATTTGCTAGAGACCCTCCATTTTATCTTTTCTAAGAAAGGACATTTAGGAACTCCTACTATAAAGTAAAACAAAAAACAAAATCTTTTCATAATTTGCATTTATATGTTTCCTAAGGGAAGTATTTTGATTATGAGAAACTTTGAAATGTGTCATAAATGACTTTTGAGACATAGCAGCTTTATAACTTTGGATTAAGTGAATAAACCTTGAGAACATTTTAATTTAGTTTTCACGTTTCAGGTAAGGTGATTTCCTTACCTGTTTAAATCCCTTCACTTTATGCTTTTTGAAAGTTTTCTTTACATTTACAAAATTGATCATTTTTTACTTTTATAAATTTACCTTTCCTACTTAAAGTATAAAATTAAAAAAAAAATGCCCCTAACTTTATTTCTATAACAGAACTGCTGTTACAGTTTGTTAAATTTTCTTCCAGCATTATCTATGCCTATCTTCTGTATAAGGTTATAACTAGAATGTTCTTCCTTTTGATGGCTTCTTTTTTATTAGTCCAATACTACATGATAAACATATTCTCATGTTATTAGTTGGTCTCTCTGCCCATGAATTTTACTAGCAATATTAATAATCAGCTTATTAAAGCTTCTTTTTACTTTAAAGATAATTTAAAGAAGCATTCTATTCAAAATCTTTTTCAGAACCTATATGAACTTTGTAAATCATATTTGCTAAATCAGAGTAAAGTATCATTGTAAATGCAATAGTAAAAAGCATAAAAAGCTTTATGGTACAAAACAAATTTTTATAATATCAAAAAAGAGAATTAGTATAATCCAAAACCACATTGGATACCTGTTCAGTGTTCTGTGCAATTACTACTTTCATGCACTGCTAATTTGAGTTTAATTATTTCAGAATTAATGGTGAATTGTTCATTAATATTTGATACAGTCATTCTGAATTGCCTGGACTTGAAATAACCTAAAAATCCTAGAGGTAGCCTAATGCCCTTTCCTGTTTACTCAGTTCAATATCTTCCTGATCTGCTTGCATGTATGCTCAGTCATGTCTGACTCTTTGTGACCCCATGGACTGTAAAGCCTGCTAGGCTCCTCTGTCAAGGGAATTTTCCAGGCAAAAATACTGGAGTGGGTTGCCATTTCGTACTCCAAGGGATTTTTCTCGAACCCACATTTCTTGCATCTCTTGTCTCCTGCATTGGCAGGTGAATTCTTTACCGCTGCACTTTACAATGAGTCTTTTTAGCTTCCTGATATCTTCATGTTATGTACAATTTAATAAGATGAAAGGGAGTTAAGAATGAGACTTGGTAGAAGTAGGAAAATAAACTCACCTTTATCTTTTAGTGCTTTTTTTGGGGGGGGGGCAGGATTCCCTAATGAATTATTTTGCTTAAGAACTTCCATGAGAATCCATTGATTTCTATTTGCATTCTCTGTAAAGGAATAAGACACCTCAGGCAAACTTCTAAAATAGGTGTTTTTTAAAATCTTTATCACCCTCATCAGATATCACATTGGTGATAATTTGTCCCAATTTCCCTTTTCTATATGATATTTACAGTTATAGTTCTCACCAGTCAATAATCTCCTTTATTCATTCATTTCTCTTAGGTCTCATAAAATTACCTTGAAATATTCTTTTTTCCCCCTCCCACTTCTTACTGATTATGCAGTAAACTTTCCATTTGCTCATATTCTTTATAAATAGCTAAAAATACAGTCTCCTTGAGTTTTTTTTCAGTCCATAGTTTTGTTCAACTATTATTATATTTTCATTATTTCTAGCCACCCATCTCATGTGTAGAACATAGTAAGTTCTCCAAAAATGTATTTTCAGAGCAAGTTCATATCGACAATTCATATTTGTTTCCATATGCATCATCTAGCCAGATGTTCTCAGTCTGAAAGAAGAGCATAATGAATCAATGAGTTGTCTTTCTGAAATAATTCATTTCCTAAACTGGATGCTAATGTCGTGTGCTTGGTGAGACTTTAATCAGAAAGGGCTGCCTGATAAGGACCATAATCTAGAACTAGACTTTGTCCTACAAGATCAAGTAAATGATGGAAGGAAGGAACTCATTTCAGAGGGTGGGAATGAGGCTTTATCCAGCTGCCAGATGCAGGAGAATAGTTGGTTTTACAGGGAAGATTGTGAGGGTGGGTAGCAGATCTTACCTGAAAGCAGCATGTTAGTAGAAGACAACAAGAGTACAAACATAGGGAGGCAATTCCTAAGTAGTATTTAAGGTGTTCTATTAACAGGTAGCTATTTCCACAGTTCACAGGCCATAGTGCAGGGATCAGATGCCATTCATGCACAATACCTTTTAAATAGAAGCTTGGTTGTAGGGAGACTAGCCTACCAGGCACATAGCTAAGGCAAGAACTCAGCTAGAAGTACAAGTCAGAATGTCAACCATGAGGTTGGCAAAGGCTCATCCAACAGTAAGAGTGACTTTATTGAAGAGGGAGATATCCCCAGCCTGTTGGAAGCAGGTCTTCAAAGATCCCTTCTGAAGTCAAGACTTGTTCCTAAGACCGTAGAATGACTAAGCTGGACTGTTCAGAAATGTCAGCCAAACAGGAATATACTGTGTCTACATTGGGGGTGGAGGAGAGAAGGGATTTTGTACTCTGATAATCCAGATGGAGATATCTTATGGTTTAAAGCAAGTATCCCACCAAAAGCAATTGACATTTCAGCAAAATTATTTCAGGTTAAAACAGAAAAAAAGGGAATATATTGTGTCTATGTGCCAGGCATTCCTCTGGGCACTAAAGATAACGTAGTTATTGAAACAGAGTCTTACTTTCTTGGAGCTGCCATTTTAGAGGTAATAAATAGATAAGTGAGTGAATTCACAGCCCAATGAATGAATAAGTCCATAATATAGAGCAAATACCTTATATATTATGTGATGATATTCAACTAATTTGAAAAATAAAATTGAAAGGGTGCCCTGAAAATGCTAGGAGGTTTTTTTTTTTTTTTTTTTTTTTAATAGATTGATAGGTTTGTCCAAGAAAGCCTCTAGGTACATTTACCTTGGAGAACAAAATGCTGTAGCTGTTACATGAGTTGTGATCTAGGTTTGTGATGATGTATTTGCTGCTAAAGAGGGAGGCTCTTCTGCATCTACATCCATTGGAGTTGCCCTCCTTTCCTTTATCTTTACTCACTACTTCTTTGCCAAAGTGTTCTAATCAACATTTCTTGCTTTATTATGGATCTAAAACAAGATTTTGTTCACTTGAATAGTTTATGCTGCAACTTTAATAATTTGGGTGGCAACTCTCTTGCAATTAGAGGTCCTTTGTGAACATCGATTGATATTTTATCTACATGTCTAGGACCCTCTCCTGGGATGCTCTTTTTACCACCTTTGAGGTCTTATGAAGAAGAGCACTTCGAACACATGTATTAGTTAGCATTCCCAATGGACAGCTGGCACAAATCCTAGTTAATTATTTTTCTTCCAGCTTATCTGTGAGTTCTTTCATTAATCGTTACATGTAAGCATTCTGGACACATTCCTTTTTTCTCAGTTAGAGCTCCAGTAGAATATTTTTTGAGCACACATTTAGGTGTCTGCTCAGAGGCCTTAGGATCATAAACTGTGAACAGAAAATCCATTTGGAGCTTTAACTCATGACATTCTAGATTCACTTGCTCGTTAATCCCAAGCAGTACATTTTGAGAAGAGAAGGAGACTTAAGTGACTTAGAATCTTCACTATGTCAGTATGGTCCAAGAATATTGGCACTTGGGTAGTAGTGTGGCAGGGAAACGTCCAACTCATACTGTATTTAGATGATTTCAGATGTTTTTCTGTGTTTTGTAATCTGTGATTAGTTGTTTTACTTTATAAATGGAGCTTCTTCATGAAGATGAATTTCCAGATAGCTAATCCAAATGCTCACAGTGTTAAGCATGTTCCAAAGAAGAGATGTTTGATACTCAAATGAGGAGAGTAAAAGAAGCAAAGCTAAAAAATAAAAAAGCCAAGAAACATGAAAAGATGTTTTACTGAAAGAATAGATTCAGTCATTCCATTTTTTATCTCCAAGTATAGCATTAAAACATTACCTATTGAAAGGTGTATCAGTTTATCAAACAATGCATAATATCTTAGGAAGGATAACTGGACAGAAATTAGAGCCTCATCATCATAAAAAAAATCTATTATTCTTTTCCCATCATGTTTTCTCATGATTCTTTTTCTTGTTCCTTTAAGGATTCTTTTCCTGTTCCCTGTGGTCTTGGGAATGCCATCAAATTCAGTGCCTCCTCTGATGCTCTTTGTCTCTGCTGGGATCCTCTCTTCCCTACTCCTGCCCATGGGGTATCCTTAACTAGGAGTAGGCCACTTGCTTTGCTGAATCCCTGAAAGCAGAGAAGTGATACCCTAGCACAGGCCCCTCAGTCTAATCAGCTTTCCTCCTAAAACTCATGGAAAAGGCCATCTGTCTCTGGGATCATGAATGAAAACAATGTGGCTGGAATTGTGGTGTGCCCTCCCACCTGGTAAAAGTCTGAGTAAGATTCAGGAGCAAACCTTCATGATGGAGACTCCCTCGGCCTTAGGACCTAATTCCTACATAGCCTGTTTTCTGTAACTCAGTGATTCTCAAAGTGGTTGACCCAGCGGAAGTAGTGTCACCTAGAACCTTTTTAGAAATGTAAATTCTTGGTCCCATTCAAGCCTGTTGTATCAAAAACTCTGGGGTGGGGCCCAGTACTGTGTTTTAATAAGTCTTTCTGGTGATTTTCATGTTTCCCTAAATTTGAGAATGATGACTATTATGATTCTGCAGCTTCTCTTTACTTCTTTGAGCTGCTCGCCCTTTCCTAGCTATGGGCCAAATCATTTTTTCCCCCCTTTGAATTAGATTTCATTTTATGACACTGACAACCAGCAAGTCTGCTTAATATACCATACCTTTAAAATTCTCACCAGACTTGAGAGCTTGTCCCAGAATTCTCTTGTGCCATATATTGGCCCTGGGCCCATTTCTGTTAACACTTCTATTTAGTTCTTTCCCCATGCACTCTACACCCCCATGTATTTTAACTTTTTAGCCTCTTATTTTTATGTCAGAATCTATGTGAAACTCAGAGAAATTTTATCAGTCCTAAAGTGACTTTTCTATCCAAATGAGCATTAAGGATAATCTCCTAGTTGACAGGTAAAATTCATCAACTGGGATTGTAAATGCATTTTTCTGAAAATCAACTCCCTTGTGGAGAACTTTTCTTTCTCTTCTCTCTGAGAGTAGAATACAGCAACAAGTTGTGTAATTTTCAAGTGACTTTCTATAAACTTTATGAAATCACCTAATCTTGAGCTCAGTCATTGAAGAAAATCTAATTCATTTTTGTCCCGATTAAGTTACCATCAGCTACTTCTTTTCACAAGAGATTTCCTTTCCTATTATTGTTCTTTGTGCCTTTAATCTCTCTTGGTACTTTTCTTCTTCTCTCTTGATTTGTAAGTGTTTTGTTGTGATTCAGTCTTCTGTCTATTCTTGTTACAAAATACAACCTTCATTTGCTGTATGGGTTCCTAGTGCTCTTTGGGGAAAAGGGAAATGGTCAGATCTTTCAGTATTTGACAAAATTGTAATGTAGAGTGTTTCAAGATGGAGATGTTGAATCGAGTTTTATGTTTAGTCAAGAAAATGGATCCATGATGGAATGTGACATGAGGAAGGTCTTTACTGAGTTTTCTTTTGGTTTACATGGGATGTGAAAAAAGTCACTTCAAACTACGATATAATGTTGCTGTATCTTGATGTCTCTTTGTGAAAACTCCTTTTACAAAAATTCTTTGATCAGAGAATAGGCATATAACTTTTCCATACCATTGGATAAATCATCTTTATGTCAACCATCTTTGGAGAATTGAAATTTACCTGCTTTTTAAAAAAATTTGTATGTTCAATGTCATGGTGAAACCTTGTTGCTGATTCTTCCACCCATAAGGTTGTCACCATGAGTGCTTATGTTATTGAGTGTTCATGTTTCTCTTAGAGAGTGGATTAGGCAATAAATGGGGTAAGAAATGGCCTTCCTTAGACAAGAAATGGGCTTCCTTGGTGGTTCAGTTGCTAAAGAATCCATCTGCCATTCAGGAGACCGCCTGCAATGCGGTCTGCCATTCAGAATCCACCTACCATTCAGGAGACCTGGCTTGGATTCCTGGGTCAGAAAGATCCCCTGGAGAAAGAAATGGCAACCCACTCCAGTATTCTGGCCTGGAAAATCCCGTGGACAGAGGAGGAACCTGGTAGCCTACAGTCCATGAGGTCGCAAAAGTCAGACATGACATAGTGACTAAACCACCACCAACAGGTCATGAGCTAAGTTTTATTCCTCTTTATGATTCCCATATATCTCTAGCTCACTGCAACCACTACATGGTGGAGTCACAATCCATGTACAGGTGAGGCTCTAAAGACAGTTCATAAGGCAAAAAATACAATCAAAATTAGCTTTGAAAGTCCTTTAAGTTACCCGTATATCTTAATATCTGTAAGCACTAGAGTCCCTGTAGTGTGGTGAAATGCCCATCCATTGAGCATTTGGGAGTGAGCAATGAATCTCAGTCCCTCCCATCTCCCTCAGGGACTCAGGTCCTTTGAATGAAATGGCAGTGGGGTCACCCACTAGATTTTACTCATGGATTTCAACTCTTTCTCACTTACTTATTCTATCCCCATGCCTGTAAAGGCAGATTCATATAAATTAAATGTGTTTATGATGTGACTTTTTGGTGTATGAGATGAGATTAAACAAGCTGGGGAAGGTATGAAGAGAGAAGTGAAAAACAAGAGCCAAGAAGTTGTTTCAGGGTGTTCTTGTCAAGCATGTTAAACCCAACTAGAAGGGTCATCTGTGTGGTCATTAAGAGCTTATACTTGATCAGCAGACAGAGTTCAACTGAGATTCAGTTCTGTCAGTTCCCAGCTGTGTGACCTTGGGCAAACTGATTCACCTTTCTGTGCTTGCCATTTAATCCATAAAGTGAGGTTGATAATCTGTGGTACTAGATGAAATAACACATGAAGTACTTTTAGCCTGGAACTTTCGGCAGTCATTCCATGAGGGCAGTGCCAGTGGTGGCTATCCTCAGGCAGTGGTTGCTATGGTGGTCATTAATATAATGGGGTAGTTGGCCCCTATTATGTAGATGAATTCCATCAGAATCACTTGGAATGGAGACGGACTGAGGCTGCAGGAATTTTTAAGTTCTCCTCGTGAGTCCACAGTGCATACAATTTTAGAAAGAATGATGGAGAAGGCAGTGTTGTGGGAATGTGAGCTAACTAGCAGATACAAGGGAGTTTGAGTGCATTTTCAGATTCAGGAATCATTCAGGAATGATAAGAAGTTGTTCTGGTCTTAGAAGCCTCTTTAAGTTAATCCCAAGAAAATGCCCTTGACTATTCCGTAAGACTAAATTCAGAGCTAGAACCAGTTACCCCGGATTTTCTGAGCTTAGTATTATTTATAATAACCCCCCCCCCCCCCCCCCCGCCAATAAAAATAGCCATCAGTTTCAGTTTTCTCTCTTTTTGTTTCCATTGCTAAAGCTTCCAAACATACTGGCTCATACCATCTGAAGTCATCAGGTTTAGTGAATAGTCTAGCTTGATGGCTACATTGCTTAGAAGAATGTTATGAGGCAAACCTGGTCCCTTATGTGAATGTGGACATGACTCTTGATCTCTTAGAATCAATAAAACATTTAGGGTTAAAATTGGATTTATAAAGTATGTATAAATAAATACACATAAATTGAATCCCATTGAAATCAAGTAAATGGGCAAAATGGACCTTTGCATTGAGACAGAGGGAGAAAATGTATATTCAAGTTACATAGTTCTCAGGGAGATTTTTCTGTACCATAATCATTGAAGTTATCCTTCCAGACAGTATTTGTGTTTTTTAACTATGTGGACTTTTAAAACGGAAAAAAAGCCTATTATAAAGGAGTAGATGAAGGCAGTGCATGTGCACAGCATATCAGAGTTGGTGATGGACCTGGAATAAGGCTTCCTTTGTGGCTCAATGGTAAAGAATCTGCCTACCAATGCAGAAGATGTAGATTCCATTCTTAGGTCAGGAAGATCCCCTGGAGAAGGAAATGGCAGCTCACTCCCATATTCTTGCCTGGGAAATTGCATGGACATTGGAGCCTGGTGGACTACAGTCCATGTGGTCCTGAGAGAGCTGGACACAAGAGATTAAACAACAACAAAACAGCAAACAGATGGAAGCAGTGCGTTGGCACAGCATATCAAAGTTGGTGATGGACTTGGAATAATTCATGCTTAGCAAATCACTTAATGCAAAGATTTTGGACCAGAGGCCTGTCTTTTTATTACAGATTTATAATAGGACAAATTGCAGTGAGCTGGCAAGTTCCAGGACCTCCTTGGAATTGCTGGTTCCCACTGCTTTCTGTTGGTCATTCTCTTGAACTCTTCTCTGGGGGACAGTGCTCTCTTAATTGTGGCAGATTCACCTTTATCAGAACTTGCAAGTCCAAAGCTTCTGTGACATGGAAGAGAAACTCAAAAAATGTTTCTCTTCCCACTGTTAAAAGGATGAAAAATAACTCAGTTTTGGTATTTACATATGAAAGATATTTTCATTGGTGAGTTCTTAATGTCTGAAGTTAGCTATTGTTGGTATTATTTTTCTTCTTTCTCTTTGACTAATATACAGTAGACTTAACTAAATTCTCATGTTCTGTCAGGGGTTCATTTCCAACCCATGACTTCGGCGCTCAAGGTAATAGTCTCAAAGATGTTTTGTCCATTATGCATCCCATTTACTTCCATAGCACTCATACAAACAGCATGAGTATTAGGACTTTAGTACTTGTGTTTTTATTCACTGCTTGGTGGCACACTTCCTCCTTTTCCAGCTCTCATCTTTTCAGACCTGGAAAGGAATAGTGTTTGGCACTGGGTGTGCTTGCCTTGTTACTGTCAAGGGTGAGCAAGTCTGAGGACAGGGAAGGCAGAGCTCATTATGTGTGAGTTTTAAGGAACACAGAGCTCAAAAGAGATGAAGTTCCAATCCACAAGCCCCTATCTCTTACCCTTCCTAGGCCTGGGATAGGGCTTTCCTGAGGGAGAAATCTCGCAAGTGGAAAAGGACCCAAGAACTGCGAATGACCTGGATGCTTGCATGAGGGCATCAAAACAAAGAAACAGACATATAGTAAAGGTAAATTAAAGGACACCTACATTAAGCCAGTAAAATCTTGTGTTTAAATTTGATTTTAAGAGAATCTTCTTTAAAAATCTGTTTTAAAACTTTCTATGTAACAGTATTTTAGAATTGGGTGAGACCTTCTAAATATGATAAAAGCAGTATCTTAAGGCGAGTTAAATTTGAGCAAATATAGGATGATTTGGCATGTTTTCCTGAAAGGGAGCCAAACCTGTTATAGTCACCCAGCAAATCAAGTCTTGCTTCATCTTTGTTAGCTTAGTTAGAAATCAATCTTAGTTAGGAATCATCTTAGTTTTAGAAATCAATAGAAAGAGACCAGTAAAACCATAGCAAATAAGCTGCCTGTTTGGGCTTTGTTTTGAGATATTGCAACACAACATTCCTGTCTTCAGTGTAGAGAAAATATAAATTCTAAGAATTTTAGTTTTCAACACTTCACAAATCTCTCATAATTTCTTTGGGCCATGTAGTCTTAAAATGTTGCCATTTTCTGTCATTAAGGATGTCAGCAGTAGCCCCCTTTAGAGACGAGCATACAGGCCTGACAGTCACTATGGACTCTTGTTCCATTTACTTTGTTCCAATTACAAATGGTTATAACTAAACGCCATTCACAACTTTAATGTGCTTAGCAAGTCCAGACTGGTCCCGCCGCTACTCAGAAATTTATTCTGTAGAAAACAGCCTTATGTCTTTTCCATACAAAATCTTTTTAAAATGAAGTTGGGTCAAAACTCAAAACTCACCCCCAAATAAAATGTGCAATGTCTGTTCTTACACAGTTTGTACTTTGTAGTTAAGGTTCTTAATGAGCACCTGGGAACTTGGTGTAGAAGGCTTTTTCTTTTTGTAAACAATGTTTAAAACATACCTTTTAACAGTCATTCTTTTTGGAGTCATAAATTAATTTACACATCACTAATACTTTTTTAAAAAGCTTGAATTAAGTGTCTGAGAGATTTATTTCATTTTCTAAATAACTGTTCCATAGTTTAATCTGTGGTCAGTATGGAGTATTTGGAATACAGAAAAGCACACAAAATAAAATAAAATCACTCATGATATCTTAGCTCAGAGATAGCTATTATTTAAATTTGGCCTGTCTGCTTCCAGTGTTTTCTTTTTACTTCTTGTGTAAATACGTACATATTTTAAATTAAATTGGAGTCATACTGCTTTTTCCACATAATAGTATACTGAAATCATTTTACCACATTATTAATTTTTTTCCTACAACAAGAATTTTAACGTGTGTTATATTCCATTGTGTGAATATATCCTTATATTTTTAGACCTTTCCCTATTAAAACATTTAGCCAGTTTCCTATTTTTTGATGTCACCATAATGTGATCATCTTTTATAATTTTGTGGTATTATTTTGTGCATGGAATTGGAATTACAGTGTCCTTTTCTTCCCCTTCAGAGACATGGGACTATATTAAATATATTTTTAAAATTAATTATTTATGTTTGTGCTGGATCTTTGTTGCTGTGCTGGCTTTTCTCTAATTGCGATAAGCAGGGCCTAACTCTATAGTTGTGATGCACAGGCTTCTCATTACGGTGGCTTCCCTTGTTGCTGAGCACAGGCTCCAGGGTGCACTGGACTTCAGTAGTTCTGGCACATGCGCTTAGTTGCTTCTGGCCATGTAGGATTTTTCTGGAACAGGGACCAAACCCATGTCTCCAACATTGGCAGGCAGATTCTTTACCCGTGAGCCACCAGAGAAGCCCCTAAATGTTTCTTTTTTAAAAATTCTACACTTAAATATGAAATTATTTTTGTTGTCCCTCCTTAAAATGATAGTCTGAGAAGTTTGTTAATTGAGCTTGGTTGGCTTTCTTTGTTCACTGAATGAAGTATTTTACTAAATTATCCCACGTGTTAAATGAAAACTGATTAACAAATAGATGCTTAGATATTAACAGATGTCTTCAGGAGGTCTACATATAATTAGAGGAAATAAATCTTACTCTGATAGTGACAGTTTGGTAAAAACAAATTATTATCAAGGGCATTTCATTGTAAGACAATCCAATAAATATAATATGTGTTAAAAGTCACATAAAAATCTAGTATATCTTGTAATAAATATGTGGCTATCCGATTTTAGATCTCATAGTAAATATATGATACTTTGTGGTTGCTATAGACTGCCTCCAGTAAGAAAAGAAACATAATCCTTTCTATAAATAATTATTTTCTTAAACTATAATAGTAGAATATGAACATGGGCATTTTCTAGATTTTACCTTTTCCATATATCGAAGAGATGAATACTACTGAGTTCAAATTGCATCAAATTAAAGTCCAGGAAACAGCTTTTTTGCTATGTTCTTATTGGACTCATTTTATAAATTTTCATGGATGGACAAAGTAGGTAATTGAAATGAAACTCAGCTTGATTTTTTTCAGTGATACTATTAATTTATAATGTAACATTGAATTACTTTCACTTATTTTGTATATTTTAAACCAAGGCCCTCAGGCACTATAAAGACATGGAATTTCTTTTTTAATTGGTAGCATTATGATGATTTTGTAAGTATTCGTGTGTGTGTGTCTGTGTTTTTACTGTTTTCTTTAATCACATTATGGCCTCTGGAGGAACAAGTTTCTTACATGTACTTGTTCCTCCTAACTGCTGTAAGGAGGAAGAAAGCCATGAATCAGATTTGTTTCATTAACATACATTTTGTTTGTCAGTATCTTGGTGGACGGAATCACAGTATCCAGTTAAAAGATTTGAGAGCCCAGACTTAGTACGGTCCCTTTTGAAGGTCCTGCCTGAGAATAACAAGAGGC
Organism: Bos indicus; assembly: GCF_029378745.1. Classification (NCBI taxonomy): domain Eukaryota; kingdom Metazoa; phylum Chordata; class Mammalia; order Artiodactyla; family Bovidae; genus Bos; species Bos indicus. The sequence goes on from NC_091781.1 coordinate 33,949,838, forward strand.
CAAGATTCTCCCTCAAAGCTGTCTATATTAGCTTTCTTTCTTGTCCTGTTCATCATCATAATTTCTACCCAGACCTCTTCTTCTGTATTTAGCCCCAGAAAAGGCAGGACCAGTATAGAGCAGACCATTTGCTGAGTAAATACCATATGGTCTCTGTCTCTCTGTCTGCCTTTTCTGTGACTGTGGAACAGTGAAGTTTCTGCCTTCAGTGGAGTAGTAACTTAAGAAACTTGGATTTAGTGCTTTGGAGTGGCGTACAGGGGAGGAGAGAGACATTAGATAATGTTCTAATGTCATCGACCTAATCGGGATAAAGAAGCCCCCAACACAGTCATTTGTATGATTTGGAAGCTCTTACCGCAGTTAATAATAGAGGTCACATTGCCTTTCCTTACTTTGTTGGCATACTGTCCCATCATTGGCCTTTTGTGGCCACCTCATACTCAAGGCCAAGAGACTTCAGACTTCCCTGGGTGCTCTGGCCAAAAGTCATTTCTATACCATCCTAAAATAGCACACCGGCACTATGATTTTTAATAATTATTGCTAGAACAATTCTCATCTTAGAAAATACACAAAAGCAAACATGCAAAATAGATGAAGACCACCCAGATCCCAACACTGTTAGCATCATGTTGGATTTTCTTCAACTTTTCTTATCACAGTGATTCATGCTTCAGAGAGTAATGTCCTGACCTCCCTTTTTACACAACCCAACACCCTCCCAGTCTGTAGGCCTCTGTGTAACAAAGGAATGAAGTATTTCAGATCTGCAACAGCTGTGCTTGGGAAGAGCTCTCCATTCTTCAGTGTGTCAGGTAGGGATGGCATTGGGCCTGTGTACAGATATCTCAAAGATAGTCATTAAAAATACTTGGGTGTTTTAGAGAAAATCATGTAAATGAAAATAGTAAATACAGTTATAGACTCAACAGAAGCAGAAAGCTGAGGCAGCAGCTCAAGTATAAGAAACTCATTATATCCACATCTTTAGTTAACTTGGGCCTGAGAAAACCACGTGAAATGTGAAAGAATTCATTGACGTTTCTTACTCAAACTGTGCCATTCTTTTTGTTTTCTTTTCTTTATTGAATTTAGCCACATTCCACTCCCCAGATTATTTCAGATTTACATGTGGACTCTGTACTTAAACTTGTTGGGTCAGTGGTAAAGTTTGAATTGAGAAAGTTAATTCCCTGGACACCATACACAATTTTTTTTTTTTTAACCGAGATGCTTCTGGACATCTTGAGGCCTATGTAAAGGCTGTTTTCACTTCAGGACACCCTGCATTTGGATCTCTTAAGATCTCATGTCCAGGTGGATTCCCCGTTGACTCTCCTTGAGACCTGCTATGTGATGACAGCAACCACAGATCTGTCATGTCTCTTGTTTGGCTCCCATTGCTCTCAGGATATAGTTCCCAGCACCCACTGTGACTTACAAGGCTCCATGTGACCCAGCTCTCCAGGCCAGCTCCTGCCCTTTTATCTGTTTGGTTTAATTTGGTCACTGTCCTCTCTCTTTCTGGAATGTATGGGCACATCTCCATCTTTGGAACTTTACCTGGGCTGTTCTTTGTGCCCCAAGCTCTTTCCCTTTCATGTTTTTCTTTCTTCTAATCACTTCTTATGTCTCATCCTAAATGTTGTTATGCAGAAAGCTTTCCACAAACCCCTCAGACCTCGTTGAAGCCAAGGGTATTACCAGTTATGATTTCTTAAATCATACTCTACTGCTTTTCAGTTATGGAGTTGTGTTGGTGATTTGTATTCAATTCTGTTACAGTTATCCACTGCTTCCTAACAAACCACCACCACCTCCCCCAGCACCCAGTGTAGTGGCTTTAAATAGCAGCTTATTCTTATTTCTTCTGGTTCTGTGGGGTATCTGGGCTCAGCTGGGTGGTCTTGCTTGGATTATGTCATGAAGCTGCACAGTGGTGGCTGGGGCTGGAGCCACATTAAGGTTCCTCAGGGCTGGAAGTTCTTAGTCGCTTTCTCACCTGTCTGGGACCTCACTGCCCCTTGATCCCTCTCTTTTCTTCCTCTCCACATAAGACCTCATCTCTCCATGTGGTCTGGCTTTTCATGGTGGTCTCAATATGATTTTGTTGATGACTGGCTTCCAGGAGGCAGGAAATGGATGTTGCCAGGGCAGGACTAGTACTGTGTCAGTTCTGCCATATTCTGTTAGTCTGAAAAGTCACAGGTCCTGTTCAGATTCAAGGAGGGTAGAGAAATAGACCCTGTTTCTTAATGTGGGAGTAGCAGAATCACATTATACATGGTGGGAGATGCCACTTCACCGTTTTTGGAGACTGCCCAACCTCCACTGTTCAACTATGAAGTCAAAGTCCAGCTGCTGCTGCTACTAAGTCACTTCAGTCGTGTCCGACTCTGTGCAACCCCATAGACGACAGCCCACCAGGCTCCGCCGTCCCTGGGATTCTCGAGGCAAGAACACTGGAGTGGGTTGCCATTTCCTTCTCCAATGCATGAAAGTGAAAAGTAAAAGTGAAGTCGCTCAGTCGTGTCTGACTCTTTGCGACTCCATGAACTGAAGCCTACCAGGCTCCTCCGTCCATAGGATTTTCCAGGCAAGAGTACAAAGTCTAGGTCTTACACTATATTGGCACTAGTAGGTGCTGAAAATATGTTTTTGAGCAAATAAATGAGTAATAACTCCAGAGAAAAGTCTTGGATAAATATGAGACCAGGAAACAAATCTCAGTAATTCAGATCTCTTGGCTCTTCCTGAGTTGAACTCCATTTTCAACCTGCCCCATGCTCTATCTTTTAGAATTTGTCAGCATTCAGCATGCTTTTATGTTATACATTTGCCCCTCATGTAGGGACAAATTAATAGAAACATTTCCACTTGGCTGAACAACTGCTTTCTAGTTATTTCCCCTCCCACTTGTTCCCCCCAGTGAGGTTTCTTGAGACTGTATATTCTTTAGGTGCTTAGCTCAATGTTAGATCACACAGTGGCAGGTAATAACCTGGGCCACTTACACATCTACCAGAATTGGAGTTCCATCTCTTCATTCTTAGCTTTGTGACCTTGGTGAGTGACTAAACTCCTCTAAGACTCATTTTTTTTCTTGTCAGTAAAGTGGGCTATATTTCTATATCAATAGAAACATTTCCACAGCACTGTTACAAATATTAAATTACATAATAAGACATGTAAAGCTCTTAGCACGTACCATTGTTGTTGTTTAGTTGTGTCCAATTCTTTATGACCCCATGGAATGTAGTCCACCAGGCTCCTCAGTCCATGGGATTTCCCAGGCAAGAATACTGGAGTGGGTCTCCATTTCCTTCTCCAAGGGATCTTCCCAACCAAGAGACTGAACCTGCATCTCTTGCACCTCAGGTGGATTCTTTATCACTGCTCCACCTGGGAAGCCTGTGCCTACCCTTGGTTATTGTGTATTCCCAGTAACTGTGGGGTGTCATGTTACACTGATGTACTAATCACTTAGCAGAGATCTGTTAGTGAATAAACATATTAGAAGTTTCAAATACTTCCTTTTAAGACATTCAAGGCAAAATTACAGTTTAGGTTTCAAGACATAATCCTTCTACTAAAACTCATTTTGAAAAAGCTGTCATTCTACGCCTTGCCATTCGTTTGTTTGTTTTCATATTATAAGAGGGCAGTAGGGCTGGATTTTTCCTCACTTCATTTGTCAAAGTTGTCCCCTCAAGAACTTACATAGGTATAATACACACTTTGACTCAACCCTTTGCATTTGGTAAGAAAATTGTGAGAAACTGAAAAACTTCATATGCTTCTGTGCTTGTGATTAGAAAAAATGTAGCAGAGCTACTATTTTGATTTGCAAAATTTAAGAGATTCTAACTAGAATAGCAAAACTTAGATTTCATCTGGTAATTATATAGGTAAGTGTATTTATACCATTGATGTCAAGATTTAAGAGAAAAAAAGTTTTGGACAACATTTGAAGTTCTACAGATGGCTTTGCAGGCCAGAGGTCATTAATTAGTAAGAAAGGTCCTCGTTTCTGAATTCATATCATTGTGGATGTTCCCTTTCTCTATTCTTAAAAACAAATTAAATATTCTTACTTTTCAAAATCCTGACTTGTATCTCAAGTTACAATAGGCTATATTTAATACATTTTCCCTCAAGGAAAGGTATTTAAGGATTTACATTAGAAAGGAGACTTTCTGCTGCCTGCTTTTTGTAAACAATAAAGCATGTTACAATATATTTCTTTATCTTGGCTGTTCCACCAGGTAATATTTCATACCTGATCATCTATAAGTTTCTTGATTGTAATCAATCCATTCTGTCGTTATCATACTTCCTTGTACTATGACTCAGCCACCACTATTCCCCAAAACCTTAGCATTGCTTTGAGGAGATCATGCTGTCTAATCTTAACAGAAAAACAGGAGAACAAGGCACAGGTTTTGCCACACAGAAATCAATAGCTACAAACTTCAGAGCCATTTCATCCTGCCAGATGCCATCTTGATAGCACCACTGCTTTTCCGTGTTAGTAATAGCAGAACATCAGATTAAGATTCCCTCGCAAGAGAGTGATATAAACTGAGAAGTTAATTTTTATTGCCTAAAAGCTATAAAGTCAGTTGGATATATGGAGGCAGTCAGCCACATTCAAGTCAATGTTTTAGAAATTCTTTTGGGTTACCTGTTAAGTTAATGTTAATTTATTAAATCCATATTTTAAAAAATAGATGTGAAACACTGACCAGTGTTTAAATTCATTTGTTAAATCAGAGTACTTAAGCAGGGATATAGTTTTAAGGGTTGTGTGTTTATTAAATGTACTGGTTCCTGAGAAATGCACTGGGATTTTGTAAGGTTGAGTCCTGATTCTACTCTGACTGTAATTATCTGTATATTATTAGGTCTTTGTTTCTCAAACTTGAGTATATCCCAGAACCACCTCAAGGGCTTGGTAAAATACAGAATATGGGTTCCATTTTAGATCATCTTTAGTGGTCAGTGCTAAGAAGACAATAAAACAGGATGAGATATTGCTGAACTTGTAGATCAGGGTCTCAGATACCACCAAACCAGGATTCATATGCAAGGCTTTTGTTTGGGGAAGTTCTTTCGGTGGAAAATGAAGAAGAGGCCAGGAGAGGCTGGAAGAGCCACCAGACTGTGATGGAGATCTGACTGTGAGTGAGGTAGAAGAGGAAGGAGGAGTGGGAGAAGTGTCCCGTGTTGACAGGCAGAGTGAGGAACACTTGGCAAGGCTGTAGGGGTGTCCTGGAGTCAAAGTCACATTAAAGTGAAGTCCCCCTTCTCCCAGGGATGAGTCAGGCCTTGTGTCCCTCCAGGCCCCCGTTGTTGGCTGGGAGCAGGGAAGCATGGCTCTCAAGTTGCAGATCCAAGGTGCATTCTCATGGCCTCACCAGCCAGTAAGCAGTTATTTGACATGGAGTGACCATAGGGAGCTTCTCCCTGAGACATGTGTGATGAGACCTGAATGACGCCAAGGAACCTGTGTTGACCTGGGGCTTAAGGAAAGAGCTGGGGTAGCAAATGTAGAGGCTGAAAGACAAAAAACACCTCTGGACACTTCAAGGACAGGGCAAGTGAGGAGATCTGAGTGGAAAGTGAGAGTTTGCGGCCAGTTCAGGAATTGCTTGTAGGCCCAAGTGGAAAGTTTAAATTTTATTCTAAATAAGATAGGAATCCTCTCCAAGTCTTTAAGCACCAAAATGATGACATCAGAGAAAGAGATAGAGGTGTGTGTCATAGAAAGGTAGAGAGAGCAGAAATCAGTTAGGACTTTAGTTAGCATTAATCTAGGCAACCCCAAACTATCTTTTGAGTAGTGTTTCCTTATTGAAAATTATACCTTTGAATTACCCCTTTTTCCCTCCATGCCTTTAAGGATCCTGAAAATATAGTGAGTAGTCTGCTAATATTTAGGGAAACAGTTGCAGGTCCCTGTTTTCTCCCCACCTGTCTTCCATAATGTATTTCAAGCTGTCTTTTTGTCCACCCGCAGTTCCAAAGAATGTTCAAATTACTGTACAATTGCACTCATCTCACATGCTAGCAAATTAATGCTCAAAATCCTCCGAGCCAGGCTTCAACAGTACGTGAACCATGAACTTGCAGATGTTCAAGCTGGATTTAGAAAAGGCAGAGGAACCAGAGATCAAACTGCCAACATCTGTTGGATCATCAGTAAAGCAAGAGAGTTCTAGAAAAGCATCTACTTCTGCTTTATTGACTATGCCAAAGCCTTTGACTGTGTGTATCACAACAAACTGTGGAAAATTCTGAAAGAGATGGGAATACCAGACCATGAGAAATACCAGACCATGAGAAATCTATATGCAGGTCAAGAAGCAACAGTTAGAACTGGACATGGAACAACAGACTGGTTCCAAATCGGGAAAGGAGTACGTCAAGGCTGTATATTGTCACCCTGCTTATTTAACTTACATGCAGAGTACATCATGCAAAATGCCAGACTGGAGAAGCACAAGCTGAAATCAGGATTGCTGGGAGAAATATCAATAACGTCAGATATGCAGATGACACCACCCTTATGGCAGAAAGCGAAGAAGAACTAAAGAGCCTCTTGATGAAAGTGAAAGAGGAGAGTGAAAAAGTTGGCTTAAAACTCAACAGTTTAGAAACATTCTAAAAACTAAGATCATGGCATGCGGTCTGTCACTTCATGGCAAACAGATGGGGAAACAATGGAAACAGTGACAGACTTTATTTTTGGGGGGCTCCAAAATCTCTGCATATGGTGACTGCAGCCATGAAATTAAAAGACACTTGCTTCTTGGGAGAAAAGCTATGACAACCTAGATGGCATATTAAAAAACAGAGACATTTCTTTGCCAACAAAGTTCTATCTAGTCAAAGCTTGGTTTTTCCAGTAGTCATGTATGGATGTGAGAGTTGGCCTATAAAGAAAGCTGAGTACTGAAGAATTGATGCTTTTGAACTGGTGTTGGGGAAGACCCTTGATAGTGCCTTGAAATGCAAGGAGATCCAACCAGTCCATCCTAAAGGAAATCAGTCCTGAATATTCATTGAAAGGACTGATGCTGAAGCTGAAGCTTCAATACTTTGGCCACCTGATGCGAAGAACTGACTCATTAGAAAAGACCCCGATGCTGTGAAAGATTGAAGGCGGGAAGGAAAGGGGACGACCGAGGATGAGATGGTTGGATGGCATCACCAACTCGATGGACATGAGTTTGTGTAAGCTCTGGGAGTTGGTGATGGACAGGGCAGTGTGGCGTGCTGCAGTCCATGGTGTCACAAAGAGTTGGACACGACTGAGTGACTGAACTAACTGACTTCCAGTTCATCCCAGTGGCTCTCATGTAATCTCTTTTTTACATCACTTCTCATGTAATCTCTTTCCCTACTCTGTGCTCCTTTGGTTTTTTTTTTTTTTTCCTTTGGTTTTTGACACTAGGTGATAACATGTAGCCTCATGTTTTTTTCCCACAAACATTGACCATCACATTCAAACCAGCTGAGATACTGATCCACCCATTTCATTTATCTTTCTGTGTATGGTCTGAGAAATTACCTGCAGTACCACTCCCAAGGGTAAAATTGAAGCAGAGCATTGGTTACTATATGGAGGCAACTTTTAGAAGAAAACAAATGAGTGGAATTTGGCTAAATTTGATTAATATTAAATATTAATCAAATATTTGATTTGATTGAAATGTGTGTTTTGTTTTGGAGGTGAGTGGTGGTGTCTAGACTCCTGTTCCACCCCTGGGCACTTTGGTCTGCTTGGACCTAGCGAAGTCTTTTGACATTGACTTTTCTTTCCTTCTCATTGTGTTTTGAGCAGCCACAGTGAGCACGGAGTAAATCCTAGCCACAATGCTTGCAATTTGGAAACATACCTCTGTGAATGGGGTATCCCCATTTCTGAGGGGTGCTGGCTGGGAAAGCTCTGTTCCCTAGAAGGGTGTGTGCTCACAGGCTTGTAAAATTTCACTTCTTGAGGACTTCTCACCTTTTTCAGTTGTGAATTTTTCTTTTCTTTAAGCAGGTGGAGAGCTCTTGCAGACCAGGAGTAGTTGGTACTTAGGCTTTAAGTAAAGTGCTGATTGCCCTGTCAATCAGAGCACTGACGAACTAGGGACTTCCAAGATTGATTCTTGACAGAATAATTAGAAAAGTGTCAGTAACTGTTTGAGCACTCTGTAAAGGAATGGGCCCAGGCGAGGTCTCTGCTGTCCACATCCGGAGGTTACATGTTCAGGAAGACAAAACACAGTGTGTCATGGGAGAAAATTGCCTCCAGTGTGCAGGATAGGATGGCCCTGTAACTACAGAACAACAATGCCCAGTTGTCTGGTTGTTTGCAGATGTGTTTCCCTGGCCTTCTTCCAACACTGCTGCTGTTTCAATACCTGCTTGAGATTCTTTCTTTCTCTGTCCGTTGTTTGCCTTGGAGTGAAGTGCAGACAGCTGGCAAGGCAGTTTTCTCCTTGACCTTTTTGTCCAGATGACCCTTTCCCCTCAGTTCAAGAGGGCTGGCCCTTGCATAACCGCAGAATCCCAAAACTGGGTTGTTTTTTTTTTTTCCCCCAGACAGTCCCAGGTACTTGATGAGGGCAGTGTTTTCAAGACTTACACTGTCTCAAGTCTAGGGGGACATGAACATGTACTCAGAGGACAAGAAAAGAGTGGCCTCATGGACCAAACTAATTGCCTTAAGAAAAGGTAAAAAAAAAAATTAGTTTATGTTTTCTCCTTTATAGGAAAATACAGGTTAGGGAACTTAAGCATTTATAACAAAATACATGGAGATAAAGAAAAATACCTCCTGGTTTTTTATCCTTTGTCATAGTTTCCTTTTTAAAAAAATAAATTTTGGAAAGAAAGTAATTCACTGTGCACATCTGCATGTTTATACAGATATTTTTAACACTTCCCAGATTCCAGAGTTTATTGGAACAAATCTGAGAAATGCTGACGTCAGCCATCATTACCCTGTCTTCCTTTAATAATCACAGCAGCAATAGTGATAACAATGAAGAATTAACATTTCTTGGAGTACTTTGTGTTTGAGGCAAAGTGCAAAATGCTTTCTGTGTGTTGAAATATCTCTGTTTTAAAAATCAGAAAAATTTCAGTGATGTTTAGTTGCTTTGTTAAGTAGACAATTTAAGGGGGAGGGGGCATTGTCATTTCTTCATCTCCTAGTTGACTTTACTGAAAGCAATAAAAGGCAGAAGCCACAGCAGCATGCCCTCTAGTTCACCTCTTAGGACTGGCTTTTTGTCACTGCTCACAAACCTGAGTTGATCCTCATTTCCTGCAGACAGAATTCTAAACTCTTGAGACAGATTCAGAAGCTTATGTCATCAGGCAGAGACCCTTACCTTCCATTGCTACATACTCTTACCATCTGTTCTAAGTACCCTTGACTAAGAAGGTCCTCCCTACTTTTCCTGCTTCAGTTAGCACTACTGCCTTGCAAATCTTCCCACGTTGAGTGAACTGGAGGGAATTTAACATATCATTGGACCTCAACTAGAGGTCATGTTTCCCCCAGCCCTTCCTGGCCCATGGCATACTTGGCAGCATCTGGAGTCATTGTCCCAATGTTTTGGGGTAGTTGTGCTACTGGCATCTAGTGAGAAGAGGCCAGGGGTGCTTCTAAACATCCTGCAATAGTCCTGCATTGATTTATACAGCCCAAAGTGACAATAGTAATCAGGTTGAGAAAACTTATACTAGATGTAAGGTCCTCTCGTTTGATTTTTCACCATGTTCTCAGCGTTTGATGCATAGTATGTGATTAAAAGCATCTTGAAATTAATATACTTACTCCTTCCTTCTCAGAACACCAACTTCCTTTATACTTCTTCTGTTATAGTTATATAGAAATCTAATTACATTTTATGTTTTTACTTGCCAGAATACCAGAGTCACTTAAACATATAATCTATGCTTAAGATTTCAAGCAGACTTATGGAGTTGGCAAAAGAAAATGAGAATGAATTGGCTTCAGTGCATTGCGAATGTTCAAACCCTGAGTTTTGTTTGGGGTGTTAAATTCGTGTACAGCATGGTAATTTGTTAATAGTCACATTTCAGTTTTCTCTATCTTGCTCCTTGAAAGAGAAACATATAAATGCATTTTCTTAAGAGCACAGTAAAAGGGTGATCTCTCTGTTACAGAAATTTCCAGGCATGCACATACATGGGATGTCTTACAGAAGAAAGGTTAAGACTCATGAATGTGCTGGGTCACTGAATATACAGGAACCTTGGGCAGAGTGGACTTGAGTCCTGGCCCCTTTGCTTAGAAACTCAAGGCAAATTACTTAATTTGTCTCTCTCCATGTTCCCGTCTCCATCTGTAAATCTTGATCAGAAAACTCCCAGAGAGGGCACACCAAAACGTTCACGTTGGTAATAGTATCTTTGATTGGTGCTTTGTGGGAGTGAGTTTTACTTCTTTTCGGCATTGTACTGATTTTTCCTTCTCAGTGGACATGTATTGTTTTGACAATCAAGTTGGAATTACTATTAATACATAGTCAGGATGAGAAACCAGATTTCCTAACTCCATCTCTGGGCCCATTAGGAGTCAGTGAGTAAAAAAATAATTTTTTACAAATAAAATTCTACCATTAGTTTGAAATTATAGCAAATTATAATTGTAGTAAGTCAAAGCACTCTTAATTATTTGAACCTTAGTTTTATCAACTATAAATGAGAGTATTAACGACCTTATCAAGATAATGGATAGCACCAGCATGATCAGGAGGGCACTGGTTGCATTATAGCTCTGTCTCTTCCTAATGATGTATAACCTTAGAAAAGTCACTTCCCAACTCTGAAGTCAGTGTCTTCTCTGTAAAATGGAGTTACTCAAATCCTTGCAAAGTTGTTATGAAAATTGGTTAAAATAAGGTATTGCATCAGTTAACATAAAACATGATGTTCAACAATTTGTATATACTACACTACTTTCTGATATTAGAAATAATTATTAATATTATTGTCATTTTTATTGTTACTATAATGCATTATGTGAACCAAATTATAACTTTTACTCGGAATTTTTTTTTAGATTTAATTTGTTATTAGCACTCATTATTTTTAGCTATATGTCTGTCATTGGGAATTATCAGACCTCAATCAGGAATAATTTAGTCTCAAGACATTTATTGGTATAAGGCAGAGACTCTTTGTTCTGGGATATCAAGTTTCAGTTCATTAGTTCTTCTTTAGTAGCAGCATCTCAACAGAATGTCAGTCAATTCTGTGAATGTTTTTTAGCCTCTCTTTCAGCTAGGTAGAATTATGTGATTGCTTTTTGGCCATTGAGATATAAACCAAAATGTAGTGTGGGACTTCTGTCAAGGCTGTTTTTAATAAACTGAAGCAGTTGGAAAAGAAGCCCTTTTGCTTTTTTCCTGCTCTTCCCTGCTGCTTGGAATGACTTGGTTATGGCTGGAGCTCTAGCAGTACTCTTGGACTAAGAAATAAACTTAGTATGGTAGTTCTGCATGGTGACAGTGAAAGATCAACAGGGTCTGAGTGTCTGATGGGCTTCCTTGATAGCTCAGTTGGTAAGGAATCCGCCTGCAATGCAGGAGACCCTAGTTCGATTCCTGAGTCGGGAAGATCTACTGGAGAAGGGATAGGCTACCCACTCCAGTATTCTTGAGCTTCCCTTGTGGCTCAGCTGGTAAAGAATCCACCTGCAATGTGGGAGACCTGGGTTCGATCCCTGGGTTGGGAAGATCCCCTGGAGAAGGGAAAGGCTACCCACTCCAGTATTCTGGCCTATAGAATTCCATGGACAGTATAGTCCATGGGGTTGCAAAGAGTTGGACACGACTGAGTGACTTTCACTCACTCACTCAGGTCTCTGATTGACTTCAGGTAGTGTCAAACCAGTCCTGGCCTACCCACCACCAGTCTTCTTTTATATAAAAGAATAAATACTTACATGTTTTAAGTTCATGTATTTCTTTGTTCTTGACTATCCAGTTCTGCTGCTGAGCTCTTTGGCATAGTTCCTATTATTTATCATGGAATACTTCCAGTGTTTTTGATCTTCCCTGGTAAATTTCTCTTCCAGTATAAAGCAGTTAGATAAGTTAACTCCAGTTTAAACTGGACCTTTGAGCAAATCAACAAACAAAAACTTCCATAGGAAGTGCAAAGACAAATATACGCTGTTCCTTGACATGCCTTTTAGGCTTATTTGGAAGATGAAATAGTTTTTAGAGAAAGCAGTGCTTGGCTTGAAAGTCTGCTGCCTGCATTCTGTGTGTATGTGGTGTCCCAGTCCAGTTGTTCATCTGGTAGTTGGTGCTACTTCAGTGCCAGTGGAAATGCGTGACATGTGATCTGGTGTTCTAAAGGTGGTACCATTATTTCTGTAAAGCTGTTACAATGTTTTCCTTCAGATAGATGGTTGTAGCATGAATCTGGTGAGTTCTTTGTATACATTGACTAGAGAAAGGCCATGGAGAATACGTTTTTATTCCAGAAAACAAAGAACATTTAGTGTTTGTTCTTTCTTCTTAAATGTACTTTGTCAAACAGGGCATGCTAGTTTAAATAGTAGAAGAAGAGAAAGCTGTCCAAATGTGGTAAGTAATTCATATTAAAACACACATGCACACACCACAGCTGCCCTTTGAATGGTTCACTGGCCACCAAGATCAGGTGCCTGCTGAATTAAGAGCATTTGGATAATTGACCTTCCATGTGAATAAATTAGAATAGATTAGAGTTGATTGACCACATAACAATTTAAGTCATAAAAAAGTCCCTTTCTCCTTCTCAGCTACTTTGTTGTGTTGAATCTCAAAGGTGATTAACTGTCTGTTTTTTTTCATTGTTGTTGGAAGACTTTCCTAATCACAAATTAGCAAACTAGAAAGGAATGGTAATACGTCGATGTGCCATTTCTATTTTAATTAAAGGCCGCAAAGGACTGTATGACAGACCAAGTTGTTTAAAGACATTCTAGAAGGGCTGCGTGGTTAGGGTGTTTTCATTTGCATTGAACCTTCCCTTCCAGCCTGGTGGGGTTGTCACTATGATTCCGATCACTGGGGCAATTAAGCTCTGATGTTTTGGGGGTTCATTTTACCCTTCTGACCTTTGCTCAATCGAGGCCACATGTTTGTGCATGGGATGTGCTGTGATGAAGGCCGTGCTATATAAACAACAAATAATTATTACTTTAAACAGTCATGAAATTATAGAGCTGGCAAGGAGCTTAGACAGCCATGGGTTCACTTGCTTTTCTTTATAGATGAGAGGCCACACAGCCAGTAAGAGGAGATGTTCAGTCCTCAGATCAGGAAGAAAGGTACTAGATGTAGCATAATGTACAGAATCATTCTTATACACAAAGCCTTAGCCCTAGCTCCTGGATATACTGGTGTGTGGTTGTATTCAAATTGGATAAACCTTCCTATAGAAAGAGGATATTCTTAGTACCTAATTTTAGGGTTTTTGTGAGATTGAAATGAGACAGATGTCTATATAGTAAGTACTGTTTTGGTTGTTAACTGCTGTGTAGCAGACCATTCCAAAATTTAGTGACTTAAAACATTAATCATTTTGTTTCCTCATAATTCAGCAATCTGGGTTGGGATCAGGTGGCCACTTCTGCTCTTCTCGCTGTTCACTCTCTTGGCTGCATTCAGCTTGCAGGTTGGCTGGTGTTGGGGCTCAGCTGTGATGCGAGGGCCGTTGGGCTCTTTGCTCATCCCCACATTGTTTGAGGCCTCTACTTCTCCACATGATCTCTCCACACGGTCCCTTCTTATGGCCTTCCCAGCAGAGTAACCACACTTATTGCACGGCACCTCAGGGTCTCTACCTGAGACTGCCAGGTGTTTTTCAGACATAGGCCTAGAACTAGTGGAACATCTTTTTTTTGTCACATTTATAGCAGTTAAGGCAAGTCACAGGCTCAGCCAAGATTCATGAGGAAAGCATTATAGATCATATATTAATTAACATTGACATGGCTCAGAGTAGCACACCAGCACAGCGGATCATGACAAGGACCCACCTCTGAGCCTGGTGCATGCCAAAGACACAATAAATGTTAGCTGCTCTCTTTCAATGTAGTTGTAGTACTGAGAGTTGTCTTTATTGTTTGTTGTTGTTACTGTTGTAAGTAGCTATAGGTGGAAAACAGTTCAGATAGAAGTTTTGAAAAATGGAAAAAAATCTTATTTCTAACATCTTTTAGTATCCAGAGTTTTCCTGGGGTTCTACTGTGAAACTACAGATCGAAACATACTATTTGCAGTAGGCATAGAATAAATTTCCTAACTCAGTAATTCTCCAATAAATTCCTCAGTTCTCTAATTCAAGCAGATGTGAGTTGTGGCTAGAGAGTCTGCATTTCTGATGAGTGTGACACTGAGGATTATACAATTAAAGTTGTTCAAGTTAGAAAGTTAATTTCTGTTATTTCTCCTCATCCGTAAAGTATTTTATAGTTCATATATACATATACATATATATATACATATACATATATATATATATATCACTTTAGAGTATTACATATTTTGGAGCAGCAGGAAATTAAAAATCTTCTGTTTTCCTCCAGTGTGATCCTTCACCTTTTTTCAGATCATTTTTCCTGCTGTTGATGTAGAGAGCCATACTTGGAGAAGCAAGGCTCTAGTCTGGAACTCAGAGATCCTGGCCTTTACTGTTATTGTTGTCCAGTCTCTAAGTCATGTGCAGCTCTTTGCAATTCCATAGACTACAGCATGCCAGGCTTCCCTGTCCTTCACCCTCTTCTGGAATTTGCTCTAACTTAAGTCCATTGATTCCATCCAACCATCTTATCCCCTGTTGCTCCTTTGTCTTCCTGCCCTCAATCTTTCCCCTTTCTTTTCCAATGAGTTGGCTCTTTGCATCAGGTGACCAAAATATTGCAGCTTCAGCATCAGTCCTTCCAATGAATATTCAGGAGAAGGGAATAGCAAACCACTCTAGTATTCTTGCCTCAAGAATCCCTTTAATAGTATAAAAAGGCCTTTACTATTAGCAGCATTTAAAAATGAGTCTCTTTAGGAGGCTCCATTCTTTCATTAAGAGCAAGTTATTATTTTGTTTCATAGAAGCTATTTGGGGAGTATTTGGATTTGATGAGCTTTCTGTGTCTAATGTTTATACTACATTATTATATAAATGCTTGAATGCTTTCTTTTTTGCGAAGCTCTTTGTCTTAATTTAAAAATTATTCATACACAATTTAAAATTATTAAAGCTTGCATAAGGGTATAAAGAAAGGAAAATAAATTGATAAACTGCAGTCATACATGTTAGTATTAATATTTTGGTGTGTATTATCCCAGACTTTTCATTTTAATATTCCTTCCCTCCCCTGACACTTGTTCCTGTCTGGCAAATATGTGAATTTGCTTTTAAATATTCACAATTGAAAGTCTTCAAGAAACTTTCAAGTTTAGTCATTTTGCTTGAGAGAAAGAGATAATCTGTTTTTGCTAATACATTTTAAATTTCACATTATTTATAATTTCTCCTTAGAAGCTTGAAATTAAGTTTTCTTTCCTTACTGATTTTGATTCTTTGCTGTCTAGCTTACATTGATTTCACCTCTCTATGTTTCTATTGAAGCCTGAGATTATTACACTCTAGTTGAGGTGAGTGTGTTTTTTCCTGTGCCCTAATCTTCCATAGATAACATAACAGCTCTCTCTGTTCCTGTTATCAGCTACACCTTCCCCTGCTGTCTACATTCAATCCAGTGTTCCAGAAAACCTTTGAATGAGAGTTTATACTGGGACTGAGCAAACATCTTGCTTAGTAACATAGGAGGAGCATTGGTTTTCTCCACAGATGATCCTATTTTCCTTTGGTTTCTCTGTTATTCCCTCAATAAGACCTGCCTGTATTATGACCTCTGCATGAAATGGGCTATGTATTTTTCACTCAATTAATTTTTATTTTGATGGGTAATAAGGGTGATGAATCCTGTGTAGTTTAAGATATTCATATATTGGGATGGGGAGTGACATAATGGCCAGACTGATACGAGATGTCCTATACTGTGCTTTGGTTTATATTTCACTACTCAGAAAATATTGACTTGATTCCGAGTTGAAAAGGAGGGTGAAAAATATCATAGAATTGGTATTCTTTTGAGATTCTGCAGCTAAGGAAAAAGTAAACAATCAGTGCTGGTACCCTAGTACCCCTGCCTTATACCAGTTAATGTCTTGACAGTGAATGATCACTGATGGAGGTCTTATTACTTCTAGTGGCTTGATGGTACACCTAAACAGTACCCCTTATGCCAGATATCCCTAGGACAAAGTGAGAATGCCATGTGAGGACTGGGGACATTGTGCTGTTCTCCTTGGGATTGGAACACAGAGTAAGAGGACAGAAATGGAAAGACGCACGCTTTCTGGTGCCCATATTTGAAAACCTTCAGTCTTCATGTTTTCACTTTGTCTGCCACATTTCCTAGTAAGATCTCTACATTGTCAAGGGTTTTCCTCCATCCTATACTTTGAGCACATAATAGTGTTTTTTTGATTAGAGTGATAATGCTAACATTAAGAATTATAAAATAGAAGTTGTCTAAGTTAGAAAATTAATTTCTTCATACTGTATAAAAAGTATTTTACATTTCCAATTTGTATCACGCTAAAGCATTCCAGAAAAACATCTATTTCTGCTTTATTGACTGTGCCGAAGCCTTTGATTGTGTGGCTCACAACAAACTGTGGAAAATTGTGAAAGAGATGAGAATACAAGATCACCTTGCTTTCCTCCTGAGAAATCTGTATGCAGGAAAAGAAGCAACAGTTAGAACTGGACATGGAACAACAGACTGGTTCCAAACAGGAAAAGGAGTATGTCAAGGCTGTATATTGTCACCCTGCTTATTTAACTTCTATGCAGGGTACATCATGAGAAATGCTGGGCTGGAAGAAGCACAAGCTGGAATCAAGATTGCCAGGAGAAATATCAATAACCTCAGATATGCAGATGATACCACCCTTATGACAGAAAGTGAAGAGGAACTAAAAAACCTCTTGATGAAAGTGAAAGAAGAGAGTGAAAAAATTGGCTTAAAGCTCAACATTCAGAAAATGAAGATCATGGCATCTGGTCCCATCACTTCATGGGAAATAGATGGGGAAACAGTGGAAACAGTGTCAGACTTTATCTTTTTGGGCTCCAAAATCACTGCAGATGGTGACTGCAGCCATGAAATTAAAAGACTCTTACTCCTTGGAAGAAAAGTTATGACCAACGTAGATAGCATATTGAAAAGCAGAGACATTACTTTGCCAACAAAGGTCCGTCTAGTCAAGGCTATGGTTTTTCCAGTGGTCATGTATGGATGCGAGAGTTGGACTGTGAAGAAGGCTGAGAGCCGAAGAATTGATGCTTTTGAACTGTGATGTTGGAGAAGACTCTTGAGAGTCCCTTGGACTGCAAGGAGATCCAACCAGTCCATTGTGAAGGAGATCAGCCCTGGGATTTCTTTGGAAGGAATGATGCTAAAGCTGAAACTCCAGTGCTTTGGCCACCTCATGCGAAGAGTTGACTCATTGGAAAAGACTGATGCTGGGAGGGATTGGGGGCAAGAGGAAAAGGGGACGATAGAGGATGAGATGGCTGGATAGCATCACCGACTCAATGGATGTGAGTTTGAGTGAACTCCAGGAGTTGGTGATGGACAGGGAGGCCTGGCGTGCTGTGATTCATGGGGTTGCAAAGAGTTGGACATGACTGAGCTACTGAACTGAACTGAACTGAAAGCATTCCATGCAGGAAGAAATTAAATATTCTGTATTTTCCTTCAATTTGATTCTAGAAAACAGTTTCCTGTTTTAGTCAGGGGTTTTAAAATGAATTGGTTAAGCAGTCATAAAAGATGCTTGTAGTGGTTTATGCCCCGGATCCCAAGTGTGTGTCAAGTGCAAAATTATTCCTAACCCACATGACCTCTGCTTATTGAAAGGGTGGGATGCATGAGCCAGAGGTCTCCATAATGTCCTTTTAACCGTAATTCATAGAGCTCAGTTTCAAGTTACAGGTTTAAAAATACTTGATGTAAGTCAGACACAAATGGAATAAAATATATAAAAGAAAATTTGAAATGAGTGGATCTTAAAGACTGACCATAGGTCCTAAGAACCATATACAATGTGTGAACTTCAGTAGATCCTGTTTGTGTATCTGTGTCTGTAACACATTTTGGGGATGATTGTGAAAATTTCACTATGGACTACATATTAGATAATAATAGGGAATTATTATGAGTTATAATAATACTATGATTGGGTGGTAGAATGTCCTTATGTTAGGAAATGCATCCCAAGGTGTTTGGGGCAGAGTCATTAAGAAGATAAGTTACTTTGAATGGTTCAGCATAATCTTTACATGGAGACACAAATAAAGCAAATATGGCAAAATATTAAGAACTATTAAATGTAGGTAGAGGACATAACAGTGTTACTTGCAATTATTTCAGCTTGTCTATATATTTCTAGATATTTAACGTTTTTTTTGAAAAAGCATTGCTTAGTAAACACCAGTACAAGCACAACTTGTTGCTCATGGTATTCTCCAGTTCCCAAGCTGGTGTTTGATTATCATTTATTAAACATCTGCTATACCTGCCAGGTACTCTTCCAAGTGCTAGAGATAAAATTAGTAAGAAATTGTCTCTCTACTTCAAGAGCTAATAATTTCGTATGTTTCTTTGCTTCTTTTATTTAGTTAATAGTTCTAAGCCAAATTTCTATAAAATCTTGGGAATTAAATATTTAATCTGCTTATACCTAAGAATTTTTTTAAGCAGTGTATATTAATCTAAGGATTTTGCCAGTCAGACCTGTAACATCAAATTTTTTTGGATAAGTTTTGTGTAACAACAATAGGCAGTAAATGAATATTTTTAAGGTGTTTGAACATAAAAATGTGCCATTGACAACCTTGGGGGTTTGCACAAGTACATGGTGACTTTCTGGACAAATTTGGACGTATTTCCAGCATTTGCAGGCTTCCCTAATAGCTCAGTCAGTAAAGAATCTGCCTGCAATGCAGGAGACCCAGATTCGAACCCTGGGTCAGGAAGATCCCCTGGAGAAGGGACTGGCAACCCACTCCAATATTCTTGCCTCGAGAATCCCATGGACAGAGGAGCTGGCTGGCTATAAAGGGGTCACAAGAGTCTGACATGACTGACTGACTTTAACACTGTTTCACTTGCAAATATTTGCCATTAGAGTTATGTTTTCACAGGATAATGTCATTTGTAACCAGTGTGTATGTGACCACTGAACAAGTTTCCAAGAGGCAGAGCCTTCTTAAAAGCCATGGCTGATATGGATCCTCCATCAGAGAATATTAAGAGTTTCCCACTATCTGGAAATAGCTGTGTTGAAACATATTTTTTCGTACTTTCTAATTGTTATCCAGATAACCAGAAAGGAGAAAACAAAAACCACTGTCACTCTAAATGTTTTCTTTGCATTATTCCTTTGAAGAAGAAAATGTTCACATAACTCAAACATCATAGCATTTGAAATCCAGTGTTGCAGTCCTTGCACATCAATTCCAAGGTAAAGAAAGAGTGATATATTGAGAATGAAGGGCAATGCAGAAAAGAAAAAAATGAAGGATTTCAGGATTATACTTATTTTAAGGAATTTAAAGGCAGGTCTACTGTGGACCTTCATCTATGGTTCCCTTTGAAAAGGAAATAATACTAGAGGCTTCCTTTCAAGCACATTAGATCATGCAGTTGGAAATGCAACTGACTTGGCAAGAAGACTCTTACATTTATCCACCAGATCTGCAAAATTTAAACAGTATTTGTGGCTTGTAAACAAAGCTACTAATTGACCTATAATTTTAGAATATGTATCTGAATAGAGTTTCAGCTGCTGAATGACAGTCAGATGAATTTATTAGATATCTCTGAGATGTAGGAAGGTCTTGGATTGGATTTAGTAGCCTCTATAAATATTTGAATGGAGGGATGGAAGAAAAGAAAACAGGGAGGAGGGAAGCGGAGTGGGAGGGCAAGCAGGCCAAGATGGATGTGGAATTATCTAGTTAATGTGATAAGGAACTTGTGATAATTAATTTAGAAACTTACTGAAAGTAACCTCTTTTCTCTGTGTAAGAAAGAGTTGGATAAACTAATAGAAGGAAAAATAGTTTAATTTGTTAAGTGAACTGTTCAAGAGAACATTGTTCAAGAGAACATTGCCAGTTTGTTAAGCAACACAGAAGCACTCATTTAAATAAAATCAGTGCACTAATTGCAAGTCTGTCTCAGTTTTGTAAAAGCAGGGCCAAAAGCTTAGAAAATATTTCAATAGTTATAATTCATGGCTGCACGTGAAAAGAGATAGGAATACCAGACCACCTGACCTGCTTCTTGAGAAATCTGTTTGCAGGTCAGGAAGCAACTGTTAGAACTGGACATGGAACAACAGACTGGTTCCAAATAGGAAAAGGAGTATGTCAAGGCTGTATATTGTCACTCTGCTTATTTATCTTATATGCACAGCACATCATGAGAAACTCTGAGCTAGATGAAGCACAAGCTGGAATCCAGATTCCCAGGAGAAATATCAGTAACCTCAGATATGCAGACTATACCACCCTTATGGCAGAAAGTGAAGAGGAACTAAAGAGCCTTGTAGTGAAAGTGAAAGAGAAGAGTGAAAAAGTAGGCTTAAAGCTCAACATTCATAAAACTAAGATCATGGCATCCGGTCCCATCACTTCATGGCAAATAAATGGGGAAACAGTAGATATGGTGGCTGACTTTATTTTGGGGGGCTCCAAAATCACTGCAGATGGTGATTGCAGCCATGGAATTAAAAGACATTTACTCCTTGGAAAGAAAGTTATGACCAACCTAGACAGCATATTAAAAAGCAGAGACATTACTTTGCCAACAACGGTCTGTCTATGGTTTTTCCAGTACAAGGCTACTTGTTTTTCAGTTGCTCACAACTCAGTGACTGAACTGAACTGAACGTGGAATATACTTGAAACTCATAAAATTTTAAAATATTATGCTAATTTGTACTGTTGGTGGTGGTTGTTCAGTTCCTCAGTCGTGTCCAGCTCGTTGTGACCCCTTGGACTGCAGAACACCAGGCTTCCCTGTCCATCACCAACTCCTGGAGCTTGTTCAAACTCATGTCCATTGAGTCCATGATGCCATCCAACCATCTCATCCTCTGTCATCCCCTTCTCCTCCTACCTTCAATCTTTCCCAGCATCAGGGCCTTTTCTAATGAGAGGGCTCTTCACATCAGGTGGCCAAAGTATTGGAGTTTCAGCTTCAGCATAGTCCTTCTAATGAATATTCACAATTGATTTCCTATAGGATTGACTGGTTGGATCTCCTTGCAGTCCAAGGGACTCTAAAGAGTCTTCTACAACACCACAGCTCAAAAGTATCTATTCTTCGGCTTTCAATCTTATTTATGGTCCAACTCCCACCTCTGTTCGTGACTACTGGCAAAACCATAGCTTTGACTATACTGACCTTTGTCAGCAAAGGGATATCTCTGCTTTTTAATGTCTAGGTTTGTCATAACTTTCCTTCCAAGCAGCAAACGTCTTTTAATTTTGTGGCTGCAGTCACTATCTGCAGTGATTTTGGAGCCCAAGAAAATAAAGTCTGTCACTGTTTCCATTGTTTCCCCATCTATTTGCCATGAAGTGAAGGGACTGAATGCCCTGATCTTAGTTTTTTGAATGTTGAGGTTTAAGCCTACTTTTTCACTCTCCTCTTTCAGTTTCATCAAGAAGTTCTTTAGTTCCTCTTTGCCTTCTGCCATAAGGGTGGTGTCATCTGAGGTTATTGATATTTCTGCTGGTTAGTGTGTATTTTGTTCACTACCCAAGTTCATATAAAAGGATGGGGATTTCCTATCGGCACCCATGAAGTGGGAAAATGAATTATAGGAATTCCTGAATTTAGTTGTATTAAAAGCACCAGGGAGGTTTTTTTTTCTGCTTGTTTTTCTTTATGGAGAAGGGGAATTTCCAGAGATTATTTTTTGATTGCTCTAGGGTGAGGCTAGGCAAAGCATTTTTGCAAGTTCCCAGCTGACTCTATAGGATTGAGAATAACAAGGTTAGACCAAGAGGCAGTTTTCCTGGCTTTTAGACTAGATACTGACTTTTTTTTTTCTGTGACTTTGAACAACTGATGTAGTTGTTGTTTTAACTCCTTCTTTGCACTTTTTTCCTTTAAAAAAAATTGAAGTATGGTTGGCTTACAATATGGTGTTAGTTTTAGATGTACAGCAAAGTGATTCAGTTATATAGCAAATAGATTTTGTTATATAATTCCTTTTCAGATTCTTTTCCTTTATCTCCCCTCAGATTCTTTTCCTCTATAGATTATTATAAGATATAGTTTCCTGTGCTGTACCGTAGGTCCTTGTTGTTTACCTGTTTTATAAGTAGTAGTGTATGTATGTTAATCTCAAACTCCTATTTTATCCCTCCCCACCCCTTTCCTTTTGATTAGCTTAAGTTTGTTTTCTCTATATGTGAATCTGCTTCTGTTTTGTAATAAGTTCATTTGTATAATTTTTTGTAGATTCCACATATAAACAGTATCATATGATATTTCTCTTCCTCTGTCTGGCTTATTTTAAAAATCCTCACTAGTGTTGGAATACATGAATAGTGTTAGATATTTAGGAATTTTGTGAGCAAGTTGTTAAACTGTTGGTAACTTGAAATTGGCTATGGATAGATTATTTACACCATGGAACTGACATTTATACTCCATCACATAGCCAGTTTGCCAGTTATTCACAGACTCTATTCTGTCATTAAATTCCTTTCAAAATTTAAGGCTCTGTTAGTTAGAAAGCAACCTTATATCATAGAGATTCTGAGAGATTTAACTGTGATTTTAAATTAACTCCATGATATTGTAGGTGCAGAAACATTTTCCATTCTCTACCAGGTTCTTTGGTTGATCTAATAAATGAATTGACAACAGTAGCAAACCTAATTTCATATGCACAAGATCCCAATAACATACAAGAACTACCTGCATGTCAGGCAATGGAGGCTTATATTCTGAGCTAAGGGATGGGATAGGAGCCTAGAGCTTCAAAAGGAAGAAGGATAATTCACAGGATGATAAGAGGAGGTGTTTTTCCTGCCACACAGATAGGTCATTCATATAAGTCATTTTTTGTGGTAATAGCTCCCTTTCTTGGCCAGACCACCTGTATAAATTCTTTTAGGTAGTTAGGGGAGAAGTAAAAGTTGTTCCTAAATCTGCTTAATTGCCTTCAGCTCAGAATGACAAAATGGCACAGTTTGAGGTGGTTTATTCTGCTTCTCTTCAGTATAATTATCCCCAGAAAAAAAAAAAAAAATCTAAGGAAGAAGATAGAATTCTGTATCTATTAAAATAGTCATTTTAGTAGAATACCCTTTTATTGATGATTGTATCAGAAACTGAAAAAGTCAAGGATACCAGAAAAGTGATGCCTGCTAAGACATAAACATAATATGAAGTCACTAATACCTAGTTTACCAATGTTGGAAGTATTGCCCTATAGATTATTTAGAATCTCCTGGATTCCTTTCCTATAGCTAGATGTTAGAAATAGTTTCATCCTAGCTGTCTAAAGCCTAGCTTATGAAAGTAAATATTTTTATTTCATGTAGTTCATCCAGTAGAAATCGTGACCTTAGGAGTATTGTTTTATTTATTAAACTCTCACTTACTGAAATGTTTGGTCACTTGTCACTGAAGAGGTAAAATTTAAATTATGTCTAAAAAATGAGTAAGATTGAATAAAGGATGTGTAGGGAATGCATTCAAGCAGCTGAAACCAGTAGTGTTAGAATAAATACACAAGGTAAAGAAAGGCTGCTACAAAAACGAGCAGTGAGTAGAGTGTTTCAATTATAGAACTGAAAATCAGGCAGATGTGGGTCAATTTTTAAAAATTTTCTCTGCTACCATTTGCTTGCTATAAATCAAGAGTGGTAGTAAAACCTTCCTTATAGAGCTGTTTTGAAGGGATATGAAATGAGCAGTTGAATTTCCTAGGACCAGACCTACCATATAGTTAGTGCTCAGTGAACACTAGCTGCTGAGTTACCATAAGGTCAAGGGGTGAATTAGGGTCAGACCAGAAATGGCCTTTTATGTCACACTGAAGTCTTTAGGCTCAGTGCTGTAAGGAATGGAGATGGCAAATGTTTTGTTCAGACAAATTGTGCACTTATGTGTTAGGAACTAGTTAGAGAGGAACAAAGATGAGAATGGGCCAGATACATTGAGAAGCCATCCCCATGAGCAAAGGAGTTATTGAAATGATCATGTTATCTTTTAGAACCTTTGGAGAAGGAAATGGCAACCCACTCCAATATTCTTGCCTGGAAAATCGCATGGACAGAGGAGCCTGGTGGGCTACAGTCCAAGGGGTCGCAAAGAGTGGGACACAACTGAGTGACTTCACTTTCACTTTTCACTTTCCCAAAATTGTGGATTAGCACCTCTCATGATTCTTGAGAACTCTCTTTAGGTGGTTAAATAGCTGCATTAAATAACCATGACTCATGAACAAAGGGATGGAAAAAGTTTAGGTGTGTGATGTGTGTGTGTGTGTGTTAGTCACTCAGTCATGTCTGACTCTTTGTGAACACAGAGACTGTAGCTTGCCAAGCTCCTCTGTCCGTTGAATTCTCCAGAAGTATGTGATAAATAGAGTAAATTCTATATTGGTGGACTCTTGATGAAGAGTACATGGATGGTCTCTGTTCGGTTTTCTTTTTTAAACCTTCTCTATATGCTTGAAATATATCACAGTTGGAAAAAAAATGAAAAAGTTTGTTCACTCTTTAATTATCTTTCAGTTGTTGAAAATCTCAGTTTCTGGGTACAATAACGCATTAACACTATGCCTTGGCTCAGGGTGAATGAAGAGTTTTTGGTTTCTAAACTTCCGCTGGTCACTGTTAAGTTTCTATATGTGGTAAGGGTGCCTGTGTTCACATTTCTTCAAAACATTATAAAAGCTAAGCCCCAAATAAAGCTTATTGATTTTCTAGTGCTTTTAACATGGCATCCTTTGTGTATTCTGTGGAACATTGGCATATTTCCTGGGGAAAATGTGTATGTATGTATGTTTTCTTTAACTAGCAAAGAGCCATTTAATTTTAATGATTTGCCAAGTAGGGCCTGGACCTGATATAGTCTGTCTATCAGTGTTACTTTTTATTGATAGAATTTTCTTTTCTTAATAGAATTTTTAAAACATCCTAAATTACATCATTTCTACAAAATAAATACACAATAATGTGTTTGTGTAAAGGCGAAAAAGCAAGAGATATTCAAGGTAGTGTTTTCATATTACTTCTCTCTATTGATAGGATTTTATGTTCATTACTATCTCAATGGAATATAAGTTTTTTTTTTTCACTACCAGAATCAATAAGAACACAACCAGTCAGAATAACTGGAGTTTACCCACTAAAAGGGAAAGCTTTTCGGGTTTTTTTCCCCCTTTTCCACACATGACACAAGAATGCTGTATTCTCATGCACTTTTTAAACAATTTAAAAGTATATTGTTTTCTAGGACCAATTTCAGTCAGAATTTAGATGTAAGTTTTCTCACTCACCACTTTGAGGTGTTTGTATGAATATACACATACATTCATACAAAATATGATTCTAATTTGTTCTTTAAATAAATGGACCCATCTTATAAATATTCTTCTGTGACTTGAATATTTCACCTAGTCATAGATCTTAGAGAGCTTTTTATGTTAATATACATGACCTTACTTCATTTGTTTTCATGACTGCACAGCATTCTGTAGTATGAAGGTTTGATAACTTATAACTTATTACCAAGTTCCATCATATTGAATATTAGGTTATTCATAGCTTTTAATTTTTCCCCCCGTGATCATCATTAATATGTGTCTTTGTGAGCATTTGTATATATTTTCGATAAATTGTTAGAAATAAAATTGCTAAAACAGTGTATGAATATTTTAAGTTTAGCTGTTTTTTTCTTAATCTGTCAAATATTTATGAACTTTCTTCTCCGTTAGCAAATATGTTGATTTAGAATATATTTTATTGGTGATCTAATAACCCTACGGTGGGAGTCAAAGTTTCTTCTTAGTATCTTGCTCACGTTTGCTCTGTGTGGACATTGTATTGTCATCTGTATCCATTCCCTCCCTACACACCACATTCCTTCCAGCCACTCCACCCGTAGATTGTGAGCACATTCAAACCAGAAGGACTGATATCTGTAGTTTACTCCATCTGTCTCAGTACCTGCCATATAATAATTGCCCAATGAATATTTAGAAGACAATGGGAAAAAACCCCGCTCTTACTCACTTATAAAATCATAATAGTTTTTATTTTCAGACAGTTGCTTTTGACTTGGTAACTTTTCCTCTCATTAGAGTTCAAGTTTATAGTGAATTTTGTATTTAATAGCAGCATTGTATGGTACTTCTAGTATTATTACATTTGGGAAATGAGATAGAAATCCTAGAAGGGAGTAAATAAAACATTTCTTAAAAAATTAAGTCAGTTTTATAGACCTTGAATTTTAGCATGTTACCAGTTGAGAGTGATTCCTGTTAACATATACATCTTGATAACACACATTAAATAAAACTAGTGAACGAAATTACAGTGTATTTTCATGAGCTAATTGCTACTCGTGACTTTTTAAAAATATGTAAAAACGAATGTTGATCTTTAGATTTTAATTATTTTCCTCCCTGAATATAGATGACTCTTTAAAAATTTGCATCTTATTTGAAAATTATTAATAGAAGCCTGTAGTTAACAGATAACCTGGTTTTAATAACTCATAATTGCAAATAGTTAAAACGAACAGTGATTTTATATATGTATGTAGGTATGTGTATGTGTGAAGTGAAATGTCCTTTTGATGGCCAACATGCTTTCAGTATCTGGCATTGTTTTGCCTAAAAAGATGTGCACATATGTACATACCAGATAGATCTAATTATTATTTATGTATGTGACTCTGTTTATAAGAAAAATGGGGTACACATTGTGTCTTTGTATTTTGTCTGAATTAGAATTGGGAAATGATTAATTGTAGGGCAGTATTTCTTGTCAAGTTGTGAATAAATATGTTTAGCATTAGTATAGCTGTTTACAAGCAGGAAAACTCATACTGCTTGCCAAGCATTTGATTAAAAAATGCCTTCAATTCATCACATAGTCTCTCTGTAGGAAAGATCTTTACATTTGTGTGGCTTGGCATTTAGTAATTAAATCTCTTTAAACATTTTAATTAGGCTGAAGGCCACCCAAAGCCTTTACTCTCATTTTGAAAACACTTTCAGCTATAATAGGCATAAAGCTGTAGGACAGCCATGGTCACTTTCACAGGAGTCTTAAATAAAGCAGTGCTTTTGATACTCAATCGTGCATAAAAATCACTTGGAAAACTTGTTAGAACACATATCCTTGAGCCCCACTTTTAGAGATGCTGGTTCAGTATTCTGGGGTGGGATCTTCTAAGGAACTCTAGGCCTATCCTCAAGCTGCTGATCCGTGGACCATACTTTGGGAACCACTCTACTAGGAAATTCTATTGTGATTTGAAAGTAGACAACTTTATTGATCTTCTCTAATGATTTTTTTTTTTTTTTTTTATCATCATAGAGAACATTTTATTTATTTTTTTTTTTATTTTTTTAATTTTATTTTATTTTTAAACTTTACATAATTGTATTAGTTTTGACAAATATCAAAATGAATCAATCTAATGATTTTTTTTTTTTAAAGCAAACTTTTAATTTAAGAGTCTTCCATTTGGCAGGTATTTTAGATATGTCCAAATAAGATACTACTGAGTAATAAAATGGCAAAAGTGTTTTTATAGATTTGTGAGGAAAAGCAGAAGCAAACACTATGGTTCCCCCTCCATTTCTCTTCATTTCATCAGGAGCAGGGGAAACATTCTGAAAATAGTCTTAGTTCCGTTCATGCCTTCTCCAACTTCCTAACAGCAAGTGTATTGATGTGGTTGAGAGCTTGACCTCTACCACTTCTAGCTGTATTACAAGTTACTTCATTTATTAGTTAGCTATCTGTAACAAAATACTCCGAATTTAGTAGCTTAAAAAAACATTTAATATCACTTGACACTTTCCAAGGTTCAGATATTCAGTAAATTTAACTTAATTCATCACTTAATTTAGTTTTGCAAAACGTTAAGGTTTCAGGTTACTAAAAAGATTTGGGGAAACTGTTTAAAAAGTTCACCTAAAATTGTTCATCCTGATTACATCTATTTAATTTGCTTGTTTGTAGCAAACCGTCTTCACAAAAGCTTCGTTAGAGATTAGACAATATCACCCTAAGTTTTGTTTTTTCTTTTTTCACTGACAAATTTTATAACAGATTCCTGAACTTACTTGATTAATAAGCCCAGATTGAATAAAAGTTTTCTATTTAATGCTGATAACTATTAGTATAAAGACATGCCTGTCTTAATGATGCCAGCAACCTTAAACTGCCTTTTATACCAAATATTTTCTTAAATCACATGGGCCTGAAATTCATTTCTGTTAGTTTCTGAGAAATTCTGTTATTTCTGAGAAATTAATTTACATAAGTGCCTAATTTCTTTAAGCCAATTTTAAAAAGCTCTTTTAATTTTAGCAACACCATGCAGAGGTAGAAAATATCATACATCTACACCACATATATATAGACACACATAAATAGACACACAGAGACCTTATAGTTTTATTCTAAAATTTTAGTCGTGAGATGGGTAGGATAATGCAAAACTCACTAGCTTATAAAAGAACAGTTGGGATAAGTTTAAATTTATCTACTCAGAATTTTAAAGCTTTTTAGAAGATACTTAAGATTTGTATATTTGTCCTTGACAAGTAATCTTAATATAGTTCTTCCAAGAAGGGTTTTTGGTTTCCTAAGGCCAGAATTTTTATAATGCATGCAAGGCTTTTGAGATAAATAGGGGTGGTTTCTGGATTGCTGTAAAGGAATAGGTGAAATGTGAACTTCTCTAGAGCTGTATTTCCAGTTTTGCAAAGTTGTGTAAGGTTAAGACAGTTGTCCCTCAGTTCAACCTCAGTTCCCAAATTGGGTTATAGCCTGGCTGATAAAGGACTGATGTCCCCTTCCACCTTTGTTATAATGTTTTCTTTTCCTCTGGGTACATTTAGCTTAGAGGAAAAGGCCTTAAAATTTTTCGTGTTAGGCTGTGAATGTCAGCGTCTAGTTTGTTCAAATTTCTCATCATAGAGTTATTAAATTCTTTTAGATATATTGTCAGGTTTCAGATAAGACAGACAGTAAATATTTACAAACAGTATTACACAGCCCCATGGACCCACGAGGTGTCCTCAAAGAGGATGCAGAGTTTCTTACCTTCCCAAGCTCCAGAGTCACTCTCAACAATAGCCGAAAGAAAGAACTGCTAGCCTGCATGCATGCCAGGCAGGTGGAAAGCCACGCTAAGTTCTTAGAACACAAAACAACACAAATGTGAAGGCAATATTTATTCCTAGGAGAAAAAAGATCAATAACATGTGGGTCTGGAGATGGAAAAGAAGGAACAGCATGAAATTGTATTTTCCTCTCTCGACTGGGCACTAGAGATTGAGGTCTAGGGCGCTGACTCTGGCTAGAATTTTCACCCTTGGCCTACTGGTGCCAGTTTTCCTAGAATCTCCTCTATGGACTCCAGTGTCAAGATTTTTCATTAATTTTAGTCATTCTTGGCTGTTTAAAGGAATACTGTAGCAGTGTACCTGTATATCACTCAGTTTTGTCAACTCTGGGAGGGGTCTGTACAGAAGCTCTTCGTTGAAGGATGAATCAGATTGTCTCTTAGGCCAGTAACTCAGTGGACTTTTGTTTGTGATTGTGTAGCTTTTTCAGCCTGGAGAAACAATTCAGACAGGTTATTACTTGAATGAGTACTCAAGTAAAGTAGCAGTAGGAGTTATTTCAGGCTTAGTTTTTTGTTTTAGATACCTCTTACATCTTAATTTTTCGTTAGCCTTTTGCAACAAATCTTTCAATGAAACTATTTTGGGAGATTGACGCCTTTTCGAGGCTTTTGCATTCTAGGTAAAATAGGTACCCTGTTCTGTTTATTAATTTGGCAGCTCCTGTTTTCAATCTCTTCATCTTAACTGATCTTATCTAATTGAAATGTTTCTCATAATGGCCCTTATAATTCTAGGTTGTTTTCTGTAGATATGTATAGCTTCCAAGACCATGATGCTAAGACATAAAATAAGCAGGTGTGCCAGAAGGTATCCCACTTAACCCTTGATATTTTAAAGATCTTATTATTAGCTAAACCTTTGGGTCTCTTACAGCCAGAGTAATACGTAAAGGAATGTGCTTCTAGGTTGAAAATTAGGATGTTTTGCAAAGAAATTTTCTTGAGATCAAGAGGTGACTTACTGCCAATCTAACCCATTCCATGACGAACTTTGCCTAACACAGGAGTCTTTAGGTTAGGTGGCATGCACTCTAACAGCTTTGAAATACCCAACGCATGCCCATCAGTTTTGGTTTTTTTTGTTATTTGATTCCAAGACTTCCATTAGCAATAAACTTAAAGCAAAATTTTATTCACCCAAGGCTTTGCACTAGACTCAGCCCAGGTTAAACTGGCCCGGGTTACATCCCAAGCTCAGTCTGGTTTTTAAGTTGGACCCAGTTTGACTCTGGCCAGTAGTCACCAGCAGTTTCCATTGTGTAGTCTGGGGATTGGTAAAAAGATTGAACAGTAGACCTCAACAAATGGGGACTGCATACTGGGAGCTCTACATAAATGGGGAACTGCAGACTGCCACTAACAATTCCTACATAGAACTTAAGACAGAATTAAGGGCTGCAGGTTTCCAATCAGATGGAACACTGTGAAAAGCCAGGTAGATTGGGAGCTCAATGCAGAGAGAACTCAGAGAGAGGATTAACTTACCATAACCCTCAGAAACAGGGAAAAAGACAGTGAACTCAGTTGGCTTGTGGGGTGCCACACCTGTGTTTCTCATTTTTTATTACTATCAGAAGTTTGCTTTAAAGCCCAGTGCTGCCACCAAATTTGTTAAATAACGAAATTCAGCTGAGAAAATTTAAAAATCAACTTGGCTTTTATTCAGTGATTTTTGAATTAGGTAGCATCCTGTCTCACAAATGAAAAGAACCTCTAAGAACTGTACAAAATGCAAAGCTTTTATAGACAGAATGGCACAGGGACAGGGAAAAAGCAGATTTTCTCATCTATCTTGTCTAGGGGCTGGAAGGTGGCAGCGGAAGGAGTCTATCAGGTGGATGACCTGACTAGTACTGATCACAGAATTTCAGACTGATTGATTAAGCTTACATTTTGTGGAGAGGCTGAACTAAATGGCTGTTGTTATTGTTCAGTCACTAAGTTGTGCCTGACTCTGCGACCCCAAGAACTGATGAATACCAGGCTTCCCTGTCCTTCACTATCTCTCCAAGTTGGTTCAAACTCATGTCCATTGAGTCACTGATGCTATCCAACCATCTCATGCTCTGTCATCCCCTTCTCCTGCCCACAATCTTTCCCAGCATCAGAGTCTTTTCCAATGAGCCAGCTCTTCACACCAGTGGCCAAAATATTGGAGCTTCAGCTTCAGCATGTCCTTCCAGTGAATATTCAGCATTGATTTCCTTTAGGATTGATTGGTTTGATCTTTTTGCTGTCCAGGGGACTCTCAAGAGAGTTTTCCAGCATCATAATTTGAAAGCATAAATTCTTCAACAGTCAGTCTTCTTTATGGTCCAACTCTTTCATCTGTACATGACTACTGGAACATAGCTTTGACTCTACGGACCTTTGTCGGCAAGGTGGTATATCTGCTTTTTAATATGATGTCTGGGTTTGTCATAGCTTTCCTTCCAAGGGGCAAGCATCTTTTAATTTCATGGATGCTGTCACTGTCTGCAGTGATTTTGGAGCCCAAGAAAATAAAATCTGTCACATTTTCCACTTTTTCCCCTTTTATTTGCCATGAAGTGATGGTACTGTGTGTCATAAGTTTTAAGCCAGCTTTTTTACTCTCTTCTTTCACCCTCATCCAGAGGCTCTTTAGTTCCTCTTCGGTTTCTGCTATTAGAGTGGTATCATCTGTGTATCTGAGTTTGTTGATACTTCTCCCAGCAGTCTTGATTCCAGCTTGTGATTTATCCAGTCTAGCATTTTGCATGATGTATTCTGCATAGAAGTTAAATAAGCAGGGTGACAGTATACAACCTTGATGTACTTCTTTGCCAATTTTGAACCAGTCCATTGTTGCATGTCCAGTTCTAACTATTGCTTAAACTGTGTACAGGTTTCTCAGGAGACAGGTAAGATGGTCTGGTATCCCCATCTCTTTAAGAATTTTCCACAGTTTGTTGTGATCCTCACAGTCAAAGGCTAGTGAGGTCAATGAAGTGGAAGTAGATCTTTCTCTGGAATTCCCTTGCTTTCTGTATGATTCAATAAATGTTAACCATTTAATTTCTGGTTCCTCTGCTATTCTAAACCCAGAAGCTGGGTTTCTAAACCCAGCTTGAACATTTGGACATTCTCAGTTAACACACTGCTGATGCTTAGCTTGAAGGATTTTTAGCATAACCTGCTAGCATGTGAAATGAATGCAGTTGTACGGTTGTTTCATCATTCTTTGGCATTGCCCTTCTTTGAGATTGGAAAGAAAACTGACCTTTTCCAGTCCTGTGGTCACTACTGAATTTTCCAAATTTGCTGACATATTGAGTGCGGCACTTTAACAGCATCATCTTTTAGAATTTTAAGTAACTCAGATTTCCGTCACCTCCACTAGCTTTGTCCTACAGCCCACCTGACTTCACACTCTGGGATGTCTGGCCCTAGGTGAGTGACCATACCATAATGGTTATTTGGGTCATTAAGACCTTCTTTGTATAATTCTGTATATTCTTGCCACCTCTGATTTAATAGCTTTTTTTAACAGGTAACAGGTTAGGTATTGTGTCTTGGTTTGCTGATGGGAGACTTGGCACAGATGACTTCCATGATGGCTGATTCTGTCTCCTTTGGAGTTGGCTACAGGTTACTACAATGCTGCTGTCCCTCCCGTGTCTCCCTGAGTGACCGTTGACAAGGCCCTGCCACTCCTGGGCTGCAGTGCCTTCCTGGGGAAGAGGAATGAACCTCACTAGCTGATGGCAGGCCTCTCCCCTCTCAAAGACAGGAGGAGCCTTCGCCTCAGTTTCCCCATCTGGACAGCAGAGGGCTCTGCCTGTCCCCCATTGATATCATTATGGAACCCCAGCTGGGATCCACTATTCAGTGCCGACTGCCCCCGATGCACACACACAGCAGCTGCTCCTCCAGCCACACCCTCCTCCTGCTCCTTCACCCATAGCCCTTGACCCTTGCCAGCCTCCCCCCACACAGGCCACCAGATGGGCTCCTGAGACCCTCCCCCCCACACACGGCAAAAGGCTGCCTATGTGCAGCTCATTCCACTGGGGGTGGAGAGCGGGAGGGTGTACGCTAGACCTTGGACTGGCAAATAGAGGCCTGGGGGGGGGGGGGTCAATATGCCTCAGTTTCCTCCCTAATGACAATGGAATTTTTATAATATCTGAAAATTGAGGGGACTTCCCTGGTGGCTCAGACTGTAAAGAATCCACCTGCAATGCAGGAAGTGTGGGTTCGATCCCTGGGTTGGGAAGATCCCCTGGAGAAGGAAATGGCAGCCCTCTCCAGTACTCTTGCCTGGAGAATCCCTTGGACAGAGGAGCCTGGTGGGCTACAGTCCATGGGGTCACGAGAGTTGGATACAACTGAGTGACTGATACACAGCGACTGACACACAGGTTACTACAATGTGGGTGTCTAGCCAAGAGCTGGTAAACAGAAATGTTAATTTGCTTCCGATAGCTTGGACGCCCTTACCTTTTCTCCAGGAGGAACTGAAACAAAACAAGGCTTTGTTTCTTTTCATTAGAAGGGCATTGTGTTTGGAAAAAGAAATTTAATTTTTCCACTTTTGAGCCCTTTGTTAAAATTACCTGAACTACTTTGCTAAGATTGGAGTTCATTGCATGTATTTCTGTGATACTCACAGATAATATTCATTTTTTGTAGTTTATTTTATTTTCTAAAGTGGTCAAACCAAATGAAATAGTTTCCAAAGTACCAAATTTACTAGAATTCCAAGTTTTAAAAAATACATCTATAACTAGAACATATGTATCTCTCTGGCAGCAAATACAATTTCATAAGCCACTTTTGGGTGATAACCATTTTTCATACACTCCTGTTTCAGACAATTTGTAGAACTTCACCTCCAAAATGCAAGAGGAAGGAAACATTAAACTATTTAAAATGGTCAATGTAAATTTCATTTCGCTGCATGCATATTTGTTCCTAAGTGAAGTTATTTAAGGGGAAAAAATTCATACTTTGGAAGAGCATATAATGTTCTCTAGTCGGTACTTGGTTAGTTTAAAAAATTGATTCCTTTTAGAATGTATTTTCCTTTAAAAATACATCATAAAAGAATATTTTCTTTATTTTGACTAGCTTTTCTATTTCTGCAGTCTTCCAGCCACAATATGCGTGGACATAATAATGGACTAAAATAATGTGTATTCTTTTTAATCTATAAGACGATGCATGTATATTCTCCCTACTGAGTCTTAAGAGCTGCTTCAGCTTGAACTGTGCAATAATTTTGCATTTTGATTTTCTCTGATTTAACTGATGTCTATAAATAAAGGCTGCAACTTACTTTAATAATAAAAAACCCACTATTGCCATGTGGTAGAGATAACGTATTATCATTACCACCATTAACAACTGCTGGTATTAATAATACATATTTTCTGCTTCATCTCAGAGCAACCTTCATTTGAAGCAAAGAATTGAGGTATATAGTTTTTTAAATTTATTCTCTCAATTTTTTTTTTCAAAAGGAAAATAATTATTGAAAGATCTTGAAAATGAATTGTTTGGATCTCAGTTACTACTACAGGGGAGCAAACTGCACTCATGCAAGTGTACTTGTGATTTGCTGAGAATTATATAGAGTAGTGGTTCCTGAACCTTCATCAACTATAAGCCACACCACCAGGTGGAGGAGAGAGATTGCTGTAGTTTCTCAACCAAGCAAATCTATAGAGATACAAGTGAGAGAAAAACCAGTATAAGGTTGACTTTGAGGCTTTTCTACTGCCTTGAAAAACCCAAATAGATCATTCGTACATTTACATATTCAGTCATGATCAGTTGCTCATGATGGGTGTGCTGAGCTCCAAAGAATTGATGCTTTTGAACTGTGATATTTGAAGACGACTCTGGAGAGTCCCTTGGACTGCAAGGAGATCCAACCAGTCCATCCTAAAGGAAATCAGTCCTGAATATTCATTGGAAGGACTGATGCTGAAGCTGAAACTCCAGTACTTTGGCCGCCTGATGCAAAGAACTGACTCATTTGAAAAGACCCAGATGCTGGGAAAGATTGAAGGCAGGAAAAGGAGGGGATGACAGCGGATGAGATGGTTGGATGACATCACTGACTCAATGGACATGTGTTTGAGTAAACTCTGGGAGTTGGTGATGGACAGGGAGGCCTACATGCTGCAGTCCATGGGGTCGCAAAGAGTTTGGACATAACTGAGCGACTGAACTGACTGATGGGACATATGAAGAAAGCATACTTGAGAATAGTGGAATGTGTGAAATTAGGCTTGGCCTTCCTGAGGCCTTCCCAGGTTACTCAGTGGTAAAGAAGCCACCTTCTGTGCAGAAGATGTGGATTTGATCCCTGGGTTGGGAAGATCCCCTGGAGGAGGAAATGGCAACCCACTCCTATTCTTGCCTGGAAATTCCATGGACAGAGGAGCCTGGCAGGCAACCGTCCATGGTCACAAAAGAGTTGGACATGACTTAGCAACTAAACAGCAGCAACAGCCCTTCTTGGATATAGTTCTCTTACCTATTTGTTTGAATGGAAATAGGAAATAAATGAAGTGTTTGAAACCGATTCTGCCACATAGCATGCATATGCACAAGTATATAAAAGTTAATAAAAAGGAAATACACTTTTTAAGTGAAGTATTTGCTTTGAATTCATATTTGACGTCCATCTTCCCTCTCCCCAGCCACTGTAAAATTTCAGTGCTATCCTTCCCATCTCCCATCTCAGTGTTGAAAATAATTTTGGTATGTCTTTCTGTTTTGGTATCCTATATGCAGCTTTCAGTTCAGTTCAGTTGCTCAGTCATGTCTGACTCTTTGCGACCCCATGGACTGCATCATGCCAGGCCTCCCTATCCATCGCCAAATCCTGGAGTTTACTCAAACTCATGTCTGTTGAGTCGATGATGTCATCCAACCATCTCATCCTCTATGCAGTTTTATATTGAGCTTATTTTAGCTGTATCCCATTCCATAATTCATAAGAAAATAGTACTGATCATCATCCTGTGCATGTATGTCTCTGTGTGTGCGTGTGTGTACTTTTTTGCTTTTCAAAGGGATTTTAAACTGATTCTTTCACTTGATCAGTTTGCCTGTGTAGCAGTTGTACTCACATTATTGATTTGGGGATGCAAGATCAGCACTCCTGATACCCGTGTCTTCCCATGTGTTTTGTCAACCTCTGGATTTGTGGTGGCGTTTTGGATTTACTCTTATTGCTCAATTAGGTGGACTTCCCGTCAGTATAGAAAACTTTTTCTTTAGAATTTTTTTCTAGGAACAAAAATTAAACCAACTGTTAAACTAGCAAGTAGATAGTTTAAAAAGACATGTTATAGATGCTTTTATGGAGCCAAACTTAACCAAGCATCTCAGTGCAAATTAGTTCCCTTTACTATAAATCCTGAACTTCACAATTCCTGGCTACTATGACCCTGGTCTAGTGTTCAGACCTTAAGTTTAATTTATCCAGTCTCTGGATTTAATAATAATTCCCTGGGGACCTATCAGTTTTGAGTGTTTTAGCGATTTGATCCATCAGCTAAAGTAGTAAGCTCACTCTGCCTCACTACTCCAATCATCTTAAGTATTAGGCTCATTCTACCTTACTACTAAGTTTCTATCTCACTTCTCAGTTTTCTTTAGTAAGAAATAACCTTCTTAACCACACAGTCGCTAAAAAAGAGAAAAGTCACTCAATAACTTGTTCCTGGGCCACTGTCTTCTCTCTTAACTAAGAAAGATTTTTTTTTTTCTCCCTCAGCACCTGCTCTCTACCCATCAACTTTTTGTTGTTGTTGATAGAGCATCACACGTAACTGAAATGTCTTTTAAGTGAATAAAATTTATCATTTTTAGCCAATTTTGACTGCTGATTAGGTCACAACTGGTAAATGGAATGAGAAAATAAACTTCAAGTAACATTCCAGCTAAATATTTTTAATCATATCAAACAAGTGTTTGGAGAAGCTGTATATGAAGTAGTTTCTCTTCAAGGTCCACTTTAGGATTTTTAATATGGTTATAAAGTAATGTTTTCTGTGGGTAGCTTTTATAGAAATGCTACTTTGAACTTTTATCAGAGGTTATGGCTAGCACGGCTTCTGTGGTGGCTCAGATGGTAAAGTGTCTGCCTGCAACGCGGGAGACTTGGGTTCAGTCTCTGGGTCGGGAAGATCTTCCTGGAGAAAGAAATGGCAATGCACTCTAGTACTCTTTCCTGGAAAATTCCATGGATGGAGGAGCCTGGTAGGCTACAGTCCATGGGGTCGCAAAGAGTCAGACACTACTGAGCAACTTCACTGGCTGGCTAGCATCAGCTTTCTCCGAAAAGTAATAATACAGTGAAAAGAACAGAAAATAGACGCAATGTCCCCTACCTTAGAGGGATGTCCATTCAAAGGATTTTAAGAAGAAAATTCAGATGATATCAGGCATTCCTTGCAATTTAAGTCAACTTAATAAGTGTGTACTGAGCTACTGTTCATTTTTAAACTCTGCCTGATGTTGTGGGAAAGGGCTGCAAAGTGGAAGGGTTGTGGAAGTAAGTAAGGTTCCATTTCTTCCTCAGACAAATTTAGAATAGGTAATCATGTTGTATAGCTGTAATACCCATGGCTAACTACAGACAGTGTCTTTCACAGCTGTTTTCTCTGCATTTTACTACTGCATGTGAATTGTTTGGCCTTTGTGATCATAAAATTAATGTTACCACCTATACCATGGTCCTACGCTCCTGAGATACAGCTTTTACTAAGACCAGTTGCTGTCCATTAAGAAACTTTAAGCCATATGTGCATACCGCTGTATTTAAATGCATAACAAATAAGGAACTACTGTACAGCACAGGGAACCCTCCTCAATGTTGTGTGGTGTCCTGGATGGGAGGTCAGTTTGGAGGAAAATGTTAGATGTATATGTGTGGCTGAGTCCCTTTGCTATTCACCTGAAACTTTCACAACATTATTTGTTATTTCGCAGTTGGGCTTCCCCTGTGGCTTAGATGGTAAAGAATCTGTGAATGTGCCTGCAATGCAGGAGACCTGGGCTTGATCCCTGGGTCGGGAAGATCCCCTGAAGAAGGCAGTGATTCTCCACTCCAGTAGTCTTGCCTGGAAAATCGCATGGACAGAGGAGTCTGGCAGACTACGGTCCATGGGGTCGCAAAAGAGTCAGATATGACTGAGTGACAAAGACTACACACTTATGTAAAGTGGAAGTCGCGCAGTAGTGTCTGACTTTTTTGCAACCCCATGGACTGTAGCCTGCCAGGCTCTTCTATCCATGGAGTTCTCCAGGCAAGAATTCTGGAGTGGGTAGCCTATCTGTCCCTTCTCCAGGGGATCTTCCCTACCCAGGAATCGAACTGGGATCTCCTACATTGCAGGTGGATTCTTTACCAACTTAGCTACCAGAGAAGCCTTATACACATTTACACCCCAATACAAAATAAAAAGTTTTTTAAAAGAGAAAACAGAAACTCTCAGTCAGTTGCTGGTTGCTTGTTTATTGAAGCAGGTTTAACCAGCAAAATGGTGATTAGCAATCTGAAAAGTGAAAGTAAAATTGCTCGGTCGTGTCCAATTCTTTGTGACCCCATGGACTGTAGCCTACCAGGCTTCTCCATCCATGGGATTTCCCAGGCATGAGTACCGGAGTGGGTTGCCTTTTCCTTCTCCAGAGGATCTTCCTGACCCAGGGATCAAACCCAGGTCTCCGGCATTGCAGGCAGATGCTTTACCCTCTGAGCCACCAAGTTGCTAGTTTTTGCAGTAAAGTTGCTGTTGTCAGCTGCCAGGGGTATAGCCAGTTAGGTAGTCAGGCCCCCAGGTCATTTCTCATTGTTGAATCTGGCCCCTGCAAGTGTACCTTTGGCAGCTGAAAAATGCAGCTGGGACAGAGGGAGTCTGAGCACACCATCCATCATTCCTTCCTGTTCTTCTTAAGGTCACTTGGCCTCAGTGTAACATCCAGGGAGAGCAAACGGCCTTCAGTGCCCAACCAAGCTACCAGTTGCTGACCCCTAAGTGATTATTATTTGTTTATGCTTAATTTCAGTTCGAAGGTTGAACTGACTTTTCTTTCCTAGTTGCAAACTAGTCAGTTGACCACATTAATTTCAGAGATATAATAGCCCAAAGAAATAGTGCCAACCAACTGCTTCCTTGATAACAATGTACTTCTGAAACCAAGCATTTGTGTCCATGAACAATAAAGAAAGTCCAGGTCTTGAGTTGGTGACCTGGTTTCTATTGTTACTCTCCTTTCAAGGGCCTCTCCTCCTTGGAGTTATTTTAAAACATCTCATAGAAATAGCTTCAGTTTCCCATGTGAATTGGAGGACTATTTTGAAAGGAAAATATTTTTTTGTTAAAAAGAGAAGAACAATAAAAGCATAAAATACGTTTCTATGATCAGAATTTTATTTAGAGAAAAACTATCCTCTCTATGATAATATGCAAAACCTTTTTCCAGTCTTACTATAATAAGGCTAATAAGCAGGAATAGATCCTATTGTGAATTATATTCTTAATGCCATTTACTGTTTTCGAATGATTAAAGTAGGCAAACAATCCTTGATCAGGTAGATGTCTTTTGCTACCAATTTAAATTAACCAAAAGGATTGTCTTGTTATTAAGGAATCTAGTATTTATAAATTTGATGGTGAGACATTTGATGGTGGCAAAATGTTTGTTTCTTTAAATATGTTTAATATATACTTCATAATCTTATTTAAATATTTTTTTTACTCAGCAAATCTTTTTTCTTAGATAATACAAAAGTAAATTTTATATAAGTCCACATCTACATTCTGAACAAATGGAATTTGAAATGAAGAATTACACCTGTTTGGAGAAGTACATATTTTGAGAAGTAATCAGAGTGATCTATCAGCCATCATATCCTTCCTTGTATCTCTGTTTGCTTGCTGACTTTTTTTTTTTTAATTGTATAAACCAGGCTTTACTACCCCAGGTACTAATGTAACACTTGGTTTTATAAGTAGTGAAATAATAGTGATGATGGCATTCTGTTGTTATTTGTTTCCTTGCTTATTTTGTTTGTAGTTTTAGCTCTGGAAAAGGTACTATAAAATACTAAGATTTGACAATCCTCTATTCTTGCCTAACTTCCTGGAGCAGAACTCCTTAACATTCTCCATTTCTCTCTCATACAGTCTTTCACACAGGAGTTGTGTCCTACTTGCTTTAAGTAGGTCAGTTGATAAATATGTTGTATGTTAGATTATAGAAAGTTAGGGTCTCTCTGAGCTCAAATTCCCTTCTTACTGTTCATTAAACTGCTTTTGAGATTAAGTTAACATTTTACATGTCTCAGCTTAAGACTAAGGGGTTTCCCAGGTGGCTCAGTGGTAAAGAATCTGCCTGCCAATGCAGGAAGATGCAGGAGACTTGGGTTCAATCCCTTGTCTGGGAAGATCCCCCGGAGGAGGAAATGACAACCCACTCCAGCATTCTTGCCTGGAGCATCCCTTGGATGGAGGAGCCTAGAAAGCTATAGTTCATAGAGTCACAGAGTCTGACACAACTAAGCAACTGAATATGCACACATGTTTTAAGACTAAATCTTCTGTATTTTAGATTGCTGGAATCCTCTATGGCCCTAATGTTAAGCAACATGTTGTTCAGTGAAGATTTACTTCAGTTTTCAAGGTTCCTGATATTAACTCTACAGATAATCAGCACACTTAAAACATGTGAGTCAGTCCACTGATACTGTCTGGGTATTATTCTTCATCCCCAGAGTGATGCTAGGTGCATAAAAGCAATACCTATAAAAACAGAAAACTCTTTACCTTGGAGTTACTTTAAGGACAAGTTTAATTCATGAGTCAATTAGAAAGCCATAAATCATACTAATTCTCTATGGCATTGAATTTAAAACTAACAGAGCACTTAGTCAGATTTGAAATCTGAAAAATGGTGAGGAAGAGGAGATAATTATGAGTTGAAGACGTCAGGTAAGCACAATGTGCAGATTCATGGAGGCAAGAGAAGTGTTGAAAGAGTGGAAGAGAACCAGTAAGGCTTTTAAGACTGGATGCTTAAGCAGGAAAAGCCAGTAAAGAGGTTGTTCACTTTGGAAAAAAGTGAAGGGATCGGTAAGACATTCAGCTAGGTAGGAAGGGACCATGTTGAGCAGGCCCAGGAAAGCTGTTGTCACTTCTGTACCCTTTGTTGCACCAAAGCAGTGTCCATTTGGAGTTACCCATCAAGCCTCGCGAGCAGTGATAAAGGTGGTGGTGGTGGCGGCGATGGTGGTATTTGTAATGGTCAACAGTTTTTGAGTTCTTACTGTGTACCAGTCTCTTGTATATTTTGTGGATCATTGTACTTGAAGACATTATTATTATATATTTTACACCCAAGAAAAGAAGGCTTAATAGAGATTCTTTACTTACTCAAAACCACAAAGCTAGTATGTTACAGAGCCCAAATTTGAACCCAGGTAATTGTACACCAAAGTCCACATTCTTTAGCATTTTTTAATGTCACTTAGGTCTAATAAATATTAGAGAACAGCAGTTCAGAGGCATGATCCTACATTTTTAAAAGGGACATTGATAGCTGAAGTCCATCCAAAGGAGGCCTAATACAATTATGTAAAGTTTAAAAATAAAATAAAATTAAAAAAAAACAAAACAAACAAACAAACAAAAAAAAAAACAAAGGAGGCCTAGTGGGATGATAAAGAATCCTTGAATCCCTGTGAACTGAAAAGAGACATCAAGAAGAAAATCTGGTTTGTGAGACAAAACGATGAAGTTGGCCATATATCTCCCTTTATTCTTCTATTCTTCAGTCTCGATGGGCTGAGTTCCCTCACCATTATATATTCTGGAGATTGAGAAATTAAGGAGAAATGTTTATGTGAATTGTAGGATTATTTTGATGGGACTAATTTTGCCAATGACAGAGGAGTTCTTAAGAGTTGTCATTCATTGGTCTTTTTTGAATGAGTCGTCATTTGCTTTTATATGGCACCAAAGCAGTTCTTGAAGATTGAGTACACAAAAACAAAATCAGGGTACCTATAAATTTCTGCAGCTGATTCTGAGACACACCCATGGAGTCCTTTGGAGACTTCATGAAGCAGATGAAGAGGAGGAGAGGTTGGTGTCTGGATAGCATTGGAGTTAGTCCTGTTTTTGGTCAACATCTAAACAACAAACATGCAGTGTTTCTTCTTTTCTAGAATACTAAACTATTCTCAGATATGCCAAAAACCCCCATTCAGTAAAGGAAGACATCTGATCTAATTTGGATTCTGCTGTCAAAAGTGTTAAAATGTCTAACAGCTTTTATCTTAGAGTAGAGGATAAAGAAGGAAGTTCTGCCCCAGTCTATACACAATCTTATAGGGCAATAAAAAGAGAGAGGAAAAAAAAAAAGACAGATTTGGGAGAAGGCAATATGATTTGTGGATATTTTGTCTCTGAGAAATAAAAGAAGAATTAGGAAGACAGATTCAATGGCCAGACACAGAAAAAATCAGAAAGACATTAGTGGGTATCAGAAGGAGGGACTTCTAGTGTCTGGACTTGGATACTCCGGTCAGTTTGGCATAATATCTGATGAAGCCTATGTCAGATCATTCCTTAAGGCCCACCCATTAAGTGTCACCAAATAAGACTAAATCAACTTTAGCAGCCCAGTCCAAGGAAATCTACCTTCTTCAGTCTAATAGATCTACCTCCAGAGGCACTCACATTGCCCCACTTCCTATTTTCAGATCTGAAGGCTTCAGCCTAAGGTGATGAGTGTCTTTATAAACTTCTGACTACTGACCATTTCTCTTAGTGTAGATGAAGGAGGTTATTCAGTGTGAATATACGATAAAAAGTAGATGGTCACCTCCTTGTAGACATCGTCCTAAGTAGGGGGTGAAGAGCCGTTAGCTGGGAGCTTTGTCATGAATAAGGAGATATTCTTAATTGAGCTGTGCCTTTGAAATCTCTTTTTTGCCCTCTGAAAGCCCACTGGATTATAAAATCAGTAAAGATGAAGACTATTGGTTGGTTTTTGGTCACCAACTTGCTCTGTCCCCCACATCTCAACATTGTACAATCTTAGCAAATTTTTCTTGAATGTTCTTTCTTTTAATATCCCTGTCATTCTTTAATGATCTCCAAGGCTGTGTAGGGGGAAAATGAATTTTGAAGCTTAGTCTCTGAAAGTCAGGTGGAACTGACAAAACTTTGTTTTGCATTTACTTGCCTCATTTTAGTAAACTTCCTACCTTGAAGAAAATTACATACATTTAGACTGATTAATGTACAAATCTTGAGTGCTTTTAATTCTCAGAATTAGAAATACTTCTCATTGAAATATTCAGCTCTCAGCATAACTCATTTTAATTATTTTCCAGTCCAGTTTATGCCAAAAGATGCAGTTGAGTTCTGACAGTGTCTCTGTACTCTAATTAAACTCTTTAAATTTGAATTTCTTTTTATCAATCTTCATTTATCCATAAAAGCCAAATTTGACCTTGATATATAATAATAGGTAACAGCACATTGACTTTCTAATCCCCGTTCTCCCAGGGAATGTTGCTTTATCACCTCTCCTTTTGTAGTATTAAAAGTTTCATAAACCTATCACAGCAGTGAAAGCAACAGCTTAGTGCTGGTTGTGTTCACCATGACTGGCACATGGCCTTGATCATACATTCAGTATATTTGTGCAGGGATGTTTCTCCAGGATTTCCTGAAAGAATGATGTAGTTGAGATCATGAGAGATAAAGAGGTATTTCCAAGACCCCATACTTAATTTAGGGCATAATAAAGACCCTAGCCTCCCACCTGACTAGTAGTGGAATGTTTTATATTTTTGCTTCTTTTCTTGTTTGTTTTTTACTGAAGAAGGATAACATAAGGATATATAAAAAGACTTTTAGCATGTTTCTGGGGTCATATTGCACTATGGTAGAGAAGTTCATTGTACTCTCCAGGTGACAGGACAGTGGATCTCTGAATGTGATAGATTGTGTGCCATGTTGAATAAGAGTTTGAGGCTTATGGTCAGGTTCAGTACAGTTCAGTTCAGTTGCTC
Source organism: Bos indicus (assembly GCF_029378745.1). NCBI lineage: Eukaryota > Metazoa > Chordata > Mammalia > Artiodactyla > Bovidae > Bos > Bos indicus. The sequence continues at coordinate 33,994,465 of NC_091781.1, forward strand.
AGTCGTGTCCGACTCTTTGCGACCCCATGAACCACAGCACACCAGGCCTCCCTGTCCATCACCAACTACCAGAGTCTACCCAAACCCGTGTCCATTGAGTCAGTGATACCATCCAACCATCTCATCCTCTGTCATCTGCTTCTCCTGCCTTCAGTCTTTGCCAACATCAGGATCTTTTCAAGTGAGTCAGCTCTTCGTATCAGGTGGCCGAAGTATTGGAGTTTCAGCTTCAACATCAGTCTTTCCAATGAACACCCAGGACTGATCTCTTTTAGAATGGACTGGTAGGACCTCCTTGCAGTCCAAGGGACTCTCAAGAGTCTTCTCTAACACCAAAGTTCAAAAGCATCAATTCTTCAGTGCTCAACTTTCTTTATAGTCCAACTCTCACATCCATACTTGATTACTGGAAAAACCATAACCTTGACTAGACGGACCTTTGTTGGCAAAGTAATGTCTCTGCTTTTTAATATGCTGTCTAGTTGGTCATAACTTTCCTTCCCAGGAGTAAGCGTCTTTTAATTTCATGGCTGCAATCACCATCTGCAGTGATTTTGGAGCCCCAAAAAATAAAGCCAGCCCCTGTTTCCACTGTTTTCCCATCTATTTGCCATGAAGTAATGGGACCAGAGGCCATGATCTTAGTTTTCTGAATGTTGAGCTTTAAGCCATCTTTTTCACGCTCCTCTTTGACTTTCATCAAGAGGCTCTTTAGTTCTTCTTCACTTTCTGCCATAAGGGTGGTGTCATCTGCATAACTGAGGTTATTGATATTTCTCCCGGCAATCTGGATTCTAGCCTGTGCTTCCGCCAGCCCAGCATTTCTCATGATGTACTCTGCATAGAAGTTAAATAAGCAGGTGACAATATACAGCCTTGACATACTCCTTTTCCTATTTGCAACCAGTCTGTTGTTCCATGTCCAGTTCTAACTGTTGCTTCCTGATCTGCATACAGGTTTCTCAAGAGGCAGGTCAGGTGGTCTGGTATTCCCATCTCAGATTGAAATTTCAGCTTTTCAGGATATTAAGCAGCTGTAGGATCTGGGGCAAATTGCTAACATCCTCATCCTCCAAGTTCCACACCTGAACTTTCTATGACGATAAAAGAACCTAATACGTATGATGTGCTTAAAGTTAACTATTCTTAATATTATTTGTTTACCTGACTATTGACAAAACTTTTATGTGCCTTAAGGTAAAATCTGGTATACCGCAATGGAACAGGACAAAAATGATAACCATTTTTCTCATTAATCTCTAGTTGGAACATACAACAAGCATATATATATATATATGTTTGTATGTCTTTGGTAGTTTAGTTTTTACTAAATCAGCCTGCCCATAGTAGGATTTTTTAACCTAGAAAGAAATCTTTAGCATGTATGTGTGTCATGGTATAGCACAGTAGTGGACTGGGTCGGGTACTCCTGAGGTTCCCCTTATGAAGACATTTACTAAGAAATAAGAAAGGTCAGTAATTTTACTTTGTGGTGCATGAATTTAAGTCAATAACAGGAAAATATTTTACTATTTCCTACCCTGTTCTGCACTCATGCTTAATAATATCTCTCCCACCTTCTTTTTTATTATATCACTTCTCCTGAAGCCAGAGGTAAAAACCTTAGATAATTTGCCTATGGACAGTCTAATTTATTTTGGAAAACATTGTTGTAGATTGTTATTTTCTTCGTTTACTGCCGTTTATGGCACAATGCACTGTTTGAAAAGAAGATCATTTCAGTAAGATCAGTCTATGGTTTTGCATGCTTTGTAGACAGAATACCCCAGTTACATTAATGCCTGACCTTAATTGGGCTGTAAGTCTTTTTGAACCACCTCCAATTCCATTACCCCATCGCATTTCCCCAAATGTTCTTCTGTATTTGTGATGACAAGCATATATTTCATGGAAGCAGCTCTGTGTAGCAGTGAAAACTCTCATAGTGAGATCAGCGCATGTTGAAACCTTATCTGAACATAAACTAGCTGCTGAGTGTTGGAAGCTAGCCACCGTTCTCCTGATCCCCAGTTCTTCTATATCTAAAAGTAAGGGTAGTAAGTCATCCCTCATGGGAGTTTGGTAAAGGCTGAATGACTTATTTGTCGACTAAACCGCCTAGCAGTGGTGGCAATTACTGAGAACCTATTTTGAAGACATTAGGCTTTGTGTTTTACTTGAGTTATCTCATTTAATCCTGGCATCAACCCTGCAAGGCAAGTACCATTACTATCCTCGTTTTGCAGTTGAGAAAACTGATGTCCAAAGAAAGTAACTAATTCACATAGCTTGTAACTGAAAGAACCAGTACTTATGGGTCAGAAGTGAGGATCAGAACCTCATGGGTGGAATTTTACAGCACCTTGAAGTCAGGGTCATATGTTGTTCATCTTTGTATCTTGCCTTCTCATTTTGACCTCAGGAACCAAAGCAACATGTTGTTGTGTGTTGGATGAGTTCTCTTAGTATGAAGATTAAAGAATTATTTTCAAACGTTTACAGCCAAGGCAGTAGAATGGACCACCTTGCAAAGCAGAAGTTTCTTGTCTTTGAAAATGTTCAAGCTGCTGTTGGCTGACCTCTCAGGTCCTGTCTGTATCTGAGGTTTTATGGTTCATTAATCTCCTTGGCATGTACACATTCTATAAGGTGCCTTTCCCTGGTGGAGGAGAGGGGAAGAGTACTTGTCTGTGGATTGTGTGTTATACTGTTCCATCTTCTCTCTTAAAAAGTAAAATCTCCTACATAGGATTTTACCAACTGTTTTGTCTAAGCTTTATTAAACGATCAGATTCTCATTTCTACTCCTAATTTTAGTTTTGAGAGCCTGGTTCAGTTCCTTGCTAAAAGAGTATTGTACGCATCATGTAGCACCATTATTAAGAAATGTATTATTCAGTATGAATGGAGCACTAAATGAATTTATGTGAATTATTCCATGTCTGAGAAGGAACAATTAGGTACTTTTTCTGAATAAAATTCTTTAAGGGAAGGGAATTGCAAATGTACAGTTTTTCCACCCCTTCTCAAAACTCTTGGCTTTGTCTGGGCAGCTAGCATGATGATTGCCCTCAAAATGAGATTACCATGGCACTTTCTAGGTATTCCAGATTTTTAGTTATTTCTAAATGCTAGTGCCAAATGAAACATTTATGGAAAAGCTTACAATTAAGCCAAGTAGGTTGAAAATTTGTGCTTACATTGTGAAACGTCAAACATTAAATAGAAATACTATTTTTTTTTTCTGGAGACAGGAATTCTCTTTGCCTAATTTTTCATGAGTCATCTTTTCTTTACTCATCTTGCTTATCCTTTGAAATTTCCTCTTCAGAGAATTAAAAAAGCTTTCTTCATCGTTTTTCTCTTCAATTCACAAGAGCTCCACTTTTAAGTGAGAGAAATAATGTTAGTTTTCCACAGGGATTGATTATAAATTCCTTCTCCATGTTGAATTACACTGGCCTCTAGTGGTTACCTGTCACAATTATGTTTCTTATTGCTCTTGCTTTAACTTATTGTAACACTATACCATATATTGTAATAATTTTTGAGAATCAATTAAGCAGCACAATCAGATTTGTCAGGGGTTTGAAGTAGATTTCATCAGGAAATTGATTGAACTTTATGTACCTTGTGCATCTATGAAGATAGCCACTTGGAACTACAGCATAAAACTCCTGTTCTCATACGTGCCTGTTCTCAAACACAGGAACTGGAATTCCTGATCTCACACCTGCCTGGCAGACATTATGGTTGTCCCAGCTTACTGATAATAACTTTGGAGAGCTAGATGACATGGTGTGAAAGGAAACCTTACAGATCACACTGTGAGGCAGACGTGTTCGCTTACTGTGGGCACACAAGAAATGGGAGATCACCTTAACTAGTCTTGAGCTACTCGGAAGACGATCTCAGGGTTTCTGGACTGAAAACTTGGATGTGATTTTTTTGTTTCAAGGTAATCTTAAAAAGAAATTTTAAAAGAGGTACTTCAAGGCATTTAAAAAAATGTGTCTGCCTATCCAAGGAGCTGCTTTCACTTGGATACAACATTAATAGTTGTTAACCAGATTTAAGACTACCCTTTGGATCTAGCACGTAGGAAAATAACACATTCAAGATATAAATACACTGAGGGACTGTGTGAGATGAGTGAGGTGGGCTTTCACAAACAATGGACTTTTGTTCAGATGTTTCAGAGAATAAAGTGTAGTTACAGGTTTAGGGTAGAGAAAAGCAAGCGCTATCAGGAAAGCAAATGCTTATCTAACTTGTGTGGATTTGGGTAATAAGCGTGCATGTCTGGACTTTCCAAGTGCTGTTCACTTCCTATAAAGCTACATGGATCTTGTGTTATTTGGGAACTACTACTCCTTCCCTATATATTTTTTCTTTTTTGTAAAGCTATCCTATACCTACTCCCTTGGGGTGCATTTTATTGTTGACTATTAATTGCTCAATGGCGCAGTTTATTTACTTGATAAAAAAAAGAATAAAGTAACTTTTGGGATAAATGTGAAGCCACTACTTGCAACTAGGTCTTTGGAGTTTCGTGGAAGTTAAGCATTATCTTTTGGCTAAGGCTGCAGACCTACATTTTTACTTTTTAACCATCTTTTCCGGATTGTCTCCTTGCCACTTGTGTTCCTTTAGACAGACTGGGAGGCCACATGGGGATTCAGACTTACTGAACCTACCTTTCATTACGCTGAAAATAAGAATTGCAAGTCACCTGCTAGACGTGCCTTCCTTAGTTTTTGTTTGCAGCTAATAAACCAGATGAAGCCATTTCAGTGCTGAGAAGTTCGTTTTCACCTGCAGGCTATCATTTGTCATTTATAATGGACAGGACCCAAGATAACAAAGCTTTTGGCTTGTTTTCCTTTTCCTGCCTTTACCTTGAGTGTAGATTCAGTTAATGAACAGTAATTTCAGATTTTTAGCCATCTCCCAGGAAGAGCAAGAGAAAAAACTGTTTGAAAATATTCATTAAATGGCTTAAACTGAGAGCGTTCAGATATTTTTCTATTATTTTATTGTTTAAGTCATGTCCATGCAAGATGTTATAGAGGAAATGTGTACAAAATTTAAGCTTCCAGTTTTAGAAGTTTCAGCCTCAAAAGGATTTTCTCAAATTCAAGCTGAATTGGTCAAAATGAGATGTTCTTATAAGTCTTGCTAGGAATTGAGTACTCACAGTTTACTTACAGAGACACTGAGAAAGAGAGTGTGGATGCTTCTGCTGCTGCTGCTGCTGCTGTCATTTCAGTCATGTCCGACTCTGTGCGACCCCATAGACGGCAGCCCACCAGGCCCTGCCGTCCCTGGGATTCTCCAGGCAAGAACAGTGGAGTGGGTTGCCATTTCCTCCTCCAGTGCATGAAGGTGAAAAGTGAAAGTGAAGTCACTCAGTCGTGTCTGACTCTTAGCGACCCAATGCAGCCTACCAGGCTCCTCCATCCATGGGATTTTCCAGCAAGAGTACTGGAGTGGGTTGCCATTGCCTTCTCCGAGAGTGTGGATAGAGGGTATGAAAACCTAAGACAGAGAATAAGAACCTGGGGCAAGTCTGAGATGAAGACTTTCTTGACATGATCAGATACTTTTGTGGAGGGACCCAGCCACTCAAGACAACCTCTCTGGGAGGGGCCTGAATGAGTAGAAACACCTCTACTACCCTCTCCTCCTGCCAAGACTTCCCAGTGTCAGCAGAGAAAGGAGTCCATTGATTTAGACCCTGGAGTCAGCCTTTAGGACCCAGAGGAACAGGATGGGAGTGCAGATTTACGGCCTGGATACATCCCAAGGGACATCCTTTGACTGTTGAGTATGTGCTTCAGGTAGAATATTCTGAATCCTTTTGTCAACAACTGGAGAAATCCACTGAGGTCTAAAAAAGATTAACCAGAGATGGGAGAGTTCAGACTTACTGAACCTATCTTTCATTACGCTGAAAATAAGAATTGCAAGTCACCTTGCACTTAGACATTGAGATGCAAAGAGTATGGTTAAATTTCTTTCTTTTCAGGCTGTGGAGAGTGCTTTGCCAATGTGGTGTCTAATTTGCTCCGGACATGGTATTCTGACATTTGCTGAACAGCTAAATAAACAAATCTGGCTTCCACACAACAGATTACAGTGAGGTCAGATAGTGTTATCAGCAATTTTAAAATATGGTCTACAGCAGAGCATATTTTTTGATGACAGTGACAGCTGATGCTGCTAGTTGACATAGATTGAATTCTATAGATTTTCTTCTTTTCCTGAGTTTAAATCTTACTAGGTACCCGTCCTACCCAGACATTTCAGAAGAGCACTATTTCAAATGGGATATTGATTTTTAATAATTACAGATGTTTTAATTGGTACCTTTTTTGGAGTTTTTGTTAACTTGTGTTTTTCCTGAATTGATTGACCTGAAATTAAAGTTTTGATGCCAAAGAATATTATCTTCAGTGACAGTTTTGGAGATTAAAATTGTGGGGGTAAGATTTGGTGTTGGAGGTCATTTTACTGGATGAATAAAGGGTGGGATTTTAGAAAATGAATTGGAAACTTGTTCTTACAAAGAAACTTGGCAGTAAACTGATTTTCACAAATATACTGATGAGATCTGTTATAAAAAGAAACATGTATATGTTTTAAAAATTATATTATTTAAAACAACTTAAACATGAATTTTAGTGTATAATAAATAGCTGGTCACTTATTGAGATCTTAACTGGAAACTTACGTTACTACTTTTCCTAGTTACATATTTTTCCATTAAGGGGTTTTTCATTAGAATGTTTGTCAGCTCTTTGTTTTTCAGAAAACTAAATGATCAAGTAGGTTTGAACAGATGTATGAGGCATCACAGAATCATTATATGCCACCTTCATCTTACACAGACTTGTTATTTACAGAAACAGTGGGTTTTGCTATTAACTAAATTTATCTTCATTTTTCTGTGGTGTGAAGTGCGAATCTGTGTGGTCCTAAGTTTTGGCTCTGTCTGCTTAGCTAAATTTTTTTTTTTCTTTAATTGATGTCAGTCATGAATAAAAGCAAAGAAATCACCCATAAAAGCATTTTTTCCCTTTTCTGTAGGAATACTTACCCTGTGGAGATGATAATGTTGCAACAGTAGATGGAGAGACATCCTGTTTATAGATTAATAAATGAGTCCTTCACAAAGTTGCCAATTTTATGGGTGTTTTCTATATTAACTCTCCAACTAATGATGATGGAGTATACATATTCACATTTATCAGTATGACATAAGTTTGAGATGATTGGCTAAATACTGCTAAGAAAGAATGTGCCAATAAATATTCTTAATCTGCATCAATGTAGCTTCCATTACAAATAAAATATAGATATTGCATTATAAGCAGTAAGCATCCTGCCTCGAAAGCAATTATCTGTTAAGCTGGGAAGGCAGTTTTGTAACCAAAATATTTCTTAACAGTCCATTTTAATAGCGTATTTCTTAAACGAGCTCTCTCTCTCTCATTCCTTAGGTCTTTTGAAGCTTCTTGGTAAAATCATAGGACCAAAATCTCCTTGCTGTTTTTTTTTTGTTTTTTTTTTTAGTTTCAAATGGCTCTGTGGCCAAATTACACATCATAGTAGTTTTTGCAAGAGCTATTTTAAATGCAGGACTCTGAAAAAGAACCTTACATTTGCCATTGTAAATGTTCAAGTGGTTTTTGTAATCCTGGCGATGGTTCTGATTCTCAGTTCAAAAGGATTTGTAAAATGTCTCTGTAAAAGATAAAAAATGTCTGTCTGTGCTATTCCCTTGAATCTCTGTGTTCTTCAGTCCTTTTAACTTGTCTCCTGTGCCTACTTATAATGCCAACCAGTATTTCCATCTTTAGATTTTTCCTTCTCTTGAAAATCCTGTTAAATAGTTGACTTCACCACCACCACTATGTTTACTGGTAACTGGGGAAACATTTGTGTCCCATCCTTGCACTGGCCAAAGTAATCAAGGTTGCTGTTCTTAAGTATAAAAGCCTCCCAGTTTTGCAGATTCATGAAAATATGATCTAAATAGTGCAATGATTAGCATCTTTGGGGAGAAGGACCCTAAATTCCTATGCCACCTAACACCCCAATATACCAGCTTTTGAATACTTTCCTTAACAGTTTTCTGGGGGTCAAATTTTCAGCCCTTTGACACTTTTGCAGTAAATGACTGAAGTTGGGTATTCTAAGTTAGAACACACATCCTCTGCTAAAGCCTTCCTAAGAGTGAACTCATACTATTTGACCAGATCCTTGTTTTTTCATGCAGCATTGCATAAGCCTAATGCTTCATAGACCACACTTTAGAGCACTTTGACTTAAAGAAATAGGTACTTGTCTTGGGAGCAAGAATGACTTTATAATTTATATGGTTCAGTATGCAGAGTATCTTTTAACTTGTTAAACCAGTATTCATAATGAAAGGTGCCTTGGTCCTCTCTAGTGCTAGAAGTCCATATTCAAGTTTTTTTTAAAAAATTAATATGTCTAAACATGCGTTAGTATACTGTATTGATGTTTTTCTTTCTGGCTTACTTCACTCTGTATAATCGGCTCCAGTTTCATCCACCTCATTAGAACTGATTCAAATGTATTCTTTTTAATGGCTGAGTAATACTCCATTGTGTATATGTAAACATGCACAGTTAATGAGATTGTGAGTGATCATGCTGAATCTGAATTGGGTTTTCTGATTGTCTGATTATTTTCTTTGTATTAAGTAAAAGCCATTAAAAGAGAACATTGTTGACAGACTAAATCTTTAAGTACTAATTATCAAAATATCAAAATATGCATTAGGTAACTAACTGTAAAGTTAGGAAGACATATCTCTAACACACTTGTTGTGCCTCTTTCCCCAACTGCCGTAACAGAAACCTCTCTGAATAGGTCACAGATCTCTATAAACCAGGATGTGGCTCCATCATTAGTCTCAATGCAGCACTTTGAATAGTCACTCAAACATAGTTACCATACCTCCCACCAGCCATTCCGTGGTCTGATATTTAAAATCTGTGTCCACAGTGATGTCTCTAATGGCATGATTCTCTATTAGAATATTCTTGGTCATAAAAATAGAAATAATAGTATTAGCAAAGGGATAAATTTCTGTGCATCAGAAAGAGAAAAAGGGTGGCTTACCAGTCTACAGAAAGGAGTCTTGTAGGGATATCTACCCCAATTCAGGAGGGACTGTGGATTTTGAACTCACTGTAATAACATCATGACCCCTCTGCAGTCTTAAGTAGGGATTGCAAACCACAAACTCCGGACAACTCTTTCGTCAATAAGCAGGGATCATGTTGGGTTGTGAAGAACCAAAACCACTGGTCCGTGAAACTATAAAATATATCTTACTCTGATCCATTTTAATTGAGCAGTGAGATTTGAAAGCAAGGAATAGTTGGCCACCAGAATTTAGAACTCAAGACTGTCCTTGAAACTTGGAAATGAGATCAAAATAGAACTGGGACTCTTGATTAATCATGAAAGTGACTGGTTATAGAAAGACTGTTGAAGGGAGTGGAAACACCAGGGACTTTGAAGTAAGACTGACTTGGTCCAAATCCTGACTCCACTGCTTAATAGCTATGTGCCCTTGGACAACTTATTTAAGCTCCTTGAGTCTCAACTTACATGCCAGGGAGAGTTGTAGTGCATCTTTTTTAGCACCTAGGAAAATTAATATGCAATAAATGCTAAGCCTCCATACCATTTTACTTATCCTAGTGAGGAGCAGCTCACAGGATACACGTATGGTGATTTAGACACATTTTCCTTCTTTCATCCCGGGTGATCTTAGAGGTCAGGCTTAAGGGAAACTTCGTTTCCAACCAAGCATTGCTCATCCATCATATGTCATTTCCATGCTATCAGTTTTGGGATAACAGATAGATACTCCAAAATTGTGGGCGAGAATGGTCAGATATTTATCTTGATCACTTAAAAATGCTGAAATGTTGTTTGGGATTGAAATGTTTACTTTAAATTCTGAGCTCTTCAGGCTGATTGTTTACTCACTAATAGTATTTCTTCCTTAGAAGAAACTAAAAGGGCAGAGTGGGTGGGCGTTTGTCAAGAAATACTGTTGTTCTCATGTCATGTATAAGTTTGGAATCATTTACTTTATTTAACCCAAGGATCCTAGAGCTTGATTTTGTACAAAACAAAATAATGTCAAACTTCAGGAACAAATCAAAAGTAAAATAGCAAGCTGTGGAAGCTCACTCAGATTTCAGCAAAAGGCAGATCTGGTCCCAACTGAACTGATCTGTTAGCTTATTTCTAAGATTACAACAAATCCCAGGATTGCATGCCTCACCTGAATCACTTCCCTATTGACTGAATCCATTTAGACTCCTCTCTAATTTAGCAGAGTGTTTTTATTAAAGCCAGGCATACAAACATCAATTATCCAAGCTGCATCTAATTTCCTTCATCATTTATTTTCCTTCTTTGGCTGCCAATGGATTAGAAGACATGATTAGAATTCAGCAGGAAAATAAAAACAACAAGAAAAAAAGAGAAAAACAGTTCGAGAAAAACAGATGCTTAAACAAGAGCAACAACATTCAGAATTAAAACAAGTTGTGATTAAAAGAAAGTCCTTATCTTCTCTAATGTAAACACGCTTGCTTGATTTTTATCAGCAGTGCCTACTGCACTGGGACTGAATTAGCAGTGTGAACTGGAAGAAGCAGACGGAACCCAGTAGTGGTGCTTACTGTGCTTAATGTATACACTACAGTGTGTTCTAAATGCAGTATAGTTTTTAAGTGTCTGCAATAATCATTGCAAAATGAATGGCTTATTGCTGAAGTCTTTCTGTTTGTTTGCTTCTAGCCAATGTCAGGAAGACAAAAAGAACAAAGGCATTCAGTTCATTTTATGAACTTGTTAAAGGTACAGGCTTGTTTCAGATGAGTGCTATTGATGTTGGAGTGGATACATTTATTTAATTAGCCATTGCTACAGCCTAGATAGCATATTAAAAAGCAGAGACATTACTTTGCCAACAAAGGTCCGTCTAGTCAAGGCTATGGTTTTTCCAGTGGTCATGTATGGATGTGAGAGTTGGACTGTGGAGAAAGCTGAGCGCCAAAGAATTGATGCTTTTGAACTGTGGTGTTGGAGAAGACTCTTGAGAGTCCCTTGGACTGCAAGGAGATCCAACCAGTCCATTCTGAAGGAGATCAGCCCTGGGCTTTCTTTGGAGGGAATGATGCTGAAGCTGAAACTCCAGTACTTTGGCCACCTCATGTGAAGAGTTGACTCATTGGAAAAGACCCTGATGTTGGGAGGGATTGGGGGCAGGAGGAGAAGAGGACGACAGAGGATGAGATGGCTCGATGGCATCACCAACTCGATGGACATGAGTTTGGGTAAACTCCGGGAGTTGGTGATGGACAGAGAGGCCTGGCGTGCTGCGATTCATGGGGTTGCAAAGAGTCGGACACGACTGAGCAACTGAACTGAACCGCCTAGATGCATTAATGCTGTTGATGAGAGCAAGAAAATGGTCCAGCAAAGGAAGAGATCTTAAACTCTGAAAAGTCACTCTGAGAGAAATACAATATGATTAAAAAAAAGAAAAGGAGAGGTGGTTGCCGTGAATCTGAAAATAACCATCAGTCAAATTGTGTCTGTGTCAAGGGGTGGCAAACTATGACCCATGGGCCAAATCTGGCCTCCCACTTATTTTTTGTGAATTAAAGTTTTATGGAAACATAGTCTGCTTATTTATTTACATATTCTCTAGGACTGCTTTAATGCTACAACAGCAGACTTGAGTAACTGAAACAGAAACTGGCCCGCAAAGCCTAAAATACTTACTAACTAGCCTAACTAGCCCTTATCCCCGGAGAAGGCAATGGCGCCCCACTCCAGCATTCTTGCCTGGAAAATCCCATGGACAGAGGAGCCTGGTAGGCTGCAGTCCATGAGGTCGCTAAGAGTCAGACACGACTGAGCAACTTCACTTTCACTTTTCACTTTCATGCATTGGAGAAGGAAATGGCAACCCACTCCAGTGTTCTTGCCTGGAGAATCCCAGGGACCGGGGAGCCTGATGGGAGGCCGTCTATGGGGTCGCACAGAGTTTGACACGACTGAAATGACTTAGCACCAGCAGCAGCCCTTATCTCAGGTGTCCATAGTGTATGTAAAGAATCCACCTGCCAGTGCAGGAGACACAGGTTTGATCTCTGACTTGGGAAGATCCCCTGGATAAGAAAATGGCAGCCCACTCCAGTATTCTTTCCCAGAAATTCCATGGACAGAGGAGCCTGGTGGGCTGTAGTCCATGGGGTCTCAAAGAGTCAGACATGACTGAGCGCACACACCATACTAGTTCTTACGAGAACAAGTGTGCTAACCCCTGGTGTATGTCAGCAGTGCCCCTAAGATCACCCAGGTGTTTCAGACAGCTCTGCATGTGATATGGTGAGAAAGAGCCTCATTGACACTGTGACTCCTTAGTAGCTGCTGCTACTACCAGGCTTCTCTGTCTATGAGATTTCCTAGGCAAAAATACTGCACTGGGTTGCCATTTCCTTCTCCAGGGGATCTTCCTGACACAGGGATTGAACCTTTATCTCCTATGTTGGCAGGCGGGTTCTTCACACTGAACCACCAGGGAAGCCCCAGTGTTCAATTCTCAAGGTGATTACATCCCCCTAAAAGGGTTTTATTTGTGATTTTTGTTTGTTTCAGCTTGAAAAGAACTTGTTAAATGCCAAAGCTGTAGCTTTTCTTCTTTTGAAGTTCATTTTTTACCTTTAATTGTGTATTGAAATCTGCAGCTGGAGTGTATTTTGCAAAGCCAAACACACACAAACATTTGAAAAACCTGCATTTGCACTGCCTGGCCACCTGCACAGCAGCCAACAGCTGCTACAGACCCCTCATTGGGAGTGGCTGTCTGTGGTCCAGGGACCTGTGCGGTTATCTGACACCATAACCTCCTCGCTAGATGATCTTTACTTTCATGAAACAGTAAATAGCAACCCTTGTAATCCTCACCCGAGAATTTAGAAAAGCCTACTTCTGAAAGCACTTAGGAATCTCTGGGAGAGTTTGGGATTCATGAAAAGGCCCAGTGCCAGCTTTTAAAAACATTCCCTTTGCCAGAGGGGAAAAAAGACTATTAAAAGTTTCTATTGGTATTGTCATGGAGCAGCAGTTAGAGGTTATAATAAATGAACACGTGAGGCACACATTGCAGATTTGACATGCTTTATAAATGCCAAATAATAATAATGATGATGTCACAAGGCTTTCATTTTCAAACTGTCTTAATTTCATTCTCAGTTTGAGATTGCAGATTATGGTAGAAATCAGCCCAAAGTGAAAGCTTAAATCAGATTTCCATTAAAGTGCTTGACTACAGAAAATTAGTTTGTAGGAGGAGACGACCACATCATCTCTGGTGGTGTGGGGTCTTTCCATCACCCTTGTGGTGATTTCATCGTGGTGCCCATGGTACAGCTTGTTTCCCAAACAACCCTGTGTCCCTGAGCTAAGAGGCCTGTTCACTTCTGTGTCTTGCTGTTCTTCTTGTAAAAATCTTAACTTCTTTGTTAGTATCACTCATATTCTTTCTCTCCTTCTCTGTCTCTCACATAGACACTCTGTCATGCTCTCTCTCTCACTGGATGTCTTTCTTAGTGTCTCTCATGCTCTCACATGATTGCTCTATATTTCTCATCTCACATTTGCTCACATACTCACTCTTCTCTCTTTCCTATCACTCCCCTTTTTACCCCAAGGGAGACTTTCAAGGCTTGTCTTCACCCAGCTCTGGGAAAGAAAGGAATAAGCCAAGAGAACCAAGTTCCCATCCCTGGCCTCTGGTGCCTTCCAGTCTACCTCACCTGCATTTTCTCAGGTTATTTCCCCATTCAGCCTGTAGGTCCTGAGTGAACCAAGTTGTGTAACAGCTCTGGCTGCCCTCTGTTACCTGAGTTCCTGCTCTCTCTTTTTCTTTGTCACCTGGAATATCACGTCTTCCAGAAGGCCCCTCTTGCTACAATAGTCTGCACCACTGGTCGTCCCCTGGTCTTAGCTCCGTGAGACTATGGAGCCAGGACTGCAGTTGACAGTTTACTAGTCTGACTCTCAAACTTGTCTTTGTTCTTTGAGTACAGTGATGACACCTTACTCATCTCCATATCCCAAGGACTTAACTCTGTTGTGTCTAATATAAGGGAGATGACCATTAAGTGTCTATTGAAATTAATTTAATTTATTCCAGTCTTTAAGCTATTATTTATTAGGTGATTGCACTATTTCATGGATTACATTAGCTCCTTATTAAAAAACAAACAAAAACAAACTCTTGTTGTAGAGGAGCACAGAGGCGGCCTTCCCTGAAGGTTGTGCCTAGGGCATGGAGATGCGGGTTGGATATACTACACTTGAGAACAGCTGTTCTTCTTTCAGCACACCCAACAAAGCCACCTATTTCCCCACCTTTGAAAAGAGGACTTTTCTGAGGGTTCAATACTGGTGGAAGTGGTTGACTCACTTTTAGGTACAACTTGTTGTATGAAGAGTATCTGTTTTTATTTGTCAGATGCTAATTAAACACAATGAGAGACTGACGTGAAAGGTTCAAAGGAACTTATACTGTATGAGGCAATAGCAGTGTCACAGCTCATATCTGATACTGACTCCAGGGTATATATCTACTGAGTAGAACTGAATCCCAGGGCCAGAGGCATCTTCCTGCCTCTAGTCCCCCACTCCTGCCACTGCGGATGACTTTACGTATGTTCGTGGTATGTGGTGTGACTACTCTCTAGAATGATTATACGGTTTTAGATGGATTGAACAGAATAATTCACCGTAACTTGATGATAGAGAAAAGCTTCACTGAGAATTTGTTGACATCTGAACTCATCCTTAAAGAAATGTACAAGTTGGACCATGGCAGAGATGTACATGGGCCAGTGTGTACTTTACTAGAAAGCTTAGTTCTTCTACAGAAATCTGAGTAAGCCTCAGCTGTTCCTGAGTTTCTCTCTTGGACCCTGTGGAGTCATTATTGCTCTTAAGTGTATTTTTCTTCCATTGTTCTGCCAAACTTCTCTCCATCCCACAGCTATTTGGAAACAACTGCTATACCAAGCCTCAATACTAACAGCATTTAATAGCCATCATTAGAAGGCAAGCTTCTGCTTACCAGTCAGCCTGCTGTGAATAGTAATGGGAGATTTCTTTTTTGGGAGTAGCCCCAATCTCCTAATTGGTTTGAAAAATATTGCTCATTTATTTTATTCTTAAAACAGTACCTTTTTGCTGAACTGTAATAAGTTCATTTTTCTATTACATTCAAATTCAACATAGCTGTAGTCTGCTGAAAGGTTTCCTTCTTGTACATGCTGTCTGGGTAACCTGTCCACTTTCACCGTTGCTTATGTCAGTAAATGCATGTATAAATATCCATAAATAACCTTGCATTCCAGTCGCTTCATGTCCGACTCATTGCGACCCTATAGACCATAACCTGCCAGGCTCCTCTGTCCATGGGATTCCCCAGGCAAGAATAGTGGAGTGGGTTGCCGTGCCCTCCAGGGGATCTTCCCAACCTAAGGATTGAACCTGTGTCTTCTGTGTTTCTAGTACCACAGGTAGATTTTTAACCACTGGGCCACCCGGGAGGTCCCATAAAGTACCTTACAGGCATGTAATAAGCATGTCATGTGTCTTTTCTCATTTAGGCCTTTCAATAACTTTATGGACTAGGTACTGTTATTCCCATTTCATAGATGAGAAAGCCGTATTCTAGATAGTGTATGTCCCTTGCCCAAGATTCTAGCTCTAGGAGCTGGTGTGAATGAAGTATCCACAGGCTATCTAGAAGCTGACTTGGAGCCTCACCTCTGCTGCTTGTTAGCTGTGTAACATTGGGACACATTGTGTGGGTTTTCTGAATGGCTTTATCTGGTATAGAGGGTTAATCCTCACTGTACTTACTGTACATACTGCGAGTATCAAAATTAAAAATGAGAGTTCATGTAATGGCACTTTTAAAGCAGGTAAGTGCTGAACAAATGTAAGGTGTTCTTTTCTCATATGTTTTGTGTAGTTAATTTAGCATATTGGAATAAATGGAATTTAAAAATGGTATGCAGCACACACATATATGCTTTGCAATTAGTGTGGCAGAATTTAATTGTCACTCCATTGTTGGAATTTTGATGCCTCCAGCTTGATGAATAGCCATTATCTGTGGGTGTTATCAATTAATCTAGGTAATGAATTCTCTTCATTATCTTGTTCTTCATGTTAATTATACAGGATTTTCTTAAACCTATTTATCAAGTCAAGGCAAGTACAATTTTTTTTTGGGGGGGTGGCCCACGTGCCTTTGAATATGGAATATGTACAAACAGGTTAACATGATGGGTTTAAATTTACATTTCAGAAAAATTCTAGTCAGTAGCATGACTTTTGTTATATCCTTACTTGTAATGTAAACTTGTATCTCTTTATTGGGTCTGTTTTTAATTAAAAAGGTCATTATCTAAGATTATTAAGCTACCTATGAATTTTAAGTATTAATATATACTTCTGGCATATCAAAGAAGTATTAAGGAGGCATAGAAAAATTTGAATTTTTACCTATTAAAATAAAACAAATAATGTCACTAGTTTTGAAATATTTAAAAGGTACCATGACAGGTAAAAATTCAAGTATAAACTATAACGAGGAAAAATGTAAGTACATGAAATTTTAAATGACCCTACTTATAAAATAACAGTACCAGACAGCAATATATGACAAAGCAGAAGATAGTATATAAGAAATAAGTGGCTTATTCATTTTGAATTCAGAGAAGTGATTGATAAGATAATTTGGGCTAATATGGTAATGTTATTTAGTGATATTTATTAAGTATTAAATTTTAACTTTCTTAACATCTTGGTCTTTTTATTGTGTGTTTTTTTTTTTTTAAGAGAGCATTATTTAATTACTTTTGTTATTTAGCCAGTTACTTGAGGGAATGTTGACTGTCAGCATTTTGATGAGCACCTTCCTATTTCGATTTCAGGTTGAAGCCATCCTAGTCAATATTTTTGGTGGAATTGTCAACTGTGCCATCATTGCCAATGGGATCACCAAAGCCTGCCGGGAGCTGGAGCTCAAGGTGCCACTGGTGGTCCGGCTTGAAGGTAAGTTACCACAGATGTCCACAGTGCCAGTACATCCTTCTTCAGGATCAGGTGACCAAACATGTTCTGCATTCACAGACTTCCTGAGTCAATATACGGAAACACTGGGGTACATAAGATGACACAAATGCAGTACAGCAGTACCTCTCTGAACTTCTAATCTGGTTTGCAACTCTCCAAGAATAGCATATGTTATAAGTCTCCAAATTTTCCAAACATATTCTAGAGTGGAACTCCTTTATTATGAATCATATCGTGAGTTGGTGTTCTGGGAAAAACACTCTGAGAAATGCTGCTCCAAGAATTTTTCATCATGCGACAGCACAGGTTCTCAAACTTTTTCATCTAAGGACTTCCTTACTTGTTAAAATTGAGAAACCCAAAGACCTCTTATTTATTTTGGGTTATATCTGTTAATATTTATTAATTTACTTAATTGGTTAATAATTTAGTAATAAAAATAACCACTTAGAAATTTTTAAATACTTATTTTTAAGTAATAATTTAATTTTTATATTATATATTTTATATGTAAATATATATACTATATAGTTATGAAGAATAACTATATCTTTTTAATTTAATAATAATAGCAGCATCGCTTTATGGTTTTACAAATCCCTTTAATATCTAGCTTAATAATTGCTTCTGTATCAGAACCTTTGCAATATACTGTTTTGGTAGAAGTATATGAATAAAATCTGGAGTCATATATCTGGAAAATTGAGCATTTTTTAATAATCATTTTGTATAATTCTGAACATTAATCCTTGTTGCTACACTAAAATCTATAAGTAATAGTTTCTTTATTAAAGGTTAGTTTTATGCACTATTTCAATGCACTTTGTATACTCTGTTACGTTAAAATCCATTGGTCTGTCTTAGACAGTAAGTGGATTTTACACGTGTGTGATTTATTGATCTTTTGGAAAATTTTGGATTGTTCAGATCTTCCAAAGGTTACCACATTTCAACATATAGTATCAAAAAATTCACATCTGTTACTATCACACCATTATCAGTAAAGCTTCTAAATATTGAGAAGTTGTCAAGGTGGTAGGTGCAAATTTTCCAGAATTCTAATTTTCATTTGAAAATACAAATTTTTCTCAGTATCCACAGGATGGTAAACTGTTTTCCTTGCAGTAACAGTCTTAATTCACCCATTTTGGGGACAATGTCTACCAGATATCTAAGACTGAACAAGTGTAGTATGTTCTTTGTTATTCCAAGAAAAAATAGTATTCCATTGGAAGAGTGGGGTTTTAGCTTGCTACTCAAACAATTATAACATGCTTTTCATTGTAGTTCGGTGTACAGCTGAGTGCTTTTTGTATACTGCCCATTTGATCACACAGAATATTAGAAAGATGTGTACTCAAGAGTTGAAACTTAATTACTATTTTTTTCATTAAGGACGTTCTTACTTGAAAGTGCAAACTTTTCCTTGTGAATGTGAGGTGGTGAAAAATAAAATGAATACTAGTACACATCAGTGCTGCTTGATCCTTACTAACATGCCAGCAGTTTTATCCACCAGTTACTTTTGCTTCATCAGGGCAGATGCCAACAGAGAAATATTATTACTACTTTAAAAATAGTTCTTACATCACGGACCTCGCCCAGGGTTCTGTAAACTACACTTTGAGAAGCACTGTAGTGGAGAAGCAGAAACAGACAGTTTGATGTGAAAATTATGCAAAAGTCCCATCCACATCGTCAACAAATTCACATTACAATGATCCAGCAGACTTCAGGAGTATCATTTTGGGGACAGTTTAATTTTTCCGTTCACCATTCTGGTGCTATAATTCCTTAGAGACTTTCTTCTTCTCAAGATAAAGTCCAGGGATAATTTGACACTAACTGTGTAGCACTGTTTTCTTTTGAAGTCTAACCTCCAGAACAGCTGCAGTCCATTTTTCTCTGCTTGCTTCTTTCTTTGTGTCTCTTTCTTCTCTTACCCTCTACCTCCTTGAGATTCTCTACCTCACAAACTTAGATGTACACCATATGGACTTGACAGAAATAATTATCACAAAGGAAAAATTAAAATAGCAGGGGCTCCAGTTGGAAAAGTTTAATATGGACATTAAAACATAATTGAATTAAAAGTTCTTACAAATGTAAATGTGACATGATTGATCCCAATAAAAATAATTTCAGTGAAAGGATAATGATTGAAATGATTGGCAAGGCTGCAGTGAAAATTCATTAGGTAATTAGTGTGTTCATCAGTGTATTTATAACTCAGATTAAAATGTTGATCTCAAACTATTTTCAGGGTCAAAATGGCCAGTGAGCCTCAAATTCTAAAAGTCAGCTCTTAATGTATTCTTAAAGGGGAGCAGGTCTCCATGAGCAATTCAGGGTTTGAAATGTCTTAAGTCTGTTAGACCATCAGATTTGTATTTTTTTCTTTTTTAGATTTATATCTTTTAAATTAAAACATTACCAAGGTATATGCTTGTGGTTTTTAAATTAATTAAGTAATATTATAAGTACTATGTATAAGCCATTGAGCTTTAGACATTAAGGAGTGTGCTTAGACCTATAAGAAATGATGTCGGTTACTAGATAACCGGGGAAATAAAACAAAAAGTAAAATTAACAGTGCAAGCTAATATATATATAAAACGTAAACCATTGTTTGCCCTAAGAAAATCTGCTTCTATATTAATAGCAGTAGCTTTTGAGGCATCTCACAAAATCACCAGCCTGGCTTTTGGAAATGTTCATACCTAATGGCAACCCCGGAGAAGGCAATGGCACCCCACTCCAGTACTCCTGCCTGGAGAGTCCCATGGACGGAGGAGCCTGGTAGTTGCAGTCCATGGGGTCGCTGAGGGTCGGACACGACTGAGCGACTTCATTTTCACTTTTCACTTTCGTGCACTGGAGAAGGAAATGGCAACCCACTCCAGTGTTCTTGCCTGGAGAATCCCAGGGACGGGGGAGCCTGGTGGGCTGCCGACTGAAGTGACTTAGCCGCAGCAGCAATGGCAGCCCACTCCAGTATTCTTGCCTGGAAAATCCCGTGGACAGAGGATCCTGGAGGGTGGGCTACAGTACATGGGGTCACAAAGAGCTGGACACAACTGACTGACTAACACTTAAGAATGTCCACCATATCATGGGGAACTGAAGATGAGCTTGAAGAGGGTACTGGGCCCCAAATACAGGTAGCCTACAAATGTGGAGGGTGACATTTTCTGCCAGTCCCCTCATTTCATTGTCATAGTTTGCTGTCTTGGCTCTGATCATAGATAACAAAATACAGAAATTGGTGATCGTATTATCCATAAAGACAACCAGATACAAACCAAGCTCTGTGCTGTTTATGCTAAGGGACTAAAGTGTGTGTGCTTTAAGTTGAGCCTGTTTTAGCTTAGCCCACATTCATTATCATACCTTGTATTTTGTTTTTTGAAGTATAGTTGATTTAGAATGTTGTGTTAATTTTTACCATATATATGTACTTTTTCATATTCTTTTCCATTATGGTTTATCAAAGAATATTGAATATGACATATCCTTTTTTTAAAAAAACTTAATATTGACTACTGTAATTATGGTACATTTACAGATATAAATTAGCAGTGACATGTTATAAAAGGAGGATTTTCAAGCTGAACGTGGAAGTAACTAAGCTTTGAATCTTTGAAAAGAAGGAAGGAGGAGGAAATTTGTTAAGGACCAGAAGCAAGTTAGATCTATTACATATTTGGGAGTTGGTACTGGGATCATAACAGTGGCAGAAACTGAAAGCCAGAACCAAAGTAGATCGGTAGGCTCTCCTGGAGAAAGCAGTGTCTTTGTAGCAGCATGTTATGGATGAAAAGAACTGAGTGGGACAATTAAGTTAGTAGCCAGAATTTACAGTGTTAGGTAGAATCTAAAACCCAAGCAAATTTGCCAGATAGAGGTAAAATTGAATAGGAACAAGAACAGAACTAGAAAAAGAGATGAGAGAAAGTGGGGCCCTAAGGTTTAAATCTGTGACCAGAAACGGCACAGTTAATGGACTTAGGAAAGTCAGAAGTGGAAACTAGATAGAAAGACTGGGAAAGGATGACATTAGGGTGTAGTCATCCTTTATTTGCTCAAACTACAGCACAGTTGCACTCATCTCACATGCCAGCAAAGTAACTCAAAATTCTCCAAGCCAGGCTTTAACAGTGTGTGAACCATGAACTTCCATGTTCAACCTGGATTTAGAAAAGGCAGAGGAACCAGAGATCAAATTGCCAACATCTGTTGGATCGTAGAAAAGGCAAGAGAATTAAAAAAAAAAAGAATCTACTTCATTGACTATGCAAAAGTCTTTGTGTGGATCACAACAAACTGGAAAATTCCTAAAGAGGTGGGAATACCAGACCACCTGACTTGCCTCCTGAGAAATCTGTATGCAGGAAAAGAAACAACAGTTAGAACTGGACATAGAACAACAGACTGGTTCCAAATAGGAAAAAGAGTAGGTCAAGGCTGTATATTGTCACCCTGCTTATTTAACTTCTATGCAGAGTACATCATGAGAAATGCTGGACTGGATAAAGCACAAGCTGGAATCAGGATTGCCAGGAGAAATATCAATAACCTCAGATATGCAGATGACACTACCCTTATGGCAGAAAGTGAAGAGGAACTAAAGAGCCTCTTAATGAAATTGAAAGAGGAGAGTGAAAAAGCTGGCTTAAAACTCAACATTCAGAAAACTAAGATCATGGCATCCGGTCACATCACTTCATGGCAAATAGATAGGGAAACAGTGGAAACAGAGACTTTATTTTGGGGGGCTCCAGAATTACTGCACGTGGTGATTAGAGCCAAGAAATTAAAAGATGCTTGCTCCTTGGACGAAAAGTTATGACCAACCTAGACAGCATATTAAAAAGCAGAGACATTACTTTGCCAACAAAGGTCCGTCTACTAAAAGCTATGGTTTTCTAGTAGTCATGTTCGGATGTGAGAGTTGGACTATAAAGAAAGCTGAACGTCAAAGAATTGGTGCTTGGAGAAGAATCTTGAGAGTCCATTAGACAGCAAGGAGATCCAACCAGTCCATTCTAAAGGAAATCAGTCCTGAATATCATTGGAGGGACTGATGCTGAAGCTGAAACTCCAATACTTTGGCCACCTGATGTGAAGAACTGACTCATTTGAAAAGACCCTGATGCTGGGAATGATTGAAGGTGGGAGGAGAAAGGGATGACAGAGGATGAGATGGTTGAATGGCATCACTGACTCAATGGACATGAGTTTGAGTAAACTCTGGGAGTTGGTGATGGACAGGGAGGCCTGGCATGCTGCAGTCCATGGGGTCACAAAGAGTTGGACATGACTGAGCAACTGAACTGAACTGAACTGAACATCCTTTATTTGAGATGAAGCTGTAATATCAGATGGAATCTGTGTGGCGACAGAGATGTGGTAGTACAGGGGAAGATCCAAAGAGAAGTATGACGGACAAGTGAACAAGTCACCTCCATTTTGAAGGGCCCTGTAAACCATACTCAGGACTCAGGGCATTGGGAATTATTCCCCAATAGCACAGCTCAGTTAAAATGATAAACCAATCAAAATCCCAAATCTTTTGTCGAAAAAAGTCTTGTTCTCAGTACTTTTAGTGGGGAAGAAGTTGCTAACGACAGAGCCCTCTCAGGAATTTCTCTTAGACTCAATATAAATGTTTTCATTTGCTTTCCTGTTGGTTAAAACATAAATTCTGCACCTCTCACAAATCTCTCTGTATTCAGTTATGTATTACCTAACCTTAGAGTATCATTTGGATCCTTCTGTTTTTTTAAACATAGCAAACTTTTCTTTGTCTCTGGTGACAGAGAAAGGCAAAGTGGTACAAAGAAGCAGAAACATTTTGAACAAGTCTACTGATAGTTTTTGTTTAACTTGACACCATACTTTGTTTTAGCTGAGATAAACTTCAAAAATAACGTTTTTTGTATTAGTCCTAAAATTGGTTCACATTCTCAGAACACCCACCATTGTCTGCCTAGTTAGTAAAAGTGAAATGAGAAATGGGTGTCCACCATCCCAGCATATTATGAAAAACCAAGCGATGACACATGAAAGTGAAGTGTGATAGAAAAACCTTACCAGAGTCTTTTATTACAATAATAAAAAAAATATTGCTAATCCTTATTAGCTTCTTTCTAAGATACTTTGAAATCTCCATGAACAAAGCTATTGGAGGTGATGGAATTTCAGTTGAGCTATTTCAAATCCTGAAAGATGATGCTGTGAAAGTGCTGCACTCAATATGCCAGCAAATTTGGAAAACTCAGCAGTGGCCACAGGACTGGAAAAGGTCATTTTCATTCCAATCCCAAAGAAAGGCAATGCCAAAGAATGCTCAAACTACCGCACAATTGCACTCATCTCACACGCTAGTAAAGTAATGCTCAAAATTCTCCAAGCCAGGCTTCAGCAATACGTGAACCGTGAACTTCCAGATGTTCAAGCTGGTTTTAGAAAAGGCAGAGGAACCAGGGATCAAATTGCCAACATCCACTGGATCATGGAAAAAGGAAGAAAGTTCCAGAAAAACATCTATTTCTGCTTTACTGACTATGCCAAAGCCTTTGACTGTGTGGACCACAATAAACTGTGGAAAATTCTTCAGGAGATGGGAATACCAGACCACCTGACCTGCCTCTTGAGAAACCTGTATGCAGGTCAGGAAGCAACAGGTAGAACTGGACATGGAACAACAGACTGGTTCCAAATAGGAAAAGGAGTATGTCAAGGCTGTATATTGTCACCCTGCTTATTTAACTTCTGTGCAGAGTATGTTGTGAGAAATGCTGGGCTGGAAGAAGCACAAGCTGGAATCAAGATTGCCGGGAGAAATATCAGTAACCTCAGCTATGCAGATGACACCACCCTTATGGCAGAAAGTGAAGAGGAACTCAAAAGCCTCTTGATGAAGGTGAAAGAGGAGAGTGAAAAAGTTGGCTTAAAGCTCAACATTCAGAAAACGAAGATCATGGCATCGGTCCCACCACTTCATGGGAAATAGATGGGGAAACAGTGGAAACAGTGTCAGACTTTATTTTTCTGGGCTCCAAAATCACTGCAGATGGTGACTGCAGCCATGAAATTAAAAGACGCTTACTCCTTGGAGGAAAGTTATGACCAACCTAGATAGCATATTGAAAAGCAGAGACATTACTTTGCCAACAAAGGTCCGTCTAGTCAAGGCTATGGTTTTTCCTGTGGTCATGTATGGACTGTGAAGAAAGCTGAGCGCCAAAGAATTGATGCTTTTGAACTGTGGTGTTGGAGAAGACTCTTGAGAGTCCCTTGGACTGAAGGAGATCCAACCAGTCCATTGTGAAGGAGATCAGCCCTGGGATTTCTTTGGAGGGAATGATGCTGAAGCTGAAACTCCAGTACTTTGGCCACCTCATGTGAAGAGTTGACTCATTGGAAAAGACCCTGAAGTTGGGAGGGATTGGGGGCAGGAGGAGAAGGGGACGACAGAGGATGAGATGGCTGGATGGCATCACTGACTCGATGGATGTGAGTCTGAGTGAACTCCGGGAGTTGGTGATGGATGGGGAGGCCTTGTGTGCTACGATTCATGGGTTCGCAAAGGGTCAGACACAACTGAGCAACTGAACTGAACTGAAGATACTTTGACACATAGCTGTAGAGTCTGAACAAATGTGAGGTTTTTAATGATCCACATAAGAGGTAATTTGAAAGCCTGATGTGATTCATTACTAGCTCAGTATCTATTTCCTATAAACAAAGAAGGTGGCCTCTCTTGGCTGTTACATGACTATTCAGAAGAGCTGAGTTCCTTGCCATAAGTCTCACCAGTTTGTGGGTCCACATTTTAAAGATGCTGCCACACATGGTGTATTAGAAATGTCCAGATGTGAAAAGTTTTATTCAATCAAATCAGGCTTTATTTAGTGGGATTTTGTGGACAAATCTTTGTTCTCAGCTGTATAATAATTACAGGCTATTTTACCAGTGGATAAGGAAAGAATTACTCTCTGAAAATTTGGTGACTTTATAATTGCATGTATTTACCTGCCTTATCAGAATAGACTTTATCAACTGAGATATAAGATTATTTTTATTTAAACGACTCTTGGGTAAATTGAACAAGCACACTTTTGCAGGGAGTTTAGCTTTTATAGACACTTTGTTCCTGACATGAATAAAGAACAAATGAAATGAGTTTTATTTTTTCCTTCGTTTTCGAAATGTATACAGACTTGGCACAGAAATTACCTAGGTGGTTAGTTTAGCCCAACCTGTGATCCTACCGAGAAATGTACAGACATTTATTGACAACTTGGTGTGTTCAGCATGCAGATGTGTTTTAGCCAAGGCTCTGTATTTCACATGGGAAGTTTTATGGTGCTGGATCAGAATCTGCTAAAACCTTCAGAGGAGTTTTTTTTTTTTTTTTTCAGAATTCAGTTTTCTTTCTTACTATCCCACTTCAATCTGCAGCTAACTTCTGTGTCTCAGATATGCCTGAAGTAGAATTTACTTTTCTCACAGGTGTTCATTATAATTCAAAGTTAAGTTCATAAGGAAGTAATAATGAGTCTAGACAATCTATAGATTGGATTCTGCTTCTCATAGCCAAATCTCAATTTAGTTTTTCCACTCAGTACCAAAATTTTGTTTAAGCAATATAAACATCTTAACTTTTCTTTTGCCAAATGTCTTTAGAAACAGGAATCCCTTGTGATGTCCCTTCTTATCCTTCCAATCTCACTAATGTTCCGTAAACTTTCTAAAGTTATTGAGAATGTAAACATCCCTGAGTCAGAAACTTTGTCTTCTGTTTCTCTTATTAACACTTTCTTGATAAGCCTTCCTGAAATACTGACAGATTGGACCCACAGCCAGAGGTATGCACATCAAATGTCCTTCTTAGCATGGACACAGGGAAATTGTTGTGCAGTGCTTTGGTCTGCTTAAGGGGAAAAGAAACCCTGAGCACTGAAGCATTAAGAGACAGCCACCGAGCCTTCAGCTGTGTCCATCTACTTGGCAGTCGTCCACTCATCAAGGCTTCAGTTATGCTAGGATATGAGACCTGGAGAAGAGAGTGTGATTGTCTTTGTGGCTCCCATCAGAAAGTCAGCTATGGCAGATTGACTATGAGCAACTAGCTTGGAAAAGTTTTCATTCCGAAGGTTTGTGCTCTAGGCTTGCTGCTTATACTCTGAGACTGCAGAGACTAAGGGATGCCCAGCTGAGTGGCGGCACCATCCTGGGCAGAGTAAGTGCAGATGCCCAGCAGGACTGGCGTCTGGCTCTGTGTTTGATAGCACTGCTGGCCTCTGCCTTCTTGCATTTTCCTACTGTGCTCTCTACTAAGTTTTCTTCTTTTCTTTTCTCAGTCCTGCTCCCTGCAAGATGAGATGGGTCTGGTCCTCACCTGCACCCCAGCCTCCCCGAGTACATCTTCCCTTCTTGCCGCGTTTCAGTTCTCATGTGGCTGTCATTGGGAGCACGGCTCCTGGATGAGGGTTCTGATGTTTTCTGTCAGGGCATGTCTCTCTTCCTCTCTTGTTTGATTCTCATTTTTCTTCTGTCCCTACTCTTCCAATTTCCATTTTCTGCACGCCCCATTCCTCACCTGACTTTCTGCCTCACTCTCTTCGTCTCCTCCCTCCTTCAGTGTCGCCTGTGGGTGCTTCTTCACTGGGACCATTTTCACTTCACGTTGACATCCGTCTCCTCTCCTCCTTTTTATCGCTAGCATCTTCTCCCTGTGTCTCTTCCATCATGTTTAATTCATCATCACCAGGTTAAACAAAACGAGCCATTGGAGACAATCCTGTTCTGTCAACAAGGCTTAAATCCTCTCATTGTCTCAATCGATAAACACTTCTAAATGCTTAAACTTTGCCACTATCAAACCTTAGACCAAGTCTCACAGGACCTACCTAAAGTATTAGGCTAGTTAAAGCTTTTTGTGATCTAATATTTAAGTTTCCAGACAAAGAGTCTACTGTATTTGGCAATTTGAACTCTCATTTTACCCCTTGGTAGTTTGTGTAATTAACTGAACTTTAGATCATGCTGGACACCTGCTGCCTTTCACAAGTGAAAGCCTCCTGCACTTCAAGGAAGCAGTCAGTGTAATTACAGGACTAGGGCTCCTTTAAGGAAGATGGCCTCTGTTTTATGCAACATTTTTTTTTTTCAACTTTATGGATGTGACAACTTTAAATTCTCTGACCACCTCAGTAAATCAGATGTTTAGCGTAAGGTTTTAATGGCAATGTACTTGGAAACCCCCCTACTCTGACCTTCTCACTCCCTCTTTTTCTTTCTTGGTGCCTCTACCCCTTCAGCCTCTCACTAGGGCCAGCCAGGTTCCTCAGCTCTCTAGAAGTCCAGATCCCACAGACTGTCCATCTTTTAAGCTTCCATGATAACCATTCCTCCTGTTGTCCACAGCCCATCCAGCCAGACCATGTTATTGGGATCTTGAGGGGACCAAACAGATTTTTCCCTGTTCTGATACTGTGAGAAATAAGAAAAAGGACAAAGGAAAAATATCACCTTCATTCCTGATAGAGAAGTGGAAGTAGGTAACTTATTGTATACTAAAAGTGAGCTATTAGTCTGCCTAACCCCCAAATTAGGCAGCTGTCCACAGCCAGTCATGGGTACCGCTGGACTTGGGTGGGCCTCCCTCCCCTACCCCAGGGCAGAATGCTGGGGGGCAGAGGTTGACCTGGGCTGACTGTGAGCATCAGGGCAGAAGGAAGGCCAGAGGATGGGGCTGGGGCATCCATGCCAGCTTTCTCCTTTCATACATTTGTCCAGATACAGCCCTCCACTGCCACTGTGGAGTCAGTCAGAGAAGAGATGGGGCATATTATGCCAATGACTGCCCCCTGCGTGGAAGGAAAATGCCCTGTCAGGTACATCACAGGTCATTAGTCTGCGTTAGGAGTGGACTGCCTTTTGGTCAAGTGCCCACCCCAGTCTAGGCAGTGGACGTCTCTTCAAAAACAAGTTGATTTCCTGAGCAGAAGCTGGGGATGGGGCACTTTAATAAGGAGCAATGGGGACTATCATATCCTGAGTCCTGCTTATGACCTCACAGTACCACCATCTGCTCCCTGAGTATTTTCTCTGTGACCAGTCAGTTCCTTATGTAACATTTGAAAGTCGTATTCTATCAGCCATCATAGAGGGAGAGAGAGAAAATGCATAGCTATGAGGGAAAAGACAGCAGATTCAGTCTGTGCTGTTTTACAGGTGACAGGCATGCTCTGTTTATAAGCCTGTCCCAGAGTGCACCACCTTGAGGATGTCCAGAGGCAGAGCTGCCCAAGCCAAGAGACTAACTTTCTCATGGAATGTTTTAGAACAGGAATGACAAATAGCTTTCATGTCATGCCACCTTCTATATATTTATTGGCAGTAGCTGCCAGGAGTGCTGTGCCAAGGAAGATTCCAAGGCTGTAGCCCCGGTCAGCAAGAAAGAGTTCTATGATCATTATTGATGTGGGTAAGGAGAGTAAGGGCACTTCAGCCAAGTACTGACCATTGTCGATTCAAAGAGATCATAGGTGGGATCTTCATCCCTAGAAATATCACAACCTGTGCACCAGAAGTAGGAAGGGGCAGCTTAAAGCTGGAGAAGCACCAAAGGAGACTGGTACAGGGCCAAAAATTTGGATTGTGTAGCACAAGATCTGCAGACTTTTTCTGTAAACAACAGAATTTTTTTTTAGGCTTTGTGAGCCATGTATTCATACAGCTGAGTTCATATAGCTGAGTCACAATGACTCAGCTGTGCCATCATGGTGCTGAAGCAGCACAGACAATACAGAAAAGAATGGGCATGGTTATGCCACAGTAAATCTTATTTTGCAGAAGCAAACGGTGGGACATAGTTTGTTGCTTGATGTAGAGATGAGACTAGCATCAAGACCTAGAACTCTGGAAACTCCCTATGGTACCTATGTCTAAATCTCTTTCTATCCTCAGCTTTGGAAGATTTCATTGAGATCCAACAAAGCATTTGACAGGCAATATTAAGCTCTCCAAATCTAACCTCTTTTCAGGAAGACATTAACAGTGATGTCTACTCAGAGATTTCTCCCAGGTACATTCAGAGTATGTGCAGTGATGCAGTCATGTCACGTCACTTCTTAGGCAGCAGTGGGGTCCCAAAGATAGCATATCAGACAGAAGTCTCACACCACCGTAATTACCTGTGAAAACCCCTGTGATCACTGTAAGTTAGAATATGTCAATACAGGGATTGAAAGCCATGAGGTGTACTGAAGGAAGGCATGAAAGGGAAGTCCACATGCAGGTAGATGTTCGGGTGAAGGAACATTCCTTCTTGGTTAGAACATTCTTACCTGAGCAGGTGCAGACTGTAATGTATCCTGCTTGCCAGAGGGCTCCTCCCATTCTAGTTTAACATTAAGGCTCCTGAGCCTTTGGTTTACATTAATATCTGTGTTACTTATCTGAGAGTTCATACAGTTGAGAGCAAGAACATAGGCATCTGTCACAAGCCCTCAACCATTATGTTAGATCTGATCCTAAACCTGCTTGTGTGATCATAAACACATACACACCATTCAAGGAAACAAAGAATCTGGCAGTCAGCTTCCTGCCACCTCCGGCTTTCATCATAGGAATTCTACTCATGCTCACAGCCTGGGCATTTGTTTTTTTCCTTACCAAGTGAGAAGAAATCATTGAAGCCAGTAGGTATGTATGATACAGCCCCACAGGCTATCTTATGTCATCTTCAATTTTTATAAAACATGAGGGATACACAGTATTCAGTAAGATACTCATCCAGCTACAGTGACTTTCCCAGGTTGCTCAGCTAGTCAGTACCAAAACAAAGTTTAAATCTCAGCTTCCTCATCTGTGAAATGGGAATAAAAATATATCAGCCTCACAGGGATATTCTAAGGAATAGATGAATTCTAAAATAACCTAGAATGATCCCTGTCTCAGTGATTGTCAGCTCTCATTTTTATCTGAGGTTTTATGTACAACTCTAGTGATTCCATATGGATGGACTCCTGCAAGGTGCTAGCTGTAAGATGCCCATCATCTTAGATGAATGAGGGGCCACGGATGCAGCAGGAGCTTTGCTTCTGATCCTCAATGAACTATTCCATTTCCAACAATACAATCACAAGACACAAGAGATGTGATAAGCTTTCTAAATTTACGTGTAACCAAGAAAATGGACCTCCTCTATCTGATTGTCACTCGGAAGAATAATGAAGGAGGATCAAGGGCACGGGGACAGTGAACATTTGAGGAGGAAGCTTTTGCTTTATAGAATTTGGTTTGTTTCCACTGACCTCTCATATCCTGGGGAAAACGAAAAAAAGACTCAATTACTCAAAGCAGGGGTCGAAGTATTTTAGGATTTATGAGCCATGCTGTTTCTGTCACAAGTCCTCAGCTCTGCCACTGGAGCACAAAAGCAGCCATCGACGATCTGTAAATGAATCACTTTGGCCGTGTTCCACTGAAACTTTATTTATGGGCACTGAAATTTGAATTTCATGTAATTTTCATGTATCACAAAATATTCTGATTTTTTCCCAACTGATTAAAAAATGTAAAAATTATTCTCAGCTCACAGGTGGTACAAAAAGAGGAAGCAGCCTGAGTTTGTCCCCCAGGCCATTGCACCAGCCTGAGAACCAGACCTGTCATGGTTTGCTGGTTGTTTGGGTACATTATCTCACATCTCTGGACCTCAGTTTCCTCTAGAGAGAACAAGAGACTGATCCCAAAGGAGCCCTGAGATTCGTTCTAGCACTAAAAGGCCAAGACTGCGAGGTTGTCGTGTGGTTTTATAGTCAGACAAACCTAGGTTCTAGCCTGGGATTTGCTGAGGGACGTTGGGCAAGTTCCTAAGCCCCAGTGCCTCAGTTGCCTTGTTTGTAGAGTGGGGATAGCAATGTTAACTTTAGGGTTGCTGTGATGATTCAACTAATAGGATACTTATGAACCCCTCTACTGATGTGTCCAACGAACATTTATTATACCTAATATATGCTAAGTGCTAACTATTGTATTAAAAATAACTTGTATTAATTGTAATAACTTTTTTTTTAAGAAAAAGCTGAATTCCTATTAAAATAATACTTTTAAAACTAGAGAGAAGTTTTCTTCACAGCCCTGTGATAAAAAGCTGGCCTAAGTGGTGGGGAGGGGCTGCACCTTTTGAACAAAGCCCTGTAATTAGAGTCCACTACTGTTATCGTCTCTCCCATGTAGTGAAAACAAGGAACAAATTTTGATAAATTAACTTTGCATCTCTGTATACAGCTCTCTCACTCCACCCAGTGGCAGGAAGTAAGTGGTAAATCATGTGGAAAAGATGGGAATTTTTTTTTTAATTTTAATAATTACTGTTCTTTTTATAATAATCTCTACCAATAGAACAAGATCTCATTTTAAACTCAGTCCCCTGTGACTCTCTATTGCTGTTTTTAAAGCCTGCAGTGGTAGGTAACCATTTAGCTGAGTGGCTTTCAACAGGGAGATATTAAGAAGTGCCTGAACTTCAACCAGCACGAGTTGATCAGCATCTGTACAGGTGGTTATTTAAAGTATTGTCCTGCAGCCTCATTAAAAAGAAACCCAGCCTTTAATAAATATTAGAAAACGCCAGCAGCACAATTTAAATGTGGGAAAGAGATCAGTTTTCTCTGTAATTATGTGCATAGGCATAAATAGTCTGTTTGGAACTCTTGATTCCATGTCACAGTTTAGCAGCCATGATGGTTTCTATTTAGAAATAAGGACGGGAAGGGAATGTGGAGTAGGTGTCAGCCACTTGGTGAATCAAGAAGAAACTAAGCTGAAATACTCATATGATGTCATTAGCAAAAAGAATCTGCAGACTAGCAAGCATTTGTTAAAGGCTCCCTCCGTTCCCCTCAGCATTTCCAGTGACCTCCTTTCAGAGATGGCTGTTCTTTCTCACCATCTTCTTTGCATCCCCACTTCCCCTTCTAGCTGCTCTCAGAACCAAAATGAGGAAGTGATTTGTAATTCCTCTCCAAGCCTTGGGCTGCAGGGCCTGCCCTGGCTTTGTTTCTCCCTGGCCTGTCCCTAGCCCTGCCAGCCAAGGAGAAATCGACCAGGGTGCTAAAAGGGAGATGCTGGCAGGGTCAGGGTAGGGCTGCTGTGGAAGAAACTTGGCAACCTCACTTCTTTCCCCCTCATTCTCTCTGTTTGAC
Organism: Bos indicus; assembly: GCF_029378745.1. Taxonomy (NCBI): domain Eukaryota; kingdom Metazoa; phylum Chordata; class Mammalia; order Artiodactyla; family Bovidae; genus Bos; species Bos indicus. The sequence continues at coordinate 34,026,897 of NC_091781.1, forward strand.
TCTTCATCTCTCTTTGTCCTTCATTCTCTTAGTCATCTCAATCTCTAGTCTCCTCTTTCATCCATTCTGTCTCTCATTCTCCTTTTTTGTTTGTTTGTTTTTTGGTCTCTTTCCTCTTCTCCCTCTCTGTTTATCTTGTCCCTCTGTCTCTCCCTCCGGTCTCTCTCTCTCTCTCTTTCTTTTTGACTCTCCTGCCCCTGGCTCTGCCACGTCCTCCATCTCATCTGTTCTGTGTGTGTTTCTCTCTTTTTTAACCTGTTTCTAATGCCAACCCTCCCCCCCACCTTGTGTGACAGATTTTCATTTGACCAAGGCCCCTCTGTATATTTCCTCTTTCTCCTCATAGTCCTGTGCCTCAGCTTCCTATTTCACTGTGAGGTTCTCTTCTAAAACTGCTTGGCTCTGAGCATGCCTACTATGTGCTTTATAATTAAGACTGTAATTGAAGTGTAACTGCAAATATAATTAAATTCACTTTAGTGGATCCTGGAATTATGAAGAAATTAGGCCTTTTGATATGGCCCTGCCGGAGCAGCTGGATAGAGAGAAAGACCCTGTGTTAGTGTGGAGCTGCCCTATCCACTCTGTTACCCTGGCCACCACCTCTGGTTGTTAACCTTGAGCACAGTGACCTTATATGCCTGGACAGCTAGAAGTGGCAGCAGCTTGGAGCCTCCCTCAAGGACACTCAACACAGCCAGCTGCTATGTGGCCCTTCTTAGAAAGAGGGGCCAATGAAAGCATCTAAGGACTCAGAAAGCTCATGAACAACCCTCTTCGTTTTCCCTGAGGCCGTTTGGATTTTTTATTTCAACCTCATATAAAGAGTTATCGGCCAGCAAGGTGCTCAGAAGCGGAGTCACCCACACTTGCTGCCTGAAGTTCACTTTTTATGGATGAGCCTGTCCATGGTTATTCAGTCCATGCACAGACACATCCTTTGTGGGGGACACTGTGCCTAGAGGTACACGGTGAGCAAACCTGAGCAATGGCAGCCCTTCCAAAGCCTATGTTTAGTGGGGACAAGAGCAATGTCAGTAAGCAGTCCTAAAAGTGCTGGGATTTTAGATGTACAAAGTATTTGGGAAGCTCATTTTCCAATCCGCTACTCTAGGTTGGGGGTTGAGATGTGGTGACAAGAAAGCATCCCCAAAGAAATGTCATTTAAAAAGATAGTTCACGGACATATGGCGTCCTCCAAGCAGAGAGGGCAGCAGAGCTCAGGGTAGAGGGCATAGCAGGCTTGTCTGCAGGTTCACGGGTTTCTCTGTCAGCCATTTTCCCTCTTGGGTATATCTGGTGCTAAGTTGGATGCTGAAAAGGGTATTAATTCAGGAACTGGCTAGTTCGTTATAAGGAAGAACAACCCATTTATCAGGAGGTATAATGCATATCAGGAGTATGCACTATTCATGCATACTCATGGAAGGGAAGGTGAACCAACATTTCTCTCGGTGGGTGGGGGCCATAATAAAGCTGGCCCACAGGAAGAGTTGGAGGCAGACCTCAGGAACATCATTCCAGCCCTTGGTCTCTTCACTTGACTTCTCCACCCTCTACGTATTTGCACTGTCTTTCTCTCATCTGCCTACTTATGACTAGAAGTCCTTTTCATGCTACTACTTTCTCTTTCATGGAAACCACCCATTGAGATTCTCTATAGAGAAAATCTAATTGGACTAATGACCATGGTCTGTATTTGGACCGCCCTTGGGTCAGGTGCAGTCAGTGTCTTGGAAGCAGTCAAGGTCTGCCTTGGGGTAGAGAATATGCCATGGTCCCTCATAGAGCAGGGACCGTGGGGACAGAAGGTTTAGCCAAAAGAGCAGACATCCTAGTTGTACATGATCCTTGTTCTTGAATAATTTATGGCCTCACTGAGGTTCTGATGATTTCATGCATGGTAAAGTGCTCTGTGTTTTAAATGTCAAACGGGAGTCACTGGGAAATCAAAATAGAGTCCAGAAAGCAAAGGATTTTGAAACTGAATTCTGCCAGTCAGTCACTAAGCCCCAGTACTCTTGGCTTAAAAAAAAAAAGAAAAAGAACTGATTTATAAACACTGAACTCACGGGTTCATTTAGAAACATCAAATTCACAAGTTCCTTGTAAGGGTCAAATAAAGTAATGTGGGAGGACTTTGTAAACCAGATTTTTTGTCGTTGTTGTTATAAGGATGATGATGACATATATTTACAAAATCATAAGAAGGACTTATTCAGGTATCAGAATGGGTGTGTCAAGCATTATTTGAATGTTCATTCCACTGCTTCCTATTACTAGCCATACTTACTGGACTAGCCTTTAACTTATTTGTGCCTCAGTCCTCTCCTCTGTAAAAGGAAGATAATAGCAGCTATCTCAGGGTTTCTACTGAGGAACAGGGGAGCAAATATACTTAGAACCCCAGAGCAGTGTGTGACCTGTGTGAAGTGAAAGCTGCTCTATGCTTTTATTGTTGTTATCCCCACTCCTAGCAGAACTCTTTCAGTCCAGATACGCAGAGCTTTGTGTAGACCTGTAGGTGTGTGAGACCTGTGCCCACAAGAGGAGTCATATCGAGGAGAAGTAGATTAGAAGGTGAGGGATGTTCAGCCAGATAAGACTGCCTCTTGGGGTGATGCATGGGGTCTGGGGAGCTGTGTGTTGAGAAAGGAAGAGGGAGAATTCTGAGTCTCTTGTAGCATAATGTAGATTTTTCTTCTCTGGTGAATTGGAGCCCAGGTGGAGAGAGCGTTCTAAGTCCATATCTCTGTTGAAGGAGATAAAAATTTCCATCTTTGACTTTCATTGACCTCCTAGTCCAAAGACCAATTCGATTCTGTGTCTGTCAAGACTGATTCACACTGTACCACTACTATTATACATAAGCCTGCAGATTAAGGTTGGAATCCCTTAGCTTGGTACCAACACCTACCACAGTCTGATCCCCTGTCCTACTTTTCAGCCTCTGGGACCTTGGCTGAATCTTTACCAAATGAATCAAAATGCACATTGAGGTTGTTCTTAATGAAATAGTAAATCTTTTCATCTGCATTAGTTAAGTTCTAGTGTGAAACAAATTGCCCCAAAATTTAGCTGCCGCTTAGCACAAAATAACATTGACCATCTTACAGTTTCTTTGGTGGGAAATCCAGGGCTGGCTCAGCTGCGTCCTCTGGCTCAAGATCTCTCTCAAGTCCAATCATTGTGTTGGCCAAGACTGGGGTTCTGCTGCAGCTTGCCTCGCAGGGGTGGCAGGAGCGGGGCTTGTTGCCTGTAGGCACACCCACACAGTTGGTGGGGTGCAGCTCTTTATGGGTTGTTGGAATGAACGCCTCAGTTCCTTGGTGCCTGCTGGCTAGAGGCTGCCCTGAGTCCTTTGCATTGTGAGTTTCCCCATGGGGCAGCCCATAGCCCATAGCATGGCAGTTGGTTTCATTAGAGTGAACAAACAGAAAATCAGAGGAAGCAAGACCGCAGTGATGGACTTAGTCTCAGAAGTGACCTTCCATCACTTTTGCTATATTCTTCTCCTTTAGAGGCAGGCCACTGCTCCAGCCTGTACTCAAGGGGCATGAACACCTAGAAGTCTCAGTCAGTCATCTTAGAACCATTTTAGAAGCTGCCACCCACACTTAACACAATAGCGTGTTAATTAAAGTAATGCTTGTGACATATGTATACCTATGGCTAATTCATGTTGATGCATGGCAGAAATCAACACAATATTGTAAAGAAATTATCCTTCAATGAAAATAAATGAATTTTTTATAAAAATGTAATGCTCACTCCTATAACAACAGATATGTTCAGAGGCAATATAGTAGGGGTTTCGTTCTGATTCATATGAAGTCAGAGAGGGTGAGGAGCTGGGTGCTTGGCTCTGCAGAGTTACCCAAACATGGATTTTAAGGGAGTCATTGTCATCTGAAAAAAAGCTGCCATCTAATATTTTTCTGGTTGGCAACATTTCAGAAGGCAGACAAGGAAAACAGAGGGAATACAGAGAGTAAAAGTGGAAGAAACTTCACGGGCATGTGTTTCATTGCTATTCACAGTGTATTGACCAGGACTCAGTCACACAACCCCCCTCCCCCACCTGGAACAGGGCCTGGGAATTGCAGTTCCTCTTTGGCAGCTCTTTCCCAACAGTAGCTCCCCACTGTAGCAGAGGAGCATGGAGCTTTGGTAAACAACCAGCCACGACCGCCACAGAGACTGCCATTTACAGAATGCTTTCACACCTATTATTTCATTTTGTTCTCATGGCGACCTATGCTACCAGCATTACTTTCCTCATTTTAAAGGTAGGAAAACAGACTAGTATGCCTTTAGGACATAATTAGAACAGGATTCAAGTACCATCTCTGCCTCTTTCAACCCGTGTGACTGTAGAGAAGTTTTTTAACCTCTCTGTGCCTCAGTTATCTCGTCTGTGAAATAGGTACAACCGGACCTATCCAAATTCATTGTAAAGTTTTCATGTGTCACATGTAAATCCCTTAGCACTGTACCTGACATATGCTTAATCAATATTCATTGTGAGGAAAATGATCACAGTATTATGTCTGAAGATAAAGAAGTTGATGCTCAAAAGATTTAAATGATTTATCCAAAACTACAATTAATACATGACAGAGTCAGAATGGGAGTCTAGGGATTTTAAGTAACAACTTCCCTATGTTTTAAGTTCTTGTTTGTCATGGAGTCCATTCATCAGATTCCTGTGTAAGGCGGCCCCGAGTCAGCCTTGAGCCAAAGACACAGTGTCCAGTGTCCCCTTCAACACTGCTTTGGTGGACCTAGCGTGCCAGGAGAATCAGTACTATACCGCCTTCTCGGCTCAATTGTTCCTCCTTAATTCTTGCCTTTGCCTTTGGTATGAAACATGCTGACCAAGCATCTCCTTTTTATTTGTACTCTGAGGTCCTCCAAGGCCTATATTTCAAGGTCTTTGTTTATAAATAGGCTCTGTCTTACTAACTGGATAAAAGCACTGGAGATGATGTAAGATGAGATATTTCATTAGACACTTAAATTTTATCACATTTCTCCCAGGAGCTTATTCACATTGAAAAGAATGGAGTGGTGTTTTGCATGTTAAATAGTCACCGAAGAACACAATTAGGTGGGGTGGTTTGGCCTGCATATGCTACAGATCCACCAGAAATGGCCAAGAGATGTCATTAGAGGTTACAGTGCTCATTTTCATGGCATCTGCCATTTTTGTTAGGTAGAATGAGGATGAAGCATAAAGGGACACTTTGAATACTGTCACTGTCTCCAGGCAGTGGATTCGAGCCAGTGAGCAGATTCTCTAACTTCAGATCTCAGATTAGCTCATGACTCAGACCTTTTGTTTCAAGAGATTAAGACAAAGGACTTCTGGAATGAGCCAAAACTACATTAAATTCACTTGAGTGTGTGGATTACCAGCAGCAATTTTAGCTTTTATCAGGGAAAAAAATGTCCATTAGTCTCTTTAAAATCCTTTCATCTTTTTTTGTAGCTGGACTATCACTTGATACAGATTTTGTCACATCATCTTTCCTGTCTGTGATATTGATTAGAATCTGTTTTTTAATTTTCTTCCTAGTGAAAAGCTATAAGTAGATTCATCCTGAGCATCTTCCTGTGTTACTGCCGTACTCCATATCATTCTAACACCCTGACTTACCATTCTCTTGCTCATTTTTGTGTGCACAAGGTTTTCTTCTTTATATTCCATATTCAGACTATCCAATCAAAAGATACGTCTATTTCAGAAGATTTTCCTCTTTCAAACTAGTTGAACAAGTGGTTGTTAATCTTTGTTCATGATCTTCTAAAAACCTCATTATTTCAGTTTTTTTAATGCCAGAGAAAATAGAGACAATATCTTTTTAATGCCAGGCATTTGAATTAAAAAGAGGAAAAAAATAAATTTGTCATCTAAATATATCTGAATAGCCAGGTCTGGATCATAAAAAATGACCTGAGTTGTAATAAAATGGTGTTAGAAGATCAGGCGGTCTTCCCAGGTGGTAAAGCACCCATCTGCCAATGCAGGAGATGCAAGAGATGCAGGTTTGATCCCTGAGTCAAGAAGATCCCCTGGAGGAGGACATGGCAACCCACTCCAGTATTCTTGCCTGGAGAATCCGATGGACAGAGGAGCGTGGTGGGCTACAGTCCATGGGGTCACAAAGAGTCAGACATGACTAAAGCAACTTAGCATGCACGGATGTACAGGAGACTCAGGCATCTCACGACTTCAGGTTGTATGAAACTTCCTGGGGCACCACCTTCAGTTCCATCACAGTGACTGTACAACATCCCCCCACTCCCTTCCAGGAACCAACGTCCACGAGGCCCAGAACATTCTCAGTAACAGCGGACTCCCCATCACTTCAGCTGTCGACCTGGAGGATGCAGCCAAGAAAGCTGTTGCCAGTGTGGCTAAGAAGTGATGCCTTGCCCTGATCCCTTGGAAGAAGTGCACTTACCCATAAAAAGGGATGGTTCTCTCACCACTGTGAAGAAAATGGTTATTCCATTGGGGAAAAAGGTGGGGTGGGAAAGGGGAAGAGTAAGAATTTCAAGTTTTTTGTTTAAAAAATTTAAATCTGTATTTTTTGAATAAGATATCTAGACAGCTTAATTTCCCTTATAGCCTTTATTAATTTAATGACCTGCATTCGCATAATTTTCTGTCATAGTGAGTCAGCTCACCATTGTTTTGCCAATTTGGGGGAGCGGTCTACAAGGCCAAACAGTGTGTGTGTATACAGCATTTGAGATCAGGCCCTGGTTCATTTGCAGCCATTTTGGTGAACATTTGTATTGTGTTTAAAAAAAAAAAAAATGCATGCTGTAAAAAAAAAAAAGACAAGATTACATTGAACAGATTTGCCATCAAAAAGGTGCAGCTAAGACACTGAAACAAGTAGCTGTTATAAACTGCTAGAGTTTTTACTATTTTGAATTCCAACATGTTTAGAAAATCCATGAAATATATTTTACAATGGAAGATTCATAATTAATACCACATACATGTATCCTACCATTTGCCTTAATATTGAATATGCTGTTTACCTCATACTAAAAATGAAGCCAGAAGCCTTATTTGTGATTTTGGAGTAGAAGTTTCTCTTTTAACATCAGAACTGAAGATTGATTCTTATGGAAATCTCTGATTGAGTCATTTCAAGATGAGACAACACTGAAATCAAATTATGCTGTGAGTGTCACTGTCTTTTCTCCCTTCCTATTTCCCCCCTGAATCTACCACCTGGGAAAATGTAATTGAGAGAATGTGGCTTTTTTGCATAGTGTCCATTTTTGTGGTGAGAAAGAATGTGATTTAGGTTTGTGTTAAAATTTTGGTAAATTTTTATCTGTATGTAAATTTGAATAAAATCCTCTGTTTTATAAACTCTAAGATCTGTGTATTTCTCATTTTAATCTATTTTACTCATCAATTTTTTTTTCTTTTACTAAGATACTAGTGTCTTAGGCAGTATAGCCAGAGATAAAAAATTTGGGTTGTCCCAGGGTTATTCCAGTTCTACTCAACTTTTTCAGTGACTGTATCTGTTAGGAGATTACTTAATCAAAGGATGAAAATTTGATACACCCTGAAAGCCCAGGTAAGTGCCACAAATATCTGACAGTTAAAATATGGCCTTAGTTCGTGTAGCATTGTAGGAAATATTCAGACATAATCTCCTCCCACTTAATGTGGCTCAGGTTCCAACATTAGCTGCTTTCCTCTCAACGTACAAATATGTCATAGACCATACTTTTTTTAACCAGTTTTACGTTGTTCTCAAAAGCTTCATATCTGGACAGAAGCACCATTGTTTTATAGATCTGTGTTTATCATGGAGGAAGAACTCATTTTATAGATCGGTTGTACATCCTTTATTAATTGTTACACAGTACATGAAAAATATTAACAGTGTCTTTTTAAGTGTGTTTTGATTTTGATAGCTTTACTAGTCAGTATTGTAAAAGAAATAATGTATTTCTATCAATTAGACAAAAACTACATATTTGAATCCTTTACCCTTTGTTAAGGCTTGTGTTAATCTGGCTGTGTATATGGATATTTCTAATCAATACAGTTTGGAGGAGGGGGTAAAGAAATGAAATCATTCGTGTGACTATTTTGTTAAATAACAACAAAGAGCCCTTTGTTTTCAAAGACGTGGGAAGCTATGTTTTCTTGGAAGCTCAAAGTATTGAGTTGATGTGGTTTGCATAGTATCCCTGGTGCTGAACACAGTACAGTTTCCATGTATTTTTATGGAGTGAATTACTGGTATGTGTTAAGGCATAGCCACACAGACGGAGGGTACACAGGAGAATTGGGGACAATTGGTGGTGTGGATCTGAAGCCTATATATTACCTACTCCAGTGTGTCCTGTATTTCTGACCGTCTGATGTCCCCTTCAAGTCTTCAGGTGTACTATATGTAAGGGTGAAAAATAATTTCCTTTAAATCTGATCAGTATTTGTTATACAATGCCCTATCCTAAACAAGAATATCTATGAAAGGAAGTGAGAGTCTAAATACAGTACTCAAAGAAGCTTAAAGAGTAATATACACTTTTTACCCAAACTGCTTTGCATGTAAGATTTTAATGGGTTTGCTAGTCTATCCTGTCAGTCTCGTAGAACTAGCATCAAATTTAGAGGGGATTGAAGTCCTGACCTTCCCACTTACCAACATTCACTTCTTTGGGTTGAACAACCTCTTGTATTTGTATAAGCTCTTTTGCAGTGGCAAAAAACCAACTCAAGCTTAAGAAAAAAGGTTGAGAGGGGGAGGATGGTTTTGTTCTTGTAATTACAAAAGGCAGACATTTTCAGCTACAGTTAAGGCTAGATCCAGAAACTCAGAGCCTCAGAATGTGAACTCCGCATCTCAGAGATGCTAGTCTGTATTGGTTTCATTCTCAGATGGGCCATTTCCACAAGGTGGCAGAATGGCTGCTGGCCATCCCAGGTAGATATTCTCAAAAGTTTGCATCTGTAAGAGAGAAAGAATGGGGCAGGGGGCAAGAAAGACTAAAGGATGAAAGGAAGGGAAGGGAGGAGGGAGGGAGAAGGAAAAGGGAAGGAAGGAAGGAAGGTTGGTTCTCTCCTGGCAATTCTAAGAAATATCCCAGAATTTAGATGATGATTTTAGGTCAGAAACTTACCTCTGAACCAGTCCTCTGGTCAAGAGTTTCCAGGGCTCTGATGAGTCCTCTCTGGGTTAAATCCCCACTTGTTGGCCTGATAACGAGACCACCCTCATTCAAACTACCAGAGCTAAGAGTAAGAAAAGGAAGGGGTAATTCCGTAAGAAACCTGGGGATCTAATAAGAAGAAAGTGTTTCCTGGAAAGGAAAAAAAAAAGATTACCACACTCATCATCCATAGAGCAATGATGTTGAACAAGTTGTTCTATAAGGACTCTTCCAACTCTGAAATATCATGATTTTATTTTATTAATTTCTCATCATTTCTTGGCAGTCCATTCTTAACCTATGCATACAAGTTACCAGGTTTTTTTAATAGATGCTGCTTGAGTCATCTAAATATTTGACCTTGATTTATTTGTCTAGAACAGTAATGGGAACTTAAGAAGTAATGGCATTGAGGCTCTTAGCTCAATTTTGGTTTTCTATTTAAGATTTAATTCAACTCATGAAATAGTAAAATAGGTAGGAAACTTTGAATGACCCTATTAGATCTGTGAATCATTGAATTTGTTATTTTACAGTTTATATACTATGACCATCCTTCTCAGTTTGCTATCAGTATGAAAATAAAGGTATTGTCCTAAAGAATTATATTATTTATATTCAATGTCTTAATAAAAATGAGAAGAAAAAATGTTTTGACATTTCTGAATTAAACATTTAAAACTGATTATTTGTAGGATATAGTGTATGTTCAAATAAAATAAAGGAAAAAAAGTCATATAATCATGGTAAAAAATACTGTGAAGAAGAGCAGGAAAAGCTATGTTCTTCCATGTCCTTCTATATATGAAGTTGGCAAATGTAGGCCTGACAGACTATGTAGTTTTATTGACACAACCATGCCATTTATTTACATTCTGTGGTGGTTTTCATGCCACACCAGCAGAATTAAGTAACTATGATAGAAAATTCATGGCCCTAGACCATTTACTCTGGACCTTTACAGAAAAAGTTTGTTAACCCCTTCTCTGTATTAAAAAAAAAAAAATTACAATATTATTCTCACAATGACAGCCCAGATTATTGTTTCTAAATCTGGGAAAGACAGATTTAGGCATTAAAATGAAACAAATAAGTAGAAAATAGGATCTCTGACCTTTGCATTTTAAACCCAATGAAAATTGATTTGTCTACAAAGGGACATTTGCCAATGAACACCTTTTTAACTATGTTACTTTGTTTCTTTCCATCACCCCAAGAAGTGTCTGCACATAGCTAGGTGTGCTTCTGAAATATGCTATTCTTAACTACTTACAGGTGTGTTGGAATAACATCAAATCATGGCTATGAATATTGAACTCCCAAAGAGCTGTACCTATTGAGTCATACTCAAAGTGGTCCTTGCTAATTTTTGTGCATAATTTAATTTTGGGGTCCTGGGAAGATAGTAAGAAAGCAAAGAAAAATTACTTCAGTGCACCTGATCTCTGCAATGTTGCTGTAAAGGCATTTTTACATTTTATCTTGAGGAACAGTAGCATAGTGAGATAAAGTTGCTCTGCTAAAGTTACAGAGTTAGTGGCAAGAATTTAGGCTTCTGGTTTTCATTGAGTTCTATCACTTCTAGTGCATCATTGTTCAGTAGAACTTCTGTGATGATGGTGATGGTAAGTATTGGTGCTAGCCAGTATATGGCTACTAGCCACATGAGGCTTAATAGCACTGAAAACTTAATTTTAAAGATTACTTAATTTCGGTAATAGTCTTAGTAGACACCTGAAACTCCCCTAGCCTTCCAGTGGTTAAGACTCCATGCTTCCAATGCAGGGGGTGGTGGTTGTATCCCTGATCGGGAACTAAAATCCCACATGCCATATGGCAAAAAAAAAAATTTAGCCACTTGTTGCTGGTAGCTACCATTTTGGACAGCATAGCCCTTCAGTCTAAATCTAGTGGGTTTTTATGCATTACTTTGACGTCAGAGGATCTCACATTGATTCAGTGCTTACTGTGTTCCAGAAACTTTACAGATGTTGCCTTAATTAATCTTCTTAGCATCTCTGTGAATCTTTCATTCCTCTATTACAGAGGAAATGTTTTACAGGTGATATATATCTCAGGGAAGGTATAATATGACCAAGAACACAGAATTAATATTTGACCGGTGAGAATTCAACTCTGGATCTTCTGAGTCCAAAACTAGTGCCTTTTTGTTTAAATCTGTCGGAGCCTAAATTCAGTACAGTTTTGCTGCTGATGGTGATGGATAATTGGAAAGAATGTTGGAGGCAAAGATATTTAGCAAGCTGAATACTTGAATGTTTTGCCCTTTAGTGTACCCCCTGCCCTGGGAAGGAAAATTTAAAAGCTGAAAGATTGTCCTCTGCAGTTGGACAAGTTGTATAGACTATAATGGGAATGGCACGTTTCCATACCCACATAGTAAAGTCTAAGATAGGGGCCACTTTCTGGGACTTAATTCCAAGTGCTTTCTTGTTAATACACTGCCTTCTCTAATACACAGAATGATGACAAAGCAAGACAACAGGCAGAGGGATAGGAGAGATAAAAGCTGAGACAGTGTTACCATAGCAGTAGGAGAAAATTTAGTTAAATGTATCATTATTCTTCTGGACAATTTAGATCCATAACTCTTGTCTCATGTCTTGATATTCAAAATAGGCCAGCAGCAGTTCTCAGGTACAGTATGCCAAATTCCACAAATCCAAAATTAATTAGATTTTATATGTTAACTGTGAGAAAATACATTTTTTTCTTGTTCTTCCATTATGTGCACATAATGGAAGTATGTGGAGGCATTTTTTTTTTTTTAAACTGGGAGCCCTTTTAGCCCTTTTCTAGCTAGAGGAGAAAGAAATGAAATAGAATCGTTATCTAGCAGTCATTTAGAGATCTGTTCTCAGAGATCAGACAGAGACTTGCATGGACTACAAGATTTGGAGGTTCTTATTTGGAGTTTAAGTTATATTTTAATGTTGAATATTCATGTACTCTAAATCCTTGTAATTATTTTTCCTCAAAAAAATAATTTTTGACTTTGTATTAAGAGTACAATCTGCAAACAAAGACAAGTTGAATATATTAAAATAAAATAACTTAAACTATTTGCAGAAAGTTTTTCCAGAGAGTGCTAACAACCCAAATGTCTATCAGCTTATGATTGGATAAATGAAATGGTGTATATCCATATTCATCAATAAAAAGAATGAAGTACAGGAACGCTACAGTATGGATGAACTGGAAACCTCAAAAAATTTAATGAACCTCCATTAAACCAAATGAAGGAATACAGTCACAAAGGCCACATATCATGTGATCCCACTTTTAGAAAATGTCCACAGTACATAAATGTAAAGAAATAGCATGTAGATTAGTGTTTGCCAGAACTAGAGAGGAGAGGAGAATGGGGAGTGACTCCTAATGGGTTTTCATTTGGGATGGCAAAAATGTTGTGAAATGGGATAGTTGTGGTGGTTGAATATACTGAATACCAATAAACTGTATACTTTTCAGTGATAAATTTTATACTATATGAATTCTCAATAAAGCTATTCTAGATTCAGGATGGATAGATGCATAGATAGGTAGGAGGACTTGTATTAGGAGTTGCATGTGTTAATAAAGGCATAAGTTGGGTTTTATTTCCTGCTCTTGATTTATATTATCTCATGGACACAATCAGGTGACCTTAGAGACAGTGATCATTTTGTACATGTGTTCATGGGAAGAATAGTTAGTAACCTTTCTTTCTGGATTTCAAAGAAACAGCTATTACTTTCTGAAAAACATTTCATCCTTTACTTTAAAAGTCATTTTTTCCTACCTTCAACACTTTGTCTTAAACATTTAAGTCTATTTTATAAATTGCCCCCAGTTTTATATAGTTGCTTTAATAATTGCCTTTTAAAGATGCCTTTTTACACATTAATAAGAATCCTTTACATTTCTGTTAAGTTTTTAGAATATTGTAGTTTGTGTGTATGTGACATTTATAAGCTTTCAGATATTGCATGTGAATTTCAAAAAAATAAATTATTTGAATACATTTGAAATACATTAAATTGCATTTTATAGCTTTATTTTAATTTTTTTACAAAAGTCCAATTATATTAACAAGCAAATAAACAAGGTTGGCAAGAATATAGGGAGGTAGATACACCCCTTTCATGTGCAATTGTTTTGTAATCAGTAAAACCTTTCTGGAGGGCAGTTTTTTAGTAAGGCTCAACGGCCGTAAAAATGTTCATAGTTAAGGGGCAAGTGGCCAGCATGATGGAGTAGGAATAACCTGAGCTCACCTCCTCCCACCTGAATTGTAACTATTTAAAGAGCAACTATTGATAAGAACAACCTGAAGACTAGCAGAAAACTAGCAGAAAAAATCCTTCACAACTAAAGATATGAAGAAATAACCACAGTGAGTTGGGTAGGAGGGGCGGAGTCTTGGTCAAAACCCACACCTCAGGTAAGTAACTCCCAAACAGGAGGATAATCACAACTGTAGAGATTCTCCCTAAGTAACAGTGGGTCCAAGCCCCACGTTAGGCTCCCCACCCCAGGAATTCTATACCAGAAGAGCCCCCAGAACACCTTGCTTTGAAGACCAGTGGGACTTAACTTTCAGGAGAGCTAGAGGACTATAGGAAACAGATTCTGCTCTTAAAGTTTGCACCCAGAATCTCACAGTCTTCTAGACCCAGGACAGGAAGCAATAATTTGATTGAGCCAGGTCAGATGCTCTAGCTGATCTTGGATATTCCTGGAGAGGGAGGAGGCAACTGGGACTCATCCTGAGGACATAAATGCTGGGCATTGCCATTTTGAGGAGCTCATTCTACCATGAGAACACTGATGCTGTGTGAGTTGCATTTTGGAATACTCCCTCTGGCTTATTAGCCCTGAGATCTGATATCCCTCACTATCCAGTCAACTGGAGCTTCCCCAAGATAAGCAGCTAGTCGTGTGGGGTCGCAGCTCCAACCCCACTGGCATGACATCAACTTCAGGATCCCTGCAGCGCTGTAGCCAATTAGATCACAACCCAGCCCACTCATGAAAGGGCTGTCATCAAACTTGGAACTCCTGGGCCCCAGCTCTGCCCACTATCAGGCCAACACTACCTCCAGGATCCACAGATCTGCAGACAGCCACTCCAAGACCGGGCTCCACTCACTAGCAGGACAGCACCAGGACTGGGACTTCTGAGTCATGCAGCCAGCCATTCCATGACCCAGCATCATCCACCAGTAGCCAGCAACATTCACACTAGGCTGGAGTTGGCAGCCCACTGGGTCAGGACCAGCCACACCTATCAGAGTGCCCATAGTAGTCAACCCTATCATAACACAGCCTACACAGCCCACACTCCTAGAGCATATACTTCTGGATATTTTTAAACACTAAATTAAAAAGATATATGCACCCTTATATTCAATGCAGCATTATTTACAGTAGCCAAGATATAGAAGCAGCATATGTGCACATCAATAGATGAACAGATAAAGATGTTATATACACACAATGGAATACTACTCAGCCATTAAAAGAATGAAATACTGCCATTTGCAACAACATGGATGGACCTAGACAGTATTGTGCTCATTGAAATAAGTCAAGCAAAGTAAGACAAATACTGTATAATTTATATGTGGAATCTAAACAAAACAAACATAACGTCATAGATACACTTGATTGCCAGAGGGATGGGGTGATTGGAAGAGAGCAGCAAGTGAGGGAGATTAAGAGGTACAAACTTTAAGTTAAAAAATGAGTCATAGGCTGGGAGGGATTGGGGGCAAGAGGAGAAGGGGACAACAGAGGATGAGATGGCTGGATGGCATCACCGACTCGATGGACACAAGTTTGAGTGAACTCCGGGAGTTGATGATGGACAGGGAGGCCTGGCTTGCTACGATTCATGGGGTGACAAAGAGTCGGACACGACCGAGCAACTGAACTGAACTGAGGTATGAAATAAAATATGTGATGAATATAGTCAATAATTAAGTAATATCATTTGGTGACAGATGACACCTAGATTTATCATCATACTCATTTTGAAATGTTTAGAAATATGGAATCACAATGTTGTGTACCAGGAATTTAACATAGTGTTGTAATTCAAAACCATTAAAACAAATTCATAGAAAAAGAGATTAGATTTGTGGTTATTAGAGGCAAGGGTTAGAAGTAGGAGGAATTGGATGACAATAGTCAAACGGTACAAACTTCCAGTCACAAGATAAATATTAGGAATGTAGTATATAACATACAACATAACTAGTATAATTAATCATGGTGTATGTTATACATGAAACTTGTTAAAGAGTGAATTCAAAGGTTTTCATCACAAGAAAGCACTATTTTTTCTATTTCCTTTGTATCTATATGAGATGATAAATATTCACTAAATTCCTTACAGTAATCATTTCATGATGCATGTTACTAAAATCATTATGCTGTACACCTTAAATTTACACAGTGCTGCATTCAGTTGTATCTCAGTAAAACTGAAAATGTCAAATATAAAAATATTTCTTAATGCTCATAATTTTACCTCTTCAGAGTTTGGAAATGACTGCTCTGTGGCAACAGGTGAATCAGAAAGAGGGAAAACTGGCTTGATCTGACTGAAGCAATGGCTGGAAGCTCTGTGCTAAAAGCAGGAATGATTTGATGCCAAAGGATATTTTTCCTCACCATCACTGAGGAAACATGAATGGTAACTGCACACACTACTAATTACATCAAGATGACACTGGCCCAGTGGAACAGTTTCCATCTGCTCCCCTAGAATTTTCACCACTGGCACACAGACTGAGGAAAGGAGTTGAATATCACCTTGTAGGTCTCAGACAGGTAGGCAGCTGATCTGTGATAAGGTGGACAGTGACTCAAAGAGGATTGGCACATACTATTTCATAACAAAGACAATAACAAAGAGATCAACTGTGTCAATCATGAGCAAGAAAATGAAGAACATATGTCCTATTATAACTGACAACTGACCTCTTTTGGAAAAACATAAAACATATTACTCAAGATAGAGAAAACAAATTCTTGATAGAGCTTCATTGTATGGAAGACCCTAAGAAGAATATTCAGTTAATAAACAAAAACATGCTCATAATGACGTACAGAGAAAAAGAAGCTATGGACACCAAGAGAGGACCAGAACAACACTATTCAAGAACTAATAAATAAGTCACAAAGTTCAATAAGTCTTAAATATATTACAGTGCACAGGAGACCCCACACTCACAATGAGGAGTTTTCCAGCCCAAATGTCGTTAGAGTCAAAGTTGAAAAGCCCTCATTTAGCTGCATTTGTTAACATAACTAGAGTAAATGTGGGTTATTTGTATCATTAAAGATACTGAAAGAAAAAATACTAAAGGAGAGAAAAGCTGAAACACTGACTTAAATGAAGGATTGTATGATTCACAATGAATGCAAAGGGGAAAATAAAGAAATTAAAGCACTTAGGAGAAGATAACAAAGCCAGGAATAATACAATATAAGGAAAATTGGTGGCAGTGAAAAAGGGATACCAGCAACTGAAAATGAAAGTTAATTTAAAGATATTGACAGAAGAAAATCTCATTGAAAAGAATGTAGAATTGTGCCTCAACCATGAAAAGAACAGTATACTCCAGGAAATATCAGTAACAAAAATTTAATTTTAAAGCCCAAATTTCTCAACTTTGAGAGCAGAGAATCTTTCACTGCCTAAACATGCAAATGAGAATATACAAGAGAAAAGCAATCATACTGGACTTAAATTTCTCTTTATAACCAACTTTTAATATCAAAAGACATGAAACAAAATCTGTAAAATTCTTAGGGAAAGAAAATGTCACCCAAAAATATCTTAGCCAACTAAGTGAGCACTTTTGTCATGTTACTGTCTGTGAAAATATTAGGAATAACTTCAAAATCTAAGTACAGATAATTGAGCAAATAAACTATATAGTTTCCAACTGGTGGAATACTATGCAACCATTAAGAATGATGAAGTAGGTACAGGCTTATTTGTGAAAAAGTGTTCCTGATACACATTATAGTAGTTGGACATTATAGTAGTTGGACATAATAGATACCTACAGGACATTTCATCCAAAAGCATCAGAATACACATTCTTTTAAAGTGCACATGGTATGTTCTCCAGGATAGTTCATTTTCTAGGCTATAAAAGAAATTTCAACAAATTTAAGAGGAAAGACATTATATCATTTCTGACCATCAAGGTATAAAATGAGAAATCAATTACAGAAATAAAGATAAAGACAAACACATGTAGACTAAATAGCGTGCTAATTAAAAATCCTGGGTCAGTGAGGAACTGAAAAAGGAAATCAGAATATATCTCAGTCAGTCAGTCAGTTCAGTTGCTCAGTCGTGTCCGACTCTTTGCAACCCCATGAATCACAGCATGCCAGGCCTCCCTGTCCATCACCAACTCCCGGAATTCACTCAAACTCATGTCCATTGAGTCGGTGATGCCATCCAGCCATCTCATCCTCTGTCGTCCCCTTCTCCTGCCCCCAATCCCTCCCAGCATCAGGGTCTTTTCCAATGAGTCAACTCTTTGCAAGACAAATGCAAATAAAAACATAACCATCCAAAAGTCTGTGGGACATAGCAAAAGCAGTTCTTGGAAGTTAATAGTGATACAGGCATACCTCAAGAAAAAAAGAACAAAAAACTTCTCAAACAACCTATTTTCTAACAGAATTAGATAAAGAAGAATAAACAAAGCACAAAGTCAGAAAAAGGAAAAAATTAATAAAGATCAGAGTAAAGAAATAAAATGGAAACCACCCCCACCCCCCGCCAAATAAAAAGCTAGCTGAAAAGATCAATGAAACCAAAAACTGGTTTTTTGAAAAGATAATCAAAATTGAGGAACCTTCAGCCAAGATCATTAGGGAAAAAAAAAGATGACCCAAGTATACAGACACAAACACAAAGAAACGAAAGAAGAGAAATTAACAACTGATATTTCAGAGATATAAGCAATCATAAGAGAATACCGCAAACAGTTATATACCAACAAACTGGACAATCTAGAAAGCATGGATAAATTCCTAGAAACATACAATCTTCTAAAACTAAATCAAGAAGAAGTAGATAATCTGAAGAGACCTATCACTGCAACTGTTCAGTTCAATGACCCAAGTATCACTGCAATTGAAATTGAATCAATAATCAAAAAATTCCCAACAAAGTTCAGGACCAGATGGCTTCACAGAGGAAATCTGCCAAACACATAAAGAAGAACTAATACCTGTCCTTATCAAACTATTCCAAAAAACTGAAGAGGAAGGAAGACTCCCAGATTCATTCAATCTGGCCACCATTACCCTGATGCCAAAACCAGACAAAGACAAAACAAAAAAAGAAAATTACAGAGTAATAACTGGGATTAATATAAATACAAAAATGATCAACAAAATATTAGCAAGTTAATTCAATGATGTACAAAATTGATTCCATACTGTGATAAAAAAAAAAAAAAAAAACCACCAGCAAAGGAAAAAGACAACCTATGGAATGGGAGAAAACATTTGCAAACAATATGTCTGATTTTCCTTTCCTTATCGCTTCAGTCATGTCTGACTCTGTGTGACGCCATAGATGGCAGCCCACCAGGCTCCCCCATCCCTGGGATTCTCCAGGCAAGAACACTGTAGCGGGTTGCCATTTCCTTCTCCAATGCGTTAAAGTGAAAAGTGAAAGTGAAGTCACTCAGTCGTCTCTGACTCTTCGCGACCCCATGGACTTCAGCCTACCAGACTCCTCCACCCATGGGATTTTCCAGGCAAGAGTACTGAAGTGGGGTGCCATCGCCTTCTCCGATGTCTGATAGGGGTTAATATCCAAAATGTATAAGCAAATTACTGTTTGTAAAACAAATAAGGTATACGAATGTAATGTACAGCATAGGGAATGTAATTAGTATGATAACTTTAAATGGATTATAATCTATAAAAATATTGAATCTATTTCATACACCTTAAACTCATATAAGGTTGCAAATCAACTATAGTTTAATTTAAAAAGTGCTCATAATATATGCTGCAGAAGAATAGTAACAATATATGAGATAATATTTTAAAGAATTTGTTCATACGTTTGTATCTATATGCATAGAAAATTTATGGTAAGGATATAAATTAATTTTGTTTTATTTTAATTTAATTTATTGGTTCTCAACTGGGGACAGTTTTTCTCCCCCAAAGGTATCTGGCAATATCTGAGACTTTGTTTGTTACAACTGGGAAAATGCAGCTCACTTCTAGTAGCTCTGAAAATACAGCTAAATATCCTCACACACAGGACAGCCTTCCACAAGGAAAAATCCTCCTGCCCAAATTAATAGGGCTGAGATTGAGAAAACCTGACTTAACTCTATTTACTAATTTGCTATAGTAAATAAGGGTTACTGATATAGTAAAAAATAAAGTTACCCAGAAATGCTGTATCAATCGAAACTGGAGTAGATTTTGCTTAGTAGATGAATGTGTTCAAGTCAAAAAGATATAAATTCATTTTTATATATAGTCCTTTGTTAGGGGTCTTGACTTAATTTGCAATGCAAATTTGCAATCTCCACTAAGTGAAAACTTAGTAAAGCATACTGTTCTTTTAAATAATGTTCTATGTTGGGAGAATAAAGACTAAATTAGAAAAGAAAATATGGTCAACACAGATCCAAGTAAAAGTATATTTTTAAACTGCTATATTTAAATAACATATTAAGATCTCCTCATTCACTTTATATTGTAATGTCACAGAATACATGATAATTTAATTTTGGGCCTAGGATTGGAATAATTTGTGATTCTCAACTAGTATATATTTCATGGGTATACCCCCCAATATTGTTCAATACATAGGAATTATTTTTTTCTACAGTATGAGTTATGAGATATTAGGAGTATTCTGTTGTTTGGAGTCCCTTAAACCTTTGAAGTATGGGTGTCTAATATTCTAATACTTGAAATTATGCCCCATTAAGTTCAAGTGATGTATGTCAAATAGTATGTGGATCTATGTTGAAGATTTTCGTGGTGAAAAAACTTGTGTTTTAGGTAGAAGCGTAGTGTGAGGACAAGCCAGCAATTGCAGAAAACATGATTGGTTAAGGGGAACATGGCAGACTTTGCCTCCCGAGTATGTAAAAATTGTGTTTGAGCTATTCAACAGTTTTTCCCAACCAGCAACAGAGTGCTGGAGAGGACCAAGTGCTGCTTAAATGTATCATCACTTAAGTGCTCGGGTTGCAAATATGGCTAGTATTTTGCAGGGTCTACAGAGTCTTTTTGTCCTTGGAAGCATATCTAAAATTCTAGTACTTGAAAGTGTGCCATGAGCACAAAACCTCTTCAGCATCCCCAGCAAATGTCATTTTAAAATTAGAGCTTGAAAAACGTAGCTAATTAAGTTTAATTCAAACAAATGTTTATCTAACATCTGCTCTTTCCCAGCAACATGGCAGCTGCTGGGAGAACGCAGTGAAAGTGGAAGTGTTACTCGCTCAGTCACGTATGACTCTGCAGCCCCATGGACTATAGCCCCCAGGCTCCACTGTCCTTGGAATTCTCCAGGCAAGAATACTGGAGTGGGTTGCCATTTCCCTCTCCAAGGAATCTCCCAGACCCAGGGATCGAACCTGGAAATCCTGCATTGCAGGTAGATTCTTTACTGTCTGAACCAATAAAGACAAACCCTCTACTCAAGGAGTGGATCATCCAGATGTGCTTAGAACTACTCCCTGACACTTGATAGAACTTAGGAAAGTGATGGAAAATGAAACGCTAGAAACAGCTGAGAAAAATTTTCCATAGATGATAATCATACCATGGGTTGACGTGTATGTCAATCTGAGGGATTTTATGTCTTTGGGAGCAACTTTTATGCATTAAAAAGATTTTTCAGAGATTCAAATTGATGTAAAAGTTAATAATTGTTATAAATTTTAAAACTTACTTTCTAAATTTATAGATGATCTTATTCTATTTGTACATCTATCTGATTCTATCAAATCACTTTTAAGTGGCCTTTGATTCATGTTTTGATCTGTTTTTAAGCTTAGTGAAATGTTTTTAAACACTCAAACACTCAAACTGTCATACAGATTTAATATGTTCCATTTTCTTAAGTGTTCTCAATTTTATGACAAGCCATCCCAAAAATTTAAGGAATCCTTAAATAATAAATTAAAGTTTAAATAGTCATTCTTAAATTATCTTAAATGTGCTGATATTGTTTATGTGCTTAGCAAAATTTCAGTTTAAAACCCAAGTCTTTTTCAAGTGCTCATATACACATGCTAGATTGAAAACTTGATGCTTACTTGTTAATCTAAATATTTCTTATACATGGCAAGTGCACAGAATACCTTATTTTACACAAATGTGTTGAACATTTTCATGTCTTAAACATTTCTTTACCTGGGCTAGCTGCAGTATTAAAAGCTAGTCACTTTGGCCTGGACAGACGAGGGTGGAGCACCTCTTTACAGTCTGGTCAAAGTGGAAATCTAGGCTCCCCACTAAACTTTTGTTGGTTTGTGTGAGGTAGGTAGCAGATTATTTTTGTGGTTTCTCCGTGAAGTAGTGAAAAGATGGTCTAAATGTTTTCCATATTGTTTTCCTTTTCTTACCGTTTGGCTACAAAGAACAGGCTTTCGTTGGTGCTTTTCTGGTCTGTACCCATTGGCATTTCAGGTTGCCAAGTTCTGTAATTCCAAGTTTGGAATATATGGGACAAAAAGAAACCCTAGGAATCTCATCACCGAATTCCTGGTTTCCTGAGGTGCCTAGGAAATCTTTTCTTCACCTTTCAGAGGCATCTTATGTTTGTTTAATACATAATGTGCAATATTTTTAGTTGTAATTTTTGAAAGGAAAAGAGGAAAGTGCATCTACTCCTTCCCCAAAGTGGAAGATCCCCATCATAGATTTTAAACTGAGTTCAATGAGGAGAATGCCATTGTTGTCTCCTATCTTTTTGCTTATTTGCACATTTTGGTTGTTTCTTAGGGTTTTTTGTTTAGTTTTTACTATTTTAAAAATTGCAGTCATGCTTTTTGCAAGGCTTTTGAAATTAAGAAAATATACGTTAAAATCTTTCATGACCCTACTGCTACTGTTTACATCTTGGTATGCTTTATTTATCTTTTAATGCATGAGAGATAAATAGATGGATAGTTTTGTTTGGTTGGTTGTTTGTTTTACTATTTAGGACTGCACTATGTGCAGCTTTGTATCATTTTTCTCTTAACACTTCATTATGGGTATTTCTGCAGCTGCCATCATCTCTTCTTTAGTTCCCTTCTGAAAGCAGCAACCCCCATCTATAGATGAGATGAAAATCCTGGTAGTCACATATCAAACATGCTTTTTACCTGGTCAGTTCTGTTGAGAATTGCAGCATTATGCAGTGGTACAAATATGGAAACCCACATTTCCAGGAAGAAATAAAACTGCTGTATGCTCCTACATTTTAATAACCCACTTAAAATCTTAAATTTGAAAGAGTTAATAATTATGGAGGCTGTAACCAATCCTGAAATTATTAGATATTTGTGAATTTCTGGACCCTTTGGGAAAAATGAGCTCTTAAGTTTAATCTATCCAAAGAGTTATCCCAATAGATAACATTTCAGGGTTCAAAGTTTTCTTGGATAAGTGAGAAATTCTCAACCTGAACTCATGTCTTTAGTTTGGTTTGATTGGAAGCAGAACTTGAAACAAAAACTCTTCTACAAATAATTTATTGAAATCAAGTTCTTTAGAAAAGGGCCTCCCAGCTGATGCTAGTAGTAAAGAACCCACCTGCCAACGCAGGAGACTTAAGGACATGGGTTCCATCCCTGAGTCAGGAAGACCCCCTGCAGAAGAAAACAGCAACCCACTTTTCTTCGAAAAAGCATAAAAGAGATGAGGGGAAAGGCATAGTCCAAAATAAGAGACTAGATAAATATGCAGTTGCAGGAGGCTGTCTAGCCTAAGGTACATCCCATGGGAGCTTTTGAGCGTAAATTGTACCACAGAAGTTGTTCATCCAGGGGAGAGCAGGCTGGACTATTCAATACCTCCATTATCCTTGGTTATTGTATTCCCCATGGAGGAAAGGGTTGGTTTGGGTAACCTCTCAGGTATTTCTGAATGAGACAAGGATGTTCCTCTGGAGAACGGTACAGATAAAAGTTTTGAAATGTCATCACCAACCGGAGGTGGAGGACTGGTACATCTGCCACAACTTCTTTATTCCATAAAAGCTGGTGCTAGTCCCTGTATTAGGTATTGCCACTGCATTCGGGCACAGTGGAGACTCAGATAGCAGTTGTTTTCACTAAACTCTTGGGGTTTTTGATCTAGTGTAGAGGACAGACTTAAAATCAATGTCACAAACATCAGAGTATAACTAATAGCAGAGACATCTGAAAAAAAACTGTTCTAGCATAATGTAACTTGGATCTCTAATAAAGAAATTTGTCTTACCGCAGGATGGAAAGAAAGTCTTACCTAAGGAAACTGCTTTTGAACTAAGAACTGATGAATACATGTACTGAATTATGAAACTGGCTAATAAGGGATGAGGGAGAGAAGCCTAAGAGACAGTTCCAAGTGGAGCAGAAATGGCATGTGCAAGAATCCTGTGGTGGGGTACATGGCACATTCTCTTAAATCAGTGTGTCTAATGTTGTTTGAGTACTGAAAGCAAGGGGGAAAGTGTTAGCATATCCAGACAATGGCCACATGAATGTTGTATAATAAAATATCTTAAAACTCAGTGTTTTAAAACAATAAGCATTTATTTTGCTCCTGAGTCTGAATTAGTGATTTTGGCTGGGTTCTTTATGATTTGGCTCATTCACATGTTTGTGAACCAGCTAGCTGATGGTTGTTTTAGGTTGACTTTGGCTGGGGCACCTTGGCAATTTGGCTCTATTCTGTGCGTCTCATCCTTCAACATCCTAGCCAAGACATGTTCTCACAATCAGAGAATAGCAAGAGCAAAACCCAAAACATGTAAGCACTTTTTTAGACATCTGTTTGCATCATAACCATTGGATATTATAAGTATTCCCTGCTTCTGGTGGGTGTTACTTAAAATCACATGCCAAAAGTCATGGATACAGGAAAGGATGAAGAATTGGGCCATTGATGTAATCAATCTCATAACAAAGAGGTGAACAGGGCCCAGACCATTTTGGACTTTAAGCTCTACTAAGTTGCCATGACTACACAACTACCCATTTGCAAGTCTGTGGCAAAAATCTACTTCATCTATCTACTCAGCCCTTCCTTAGAAATTAACCCATTCCATCACTTGCATCATTTTCCTTTTTCATCTACAGGCTGTAGTTGTATTCTTCATAACCCCTATCCTGTTGGTGCTGTGTTCATTAATCACAGCTTTTATTTCCCTTTTTGTGTCTCTAGATTTTGTATTTAATGTGCATTTCCTGTGAGAAGCTCAAAGTGATATATACTCCATCCTTTTAACTATGCTGTCAGCTATTCCTTTGACATGGTAACATATCACAATAGATGGTAGAGAGCTCCATAATGTGTGTGTGTGTGCATGTGTGTTAGTCGTTCATTTGTGTCCGACTCTTTGCAACCCCATGGACTGTAGCCTGTCAGGTTCCCCTGTCCGTGGAATTCTCCAGGCAAGAATAATGGAGTGTGTTGCCATTTCCTTCTCCAGAGCTCCATAATAGAAAAGTATAATTACCATTTATAGGTGAAGCCCAGAGAAGCACCAAGAGATTCTTGGTAGTTTTCCACCCAGTATCTCAAAAGTCTAAGACTGAATAATTGGCCCCATGAGTCTTGACTTCTAATCTAGATTATATTATAGTCACTCTATAAAGATGTGAAGCTCCATCTACAAAGATGGAGAAGCTCTATACAGTCAGCAAAAACAAGACCAGGAGCTGACTGTGGCTCAGACCATGAACTCCTGATTGCCAAATTCAGACTTAAAGAAAGTAGGGAAAACAACTAGACCATTCAGGTATGATCTAATTCAAATCCCTTATGATTATACAGTGGAAGTGAGAAATAGATTTAAAGGGCCTAGATCTGATAGATAGAGTGCCTGATGAACTATGGAATGAGGTTCGTGACATTGTACAGGAGGCAGGAATCAAGATCATTCCCACGGAAAAGAAACACAAAAAAGCAAAATGGCTGTCTGGGGAGGCCTTAAAATAGCTGTGAAAAGAAGAGAAGCCAAAAGCAAAGGAGAAAAGGAAAGATATAAACATCTGAATGCAGATTTCCAAAGAATAGCAAGACGAGATAAGAAAGCCTTCTTCAGCGATCAATGCAAAGAAATAGAGGAAAACAACAGAATGGGAAAGACTAGAGATCTCTTGAAGAAAATCAGAGATACCAAAGGAACATTTCATGCAAAGATGGGCTCGATAAAGGACAGAAATGGTATGGACCTAACAGAAGCAAAAGATATTAAGAAGAGATGGCAAGAATACACAGAAGAACTGTCCAAAAAAGATCTTCACGACCCAGATGATCACGATGGTGTGATCACTGGCCTAGAGCCAGACATCCTGGAATGTGAAGTCAAGTGGGCCTTAGAAAGCATCACTATGAACAAAGCTAGTGGAGGTGATGGAATTCCAGTTGAGCTATTGCAAAACCTGAAAGATGATGCTGTGAAAGTGCTGCACTCAATATGCCAGCAAATTTGGAAAACTCAGCAGTGGCCACAGGACTGGAAAAGGGCCGTTTTCATTCCAATCCCAAAGAAAGGCAATGCCAAAGAATGCTCAAACTACCGCACAATTGCACTCTTCTCACACGCTAGTAAAGTAATGCTCAAAATTCTCCAAGCCAGGCTTCAGCAATATGTGAACCGTGAACTTCCTGATGTTCAAGCTGGTTTTAGAAAAGGCAGAGGAACCAGAGATCAAATTGCCAACATCCGCTGGATCATGGAAAAATCAAGAGAGTTCCAGAAAAACATCTATTTCTGCTTTATTGACTATGCCAAAGCCTTTGACTGTGTGGATCACAATAAACTGTGGAAAATTCTGAAAGAGATGGGAATACCAGAACACCTGATCTGCCTCTTGATAAATTTGTATTCAGGTCAGGAAGCAACAGGTAGAACTGGACATGGAACAACAGACTGGTTCCAAATAGGAAAAGGAGTTCGTCAAGGCTGTATATTGTCACCCTGTTTATTTAACTTATATGCAGAGTACATCATGAGAAACGCTGGACTGGAAGAAACATAAGCTGGAGTCAAGATTGCCGGGAGAAATATCAATCACCTCAGATATGCAGATGACACCACCCTTATGGCAGAAAGTGAAGAGGAACTCAAAAGCCTCTTGATGAAAGTGAAAGTGGAGAGTGAAAAAGTTGGCTTAAAGCTCAACATTCAGAAAACGAAGATCATGGCATCTGGTCCCATCACTTCATGGGAAATAGATGGGGAAACAGTGGAAACAGTGTCAGACTTTATTTTTCTGGGCTCCAAAATCATTGCAGATGGTGACTGCAGCCATGAAATTAAAAGACACTTACTCCTTGGAAGGAAAGTTATGACCAACCTAGATAGCATATTGAAAAGCAGAGACAAACTTTGCCAACAAAGGTTTGTCTAGTCAAGGCTATGGTTTTTCCTGTGGTCATGTATGGATGTGAGAATTGGACTGTGAAGAAGGCTGAGCGCCAAAGAATTGATGCTTTTGAACTGTGGTGCTGGAGAAGACTCTTGAGAGTCCCTTGGACTGCAAGGAGATCCAACCAGTCCATTCTGAAGGAGATCAGCCCTGGGATTTCTTTGGAAAGAATGATGCTAAAGCTGAAACTCCAGTACTTCGGCCACCTCATGTGAAGAGTTGACTCATTGGAAAAGACTCTGATGCTGGGAGGGATTGGGGGCAGGAGGGGAAGGGGACGACAGAGGATGAGATGGCTGGATGGCATCGCTGACTCGATGGACATGAGTCTGGGTGAACTCCGGGAGTTGGTGATGGACAGGGAGGCCTGGCGTGCTGCGATTCATGGGGTCGCAAAGAGTCGGACATGGCTGAGCGACTGATGTGATCTGATAGTTACTCTGTTTTCTGTTTTAGAAGAAAATTCTGTGTGTAGTTTTAATCTCTATAGGGAGATAAGAAAACTCATCAGTTTCACGCTGCTTTATCCAAATGTCAGCAATGTGAGGGGACCACAGAATTGTTTTCCTAAAAGATGAGGGAAAGAGCGGAGGAAAAAGTGTGGTCCTCATAGCATAATCCTCCAGTGAGAGAAGAACCAGTAATACATTATGTTCCATTAGTGAATGGGAATAACAAGGCATTATAGATCCCTTAATCTTGTATGTCTAAATGTATTACAAAGGAAAAAACCATTACAAGAATCTGACTTCAATTTTAACCCTCTTATGAAAAGCAAGAAAGTTGTATGTACTAAAAGCAAAAAGCCAGAAAATTCAAATAGAAATATAACTGATCTCCAGGAGTATGTCACCCAGAAAAATCTAAATAAGTGTTCCATTGGCATCTTTTTTATGTTAAAGGTTAATTTTGCTAGAATACTTTTTGCCAAAATTACCTTCACAAATTAATGAATAGTGTCAGAATTATTTTTTTATATTTAACTTCAGCTACCCAGTAATGTAATCAGAAAATTGAAGAGAATATGTGCCCACTTCCCCAAGAATATTGTAGGATTGTATCTAGGTATTTTGTGTCTGGGAAATTTGTGGAAGAAGTGTCTTCAGTTCTGGCATTTGAAAGCTACGGGAAAGAAAAGAATGTGTAATCAAGGACTATGATCAGATTTCTAAGTCTTGGCTTCTTAATTAGATGGAAAATGGACTATGGATCCTCTCTAGACATCTTATGTAACACGATTTTGAATTCTGTTCCTTGTTCAATACCTTGATGAGAAGGAAGCAGAGAGTTCAAAAGGTTCAACAACTGTCATCCTCTAACAGCACCTCTCCATTCCTGGCTCCTAGAGTGACATTTGTTACAAGAGAAAGAAGTCTTCTCAGATTGTTCCATTTGGTTTGGGAATAAAAGTTGTGAATTTTGCATTGAATCCATATTTTTAAATAAAATTTTCTAATTCCAATTTTTTAATTTAAAATAGTACAGCATACTATGTCCAATAGGATGCTTTTGGCTCCAACTCAGAAAAATTTTATAAGAGCTAATTAGACAAAAGGGAATATATTATCTCACATAACAAGACTCTGAAGGTATTTGGGTTGAGCCCTCTAAATAACCAACAGTTTGGGGTTGGTTATTTAGAGGGCTCAGCTATATCCTTGTTAGTTTCTCTGAATTTGTTGTCATCATCCATTATGGCTGCTACAGCACCAAGCATCACTTCTTCAGACAACAGTCACACAGGAAGGGCTATTTGTCTTTTGACATGGCTTTAGCATGAAAAAAGAAAAAATAAAACTTGATGAAAGAGTTCTAAGAAATTTTCCCGCTGTATCTTGTTCTTTTCTCAATAATTGTCATATAACTTTTCCTATCTTGATCACTAGCAAGGGAAATGAAATTATGTTGATTCTCAGTTTAACGAATTTTTAGTATTTGTGGTGTGTCTGTTTCCTTTTTGTTCCTCTTATTGTTTGTTTATGCCATCTCTTTTTTAAAAAATTAGTCTTTCTAGAATTTTTTTTTTCAGAGAGCCACTTTTTGGTTTGTTAAACCTGCCTGTTGTATTTTTGTTTCATTGGTTTCTTAATAATGTTTATTATGTTTTCTTCTGCTTTTTGGGTTTACTTTTTCAAAAACATTCTTCTACTTCTTTGGTTTAAATATTTACTCATTTATATTTGGTCTTTCTTGATATTGAACATGTGTATTTAAACTTACCTCTTTTTCCCCCTATGTCTCTTTAGTTTATGTTATCTTTTTATTGGTGCTCTATCCTAAGTATTTTATAATTCTCTCATTTCCTTTTGGAACATGAATTATGTAGCAGTGATTTTTGTAAGATTCTAAATCTTTTTAGCTATTTTTAAATTTTTGACATATAGTTTAATTTTATTACTGTAGTTTGCAGTGACAGTGAAACTTTGAAGTCTGTTGAGAACATAGTCTGTATGATAGTGAAATCTTGAAGTTTTTTGACATTTCTTTATGACATAGTTAATTACTATAGGTGATAATATTTATATTTGAAAAGAATTTATTAGTATAGAATTCAATATTTTACTATTAAATCAAACATAGTAATTCTGTTTTCAAATGTTCTGTATCCATATCAAATTTTATTAGGTTGTACTCTCCATCTTTAATAGAGTTATGTTGAAATTTCCCAGTTTAATTTTGTTTTTATATATACATTAGGTAATATTGTCAGATATGGCATAAATGAATAATTATTATATCTTTAAGAGAGTTAGTCCTTGCATTATAATTGTTAGTATTCTTTATCCCCAGTTTTGCTTTGGACTTAGCTTCTGTTTTGTTTGTTATTGTATTATGAACCCAGAATTTGGAGGGTCATGATTTTACTGGCATATTTTTTTAAATTTCCTTACTTAAAATTTTTCCATGTTTTGTGTTAGTTTATCCATTGTAAAAAAAAAAATAGCTATATTTTGTGTTTTTTACCCATTAAAAAAATCTTTGTTTTTAAAAATGAATTTATTTTTTTATTGTGATAACTGGATTTGTGTCTCTTTTGATAGTTTTGTTTTTTGTCTTCTGTTAAACCAATTTTTTTTTCTATTTCTCCTTTCCAATTGGTACAGTAGGTAGAGTTTGCTGTATTTCATTCTTTTAACACCTTATTGCTAGATGAGGAGCTGATGCTATAGTAGCATGAGACCTGTGGGAACTTTAGAAAGGTAAATGAATGTTGCATTTGGAAGGATGTGAGCTATTGGGAATCAGAGGGCAAAATGTGGTAAGCAGAATTCTAAGGCAGTCCCTATGAGTCCTATCTTCTAGGAATTCTTACCCCATTTAATCTTCTCCTATCAAGAATGGGCAAGACTAGAGAAAAAGATGGGACAGGACAGCTTTCCAGCGATTAAGTTACATTACAGACAAAGGTGCAGGGATTTTACATATACAATTGTGGTCTCTAATCAGCTAACTTAAAGCTAATCAAGAGGGAGGTTATCCTGGTTCGGACTTATCAGGTGAGTGCTGCAAATGAAGGTCTAAAGATCAAAAACAAATCAGAGATATTCTCCTACTGGCCTCGAGAAAGCATATAGTCACAATGTGAACTGACTATGGAGGGGGCTACACGGCAAGGACCTAAGGACATCTTCTAGGAGCTAAGACCAATCTTTTGCCAACAGCTAGCAAGAAGACCAGGGTTTCAGTCATACAACTACAAGAACATGAATTTTGCCAGCAACTGAGAGAGACTGGAAGTGAATTGTCCTTATTGAATGCCCAATGAGGGCGCAACTCAGCCAGAACTTTGCAGACTTCTGAGACCCTGAGCAGAGAGAACCCAGCTAATCTGTAACCAGACTCCTGACCCACAGAAACTCTGAGATACTGAAGGTATTTGTTTCAAGAAGCTAAATTTGTGATCATTTATTATACAGCAGTAGAGAATATACATTGTTCGCTTTAGTTGTAGTAGCAACCCTTGATTTTTTTTCCCCACAAATATATTTAACTATTACTATGCTTTACAAATGTGAAGTTTTTTTAGTATTATGTCTATTCTCATTTTTATCACAACTTAAATAACCAAACTTCTCTATTCCCCATATATTGTTTTTGTCTGACACAGTGCTGATTAACACACACCCCAAATAGTCAATACTTTACTGATAAATTTCATCAGTTTCTTTAGTCATTCTTGTGTCTGGTCTCCTTAATGTATATGTCATGCTCAGTTATTTTATGGCTTTTATTCCTTTATTTTTGTCTTTAGATATTATAAAAATCTATTTTAAAGTCCTTGTACTCTTCTATAAAATAAATATCCAGGAGGTGAATTTTATCAATAAAAATCCCAGTACTGTAGTTTTGTTTGTTCTCTTATTTTGACTTTACCTCCCTCTTCCCTCTATCCCTCCTTAGTTGCTGATATTCAGCAGCTGGACCCTTAGTCTTTAAGTCACTCTGAGGCTCGTTCCTCACTGTGATATCAAGGATATTGGCTCAGTTTCTACTCATCCAGATCTGTTTTGGTCCTCTTGCCTCCTGGGGTATGAAAGTGAAAGTGAAAGCATTAGTCACTCAGTCATGTCCACTCTTTGCGACCCATGGGTGGTAGCCCGCCAGGCTCCTCAGTCCATGGAATTCTCCAGGAAAGAATAGTGGAGTGGGTTTCCATTTCCTTCTCCAGGGGATCTTCCTAACCTATGGATTGAACCCAGGCCTCTTGCATTGCAGAGGGATTCTTTACCACCTGAGCCACCAGAAGAGCCCCTGAACTGTAAGCCCTGCTTGATGAAAGCTTTAGTCCCATGTAATGATACACAACTTTTCCCCCCATCTCAGTTCTGTTCAGTCGTTCAGTCATTGCCGACTCTTTGCGACACCAAGGACAGCAGCACGCCAGGCTTCCCTGTCCATCACTGACTCCCGGAGCTTACTGAAACTCATGTCCATCTAGTTGGTGATGCCATCCAACCATCTTATCCTCTGTCATCTCCTTCTCCTCCCACCTTCAATCTTTCCCAGCATCAGGGTCTTTTCAAATGAGTCAGTTCTTTGCATCAGGTGGCCAAAGTATTGGAGTTTCAGCTTCAGCATCAGTCCTTCCAGTGAATATTCAGGACTGATTTGCTTTAGGATGGACTGGTTGGATCTCCTTGCAGTCCAAGGGACTCTCGACAGTCTTATCCTACACCACAGTTCAAAATCATCAATTCTTTGGTGCTCAGCTTTCTTTATAGTCCAACTCTTACATCCATACATGACTCCTGGAAAAACCATAGCTTTGACTAGACAGACCTTTGTCAGCAAACTAATGTCTCTGCTTTTCTTCCAAGGAGTAAGCGTCTTTTAATTTCATGACTGTAGTCGCCATCCGCAGTGACTTTGGAGCCCCCACAAATAAAGTCTGTCGCTTGTTTCCATTGTTTCCCCATCTATTTGCCATGAAGTGATGAGACCGGATGTCATGATCTTGGTTTTTTAAGTGATGAGTTTTAAGCCAGCTTTTTCATTATTCTCTTTCACTTTCATCAAGAGGCTCTTTAGTTCTTCTACACTTTCTGCCATAAGGGTGGTGTCATCTGCATATCTTAGGTTATTGATATTTCTCCCTGCAATCTTGATTCTAGCTTGTGCTTCATCCACTCTAGCATTTCTCATGATGTACTCTGCATGTAAGTTAAATAATCATGGTGCCAATACACAGCCTTGACATACTCTTTTTCCTATTTGGAACCAGTCTGTTGTTCCATGTCCAGTTCTAACTGTTGCTTCTTTTCCTGCATACAGATTTTTCAGGAGGAAAGCAAGGTGATCTGGTATTCCCATCTGTTTCACAGTTTTCCACAGTTTGTTGTGATCCACACAGTCAAAGGCTTCGGCACAGTCAATGAAGCAGAAATAGATGTTTTTCTGGAGCTGTCTTGCTTTTCTGATGATCCCGCAGATGTTGGCAATTGGATCTCTGGCTCCTCTGCCTTTTCTCAAACCAGCTTGTACATCTGGAAATTCACGGTGCACATACTGTTGAAGTCTGGCTTGGGTAATTTTGAGCATTACTTTGCTAGCATGTGAGATAGTGCAATTGTGCAGTAGTTTTAACATTTTTTGGCATTGCCTTTCTTTGGGATTGGAATGAACACTGACCTTTTCCAGTCTGGTGGCTACTGCTGAGTTTTCCAAATTTGGTGACATATTGAGTGCAGCACTTTCACAGCATCCTCTTTTAGGATTTGAAAAAGCTCAACTGGAATTCCATCACCTCTACTAGCTTTGTTCGTAGTGATGCTTCCTAAAACTCACTTGACTTCATGTTCTAGGATGTCTGGCTCTAGGAGAGTGATCATACCATCATAGTTATCTGGGTCATGAAGATCTTTTTTGTATAGTTCTTCTGTGTATTCTTGCCAGCACTTCTTAGTATCTTCTGCTTCTAATAGGTCCATACCATTCTGTTTTATTGTGCTCATCTTTGCATGAAAATTTCCCTCAGTATCTCTTAATTTTCTTGAAGAGATCTCTGGTCTTTTCTATTTTATTGTTTTCCACTATTTCTTTTCATTGATCACTGAGGAAGGCTTTCTTATCTCTCCTTGCTATTCTTTGGAATTCTGTATTCAAATGAGTATATCTTTCCTTTTCTCCTTTTTCTTTCGCTTCTCTTCTTTTCTCAGCTACTTTTAAGTTGTCCTCAAACAACCATTTTGCCTTTTTGCATTTCTTTTTTGGGGGGGTGGTCTTGATCACTGCCTCCTGTACAGTGTCATGAAACCTCTATCCATAGTTCTTCAGGCACTCTGTCAGATCTCATCCCTTGAATCTATTTGTCACTTCCACTGGATAATCATAAGGGATTTGATATAGGTCATAACTGAATGGTCTAGTTGTTTTCCTTACTTTCTTCAATTTAAGTCTGAATTTTGCAATAAGGAGTTCATGATATGTAGCCACAGTCAGCTCCTGGTCTTGTTTTTGTTGACTGTATAGAGCCTCTCCATCTTTGGCTGCAAAGAATGTGATCAAATTGATTTTGGTATTGACCATCTGGTGATGTCCATGTGTAGACTCTTCTCTTGTGTTGTTGGAAGAGGTCTTTATTATACCAGTGTGTTCTCTTGGCATGACTATTAGCCTTTGCTCTGCTTCAGTTTGTACTCCGAGGCCAAATTTGCCTATTACTCCAGGTATCTCTTGACTTGCTACTTTTGCGTCCCAATCCCCTGTGATGAAAAGGACATCTTTTTTGGGTATTAGTTTTAGAAGGTCTTGTAGGTCTTCATGGAACTGTTCGGTTTCAGCTTCTTCAGCATTACTGGTTGTGGCATAGACTTGGATTACTGTGATATTTAATGGTTTGCCTTGGAAATGTCACAATGAACCTGACTCCAACTGCCTACCTTTTGTGCATCTCTTTGGTCAGTGTTATAATATGAGACTTGCTTTTGGCAGTCACTGTCCAGAGTGAGTCCAACAGGCTTGCACTTTCAGCTCTATTTATTACTTTGTATTTCTGTTCTGTTTTTAGTTCAAGTTACGCTTATCTTGTTTTTGAGCTGCAGAATATCTTATTGCTTTTTTCTTTTTCATATTCTGCCTGACATTGTTATTTCCTTAGAGCAGAGAAAATATACTAGTGCTTAAATCTTGTGTCCCCTAGACCTTTAATTCTCAATACCATGCTTTGAAGTGGATATTACCAATACCATTTTATCTATGGAGAAACTGAAGCTCAATGATGTTAAGCAGTTTTCTCAAGAGCACACAAATAGTACATTGAAAAGCCAAAATATGAATCTTAATTTTTTTTTTATTTTGGGGTGTTAGATTTAAAGTCCTAAATCTTGACATAAGAAGTTATTGAAGATGCAGATAAGATAGCAGTGAATAATTGATGGAACAGCACCACAGAGCCAATGAGATGAATAGCTCGTGGAAGGGGTTGGGTCATGGTCTAAAGGAATAATGAGTCTTTGTGGAGACAGGAAAGGTAGGGAAAGGGAAAGTGATATTACAGAAAGATCCTAGAGAAGATACATTGTTGACTGAGAAGTCTAGGTGGATATGTAAGTTCTCATTAAATTGGAAAGTGAGGTTTTCTGCCCAGAAAAGACATGGCCTAGAGTAGGGGAAACCTGGAAAACAATCACTGTAAAAGATTTGAAAAGGATCTGGAAAGATAATTTTTAATGTAATTAGATTTGGTAGATTAAAGGAACACAAAACACACAAATGTAAACATTTGGATCCAGGAAAATGGACTTATTTTTCAACTTTATTCTTGGTAATGCCTCAGGCAAGTACATTGAGGCACTCTTTGTAAGATTATACCCTGTTCTTCTGGCTCTGTCTGTATCCATTTCAAGTGTGTTCAGAGAAGAGCTATAATTATATATTTTCCTCTACTCTTGGTTTTCTATAGTGCCTAGTGATATAGAGCCAGGGTGACCTTGTTTTGGTGTAGATATCCCTAGTTGACACCTTTGTCCCTATGTGGTGTTAGTATCTACTGTCACTCTCAAAAGTGTCCAGAATGTGATACTGTATATCACCTTAGCAAAAACTGTTATTAATGTGCATATTCCAGATCTGTGCTCAGCATTTACATGCTTAATCATATTTCCTTTTCTTATCTACCCCATGAGGAAAGTACTTGATTGGCCCCATCATCAAATGTACTTTTTTTAGTCATTGAATATTTGTTAAGTACCTATCAGGTACCAGCTAGTATATTTAACATGGGGGATAAAATTATGAGGTCAGTAGATTATATCCTTACTCTTACATGGAACTTGAATTGAGATTTAGAAAATTTGAGCTACTTAATCAAGATCATACCATTTGCAAAAACTCAGAATTTTAAACCCAGTCCAGTCTAACATGAAAGCCTAGGTTTTAATAACTACCCATTGTATTTTTAGCAATAATAAGTATTTTAAGTTCTATACTATTAAATGAGCCAAGTAGCTATGAAAATACTAAAAAATATCAACGTGTAAAATTTCAGTAGCAAATTAAAGCTTCTCACACAAAAGTATTCTATGGATAAAATATTTTATTCAAATTTTAAATTTCATTATTTAATGGCATTTGGCCTGGTCATCATCTGTTAAAAGTTGGGAAGGATTAAACTAAAATGGTCCTTATTAGAAAGATTGTAGCTGGCATGATGAATACCTGCCTTAGGCATTAGAAATCTCTGTATGGAATTTTTGTCAACATTGGTTTAACATTTTTTTCTCTAAAAACAATATATCCAGTTTTCTATAATCTAGAAAATGCAAAGATAGCCTTTTATGGCTCCTTCATTTTACAAAATTACCTCTTTATAGATAATAAAAATTACAGTGTTCAGCGTATCTCATCAGTAACTTTTTAAAATATTGATTGTAAGACATTGAACACATAAACCATTATGAAGAAAAGTAAAAGCTATCTCTTTTGATAGGGAAAAATTCATCTTTTAGTGCCTATTAATTTTTTGAATCAGTAGAATGGTATTGGACATGTTAATATTGGACTGCATGAAGGGCCCTTGGGTGACTTTCCAAGGGAGGGCTGTAATAGAGAAATGGAAGAAACTTGAGAAAAATGAGCATACTAGTCAAGAGCCCCACTATTCAGAGATCAACCAATCATATGTTTTCATTTAATAGCCTCATTAAAAAAGCATTTTAAAAACTACTTTCCAAGTAGATAACAGAACTTATTTCTTCCACAATAAAGTAATTTTTTTTATTTTATTGCTTTTGTTTATAATTAAGTGTGCATTTTGTTGTTATTGCATTATTCTGCTGATTTACTGAAATGAATAAATAGAAATAGTTCAACTATAAAAGTAGTGAAAGAAAAAGTAAAATTGTTTACTTTTCATTATTTTTTATAGCTTAAGATGAAGTTGGAAGCCCATGGACTAAATATAAGCTCTGAATCTGTGTTTGCTGGGACAAGCAAAGTTATAGGTGTGAGATAACTCAGGCAGCCAAACCAGAAAATTGTGTCTAAGAATTACAGTGAGGAACATCTGAAAGTAGGATTTAATTGGACCGCTCCATTATCAATTTTTATAATGATACCACAATGTATCTCATGCCTTTTATCTTTTTCAAATAATATGCAGATAAACTAATTGTGTTTTCTCAGAAAAAGAAATGCAAAAAAAAAATTTGACAGTACAAAAATTGATGAATTATGTTGGTAAAGTCAGAGAAGGGCATGACTACAGAGGCATCATACAGAGTTGCATTCTCATGGGAAAAAGCAGCAGGGTTATTTGTCTCTGATTTACTTCACTCAGTATGACAATCTCTAGGTCTATCCAAAATGTCATATGATATCGCTTATGTTTGGAATCTAAAAAAAGATGCAAATGAACTTATCTACAAAACAGAAATAGAGATACAGATATAGAAAGTAAACTTATGGTTAGCAGGGCTTCCCTTGTAGTTTAGCTGGTGAAGAATCTGCCTGCAATGCAGGAGACCCCATTTCGATTCCCAGGTTGGGAATATCCCCTGGAGAAAGGATAGGCTACCCACTCCAGTATTCTTGGGCTTCCCTGGTAACTCAGCTGGTAAAGAATCTGCCTGCAATGTGGGAGACCTGGGTTTGATCCTGGGTTGCCAAGATCCCCTGGAGAAGGGAAAGACTACCTACTCCAGTATTCTGGCCTGGAGAATTCCAAGGACTTAATAGTCCATGAAGTTGCAAAGAGTCGGACACAACTGAGCGACTTTCACTACCGGGGGTACGGGTGGAGGGAGGGATAAATTGAAAGATTGTGATTGACATACTCATATTACTATATATAAAATAGATAACTAATAAGAACTGACTGTATAGGGAACTCTATTCAATACTCTCTGATAGGCTATGTGGGAAAAGAACCTAAAGAAGAGTGGATATATGTATGTATATAACTGATTCAGTTTGCTGAACACTTTAATACAATATTGTGAATCAACTATAGTCCAATAAAAATAAAAATTTGAAAGAAAAAGAGAAAAGATAGCACACACACACACACAAAGCAGCAGAGTTAATGGCATATACACTTGGGAGAGAGAACTGACTGAACTTTCAGCATAATTCTTTCATCAAGTGACACTGATGGCCATTATATAAAGTATGCAGTGTACACTGGGGAATACAAAGCACTGGTGTTTGAGTTGACAGGTGCTTTACATTACAATTGGATTCCAGGCTAAGTTTCTTAGTGTGTGCATGATATGTGCTACGAGAGAGAAGTGCTTAATGATTTTCTGTTTACCAATGAGCATCCATTGTACAGAAGAGATATTTTATTTCATTGATAGTCATTTGAAAGATATGAGGTGGAATAGAAAGTGTATGCTGTAATCAATACTGAAAGAGCACCAATTACATGTAAATAACAATGAAGGACTTTAAGTTAAAAGTTACACTTGATTATCATTCCAAAACTATTTTATTTACAGAGAGTAATTGGTGGTCAATAATATGTCTCTGGATCCTAATCTAGTATTGAAGAAATAGTAAACATATGTATTTTTATTTTATATTTATATATAAATCAAAATTGTAATATTGAACGTGTAATATATCACATATCGATATATAAGTAACATATAATCAATATGTGATATGTTATAAATAAACATATAATTTTGCATATATTTTATATGTAGTGGTGGTAGTTTTAGTCAGTAGGTCATGTCTGACTCTTGTGACCTCGTGGACTAGCTCGCCAGGCTTCTCTGTCCATGGGATTTCCCAGGCAAGAGTACTTGAGTGGGTTGCCATTTCCTTCTCCAATATTTTATATATAATACTTCTTTTAAAATACAAAGACTATCAAATCATAGCAATTGGTTTGAACTCCTTACAGAGTATTATGCATATGTAGCAATTTCAGTGTTTTACTTTTCTCCAGTGCTATTGAGGAAAAAAGATGCTAGATGAACTTTAAAACAAGAAGTGAGATTTAAAAACACATTTCTTCATTACACTGATGATTCCAATAAAGATTACTTCTGTGATTTCAGTTTCTCAAGTGGAAGACTGTTGATTTATCCAGAATCTTGAATGCATACATCTATCACTTCAAGGAAATAGTGTCATTACTTTTTACTGTTGAAGATAAAACATCAAAATTTCTTAGCAACAATATGGGGCAAACACCTCAGTCTTTGCAAATTTTGTTCTTTTCAAATGCTTTGTGGGCACCCTCCCCCCACTTATCTATGAAGGAAGTCATTGACATGTTATTGAAAGAAAGTGAAAGTGTTAGTCGGTCAGTTAAAATGCTCAGTCATGTCCAACTCTTTGCAACCCCATGAACTATAGCCCACCAGGCTCCACTGTCTATGGGATTTCCCAGGCAAGAACACTGGAGTGGGTAACTATTCCCTTCTCCAAGGGAAATTCCTGACCCAGGGATCAAACCCAGATCTCCCTCATTGTAGGCGGATTCTTTACTGTCTGAGCCACCAGGGAAGCCCTAACATATTATTGGGTATGTTTAAAACCCCATCCAAAAGCTGCTATAGGAAAAGGAAATGTACTTTACAGGGCTGAAAACAACCAGAGTACATTGGCATTCCATTGGCTGTGATCCTTCAAGGTAAACATTCAGTCTTCCAGCCTTTGAATGTGTTTTGTGGTATTGTTATTTTAGCATCATGTAGGCTGGCATTGTCTTCAATGAGAATTTTCCCCATAATCCATGTCTATATTTGGCCTGGATATCATTTTATAGATATAAAGGATATAAAAATAAACTAAGTGGATGAAGTACATATCCTACAGCTAATGCTACTTATGCAAGTGGTTATATATATTTACTTAGCCTATGATATTAACATTTTATTCAGTTCAGTTTAGTTCAGTCGCTCAGTCATGTCCTACTCTTTGTGACCCCATGGATTGCAGCACGCCAGGCCTCCCTGTCCATCACCAACTCCCGGAGTTTACCTAAACTCATATCCATTGAGCCGATGATACCATCTAACCACCTCATCTTCTGTTGTCCCCTTCTCCTCTTGCCTTCAATCTTTCCTAGCATCAGGGTCTTTTCCCATGAGTCAGATCTTTGCATCAGGTGTCTGAAGTATTGGAATTTCAGCTTCAACATCAGTCCTTTGAATGAACACTCAGGACTGATCTCCTTTAGGATGGACTGTTTGGATCTCCTTGCAGTCCAAGGGACTCGCAAGAGTCTTCTCCAACACCACAGTTCAAAAGCATCAATTCTTCAGCGTTCAGCTTTCTTTATGATCCAACCCTCACATCCATACATGACTACTGGAAAAACCATAGCCTTGACTAGCTGGACCTTTGTTGGCAGTGTATTGTCTCTGCTTTTTAATATGCTGTCTAGGTTGCTCATAACTTTCCTTGCAAGAAGTAAGTGTCTTTTAATTTCATGGCTGCAATCATCATCTGCAGTGATTTTGGAGCCCCCCAAAATAAAGTCTCTAACTATTTTCACTGTTTCCCCATGTATTTGCCATGAAATGATGGAACTGGATGCCATGATCTTAGTTTTCTGAATGTTGAGCTTTAAGCCAACTTTTTCACTCTCCGTTTTCACCTTCATGAAGAGGCTCTTTAGTTCTTCTTCACTTTCTGCCATAAGGGTGGTGTCATCTGCATATCTGAGGTTGCAATCTTGATTCTAGCTTGTACTTCATCCAGCCCAGTGTTTTTCATGATGTACTCTGCATGTAAGTTAAATAAGCAGGGTGACAATATACAGCCTTGACGTACTCCTTTTTCAATTTGGAACCAGCCTGTTGTTCCATGTCCAGTTCTAACCGTTGCTTCTTTTCCTGCATACAGATTTCTCAGGAGGAAGGCAAGGTGGTCTGGTATTCCCTTCTCTTTTAGAATTTTCTACAGTTTATTGTGATCCACACAGTCAAAGGCTTTGGCATAGTCAATAAAGCAGAAATAGATGTTTTTTTGGAACTCTCTTGCTTTTTCCATGATCCAGCAGATATTGGCAATTTGATCTCTAGTTCCTCTGCCTTTTCTAAATCCAGCTTGAACATCTGGAAGTTCATGGTTCACGTATTGCTGAAGCCTGGCTTGGAGAATTTTGAGCATTACTTTGCTAGGGTGTGAGATGAGTGCAATTGTGTGTTAGTTAGAACTTTCTTTGGCATTGCCTTTTGTTGGGATTGGAATGAACACTAACCTTTTCCAGTCCTGTGGCCACTGCTGAGTTTTCCAAATTTGCTGGCATATTGAGCGTAGCACTTTCACAGCATCATCTTTCAGGATTTGAAATAGCTCAACTGGAATTCCATCACCTCCACTATCTTTGTTTGTAGTGATGCTTCCTAAGGCCCACTTGACTTCACATTCCAGAATGTCTGGCTCTAGGTGAGTGATCACACCATCGTGATTATCTGGGTCATGAAGATCTTTTCTGTACAGTTCTTCTGTGTATTCTTGCCACCTTTTGTTAATATTTTCTGCTTCTGTTAGGTCAGAAGATACCATTTCTGTCCATACCATTTATTGAGCCCAGCTTTATTATTAATGTATTATAAAACCATCTCTCCCACTGATGTTTAACTTTTATTATCATTAAATAGTAAATATTGTTGCATTGTTACATATTTTAATTTACTAAACATGGTGATGTGAATGTCTGAAAAATCTATTATTAGTTGTTGTATAAATGCCAAACTTTGAGAAATACTGGTTCACATCTTAAGTGATACAGTGAGTCTAAGTCTTTCCAGTGAAAAGCAGACAAAAATAAAAGTGAAGTGCAAATCATATGGGAAGTCTAGAGAAACACCTAATCTGTCAAGGGAGCTAAACTAATATTTTAAAGAATCAAGTTCTCAAAATGCTCATTCCATGAAGCGATTTTTAAATTTTTTTGATCATTGCCCTCAGTAAGAAATAATTGGTCTAATACACATATACATCTTTATTAGTCTTTGGCCAGGTTATACTATGGTAAGAAACAACTCAGAATCTCTGATTTCTTCCTCATTATGTTATGTGTAGGCTATGCAGCCCCAGTTGCTCTGCTCTACTCTGTAGCTCTCTCTAGGCTGTAGGAAGGCTGTGATGCTGCTCCAAGTAGCTCATCATTCCAGGACTCAGGATGAAGGAGCAGCCCCATCCTGAGAGCAATTTCTCAGCCATGAGAAAGGGTCAAGCCCTGAGCCAAGCTACATAATTGTTCCCACAGCGTCTTTGAGACTTGGCAGTATCTCACATGCTTATGCAGATGTTCCTCTACTTACGATGGGGTCAAGTCCTCATAAACGCATCCTAAGTGGAAGTCTTTTTAATACACCTAACCTAGAGAACATCATAACTCAGCCTAGCTTACTTAAATGTGCTCTAAACACTTTCATTGGCCTACAGTTGGGCAAAAGTATCTAACACGAGATCTCTTTTTATAAGAAAGTGTTTGTGTATGTTATGTAATTTATTGACTACTGTGCCAAAAGTGAAATACAGAATGATTTGGTCCAGAGTGGTTATATCGGTTGTTCACCCTGGTCCTTTCAAAGCTGCCTGGGAGCTGCAGGGGCTGCTGCTGCCCAGCATCTCTAAGGAGGATCTACTATATGTTGGTAGCCTGGCAGAAGATCAAAATTCAGAATTTGAAGTACAGTTTCTGTTGAATGTGTACTTCTCTTACACCATCCTAAAGTCAAAAAACCGTAAGTCAGACTGCTGTAAGTCAGGGACACTGTGTTCTGTTGACTCTAGTGAGCCCCTCAGCCCCTCCCAAATATCAGTGCAGTGGGAAGCACTCCACTCTCGCAGGAATCCTGCAAGTCAGCTGGTAACCAGGAAGGATGAATGGTCCTTCAAGAAGGAAAATGAGAGAGAGAAGGAGGGAAATACTGAGGGAAATAATGCAATCCACTTTATATGTATGCATGTATGAGTATATATATAACTGAACCAAAATGTCACAAAATAATAATCACCCTTAGTATGTTTGATACATTCTGATATTTCCTATTCCATTGTTTTTTAAAAAATACTGATTGCAGCTCACTAAATTGCATATTCAGCTCACTAATGGGTTACTACTGGCATTTTGAAAATACTGTTCTAATAGCCTAAGCAAATTCTTGCTGTTTTTAGTGTAAAAGTTGAAGAGTGAACAGATCCTCGATTACTGCTTTTCTTATAGTTGAATGGAACAAACCCATCTTTCCTTATTCTAAATTTAGCTATATGTCCTAGAAAAGGTGGGACCCTAGAGTAAGATTTTGGAGAGCTTAGTTCTGACTCAGTCACTCACTTGCTGTGTGGGTCATTGAGTCTTTCTAAGCCTCAGTTTCCCCATCTGCACAATGTGGATAATGACAGCTGCCCCACCTGCCTCAAGGGATAAATGACACTTCCATGATGCCTCCACTATACTAAGCACCTTGCGTTTACTAACTCATTCAACCCCCACAGCAGCGCTCTACATAGATACTACTGATTTCCTCATTTTATGGGAAAAAAAAGAGACACAGAGAGATGGTTAATGATTTCTAAGTGGCGGCGCTAGTGGTAAAGAACCCACCTGCCAATGCAGGAGACAAGAGATGCAGGTTCAGTCTCTGGGTTGGGAATATCCCCTGAAGGAGAAAATGGCAACCCACTCCAGTATTCTTGCCTGAAAAAGTCCATGGACAGAGGAGCCTGGAGGGCTACAGTCCATAAGGTAGCCCTATAGCTACCCTACCATAGCTTTGGACACGACTGAAACGGCTTTACACAGTATACGTACAAACAAGTGGTGAATACAAGATGCTAAGCCATGTAGTCTGGCTGTGGTCTGACTTCACAACTGTTAGTCTAGTTGGTCACTGTTGTGGAAAATAGCTGTTTCAGTGTGTAAAACCACCACCCTTAAAATTGTGCTATATTCTTATTGTTGCTCATTATCTGGGAACCTAATGGTCTGGTTTTTTACTTATCAGAGTGTCCCTGGTGAAAATTGCACAT
Organism: Bos indicus; assembly: GCF_029378745.1. Lineage (NCBI taxonomy): Eukaryota > Metazoa > Chordata > Mammalia > Artiodactyla > Bovidae > Bos > Bos indicus. The sequence goes on from NC_091781.1 coordinate 34,070,681, forward strand.
CCACTAACAGTGAAATTGGCAACAATTGTGATGCGCAGATGTCTTGGTCCCAAGTCAGAGATGCAAAGGCAGATGTAGCTTGCTATTAACTTCTGGCATACCCATTGGTCTGAGTCTCTCTCCCGAGACAGAGTGAGAACCAGGATGTTAGGCTCTGCAAGCATGACTGTACATTTGCCTAGTAACAATGAAAAGTATGATTGCTGCACATGAACCCCAAATGTTAGATTGTTAAAATTCAACCCCGTTCAACCTGGATATATTAATTTTGCTAGTAAATGAGGGTCATCATCTGTCCTATAGGTTTATAGTCCTGATCTCCACAATGTAATCACTTTCTGAATTGCTTTTTAAAAGGCTTGTTTACAAAGACATCCAATCTAGCTACAATGAGGTCATTCTTCCAGGAAAAATTCAAAAGCAACCAGATTTGTGTCAAATTTCTTTTTCTTCTTTTATTTTAAAGAAACAATTTTGTCAAGTTTAAAGCAAAGCATTTGAGTAAGCACGTTGCAGTGAGACAACATATAAAGACTTGACTGCAAGGAAATTTCCTGTTTCTAAGAAACTATTCTAAGGTAGAAAACTCCTGTATCCAGATAAAACTTTTATCAACTATTGATTTGGGGGCCCTTTTATGACTGAATGTGTTGATGTCTTTTGCCTACCTAATAGAGGAATGCTTTGCAATGATATGTAAAGTCTATTATTTAAAAGAAACAGATAAAGTATTTAGTGTTTACCAAAGCTATTGAATATTTGTAATATCACTTTGCATTGATATTCTAATCTAGAGGAATTAGGGTCTAGTAAAACCTTAAATAACTTGGCATTTTTTAACATCATCTTTTAAAATCAAATTTGCAATGTAATTTATATACATTAATAGTTTTCTATTTTAAAAGTTCAAATGAGTTTTGACAAATATATATAGTATGTAAATGATCAGTTTTGACAAATATATATAGTAATGTTAAGCACCGTAACAGACATATTACAGAGCATTTCCATCAGCGTAGAAATTTCCTTTGGGTCCCATTACAGACAGTCCCCTCCTCCCACTCCTGATCCTTGATGATGCCTGATCTACTTATTGGCACTGTAATTTTTGTCTTTTCTAGAATTGCATGCAAATGGGAAAATGCTCCTTTAAAAAAAATTAATAGGTTTAATGAGCTGTAATTCATATACCTTACAGTTCACCCATTTAAAATATATAGTTCAGTGTTTGCTTTAATATGTTCAGAGATATGTGCAACAATCACCACAGTCAATTTTAGAAAATTTTCATCATCTTTGAAAAGAAACTCTGTACCCTTTAGATATCACTCCAGTCCTAAGCAACTGCTTATCTATTTTCTGTCGAAAGAAAGATTCCCTGTTCTTGACATTTCATGCTAATGTAATCATGTAATATATAGTCCTTTTGTGGCTGTGTTCTTTCACTTAGCATAATGTTTTCAAGGTTCATCCATGCTGTAGCATCTATTAATACTTCATCTGTTTCTGTGACTGACTAACCTTCCATCATACAAATGTGCCACATTTTGCTTATGCATTTACCAACTGAGGGATAATTGGATTGTCTTCCTTAGGCTGTTATAAATATACTACTATGAACATTCATGTACCAAATTTTTGTGTGCACATATGTTTTCAGTTTTCCTGGGTATAGTAAATTGCTGGGTCATAGGATAACTCTGTGTTTAATTATTTGAGAAAATTCCAGATTGTTTTCCAAAGCATCTGTATCATTTTATGTTCTAGCCTTCAGTAGATGAGGATTATATTTTCTCCATATTCTTTGAACACCTGTTATTATATGACTTCTTTTCTATTATATGACTTCCTTTTCTAACGTATGACTTCTTTTTCTAACCATTTTAGTGGGTAGTGTTTGGTGACTAGTTCAGTCTCCTCACGTGTTAGAGAGGAGTATTAAATGGTCTGTTTCACCTTGAGTCAGTTCTGGTAGTTTGTATCTTTATAAGAATTTATACTTTGCATTTAAATTATTTAATTTGTTGGCATAGAATTTTTTGTAGCATTTCCTCATAATCGGTTTTATTTCTGTAAGTTCAATGATAACGTCCCTTATTTCTGACTCTAGTAATTTGCCTTTCTTCTCTCTTATCCTTGGTTAATCTAGCTAAAGCCTTGCAAATTTTGTTTATCTTTTCAACAACCAGGTTTTTGTTTTTCTATTACTTTTATATTCTCTATTTTTACCAATTTATGCTCTAATCTTTATTTCTTTCCTTCTGCTTGCTTTGGATTATGGGTTCTCTTCTTTTCCAGATGTTTTAAGGTGGTGTGCATTAGTGCTGAGTTGTTCAGTCATGTCCAACTGTTTGCAGCCACATGGACTGTAGCACACCAGGTTCTTCTGTCCATGGAATTTTCAAGGCAGAAATACTGTAATGGCTTGCATTTCTTAGGCTATTGATTTGAGATTGTACTTCTTTTTTTTTTAAATAAAGGAATTTATAGCCATAAATTTTCCTCTTAGCACTGCTTTAGTAATATCACATGTTTTGTTGTGTCTTTATCTTTCATCTCAAAGTATTCTCTGTTTTCCCTTTTGATTTCTTCTTTGATCCATTGGTTATTTATGAGTATATTCTTTTATTTCCACATATTTAGAATTTTTTTCTGCTATTGATTTCTAATTTTATCTCTTCACAGTTGAAGATCATACCGTGTATTATTTCTATCCTTTCAAATTTGTTGAGAGTTGTTATATGGCCTAGCATACTGTCTATATTGGAAATAAGTATTTTTATGTTTCTGGCTTCCTACATTGATGTAATGCTTTGGGATTCATCCATGGTGCTGCATTTATAATAGTTCTACTTTTAATGCTGAATAATTGTATAGATGCCATGATTTGTTTATTGACTGTCTAACTGATGTATATTTAGTTTGTATCAAGTTATTGAGTATTATAAATACACCTGATGCAAGCACGTGCATACAAGATTTTGTATGGAAGTATGTTTTTGTTTCTCTTGGGAAAATACACAAAAGAAGGATTCCTGGATCATAGGATGTGTGTAATTTTAATTTTATGAGATACTGCTGATCTCTTTTTCCAAAGAGTCTGTATCATTTGCATTTCTACTAGTAAATATATGAGATTTCAGCTCAACAACCTTTAAAAAACTTGGTATTGTTAGTCATTTTAATTTAACCACTCTAGTGGATGTACTGGTATCTAATTGAGGATTTAATTTTGATTTCCCAAATTAATGATGATGTTGAATATAATTTTTTATTTATGTATTTATTTAGTTTTGGCTGTGCTGGGTATTCATTGCTGCACACAGCCTTTCTCTAGTTGCAGCGAGCAGGGGCTACTCTTCATTGGGGTGCACGGGCTTGTTATGATGGCTTCTCTTGTGGCGGAGCATGGGCTCCAGGGTGTGTGGACTTCAGTAGGGTTAGTGAGCTCATGGCGTGTGAGCTTAGTTGTTACACAGCATGCTACAAATATTTTTCTCTTATTTTTATTTCTAGGAATTTCTTGTTTATATGTTCTTGTAGAGTTTTTGTAGATTTCTTAGGATATTCTACAAGGACAATCTTGCCATCTGCAAATTAGAGTTTGCTTTTTCCCTTCCAGTCTGTTTGATTTTATTATCATTTTTTTTTTGCCTTATTGTATTAGCTACAATGAAATATCATTTATTATTAAACAAACATATTGAGAGGGGACATCCTTGAATTGTTCCCAGTTTTAGGGAAAACAAAATAGACATGAATATAAAGTGAAGACTTTCTTTTAGATGTTTTTTATCAAGTTAAGGAAGATTCTTTACTGTTTCTAATTGAGAGTTCTTATCTTGACAGCATGTTGATTTTGTCAAATACTTTTTCTGCATCTATTGAGAGGGCCATATAATGTTTCTTTTTTTCAGTCTATTAATGCAATAAATTACATTGATTTTTGAATATTAAACCAACTGTGCCTACCTATGATCTCACATGAGATTGGCTATAATGTATTATCCTTTTTATGACTCGCCAGACTCAATTCACTAATATTTTGTTAAGAATTCTTTCAGCTATGCTCATCAGGGATGTCACGTTTGACTCTTTTGCAACCCCATGGACTGAAGCCTGCCAAACTCTGCTGTCCAAGGGAGTTCCTAGGCAAGAATACTAGATGGGATGGCTTTTCCTTCTCCAGGGATCTTCGCAACCCAGGGATCGAACCTGGGTCACCTGCCTTGCAGGCGGAATATTTACCACCAGAGAAGCCCTAATATCAGTGTTATAATGGCCTTATAAAATGAATTGAAATGTATTTTTTCCTTTTCCATTTACTGGCTGAGCTTATCTGAATTATTCTTTTTTTTCTATAAATACTTAGTAAAATTCACTGGTGAAGACTGTCATTTTCTTTGTAGGAAGGTTTTTAGGTATAAATTTAAATTGTCAATTATTTGTTTTCAAATTGAAAATAAAATTACTACTATTATGATACTGAAGAACAATGGTGGATATTTTCTTAAACAAAGCAGCACTTTCTTTGTTTCTAAAGTAAATTTAAAAGCTGTATTTGAATATTAATACATTATAGTCATTACCTTCTTCTCTGTATTCTTCATTCTCTACAAGTATTAAAACACACTTTTTTTTCCTAGGAATACTATTTTAAATCACTCTTCATTCAGTTCAGTTCACTTCTCCACAGGATGTAATTATTGGTGTGATTACTGATGACCTCTATGTTAGTAATTCTAAAAGAAAGTAAACTTCTGTACTGTGTGCAAAGACAGTAACCATGTTTTTGGAACTCAGATAAAGTGAAATATAAATGAAATTCTCAGAACATTTTTGATGGTTGCTACTTAATCTCTATATTTAAGTCTCATTTATTGAAGTATAATTTGTATAGAGTAAAATGAAATTATTTTATTGTAAATCTCATGGGTTTTACCAATAAATATAGTGCTCTAGTCACTACTATAATTAATATGCAGAACAGTTACAGCATCCCCAAATTCCCCCATTATTCTTTGTCATCAACCCTTCCCCCTATCTCCAAACTCAGAAAATCACTGTCTGTTTTCTGTCTCTATTGTTCGTCTTTGTAATAATGTCACATAAATGGAATTATACGGTACTTAGCCTTTTGAATTTGGCTTAATTTACTTAGCATAATTCATTTGATAGTCATCTGTGTTATTATGTGAGTCAGTAGTTCATTCCTTTTTATTGCTGACTGATATTTTACTGCCTAGATGTGCTACAATTTGTAAACACTTTTACAATTGAAGTATAATTAAGGTTTGGGCTTCCCAGGTGGCACTAGTCGTAAAGAACCCACCTGCCAATGCAGGAGAGTTAAGAGATGCCGGTTCAACCCCTGGGTGGGAAGATCCCCTGGAAGAGGGCGTGGCATCCCAGTCCACCATGCTTGTCTGGAGAATCCTGTGGACAGAGGAGCCTGGCAGGCTACAGTCCATAGCGTCATACAGAGTTGAACATGACTGAAACAACTTACTACGCTAGCACACATAATGAACTTACAACGTTGTGCTGGTTTCAGGTGTACAGCAAAGTGATTATGTTCCGTATATATGTGTGTGTATATTCTTTTTGAGGTTCTTTTCTATTATAGATTATCACAAGGCTTTGAATATAGTTCTCTGTGCTATAAAATGAGTCCTTCTTATGTATCTATTTTATGCATAGTAGTATGTATATTGTAATTCCAAACTCCTAATTTATCTCCCCCCATCTGCACCCCCGACTCTGATAACCATAGTTTGTTTTCTATGTTGTTAAGTCTATTTCTGTTTTGTAAATAATTTCATTTATATAATTTTTTTAGATTCCACACTTAAGTGGTGACCTATGATACTTGTCTTTGATTTCACTTAGTATGATTATCACTATTGTTTCAAAGGCATTATTTCATTATTTTTATGACTAATATTCTGTTGTGTATGTGTGTACCACATCTTCTTTATCCATTCATCTGTTGCTGGACACTTATGTTGTTTCCATGTCTTGGATGTCGTAAATAGTGCTACTGTGAACACTGGGGTGCATGTATCTTTTCAAATTAGTTTTGTCTGGATATGCCCAAGAGTGAGATTGCTGGATCACATGGTAACTCTGTGTTTAGTTTTTTAAGGAACATCCATACTGTTCTCCATAGTGGCACACCACTTTACATCCCCATCAACAGTGTAGGAGTGTTCCTTTTTCTCCACACCCTCTCCAGCATTTATTATTTTTTACTACAACTTTTTTTAAAGCAAGTTCATTAACTGAAGGATATTGGGTTGAGTGGACTGTCGGTTATATGGTAAATTTTTGTGTAACTTAATAAGAAAACGTCAGGTTGCTTTCTAAAGCAACTATATCATATTATCACCCAGCAACATATGAAAATAATAATTGTTCTGCATTCTCATCAGCAAATGATATTATCAGATTTTTTAAAATTTAAGCCATTCTAATATGTATAGACACATTACCATCTGAGCCACAAGGGAAGCCCAATATATATAGTGGTATCTTGCTGAGGTTTTAATTTAAATTTTCCAAATGACTTATGATATTGAACATTTTTTGTTTATCTGCTTATTTGCCAGCTCAAGATTTGGTGTACATTACCATGCTGAATAATTGGATATTGGGCCTGATCTTAGAGATACAGCTACTTGGGCCATGATACTTGTTATATATCTATGTGTTTAAATTTGTCAAAGGTCAGTGAACGTGCATCCAACCTCAGCTAGTTCAGTACAGTTCAGTTCAGTTGCTCAGTCGTGTCCAATTCTACAACCCCATAGACTGCAGCATGCCAGTCCTCCTTGTCCATCACCAACTCCCAAAGCTTACTCAAACCCATGTCCACTGAGTCAGTGATGCCATCCAACCATCTCCTACTCTGGCATCCCCTTCTCCTCTTGCCTTCAATCTTTCCCAGCATCAGAGTCTTTTCCAGTGAGTCAGTTCTTTGCATCGGGTGGCCAAAGTATTGGAGTTTCAGCTTCAGTATCAGTCCTTCCAATGAATATTCAGGACTGATCTCCTTTAGGATGGACTTGTTGGATCTCCTGGCAGTCCAAGGGACTCTCAACAGTCTTCTCCAACACCACAGTTCAAAAGCATCAGTTCTTCAGTGCTCAGCTTTCTTTATAGTCCAAATCTCACATCCATACATAATTATGGGGAAAAAAACCTTTAACTAGATGGACCATTGTTGGCAAAGTGATATCTCTGCTTTTTAATATGCTGTCTAGGTTGGTCATAACTTTTCTTCCAAGGAGCAAGTGTCTTTTAATTTCATGGCTGCAGTCACCATCTGCAGTGATTTTGGAGCCCCACCAAAATGAAGTCTCTCACTGTTTCCGTTGTTTCCCCATATATTTGCCATGAAGTGATGGGACCGGTTGCTATGATCTTAGTTTTCTGAATGTTGAACTTTAAGCCAACTTTTCACTCTACTCTTTCACTTTCATCAAGAGGCTCTTTAATTCTTCTTTGCTTCCTGCCATAAGTGTGGTGTCATCTGCATATCTGAGGTTATTGATATTTCAGCTAAATCTTGTCTAAATGGTACTTGTCCTTAGTTAAATTTCCCTAAAAAACAATATTTGAAAAGAGCTTGCATGTTCAGATCAGTTCAGTTCAGTTGCTCAGTAATGTCCGACTCTTTGTGACCCCATGAATCACAGCACGCCAGGCCTCCCGGTCCATCACCAACTCCAGGAGTTCACACAAACTCACGTCCATCAAGTCAGGGATGCCATCCACCCATCTCATCCTCTGTCGTCCCCTTCTCCTCCTGCCCCCAATCCTTCCCAGCAGCAGAGTCTTTTCCAATGAGTCAACTCTTCGCATGAGGTGGCCAAAGTACTGGAGTTTCAGCTTTAGCATCATTCCTTCCAATGAACACCCAGGGCTGATCTCCTTCAGAATGGACTGGTTGGATCTCCTTGCAGTCCAAGGGACTCTCAAGAGTCTTCTCCAACACCACAGTTCAAAAGCATCAATTCTTCGGCACTCAGCTTTCTTCACAGTCACTCTCACATCCATACATGACCACTGGAAAAACCATAGCCTTGACTAGACGGACCTTTGTTGGCAAAGTAATGTCTCTGCTTTTGAGCATGCTATCTAGGTTGGTCATAACTTTCCTTCCAAGGAGTAAGCGTCTTTTAATTTCATGGCTGCAATCACCATCTTGCAGTGATTTTGGAGCCCAGAAAAATAAAGTCTGACACTGTTTCCACTGTTTCCCCATCTATTTCCCATGAAGTGATGGGACCAGATGCCATGATCATCGTTTTCTGAATGTTGAGCTTTAAGCCAACTTTTTCACTCTCCTCTTTCACTTTCATCAAGAGGCTTTTGAGTTCCTCTTCACTTTCTGCCATAAGGGTGGTGTCATCTGCATATCTGAGATTATTGATATTTCTCCTGGCAATCTTGACTTCAGCTTGTGCTGGAATTCCAGCTTCTTCCAGCCCAGCATTTCTCATGATGTACTCTGGATAGAAGTTAAATAAGCAGGATGACAATATACAGCCTTGACGTACTCCTTTTCCTATTTGGAACCAGTCTGTTGTTCCGTGTCCAGTTCTACCTGTTGCTTCCTGACCTGCATATAGGTTTCTCAAGAGGCTGGTCTGGTGATCTGGTATTCCCATCTCTTTCAGAAATTTCCACAGCTTATTGTGATCCACACAGTCAAAGGCTTTGGCATAGTCAATAAAGCAGAAATAGATGCTTTTCTGGAACTCTCTTGCTTTTTCCATGACCCAGGAGATGTTGGCAATTTGATCTCTGGTTCCTCTGCCTTTTCTAAAACCAGCTTGAACATCAGGAAGTTCACGGTTCACGTATTGCTGAAGCCTGGCTTGGAGAATTTTGAGCATTACGTTACTAGCGTGTGAGATGAGTGCAGTTGTGTGGTAGTTTGAGCATTCTTTGGCATTGTCTGTCTTTGGGATTGGAATGAAAATGGACCTTTTCCAGTCCTGGGGCCACTGCTGAGTTTTCCAAATTTGCTGGCTTATTGAGTGCAGCACTTTCACAGCATCATCTTTCAGGATTTGAAATAGCTCAACTGGAATTCCATCACCTCCACTAGCTTTGTTTGTAGTGATGCTTTCTAAGGTACACTTGATTTCATATTCCAGGATGTCTGGCTCTAGGTCAGTGATCACACCATCGTGATTATCTGGGTCGTGAAGATCTTTTTTTTACAGTTCTTCTGTGTATTCTTGCTACCTCTTCTTAATATCTTTTGCTTCTGTTTGGTCCGTACCATTTCTGTCCTTTATTGAGCCCATCTTTGCATGAAATGTTCCCTTGGTATCTCTGATTTTCTTGAAGAGATCTCTAGTCTTTCCCATTCTGTTGTTTTCCTCTTTTTCTTTGCATTGATCTCTGAGGAAGGCTTTCTTATCTCTCTTTGCTAATCTTTGGAACTCTGCATTCAGATGTTTATATCTTTCCTTTTCTCCTTTGCTTTTTGCTTCTCTTCTTTTCACAGTTATTTGTAAGGCCTCCCCAGACAGCCGTTTTGCTTTTTTGCATTTCTTTTCCATGAGGATGGTCTTGATCCCTGTCTTCTGTACCGTGTCACGAACCTTTGTCCGTAGTTCATCAGGCACTTCTATCAGATCTAGGCCCTTAAAACTATTTCTCACTTCCACTGTATAATCATAAGGGATTTGATTTAGGTCATACCTGAATGGTCTAGTGGTTTTCCCTGCTTTCTTTAATTTCAGTCTGAATTTGGCAATAAGGAGTTCATGATCTGAGCCACAGTCAGACCCCGGTCTTGTTTTTGCTGACTGTATAAAGCTTCTTTATCTTTGGCTGCAAAGAATATAATCAATCTGATTTCAGTGTGACCATCTGGTGATGTCCATGTGTAGAGTCATCTCTTGTGTTGTTGGAAGAGGGTGTTTGCTATGACCAGTGTGTTCTCTTGGCAAAACTCTATTAGTCTTTGGCCTGCTTCATTACATATTCCAAGGCCAAATTTTCCTGTACTCCAGGTGTTTCTTGACTTCCTACTTTTGCATTCCAGTCCCCTATAAAGTGGTCAAACAGGAGATGGCAAGAGTGAACGTCGATATTCTAGGAATCAGCAAACTAAAATGGACTGGAATGGGTGAATTTAACTTAGATGACCATTATATCTCCTACTGCACCAGGAATCCCTCAGAAGAAATAGAGTAGCCATAATGGTCAACAAAAGAGTCCAAAATGCAGTACTTGGATGCAGTCTCAAAAACGACAGAATGATGTCTGTTCGTTTCCAAGGCAAACCATTGAATATCACAGTAATCTAAGTCTATGCCCCAACCAGTAATGCTGAAGAAGCTCAAGTTGAATGGTTCTATGAAGACCTACAAGACCTTTTTAGAGCTTGCATGTAGTTATTTATTTTTAGAAAATTACCCCAAGAAGGAAGGTAGAATTGGGTAAGAGAAAACAAAGATCCAAGAGTGTTTGAGCTGATCACTTCGGGGGCAGTCATAGCTCAATTCTGAATCATGATTTAGCTTCAGTGAAGCAGCCATGATTTGATTTTCTTCTTATTTAATTTAATTTTTTTCTCCTCTCTCATCTTCCCCTCTGCCTTCTGTCTTTACTGAATTCCTTCCCATTCTGCCATTGTAACTATAATGACAAATGCATACTCTAAAGTGAACAAATATCTATTATCCAGAAAAGAGTAAAAAGACCTACTTATTCTTACACCATGATTTCTAAGTCTGTGAGAACTGTGAGGGTAAACGATTATGCATTACTCCTTTTGTTCAGTTTTCAACCTATTTACAGTACCTGGAATACAGCAGATGTTCAGAAATTGTATTTTGAATGAATTAATGAATAAATGAGGCTTTTAAGTCATTCCCAGATCACTAAAAAGTTCTCCCTCCACTTTTTTGGGTATAGTTGTAGGCAAAATTATGTAGCTAACTATGCTACAATTTTTAAACACTCCTGCTGCTACTGCTGCTGCTGCTGCTGCTAAGTCGCATCAGTTGTGTCCAACTTTGTGCAACCCCATAGACGGCAGCCCACCAGGCTCCTCTGTCCCTGGGATTCTCCAGGCAAGAACACTGGAGTGGGTTGTCATTTCCTTCTCCAATGCATGAAAGTGAAAAGTGAAAGTGAAGTTGCTCGGTCGTGTACGACTCTTAGTGACCTCATGGACTGTAGCCTCCCAGGCTCCTCCATCCATGGGATATCCTAAGCCAAGAGTACTGGAGTGGGGTGCCATTGCCTTCTACCTTAAACACTCCTGTAGTTCCTAAAAACTCATTCTCGAGATGGCCTTTCTTGCTTTCATTATATGAAGTAGAGCCTTCACAATAGGTCAGCACTTCATGTACTGCCTTCTCCAAGACTCTCAAAAACCTTTCTTTTCATATCAGAGCAAAATCTATGGAAATTCCTTTGTTGCATTTGCATTGGAAGCCTGTCTTAACAACCAGTGTTTCTCTCCCTATAATTCAGTCTCTAAGACACAAGTTCTTCTCACCCAGGCCTATGAACAATGATCTATCCACCCAAGTTAATAATATTAAATTAAATTTATGCAGGTAGGTTTTCATCATATTTCCCATTTGGAGCTGTGTTCTTCTTCCATAGCCTGCATGTGAACAACAGCTTTAGTTATAAATGTTTCCCAGTGAACCAGCACTCCAGATGATAGAAATGAGATTTATTGTATTTCTTACAAAGCTCCGACATGCATCCCACCAGTCACCATGACACTCAGCTCAGAAATCTCACTTGCCTTTGTGACTGGTGTTTTATCGCTCCAAAGAGAAGTGACAAACTTAAAAGTCCTCTAATCAGGTTATGTTTTTAAAAGGGTGGGCAGAGTGTTGTCAAGAGTATGAGGAGCAGAAGGACCAGTTCACTCAGTAGGATACAGGAATTGTCATGTTCTACCTTGAATAATAGCAACAATAATCAACACTGTTTTTAGAAAGGAAAAGGGGGCAGCAGAAAGCATGTTCTGTATTTAAAATGCCTTTCAAATCTATCATCTTTTTGATACCTCATCTTTTTCTTCCTAATGGCATATGATCATCTGGTTCATGTCACATGAATTATTTGAAATAGAAATTTTATTTCATATATATCACAGTTGCTCACAGATAAAATGAAAGTTCCAGTTTTCTGGTCTGTTGAATATTAATGCTGTCCTTCTCTCTAACACACACACACACACTCCCTCACTAATTCACACCCACATAAACTACATTGCTTGCCATTTGTAATATTTGTATGACAGTCTACCTTGGAAAGTGTTTCCATCAGCCTGCTACATCTCATTTTGTCCCCACTGCCTATCAGTAGGTCATTCTTGTACCCATTTTCAACCAAGGAAGCAGATGTCCAGAGAGATTCAGTGACTCGAACACACAGTGTCTTACTTTTGACCTTGATCTTCTTCTCCTGCACTTGTGGGGATAATAAGATCAGCTATAGCAAGTGCTTATTTTGAGGATTGCCTATGGCAGCACACATGGGCAGCTGAGTGCAAGGTCTGGTACCTACTCAAAGCTAAGAAGACAGTAGCCCAACCTACAAATGTCCTGAAGGAAAAATATACCAGACCAGATACCTTTGTTTGCCCTTTTCCCCAGTCTAGTGCAGTAGATCTATATCCTTGGGCACATTTCTCAAAAGATTGTTTGTCTTAGCCTTAAAATGATACTGCTTTCCAAAATGATATGCATATTATACTTTACCACAGGATTTGTGTGTCAATAAGCTCCGTAAAAAGACAAGTTGCCTACCTCCAATTCCTAGCATAGAAATCTGTATTAAAAGTATAATACTGTGCAGACTTTAATAAAACTCATAATATTTTTTTGATTATTATGCCTCAGCTTAAAATTCTGACATTTGAAGTTTATACTTCATTTGTGTCAGAGAATGGTTCATAATACCTGTCTTAAGCCTGGTTACTCAAGAAGCAGACTCTGAAATAGAGACAAGCGTGCAGGAAGCTTATTGGAGAGGTTCCCTGGGATCAACATCTGTGAGGCTGTTGGGAAGCACGGTTGATAAAGGAGAGGATGCTGCAGCTGCAACAGAATCTCAGCCAGAAGCCGGAGTGCCCATTCACAATTGACCAACCTAGGCCTTTCCATGGATCAGCAACCAGTTGTTGCCTGCAGGCTTCTCTGATGAAGGGCAGGACCCAGGGTGCAACTCAGCTGAGACCCATCATCCACCAACACTCCAGCAACTGAGAATGAGAACTGAGGGCAGGCCTGAACAGGGTGTCTGTGCAACACACCACAGCACTCCTCGCAAAACAGCATCCGCTACAGTTCCCTCTCTGTCCCTCTCCTGTGTGCGTCTGTGTTCCTGATTCTTTTGTTATTATTGGAGTATAATTTCTTAACAATGCTGTGTTAGTTTCTACTGTATACCAAGATGAATCAGCTATATATGACAGGCATGATTCCTATTGAATGCTTTTCTTTTGGATTTGTCATTGTGATTCTAGTATCATTTCTTTTGTCTCTACCTTTAAAGATACTAAGATTAGGAGTTTTAAAAAGCACCTAGCTGGACCAATTTCCATTATGGTTATAATTTGGGTGAGGCCAAGGATCCTGGCAGGAAACAAATGGCACACTCAAATGGGCTTAACCAAGAAGAGATTAATGAAGTGACTATTTAGAAATGTGTGGGCAAAGTTAAGGGAGACTAACAATGATTGATGACACCGTCATTTGGGCAACAGTGGAAATCTGTCACAGTCCCTAAGCTTGATGGGTAAGGAGAGGGAGAGATCAAGGGAAGTGGAGAAAGTAAAGTCTGACAAGAGCCGGGCCTTTTGGAGGAGGAACACAACCACTGACAATCTAGAAGGAGAGGTCAGTAAATGCCTTAACCTCACTCCTCTGCCATCCTTTGATCACCTCCTGATGACACCCGTCAGTTCAACACAGACAGAATACAGTGGGTGAGGGAACCCGTGGATCAAGTCTGGGTAGGTCAGCCTCCTGGGTACATGGAAAGATAGAGGAGATCTGGAGTAGCAAGTCAAAGGTCTCCCTTTATGGCCTTGTGCCATTTCCAGTGCTCTTCAAGTTTTCAACATCCATGTCAATTTCTGAAGCCTTTTTCTATGCCAACTCTTGTACATGTCATCCTTAATTGCTTCCATTCTTGACTCCTACAAACCCTTTTCCACCTAGTAAGCAGAATGTTATTTATAAAGCACATTTCTTTTCTTGCTGCATACTTGCTGAGTGTGTCTATCCACCACTCTTAAAACCAAAGGCCAGTCATTTAGCATTACCCAGAAGATTCTTGATCTGATCGTATGTACACTTGCCCCGGCCTCATGCTGTGCCAGCCATCCCCTTGTGCACATCTTTCAGGTCCTTGAATAATCCATCCCCTCTTCACCTCACCCCCTCCTGTTCCCTCTCCCTAGACCACACTAGCCTCGTTAACCTCTCCTGATCTTTATGTCTCATTTTGAAGATCTACGTCTCCTGAAAGACTTCTCTGATCCTTCCTCTTCTACTCCAGAATACTGCAGAATCCCATAGCAAATGCCTTTATAGCACTCTGCATTATTCCTCTTAGCACTTTTCTAAATTGTCAATTTTATAGAACTGTTTACTGTCAATTTTGTTTAGACTGTACATTCTCGGAGGGCAGAATCTAGCACAGTATCATCTGGCATGTAGGAATTCAGGAAGTATTTATGGAATTTATCCATGAATGAATATCTGAATGAATGAGTGAATTGGACTGTATGGGAAACGTAACAAAGTATATACCTCATACCTGCTTAAAGAGGTAGACGTTAAAAAAAAAAAGTCACTGCAAATCACAGGCTTGGTACTTCTAAAAAGTGACATGAGTCTAATGTTGCTGGAACTTTCTGTGTTTTAACTGAACTCAACTATTACTTTGATCTAATGTAAAATCTTGCAATTTTCAAATGTTAGTCACTCATTTCAACTTGTTTGAAAATACTGTGCAGTCCAAGGAAAATACTGTGTTTTAATTCTTGGTATACTTAGCTTCAAAGAAGGTAAAATTTTACATCAGAGTTCCTTTGTTTAGCCTGTGATCCAAGAGGTTTTATTCTAATATTATTAATTAAGATATTATTAATGCTGAGTTTAACATATTTATTTGTAATCAGTTAATGGTCTACCCAGCTGCTGCTGCTGCTATGTCACTTCAGTAGTGTCCGACTCTGTGTGACCTCACAGAAGGCAGCCCACTAGGCTCCTTTGTCCCTGGGATTCTCCAGGCAAGAACACTGGAGTGGGTTGTCATTGCCTTCTCCAATGCATTAAAGTGAAAAGTGAAAGTAAAGTCATTCAGTCGTGCCCGACTCTTAGCGACCCCATGGACTGCAGCCTACCAGGCTCCTCCATCCATGGGATTTTCCAGGCAAGAGTACTGGAGTGGGTTGCCATTGCCTTCTCCTAATGGTCTACCCTAGAGCCCTAGCTTTCACTTAATCATTAAGTGAAGGGAACAATTTAAAGGAACAATCAAGTAGAATACAAGATCTATTGAGCAGCCAAACATCTCCTACTAAAAATATGAATTTGTAAACACTGGCTAATCTTACCTTTTCAATGATTAGTTACAGAAAATGCATTAATTAAAATGAGTAGTGTTATTTTTTTAATGGCAAATGATTTCTTCATGAACATAAAATTTTGCTTGAAGACAACTTACACCAAGAGAAAACATATTTCTGTGGAATTCATCATTTATTTCAAGCTCTGTTTCTATTTTGGCCACTCAGTACGCAGTTACTAAAAAATGCTACATAGCAGAAGCGCTGAAGACAAGAAATGGAGGGAAAATTGAGAGAAGAATATACCATGGAACAAATAAGGCTACCATGGAAACTCTCTCAACAGTATACAGTATACTTTCAGAAACATTGCACATATTTTTAATACCCTCCTGAAAAGGGATAGATTTGAGCTCTTTACTCAATCCATTGTGTTTTCTGTTAGGAATGAGAATATTCTCACCATACGAAACCACATTTTTCTGAAGCGACATGCAGAACTTAGGCCTCTTTTTGCCTTTGTGTTTTCAAAAGCTGCATATTATTTCCCCCCATTCTGCTGCTACTTAGAATGAAGAAATGTATTTCAACTGGTAATGTCAAATGCTATAGACCTCAAATGTATTTCATCCAGGATTAGGTGTCCTGGCGTCTTTCAAGCTCCTCCCCTTGGAAAGGCTGTGTGGCTTGTCACCAGTGATGTTTTCCAAGGGAAGAGGTAACAAGGTGTAACAAGGTCACAGATCCCAAGGCATATGTTTTCCAGCCATCTTGCTAGTATAGGCTATAAACCTGAAACTACCTAATAATTAGGTCACCTCTGAACTGAAGACATCCTGACTGTACTACATGTCATCTTGAGGAATTACTTACAAAACCTCATTCCTTTCTGCAAATGCTAAGTTTCACCATGAAGCTGAAAGTGAACTGTCTGTTCAAACTTGGAAGCAAATTTTGAGGGGAAATTATTTTATTTTCTCTTTCATAGGAAATGTCATTACCAAGAAGATTTTTATATGCAGACTTCCCTGTAGCTCAGACTAAAGAATCTGCCTGCAATGCAGGAGACCTGGGTTCTATCCCCTGGTCAGGAAGATCTCCTGGAGAAGGGAATGGCAACACACTCCAGTTTTCTTTCTTGAAGAATTCCCCTGGACAGAGGAGCCTGGTAGGCTACACTCCATGGGATTGCAAAGAGTTGGACATGACTCAGTGACTCAGCACAGCACAGCACATAATAGTTTCAGGGACTCCTTCAAGTTGTAATTTACAGTCCTAAACCCTTTGGTGTTTGTCACTTGATGTAGATTCCCACTTGGTAAGTGGACAGGTTTTTTTTTTCATTTCAAATAAACAGGTTTATTACATTTTGAGTAAGGTAGATGATTGGTGTTTGTGAATCAGTAATTTTAAACTTTATTGTGATAATCTGTAGAGTATTCACTGAAGATGGGTGAGGAAGGTGAGATGCAAAAAGAATTCCTAGCATAAAACCTTCTTATTGACACTATTATTCATATTTCAATGTTAGGGAAAGCCCCAGATTAATTTGTTTGATACTTTACCAGAATCTTCTACCACTCGTTGTTAGAACAACAAATGCATGGGAAACCATAAAATCTTCAGGAATTTCCACTTCTATGTCTCATTAAAAAGTGTTTATTTCCATAGAAAACATATAGTACTGTATTTCATTCACCAGTAAAGAAGCAAATTAATATCAATAACTAGAATAAGTGCATTTAAGAGTGACATACCATCTGCCTTTTCTTACTTAAAAACAGTTACTCTGATGAGAAAAATCTAACACTAGAAATAAAATAATTTAACCGGAGTTAATTACTGGCAACATTGATATAGTATGCTACAGTATGGTCTCATATCTACTAAAAGACATTGATAGTTTCCATATCCTCTTCAGTAAAATACAAAATTCTCTCAAAATCGGTAATTTTTAGTGGCTTATTGAAGTTTCTCAACAGGTTGTTCATTATGCTTCCAGAAGATTGTTCCTTTTCTCTATTGTCTCTCCATTGTCTTCTTAGTGACAGATGGGATCGGATGGCATTCCCCTGACTCTGTCTCTGGAAGTTTCATTTCCTTTAATGTCAGTGCCCTGGGCTGTTGTTTCTCCCCATTGTCCTACCCCCTTTCCACTTTGGAATACATTATCTCCTGAAGTATGGTGGCTTTTTTGCCTCCTCAGAATGTAGAGTTTCTCTGGTTTGTTGCCCTTCTTTGTAATCACCAATCTATCTCCTTTTGCTATTTCATATTTGCTCTGTGTCCCCCTACTCTATAGGAAGATATTGGCATTAATATCAGTCATGGGTCACAGAATTTGAAACCCTTCCTGTATCTCAGAGCATTTAAAAATTGTATATAAAATACCATTTGAGTAGTAAAGATGTAGCCTGCTTCCATACTTCTAAAAGTGCAAGGAAATTGAAAATAAAAAGAATCTCCCAATTGTGTAGTGTATAAGAAAGTAACACTTCTTTTCTAAGGTTAATGCAGTTGAATGCATACCTTCAATTGCTCAGATGAAATTTGTCAGTAAATATGAATACAAAAGCAGTCATGTGTCACCTTCTTTTTCAACCTTTTCTATATTAAGAGGTGAATATGGAATAGGCGTTAGATTCCAGAAACTATATTTCTAGAAACTACAGAGGAGAAACTGGAATATTAGGAAAGTTATTCAGTAGTTTCTTCCTAACAATCATGATTAACTTCCCAGTTCATCAGAGAGTAATTTGAAACCCTGACCCAGGTTACATCAGGTTTTGGTTATAGAGACATCATCAGTATTTCATATGCATTAATTTTTGTTCATAGTATCTTTTTCTATTTATTCAAATTACTATTGACCTGAGTATTTTTATTGGTTTCAAGAGTTGATTCTCAAAAATTCTGTCAAATATCTGCTGAATGAAGGAGGAATGGCTGAAAGACTTCTTTTTGGTGATAAAAATGTACTAAAGTTAAAGAGATTTGAAATCCTTCCTGTATCTCAAAGCATTTGAAAATTGCATATAAAATACCATTTGAATAATAAAGATGTAGTCATGTTGCTTTCAAAAGTGATTCCATACTTCTGCAAGTGCAAGGAAATTGAAAATAAAAAGTTATACCACTCTGTAATCAAGCTAAAAACCACCACTGAATTGTATATTTTAAAAGTATGAATTTTGGTATCTGAATTATTTGCCAGTAATATATGCATTTATACCAGTAAGACTGTTATTTGTAAAGTAAAAAGAAGGGAAAAAAAGCTGTTGTAGTTAATACAGTGTAAAATAAAGTAGACTTTGGACCTAAGAAAATTACCAGAGATAGAGAGAGACAATACATCTATGAAATTGTCACTTTACCAAGAATAGCATAGCTATCCTAAGTGTGTATGCAACCAGTAACCAAAATATGAAAAGCAAAAACTGGTAAAACTAAAAGGAGAAATAGGCAAAATCACAATTATGATTGAAAACTTCAATATTCCTCTCAGCAATTGATAGAACAACAGCTATACAGAGAATCAGCAAGGATATATTATCAACACTGTCAACCAACAGGATCTAATCAAAACATACAGAACACTCCTCCCAACTACAACAAAATATACATGCTGTTCGCGCATTCACAGAATATATACTAACATAAACATAGACCATAACCGGGCCATAAACCAAACCTCAACAGATTTTAAAGACTTGAAGTCATACAGATGGTACCCTCAAGTTGAAAATGAAAAACAGAAAGATCACAGGAAACTCTCCATACTCTTGGAAACTAAATAATGCACTTCTGAATAACCCATGGGATTAGAAAAGATGAAAAGCCTCATATATTCTTAGGAAACTAGAAAAATAAGATCAAATTAAATCCAAAGAAAGCACAAGGAAGAAAATAATAAATATAAGCACAGAAATTAAGCAAACGAAAATGCTCACACGTATCACATGTGTTTGCATATGCATGTGAATATGTGCAGGGGTGTAGACGTGTATTTGTGCTTGTGTGGGGTGTGTGTGTGTACACATATGTGTGTGTGTGTAGTTACAATGAGGCTCTGGTACTTCATTTTTCCTCTCAACAGCTGCTGAAGATCTTTGGCCAGATGTTCCAATCTTCTTTAAATGTCTATTATTCTTGTCCCATCCTGGGGTGCACTCAGGGAGCCAGTTCCTCATAGCAGAAGTCTTGTTACTTCACCAGAAGAACTCTAGCTTCACATGCAGATCAGCTTTAGATAGGATGATCTTCACCCTAAGAGTTAAAGGAGGGTGCCTTTGTGACTCCTCTACAGAAGGGTTTCTCCTCTTAATTGCATCATCCTGTAGACCTCTCCTGGATAAATCTTTTTATCTGTTCTGCTTGAGCTTCAGGCACAGGTTGACTTTCAAACCTCTTTCTTTCCCTTGGAGAGAGAAGCTGATTAAATCCAAGCTGTAAAACTCTTTCTGATTCTAGAAACATAAACCTGGTAATACCCTCCTCTCATTTCCTATAAAAGCTTAGAACCTTGCATTATTACTCTGTGACTCTGTCCTGTACATTGATTATGGCAAAATGTGTTCACACAAGTTCACAGGCTCATGTGCCTGCATAACCATGTCAAAGCCAGGGAAGTGCCAGTGGATGAACCATAGAAACCATACCAATGCCTCTATGCCCAATTGTGTGCCACTGCACACAGTTAGAAGGGTTAGAATCCCTTCAGGGTAGAATGGGCAGTGTTTTTTGATGTGATAATCCCTACTACCTGACGAGGCCAGAGTCTCCCTAGTGCCTTCCTCTTGCCTATTTGGATGAATTATATTCAACAGTTCCTGTCTCTGGTTTACAGGAAAGAACATTCCATTTACTTACATTTTAGTCATTCTTGTAAAAAATTGCCATTAAGTTATCCCTAATTGCAGAAAAGACTACTCCTAGCTATTGGTGTTAGACACATTTATTCAAAATCAACCATTTTGTATCTAGAATTTGCATGAAATTTCTATTCTGTACCTTACTATGATCATGTTTATTAAGTTTTTAAGTTTCAGATTACATGGAAGAAAATTTATACATTTAGCAACTATACCAGTTTCATAATAGTAACATTAACTAGTTTTTCCTTGTTTTCCAGTTTTTTTTTGAGCAATGAATAATAAGAAAATTGTACTTCAATTTAAAATAGAAAAGCATTATAAAATATTTTGTCCACATAAAACATACATTTGTCCAGAAAATCCTTTTTTTCTCATATGTTGTTATAAAATAGGCTCTTCAGCTCTCTCTAGCTTGATTTGTAAGAGATTTCAACTGTCAGCCAATAACTTTTTCACTTTTTACAGACTGTTATACTTGTTTTATACAGTGAATACACACAAGTGGATATAATCTATAATCAGCCTACATATTCTTTAGCAACAAATGAAACACTCAGGGATATGTTAACAACTCTCATATCTTCCTGTTACTTAAGTGGCCCAGAAGAGATAGCAAAGCTTCCGAAAGAGGTTAGCTCACTTCCAAAGAGAAATCTGGCTCACCCATTCACAAATAAAAATATATATAGACATTTTGAGTAAGCTTTTATGACTGCAATATGTGAGAATATCCTTCCCTTTATTTTCCTCTTGTGAAAATTAGATTTAATGAACATTTATTTTAGAATGGGGGAAAAAAGAAAACTTTTGTTCCCTGAACATGAAAACAAACCAAGGACAATTTTTCCCCTGAAATGTATCTGCCTTTTGAAACCTCTATCTATGAAAGCAGAGTTGTGATAAGTTCATGTATTTATTCAACGAACACTGCAGGAGGATTTACTATATAGATATAACAGTGACTAAGACAAACATTGTCCTTGCCTTCACGACAGTGATGTTTTCATGGGGGAATAGACAAAGAAAATGATCAATAAGCAAAACCATTGCAAATTTTGATAAGTGCAATGAAAGAAATTGCTTGATGGGATAAAACCTACTCCAGTTATAGCAATGAAGAAAAGTCTCTTTAGGGAGAGACTATTTTAGCTGAGATAGGAGGAAACAAACAGGGTAACAAGTGATCCAGGGAGGACAGCAAGCCTTGGAGCAGGAAAAAACTTTAGAATGGCCAAGGGATGGGGGTATAATGTTTTTGGCTCCATGGGAAACACAGTTAGACAGAGAAGGAGTTCCAGAAGCTGTATGCATTCAGATTTATTCTAAGTGCAAGGGGAAGCCATTGACGATTTTTTTTTTTAATATAAATTTATTTTTTTTAATTTTATTTTATTTTTAAACTTTACAATATTGTATTAGTTTTGCCAAATATCGAAATGAATCCGCCACAGGTATACCTGTGCTCCCCATCCTGAACCCTCCTCCCTCCTCCCTCCCCATACCCTCCCTCTGGGTCGCCCCAGTGCACCAGCCCCAAGCATCCAGTATCGTGCATCGAACCTGGACTGGCGACTCATTTCATACATGATATTATACATGTTTCACTGCTATTCTCTCAAATCTCCCCACCCTCACCCTCTCCCACAGAGTCCATAAGACTGATCTATACATCAGTGTCTCTTTTGCTGTCTCGTACATTGACGATTTTAAGCAGGATCAATGTAATCTTATTATTCTGCCTACTTTGTGGAAGATGCATTAGGGGAGGCCAAGGATAGAGAGAGAACTTTAAAAACAAAAACTTTTTTTAGAAGACTAGACATCCAGGAATAATGGTGTGAGCCAGGATGGAGCTAGAAAAAACTTTGTGATGCATGTTGGATGGGAGAATTGACAGAAGTTGTTCATGGATTAGAAGCAGGAGGAGAAATAAAGGGAGAAAGCAAAGAAGACTCCTCTGTTTTTGGCTTGAGTGTTTGAGTGGATCTTGGTGCCTTTTACTGAAAAAGGCCAAATTTCATGTCTGCACAAGGAATGCAACAGTTTTCTTTACTTCGGTGATGTTAAGCATTCAACGTGAGACATTTAACTTTTATCTCACAATTAGCAATTTTTTTTGCATCATAGATATAGATTTATGCGGTTGCATGACACATTATATGGATAATGTTCATATAAATTGTTTTTAAGAATAAGAGAAAGATTCCTACTCTAAAAAGCTATTTCTTGCATATATCGAGTGGATGTGACACTAACCTTTATCATGGAAAAATAAGCACAAGAGTTGATGTAAAGCTTTTTTCCAAGTGCCCATTGTGTGATCCATAATTCATCCTGAGAACTAGTACTGTGGGCCTCTCAAATGTATTCATAACAATATACAACCCTAGATTTCTGTTTTATACAGGTCAGTGGAGAATCATCACTGCTGAATCAATGTATCTAACTTCTTGAATGTCTGAATTTAAAAAGAATACATTCCTGCTAAGATTCCTATCAACTTTTACTGATTATGTTTCATAAAAGCAAATTCTCGTATGGTGGGCTTTTAAAAGGACCAATTTTCTGCTTCTCTTGACTATATGAGACACTCAGGAATTAATGAAAAAAGCAATGCCTGTCTGGTTTGTAAGCATCACAGTCTTATTTCTGCATAAATTCTCACAGGTCAACTCAGAAAACAGTTCAGGGTCAAAATCTCATCTAGTCACCTAGATTAAAAACTAATTTCTCTAAAGTATATCCTATATTAAAGCTTTTTCATGCAAATAAATAGCGAGAGCCTTATCCTCTCTTCCTTTATTAGTTGGGCATGTCATGAATTTGAACAGAACATTTTGTTCTATAGTCTAATTACATGCATTATCAGGAAAAATCTATTCCTTGCATACATATCATTAGAAACAGCTCTGCAAGTGTGGTTCTATCATAGGTCTCGTCACGGCAGTTCATTGTAATATTGACAGTTTAATCTTTTTGTTTCATACAAGATTAAAAGTCACTTGATATCCATTTCTTTATAGCTTGGACAGTGAATCCAATTGGACTCAATGCGTATCTAACTACCGTCTCTCTCGTGAAGATGGACTCCATTTTCCCAGATATACCAGATAATTATCTGCTGTTATGGGGAAAATGCTTTGTTGATGAGAAAACCCCACAAAAGCTGATTTTCTAAAAAATATTGTTTACTCGCAACTAAGTGGCTGAACAAGAGGAATCAACAATATCCTTTCCGTTCAGATGAACAGACAAACCAGTATTGTCACCACCTCCTTATCAGTTTGAAGACAAGGTGGTTCTACGTGGTCATTTGGTTTATTGGCTGTTGAAACATAATGGCTACCTTTGAAATGAAATGACTTTTCAAAGCCCTTTATTGGATCTCAGAATCTTGTCAGTAAAAAGAAAGAAACAGATGGAAATTGGACACGAAGAAAAACGACCTTCACTCAAAAACTATTTATTAAAATGATAGTAGAATGCACTTTGTCTGTGAGGTGTAGAGTCACAAATAAGAAATATGGGAAACTGTAGAGCTGTTGAAATTTAAATTATGTGGCACCTTTCCATCAGAAACACAACAGTAATTTAGAGTTCAGCTCTCCTGGCAGATTTATGTTTCAGTAAACAAACAAAAGGACTTTCTTGACTGCAGTGCCAACTGCAGCAAAACATCCACACGGATTGGAAAGAATGTTGGGAAATTGATGTGGTTCATTTCTCTTGTTCAATATATTTACATATTTCATCCATACTTATGTTTATACAGAGGAGCAGATTAATATGAATGAGAGTCAGCATATCCCACCAGAATATTCTGAAACACCACCTGTTGGAATAACTGGAAAATGGAGCCTTGGAAAGGAGTAAGCACTTTTCAACTTCTTGTGGTCCTGCAAAATTTCTAGTTTAATTTCTGAACCATGCCATGAATGTTATTTCACAACTGAGATGATTTTCCAACAAAGTGCCTGGAACTATGGAAATGAGGATATGCTTGGTTACTCAATAAAAATGAATAGAGTGGGTCTGAATAGAAAAGAGAGTTTTGAACAGTGGTCTTGAATCTTTGGCAGAGTGTCTTCTGTGCTTTGAAAGGAGCAGCAGAGTGGGCATCATCACTTATTTGTTCTCACCAACACCACAGCAGTCACTTTGGAAAACATGAGATGCTGGGAAGCTTTTCTTGGAATCCCAGGCCTTTTTACCCCAAGGCATGGGGACTATCAGGTCAGGTTATGGAAAGGTTTGTCAGCCAGTTCTCCTTGCCCAGGTAACCCTGAAGAATTGATGGTAGGAGGTGATCACACTAGCCCCTGTCAGTTCAGAGGATCAAATTCAGCTACTGTGTGTCACTGCTTACCTTGGAGGTGATTTTTTAGGATTTTCTTTTATGTCCTATCTTGTTACTGACACTTCTAGTATGTATGGCTAAGCAGTCGAACCCAGAAGGTCTCTAAAATGTTCTTAAGGTTGTTCACTTTCGGTCGCTGCGGCTTTGCACTGCTCTAACCAAAGTGAGGTTGTATGAGTTCACTCTAATGGAGGCACTTCAGGAAAGGGTCTGTGAGTTGTGTCAGGCTGTTATTGTTATATGCACTGTTCTTAAAGTCTAACTTGTTGGAAGCCCTTTTTTTTTTTTTAATTCCAAAGACTTGCCCTGGGAAAAAATGTGTTTTAATTAATCAATAGCCACTTTCATCTTATCTCTTCTATTCTGATGTTAGTCAGCAGCTGCAACAGGGTATTTAGAAAAACTAAAATTCCTCTGTCATATATACTCCTCAAATTGAAAGCATAAAGTAAATGAGTTGGGATAGAGTAATCATCAGGACAGTAAGAGTACTTTTCAGGAAAGAATATTTCTTGACCTTTTCTAAATAGCAAATATCTTCTCAACCTTAGAGGAGAGGTATAATTTATTTTTTAAAGTGTAAAAATATCTGAGGGTGTCAAACATCAAACACACAAGCAGAGCAAACATGAGAAGAGATTAAGATTTCAATTTGAATTGTCCCTTCAGGGTTGCAGGCTTCATTTCCTTATGAGTTATAAAAATTGCACTCAATTTAAACATGACAACTACCTGTGAGATAACAAAGAGGTATATTTGTAATGTAATGTCTGTGTAATGATTGATAAATGATACCTAGTTTTACATGAGCAGTTGTTACTTTGGGATTTTTGAACTTAATGAATCAGGCAAATTGTTCTTTATATGAATATATATATTTATGTAACTATAAATAATATAAACATTAATTTTGGATAAACATACATTTGTGTATAAATAAATAACTATATATTTTATATATAAATATGCACTTATATTTCTTTACACACATACTTAATGAAAGCCTATTGATGGGTTTTTCCTTTCCTTTTCACTGGTGATATTCATTGGTAAATATTGTTAAATGGCAACTTTTTAACTCTGAATAATATGTATGACCAATTCCTCTCTCCATAAATCTAATTAAACAGGAAAGTGAGTCAAAGATATGCTCCCAGCTTCTCATTCATCTTTATAGACATTTGTTAATGATGAACTGAGCAATCAAGTATCTGTATAAACTGATATAACTTTTCGTACTATGAGCCTAATTATAGCTCTGGCTAAACATAAGCTACATAGATAGCTAATATACTTTTAGCCTGAAATTTAGTCTTAGTAGAGCTTATAATTACAGAATTTTTCTGGAGGGGAAGGGTGAGTATGTGGTATGTAAATTATTGCAAATATTTTTCTGTTCAATAACAACATAGAGAGAACTATTACTTTTGTAATCCATCCCACTTGAGCCCAGGAAACCCTCCTGTTATCTCTCAGTTGCCGGGGAGGCCTGGGAATATTTCCACAACCCTAGCACAAAATAAGGACATATTTTGCAGATTCAAAGCCAACTAGATAATGAAAAAAAAAAAACCCTGCTACTCATAAGGCTTACTTTCTAGTGAGAGAGATTATCTGGCATATTATATGAATTAATATATGAAATTATATAAAATTATATGGCATATAATCATTCATAATAGTTTCCTATGATCCATTATTTGTGTTATCAGTTGTATTATTTCCTTTTTCAGTTCTAATTTTATGTATTTCAGTCTTCTCTCCTTTTTCTTAGTCTAGCTAAAGGTTTGTCAATTCTTTTTATTATTTCAAAAAATCAGCTCTTAGTCTCACTGGTATTTAAGCTATCTTTTCAGTCTACTTTATTTATTTATGCTCTGATTTTTGTTATTTCCTTCCTTCTACTGACTTTGGGGTTAGTATCTTTGAGGTGTAAAAATTGAGCTATCTATTTGAAATATTTCTTTTTTCTTAGTGTGGATATTTATTACTATAAATGATTTTCTTAGAACTCCTTTTGCTTCATCCCATACATTTTGGTATGATATATTTCCATTTTTATCTGTCTCAAATTATTTTTAAAATTTTATTTTTGATTTTATTTTTTGACCCTTTGGTTGCTCAGGGGCATTTTGTTTAATCTCCACATAGTTTTGAATTTTCCAGCTTTTTTCTTGCAGTTGATTTCTAGTTTCTTTTCAAGTCTGTGTGAGCTCTTAAAATTGGCATTGAGGCTCTTGTAGGAAGTATGTAGTCGGATCTTATTTTTTTAATCTACTCTGTCTTTAATTAGAGAAACTAATTCATTTACATTTAAAGTAACTTAATAAATATGGACTTTCTGTTGCCATTTTAAAATGGTTTTCTGGCTATTTTATTGTTCCTTTATTTCTTTCTTCCTCTCTTGCTCACTCCATTTTTGAGTTGATGATTTACTGTAATGGGATATTTTGTTTTTTTTTTCATTTATCTTTTGTGTATCTACAGTAGATTTTTGCTTTGTGGTTACTGTGAAGCTGACATAAAACTTCTTATAGTTATAACAGTATATTTTCATCTAATAGCAGCTTAACTTTGAAGGCATAAAAATGCTCGACATTTTTATACTCCCCCCATGAACTTTTTTATAGTTTTGATGTCGCAATTCACATCTTTTTACCCTATCTATCCAGTAATAAATTATTATAATTATAGTTTTGTTTAGCACTTCCCCTCCATTCTGGATTTTACTATATATTTACCTTTTACCAGTGAGTCTCCAGAGAAGGCAATGGCATCCCACTCCAGTACTCTTGCCTGGAAAATCCCATGGACAGAGGAGCCTGGAAGGCTGCAGTCCATGGGGTCTCTGAGGATTGGACATGACTGAGCAACTTCACTTTCACTTTTCACTTTCATGCGTTGGAGAAACAAATGGCAACCCACTTCAGTGTTTTTGCCTGGAAAATCCCAGGGACGGGGGAGCCTGGTGGGCTGCTATCTATGGGGTCACACAGAGTCGGACACGACTAAAGTGACTTAGCAGCAGCAGTGAGTCTCAGTAGGGGGCGGGGCTACTCCAAAACTCTTGCATACATCTTATTTTCCTGGATCATTTGGCCACCTCTAGCTTCACTGGGGAGAAGGCAATGGCACCCCACTCCAGTACTCTTGCCTGGAAAATCACATGGATGGAGGAGCCTGGTGGGCTGCAGTCCATGGGGTCGCTAAGAGTCAGACACGACTGAGCGACTTCACTTTCACTTTTCACTTTCATGCATTGGAGAAGGAAATGGCAACCCACTCCAGTGTTCTTGCCTGGAGAATCCCAGGGACGAGGGAGCCTGGGGGGCTGCCGTCTATGGGGTCACACAGAGTCAGACATGACCGAAGTGACTTAGCAGCAGTAGCAGCTTCACTGGAGTTTGAGGAAGTAAGTTAACTCTATCTGGGAACACAATATTGTCCCTGCACAAAATCAGCATGTAGTTAATAAGGACAAAGGGAAAAATGGATGTTCAACAGGCGATGAACAATATCTGCCATACTATAAAAGTACTACTATCATTCAAATGGTTCAATCTGGAAGTAATCCGTGTAGTTTATGCTCATGGACATATTTTTGTAATTCTTTACTTTTCCTTCTTTATTGTAATCAAAGCCAAAGAGAGAGTTGGCATTTCATATAGATTGTACATGGTTGCTGTCATCTTTTTCATGGTCTCTTTCCCTTATAAAACTGATGCACCTGTTGCTTAGCAGAACTTCCCCAGCACATTGTATTGGAGGGTGGCTTTGTCAGCCTACTTCCTGGTAGGGTTTTATTGAGATTTCTGTCTTCCAAAGACGGATGTGAATTGTCAGTAAGCATCTGTACTCTAATTTCTCTGGAACTTTTTGATCATTTCTAGATATCTTAGAGGGTATAACAGATGTCTAAAATAGAAAAAGGCAAAGTTAACTGAATTACTGAACAACTGAACTTGTTCTCATTGCATATATTATCCACTAAGAGACCAGAGTGACCGTTGAAAATGTATCCCTGATCATGACATTACCAAATGTCATGATAGGTTTTTGCATCCTTTCCCCCCTGGTAGGAAATAATACTTGGCATGACATTTAATAACCTCTGTAATTTGACCTCTTCCTATTTCACCACCAACTAGTCCTCAGCCTTGCCCTTTTAGCCTCAAATAGCATGACATTTCCTGCCTGTCCTTGTATCTGTCAGGCTGTTTCCCATTATTCTGCCTTTGTTTTTGCTATGACCTCTTTCAGGAGTTCCCCTCCCCCCACATCCTCACCTACCTACCTCTTGCTGTCTCTTTAAGTCATTGATTCTCAATTCAGTGATCTCTCCCACTCCCAGTTAGGAACATTTGGAACCAGAATCCAACAACACATTAAAAAGATCATACATCATGACCAAGTGGGCTTTTTCCCAGGGATGCAAGGATTCTTCAATATCCACAAATCAATCAATGTAATACACCACATTAACAAATTGAAAAATAAAAACCATATGATTATCTCAATAGATGCAGAGAAAGCCTTTGACAAAATTCAACATCCATTTATGATAAAAACTCTCCAGAAAGCAGGAATAGAAGGAACATACCTCAACATAATAAAAGCTATATATGACAAACCCACAGCAAACATTATCCTCAATGGTGAAAAATTGAAAGCATTTCCTCTAAAGTCAGGAACAAGACAAGGGTGCCCACTTTCACCATTACTATTCAACATAGTTTTGGAAGTTTTGACCACAGCAATCAGAGCAGAAAAAGAAATAAAAGGAATCCAAATTGGAAAAGAAGAAGTAAAACTCGCACTGTTTGCAGATGACATGATCCTCTACATAGAAAACCCTAAAGACTCCACCAGAAAATTACTAGAACTAATCAATGATTATAACGTAATCAAATGTAAGTTGCAGGATATAAAATCAACACACAGAAATCCCTTGCATTCCTATACACTAATAATGAGAAAACAGAGAAATTAAGGAAACAATTCCATTCACCATTGCAACGGAAAGAATAAAATACTTAGGAATATATCTACCTAAAGAAACTAAAGACCTATATATAGAAAACTATAAAACACTGGTGAAAGAAATCAAAGAGGACTCTAATAGATGGAGAAATATACCATGTTCATGGATTGGAAGAATCAATATAGTGAAAATGAGTATACTACCCAAAGCAATTTATAGATTCAATGCAATCCCTATCAAGCTACCAACAGTGTTCTTCACAGAGCTAGAACAAATAATTTCACAATTTGTATGGAAATACAAAAAACCTTGAATAGCCAAAGCGATCTTGAGAAAGAAGAATGGAACTGGAGGTATCAACCTACCTGACTTCAGGCTCTACTACAAAGCCACAGTTATCAAGACAGTATGGTACTGGCACAAAGACAGAAATATAGATCAATGGAACAAAATAGAAAGCCCAGAGATAAATCCACACACATATGGACACCTTATCTTTGACAAAGGAGGCAAGAATATACAATGGATTAAAGACAATCTCTTTAACAAGTGGTGCTGGGAAATCTGGTCAACCACGTGTAAAAGAATGAAACTAGACCACTTTCTAACACCATACACAAAAATAAATCAAAGTGGATTAAATATCTAAACCTAAGACCAGAAACTATAAAACTCCTAGAGGAGAACATAGGCAAAACACTCTCTGACATACATCACAGCAGGATCCTCTATGACCCACCTCCCAGAATATTGGAAATAAAAGCAAAAATAAACAAATGGGACCTAATTAAACTTAAAAGCTTCTGCACATCAAAGGAAACTATTAGCAAGGTGAAAAGGCAGCCTTCAGAATGGGAGAAAATAATAGCAAATGAAGCAACTGACAAACAACTAATCTCAAAAATATACAAGC
The DNA here is from genome assembly GCF_029378745.1 of Bos indicus. Classification (NCBI taxonomy): domain Eukaryota; kingdom Metazoa; phylum Chordata; class Mammalia; order Artiodactyla; family Bovidae; genus Bos; species Bos indicus. Next base: position 34,101,374 of record NC_091781.1, read on the forward strand.
AACTCCTACAGCTCAACTCCAGAAAAATAAACGACCCAATCAAAAAATGGGCCAAAGAACTAAATAGACATTTCTCCAAAGAAGACATACAGATGGCTAACAAACACATAAAAAGATGCTCAACATCACTCATTATCAGAGAAATGCAAATCAAGACCACTATGAGGTACCATTTCACGCCAGTCAGAAAGGCTGCGATCCAAAAGTCTACAAGCAGTAAATGCTGGAGAGGATGTGGAGAAAAGGGAACCCTCTTACACTGTTGGTGCAAATGCAAACTAGTACAGCCACTATGGAGAACAGTGTGGAGATTCCTTAAAAAACTGGAAATAGAACTGCCTTATGATCCAGCAATCCCACTGCTGGGCATACACACTGAGGAAACCAGAATTGAAAGAGACACGTGTACCCCAGTGTTTATCGCAGCACTGTTTATAATAGCCAGGACATGGAAGCAACCTAGATGTCCATCAGCAGATGAATGGATAAGAAAGCTATGGTACATTTACACAATGGAGTATTACTCCAGCCATTAAAAAGAATACATTTGAATCAGTTCTAATGAGGTGGATGAAACTGGAGCCTATTATACAGAGTGAAGTAAGCCAGAAAGAAGAACACCAATACAGTATACTAACGCATATATATGGAATTTAGAAAGATGGTAACAATAACCCTGTGTACGAGACAGCAAAAGAGACACTGATGTATAGAACAGTCTTATGGACTCTGTTGGAGAGGGAGAGGGTGGGAAGATTTGGGAGAATGGCATTGAAACACATATAATATCATGTATGAAATGAGTTGCCAGTCCAGGTTCAATGCACGATACTGGATGCTTGGGGCTGGTGCACTGGGATGACCCAGAGGGATGGTATGGGGAGGGAGGAGGGAGGAGGGTTCAGGATGGGGAACACATGTATACCTGTGGCATATCCATTTCGATATTTGGCAAAACTAATACAATATTGTAAAGTTTAAAAAAAAAAAAAAAGACATTTACAGTCATCCCAGCTGACAAGAAGATGCTTCTGTATCCAATGTGTAGAGGTCAGGGATGTTGGTAAACATCCTGTAATTCACAGAATAGCTCCCTACAACAAAGAATCATCTAGCCCCAAATGTCAGCCATGCCACGGGTTGAGACATGCTTCTTTACGTATTCATTCCTCCAGAAAAAGAAACTGTTTCTGAAGTTTCCAAGATTGTCTTAGGTAACTCTCTTCATGTTGCTGTAAAACTATTGAGATTTCTTGAGAACCTTATGGGCTTTCTAAGTGGTACAGTGGTAAAGAACCCACTTGCCAATGCAGGAGACATAAGACACTTGGCTTCAATCTCTCAGTCAGGAAGATCCCCTGGAAGAGGGCATGGCAAAACACTCCAGCATTCTCCTCTGGAAATTCCATGGGCAGAGGACCCTGGTGGGCTACAGTCTGTGGGGTCTGTCGGACATGACTGTGCATGCATGCACACATGAGAACCTTATACTTTGGAGATAAAGAGCTTATTAGAGTCAGAATCTTTTATTTTGAATTCAGTTTTACATTTCTGTCCACTAGAAAGTTATTGAGCCTCCATTTCCTTATCTTTAAATTTGGTATCAAAGTCATGTAGCTGTGGTGTGATTGAATGAGATAATGCATTTAAAGTGCTTCATACAGTGCTGGTAACTCAGTATGGAGTAACTGCTGTGGCTGCTGTTATTGTTGCTATTGTGCTTATCATTTTTTATTACTCTACTTCTAAAATCTAAATTTATTATTCTAAAATCTAAATTTATTACTCTACTTCTAAAATGTGAAGAAAGCTGAGCACCGAAGAATTGATGCTTTTGAATTGTGGTGTTGGAGAAGACTCTTGAGAGTCCCTTGGACTGCAAGGAGATCCAAGCAGTCCATCCTAAAGGAGACCAGTCCTGGGTGTTCATTGGAAGGACTGATGCTGAGGCTGAAATTCCAATACTTTGGCCACCTGATGTGAAGAGTTGACTCATTGGAAAAGACCCTGATGCTGGGAGGATTGGGGGCAGGAGGAGAAGGGGATGACAGAGGATGAGATGGCTGGATGGCATCACCGACTCGATGCACATGAGTTTGGTGAACTCTGGGAGTTGGTGATGGACAGGGAGGCCTGGCGTGCTGCGATTCACGGGGTCGCAAGGAGTCGGACACGACTGAGGGACTGAACTGAACTGAATTGAACTTCTAAAATCAGATGTGGATTTACCAAGAAACCAGTGAAACTTCAACTTCAGAGCCCCTCATTTTGCTTGGGGCCCTTCCAGTGACCCACACCTTTCTGTGTTCAAGATTTTACATTATTGTCTTGAAGCCCCTTCCTACCTTCCTGCTTCCTTTCTGCATTGAATGAGCTTCAGGCTCTACAGAGTTTAGCCTTGCGTCTCTGGTCAGGACCTAGGAGAAAACCTTGATATTGGGACGTAATAAATATTCATCTGTCAACAAGTTGCCTATCAGCCTGGAGAGAAATGTGCTTACCCATTATTGCCTGTTTTTTAAAAACCCATCAGGCTTAAACTCTCATTGCTGCCCTTCTTCCTTGCTGTTGGGATTCTCTAGAAGGCATTTCACCCTATCATTCAGGAAACAATGGCATCCCTCTCCTTTTGTTCTCTCTTTCCAGTAGAGGATTCACCATTGTCAAAAGAACAATGAGGGAAAAATAAGTATGTGTTATCACTGATTATTTAGTGAAGAGAATTCTGATATAACTGCAGAAGCAAAGGTCTGTTTCCATGGGGACTGTCTGGGTCTGGGAAATGTTTGTTAGCACAAACTTCAAGTTATTACAGCATTCACTATACAGTTATCTGACTTGTATAGCTTCTCAATCTCAGCTGGCTCCAACATCCCACCCTACATTTTCAGAAATAAATACTTGTGTATGTGTCCGTGATGGGCTTCCAGCCTTCCAGTGTCAAGATTGACATGCCAGGAAAAAAAGAGCTGCACAGGTCAATAAGGAAAAAACATATGGTGGTTGAATAATTCCGAAGTTTAAACTTGCATTGAAAATGACACAGGCATTAGAATTCTGACCACAGGGAAGTCCAGTGACAAACATGTAATAAAAATGGAAAGATAATAATAGAAAAAGAATCTCAGGAAAATTAAACTCTTGAGGTAGCAAGATTGAAATAATAATGCAAATATCCAACTTTTCTCACTGATTGTTCAAGTAGGATAGCTTATAGCTTTTCTTAAAAAAAAAAAAAAAAATTGGTATCTAATCATTATCTCATATAATCCATCCTTTAAAGTAGAAATCACACAGGTCTTCACTGAGAAACCATAGGCAAAATTTTCTTGACTGATTTCCATCAGTAACTGCCATTTTCATCAGTTCTTATTCTGATTAAGATGGAGGCTGGGGAGGGAACAGCCACATTTAATCCTTTTGATCTAAGGAAAAGTAAAAGATGAAACCAAAAAAGGAATGTTTCATCATGGTAGAAGTTCTCATTTGCTTGTCTGGGAGCCTCAATTTCCTTACTGTAAAATGAGGTTAGTAGTATTTACCCATGAGCTTGTTGGAGAATGTAAATGAGCCGAGGTGTGGGAGAGATCTGTATGATGGCACTTTCTCCTCAGAGACTGTTTCATGGACCTGTTTCTTTAATTAACCATAAGGACATGCCAGTGGCTTCAACATTGATGGCTTCAGCCCAGACCCCTTTACTAAGCTCTCAGTTCATATGTTCTGTGCTCCAAGAACATCTCCATTTGTCCTTTTTCAAGGCACCTTAAAGGCACACAGACGCACCAAAATCGTCTTGCCCCCAACATCTGGTGCTTTTCCTGTATTCTCCAGATCATGAATTTCACATCACCATTTATATGAACAAACCAGAAACCTAAATGTCACTTTTCCAATCTTCAGTGACTTTATTCTTTTCAGTATAGAGTTAAAGCATTCTGAATGTAGTCCTAGGTTTCCTTACGTCTATGAAGACAGGAATATAAAAGAAAAGCAGAGATTTTTTTTTAATATAGTGTAGTATAGTAATTTTTTTATATAATATAGTATAGGTTCTTTAATAAAGTACTTTGTGTCTGAACCAGTTTAGCACCTGGAAGTAAATAAATACAATTCCTTGATCTGCTAACCTGCAGGGATGAAACCAGTACATAGGCAAAGAGTGCTATAAAAAGGAGATTCTTACTGTGAATTAGACATGATTTCATTTCTTTTAGATTACCGAGAAAGGCAAAGGAAAACCAATAGACTTTAAAAGAAGAAAAAAGGAAGAAAGAAAGTAGAATTGAAATTTATTTTCTTGCCTCCAAGCACATATCACATTTATCAAAGGAAATAATATGCCTCTTAAAAATGTTTGTGATTGCCTTTTAATTTCTATTCAGTAACATCACCCAAGTAGCACTATGTAGCCTGTTGGAGAATATGAAATTAGCCTGAGAGAATGTTCAATTATGTTTGCAACTTGCTTTTATTTCTCATATGAGTACATTTCAATATTCACAACTGCTACTGATCTCTAATTTAAGATTTAAGATTTCTGTTGGAATTCTAATGCATTAACTTTTTATAAAAGTACTATATAGAGTCACATAATTTAGGACTCAGTAGGATATTTGGGATTGTCTAGTTTGTCACCCTCATTTCCAAGAAAAAAGAAAAGGAAAAAAGTGGGATACAGTGGGGTTAAGACTTGTCCAAAGTTATCTATAGCATTTCAGAACTCACTCTGGAACCTAGACTTTGTGACTTTACCAAGTTCCCTCCCTCTGGCATTGGTATTCTCTACCTATTCTGTTTTAAACTTTTATTTATTTATTTTTTTAACAAAGAGTTCTCTCACAAAAGTTCACTGAGAAATTTGTTTTGTTAAATTCTCTTTACATGCTTCAGGGCACTCTTATGGTAACAAAAATAGAATGAAACCAATATAAAACCAAGTAAAATAAATGTTGTATCTTGATCAGTTCATTTCCATGTTACTCCCCCTCCATTTTCCCCTAATGCCCTCTGCATCTACCATTCTGAATCTTCTTTTGACCTTGATTTTAACAGTTTCTGCAAACTTATCAGTAACGGCCCTTTGAATTCATTACCAAAATAATCTAAACCTATTATTAAAACATTTATATCTTCACTTGTCTACACTTAAGCATTAAACTTTCATTGAAAATTGAAATCAATAGAATAACTGTATTTTAAACCTCTTGGTAACTGGCTTCTTAACCATCTTTTTAAGGAATTTGAATTAATTATTAAAATAAGAGATTATTTGCCTTGAGATTAACTGCTTGGTTTTTAAAGCCAATTTGTATGGGTAGGCAGCCTGCTGTTCCCTGCATATTAAAATTCAGAGTACACAAAGTAGATCTCAGCTTTGTTTAGCTTCTATACAGATCTCACACAATATTACAGTGCCCTTGAATCCAGTATACTCATGTGAAATCCATATGTGAGGTGTATTTCTCTACATGTATCACCCAGCAACACAAGATCTCACAGACTAGTAACGCTGTCTCCATCAGGAAGTACCATCTATCAGTGATATATGTAATAAGTGAAAGTTGCTCAGTAGTGTCCAACTCTTTTCAACCCCAAGGAACTCTCTAGGGCAGAGTACTAGACTGGGTAGCCTTTCCCTTCTCCAGGGGATCTTCCCAACCCAGGGATTGAGCCTAGGTCTCCCTCATTGAAGGTGGATTCTTTACCAGCTGAGCCACAAGGGCAGCCCAAGGATACTGGAATGGGTAGCCTATCCCTTCTCCAGGAGCTCTTCCTGACTCAGGAATTGAACTGGGGTCTCCTGCATTGCAGGCGGATTCCTTACCAACTGAGCTATCAGGGAAGCCCCAATAAATATAATAAGAACATATGCAATTTTTTAAAGTTAAAAAGCATTTTTACCCACCCCCACCCCACATAGCAAAACCAGGCAAGCATATACCAAAGCAAGCTTGGGAGTATTCGTTCAACTTCATTGTGATGTTTATAACTTGACTGAAGTTTCTCTAAGTATCCTACAAATTAGGTCTTCATTTGCAAAGAGCTCTTGGGCCCTGGCCACTCTAGTTGGTTCAAAAGTAAACATTTGTGTTAATCAGAGCTTCTGAGGATCAATACTTTTTATCTGAACTGTTGGGAAGGGAGATTCTTGCTTCAATAAAAATATTCTGCTGTACTATTCTTAGTCGCTCAGTCATGTCCCACTCTTTGAGATCCCATGGATTGTAGCCCACCACGCCCCTCTGTCCATGGGGATTCTCCAGGCAAGAATACTGAAGTGGGTTGCCATGCCCTTCTCCAGGGAATCTTCCCAACCCAGGGATTGAACCCAGGTCTCCCACATTGCAGGTGGATTCTTTACCAGCTAAGCTACCAGGGAAGCCCTGATAAAAATAGTTTTCCGTTAATATGAAAACACAGTTTGTATTACTCTTAGTTTATAATTATACAAGTCCCACAAAGAACTTTGAAGGAAATAGCCAATTCTATCGGGTATGGAAATAATAAAATACTATGCTGATTAATATATCTTTCAGTGCTAACAGTCATTAGTTCTAGAACTCTCTCCTTACTTTTGCTTCTTTATGGAAATCACATCTATAATTGGCTTGGCCTTTCTATTGCAAAATATAGAGCTGCTGCTGCTGCTGCTAAGTCGCATCAGTCATGTCCAACTCTGTGCGACCCCATAGACGGAAGCCAAACATAGAGCAGACAATCTTAAATACAGAGCATCTTACCTTGCTTATTGACCAACTCAGTTATTTCCTAAATTTCTCCTCCCTTTTGTGGTATGAAAGAATAAGGCTAGTGTTTGGCTCTGTGGTTTATTTTTTGAGTCTCTCATACCTAAATTTCTTTTGTCCAAGGTCTCTTAACCCATATAGTCAAAACCTGTCAGTTCAGTCGCTCAGTCGTGTCTGACTCTTTGCAACCCCAAGGACTGCAGCATGCCAGGCTTCCCTGTACATCACCAACTCCAAGAGCTTACTCAAACTCATGTCCATCAAGTCAGTGATGCCATCCAACCATCTCATCCTCTGTTGTTGTCCGCTTCTCCCCCCACCTTCAATCTTTCCCAGCATCAGGGTCCTATCAAAAGAGTCAGTTCTTTGCATCAGGTGGCCAAAGTATTGGAGTTTTAGCTTCAGCATCAGTCCTTCCAATGAATATTCAGGACCAGTTTCCTCTAGGATTGACTGGTTGGATCTCCTTGCAGTCCAAAGGACTCTTAAGAGTCTTCTCCAACACCACAGTTTGAAAGCATCAGTTATTCGGCACTCAGCTTTCTTTATAGTCCAACTCTCACATCCATACATGACTATTGGAAAAACCATAGCTTTGACTAGATGGATGACTTGCTACTTTGTCAGCAAAGTAATGTCTCTGCTTTTTAATATGCTGTCTAGGTTGGTCATAGCTTTTCTTCCAAGGAGCAAGCATCTTTTAATTTCATGGCTGCAGTCACTGTCTGCAATGATTTTGGAGTCCCAAAAAACAAAGTCACTGTTTCCATTGTTTCCCTATCTATTTGCCATGAAGTGATGGGACCGGATCACTTCTGAAATGCCAACACTTTGGCCACCTGATGTGAAGAACTGACTCATTTGAAAAGACCCTGATGCTGGGAAAGATTGAGGGCGGGAGGAGAAGGGGACTACAGAGAATGAGATGGTTGGATGGTATCACCGATCTGATGGACATAAGTATGAGTAAGCTCTAGGAGTTGGTGATGTACAGGGAAGCCTGGCATGCTGCAGTCCAGTGGGGTCACAAAGAGTCAGACACAACTGAGTGACTGAACTGAACTAATGGGACCAGATGCCATGATCTTAGTTTCTGGATGTTGAGTTTTAAGCCAACTTTTTCACTCTCCTCTTTCACTTTCATCAAGAGGCTTTTTAGTTCTTCACTTTATGCCATAAGGGTGGTGTCATCTGCACATCTAAGGTTATTGATATTTCTCCCCGCAATCTTGATTCCAGCCTGTGCTTCATCAAGCCCAGCATTTTGCATGATGTACTCTGCATATAAGTTAAATAAGCAGGTTGACAATATACAGCCTTGACATGCTCCTTTCCCAATTTAGAACCAGTCTGTTGTTCCATGTCCAGTTCTAATCGTTGCTTCTTGACCTGTATACAGATTTCTGAGGAGGCAGGTCAGGTGGTCTGGTATTTCCCATCTCTTGAAGTATTTTCCACAGTTTATTGTGATCCACACAGTCAAAGGCTTTGGCATTGTCAATAAAGCAGAAGTAGATGTTTTTCTGGAACTCTCTTGCTTTTTCGATGATCCAACGGATTTTGGCAATTTGATCTCTGGTAACAAAAAGTAATTATGTCAGGGGAAGTTTAGATAATATTATGATGCTGATCATTGGCATTTTAGAGACTCAGATAGTCATGTGTTCCAAGTGAATTCACACTCATGACTGAATAGCATTGAAAAAACTGTATTTGTATTTCAGTATTTATAACATCCTTGAACCATTTTGTTTGAGTTTATTTTTTTCCACCTGATATCCTCTCTTCCCTATTCCTGATATACTAACACCTGAGATTCCAAGAGGACTCACTTTTCCCTACTTTTCTTACTTTTTATTATTTTTTATTTTTAAAATTGCAGTAACGATGGTGTACAATGCTATATGTTAAGGTGTAGAACATAGTTATTCATGATTTTTAAAGCTATATTCCATTTATAGTTAGTATAAAATACTGGCTGTATTCCTTGTGTTGTACAATATATCATTGTAACTAATTTATTTTAAGCATACTAACTTGCATTTCTTAACCCCATGCCTATGTTGCCCCTTCCCCTCCCCCAGGATTGGTAACCCCTAATTTGTTCTCTGTGTCTGTAAGTCTGTTTCTGTTTTGTTGTATTCACTAGTTTGTTCTATTTTTTAGCTTCCACATATAAGTGGTATGACACATATCACTTCATTCTTTTCTGTCTGATTTATTTTCCTTAGGATAATGCCCTCCAAATCCATCCTGTTGTTGCAAGTGGCAAAATTTGATTCTTTTTTTTTAATGCCTTTTTACCTTCATGTGGACATATAGATGTGGGTATGCATTTATATGTGTTGTATGAATACATGTATACATTAATGGATATGCATAATCATACAAACCCATGTGTAGTTCATAATACTTTTATATTATTCATAATATTTTATATTATTTTATGTTGCTATATGTTTCTGACTTAGGTGGGAGAGGGATTTTTTAGTACCTTTCCTGGCTCAGTCATAGAACATTCTTCTAATTAGTTCAGTAAACTCACTGACTATTTATATAATTGCAGAGCTAATATTCAGCCAGTATTTACCAGTACAGTCATACCATTTCTATAGCCAGCACTAATTTTATGGTTGTTCATTCTACTTGACCAGTGTGCATGCCATACTTATAGGTGGAATTAGCAGCATGACTATATGCTTATACCACCCATCAAAACCATGTCTCCAGACTCCAGATGAGTCTCTCTGTGACCCAGAATCTAATCCCACATGTTCAGAGAACATTCCTGCTTCCCCCAGACATGGCTCACAATAATCAAAGCTGAAAGGAGCATGTTCTTTTCCTGGAAAGGAAAGGTGAAGAGTAGAACTCTTGTCTCCGTATACCCGCAGCAGACTGAATGCAGGATAAGTTTTTAAACAGAGTTGTGTGTTTAAGGTCTCTTATCCTCAATTCGGTCCCAAACAGAGAGCCAGACCCTTGGTCTCTTTTTGCCTTTGAATTTTTGCAGGATTGAAAACAAAATTTTGGAATTTCTGCTCCTATTACCTTGTGTTAATATCTGAATTCACTGTATTCATATATGAGGGTCAAGGAACAAGGAGCAGTGTGTCTTTTGGCAGAGAAGTAGAAGGATGCCTCACCTTCAGGGATACACATTGGAATGGGGCAGGTTGATGACAGTAGACCTTGCCTCTATTTTCCATCAAGTTAAGTCTATCAGAATTCAAGTCACACACAGTAGTTTCCCTCAGCTGAAAGAATAAAGGTTTGAGTACCTTAATCTGATTTACAAGCATATATTTTTAATTTAAAATGTGTAATTTTTAAATAGTGAGGACATAAGTAAATAGGGAAAATAGAAAATGGGTATTCCTTACCCACCTGAAAATTGGAATCAAAGAGTCACACCTTTGATGCCCTTGTAGAACAGGCTCATGGAAAGCAGGAGTGAAATTATCTGCAATGAGAGCATCTTCCTTGGACCGAGGACTTGTTCATGAACAATCCTGATGGGACCATGTGTGGGAAGAGTTACCTAGTATTCCATGTGTGAACAGGCTGGGTAAACTGTGTCATGGCTCTGTGGGATGCTGAGGTCAAGGTTGGCTAGTTCAAGGTGATGTACAGTTTTTCAAGGACATGCACAGCTGTCCACATCCTAGGACTGAATCCTTTTTGTTGTGTTTGCAGATGCTTCTTCCAGGACTCTAACTTATTTGAGAAATTTTGCACCATATGAATAATGCCCCAAGGCTTTCAAAGAGAAAAACATGTGCACCTCAATGCAAAGATATATGGATTTCAGTGCAAAACATTCCAGTGGGGAGATTTTAAAAATTAATTTGTATTCGAGGCAGCACAATATGGAGTATTTGAGGCATTTAAGAATTTTAAATATGAGGGAGTGTGCTGAATGAGGAAGCTGTTCATTTGAAATAGTATATCAGAGTTTAGAACAGGTGGGGAAACTCAACTTTCTTTTTTTAATGAAGAAAATGTTGCAAAATTGAGTTTTGCTTTGCCCACATAGGAGCACTAAGAAACCAAAGCAGCAGCCTTCAACTCCGCTAAAGAGCTCTGAATATGCAATATTGCAGTCACTTCTGCACATTCAATGCAAGCCACCATGTGTGTTTGTAAACAACTAAAAGACCCAACTAATCTTGAACAATACACAAATGAGCCATCTTTGAGAATGCCAGTCGCCTGCTAATAACTTTCTAAAATTGCTCTCCAGCACTAATTGAAATCATAAATCCTTATCACATTCAAAGCCCAACCACTGTATACCATTAGCTCACCACGGTTCTTAATCTTCTTCTTCTGGGGCACTTTCTTGCTGTATCCTTCCTCTTGGAGCAGCCACATTTATTATTACAGTTCAAACACCTGGCAGCATCCCTGCTGGAGAGCTATATAACATCTTTCTAAGCACGTCACTATGAGGGCATGCTTAATAGGAACATCTACCCCAATCCCATTGGAACAAGGTCAAAAAATGTCAGAGAAATGTATTTTTGCTCATTTCATCCTAGATGCCTGTAGATAACACAGATCGAAAGAATATTTAAATTCTGTTTTGTTAAGACAGGCTACTTCTGTTAGATAGTGGAGCAGATAGGAGGTTATGGTTGCCTCTAGACAATTTGCCAGACAAGAAAAATGGCTTTGCAGACCATCTGACAGCTTTATTCTTGTGGCTCCGGCAGAAAAATAGGCAAAAAAGATTGCAGAGGCGGCTGAGTGGAATACAACACAACAGTTCAGAAAAATATTAACTGGTTGTAAAATGAGTGGGAGGATGTAGTAAAGGAACTGGCATTTCAGTTATATAAAACCACTTATTATAACATTTTTATAGCCAAATTATACTCCTTTTCTGTGCAGTATCTTTGGGTCTGTTGCCCGGAATAGATGGGAAAGAATCTTTCCACAAGGCAAGGAATGTTTATGTAGAAAGAAAGAGAAGGAGCAGCTATGAATCATTTTATGGATGAATTATGTTTATTATCTCAAGAAAGATCCCCTGAAAGTTTAGATCTGATTTTACAGTGGACTGTGTGCTTTTACAGATCTGTTCTGGGCCCATTTATTCGTCTGTATAACCACTCCTGGGCCTTCTAATGGACACTTGTAATTAATGTGGAATGCTCTGATACTTGTATCAAGATGAGTCCACTTGGAGCCTTAAAAAGCTGAAACAACAATGAATACCTTGAAGTGAAAAAGACAGACTCCATAAAGTTTTTCTGAGATGACGGCCCACCTGATAGAGTCATCTTCAGTTCATCGCTTTTAACCAGCCTCTCTCATTAAACACAGAAGAGAAATCGCCCTCTCAACTCTCTTGTAAGAGTAATAAGGACTTGTACATTTCCTGACAAAGCTCTTTTTTTTTTTTTTGGCATAAAAAGTGAAGAACACAGACCATGCACCCTCAGCAATAGTACATCTTGTAGTTGTAAGTAGTGTCTGTTCAAAGAGAAAAATCCGTAATGAAATACTTGGGAAAATACAGGTTGATACAGGATTAAGTAGCTTTTCATCCTGCAGAACTTCTCAGGTCTTTGGATATTCTAATATACATTTCAGATCTTTAAGACAGGAATATATGCATTTCTGATATTTATTTTACCACAGAGATCTTTATTTTATGGAAACTAACATGTAGCCAGTGTTCCTTTGGATACTGTAAGGAGTAATGCACTTTTACACAAGACTCTCTTGTATAAAAGAGTCCTGGATAAAAAGTCCTGATACTTTTAAGTATCAGGCAGATTTAAATATTTGCATTTAAAATTTTTTTAGAGTTCTCCGTTGTCTCCATTCATCATAGAATAATGATCAATGCCTTTATTTATTTACATTCAAAAAAACAGATGATCCAGTCTTGTATTTTCTCCCTTTATGACCCATTATGAAGCTTTCTTTGCCTCTCACACTCTAGTCCAATTTGGTCCTTGCTTTTCTCTGTATGTACTTTGTACCTCTTGCCTCTATATCCTTGAAGACAATACTTCCTCTTTCTGGAACAAGCTATCTCTTACTTCTACCTATTTGGGACCTAGACATTTTCCCACAATCATGCCAAATGCCACCTTCCACAAATCCTTTGGTTTTGCATTTGGAAATCATTCTTTCCTGCTTTGGTGTTTGCTATTGTATTTGGAGTGGACCTCTGCTATAGCTTACATCAGCCTTCCTGTGTTCTGATTGTTTGCTAATTTCTTCTGCATACATATGAGTTGTTTGAGGCCAGGGACTACGTAGTCTTGTCTTGTTTGTCTTTGGCCACAGAGCCTGTTACATTGTCAAAACAGAATCTAGGTCTAGCTAAATTGAGATATTTAACCCCCAATCCCCATTTTTACTTGGCTTTCTCTCTTCAGCTTCCCTGCAGTGTTTTTGAAATGGGCCAGACCATTGGATGATGGCACATTCCACCTTAGAGCTGGCTTAAAACCACCCTTGCAAGTCTGAGTGTACTGTGCTTTGCTTCAATGTTACACTGTCTATTTCATACATCCGTGGCTGACAAGGTGCTCCTGACTGGGGGACAAATTTCTCAGGACTTTGCAGTTTACCTGAAGAATTGCTCTACACGCATAAGGCTGAGCCTACAGGGAGGAGAGGCAGTTGAACTTACAGGAGGTCTAATTTGCCCTCTGTTTCAGGTCTAGCAAACACACATGTGCACAGGTGTGTCCCTGATGAAGATGCTGTCTCGAGGTTCTTCCTTTACTCAGGCTTTGAAGCCCTTCCTGATGACATTCAGGATGACAGAGCCCATATAATCACAGTCTTCTCAGCTTTTGTTCCATGAGACTCCTTCACCGAGTACTGGCTTAGCTCTGTGCGAGTTCACTCTCATAGAGGCTGGTGGCAGAACTCATTTCCCATGGCTGTGGAACTTGTGGCAGTTCACTTCTTCTTCAAAGTCAACAATAGAGTGAAAGAAACAGACTCCAGTAAGATTACACTGCAGTGTGATCAACACGTCCCATCCCCTTTGCCTTGTAACACTGGTTGTAAACCCAGTCAAAGGTCCCGCCCACCCTTGAGGGGAAGGGATCACACAAATGTATAGATATGGCTGCCATCTTACTGCCTGTCCTCCAACAAGAGGGATGATAGCAATAGCAGTGGTTTCATGGGTTGTTGTGGCGATTAAACGAATTAATACAGAAAAAGTGCCCAGTACTTAGTATGTGTCCTGTAAGGGTTTTCTGTTTCTAATCAGTCCTGTGAATGGAAGAGCAAGCTGGGTTGGAATGAGTGAATGAATGAATGAGTGAATGGGGATACATACAAGATTTATAACTGGGTAGATTTCCCAAGCAAGCTCTTTGCACAGGCTGAATTCCCCAGTGGTTTCAGATCAGCATCTGTGAGCTCTGTCGTGGGTGGTGTTGAATGTCAACTGTAGGTGGGTATTACTTGCCTTAGTCATCTGTAACTAATTTCAGACACACTCTGTTTTCAGGCAAATGTCGGTAATTGCCATTTTTGCTAATTGTGAGAATGACTTGTTTGCCATCCTCTCTCACAACTCTAAGAATGTGAGTTGGGAATCAAGGAGTGAGCTTGAATGAATTGGCTTCCTCCTGTGTGAGAAACTGAGGTATCAGTCTGGTGCCACACGCTGGCTTGTAGGCAAAGTTCAGACAATCATAGAACTAGGAATCAGCTCAGAAATGCTGTGGCCAAGCACAGACTCCCTGGTCCACAGACAAAGTATACAAAGAATGAATTTCTTTATTTCAGCTGAATGCATTTTCTGTGCCAGACTTTGTGCTAGTTGCTCAGGGAACAAAGGGAAGGAAATGGACAAAAATCATGCTTGTGGAATTTTTACTGTATAATTCCTGAATTCTTTGACATGCCTTCCATTGAAAGGGAGGAGGAATTTATGTGTCCTCTCCTTGAATCTGGGCTCTATGAATGTTGACAAATAGCCTATGGCAGAAATGATGCTGTGCCAGTTTCTAGTCCCAGACATTAAGGAATTTGCAGCCTCCATTCCCTACCTCCATGCTTGCTCTTGAAACCTAGTCACCATCCCATCATGGAGAGGCCCTGTGCAGATGAAATGATAGCCAGAATCACCTGCCAGCCATGTGAGGGTGCCATCTCAGAAGTGTATCCTTAAGTACCAATAGAACTGACGCTACATGGAAAAGGGCTGAACTGTTCCTATGAGCTCCACCCAAATTATCACTGTTGTTTTGAGTTACTACATTTTGGGCTAGCTTGTTCTGCAGCAGTAGATAGCTGGGACAATGCCCTTACAGTCTGAAAGAGGAAACAGAGACTAGTCAAAGCCTCAAGCTGGCAACCTATGTCTATATGGTGAGATCATTGCTCTGCAGGATAAGAACATCTGTGAGACCATCACACTAGAGCCTCTGACTTAGGTTGTACAGCCAGAGAGGGTTTCCCTGAAGTAATGCTTGAACTGAGATTGAAAGAAGCTAACTGGGTGAAGATGAAGCAAGAAAGAGCTGTGGCAGGGCCTCATGGTATGCAGGAACACGAGATATTTGAAGAGGGAAGAAAATCAGCGTGAACTGGGGGGAGATATAGGATGCAGGGGGTAAATCAAGGAGCTGCCGTCAAGATGGGCAGCCTCCAGGTGTTAGAGTGGGCCGGCCCTCATGTCAAGCAGTACTCTGTGTTCTCACAGGATGAGACTGTAGGGCTCACAGGCATGTGTCAGATGAGTGGGAGGGAGAGTGGAGAAACTTAACAGGGGATTTGGTAAAATTTGTGCATCTTTGCCTACAAATGCAACTCATTGTGAGTGACCTCAGTGATGGCCTGAGGTGGGGGTGCTTGATTCAGTAAGAAATTGCTTCCTGACAGGAGAAAGGCTGAAAGACTTTTTCTGAAGAGTTCTAACTCCTTTTCCAAGCTGCTTTTCTCAGCTGACCTAATTCAGTAGCAGTGTCTCCAGGAGTTTTTAATAGATTCACAGGGACTAGTGTTTCACAGACTGTTCTCTATTTTTACATCTTTACAGTGAAGATAGTCTTCCTTACAGCTAAGCATATTTGCTGGAAATTTGGGCTTCTATCTCTCTTGCCTCTATCTCTTGCCTCTGTTTAGACAAGAAAACATAGAACACAGGCCTTGACATGTATTTCATTCATGTGTGTGAGAACAGTTGCTTCCACTCTGTTCTGTCCTCCAACTTTTACAATTGTCCCTTATCTTTCAGGCAGCATCTCCTGCCTTAACCCTCAGATTCACCCCTTCCTTCCTTCCCACACCCACAGCATGTCCATATCCCTTCATACCTGAGCCTCAACTTCATGTGTGTGTGCTAAGTCACTTCAGTGTTGTCCAACTCTTTGCAACACTATGGAGTGTAGCCTTCTAGGCTACTCTGTCCATGAGATTCTCCAGGCAAGAATACTAGAATGGGTTGCCATGTCCTCCTCCAGGGGATCTTCCCGACCTAGAAATCGAACCCGAGTCTGTTGCATCTCCTGAAATGGCAGGGAGATTCTTTACCACTAGCACCACCTGGGAAGCCTCCAGCTTCATGTAAACAGCAAGTATGTTTTTGTGAACCAGACACTAAGTACTAGGGATTCAGGAGTTGATAACTAGAATAATCTGACCAGAGCAGTGGTTCTCAACCCCAGCAGCACGTTAGAATCACTGGAAGGTGGAGGACAGAGGGAGGAAGTGAGGAGCATCAAGTATGTCAGTGACTTTAGACCTATGCACAGAAAGCCTGATTTTATTGGTTCTTCACTATTGGAGTTGGAGGCTACAAATAAGATAGAGAAGTAAACTAGAATGATCCATGTGGTAATCAGTCAGACTTAGATACATAGGTACAAATTCATGTTTGGTTTACTACAATACAGATAGTTATGGGCCTTCCCTGGTGGCTCTAGTGGTAAAGAACCAGCCTGCCAATGCAGAAGATCTAAGAGACACAGGTTTGATCCCCTGGTCGCGCATATCCCCTGGAGGAGGGAATGGCAACCCACTTCAGGATTCTTGCCTGGAGAATCCCGTGGACAGACGCGCCTGGTGAGCTGTAGTCTGTAGGGTTGCAAAGAGTCGTACACAACGGAAATGACTTAGCATTCACAGATAGCTACACATAGATAGATAGATGTATATATATTCACATATATCTCCTTGCTCTGCCAGCTGAGAGGAAATATTTATAGAAGCAATGAAACCCTGGTAGCAAAGAGTACATCTAGACCCAGATCTTGGTGTCTAATTCCATTTTCCAGTAAAAGGAACCAGTAATCCTTAAAGAAATGGCTGATGTTAGAATTGGGGCAGGAAATATACAAGATGAGCCTGGAGCATCTTGTACTGTCAAAAAGTCTGGAAATACCCAAAAATTGAACACCCCAAAACCCCACAATGATGAGGATATGTCATAGTGGCACTGAAAAAGCTTCCGGGGCCAAGACTAAGACAATTAGAACAAGAAAGTTAAGTAGTACTGGATTATAACTCCAAGTATAAATATCCATGAATGAGTTCATACTGGCATACATAAACGACTCAGTAAACAAATAAATGGGAAGAAGAGAGAAATCAGAGAACTCTCCCATCAGAAGAATTCCAAACAATCTACAGTTATACTTTCCTCTCGAGGGGAAATCTAACTCCTCATTTTTTAAGTGTGGCCTGTGCATAGTGACTTCTTTCCAGAAGTATTTACAGTATGCACAGGGAGGAAGAGAATTACTTAACAGGAAAGAAATCTGACAAATAGCACCTCAGCCAGCAAGGTAATCAAGGTTAACATCAATAACGGCAAGTCTTGCTGAGTGATCTACCACTGACACAATATGGTGCAAATGGTACTTTACCTCTGTCATCTTCCTCCTAAAAAAAAAAAAGCCTTAACTTCAGACTCATCATGAGGAAAAATCAGACAAATCCCATTTGAGTGACAGTCTATAAAATACCTAACTCCTTGAAACTGTCAAGGTCTTAAAAAACAAGGGAAGTCAGAGAAACTGTCATAACCAAGAGGAGCCTAAGGAGACATGGCATGCCATGCAAAGTGACATCCTTCTCTAAGTAACAGTTTTCTTTAACAGAATTGAGAAGGATTTAGTTGAAGCAAAAAAGAAGTATATTGAAATCAATTTTTATTAGATGGTCTCTAATAACATCACTGTCAGTGATTTGGTATTCTTCTAGATATATATTTTTTAATTTTCCATTATAAAATTGGAATCATGCATCACCTACCATTTTGAAACCTGTTTTCACAAATGGTCAGTTAAAAATTTTCTCCCATTCTATAAATAATTTTAAAGCATAAAATGAGAACTTTAATAGCTGGATGATGTTAATTGCTAAATTTGCTCAAAAATACAGGGAAGGAAGAAAAAAGGCAGAATAAAGGGTAAGGAAGAGTAGAAGTAGTCTTAGGTGGTAACAATGGCTGTAGCATTGATGTCAGGAGTGCTTGATTCTGGTGGGAGTTTGGCAGGCAGAGGGAAAACTAGTTCTTCTTGCTCCTCTAAATCCACTTTTCTGCGGACAAAAGGCTCTAGAGAGATCATTTCAATGGTTCTCATTTTCTACTGCAAATGAGGAGGAAGGCTATTTACCAGCAAGTTGAACAGCTTCTTCAGTGCCATGTTTTTTCTCTGTCTCATTAGATGGATATTCCCAGGCTTAGAAATTAGTTGGTGGTACTGGACAATGCAGTTACGTCTTTTTCAAGTTCCAGCCTTTTCAGTTCAGAACCACTTCCTGGCCCATTTTTTAAATGATAGAGTGTGTCTAGGAAAGAACTAGTTGAGAGAATACTGGTTTCCCTGCCTGTACTCAACGTATATTAAAAGTATACAAAAAGTAACCAGTATGATATGGCAGTTGACCCCATGATGCAAATCCTCCATCAGTCTCTGTGCTTCCTCCCCCAAAATCAAATTCCACAGTGCCTAGGCATACTCTTTGTTCACAGAACAAATTGTACTTGAGATATACTAGGATATACTAATCTTGGCCTGGGTTAGGTTGCCTAGGTTTACATAGTTAGCACAATGCTTATATTTTTTTGTTAACCACAATCTCTTCTCCTTTTGGACATTCGGAAGAAAAATTGAAGGGAAATTTTGCTTGAGTGGGTTGCTATGAGTGGAGAATTATTTTTGGCTGTCATAACAAGGACATTTAGAAAACAATGAGTGTTTTCATGGGGAGTGAGGGAGGCAGTCACGAAAATGTGGGACCAGTGTGGATTTGGGGGTTTTGAGTAGTATGTGGGTGACTCTGACATTTGAGAACTTTTATCTGGGGTGGATTACAGATGAAAAATTATACATGTAGGCATTTTAATTGGCATTTAGTAATGCCAAGTCAATAAGCAATTCAATATGGTGGAAAAAAAATCCATAAGTTGATCCGTCCTTTTGAGAAAGATCATAGATCATATTAAGAAGTATTTTGAGGTGTTAGGCAATGGCACCCCACTCCAGTACTCTTGCCTGGAAAATCTCATGGACGGAGAAGCCTGGTAGGGTGCAGTCCATGGGGTCGCTAAGAGTCGGACACGACTGAGCGACTTCACTTTGACTTTTCACTTTCATGCATTGAAGAAGGAAATGGCAACCCACTCCAGTGTTCTTGCCTGGAGAATCCCAGGGACAGGGGAGCCTGGTGGGTTTCCGTCTCTGGGGTCGCACAGAGTCGGACATGACTGAAGCGACGCAGCAGCAGCAGCAGCAGGTAATATATATGGTCACTGAAAACCAACCATTTTGAAATGCTAGAACTTCCAATTTATGGTGTTTTGTTTTTTTTTGTTGTTTGTTTTTTTTTGCTGTAAGAAAAATTTCAGAGTCCTGTGAGTCCATCTTAAATTCCACCCCAGGAAGGTTAGTTAGAGAAATAATTTAAGGCTTTTCTTAAAAATTATGTTAACTCTGTAGAGATTGGATGACTAAGTCACATAGAGAGAAAGAGGTATGATGGTTTAGATTCATTACTGTGTTGCTATGCAACCACAGAAAAATGCAAAATCATAAGCAATTACATGTCAGTGTGGTAAGTGATGGTAATGTAGGAACAGAAATTTGGGGTTCAAATCCTTGCTTCTTTACTTTTTAGCTTTGTGACTGCAAGCAAATCAGAGAACTTTTCTGAACTTCAGTCTCGTCTTCTATAACATGAGGTGGTTGTGCTGTGTGCTGTGCTCTGCTCAGCTGGCTTCAGTCGTGTCTGACTCTTTGTGACCCCATGGACTGTAGCCCACCAGGCTCCTCAGTCTGTGGGATTCTCCAAGTAAGAATACTGGAGTGGGTTGCCATGTCCTCCTTCAGGGGAATCTTCCCAACCCAGGGATTGAACCTGCATCTCTTGCATCTGCTGCATTGCAGGTGGGTTCTTTACCCCTGAGCCACCAGGAAAACCCCATAAAATGAGGATACTGATAATGAATGCAAGCCTTACAATCTCTACTGTGTGGTCATAAGAATGAAACAAGAAAGATATAGAAGCCTGATGTAGAAAATTTAATTACAATATTAAATGCTGGTAGAGACCCCAAATTGGTGTTGCTCTGTAGTTCTAGTTCTGATCAAGAGAGATTTAAAAACTCAGAAATGTATTATTTAATAGTAAGTTGTTTTCTGGTGTTATTGTTATTCACACAAAGCCAGGCTAATGCTGTCCCTAGGGCAAAAGGAAGAGTTTTGTCTGTAGGCAGTGTCCTATGTTGGAGGAAGTCTTGCAGAAGACGTGACCACCAATTGACCTGTGAACTGGACTTGGGCAGACAGAGGCTCCGCACACCTGCCTGTACCTTTGGAATCCCTATTTTCCCCACAGTGTGAAGTATCCTCAAGAGACTAAGGTGTTGTTGAGACCATGTGGCCTGAATATGTAACTGAATCCAGTTTTAAGGTCTCACATAAACTTTAAAGATTTGGCAGGTGGTTACAGAGATCTCCTTGTCTTGCAGTCACTCAAGCCTCAGAAGTAAATTTCCTTGCTTGTTGAAACCTGCCACCTACTAATCTGGAGTAATCTGCCTCTTTCTTTGGTCTCTGTGCCCTCTGTGTAGGGGGCCAGTTTGCCAACCAACACCCCACCAGAGTGGCTAGGAAGTATTCAGAAAGGTTAAGGGGTTTGCAGATGAAGGCTTGATGGGGCCCGGCACTCTGTTGCAGGAAGAGAGGTTGGTTGTGGTCACAGCAGTAGGTCTTGAATTGTGAGGTGGTGCAGTGAATCAGGCCTTGGCCAGTATTCCGTTTGGGCTAAGGGCTAGGGAAAGGAATTCTTCCCCATAAGACCCTCTCCATGAATAACCATGAAGTCCTTACCAAGAAGGCAACATCGACTAGGCCAGACTCCACAGCTCTGATATGAAAAAGAGGCCAAAGGGTCCTACAAGCAGAGCTCCCAGGACATGGATTGTAAGAACACCTTCCCCCATTTCCTATGGTCACTTAAATCTTTCTAATTTACACAATTTTGTTTTATATCTTCCACTACTAAAGTGTGAGATCCTTGAAGAGAGGTGTGTGACTTGGTCATTAGGAGGAAAGCACGTGGCAATTAAAGATAAAATACTTGATTTGGAATTGAAAAAATCAAGTGCAAATCTCATCTCCAAGCAGTGAGGTTCTCCAAATTTATTATCTGTATCACTTTAGGCAGTCACTACAGTTCAGTCGCTCAGTTATGTCCAACTCTTTGTGACCCCACGAACTGCAGCACACCAGGCCTCCCTATCCATTAACAACTCCCAGAGTTTACTCAAACTCATGTCCACCCAGCCATCTCATCCTCCGTCGTCCCCTTCTCCTCCTGCCCTCAATCTTTCCCATCATCAGGGTCTTTCCAGAAGAGTCACCTCTTCGCATCAAGTGGCCAAAGTACTGGAGTTTCAGCTTTAGCATCATTCCTTCCAATGAACACCCAGGGCTGATCTCCTTTAGGATGGACTGGTTGGATCTCCTTGCAGTCCAAGGGACTCTCAAGAGTCTTCTCCAACACCACAGTTCAAAAGCATCAATTCTTCAGCGCTCAGCTTACTTTCTAGTCCAACTCTCACATCCATACATGACTCCTGGAAAAACCATAGCCTTGACTAGACGGACCTTTGTTGGCAAAGTGATGTCTCTGCTTTTGAATATGCTATCTAGGTTGGTCATAACTTTCCTTCCAAGGAGTAAGTGTCTTTTAATTTCATGGCTGCAATCACCATCTGCAGTGATTTTGGAGCCCCCAAAAATAAAGTCTGACATCGTTTCCACTGTTTCCCCATGTATTTGCCATGAAGTGATGGACCAGATGCCATGATCTTAGTTTTCTGAATGTTGAGCTTTAAGCCAACTTTTTCACTCTCCTCTTTCACTTTCATCAAGAGGCTCTTTAGTTCTTCACTTTCTGCCATAAGGGTGGTGTCATCTGCATATCTGAGGTTATTGATATTTCTCCCAGCAATCTTGATTCCAGCTTGTGCTTCCTCCAACCCAGCGTTTCTCATGATGTACTCTGCATATAAGTTAAATAAGCAGGGTGACAATATACAGCCTTTCCTCTTTGGAACCAGTCTGTTGTTCCATGTCCACTTCTAGCTGTTGCTTCTTGACCTGCATTCAGATTTCTCAGAAGGCAGGTCAGGTGGTCTGGTATTCCCATCTCTTTCAGAATTTTCCAGTTTGTTGTGATCCACACAGTCAAAGGCTTTGGCATAGTCTATAAGGCAGAAAGGTCTTAAACCCCTTGAGGCTTATTTTCTGTTTCTGAATATTGTAGCCTCTAATGGGATAATTCAGGTTTTTTTTCTTTTCTTTTCAAGTTTACTTAATATTTACACTATATGCTGAAAAATGTATACTTCATACCTTATATGTATTCACTCATGAAGACTCAGTGAGGTGCAGTATTATTCCATTGTGCGGATACAGTCATTGACCGTCTTGCAGAAATAGCTCCAGGCTCAGTCACTGGTTGTTCTCAGCTCTTTTCTATTTAAATTTTCTCCTTAGGTATCCTCATCTGCCCTTGTGGCTTTAAATATCATCTGGATGCTACGGATTTCCAACTTAATATATCAAGCCCAAACCACTCCTCTGAACCTGGGACCCACATACCCAGCTGCCCCCTCAATATCTAATAGGTATCTGAATTCGACCTAGGGTAAGCCCCTGGTATTCCTCCTAAATATACTTCATTGCAGTTATACCTTCTTAATGAGTAACTCTGTTCTTTCAATTGCTCAACTCAAAAACTTTGGAGTTATCCCGAACCCTTCGTCTGACCTCCCACATTCAGTCTTTCAAAAAATCTTGTCAACTCTACCTCTAGACCCCTCTCGTCTGGGTTTCTTCTTCAACTTCTGTCCCAGCCACCATCATCTCTTACCTGGATTTATTGCAAGGGCCTCCTGACTGGTCTCCCTGCTTCTGACCTTGAGCCATGATGGTCTGTTCTCAACACAGCAGCCAGGGAGATGCTGCTGGGAGGTGATTAGAAGATGTGTCCCCTGGGCTCTGCACCGGCTGATGGCTGCCCATCTCATCAGAGTAAAGTCCCGAGTCCTCATGTGATGTGAGGCCCAACATGACTGCTACATCCGCTTGGCCCAGGGCTCTATCCTCTACTAGCTTGGCCCTCCTGGGTCCTTCACCAGCCTTCTTGTGGCCTTGATGTTTCTCCAACACACCAGGCACATTTTTTCCTCAGAACCTTTGTGCTCATGGCTCCCCCTACCTGGAATTCCCTGCTCCCAGATACCTGTGTGGCTCCTTCACTCACTTTCTTCAGGCTCGCTCATGCCTTCTCAGCAAGGTCTGCCCTGGCTGCCCTTTCTAGAACACCAGCTCTGAAACACCCCTCCCCATTCCAACCCCTTCCCTGACCGACCTTTTCCTAACACCCATCATTGCCTAAGTTATTATGTACTTTGTTTATAGTAGATCTTTCCCTCTAGGATGAAAACTCCACAAGAGCATACGGGTCCCCCAGTGTCCAGAACTGACCATGACACTTAGGTGTCCAGTACATATATTTGGAATCAGTGAATAGGGAAACTAAATTTTAATCTCAGGAAGATTAAGAAATTGTCCACACTCAAAAAGGTCTAAACAGGCACTCAGAGAGTTCAGTTCTCTCAGAGATGGGGAAAGGCAGGATTCAGGCCCCACAGAGACTCTGGTTCACTCATTTCTGAAAGCCCCTGAAGTGCTCTTCTTGCCAAAGAAGTGTTTTTTTAGAACTCTGAGCAAAGATGCCCGTGAATAAGACCCGCTGGGATGCCTGGCGCATAGCAGGCTGACAATGCTAACTCCTGGAGTTCCAAATTCATAGCCCTTGACATGGCCTGTCAGCTTTCACTGCCTTCAGTTCTAAATTCGTATGATCTTAGCATAATTAGCTCAGTTTTTGTCATTCCACAACTGCTAAGTATGCAGTGGCTGTGGTGTGTTATGGCTTCTCTTGGAAGCAGATGACATATCATGAAATATTTATTAAAAAAAACAAGTGCAGGCTTTCTTAATTACTACCACTGACTGCTTTCCCCTCCAAGTCCAGGAGAGGTGAGTCTGTGTTTGACAGAACTGCTTGAATATGATAATTTCCTTTTGATCTTTCATTTTCCTCCTATGCATTAGGGCGTACTTTGTGGCTTCTTTGAAAATCTCCACTCAGCCTCACTGGCTGCTAGTTTATTTTCCCCATTCTGCACTGCCTTTTGCTTTATCATTTATACTTCTTAGGCTGTTTCAGATGAATAAATATTGCTCCAACTGCTCTAGCTTAATAAAACTATTATTGCTTTTTAACTCTCTGTGCTAGAATTAGCCAGAAATTACGCACTAGGGTTGTTTCCTGTTTTGTGTATTAATATTAAAAAAAAAAATTTCTTTCTCTGGGATCCCTAAAGTTTATTCTTGGGAGTGGAGAGACAGATCTTTGGACACGAGTCCATGACTTCAATTCATTGCCACAGAGGACCCATTTGTCACTTAAAGGTATCACTAGTTCTTGAGTGGGCAAGTCAAGTTAGAAAGTGAGTGTGCTTCAGCTTTTCACAAGCCCCTTGTTACTCCTAGGAGAAAGATAGCTGTTGAATTCACTTGGTCTTCCTCTTGTGTTCATCCTGGGCCGAGACCTCCCTTCTGTCTCCTCCGTGTTTCTTTCCTTTTTATCTTGTCCCACACCTCCATTGTCATGTGAATACAAGAAACTTATTAAATGAATTTTCACATGTGACCAGGCGCAGGGTGCCCCACCTCCACAAAAGGTAACCAGAGAATAGAAAGCCTGTTCTTCATGAGAGTTCTAAGTTCCTTAACTAAGCAGCCGCATTCAGTCATCCCTGAAGTTTCCTTTGCCCTTTCTCCACTGTCCAAAGTCTGCTTTCTTGGAGAAGCCAAGGAAATTAGAACGGATAGAAACTTTCGCAGGAAGATCTATTCATTTATATTCATCTAATGAGGGAAGTAGAAACCAGCCCGTTTCATAGATGGAAAAGCTGAAGAACTGAAAAGGTAAGATCTAAAAATTCAGGTAAAAATTGAGGGTAATTTAGAGGGCATATTTAATACATACCAAAGAATACATGTGACACAGCAAGACATAGAATACAATAACAAAATGATTAGAATAGTATTAAACCATTGAATTTACCTCTGGATAGCCCCAGAGCTAACTACTATCCTAAATTTTGTGTTTATTATTCCTCTGCTTTTTACCAGATAGTACTTCTGTATATATTTCTAGGCAATATATCATTAATATTTCATTTTTGTTATTTTCAAGTACTATAAATGATAACACATTGTAAGTAGTTCTGTGACTTAATTTTTTTCACTCATACAACACAACTCCATCATAACCAATACATGCTGTCAAAAAATTCAGGTACACAAAATGAAGTATTGTATTTCTTCCAGATTAATGAAATGAACAAAAACCTGAAAAGCTCATGGGCTAGAATTCTGGAAGTTCAGCTGTGTGGTTCAGATCCACTCTGATCCTGACTGCTGCTGGTGAGGGTTGCCTATTCCTTTTTGGTGTCAGTGGGGACAGTTCTGTAATCTTTATCACCATTGGGAAGTGAACCATTGACCTGCAGTGGACTGTGACGAGAATGTTTTTGGATGACTAAGATTAAATTTTTTGGCAGCCGGTTTTAAATATCCTCATCAGTAAACTTCTTTCCATTCAGGATGACTTTTTTCCCCTCCCCCCCCAGATTTGTGCCACTATTTCTTGATCACTAGAGATTTGTTGACTTTATTAGTTTTCTCAAAGAACTGACTTTGACTTAACCAATCATTTCTATTTAAACGTTCTGTTTTTACTTCATTAAAAAATTTCCTCCTACTTGCCTTAAATCTATGTGGTTGTTGTTTCTCTAAGACCTTTAACTAATTGCTTATCTCACTAATTTTTAGCCTCTTCTTTTATTACGTAAGAATCTAGAGCTACACATTTTCTTGAAGTAGTAGTTTTGGTCCATTTCACAAGTCTTGATTTGTGGTTATGTGGGTCAGGTTGGTCTAGAAATGTTTCAGTAATAAACAGCTCCTAATTCTCATTTAGTTAAAACAATAAAGGTTGTTTCTAACAAATTCCCATTTGATGCTGACAATTTTGGCTCATGGACCACACTTTAAGTCACACAGCCATGAAATTAAAAGACGCTTACTCCTTGGAAGGAAAGTTATGACCAACCTAGATAGCATATTCAAAAGCAGAGACATTACTTTGCCAACAAAGGTTCGTCTAGTCAAGGCTATGGTTTTTCCTGTGGTCATGTATGGATGTGAGAGTTGGACTGTGAAGAAAGCTGAGTGCCGAAGAATTGATGCTTTTGAACTGTGGTGTTGGAGAAGACTCTTGAGAGTCCCTTGGACTGCAAGGAGATCCAACCAGTCCATCCTAAAGGAGATCAGTCCTGTGTGTTCTTTGGAAGGACTGATGCTAAAGCTGAAACTCCACTACTTTGGCCACCTCATGCGAAGAGTTGACTCATTGGAAAAGACTCTGATGCTGGGAGGGATTGGAGGTGGGAGGAGAAGGGGATGACAGAGGATGAGATGGCTGGATGGCATCACCAACTCGATGGATATGAGTCTGAGTGAACTCCAGGAGTTGGTGATGGACAGGGAGGCCTGGCGTGCTGCAATTCATGGGGTTGCAATGTGTCGGACATGACTGAGCGACTGAACTGAACTGAACTGATTTAAATTCATTCTTTCCTCCTTGCGAGATGGAACATTAAGCTAGTAACAGCTATGAAATAAACAATGTATCTTAAGCTGTGAAATACATAAATATCTTCTATTCTTATATTCACTTATTCCTTTTTAAATATCTCTTCAGATACCCTTTGGGTCTTCTCTCAGTGGTGTCATTTCTCCTTTCCAGGTAGGGAAATTAAGAGACAGAAAGGCCTTTCTCCACAAGGCAGTAGCAGGTGTTTGGGTCTGGATCCTGGCCTCACATGTCTTGTCCAGCTCTCTGAACCACACATGAAGGCAATTCAGTTGATGAGTTGAAGTTGATGAGCTCATGGTTATACCATTCTAGCATGCACTCCTCACTTTCCTTGACCTGCATGCCACTCCCACCTTGAAAGGCCACAACAAATTGAAATTCTTCTGTATAGGCTATATCTCACAATAGCTACCATGCATCATTTAGTTTCATTAACTTTCCTCATTTGAGACATCAACTTTGGGATTTCTTATAATTCTACTTCAAGTACCTGACTCAAAGACAGCCCAGTTGAAAGTACCATTGCAACAAGAATAATGAGGATTAAGTCGACTGTTGCAATTCTCATCCCCTGAGGCCAGATGTACTGTAGTTCCTGTTCTTCCCAAGACACTAGCTTACAGGGCTTTTCATGTTCAAATGTTGAAATCTCTATTGCAGCAGGAGAGTTAAGAGAGCTTGTTTTCCAAAGCTATGCCTAAGGGAACATAACGCTTGATTGTTCAAAAGGGCAGAGACATCCAAGAATAAGAAGTAGGAGAGGTCTGCCCCTGGGCAGAGATGAGTATTCTTAAGTTGCCTGCAGGGTGATCATAAAAAAGAAAAAATGTGGATTTTATGATTGTTTTCACAGTTTTTATGGACAGGGCACCCTCTTATTACCTGTGTTGAGACTGTACTAGCTCTGGCCACCACTGGTATGCCGTTGTCAAAAGGAGGGGCTTCCAGGGATTGAGGGTGAAGTTGATGAGCAAGAGATGAGCTCCACTTCCTTGGGATGATAAGGAAAGGACCATCTTCTCCCACAGAGCACCTAGGAGAGGCAGACTTATTAATAAAGTTGGCATGTGTGTGTGTCTATAGAGTGAGCACTATATGCTGTGGCCTGGGGAGCTAAAATCCTAAAAGGAGCACAAGGCATCCACATCTCTGAATGAATTATAGGAGTTTAATCAAGAAACATCCTAGCTGCCACCCATTGTGCATATGAACATCAGAGCCTTTTCCCCAAAACTTACTAGAGTTCCATAGATTCCAGGGTATTTACACATTTCTCCAAAAACATTAAGTTTTTTCACCAATGTGTTCTTGGGTAAGGGGCAAAAGTGATACTAGATTTGACTCAATTTAGAAAGAGTAAGGGATATGATGTGTCTGTGTGTTAAGAGGCAAAGTCATGTCTACTATCTGTCTTGCTGGTTTCCAGCCTTATTTTTTATAATATCCCCCATGGCTTGAGGAAAGCTGAGTGATCCTTTATTCCTTGAAGCTAAGAGGGGCCAAACTGACTCAGAAAGACATTTCAAAATGAGTCTCCCTCAATCAGCTGTCTGTTGTTTCACATCAAAGGGGGAATTACCCGGTTTCACACTGAAGTTAGTACCTCAGAAAATGAATTACCAGCCCCAGTGCTTTCTTTCTAATGGGATCTGGCAGGCTTCCTTTCCTGTGAGACGTTCTGGGCAATACAGAGTGTGAACCTGAGCCAAGGACAGGAAGGACAGGTGGGTTCTCAGGAGAAGGGAGGGAAACAGGGAAAGAAAAAATTATATTTCCACAAACATAGGGTATTTTTTTTCTTTTCTTCCTGCTGAGCAAATGGTTTGTTTGGAAAATCTTGCATTTCCTCATAACCTGTTGGAGTCTTCTGGACAGAAGCCACATCCCTCCTGCTGTGGTGAGATTTACATCTCCTGATAGTTGCTGGCCCAGCCTGTGTCTCCCAAAATAGCATCAGTGCCTCCTTGAAGTCATCATCAGGTTACAGCAGGGCTCCCATTATTCTTTAACGTAGTCTTCCAGAAACTCCTATTTGCCTATACAATGGATGGGTTGTTTTTTTTTTTTTTTTAACAAAAAAGAAGTCACAATGTGGATGTTATAATCCCCAATTAAGATTCAATTCAAGGCTCTTATGAGAAAGACTTCAGTTCTTACTTTGATAATCAAATTCTCTTCCTCATCCAGAGAATTAGGATTTTGGCCACAGTGATTATTATCAACTCAGACAGTGTCTTAACTAAGGCTGAGAAGTAGTCTATTTTCTGAGCTCGTTCGTTTTCTTAGGGCATCCTTCTCTTTTCCCAGTCCCCTTGTTTCTTTGGAGCTGGAAGAGAATCTTCCACCCTCCCCGGCCTTACCTCTTTTGGAACTCTTCCTTTTCTTAAAGCTACATTAAAATTATCCTGGACTGACTGACTCAGTGCTGGGACAAATTTAAGATTAGGCATTAATGGCTGTTTTGTTTATTTATTGCTACATAAAATCAACCCCAAATTTGGTGACTTCAAAGGTAATATTGATATATTATCTCTGCCAGTTTCTATTCATCAGATTTTGGGATATCTATCCGGTGGATGGCTCAGTAGAGGTTCTCATGTGTTTTCACTTATATGCTGGTAATTTTCAGTTCTGTGCTGGCTGGGACTACAGTCATCCAAAGTCTTGACTGGGGCTGAAATGTTTGCTTCTAGGATGACTCATTCACATGCCTGGAAGTTTAGTGCTGGCTGTGGGTTTGGGGCTTCAGTTCCTCTCCACAGAATGACTTTAGTATCCTCAATACATGGCAGCTCGCTTCCCCAATGTGAGTGATCCAAGAGGAAGGTGGAAATTTTAATGCCTTCTATGTTCCAACCTTGGAAGCTACTGCCAGTTCCACTGTTTTCTGTAGGTTGAAGCACTTAACAAAAATCTGCCCAGGTTCTAAGAGAGAGAACATCAACCCTAACTCCTAATGGGGCAGAGTCACTTTGTAAGAAGTGTGTATGGGATGAGCTATGTATCATCACAGCCATTTGGGAAAATATAATCTGCCTTAATGGCTGATAAAAATTTAATAAGCTTCCTAAGGGTAACAGTTGGAAATAAGAGTTTGGTGAATTTCTGAGTATACAAAGCCTTACCACAAAGGCCTGAATGTATGATGTTAGAAAGTAGGATTGTCTCTTGCAGTGTATCTGGACCAGCAACCAGAGACTCTATGTAACCAAAGGGAGTGAGAAGAAGAAAAGGACACTTTTTTGGCCTGGGATAAAGAAGCGGTTGGGAGTGTACTTTGTCGGTTACTATAGGACAGTTGTTGGCTTGAGGGTGGAAGAGGAATGAGAATTTCATGTGTTTGGACTGAGTGTTTACTTTCCATTATTATTCTTGATGAATATGAGCATGGGAGAATCTGCCTGAAATGCAGGAGACCTAGGTTCAATCCCTGGACTAGGAAGATCCCCTGGAGAAGGAAATGGCAACCCACTCCAGTATTCTTGCCTAGAGAATTCCATGGACAGAGGAGCCTGGCAGGCTGCAGTCCATGGCATCGCGAAGAGTTGGACACAACTGAACAACTAAGACTTTACTCCCAAAAACTAAACCACTTGGGTGTCAGGGTTCAAGAACCAAGAAATTAAATGTGGGATTAAAAGTACAATCTCTGAGTAGCATAGAAATATATACATTACCATGTGTAAAATAGCTAGCTAGTGGCAAGTTGCTGTGTACCACAGGGAGTTCAGCCCAGTGACGACCTAGAGGGGTGGGACTGGAGGGGTGGGTGTGGAAGGGAGGTTCAAGAGGAAGGGGAAATATATATATATTTATATATATACACACACACACAATTATGACTGATTCATGTGGTTGTAGAAGTCAACACAACAGTGTAAAGCAATTATCCTCCAATTAAAAATAAACAAAAAATACAATCTCTGAAGTCACACAGATCTAAGTGTATAACTTGGCTTATGGAGTACTAGCTATGGGGGTTGGGACAAATTATCCACCTTCACTGGACCTCAGTTTAATCCCCAGTCAAATGAGCTTATGCATTTCTAAGTCTTCTCTATTAAAATACTAAGAAGTCTCCTCTAGCATTTTTAAATATTAGACCTGATACAGCCCCAAAGCATATGACTTCTTATAGTTTGGCATCCAGGCAAAATCAGGGCTTTGAAAAATAGAGTCCCTGAAACAGAATAATAAGAGAAGTAGCTTAAAATAGAGGTTCTCCAGCAAATCCAGGGCACAGGACTCCTCATCCAAGGCAATTAAAGATTTTCAGTCTTCTGTGGAAACTGGGACATTCCACCTGGCTCCTTGGGTTCTATTTGACCTGTCATCACATCAGGACAAAAAATAAATTGTTAAAGAATCAAGTAGAATTCTTAAACCAAACCAAACCAAACCCAAACTCTCTTATAGGTACTGATTAGGTTTTAACTATTTTTCAAAGATATGTGAAGTGAAAGGGAAGGTGGAAACTGAGGCAAAGTATCAAAGTGGAAACTGAGGCAAAGTATAGGGGGGAAACCCCACACTTAATAGTTTTGTTTGGAAAAATACTCATTTTTTCCCTTTTTTTTTAAGGCTTAGTTAAATGGAATTTTCTCCCTTTGCTATAAAAAGGAGTTTCAATGTGATTCATACACAATTTGAAATTATTTTTAAAGAGTCTGCTATCATTTTTTGCTAACCTGCATGGTTATGCTTGAACCTAGACTCACGAGATAATGGTCATGATACTAATTGAATATGAAGAGCCTGCAATAATCTGAAGCCCTCTTAAATCCTCAAATTACTTATTTCTTTCCTCTCTACTCTTTTTTCCTTCTTCTCTTTCTCTAGGTAAATGACCATCATCATCTCAGCCATGTTTTAAGGCAGTCATTAAGGCTTAGATATTTTCATACATGGTCTAATTTTTATGACAACTCTCTTGAGTCTCATATTATTAGCTCCAACTTAGAGGTATAAAAATATAATCCCAGCATGATTAATTATCGTGTTCAAGATCTCACAGCCTGCAAAGTTGTAGAAATTGGATTCCTAATTCCAAAAGTATGATTTCCCTCATAACATGCAAATATTTCATTTATTTTTCAATTTCAGTTCAGTTCAGTTGCTCAGTCATGTCCGACTCTTTGCGACCCCATGCACCGCAGCATGCCAGGCCTCCCTGTCCGTCACCAACTCCCAGAGTCCACCCAAACCCGTGTCCATTGAGTCAGTGATGCCATCCAACCGTCTCATCCTCTGTCATCCCCTTCTCCTCCTGCCTTCAATCTTTCCCAGCATCAGGGTCTTTCCCAATGAGTCAACTCTTCACATCAGGTGGCCTAAGTATTGGAGTTTCAGCTTCAACATCAGTCCTTCCAATGAACAGCCAGGACTAATCTCCTTCAGAATGGACTGCTTGGATCTCCTTGCAGTCCAAGGGACTCTCAAGAGTCTTCTCCAACACCACAGTTCAAAAGCATCAATTCTTCAGCGCTCAGCTTTCTTTATAGTCCAACTCTCACATCCATACATGACCACTGGAAAAATGCAACTTGCCCCTGCCCAGTTTACCTCCTGTTAACATTTTGCATTCCTATGCTTATTTGTTATAATTGATGAACTAATATTAACCCATTATTAATGAGAAACCACAGTTTGCACTAGAGTTCCTTGTTGTATCATTCTGTACATTTTGACAAGTGCATTGTCATGTATTCACCATTACAGTATCATACAAGATAATTTCACTGGGGTAAAAATCTTCCTACTCTACCTATTTATTCTTGCTCCCCCCACCAACTCCCGAGTCCCCACCAACTGCTGATAGTTTTTTTGTCTTTATATAGATTTTTGTCTTTTCCAAATGTCATATAATTGAAATCAAGCAGCATGTAGCCTTTTTAGACTAGTGTCTTTCACTTAGAATATGTGTTTAAGGATTCTCCATGTCTTTTTGTGACTTGATAGTTCATTTTTTCACTCTTGAATAATATTCCTCTGCATGGATATACCATAGTCTTTGTATACATTCATCTACTGAAAGACATAATTGTTTCTTCTGGGTTTTGACAATAATGAATAAAGCTGCTTCAAACATTCATATATTTGAAAACATTCAGATTTTTTTATGTGGACATGTTTTCAGCTCATTTGGGTGAATACCTTAGAGTGTGATTGCTAGATCATGTGATAAAACTCTGTATAGTTTTATAAGAAACTGCCAAACTATTTTCCAGAATAATTATACTATTTCAGTTTCTACTGGCAGTGGGTGAGACTTCCTGTTGTTCTATATCCTTGCTAGAATTGGTATTTTTAGTTTTTTTTTTTTTTTTTTTTAGCCATTCTATAGGTACATCAGTTCAGTTCAGTTCAGTTCAGTTGCTCAGTCGTGTCCGGCTCTTTGCGACCCCATGCACCACAGCATGCCAGGCCTCCCTGTCCATCACCAACTCCCGGAGTTCACTCAGACTCACATCCATCGAGTCAGTGATGCCATCCAGCCATCTCATCCTCTGTCGTCCCCTTCTCCTCCTGCCCCCAATCCCTCCCAGCATCAGAGTCTTTTCCAATGAGTCAACTCTTCGCATGAGGTGGCCAAAGGACTGGAGTTTCAGCTTTAGCATCATTCCCTCCAAAGAAATCCCAGGGCTGATCTCCTTCAGAATGGACTGGTTGGATCTCCTTGCAGTCCAAGGGACTCTCAAGAGTCTTCTCCAACACCACAGTTCAAAAGCATCAATTCTTCGGCTCTCAGCCTTCTTCACAGTCCAACTCTCACATCCATACATGACCACAGGAAAAACCATAGCCTTGACTAGACGGACCTTTGTTGGCAAAGTAATGTCTCTGCTTTTGAATATGCTATCTAGGTTGGTCATACTTTCCTTCCAAGGAGTAAGCGTCTTTTAATTTCATGGCTGCAGTCACCATCTGCAGTGATTTTGGAGCCCAGAAAAATAAAGTCTGACACTGTTTCCACTGTTTCCCCATCTATTTCCCATGAAGTGATGGGACTGGATGCCATAATCTTCGTTTTCTGAATGTTGAGGTTTAAGCCAACGTTTTCACTCTCCACTTTCACTTTCATCAAGAGGCTTTTGAGTTCCTCTTCACTTTCTGCCATAAGGGTGGTGTCATCTGCATATCTGAGGTGATTGATATTTCTCCTGGCAATCTTGATTCCAGCTTGTGCTTCTTCCAGCCCAGTGTTTCTCATGATGTACTCTGCATAGAAGTTAAATAAACAGGGTGATAATGTACAGCCTTGACGTACTCTTTTTCCTATTTGGAACCAGTCTGTTGTTCCATGTCCAGTTCTAACTGTCACTTCCTGACCTGCATACAGATTTCTCAAGAGGCAGGTCAGGTGGTCTGGTATTCCCCATCTCTTTCAGAATTTTCCACAGCTTATTGTGATCCACACAGTCAAAGGCTTTGGCATAGTCAATAAAGCAGAAATAGATGTTTTTCTGGAACTCTCTTTCTTTTTCCATGATCCAGCGGATGTTGGCAATAGAGGTATTTAAATATTGTTTTAATCTGGAATCCCCTGATGATATATGATAATAAACATTTTCTCACATGATTATTTGCTGTTCATATATCTTCTTTGGTGATATATATGTTCATCCCTTTTGTTCATTTTTAAGTCAAATCATTTGTTTTCTTATTGTTGAGTTTTACCAGTTCTTTGTATATTGTATCTACAAGTCCTTTATCACATACGTGTTTTGCTAATATTTTCTCCATCTGTGACTTTTCTTTTTATTCATGTAAGCCTTTTTGCTTTAAAAGAGTCTTTCCAAAATATCTAGAGTTTGAAATGTCCAAGTTCTACAGTTTTAACAAATGTTGCCAGTTGAAGCAAACAAAACAACACATCAAAACTTTAGATAAAGCAAATGCTTTCCAGTATTTGTATCCACTTAAACTGATATTGAGTTTCCAAACATGTGTGCACCTTCACCATAGTACTCACTCCATTATCACTTGAGCATTTATCATGTGGGACCATATTGTGGTCTTAAAAATAAATGAGAAGTTTGACTGTTGCTAATAAAAGTAGTCACTGGGGTTGTTCCTTATTCTCTGTAGCCAAATGGGATGTGTTGCCATACTTTGACAATACTTCACAAAATTTATCTCATTTAATATTCACAGTTGTACAAAGAGGGAGGTGCTATTATTCCCATTTTGCAATTAAGAAAACTGAGGCACAGCCAGTAGGCAGAAGAGCTAGGATTCAAACCCAGGACTGTTGGACTCATAAGCCTATGAGGTTTAGGCTCCACTGCCTATAAAGTTTAGGCTTCACTGCCTCTGCTCATGTTCTGCTTTCATGATGCCTGAGTTTTTTAAGCACTTTGTTTCTAGCAAAATGTATTGCTCTCTCTTATATGTAAAAAAAAAAATCAAACATATCCAGAGTAAGGCAACTTAACTGAAGTTAGGTAAGCTCCTTTTTCAGTCTTACAAAAGTCATCAAAAGATTGCTTTAAAAAAAAATAAAGTATACTGTTTACAGGCTGATTTAACTCTCAATAATTTATTAATCTATTAGTGTCTCGCTATTCTGTATTTTATTCTCAGAGAAAGCAGCCAAGTTTTCTTTCTGCATGTGCTTTAGTGTGAGGATATCGAGAATAGTATGTTAGTGGTTTTTCCATTATTGCTTGAGACTTTGCACCCTGAGAATGGGGAAGGGCTTGGGTATGAAGAGGAATATGAGCCCACCCCAGGCCTCTTTTATCTTTCTTCTGAAATATCCATTTAGCAAAAGATCCTCTGAAATGCAGGCTTTCCTTCCCATCATGGTTTGGCCTCAGATGCCTGATTTTTAATGTCTCTAACTGACTTAGCTTCCTAACTCTGGGTGTGTCTCCTGGAAGCTTTCTTTCATGCTATGGTCCATCTTCATGGACTATGTAGAGAACACTTGCTGGGTACAAAATACAAGGAGATTAGTATAGAGATCTAGTGTTCGTAAACTGTGTTGTGGGGATCCTTTCACATCATCAGGTTGTAAATACACAACAGTTTTATTTCTCAGCTATAGCTTAATAATTAAGCTGAGAAAAATGTATAGGGATCTAGCTGTAGAAGTTTGGAAGAGCCAAGAGTAAACAGGGAAAGGTGAGCCAATCCAGAGTTTAACAACTATAAGAAGGTGCTACTACAGCTAGAACTGGAGGGACTTAGGACAGGAGATGCTGTTGTCAGAGTCCAGAAGTCAGGGACGCTGGAGGGAGCTGGAAACTTGGAGCTGGACCTGGGGACTCGGTGGCTGGAACTGTCAGGTGAAAGCTGGAATTCTGGAGAAATCAATGGGAAATTGGGCTAAAGCAGAGGTTTCCCAGAGGGAACAAGGAGCACAGAGAGAACAGGTAGTAGAAACTGAGGAGGCACAGCCTCAAATGAGATGCCACCTAAAGCAGAGAAGGGGAGAGAAATACCCCGGCTGCCCCTTTCCTTCTACCCTGCAGTCTTTCAACATCACCTCCCACTGGATGAAGCTAGACACCACTTAGCAAAGGAGCCTGGGAACTGTAGTTTTCAGTGTTCCACTTTCTGTGATGCAGAGCAGACTAGAGAAAGTATAGGAATGGATCTGAGAGCAACTAGACAAATAATCAGTACATACACTAAAGGGAAATGATATCTGAGTGGCATCAAGATTGCTACAACTTACAAACAGAGGGGCCAAAAAGTCTGGAAACAAAAGAATACGTACAGCACATTGATATCACCTTTTAGTACCTATGTTCAGTGACAAAAAATACGTTCAAAGTTTTGACCCTAGTTAGTAGCTCACAATTCAATGAAGTATGAAAACTGCCTCAGTTATGGTACATGAATGCATTTCTGTCAGTACTTACCTAGGAATCTGAGATCCGTTGTCTCCCTTGATTTGATTTTCATTGTATAAGCCAGAATTTTCAGCATGTTCCAAATTAACTTTGTTCAGTCTGTTTTTAAAACAATCATCTATGTTTCCATCTGCCTTAATTACCTACTGTTGAGCATTAAATGCCATCTCCAGTTTATTCCAGAGAGAAAATCTGAGCTAAGCTCAGCAAACTTTTCCATGGTCTCACACCCAATTTCATGACAAGCAACTGAGGGCATAGTGGTCAGCATGAGTTGAAGAAGTAAGTTGTGTATAAACTCTGTTATGTGCCATGATTCATTTCAAAATGGTATATGTGCTGTAGAAATCTAGAAATACTATTCATCTGGCACTTGAAGAATCTAGAAGCAGGAGAAGCAGTTCCAGAGGATCATAGTTTGAACAGAATTGAAGATTTGAAGCTCATTCATTACTTATCCAGAAAGAAAAGTTTAAGGAGAGGGGAATGTAGTCATTTGTTAATATCAAGTTGCTCTCAGAGTCTTCAGAGACCACAAGTAATGGGCAAGGCCTGGAAACTATTTTTTCCTCCATCTTCTTGTATAAATTATTAGTTTTAGTTCTTATTTTGTTGTCCAAAGTAGGAACTTCAGCTTCCTCACTGTAAATCCTACTTCTTATGCTTTTGTTTTTCAGTCTTGCTGTCTGCTCATACTCCTGAACACGGCTTTATATCACATCCACATCTCCTCATACCTCGTCCATGACAGCAGCTTCCTAGCTGGCCTCCATTCAGTGCATCTTCCAACCTATATTACCGTGTGGTAGATAGAGTGATATTTCTAAAATCCTGGTCTGATCTTATAACTCCTTTTTCAGAACCTACATTGGTCCTTCTTCCTTTTAACTAAAGTCTATCAAGACTTCCCATTGAACAGGAAAAAGTATGAACTCTACCATGATGTGCAAGACCCTTCCTCATCTGACTCTTGGCTAACTTTATATAGCTCCTCTCTAGCAGCTTCCCTCTATTCACGTTTCTTTTTGTCATTGTAAGGAATAGAACTTTGTTCAAAAGTGGTCCCAGCACGGATACAAGTGTTTTCAGGCAATTGTTTCAGTCTTTAGCAAGGCTGGTTCTCTTCCTTTGTGATGCACAGTGGGATTGTACTTCCCTTTATGTTGTATGGGTCTGTGTGATTAGTTCTGGCCAGTGTGTTCTGCGTAGTTGTGATGTGGGTCCACACTGAAGCATTTAATTGCTGTTGGAGGACTTTCTGGAGTGTTTTCCCTCTGCCGCAACATTTGACAGCATGATGTCATGTTCGTGATGTCATACTAAACATGATGCCTGCTCTCTCAGCCTCCTATCCCAAACTAGGGGACTCTGAGCGAAACTCCAGGGTGTTAGCATGAGTGAGGAATGAAACTTTCTTGTTAAAAGCTTCAAAGATCTGGTACAGAGATTGGCAAATATTTTCTATAAAGGCTTTGTAGGCCACATAGGAAGTTGATCTCCCTCTTCCTTTATGATCCTTAAAATTGTAAGGAAAAAAAAAAGCTTTAATTCAAGTTGTGCAAACGTAGAAGCTAGACTGCACTATTTCAAGGGCTATTGTTTACCCCTCCCTGATGTAGTATAACCTGGTGTATTTTGACTAATACAACATCAAAAATCAGGAAACAAAATACATGTAATTATTTTATTGTTGCCTTTTCCTGTGAATCTGTTCATTCTTGTTTCTGTGTAGATCAGCTCCCTCTGTTTTTTTGCCCTGCATATGACCTATTAAAGGTACAATATGGCTGCCCATGTCTCAGCTTTCCAGTTGAAATATCTCTGGTCGTTCCCATTCTCTAAAGACAATCTAATTGGTTACTTAACAGCCATGTATTGGGTAAGGTGTCTGTCTTTGATCCAGTTGTTATTCACTGAGTGGTTGCTACCCCTTGGTACATAAGGTCTTTCCTTCCAGCAGCTGAGTGTAGGACTGCCTTTCCAGAAGGGACCATGAACAGAGAATGTTTATAGATTTTTATAATAGACTACTCCAACATTTTGAGCGACCTTTTCTAGTCCTCTTGTTTGGTACACCTGCTACATGTTTCTTTTCCCTGCTTTTCACTTGGCATTCCTCAGTGCATATCTCAAAGCTTAGCCTGAATATCAGTTCCTCTCTGAGGCCTTTCATGAATCATTTTGACTACATCTCATGCCTGCCATTCAACTGCATAGGCAATGTTAGTAGCTTCTCCTCTGTCCCATAGTACTTTATACCAAAGCATACCAAAGTAATATACTGTAATGCTTATATATAGATATCCATGAAAAGGGGCCAGAGCCCATCCTTTATTCACTATCATGGTGCTTTCCTGGCTGTCTGGATGGTGCCTTCTAGTCCTTAATGGACACCATCTCATCATAATTTCTATCATTTTGTATTTAGATTTGGCTTTGGCATCCATATCTGGGGTCCTTAGTAACAACAATTACTACAAAATAGAGATTCAATGATTTTTTAGCAGAATATACTCTTACAGATCAGTTTTCAGAAATGCAGAAATTACAAAATCTGTATAGTCAGTCATGTATAAAACTTAGTCCCTCAAATAAAATTCTAGCCTGGAGAGCAAAAAGAATTAGATAACTACTGCCCGTAGCCTAAATGCACATGATGACTATTTTGCCTCAAGTGCAGCGCAATACTACAGACTTTTTAGTGAGTTGAGATTCAGCCTCAGTTAACCAACCACCACTAACTGGTTTAACTTTAATAAAACGTCAAGCAGCTAAACAGGCCATGCCATTTTCATTCCAGAATTTAATATGTCTACTGATTGCTTACAGTTTCTGGAAGCAAGCAAATGATAAATAGAACAATATGTATCAGTTCAGTTCAGTTCAGTTCAGTCCTCAGTCGTGTCCGACTCTTTGCGACCCCATGAATCGCAGCACGCCAGGCCTCCCTGTCCATCACCAACTCCCGGAGTTCACTCAGACTCACATCCATCGAGTCAGTGATGCCATCCAGCCATCTCATCCTCTGTCGTCCCCTTCTCTTCCTGCCCCCAATCCCTTCCAGCATCAGAGTCTTTTCCAATGAGTCAACTCTTTGCATGAGGTGGCCAAAGGACTGGAGTTTCAGCTTTAGCATCATTCCCTCCAAAGAAATCCCAGGGCTGATCTCCTTCAGAATGGACTGGTTGGATCTCTTTGCAGTCCAAGGGACTCTCAACAGTCTTCTCCAACACCACAGTTCAAAAGCATCAATTCTTCAGCGCTCAGCTTTCTTCACAGTCCAACTCTCACATCCATACATGACCACAGGAAAAACCATAGCCTTGACTAGACGGACCTTTGTTGGCAAAGTAATGTCTCTGCTTTTGAATATGCTATCTAGGTTGGTCATAACTTTCCTTCCAAGGAGTAAGTGTCTTTTAATTTCATGGCTGCAGTCACCATCTGTAATGATTTTGGAGCCCCCAAAAATAAAGTCTGACACTGTTTCCACTGTTTCCCATCTATTTCCCATGAAGTGATGGGACCGGATGCCATAATCTTCGTTTTCTGAATGTTGAGGTTTAAGCCAACTTTTTCACTCTCCACTTTCACTTTCATCAAGAGGCTTTTTAGTTCCTCTTCACTTTCTGCCATAAGAGTGGTGTCATCTGCATATCTGAGGTGATTGATATTTCTCCTGGCAATCTTGATTCCAGCTTGTGCTTCTTCCAGCCCAGTGTTTCTCATGATGTACTCTGCATATAAGTTAAATAAGCAGGGTGACAATATACAGCCTTGACATACTCCTTTTCCTATTTGGAACCAGTCTGTTGTTCCATGTCCAGTTCCAACTGTTGCTTCCTGACCTGCATACAGAGTTCTCAAGAGGCAGGTCAGGTGGTCTAGTATTCCCATCTCTTTCAGAATTTTCCACAGTTTATTGTGATCCACACAGTCAAAGGCTTTGGCATAGTCAATAAAGCAGAAGTAGATGTTTTTCTGAAACTCTCTTGCTTTTTCCATGATCCAGCGGATGTTGGCACTTTAATCTCTGGTTCCTCTGCCTTTTCTAAAACCAGCTTGAACGTCAGGAAGTTCACAGTTCACGTATTGCTGAAGCCTGTCTTGGAGAATTTTGAGCATTACTTTACTAGCATGTGAGATGAGTGCAATTGTATAAATACTAATTTATTTTAAGTTATTATTTGGCAACATTTGAATCCTGGAATGTCATTTTTAAAACATTAAGGAACTTTTTAAAGCATATAATGTAATTTAAAAGTAGTGTACAAGGTAAGGGTGTAAGTAGAGCCAAGGAAAAGGCCAGGGTTTGAGGCAAAGGAAGTTGGAAAAGTTCCATAGAGATTGAGAAAAAAGGGCATATTTTTCATATTTTTTCTTCATATTTCAAAGGAATTGATCATCTACCAATGAGTGCCTGTTGGACTATGGGATACGTCTAGTTTGCTACATGCCCTCCCCACAGCCAAGGGCCCCAGGAACATATAAATTCTGCCTTGGGTCAGCAACTCATTTTCCCCATCAGGTCCTCATGAGAAATGGGTGCCCTGGAATAGTTATTATGGACAGGGTGCCTAGTATCATTATGATTGAACTTAAACATCAAGGCATAGTTTTAGTAAGGTACTTGACCAAACTGAAGTTTCTTTTTTCCAAAGCCAGTTAAGACCAATCAGCCTCAGATAAAGCAGGTTGTAAGAATGGCTCTGATTCTCGTCCCACATCCCAAATGATCAAACACAGGATTCTGGTTCAGTCACCGTGAGATACAACTTGTCTGATGTCTACCGACAGTGGGCAATAGAGTAGAACCAAGCAGCTTTAGGTTCCCCTCAAAGCTACCTAACAGGAAGGAAAGAGAACACCTGGTACCTCAGCTGGTGAAGAACTCACCTGCAGTGCAGGAGACCCCAGTTGGATTCCTGGGTTGAGAAGTCCCCTGGAGAAGGGATAGGCTACCCACTCCAGTATTCTTGGGCTTCCCTGGTAGCTCAGATGGTAAAGAATCTTCCTGCAATGCAGGAGACCTGGGTTTGATCCTTGTGTTGGGGAGATCCCCTATAGAAAGGAACAGCTATCCACTCCAGTATTCTTTCCTGGAGAATTCCATGGACAGAGGAGCCCGTCAGGCCACAGTCATTGGGGTCGCAAAGAGTCGAACATGACTGAGTGACTAAACACAACAGCAAAGGAGAGATAGAGATCCTAGGCCCTATAGCCCTAGACTCTTACCATCTCTTTGGGGTTCAGGGAAGAAAGAGAAGTGTGGCCATGCCATATATGACATGAAAGTGTATCACCACTGAAAGTCAGTGTCAGTATCCTATAGTTTCAGCAACTCTTTCCTTTTTTGGAGGCCAAGTCTCTTCCCACTGATCCTAGGGAGGTAGGAGTCAGGGTGGTGTAAGAAAGAAAGAAAGAAAAAAAAAAAAAAAAAAACGATCTTGACTCCCTTCTCCCTAGAGACAAATAGTGTCTCACTTAATTCCCTTATGCTATATAAATATACTGTGGACAATATTCAGGTCATTCCAGACCTTTGTAAATTTCCATTGAACAAAACTTGGGATCCTAAGTATCACCAATGTTTCAAACTTTGACCAGGCTCCTGGCCGTGATATGGTTGTTCTTCTAGTATCTGACCCCTTTACTTTAATGATCTTCTTTAAAGATCCCTTACTCCTCTTTAAGTTACCTCACATCTTGAACTGAAGATTTGAATTTTGAACTTTTAAGAGAGTAGACATTTGAGCAACCTGTATTTTCAGGTAGGAAAGCTTTTTATTTTTTTAAACAACAACAAAAGAGCTACTTACAAGAGACCAACTTAGAAACATTCATTTCCAAACTAATTTTCTTTTTATAAGCTTTAAATAAATTTGCAAAATGGTGTAACTTCATGGTAATAACATGACCGGGAAATTACAAGGTAATTAAACTCAAAGCATCTAAGTATAGTACTCTTAAGAAATAATTTACTTCTCTGTGCCAGGAGTCAGGATTTCTTGCTGCTAAGCACTAATGCAAAATGAATTAGTACAGAAAGTTCCAAGCTACCACACTCCAGGAATTATGGGAGGCTGCCTCTGTAGATGCTGGATATAATTGATGACTGCATGGTGTAGAAGCAGTGGTGTCGTAAGGATGTTTGCTGATGACTTGTTGCAAAAGTTTATTATGACTTTAAAGCAAGTTCTGTATTCCTGGTGAAAGGCAATGGTAGGCATCAGAGTGGCCTATATAAAGAACTAAAAGTCAGGGTTCAATCAAACCTGGGTGTATCCAAAGGTTTGAAAATGGAGCCAGTAGTTTGATGGTATAGCTTGAGTTTAATGATGCCCTAGGAAAGGCCTGGAAGAGATTTTTCCAGGATGAAAATAGAAAGTTTTCAGATCACAGTTTGGCCTGTCCATTCTCAGTGGAAAAGAATCCAAAACAAAGCATTTACCCTAAACCCTGTACTACAAAAGCAGCTGGCTAACAGACTTGTTGTGGCCATCTTAATACAGGCACTGTTTTCTTGGACTGTCCTTATCTGACGCACCAGATGGCTGCTACTGAAGGGGCCTCGCTTCCTCCTGAAAAGAGACAAAATACTTAAGTTCACCTCCATGTTGTCTGGTTGGGCCTTCTGAAAAAGCAGTGAAGAGGCACACTGGTTTCCAGCCCACTGAATGGTCAGCATTGTGTATGGTGTGTTGCAGCTCGGTTGAAGTGGCTGCAAATGTTCTAGGTATTAATATTCCCACCTCTGTAGTGCCTCAAGATGGCTGTATCCTCTAGCTAGGTCACTTCTCTTCTGAAGGTGGCCCTTTCAGAGGACTTTTCTCCTCTAAGCTCTGACTGCCTTACCTGCATCTTGCCTCCTCAGACTCAGGGTATGTAATCATTCCACTCTTATTAAACCCAGGGCACTGCACTATTCCTTGTGGTTTCCCTACATCTGCTCACATCTTTTAAATATCTCCTTCGTTAGGC
This sequence comes from Bos indicus, assembly GCF_029378745.1. Lineage (NCBI taxonomy): Eukaryota > Metazoa > Chordata > Mammalia > Artiodactyla > Bovidae > Bos > Bos indicus. The sequence goes on from NC_091781.1 coordinate 34,145,202, forward strand.
CCCACTTGGATTATCCTAATTTGAATCGACCATCTGTTTCCTTTTGGGATGCTTACCGATATTCTTACTAATGTTTGGGGGGAATTTTTAAATTTAAATTTTATTATTAATATCTATTTTAATTGTTAGGAGTATGTGGTTTGTGATATAGTAATTGTAATACTCTTTGTAGTTGTCTTTATTCTTGTTTTTGTGATTTGTAAGCTAGAATGTGATCCATTTTTATAATTGGTCCATAAATGTTTAGAAAGTAGTTATATCCTTTATATAAGAGGCAAAGTTCTACAAAAAACATCATATTAAACTTAAAAAAAATTAGTCACTGACATTTCCAAGAGAAATTTTTGAAAATTCCCAAATTTGAAGTATTCCTAGAACATAATTTTTCTTCTATAAAATGTAGTAAGTGATTGAAAAACATCAGTCAACACCCCACCCACAAGTTCCTAAAGAAAGAAATCTTATAAGCTCTGATAAGTAGAGAAGAAGACCAGTGGACAGATTCACGCTGGGCCGTGTGTTCAGTTCACTTGCAAGCTCAGTGCACCTGAGTCAGATCCTCAGAATTACAGGTTTCAGGAAACACACACTTATCTGCATTCCAACGACCTTTGGAGCACTCAGGTATAATCAGACCTGCAAGACATGCAGGTCTGATTGTACATCACAAGGGCTCTGATGTGGGCACAGTCACAGCTGCTCAAGGACAGAGAGCACTGGTATAGTGTACATGTGTGGGGTGTGGAGATGATGAGAGAATCTGGCATGTGGACCATAAGGCACGTGTGTGCTATGGCTGCAGCCAGCCTGTGAGGGCAGGACAGATGGAAACCACAGAGGAAGGAGAAGGGTGAACAATTCAGAGATTTCTGCATTTCTTTTTCTCTGGCCTTTGCTCTTAAAGCTCTTTTTGTAAGGCTAGGGTCTAGTAAGAGACATCAGTATAGATTATGCTCAGATCTTTTATATATTTTTCATCATTTGGTCTGCTTGATATACTAGAACTAAAAGAGAAGTGATGAAATTTTTAATTATGACTGTGTTTGTCAATATCTGCCTAGAACCTCTTTTCTCATCAATACAGTGTCTCTGTTACGTATCTCATTTCCAGATCTTGGTTCTCCGAGGTGACAGTTAATTCTGTTAGTTTCCCCCAAATCATTATTGATTGATAATGAATTAATAGGTTGTTGAAATCCTTAAGCTGTATCTAGAAAGCCCCCCTACTTACTAATAGGCTCAGGTCTGAAAGATTCTATTCATAAGTCAGAGAGATCATTAATGCCTTTTGTGGTCATATTTAATGAGCTTTTGTTCAGTTGTGTGTCTTTGCTCATATTTATAACAGCCTGCATCAATGAGAGTTCCAGTGTTGAGAGCATTTAATTAAAGGCTCTTCTGTATTCTCTCAAAATATTTCTCTGCTCCACAATGAGGAAGAGATGGAATACACATTGAGTCAGAGCAGATTTTCTGCTCTGGAAGGGGGTCTAATTCAGATCCTGCATCCAGAAAGGATTGCTGACTTAAGTGCAAGATGTATGGTTAGCTGCTGATAGCTTCTATTACCTCGTTCATTTGACCCTAACCTTTGAACCAAGATCAAGCTCTTTCCAGAGTAGTCCCAGCCGATGACCGAGTAGCACAATGGTACCAGGGCTTAACCTTTCTGCACAGTGGAAGCCTCCTCTAAAAAGCAACCTATGGTCTGCAGTCTTGTAGGGCTGCCAGGTCTATATACAGCTTTAGGACCCACCCTGGCTGATTCCGCTTCCTCCCTTTTAGTTTCACAAATGTTGCTTTCCAATCAACCTCTGCTCTCCTAGTTCACTCTTATCATCTATTTTCCAGAGGACCCAACTGATTCGAGAGTTAACCACAAGTGTCCATTCCAATCTAATTATTTTACTTTCTCTCCATGCTGCTTCTGTAATCCTTCTAGAAGGATTAAAGATTTTATTTCAGCATTGGAGTCAGTTTTTATTTCAACCTGTGAACTAATGTGTCCTGTAGCTTCATCAGTAGGTTTAGGAAATCATTCTTTCATAGCACTCTTACAACTTTTATTCAATCTCAAGGCATTTTGCCCGAGTAAACTCAATAGCCTCAGGGCACAAATGTTATGTTATAGATGCTGTTGAACTACTGCAAGGAAGTGATTCATCGATTCCATCCAGAGGTGCCAGTCTGCATCCATGTAAGGAGACACTGTGCAGGGAGAAGCAGATTTTTGAGCCATTTTAATGCTAAATGGAAAACATTTGAGAGTTTGATCTCTAGTTGCAGCTTTACTGGTCTTAAAAATGTGAGAGGAAGGAGGGTCCATAAACTGTGCTTGGACAAGGAGGGTTTCAAAGAGTAAAGTGCAGTGAACTCCAGGCAAGAGATACTTGGATGACTGAGAACACTGAAGGAAGAAATGAGGATAATACCAGTAAAATCTGCGCTTTAATTATCTGAGTCACTCAGAGGCGTAGCTCGTGCGTCCACAGTGCAGACGGGTATGATCCCACCGTCCACTGCACGTGGACTTCCAGACTTCAGAAATACAAGTCTCACCTCAGTGTATGTCCTAAAATAACTTAGACTTACTGCGAATATTCAGGGTAGGCACATATTATGGGATGGGGTTGAGTGATGGTATATGGTTGGTGCTGATGGCCTGGTGGGCCACATCCGGTGTGGCTCATAAGAGCCCATGGGTTCTAAAAAGTGGGTCGTATTACTGTTCACCACCACTTTTTCCTTTGGTTCACAGCTCAATGAAGCTGACCAGATTCATTCATTTTTAAGCTATTTTATTTTAGTTTCTGTGTTAAGCTGGTAAGAGCTAAACTGTGATTCCTCCCTAATTGGGAAGTAGAACATGTCTGTGTGTTGGGATGGAAAGGAAGTTGAGAGTGATGGTAAGTTGACAGTAGTAACAAAAAGTGAAGAAGTCAGTAAGCAAAGATTCATTTTGGGGAAGTAGGGGTTGTGGGGAGGCGAGGGTTGTTGTGAAGGCATCATAGATTCTAAGTGATTTGGAACCAGTGTCATTCCCTCTCTGTATGTCCTGAAGATAATTCCAGATGCTCTGGTAGAGAAGAGCCTAGGAAGGGTGAGCGGGTCATCTTGCTGTCATTAGTCACTTGTAGACAACTGGTTTCTGGAGTTCCCTCAGTCCTGCCCTGGCGTGATCTATAGTGTCTCCTGCCAAGAAGATGTGTGAAAGCTCAGCTTGTTCTTGTGCATCTTTCTTTTTTAAATGTCAGCCTCAGAGAACCATCCTCAGGAGGAAATATATATATGCCTTGTAACTCTTGTAAGTCAAAAACATCCTCTACACATGCATTTTTAGAAAAAGGTTGCAACTCTTGCCTTTTTTACTTTGGATAACTCAATTAATGTGTCAGGTGGTATATAAAATGAGGATCATGTATAAATGGAGTTATTAATACTATACACTTGTCTTTCCTGCTTTAACGAATTATCTGCTAGACTTGAGTGGTATGTTATTTCTACTTATTTATCACACCTTATAATCAACATTTGTCAAAATGGGTTCTGTGGAATACTGGTCCTTTGAGATGCTTATCAAGAATAGCTTTGATTCACTTTGGTCTTAAGAAGCGAAGGGCTGCCCCCTATGGTTCCTTCTTAGAGATTCACAGTACATGTTAAAGAACCTAAGGAGTCATGCAGTCAAGGAACCTCTTTCTTTAACCAAGTGTTTCCTAAATTTACTTGATGATGGAATCCTTTTTGTACATATATAACATTTAATAATATCCCCAATATACAGTACTTAACCACAGCTGTGTGCTGAAGACATGCTTTAAAACCTCTATTTAACCTAAGCATTAAGCCCATGGACTAATGCTTAGGTTAAAACCCAGCTGTCATTTGCTGACTGTGTGACCTTGTACAAGTTTATTATTCAGTTTGAACTTAAGGTTCCTCATCTGAAAACTGGGAATAATATTAATAATAATGCATTTGGGTTACTGTGAGGTTCAAATGAGTTGACATATTTAAAGTGTTAGTAGAATGAATGATACACAGTAAGTATTCCATAATATTTCCTGTTATCATTGTGAGTTTCTGTGTATATCTTCACAAAACAACATTGGCCTAATAGTAACAATGGTTAAAAAGTAAATATAAATTATGGTTGACAAACTTTCTCATATATGCATATTTAATCTTCATATCCATCTTAACAGTGAAGCATTACTATTATACCCATTTTATAGGTTTAGAAAGACATACTAAGAAATTTGAGTATATTTCATGAGTGGACTGTAAAGGGGAGAACCAGGAATCAAAAAAGTGTGCCTTTTTCACTAAATATAATTGGTTTTCCAGTGATTCCAAATTAAAATTTGAAAACTGTTCACTTAGAGTAGGTGAGAAATTCTGCCTCTCAAAAGACAGATTTTGAAAACCAAAGATTAAAGATTAAAAGATAGAATTTAGAAACCCCAAGTATTAAAGACAGAAATCAGAAAATAAAGGAATTACAGTAGATGAAATTTAAGCAAAGAAAGTAAGATAGGAACATTTGAGGTATAAAGTTCCTGGGCTAGTATCATAGAAAAATAAAGGATACTTAATGGAATATGAACACATTCATCAAGTTATAAACTAAAAACAGTGCATATAATCTGACCAAGTTTATTATGCTTTTAGTGCATGCAAGAAAAATGTCTAGTAATTGAAATACTGAATTTCTATGACAGTTTGATAGTTATGGGGAAAATGAAACTGAATAATTGAGATTTGGATTTGAGTTCAAAAGAATTCATTTGTCCTTATTATACCATAATTTATGATCTCCTTCAGCACATATAATCTGAAAATGAGAAAAATCAGTCTGTGGCACTTAAAGTTTTCTAGAAAATCCAGTTTGCTGTGTTAGTGCTGTAGTTCCTCAGACCAGTATGGTACTCTCACTCTTGATTCATCTTTGACTCTCTGACTAACGTTGGAATAATCAAGTGATCTTTGAAGCATTTTTAAGAGGATTATATCAACATTGCTATCGAACTAGCCAAGATGTTTATTTTCATTCAGTTCAGTTCAGTCGTTCAGTCGCATCCAACTCTTTGCAGTACCCCAGGACTCCCTGTACATCACCAGCTCCCGGAGTCCACCCAAACCCATGCCCATTGAGTCGGTGATGCCATCCAACCATCTCATCCTCTGTCATTCCCTTCTCCTCCTGCCTTCAATCTTTCCCAGCACCAGGGTTTTTTCAAATGAGTCAGCTCTTCACATCAGGTGGCCAAAGTAGTGGAGTTTCAGCTTCAACATCTGTCCCTCCAGTGAACACCCAGGACTGATCTTTAGGATGGATTAATTGGATCTCCTTGCAGTCCAAGGGACTCTCAAGAGTCTTCTCCAACACCACAGTTCAAAAGCATCAATTCTTTGACGTTCAGCTTTCTTTATAGTCCAACTCGCACATCCATACATGACTATTGGAAAAACCATAGCCTTAACTAGACAGACCTTTGCTGCAAAGTAATGTCTCTGGTTTTTAATATGCTGTCTAGGTTGGTCATAACTTTCCTTCCAAGAAGCAAGCATCTTTTAATTTCATGGCTGCAGTCACCATCTGCAGTGATTTTGGAGCCCAGAAAAATAAAGTCAGCCACTGTTTTCCCATCTGTTTGCCATGAAGTGATGGGACCAGATTCCATGATCTTAGTTTTCTGAATGTTGAGCTTTAAGACAACTTTTTCACTCTTCTCTTTCACTTTCATCAAGAGGCTCTTTAGTTCTTCACTTTCTGCCATAAGGGTGGTGTCATCTGCATATCTGAGGTTATTGATATTTCTCCCGGCAGTCTTGATTCCAGCTTGTGCTTTCTCCAGCCCAGCATTTCTCATAAAGCATAGCAATTAACAGAAGGTAGAGGTAGGACCGGAGAAGGCAATGGCACCCCACTCCAGTACTCTTGCCTGGAAAATCCCATGGACGGAGGAGCCTGGTGGGCCGCAGTCCATGGGGTCGCTAAGAGTCGGACAAGACTCAGTGACTTCACTTTCACTTTCTACTTTCATGCATTGGAGAAGGAAAAGGCAACCCACTCCAGTGTTCTTGCCTGGAGAATCCCAGGGACGGGGGAGCCTGGTGGACTGCCATCTATGGGGTTTCACAGAGTCAGACACGACTGAAGTGACTTAGCAGCAGCAGAGGTAGGACCATGATCTCACTGATTTGCCATTGACCACCTTTTTAAGCGAAGACAGTCTCATCATAGGTTCAATTTCTAGTCAGAAAGGTTAACAAAATCAAGTAAAATACTATGTGCAAGGGAAAGGTGGGAATATAGAGGAAAAGATTTCCTTCTGTGAAAATCACTGTTGGTCCAACCTCACAAATGGAAAAGTCAGATAAAATTTTCATGTAGGTCATTATTATTAGATTTTAGTGCCCCATGTTCTTTCAAGAGTTTAACTTTCCTGCTTCACTTCTTTTACTTAGAAAATGGGATCTATAAACTGCTTTGCTTCTTTTAATTAGAAAATGGGATCTATTTCTTATTTTGCTCTGCTACCAGGGAACTCATAGCTAAACTTGGTCCAGAATATGGTCATCATTTCAGAAATCTGAAACTTGATGCAATCTCACCCTCTTTGCAGCTGTGATTGCTTATATTAATTTATTAATGTATAAATTTGGATATTTGTGTGTTGATAGTTACACACTTTTATCTGTGGAATGAGAGTAAAATGAAAGATGGATGGGAGAAAAACATTTTAAGAGAAAGATTTTCAACCAAAAGCACTGAAAAAGTAAAGATTTTTCTTTATTTGTGCTCAATTAACCAGAATTCCCCCTCACACACTTAGCCATTTTATTTAAATGAGACTGTTAGTACTGTGTGTATGTGTCCATGTGTGTGCATGTGTGTGTGTCTGTGCACATGCTGAGTCATGTCTGACTGTTTTGTGACCCCACAGACTGGAGTCCACCAGGCTTCTCTGTCCATAGAATTTTCCAGGCAAAAATAGTAGAGTGGGTTGCCATTTCCTATTCCAGGGGATCTTCCCAACCCAGAGATTGAACCTGTGTCTCTTGTGTTGGGAGAGAGATTCTTTACCACTGAGCCCATAGTGATACTTAAAGATAAGCATCGGGAGAAAACTGAAAATATACATTCATATGGGGGACAAAAGGAGTGATGGAAAGGGAGGTTGGGAAGACTGAACCTAATCAATGCCTGTGACTTAAAAAAGATCGTTTTATTTTATTTACTTGGCTGCATTGGGTCTTAGTTGCGGCACCCAGGATCTTCGTTGCAGCACGCCAGCTGTTTTGTTGTGTACACAGGATTGCTGGTTGCGGTGCGGGGGCTCCACAGCATGCAGGCTCAGTAATCGCAGCACACAGGCTTAGTTGCTCTTCAGCATGTGGGATCTTAGTTCTTCAACAAGGGATTGAACTCACATCCCCTGCATTGCAAGACGGATTCTTAACCACTGGGTCACCAGAGAAGTCCCTGTGACTTTTATTAACGGTTCAAAGGAAACTGTTGTCAAGATTAAGGTAAGCACTGCTCAAAGTAGAAAAAGCCAGTTACTCCGCTCTGTCTTTGAGCAGCCAGAAACACAAAGAGAATTGAAAAATAAAGTTAGGGGTTGGGGAAGAGGGAAAAGGTACCTGTATTATATAGGCTTATGTGGAGGACACTCTTCTTAGTTACAATTTTCTGAGACATTTAAGATCTAAAACTGAGATTTCTAAGATCTTTGCACTTCCAGTTCTTTTTAATGTTTCTGTTTTCTTCAGGGCATCAAAAAGGAAATGCCTAGGATACTTAACATTTCATGACAGAAAGAGGATCCATTTCCACTGTGAATCCACCTGTAATGCAGGAGACCTGGGTTCGATTCCTAGGTTGGGAAGATCCCCTGGAGAAGGGAAAGGTACCCACTCCAGTATTCTGGCCTGGAGAGTTCCATGGACTGTATAGTCCCTGGGGTCACAAACAGTAAGACACAACTGAGCAACTTTCACTTCACTTCACTTCTATGGACTGGAAGTGAGTCTGGCTTCATTCTTTATCTGGGGGTCCCTGCAACATCCTCCCTTCCAGTGACTCCAGAGTTTAATCGCAAGGGGACTCTTAGCAACAGAAAGAGGCCAAGAGAATAAGTGAGCATCTAGGCTAGTACTTCTCTTCCCCAGAGAGTACTGAAACATTCGCTTCTCTGGGCGTTTCTCAATGCCTGTGGTGTGGCGATAGTGCTGTTTTGTTTTTATTTTCTCTTGGATCTCAGTTTGCAGACTTGCTTCTTTCTGAACACCAGTAACTATTTATTCATAAGCCTCAAGCAACTGGGGTTTGTATGTGGAGGTAAGTGAAAATGCTGCTGAACACATAAATTGATTTGTACCTGTAATTTACATTTATTCTCTGGGTACATTTGATGCTAATACTGTGACTGCACTGCCATGCTGAAGATTAATTATATATACATTTTTGCTGACTTCGTGAGTGGCCATGTTGATTGTTTTACTTGATTTTCTAAGTTTGGTGCTTAATAGCAAGATGGAAAACATATCTTGGTTTTGCTCAGCATCTTCATAGATTAACTGCTCCAGACCAATCTTACCTAATAAGCACTTGGGGAAAGGTTTATGCTAGCTTGAGTGTGAGGGAAGAAGTAGAAGTTTGCTCAGTTCTTGAAATTTTGCAAACATCTGTATTTGAGCAAGATTCCCCAGGATAAAATAAGCATTGAGCTTCTAAAGTGAATATGAGGTGAATATAAACGTGCTTCACACGAATAAGAAATGGCAATTTGTATCAGTCTTTTTGCTTAACCAGTATTAGCCTAGACCCCAGACATCTTAAGCTGGTGAAAGCTAGGCTCAGCAGCTCTATTTTTCTTCTTTGTAAAACAGGGATGAGTGTAGTAGCACCCAGTGCCCAGTGGACTACTCACACAGGCATTCCTGAATATGTGCTAGAGATGCAGTGTAGAGGCCCAGTTCAAGTCATACAAAATCAGAAACATTGATAGAGCCTGTGTATATCCAGGTATGGTTTAGAAGGCACTTTACTCTCCCTTGAGATGATAGAAAAATACTAAGGGACTTACACGGACCCAACAGTTCTCACCAGAATGGCCTCTAATTGTCAGCACATCATGGTCACTACTATAGGACTCATTGTCCAGGCCCATGTATGCACTTAAAGATGGCAGCTTGGGTTCTTCCCCAAAGGACTGGCATGGGAGCTCTTTGACAAGGTTCCAAAAAACCCAGGGCCTGAAATCTCAGGACTTTGGCATCCACAGCTCCTTCCTAGAAGTCTTGTTCTTAGGAGTAGAATGAGCCCCCAGGCCCCTTCGAAATCTCCATGACTACTGTTTAAACCAGCCCCAGCCTACCTCCCTGAGCATCCTCACCCACATAAATCGTATGTCTAGGTTGGGTGGTAACTGCTGTTTTCATTTCTGAAAAACAAACTCAGACTTAATGAACTCCTACAGCAAGAAAACCCAAATTTGGCAAACAAAGCCTGATAACCTTTGTGCACTGGGCCTAAAGAAAAATAGCCCTTGTTTTTCCAAGTCCCATAAGTGCACCAAAAGAAAGCACAATTTACTATTTTCAGAAATGTTACTGCCTCACTCATATTTGAATTCACTTTCCTACTTTCCTATTATGGGAACAGTGTAGGGGAAACCACAGGAATACTCCAGTATCCTAGAGTTATCATCATCAGGGAGCAGTTCCTTCCCAGTGGCTTGAGAAAGCTAGGAGAGGAGCATTTCTAGAGACTTTAAGATGAAGCAGCTGTGCAGAAAGGGATGCTTTATACCCATTTAGTTGAGGGATGATGCTGGGAGGAACTGGGGGAAACAAGTGCCTGATCTGCCTCTCTCTCATGCCTCCACTCTCACACTGGAACCCAGAAAGGCAAGGGGACCCACTGGCATGGTCCACATCGGGTGACCTCAGGATGGGTGCAGAGATGGCTGGAGAAGGTACGAAGGGGAAAGTGAGAGACACCCAGCATTCTTTCTACTTCGGTCTTTTTTCATTTCAGTTGACTTTCATTGAGTACTAACCATGGGCGTTAACTATACCAGACATTTCATATCCATTATTGAGTTTAACCCTCAAAGCAGAGCTATGGGATAGACAAGATTGTTTTAGAGGTGAGAAATTAGAGGCGTTTGGTTTGAAAGTTCATTTCATCATCAGGACACTCACTTTATCCATGGAACAAGCAGACCAAACAGCAACACTTTAGCTTCTGTTTGCCAGTGAAATGGCTGATCATCTAGGTCTACACAGAACTGGTGAAAGTGAAGTCACTCAGTCGTGTCCAACTCTTTGCGACCCCATGGACTGTAGCCTACCAGGCCCTCCGTCCATGGGATTTTTCATACAAGAGTACTGGAGTGGGTTGCATTATTTTTTTTTATCAGCTGTCATTACAGGAGCTCAAAGCTAGCAGACAGGGACACTTCACTTTCTCTCTTTAGCCCTTATTTATTTTACTTATATATTTACTTCTTGTAAACTTTTTTTCAGGGTATAACATGCATGCAGAAAATACTTGTATATAAGTGCATGGCCCTTATGTAACAGTGTGTAACAGTGTGTAACAGCTGAACAAAGAAATGAACACCCCCAATCCTAGGAGTATGGGCCTCTTCTAGTACCTGGCTCTCTCCCACTGTTCTGATTCCTAATCACTGTACATTACCATTGGTTTTAGTATTCATTGGGATGTAACAAGGAAATGAATGTACTTATTTTATACTTAGTACAGATTTGCTAATATTTATTGTGCTAGATCAGGGGACACAAACTATGGCCTACAGGCCAAATACAGCCCACCATCTATAAAGTTGTATTGGAACAAAACCAATATCCCCACCTTGGCATAACTCTGGTTTTATGTTACCCTGACAGGGACAATATGGATCCTCTGAAATTACGCTTGATGTGTGCGTGAGCAGCCTTCCAAGAATCATTGTCAAACATCCCACATCCCCACATCTGGATTAGGAGAGCTAATCCAGAAGACCACAGCTGAGTCGCTGTGCAAAGCTGCCTCCCAGCATTATTGCCCATGTCTGCTTTATAACCGGAAGGTGTCTTGTCTGTTCACCTTTAACCTGGAGGCCCAGACATTCCTCTCTTTCACTGCCCAGTGACCTCTCCTGCCTCTCCTCTCGTGACTGTGAATTCTTTGTCCCTGTAACCTGGCTGCCGCATATGAGTCTGACCGAAGATGGAGAGGAGCCCTAGGCTAGAGCAGCAGGTACAACCTTCCGGGGAGTAGGGGAGGTTCACATTTAATATTGTTGGGAAAGAGTTTATTTCTTTTTTGCCTCTGGGAAGTTTTTTTCCCCTTTTGGTCCAGAACTGCATGATAGTACATGTATGGGGGAATCACACCTGGGCCTTCAGTGAGGGCAGAGGCACTGCCTTAAAGGCCTCTAGGCCAGCCAGGGGCTAACTTTTGGGTTTTGTGCTTTGATTAGTTGGAATGTTCTTCTTTTCCTTCATTATTTCCTTTTAAATATTTTATTGAAGAGAAAGGTATCCTACCCAAGCCGGTATTTCAGTTCCCATGCATGGGGTTTGCAGCTCTGAGAGGTTCACGTTTAGTGTTGATTATTGGAACAGACATCTTCAAACCATCCCTAATCACAGGCTGGTAGCCGTTTGAGCTTTGCGTGGTCTCAGCACATCTGTAGGAGCAGAACACGGCCTTGCCCTTCTGAGCTGCCTGCTGAAAGAGAAAACTTGGAAAAGTTTTCTTGGATTTTTGTCTCTCTCTGAGCAAGAGGTCTCAGAAAAACTGTCAAGAGAGGCGGAAATTTATAGACTTCTTTATAGAAATTTAGTTTACAGAAACTAGAGTTTCTTTCAACCGGGGTGACAAAACCTCCAGGCAAACTTCCACACACATTACTCCAGCCCATGTCAGACATCGAGTCAATCAGTGCACCCCTTTCTGCTGAGCTTAGACAAGGCCTCAGACTCATTCTTAACACTGTATTTCTGGTAACTATTATCAGGAAATAAAGCACAAACGTAAACAGGTTTGCCATTCCTAATTTAACTAATAACTTACTGTAGAGAGCATATTGTGAATAATAACGAGGATAATAGATAACATGCACTGAGAACTGGTTACTGTTGTGCCAGACATTATTCTATATGCTTAACATGGATTCACTTATTTAATGTAAACCACACGAGTACAAAGTGTGTTTGGAGTATTGTTGCATCATCAGTGCCTGCATGAGTCTCTGAAACATAGTAGGTACTTAGTAAATCCCTGTTATTTAAACAAATTCTGAAAATAATAGTTATTATTCTCATATTACAGATGAGCAAGCTGAGTTTAAATAACTCTCCTAAGCTAATTAGGGCAGAAGCCACAATTTGACATTGCTTCAGTCATTTATTCAAACTTTTAACCACATTGCTTTACTGCTTCTCACAGCAGCTGTCTATGACTTCCACTCTAATTTATTAATATTTATTAATATCCAGTATATTGGTTGTTCAGTCTCAGTGCTTCTTTGCATTCTTCTTGTTTCGATCCCTTTTAATATTTTAGGGAGTTATTTTTTCTCTGAAAATAAAGGGAAAACTAGGAGTTGACATCCAAATGTCTATGAGATTTAGCAAAAAGACTAGTGAGGCAAGCAGGTCAGGTGGAGACACAGGGCTGTGGAGAGCACATGACCTCTGGGCAGCCGCTACTTAGCCCCAGCAATTATAGCTGTAGGGAATCAAAGCCAGTATTGCCAGATCTTCCCAGTTTTCAGTAGAACTAGGAAATCTGAACTTGCATATGAAAATATCAATCTGAAAAATCCCACATATAAAATGCTGACAAGCAAGGCAATTTAAAAAACAAAATAAACACAACACCACAAGTCTAAATTTCTCTGTGGGCTAAATCTAGCCCATGTATCTATAGTTTACAACCTGTGAAAGAGAATGAAATTGAACTTAGATAACTGATCTTTTTGTAATTGTTGTTTTTCAGTCACTAAGTCGTGTCTGACTCTTTGCAACCACATGGACTGCAGACTGCCAGGCTTCCCCGTCCTTCACTATCTCCCGGAGTTTGCTCAGACTCAGGTCCATTGAGCCAGCGATGCTATCTAACCATCTCATCCTCTGTTGCCTGCTTCTCCTCTTGCCCTCAATATTTCCCAGCATCAGGGTATTTTCCAGTGAGTCGGCTCTTCACATCAGGTGGCCCAAGTATTGGTGATTCAGCTTTAGCATCAGTCTTTTTGATGTGTATTCAAAGTTGATTTCCTTTAGGACTGACTGGTTTGATCTCCTTGCAATCTGAGGGACTCTCAAGAGTCTTCTCCAGCACCACAATTTGAAAGCATCGATTCTTCAGTGCTCAGCCTTCTTTATGGTCCAACTCTCACAACCACACACGACTACTGGAAAAACCATATCTTTGACTATGTGGACCTTTTTCGGCAAAGTGATATCTCTGCTTTCTCATATCCTGTCTAGGTTTGTCACAGTTTTCCTTCCTAGGAGCAAGTGTGTTTTAATTTCATGGCAGCAGTCACTGCTCACAGTGATTTTGGAGCCCAAGAAAAGAAAATCTGTCACTGCTTCCACTTATTCCCCATCTGTTTGCCATGAAGTGATGGGACCAGATGCCATGATCTTAGTTTTTTGAATGTGAAGTTTTAAGCCATCTTTTTCACTCTCCTCTTTCATCCTCATTAAGAGGCTCTTTAGTTTGTTCCTCCTCACTTTCTGCCATTAGAGTGGTATCATCTGCTTTTCTGATGTTGTTGATATTTCTCCCGGCAATCTTAATTTCAGCTTGTGTTTCATCCATCCTGGCATTTCACGTGATGTACTCTGCATATAAGTTAACTAAGCGAGGTGACAATATACAGCCTTGTCATACTCCTTTCCCAATTTTGTACCAGTCCATTGTTCCATGTCTGGTTCCAACTGTTGCTTCTTGACCCACATACAGGTTTTTAAGGAGACAGGTAAGGTGGTCTGGTATTCCCATCTCTTTAAGAATTTTCCACAGTTTGTTGTGGTCCACACAGTCAAAGGCTTTAGTGTAGTCAATGTAGATTTTTTCCTGGAATTCCTTTGTTTTCTTTATGATCCAATGGATGTTGGCAATTTGATCTCTGATTCCTCTGCCTTTTCTAAACCCAGCTTGTACATATGGAAGCTCTTAGTTCACATACCACTGAAGCCTTGCTTGAAGGATTTTGAGCATTTCCTTGCTAGCATGTAAAATGAATGTAGTTGTGTGGTAGTTTGAACATCCTTGGTATTGCCCTTCTTTCTTCTTTGTAATTCTGTTTTTTTTTTTTTTTTTTTTAAGAGCATGGTGGGTGTTGTCACTCTTTGTTATGATTTTAGAATTGGGGTTTCTGGGAACAAGAACTGCAAAAAAGTATTCAGCTCAATACTTTTGTGTAGTGCTTCATATTTTTCAGTTCACTTCTATGTGCACACTTGAATCTCCCTGAAAATCATTTTGGTGGTTCAACTATTTGGTTGGTTATTAAGCCGTAGGAGTCAAGATTCATATCTCGCCCTCTCAGATTTCAATCCACTTTTCCTCCAGCAACACAAACCCTGAAGGGGAATGACTAAACCCCAACATTCACAGTTCTTCCATGGACTGTATAGTCCATTAAATTCTCCAGGCCAGAATACTGGAGTGGGTAGCCATTTCCTTCTCCAGAGGATCTTCCCAACCCAGGGATTTAACCCAGATTTCCCGCATAGCAGGCGCATTCCTTGCCAGCTGAGCTACCAGGGAAGCCCATAGTTCTTCCAGGCCTGTTCTTTTTCATCTCATATCTAATCAAGAGGTAGAAGACTAAGTTAAGACACAGAGCTCTTGTCCCATCTCTGATGGATATTCAGATAGGAGAGAAAGAGGACAGTTGTTTGAGGATGTCTGTATGATTGCTAAAGCATCTTATTCTTGGCAGATCGAGATGGTTGATTTACATTTGGTCTTACCCAAATCATCTCTAATTACAAAAATCTGCGCCTAGCAAAGTCCAAAGAAATAATGTAATTGTGGCCTAATCATTGTATACATTCCTAACCACATAGCTAATGACTGGTAGGTTTGGGGTTTCGCTCCTCCAAGTGTAGCTAACTGCCAGATGGAGCTGAAATGTGGCATGTTTGCTGTTTTCCTTGGAAACCATTTTTAAATTAAGCAGATTTGGAAATCATCACGTGGAGGAAGATTTTTTCTGATTGTTGGGTCTGTGAGGGCTTCTGGAATGTCAGTTCCATGCACAAAGGGCTCTTGGCATTTGATGCCTTTCTGCCAGGTTGTGTATTTGACAGCTGTTCTGGGATATCTTTTCCCAGTCACTGACCTGCCTACTGTCATAAAGCCAATTAAAGTCTCAGGCAATTAATGTTATTTTCCTCAAGTGCTCCTGGAAATACTTATTTCATGTGGTACTCTGGCATGACATCTGTGACCTTTGGAAATACAAGCACAAGAAAGCAAACAAGCTGGGCTATGTGTGTCCTGTGCTCCATTAAGTCATGAAGAATATGAAAACAGAGCATAGTTGCTGCATGCAGAGATGTCCATGGAGCACTTTATGTCTCAAGAGTCCTACAAATGAAGATACATGCCCACTGCAAAATTCGGATAAACCCTAGCAGGTGAGAGGTATGCTGAACAGCTGTATATTCACATATGTTCAGCAAAGTATTTAAGAAAATTTGTGAATTGTATGTAACACATTTGGAATGGGGCTCCATAACTAGTACTTTACACTAATTTGCCATGTAGAAGGATATTAACATACTTGAAAAGCAAAGAAAACCCTAATACTTTAGGAAGGGTTGGAGAAAAAGGGCTATTGGGTCTAGACGGAGAAAACTTTCAGGACGGGGAAGTTATCCTCCAGTAGGTACAATGAACTCTCCATGAGAAAGCTTGTCTTAGTCCCTGGTGTACTCTCAGGGATTCCTTGTAGCCCTTGGCTGCGAAGACTGTCCCTGGAGTATCGTTGTTGTTCAGTTGCTCAGTCATGTCAGACTCTGTGACCCTGTGGACTTCAGCTCGCCAGGCTTCCCTGTCCCTTACCATCTCCCTGAGTTTGCCCAAGTTCTTGTCCATTAAATCAATGATGCCATCCAACCATCTCGTGCTCTGTCACCCTCTTCTCGTTCTGCCTTCTATTTTTCCCAGCGTCAGGTCTTTTCCAATGAATCAGCTCTTTGCATCAGGTACCCAAAGTACTGGAGCTTCACCTTCAACATCAGCCCTTCTAGTGAGTATTCAGGGTTGATTTCCTTTAGGATTGACTGGTTTGATCTCCTTGCTGTCCAAGGGACTCTGAAGAGTCTTCTCCAGAACCACAGTTTGAAAGCATCAATTCTTCAGCGTTCTGCCTTCTTTGTAGTCCAGCTGTCATTCCCTAGAGAAAAATACAGATTTTTCAATGAGTTAAAAAGGTTAATGAGTACAAGATATTTATAAAAAGGTGAACACATGAAAAAAGCTGTTACATGCAATGGGTTGCTTTGTGAAATTAGATCTCTGTTATTTACTTAGGCTAGGGCTGTAAACAGATTGGCTTGTGGACCATCACTTATATATGGATGGATATGACTTGCACATTCAGTGTTTTCTTTAAGTCTGGTGTTTCTAAAAAGTTTTTGAGATGATTGTGCTGTTTTTTTTTTTTTCCTATCTCTGTCACTCTGCCTGTCTCTCCATCTCTCTCTTCTCTCTCTCACGTACACACAGAGTACCCACCATTCTGCATTGCAGTAATTGGTGATATTTCTCCTCCCATTCAAAGACAGGCAGGCTTTTCAGTTTTCCTTAGACCCCACTTCTCCCTGTTACTCTAGAGTTAGTTCCTTTTCACTCACTGATCTTACGTTCCTTGGCCCTGAAGGCAGCTGAGCCTGCCGCCCTTGTCTAAAGCAGCTGTGGTGGCTCACCGCCTCCTGGCTGTGGTAACCGTGGTTCCTATGTTAAGGAGAATAGACCAAACTTTTTACTCCAGGATGCCTACGTTCAGTGTTGAATACCCATGCCTTGTTCATCAGGATAAAAACAGCACTGGTGTGGTGTCAACTAACACACAAACACTTCCTTTCAAGACAACAGATCTGTCAAAAGGAGCACTGCCTCTGTCACAAAATTCCCAGGCCAGTAGAGGTCCAGAGTGCCCCAAGTGTCCTCAAGATTCAAGGTGATTAGCTAAAACTCCATCTTCAACCATTCCATGCCCCTGTCCTTTCTCATTGGCATTGGTTTTCATCCAGCTGCACACACGGATCCATCCCTCCAGGGTCAGTTCCAGGGGCTGGAGGAAGTAAAGGTGGGTAACTCAGGGAAATGAGTGGTGTCACCAGTTAGTGACATCAACATCAGGAAGAGCTGGAGCTGAGCAAGTTTACAGGGAGCTGGGAGCAGGGACTTGTTTGAATTTAGAGGTTGCCATGGTTGTACTAAATGCTAATCACTTTTCATCACACTGGCTAATGGGTGTAGAATTTTTGGCTCAAGTTCCTTTCAGCTATTCCTGGCCAGCTCTTAAGACAGCTGCAGAGTTCCAGCTCCAGCTGTGCCCCTTCCTCTTTGCTGCCTTTAAAGAACATGAATTATCCTTAGATGTGGTAGCCTAAAATATAGGCAGTGATTCACAGAAAAGCTGGAGACACAGCAAGAGTGAAGAGCAAACCACCTGCTTAGGATTCAAGGTCCAGTTGTTGACAGCACACCTAGTCAGGTCAAATTGGTGCTACAACATTGCACATAAGTGCCTTTGGTATCTTACAGATGCTGTATAACCATGTCGGGACAGGTCAAACGGTCATTATTACTCATTGGAGAATGGGAGACTGCACTTTTGAGGGTGGATCTAATCTATATTCATCTAACACGTGCTAAATAAATACCAGCAAGGCTGGATAGCATGCTGGCCTGCAGTCACGCTGTCAGAAGGTTTGTGTTTCCACTATCGCTCAGGTGCCACAAGCCAGCGGAAGGATGGTGTCCTTGGACCACACATGTTTTGGTCCCAGAGTCAGTGTCCAATATGTCAGGCCATCAAGGCAGATGGCGAGCAGGACATTGTTTCTGAACTTTTGGAAA
The DNA here is from genome assembly GCF_029378745.1 of Bos indicus. NCBI lineage: Eukaryota > Metazoa > Chordata > Mammalia > Artiodactyla > Bovidae > Bos > Bos indicus. The sequence continues at coordinate 34,163,332 of NC_091781.1, forward strand.
ATATACCACTTGAGAGTCCAGCTGGGGAAATGCCTGAAATTGGAAAATAATGTAATAGAATATTTGATTTGCCACCAAAGACCTGAGCTGGGAAGACTGCCACCTTGAAATGAGAGGACAGCTTGGCTGACTTCGATCTTTCAGCTCTACTTAGTTACTGTCTATTGGTGGGCTGTGTCTTGAACTCCCAGTGGGGCCCCAAAGTGCCCATTTTACCTCTCTCTCCCCCAAACAGTGCCCGTGCACAGGCACACATTCCAGATGAGGTCTGGAGCAACACTCACAAACAGGTAGCACCAACCTGAGAACAAAGGTCAAGGCCCGTGGTCCCTGAATGATTCTGCAAAGGACCTGTAGGTGGCCATCAGAGTGGGTGACTTGGTAAATGAGATGTCATTTTCACTTAACTCAATTTGCTTTTTCTCCATGCTGCCAGCTACTGGCTGGCCCTGTCTGAGGCCAAGTTATTTTTTTGTGATTCACCAGCCTTTCTGAATCCAAATACCTCCATCCTCCAAGGCTAGCCTCACTGAGCCACTAACTTGAAAGGGTCCATTCAGAACCTAGTTCTCAGGGTAAAGAATCTTGTCATTCCTCCTCTCCCCAGTGCTGCTTACTTTAAACACCTACAAATATCTTTTTCCTGCTTGATTAAGTGAGTACCCTTGGCAAATTTGAAATGCTTGAGCATTACTAGTTCCAGAAGCACCCTTCAGCCAATATCAGATGGGGTGGTTGTTGTTCAGTCACTCAGTCATGTCCAACTCTTTGTGACCCCATGGATTGTATCATGCCAGGCTTCCCTGTCCTTCACCATCTCCCGGAGTTTGCTCAAACTCATGTCCGTTGAGTCAGTGATGACATCCAACCATCTCATCCTCTGTCATCCCCTTCTCCTCCTGCCTTCAATCTTTCCCAGCGTCCGGGTGTTTTCCTACGAGTTGGCTCTTCGCATCAGGTGGCCAAAGTATTGGAGCTTCAGCTTTAGCATCAGTCCTTCCAGTGAATATTCGGAGTTGACTTCCTTAAAGGCTGACTGGTTTGATCTCCTGACTGTGCAAGGGACTTTTAAGAGTCTTCTCCAGCACCACAGTTCAAAGACATCAATTCTTTGGTGCTCAGCTTTTTTTATTGTCCAGCTTTCACGTCCATACATGACTACTGGAAAAACCACAGCTTTGACTATACAAATCCCTGTAGTCAAAGTAATGTCTCTGTTTTTTAATATCCTGTCTAGGTTTGTCATTGCTTTTCTTCCAATGAGCAAGCTCTTTTAATTTCATGGCTGCAGTCACCATCCACAGTGATTTTGGAAACCAAGAAGATAAAGTCTGTCACTGTTTCCATTGTTTCTCCATCTATTTGTCATATCTCCTAGTTTATAATTTTTTACATTAAATTTTTTCTTTTCAACTAGGTTGTGATATTTTTCTATCTTCAACTGGTCCTTTATTTGAGAGAGCCCAGAATTAAGAATATCTTTCCATTTCATTTGGCCTCCAGCAGTGAGATGCATTGGATGGCTCCTTCAAATTGGAAGGAAAAAAGAAAAAAAGTTTGGTTCACTTTTTGAAACCCTGAACTAATTTCATAACCCTGTGTCATATGAGGAGCCCATGACCGATCCACATTTCCCAGGCTTTGCAACTCTACCTCTCAGTGACAAAGGTGGTTAAAAATTGATGCTGTCGCTCCAAAGAGTGGATTTCATTTTTTCTCCCAGCTCTGGTTTGCTTCAAGGTTGAGGAAATTGTTGGAATAGATAGAAAAAGATCCAAAGTAGCTTCTTAGCCCTTGGGATTTGGATAAATAGAAAAGTGTTCATAGCAATCTTAGCTAGAAGTGTGGTGGCATTTTGTGCCTGAAGACTGTATCTTAGAGCTAGTGGGATGTAGAGTGGACCGTTTAGGGGTATCAGGCCTTTGAAACACCTGTATTATTCCCTCTTGTTTATTTGTGAAGGAAGCAATGCTGCCCAGGGTTTACACATGCAGATTTTAAAGGCTGGTTACCTAGTAAAATCCTGACACAGCTACTTTTTTTGTGATCTTGGTCAAATTATTTCACAAACCTCAGTTTCCTCATCTGTAAAATGGGGACAGTAATAGAACCTGTATCATAAAAGGCAGTTGTGAGGATTGAATGAGTTAGCACATAGGAAGTGCTTACCTGACTACCTGGTGCCTCATCTGGAGCTGCCATGACACGATGGTGGTGATGATAATGATGATAATGATGGTAAATGCTAGAAGAGATAAAGGTGAAGAAGAAATGACATGCCGCCGCCGCCGCTGCTGCTAAGTCGCTTCAGTCGTTTCCAACTCTGTGTGACCCCATAGACAGCAGCCTACCAAGCTCCCCCATCCCTGGGATTTTCCAGGCAAGAACACTGGAGTGGGGTGCCATTGCCTTCTCCTAAACAGGTTAAGCTCCAGATCAAAGTTAGCCAATGGCAGATCCCATTAGGGTTAGGGATTTCACATGTCTCCCTACCACTGGATAGTTGCAGTGCTTCCACTTCACAGCTCTTCTTCTAGTCCCTGTCTGTCTTTCCACACCAAGCTCCTGCAAGTTTTCTTGAGAGCAGAGAGTCCCTGATGGTGATTACTCCCACCTCACTCAGGACCTCGCTCCATGCTGGTCCCTTTGCTTGGGAAGTTCCTTCTCCTTCTCCTCACCTAATTAATTTCTCATGAAGTTCTTTCCCAGATGATACTGTTTACTATGATAGAATTTGTTAGGGTGTCTCCTTCCTAATCCTGGTCCCTGGTATGAGCTGATCTCCCTGGTAGAAGGCTTGCCTTTTCCTAATTCTTACAAGTTTACTCATGACATGGCGAGTCCACAGGGCAAATACGCTGGAGACAGAGCCTTTTCCTAGTGCACGTTACATTTGCAGATGGCATGGCCGTGTCCTGACTTCTTGCCTCAGTCCTTCCCCCCTTATGAGATCTCACAGCACTGCTGACAAGTTTTCCAATTTTTTATTGTTAAAAAATTCAGGCATATAGAGAAATTGAAAGACAAGATGGTGCCTACATTAAAGACTTAGATTGCACTATCATTAACATTTTCAATTTGTTTTTACTGTCTATATGCCTGTTTACCTTTCATTAAAATTTTGTCTAAGTAGAACACATAGAGGAAAAAATGCACTAATTCTAAGAGTATAGTCTGACGAAAGTTCACTAATGACTAAAGTGAAGGCACCTGTTTACAGGGCACTGCTCTGACACCCCTCTGGATGCGCCTCTGGTCCACTCTCATTTCAGACCTCTCTTGATCCTCTTTTCCAGGTCTGTTTCCAGGACCACATGCCTCCAGGCCTAGCTGGTAGTCTAGGGGTTGCTGTTTACTGAAGATGAGAGCAAGGCTTGGACATATGGCCTGGAGTGTCTGAACTCCTTTATGAGAGGTCCCATTAAAGTGTGGAATAGAGTCATTCTGGGAGCCTTCAATTGTTCTGTTCCAGGCCCCACAGATGTTACAGGTAGGCCTACTCCTTGAACTCTCTTGAGCATTTAGGGAACATCATATTCCTCTTCATTCATTCTGTTACTCATCTTTCTATCCATTCAGCAAATACTTTACGGACCACAAGCTGCACAAGGCAGTGAGGCCCAGATAGGTTATACGACAAACAGCTATATGCATCATGGGCAGAACTGACATGCAAGTCTAGGCAGTCTGACTTCAGATACACACCTGACTACAATGCTATTGTTATAGAATACTGAGCCACAAACAGTGAGAAATGAGAGAAAAAACTAATGATTGTTTCATTCTCTCCTCTATACTTCAACCCGTGCCAACTTCCACCCCTGCTCAAACTGCTCACAAGCAGAGGGACTAGGCACACACATAGGAAAATCCACATGGAGAACAACATTCAGCTCAGATGCTATGTGAGCACATACACAGTAAGAACCACCAGAGACCAGAATTCGGGGTAGGGAGGCTATGGGATCTGAAGACATGGGACTTTGATGGAATTTGAAAGGAGGTAAGGATGCAGAGCAACAGAGAAAAGCAAGGAGTATCAACTCTTCCAGGCAGCCTGACACCCACTGATGACTCAGCTCAGCTCAGAAGATAATTACAGTCTATATTAGACTTCCCTTTCTTTCTCCCCAATGATTACTGAGCCCTGCATGCTCTCTTTCCTCTTCTTATTTAGCCCCTTAAGTACCAAGTAAGGAACTTTTTGCAATGTTTCCTTAAGGGGAAATTTAGGAAAGAGTAAGTGCCATTTCCAGACTTTCAACCATTGCCTTCGACCACTAGCCTCCTAAACCCTCTACTACTACTCATATGTGGGCTTCCTGGTGACTTAGTGGTAAAGAATCTGCCTTCCAGTGAAGGAGATGCAGGAGACTTGGGTTCAGTTCCTGGGTCAGGAAGATCCTCTGGAGAAGGGAATGGCTCCCCACTCCAGTATTCTTTCCTGGAGAATTCCATGGACAGAGGACCCTGGTGGGCTACAGTCCATAGGGTCACAAAAGAGTTGAACATGACTTAGCTGAACATGACTTAATTGAATATGTTGTTGTGTAGACTTAGCAACTAAACAACAACTCAGTCTATATACAAAGCAAGCTTTGCAGCCTTATCTGTGACCTCTTTGAGTAAACATTTTTACAGTCTGTGGGGATTGATTCCTCAATTGATTGCCCTTCCATTAGCTGGGAGATTCCTGAAAGAGACGGTGAAGCAGGCAGACACTTGGAAAGTTTTGCTCCTGCCCTAGTGTGAGTCCGAAATGTTTTCATCAGAGCCCATATAAATGGGACCTCACAGCCCACATCTCTTGTCCAGTCCCACTTGTTAATGAAAAAATCATTCTTTGCAAATAGCTGGCAGGGAACAAAATGCTGAAAACCATACCAAATTGTAGTCATCCTTCATCATTCCCCTCCAGTAAGACAGTGAGAACAAACTTCTTACTGAGCATGTATTTTAAAATCTTTCCTAGCTGTGTAATTTTTCCAGATCTCAGGAGCCAGCTGTAGATGCCATGGGTATCTCACCCATATTCATTTGCTTGTACAACTTGCGTGCTTACCTCCAGGTCTTCCCACTCTTTGCACCTACTTTTCTTCCCCTGTGGGAATTCCCTGCCCACCACACAGCAGGCTGGGAATGCATTCTCCCTCCCAGAAGTCCTCAATGAGTTTCTGATGGGAGTTGATGTCCGGATACCCCAACACTGCATCCTCAGGTGGGATGACCCTGAGACATAGAGTCTACACTGACCCCCAGAGTTTTCCCAGAGGGTTAGCTTCACTTCCCCAGGCTGGTAACAGTGTGACAACATACCCTTTATTGCCTTCTGTCCCTTCCCTGTCTCATTTCCACCTCCTCTACAGTGGTTCCTAGAATCACCTCTCAGGGAAATAACTTGCACTGAAATCCATATCTCGGGGTCTAGATCTGGGGAATCCCAAACCAGGAATCTTCGTTCAGCTTTTTATGTTACAAAAACCAGGCACTGTGACTTAAAGAAGATCCTCTTTCATAGGAAAAAGAGCAGACACTGTTCTACCCCTCAAGCGAATATTAGGGAATTCTGCTTGCTTTAATTTGGAACTAATTGCCCATAAATTTATTTAGATTGTGTCCAAGTCAGGCCTTTTTCGTTCTAGGTAATACAAAAACCACTTAAGCTGGATTACATTTTTGAAAGGATGGGTGAGGGGCTTTATTCTAAAGACCGTGTGGTGTCTCTCAAGACCAGAAATGCACCTGCGTCAAAGGGACAGATTGGAACTAGGAAGTGAACGGCTGTCTTGCTCTTCCCCTGGGGCTGCAGATTCTCTTATTTTTACTTCATTTATAGCTGCTGCTTCTCTTTCTGTAGACTAGCTTGTCTCACCCCCCTGTATCAATGGACAAAACTTTTGAGTTTTCCTATTATCTGTTCTATCATAAAGTCAATTCAGAATTCCAGGGAGAGAGCCCTGATTAGTTCACCTTGAGTCATTTGTCATCAGAGGTAGTGAGTGGACTGGGTTGGGGGAGGGGGTGATAACATATACCTGCTGGATTGTATGCCTCTGAGGGGCTCAAAGAAGAGGGCTGAGGCCTGAGCATACCCCTAAAGGAGTGTTACACAAGCTTGGAAGCAGAGACAGATAAGAAAAAAGGATTTTTAATCAGCAAAGTATGATTTTCTGCATTTGGTCATCACCTTTTTGAACATTTGAAAAAATACTATCTGGTTCCAAGAGGGCAAGTTTGTGCATAAAGTATGCAGTGCAAAAATGCCCCTATTCATTAATACCACACAAAAGTCATTCAACTGAAAAATGTTCTTATGGTCAGCAAGCTGAAAAAAAACTTTTCTAAAGTGCCTTCACTCGGAAAAAGGAGTGAAAATGTGAAGTCTGTACATTGCTTGTCATTGCATCCCCAACAATTCCATTTCCAATGTGTAGTACCATGTAGACAGGACAGGAACGCTGGCCCACAGCGGGTGACCTTAGGAGCTAAGCTTTCTGTATTATTTTTTACTTCAAGCAGACCTGGATTTGAGTGCCCCCTCTGCCAGTTTTTAGCTATTTAATCTCTGAAAACCTTTCATTCCTCCTCTGTAAGATAGGATTATTAATTTGATAAAGTATTAATTGATAAACTGCCTGGCACACCAAGAGGAGTATAGGAGTACAATAAATGTTATCTATCATTGTTATCATTGTTACTAATCCACTGTCCATGTAACCTTTCTCATTAAAATATAGCATTTCTCATCAAAAGGGTAATGAAAACTTTGGGGAGTCAGTGAAATGGTAGAAACAATGAGTTCCAGAGACTTTCAGCCTCAGTCACATTCAGGTTCTGACGTTTATTACCCGTGTGTGTTACCTTCTCTCTGCCTCAATTTTCTGATCTATAAACTGACTGTTTATCATCACAGTAACTACTTCTTATGGTTATACTTAGGATTAGATGAGATGTAAGTGCTTAAGATAATGTCTGGTGCATAGTAAGTACTCAGTGCATGAAAGCTGGAATAATATTAATACAAGTCATAGCTGTAGGAAGTGTTCTTGTTAGAAATATGCTTTTTAGTCTGCAAGAAAAAAGGAGAAGCAAAAAGCAAAGGAGAAAAGGAAAGATATAAACATCTGAATGCAGAGTTTGAAAGAATAGCAAGAAGAGATAAGAAAGCCTTCTTCAGCGATCAATGCAAAGAAATAGAGGAAAACAACAGAATGGGAAAGACTAGGGATCTCTTCAAGAAAATCAGAGATACCAAAGGAACATTTCATGCAAAGATGAGCTCAATAAAGGACAGAAATGGTATGGACCTAACAGAAGCAGAAGATATTAAGAAGAGATGGCAAGAATATACAGAAGAACTGTACAAAAAAGATCTTCATGACCCAGATAATCACGATGGTGTGATCACTGACCTAGAGCCAGACATCCTGGAACGTGAAGTCAAGTGGGCCTTAGGAAGCATCACTATGAACAAAGCTAGTGGAGGTGATGGAATTCCAGTTGAGCTATTCCAAATCCTGAAAGATGATGCTGTGAAAGTGCTGCACTCAACATGCCAGCAAATTTGGAAAACTCAGCAGTGGCCACAGGACTGGAAAAGGTCCGTTTTCATTCCAATCCCAAAGAAAGGCAATGCCAAAGAATGCTCAAACTACCACACAATTGCACTCATTTCACACGCTAGTAAAGTAATGCTCAAAATTCTCCAAGCCAGGCTTCAGCAATATGTGAACCGTGAACTTCCTGATGTTCAAGCTGGTTTTAGAAAAGGCAGAGGAACCAGAGATCAAATTGCCAACATCCGCCGGATCATAGAAAAAGCAAGAGAGTTCCAGAAAAACATCTATTTCTGCTTTATTGACTATGCCAAAGCCTTTGACTGTGTGGATCACAATAAACTGTGGAAAATTCTGAAAGAGATGGGAATACCAGAGCACCTGATCTGCCTCTTGAGAAATTTGTATGCAGGTCAGGAAGCAACAGTTGGAACTGGACATGGAACAACAGACTGGTTCCAGATAGAAAAAGGAGTTCGTCAAGGCTGTATATTGTCACCCTGTTTATTTAACTTCTGTGCAGAGTACATCATGAGAAACGCTGGACTGGAAGAAACACAAGCTGGAATCAAGATTGCCAGGAGAAATATCAATCACCTCAGATATGCAGATGACACCACCCTTATGGCAGAAAGTGAAGAGGAACTCAAAAGCCTCATGATGAAAGTGAAAGTGGAGAGTGAAAAAGTTGGCTTAAACCTCAACATTCAGAAAACAAAGATCATGGCATCTGGTCCCGTCACTTCATGGGAAATAGATGGGGAAACAGAGGAAACAGTGTCAGACTTTATTTTTCTGGGCTCCAAAATCACTACAGATGGTGACAGCAGCCATGAAATTAAAAGATACTTACTCCTTGGAAGGAAAGTTATGACCAACCTAGATAGCATATTCAAAATCAGAGACATTACTTTGCCAACAAAGGTTCATCTAGTCAAGGCTATGGTTTTTCCAGTGGTCATGTATGGATGTGAGAGTTGGACTGTGAAGAAGGCTGAGTGCCAAAGAATGGATGCTTTTGAACTGTGGTGCTGGAGAAGACTCTTGAGAGTCCCTTGGACTGCAAGGAGATCCAGCCAGTCCATTCTGAAGGAGATCAGCCCTGGGATTTCTTTGGAAGGAATGATGCTAAAGCTGAAAGTCCAGTACTTTGGCCACCTCATGCGAAGAATTGATTCATTGGAAAAGATCCTGATGCTGGGAGGGATTGGGGGCAGGAGGAGAAGGGGACGACAGAGGATGAGATGGCTGGATGGCATCACTGACTCGATGGACGTGAGTCTCAGTGAACTCCGGGAGTTGGTGATGGACAGGGAGGCCTGGCGTGTTGCAATTCATGGGGTTGCAGAGAGTTGGATGCGACTGAGCGACTGATCTGATCTGAAGATGAAGTAAGAGGGGGGTCTTTATAGAAATATACATAGATGCTCATAATTCACACATGATCTGTCCCTGGCCCTATTTCCATTGAAAGGATAGCCCAATAGAATTAGGTTAATATCCCAGTTATTGGTGTTGAAACTTCATGTCAAAAATCATATTTCTGCCTCGAGGCAAAAATAAGCCTTCTCTGTATATGAGGCCACTGGGCATAGACAAGAGTTGCTTTTTCAGTATAAAATATTCTAGACCAACAGATTCATGAATATATATATTTCAGCCCAAGTGTACTGGTAACTAAGAGAAACTCATTCAGGTCTATTTCTATGCATTAGTCAAGCCGCCACTTTATATACTAACCTGTCTGCTTTGCTGAATTGAATTCACATTCACTTCTGTGACTCTGATGTACTGCTGTCCTTCATTACAAACTCTCAACTCCATTGCCACCATCACATCTATAGCACTGACCCTGGGTGCAGAAGCCTGGGCTGGTCCCTGTACAGTTACCTGGACCTCTGTTCTCCAGGTGATTGTGATGCACATTCAGGTTGGAGGACCCCAGGGGTAGTGGACATGAGTTCAACTTTGGATTCAGTCCACTGGCTTTGGAATCCCAATCCTACATCTCTTTAGCTGTGTCAACTTAGTGATTTCATTACATACTGTTGTCTCTTCGTTTATGATACAGGGCAGTAATAGTTCCTCCTTCATTAGATGCTTGTGACATTTAAATGAGATAATAAATGTAAAGCATTTAGGCTAGTATCTAGCACCTAATAAGCACTCAAAAAAAGCCTGTTGTCATGACTGTAAGTCTCATTTCATAGATGAGGAAATTGAAGATAAGAGAATGAGGGGGGTAAGAGGGTTTCATGGACTGACCTGACATTTAAATCAGGGCTCACAACCCCAAAGTCCTCGCTGCATTCTGAAAAAAGATCAAACTGTATCAGGAAGGATTGAGATAGGGGCCATACCCCCAAATGGGATTGACCAAATTCAGTTTTCAAGTGTTCTCTAAGTGATTTCATTCAGTGAAAGCAATTCTTGGCTTCAGTACTAGTCAAAAGAAGAGTCTAGTGAAGCTCTGCTACTTATCTAGTTATTCTTGGTACCAGCCTGTGCTCAGTGAACCCTTTCCAAGAGCCCCACCTCATCTGGGAGGCTGAGAGCAATAAAGAGTCTGTGTTCAGCTCATGCAAGCAATAGAATTTTTAAAGTTTCCTCTATAACCTTTAAAAATCTGTAGAAAAACAGGTGAGGGGCCTGAAAGATAGGTAAATGTGGGAGTAATAAAATCCGTCTCATCGAGCTGTCTTGGGGCTTAATGGAGGTCATATATACAGAGGTTTCTAGGTACAGTGATTGGTAATTAGCAAATAGTTAAGAAGTGGCAGCTTTCCGTGAAGGAAAGCAGTCAAACCAGCCAGAATAAAATGTCTTTTGTCCAACACAGAAAAGGCATAGTTCATTCTACTTGGGCCAACAAAATTCCCTTAAAGGGCAAAATCAGCACCCAGTGCGTGACCCTTTAAGACTGAGGGCTGTCCCAGGTGCCAACCCCCACCTTTCTGCCAAGGTCAAACTGCCCTTAACTTGGGTGCTGACCATGGGGTAGCCAAACTGCTAAGCTACTCACCTTGCCAATTCCTTGGATTTTAGTGGATTTAATCAGCAGTTGTCTTTTTTCAGTAACTAAAATCTGCATTTGATGTGGCATCTTCTTTGCTGTTTCTGCCATCAACTCTGATGAGTTTTTCTTGAGAGCAAAGTGTCCGGTTTAATCAATAGGGTCATTCAGACCAGCGTTGAGGTCATTTCTTCAACTTAACTAGCTTAACTCTTCAGCACGGTGCCTGACCTCCCCAACGCCTCGCCTTCTTGTCTGAAAAATAAAGATAATGATAACACTTACTTCAGGGTCATCAAGGTTAAAGAAATAATGAGTTGAGGAATGAGAGATCTGTCTCAGTGTGCAGCCCCTCATAAATCCTTGGTAAAAGGTGATCAGTGTTATTGTTTTAATTGATATGTTATTTCTGCTACTGCTACTATATTTTAGATTTTCTTATAGATGAGGATCAGAGAAGGCAATGGCACTCCACTCCAGTACTCTTGCCTGGAAAATCCCATGGACGGAGGAGCCTGGAAGGCTGCAGTCCATGGAGTCACTACGAGTCGGACACGACTGAGCGACTTCACTTTCACTTTTCACTTTCATGCATTGGAGAAGGAAATGGCAACCCACTCCAGTGTTCTGGAGAATCCCAAGGACGGGGGAGTCTGGTGGGCTGCCATCTATGGGGTCACACAGAGTCGGACACGACTGAAGCAACTTAGCAGCAGCAGCAGCATAAATGAGTATACTGGAGTGAAATGGAAATAATAAGAGAATTGACCATTTGGAGTTATTGGAAGGAACGGTATAGATGCACAGTCTGTTGAGCTTCCTAAATGAACATTGATTATAAGCAGTAGCGAATATGACCATCTTATTGCTATCACTTACTCTTTACACATCTGGCCTGTATTTAGGTTGAAATATAATGACTAATTGCAGAACTACTGCAGTCAGGGAACCATTAGTAGAAATGGCTGTTGGCTGACCCATAACATAAAGTTTTTCAGGGCATGAAGTTATGAGTTATGTTTGTCTTCCAGCCTACTTTGACAGATTGTTTTAAAGGGTCTCATATTGTCATACTGGAAAAAAAAAATCATCAAAGTGTGCTAAGAAAAGGATATTTGGGGCAGGTTAGAACACTAAAAATGCCTCCCCCAAATAACCCCTCTTGTGCAGCTACTGCTTATCAGTCTTACCAGGAGCACCATAAATCACCTCTAAATTGACCATTATGTCATCCTTGGGCATCAGGAGTGACAAATAATCTGAGGCAACCTCCTAGATTCCAAGGAGATTGTTTTCTTGCTCACATCAACTCAAAAGGACTTAGAAGCAGTGCCGAACTTTTGCTTTACCTTTCTAATCTCACTTTCCCTTTTTTAATGCAATAAACAAGGAGTCAGGGGAGGTTAGTTCTTGCTTCCTGACGTGATGATGGTGAATGGAAATGTGGTTGATGCAGAGATGCTCTCCTTGTCTTCGACTCTGTTTGAAACTCCACACAGGTGGTAAGAATCTGCCAAGAAAACATACTTCTACAGACATCTGAAGGGGACGGCCAATGAGCAGAGGGAATGAACAGATGAGTAGCTAGTGTCCCATCCTTGGCCATAATGTGTGATATTGACAGATTTCAGGAGTGATCTTCCTGTGACATTCAATCAGTCCATCAAATGCTTGAGAGGGAAATGAAAAGTTATTCAGGGGTGGTGCTAGGGACCCTTTATGAATTATTCATCTTAAACAAACTTGCATGAACCAGAGCACTCAAGTGAAAGTCTGTTAGCCTGAAGGAGGCCACCAAAGAGCCCAGCTATGCATCTCAGCAGTGGTTTTTAAATGCTGTGTTTCATGACTCATGTCAGGCGGGAGACTGTGTGCTGGCTCTGACTCGTTTCTTAGTTGAAGTCTGCTCCCATTCTCACATGGATGGCCGTTTTACCACCTCCTTTATCGTGGAGCTTTCAAAAAGCTGCACTGCTTGAAATGGAAATTACTAGGGCCACTGGTCTCTTGTTTTAGGGGCTGTGAACAGGGCAGAGCAATGGACTGTGGATTTCTGGATGTCAGTGGTACCCTAAGTCATAGAATCCAAAGAAAAGGGAAGGAGAGAGTGTGGGAAGTTCCACATTATCTGAGAAGAGGTCAATGGTAGAGAGGAAGAAAAAAGGAAGAAGTGTATTATAAATGGCAATAGTAAATGGCACCCAGAGGCATTAACACCCATGAGGTGTTAATGTCATGGGCTGCTCACCTCAACTCAAGACTGGGTTTCAGTGGTGCATAAGTTAAGTGTAATTAATTTACACAGAACTAGAAATCACAATACATGGACCTGGGATACTGTCCCCTGCCAGATGTCCAATAATCAGTAGCTGAAATCAATAGGGTTGGATGAAATTGAATTAAAACTATTTATTTGACACTACACTTACTATCAGATAATTGGGGAAAATACTACAAATATCTAACATTTATTAAGCAGTCAGTATTAGTAAGTGTTCTGGGTTTGTGCATGCACTGTCACATTTCATCCTCTTTAACTATAAGAAGACTCAGGCTCAAAGAGCCTGAGCAACTTTTTTTTAGGATCATATAACCAAGAAGTAACACAACTGTGATTTGAGCTCAAACAAGTCTCTTGCTAGCCCTCTACCAAACTATGCCATATTTTCTAGCACTAGTTCTTGAATATATCAAAAGGTGACCACAATCCATGCCTTACCCAGTTCACAAGGTTATTGCTGATTTCCATGGGAAAAAGACAAGAACCCAAAGTGAGCAGGCAAGTGCCGCCAAAATGAAGCACATCATTACTATTTGCTAAGTCCAGTCTATGTTTGTGGTTAAGGAGGATAGGCTTTAGGGGCAGATATCTGGACATGGAGCCAAGCTTTGGTTTTACCACTTCCTAGCTGTGTGACCTTGGGCAAATTATTTAACTTCTCTGAGCTTCAGTTGCCCCATTTGTAAATGGGGATAATAATGGTCTTGACCTCATTGAAGTTTTAGGGAGCTTAAGTGAGATATCTTTAAGATGTTAAGCACAGTGCCTTAGACATGCTCAACATTCAGAAAAGCATAACTTCTGTTAGTATTACCTTTAAGTTAGTTCTCTCCAAACTCTGGCTGAGCTCTGGTTTAAAAGCCAGTAGGTGGAGCATCCCACACCTGTCCCTGAGCAGCCAATAACCCACAGTCACTCTAATTATACTCCTGCAGCACTGAACTAGCACTTGAGACCTCCTAGACTATCTTGATGGCTCGATTGCACGGGCAATGGTTTGTTCAGCTTCTGATCATGATGACGGCAAAACCTCGACTTCACTGAAACACCAAGGTGTAGGTTTGAATTTTTTTAAAAAAATGAAATTATTCTTCTCACACCATGCTGGCTGTGAGAAGTATAGTTTCTTTAATGATTTTTCAGTTGAAATGCTCTGTAAACAAAATATTGGATTAATTACTGCTTTTTAAAGCACTTGTTCTGTATTATCTTTTTTTCAGTATAGATTATCTAAATCTTGGACTTTTGGTTTCAAATTCTCATTTCACTGACCTCCAGTGTACATATCTTTAACCCATTTTTTAAAAATTTTAAAATCATGAATGCTACTAGCATTTATTAAGTGCAAAAACCAACCTAAATCACTGTTAGCCAGGGTTCTCCAGAGAAACAAAACCAATAAGGTATATAAAGATGTATATAAATGTTGGTCACTCAGTTGTATCTGACTCTTTGCAACCCCGTGGACTGTAGCCCCGCAGGTTCCTCTGTCCATGGGATTCTCTAGGCAAGAATGCCGGAGTGAGTTGGAATTCCCTTCTCTGGGATATCTTCCAGACCCAGGGATTGAACTCACATCTCCTGCATTGCAGGCATATTCTTTACCATCTGATTCACCAGGGAAGCCACAAAAAGATGTATAAAAGAGGTTTATCATAAACATTGGTTAACGCAGTTATAAAGGCCAAGTAATCCCACAGCATGCCACATGCAACCTGGAGAACTTGGAAAGTTATTGGGCAATTCAGTCCAAGTTCATAGGCCTGAGAACTATGCAAGTCAGTGACAGTGATATAATTCCCAATCCTAGGTCAAAGGCCTGAGAACTGCTGGTGTAAGTCCCAGAATCCGAATGCCTAAGAACAAGGAGCTCTGATATCTGTGAGCAGGGGACGATTCATGCCCAGCTGAAGAAGACAGGAAAAGAATGTGTCCTTTCTTTGCCTTTCTGTTCTGTTCAGGCACTCAACAGTTTGGATGATGGCTGCCTACACTAGGGAGGGCACCGCTCTTTACTCAGTGTACTGAATCAAATGTTAATCTCTTCCAGAAATATCCTCACGGACACTCCTCAAAATAATGTTTCACCAGCATCCCTTTACCCAGTCAAGTTCATATAAAATTAACCATCACAATCACTATGTATTTATTATCACTTTTGCATTCTTGTTGGGTTAGATGACCTGTTCATTCACCTGACTGTCTTGACAACAAATAATTATTGAGAAAATGATTGTAAGATACAAGTATTATGCTAGATCCTGAGGATACAACTTTAAAAGTGATTTCCCTTGCCTCTGGGAGCTTAGACATGAAACAATGTCTTTAAAAGCCAAAAGTCACTCCCTGGTTCACTGCAGTATTATTCATAATAGCTAAGATATGGAAACAATCCAAATGCCCATCAACAGAAGAATAGATTATGAAAATGTGGTATATACATACAATGGAGGGCTTCACCAGTGGCTCAGTGGTAAAGGATCCACCTGCAATGAAGGAGACTCAGGAAATTTAGATTCAATCCCTGGGTAGGAAAGATCCCCTGGAGGAGGAAATGGCAACCCACCCCAATATTCTTGTTGGGAAAATTCCATGGACAGAGCCTGACGGGCTATAGTAAACAGGGTTGCAAAGAGTCAGACGTGACTGAATGTGCATGCACATACAATGGAACATCATTCAGCCTTAGAAAGAAGGAAATACTACTCTTTGCAACAACATGGATGGACCTGGAGAGTATTATGCGAAAGAGAAATAAACCAGTCTCAGAAGAGTTTGGGGTCACAAAGAGTCGGGAGACAACTGAGCTACTAAGCATGCATGTTTGACATTGTGCCTACAGTTAACAACACAGTATTGTGAACTTGACAATTTAAGAGAGTAAACCTCCTGTTAAGTGTTCTTACACACATGTGTACACATGTATAAGCACACACACATGCACACACCCACACAAAGACACAGGGAAATTTTAGAGGTGATGGGTACAAACGTCATCTTGACTGTAGTGATAGCATCACCACATGGATACTATCATTGCCTAATCCCCAAATACTGTGCATATGTACAAACTCACCAAATTGTATGCATTATTAAACACACACAGTTTTTAGTGAAAACAAAATAAAACTTTAAAGGTGATATCCATTAGATGACAAATGACCCATGGCAAGAGTGCATGCTTTAGGAATTCTTATGAGGAAACACTCACTTTGGGCTTGGGTCATCCATGAAGATTTCTAGGGGAAGAATTTGAGTTGGAATGAAGGATGCTTTGAGTATGACAAATAGAGGAGAGGAAGAAGGGCAAAGAGTTCAGCCAGCACGGCATGTGTGGAGACAGTGATGGGCTGCCTCATAGGCTTTGCCTTGGGAAGGTGGATAAAAGTATTGAAAAGCCATAATCTGTTTGTGGAAGGCCCTGAACAATAGAACAGGTAGTCAAGCTTTTCACTATAGCCAAATGAATGCTGAACTCCTTAAAATCAAATTATATGAGTGATTTTATTCATAGTGAAATAGCTCAACTTTTCCTGTAAGGTATGTTTAAACTGTATACATTGGTGCCATGAAATGGTAGTTTCATTTGTCTCAACAAAAATCTGGAATTTCCACCAAGCACATCAACTGGCTTTATCACAGAAACACTTAAATTAAGTATTATCTAAGCAAGAGCCAGGGTAGTGACCAAGGGAATTTCAACTTGAAGATGAAGTGTTTACAAACTGTGAGATTACACTAAAGGTTTTATAAAGTTAAAATCTTAAACATGTTGAGACTAAAAAAGTGATTCAGAAATTTTGACTAATTTGGCTAAATAGCTCATATTTAATGTAACACTTAAAATAGTGATATATGTCAACACAGACTAAAGCTCTTCTCCAAAATTCTGTAATTTTTTTCCCTCTGGGAGCTTATTTCATTTAATTAATTGACAACAATTTTTATGTATCTTTCCCTTCACAAATGGTAAGTAATGATGTTAAAAATAAACATACTTAGAGCTGTCTTCCACCAAATTACCAGCATGATTTATAAAACATTCCTAATTTTAATCAGAAAAACAGTCTTAATTTGGTTTTATTAGGTCTAAATTAGTGGATGCCCTCCAATGTTCCCATCACCCCAAATAGTGATTTCCCCCATTTTCATCTCTTGAAGGGGATAGCAGAACAGATGTGCATTTATTGCACAGTAAACAAAATTGACTTGATAAAGGGATCTTTACCTCTCTCTGGAAACATAGACAGTACTCAGATCCCTTGAGTATGATGACAAAAACAAATTCTTGGTGTCTTCCCTAAGTGGCAAGCTCCATCCCACTCACTATTTTTGTAAACAAGGCACAGATTGTGTAAAACATAACCACACTGACTATCCTGTACATCACATACAACTATGAACAAGTGCCTTGAGCCCGCCCTGTATGCCTGTTTCTTTCCGGGTCTCAGTCCACCTTCCCTTCACAGTTTTTGCAACCTGACCCTTAGTAGTAGTCTTATCTACCACCTTTAGTGATAGTCACCTAGTAGTCTTATCTACTACCTTTCAACTAGTAGTTTTGTTCAAGGATGATTGTTATCCAAATGAGTTATTTCACTTGCAGGTTGAAAATTGGTATTTTTCCAGTTCAACTCTTTGGTCTTTAACTGATTTTTTAAAAATACAGAAATATGTGAGGGGCACACCTTTTCTAGAATCAACAGTTCAATAAAGAAAACATTTCCAGCCTGGCCTCTTGGTGGCCAAGTTTGCTTTCATGAAATGTGTGTGCGTAATTGGTTGCTCAGAGTCCTGGTCATGTCTGATTATTTTTTGTGACCTCATGTACGGTAGCCCACCAGGCTCCTCTGCCCATGGGATTTTCCAGGCAAGAATACTGGAGTGGGTTTCCATTTCCTCTTCAAGGGAATCTTCCTGACCGAGGGATCGAACCTGCATTTCCTGCATCTCTTATGTTGGCAAGCCCACACAAGTCAATCTTTCCAGGAAAGAGAGGCAGTGCTTTCGAAGCTTCCAGTCTAGCCAGGGCACTGGGGTTGGTTTCAAAACATGGGTCTTTTTGAAGACCACATAACTTCAAATTTTAATAGGAAAGGAGATCCTAGATTTGGGGAACCTAGAATTATTCAGATCATACTCCACCCAAAGGTATCTTCTCTATTAGCCTGTCAAAGTACCTAGGATTCAAACATTAGGAGCATTTGGCCTAGTCAACATTGAATTTTTTTCACTTGTTTAAGAAATACTGTTTGTTTTGTTTTAGTCGCTAAGTTGTATCTTTTTGTGACCCCGTGTTCTGAAGCCCGTCAGGCTCCTCCATCTGTGGAATTTCCCGGGCAACAATACTGAAATGTGTTGCCATTTCCTCTTCCAGGGGATCTTCCCAACCCAGCAACTGAACCTGCATCTCCTGCACTGGCAGGTGGATTCTTTATCACTGAGCCACCTGGGAAATATTAACTGCTGTCTTATTTGAATCAAGAGTCAAGGTCAGCAGATTTCCTTGTGTTGTTACATTTCTTATTCTCTAGCTGTTGAGCACTCTCTCTTTTAAAGTTATTTTTCCATTTTAGTGACTTTTTGAAGAAACTGGATCAGAGAGAGAAATCTATAAGGAGAAAATCTAGCCTGCTAGTGCTATTCCGTGTAGAGACAGCTATGTGAGGAGAAGGGCAATCCTTCACTTTTAAAGAGGGAAGCACTCTGTGAGGACAAGGGCTAGGCAGCATGCAGCCTTCCTCCCCAGAGAGAAGAGAAAGCTGATCTGATTCAGCCTCTCCATCAGCCTTATTTTCCTCGAATGGCTCTCACACAACCTTTCACCCCTTTCTTTACATTCTTGCCAACACCTGTTGCTTTCAGTTTGTTTGTTTTTTTAATAATAGCCATCCTATTGGGTATGTGGCAGTATCTCACTGTGGTGACACCTTAGTCTTATTATCTTACTTGGAATATCTTTTCTTGAAACAGGAATACTATAGTAACAGAAATTGTAGACAAAGTATTAGATCACTCAGATGGAGGACCACTGACCCTATGATTTCACAACAAATCATATTTACTGAAAATAGTACCATAGGAAGGTTATCTTTGGGAACAGCCTCATGACTATGGAGTAGTCTTCCTTATACATAAATTGTCAGTTATAATACCTTCTTGTGAATTTCAAAAGATTAAATATGATGTTTATAAAGTGCTTCCCACAGTTTGTGGCACATGGGATGTGCTCAGTGAAGAAAAGATATTATTAGTTGAATTTTATGGTATCTGTGCACTTAAAAGGGAGAAGGCAATGGCACCCCACTCCAGTACTCTTGCCTGGAAAATCCCATGGACGGAGGAGCCTGGTGGGCTGCAGTCCATGGGGTCGATGGGAGTCGGACATGACTGAGTGACTTCACTTTCACTTTTCACCTTCATGCATTGGAGAAGGAAATGGCAACCCACTCCAGTGTTCTTGCCTGGAGAATCCCAGGGACGGTGGGGCCTGGTGGGCTGCCGTCTATGGGGTCGCACAGAGTCGGACACGACTGAAGCGACTTAGCAGCAGCAGCAGCAACACGCACTTTAAAAAAAAAAAAAAAACCTGGTAATTCTGTCAAAATCAGGGTTATGGCTGGTTTGGAATGACCTTGTGCTTAGCAAATCCCTACTGACCTCTAGTGATCACTGAATTATTTTATGAGACAGCTTATTTAATAATGCATACTAGCATTTTGTTTTTCCTTTCCAAAATGAGACATTTGCATATGTCTAATCTTCAGACCTATTTTTCCTGGTTGACACAGCCAAGGTACCTTAGTCAAATATTTACGTTCCTGATACAATCTTCCCAAGACATTCTCAGAACTTTTGGCTAGTTCATACATAAATAAATAAATGATAGTGTTAGGTCACTTTTTTTTAAAGCCACTCCAATAACTCCTTGTCAGTTGAGATGTAACATCGCAGTTACAAAAATGCTTAAGCTCTCAGTTTCTAACTGAAGTGAACTCTTTCTTTCATATGTAAACAATAGTGAACTTGCTGGTTCAAAAAATATAAAAATCAATGAGAAAGATTTAACAGAGCAATTAATGAGATAATGTCTAGAATACAGTTTGAACCCCTGGGAAAAATGTATTTATACCCATAAAACATTTTTACCATTATGTTTGTTCAAGAGCCATAAATACAGTTGAATTCTTCTGTGAAATCAAGGCCTGGAGGTGGGTAAAAAGGAGGAATCAATATTCTGTGTCTCTGTATCATAGTGATGTTTGTTCATAGCCATTTGAACATTTATTTACAATTACTATTCGAGCACAACAGTCTCTTTAATATGCATTTTATTAATCTCAGATTCAAGAAAAGTGACTTCTGGCAGTCACCTTCACTGTTACCCTTGAATCTGACTTGAATCTGAGGACTTCCCTGTTGTTTTTAAATTGGACTGTCTTATTTACGTTGGCTCTTAGTCTTTCCAGGAAGATTCTGAAGAGTTTTTTATTTGTACCTTCACCTATTTCTTTATTGACTTCGTGACTTATTTAAAGGACATCGGATTTCTTTATACCATCCATTCACTTATCTAGGACACTGTCTCCAAGTTACAGATAAATCTGGAAAGAGTAAGCTAGATACACTTCCTAAATTTAAAATGACTCTGATTGTCCTTGAAAACTGAAAGTGAAAGTAAAGTCACTCAGTCGTGTCCGAGTCTTTGCGACCCCGTGGACTGTAGCCCACCAGGCTCATCCGTCCATGGGATTCTCCAGGCGAGAATACTGGAGTGGGTTGCCATTTCCTTCTCCAGGGAATCTTCCCAACCAGGGATTGAACCCACGTCTCCTGCAATGCAGGCAGACGCTTTAACCTCTGAGCCACCAGGGATGTCCTTACCTTTGCCTAAATATGAAATAAAGAGTATAAAGAATTTTACAATAGCTTTGGTTGTGACTATGGAAAATACTACTTCTTTAATCTATCAGGTAAATAGAAAAGATAGGTTGAACATGTCATTTAATCTTGAGAGCCCATATTCTAGAGCAATGCCTCTCAAAATTTAATGAGTATACTAGTCATCTGGAAAACTCCTTTAAAACAGCTGTGATTCAGTAGGTCAGGGTGGAGTCTGAAATTCAGCATTTCTAACAAAGGCTTTTGGTTCATAGACCTTGCATTTGAAATGCAAGGATCTAAAATATTTTAGAATACTGAGATGAAAGACGATTATTTGAATTCAGCTTCATGCTTGAAAAATATAAAGGAACAGCTTTATATGTGTATCATGTACACATAATATTCAAAAGTTTATGACAAAATTTAGAACATACTCAAAAGTGAGATTTCGGTGTATTAAAGAGTAGATTATTTGCCAAATTATCCCTTTAGCACCTGTGGTGCTAATATAGACATTAGAAAGAAATTTTGATGTTCCTGAAACTCACTACAAAATTTTTAATGACCTCACAGCTGCTTAGTTTTTGAAGCATAACAGGTGCTTATTTTGGAGTAGAAATAATTCCTGATCATGAACATATTTTATAGAGAATGCCTACCAATGGGTTATTTGTTATTGTTATTACAAATATCAATTTTTCTTTTGAGCTCATTCTTAGTGTTTGTTTTTTTTTTTTTTTTTTGCTTATTTAAATTGCTTCCCCCCCAGCTTTATTGAAGTACAGGTGACATGTAACATTGTGTTAGTTTAAGGTATGCAGCATGTTTATTTGATATACTTCTATATTATAGAATGATCATTGCTGTAATGTGAGCCAACACCTCCATTACATAATTCACATAATTGCTGTTTTGGTTTTTTGTGGTGAAAACATTTAAGATCTACCCCCTTAGACACTTGGAAGTTTATGATACAGTATTATTAACAATAATCACCATGTTGTATATTAGATCCCCAGAACTTAATCACCTTATAACTGAAAGTTCAGGTTCTTTGACACTGCTTATTAAAATTCTGTAGACATTATGTCCCCAAATTAGTTGAGGGAAAAAAGTTCAGATAATTCATTTTGGCCAACATTTATTAAATGACTGCCTTGGATGGGCCAGGAACTGTAAAAGACACTAAAGTTACCTAGAAAGGAGTCCAATGCTGAATCAGCAAATTAGCAAGTGGAAGAGAAAGATAAGCACACAGCCACTGATAATTCTGTTAGAACTACACTAAAACAGTAGTAGTCAGCTAGAGCTGCCGTGACAAAATTTCACAGACTGGATGTTTAAAATCAACAGAAAGTTATTTTATTACAACTCTGGGGGCTGAAGTCCAAGATTAAGGTGTCGGCAGGTTTGGTTTTCTCTGGGGCCTCTTTCTTGGGCTTACAGAGGGCCACCTTCTCCGTGTCCTTGTGTGGTCTTTCCTCTGTGCTCACATCCCTGGTGTCTCTTTGTGTGTCCAAATTTCCTCCTCTTACTCGGACATCAGTCAGACGGGATTTGGGCTGGCCCTCGCAACCTTGTTTTAACTTAATCCCCTCTTCAAAGGCTCTGTCTCCAAATACTGTCACACTCTGGTACTGGGGGCTAGGGGCTTCAATATAGGAATTTGGAGGGAACAAAATTTAACCCACAACAGGAAGGCAAAATGTTTTTTGGAGCAGTGGACAGAAAACAGTGTATTATTTCTGGGGTCAAGGTAGTCACCTAAGGCTACTTGTATGTAGCATTTGAGGTGACCCTCAAAAGAGAAATCAGACTTGGGTCATATAGGTTAAAAATTGAAGGAAAAGTCAGGATCAAAAGTTGGAAGCAGTATTTTAGAAATTTGTTTGAAGAATGTATCAAAAAACTTGGGAAAGCAGGAAAAACGTCCTTAACAAATGCCACCTCCTACACAATCATTGTTATTATTTTGTTGAATTTTCTTTCCATCTTTCTTACCTAAGTTTTATATACAATTAATGTGTATAGACACATTTAACTTTGCTTTATTTTGTTGAACCATTAACAAAATAACTATTGTTATTTTAATGTTATTCTACATATTATATAACTTTTAAAAATTATGTCATAAGCATTCTCCGTGCTTTAGTAAACCTATCAGAATTCATCCTACTGTCCCCTTTAGTTGACAAATAAGTAACTTCTAGTTTTATAAAATATCATAAAATTTTTGAATTATTGGGTTATTTTCTGTGTTTTGAAGATTTCCTTGGCATACTGTCCCCATGGTGGTATTGACAGAGCATATCTTCAGAGATGTCATATTTGCTAAATGATTGGATGAAATCAACAGTATTATGACCCCTGACATATATTGACAAATTACCTTCCTATAAGACTACACCAATTTTCATGTCACCAGCAGAGTGTGACAGCGCCAGTGTTACGCTCAAATGTCACGGCCACTGTGTCCTTCTCTGATATCCTACAGTAGCCTCCTGCTGTTCAAGATTCTCTGCCCGTGTCACCCGCTTTTGTTTCCTTCACGGCACTCAAGGCTGTGTGAAATCATCTCACTTGGTGTGTAATTCTGAACCTTGCTTGTCTCTCCCTTTCCAGAGGATAAACTGCATCATGGTATCCATCTTTGTGTCCCTCCCTCCCTGGCACATTATAGACACTCAGAGATACTAAATGAGTGAGTTCATTTCACCACATTTGGTCCTTTTAATTTGACTTTTTTTCAAAATATATCACCTCATTTGTAATGTATTATCAGTTGTCCATTCCTTTTTGTGAAGTGTTCTTTTAAGTCAATGCAAATGCAAGTCTTGCCATGAACATGTAGCATAAGATATTCAGGCCAGCTGGCCTAGAGCTCAGGGTATGGACTCAGTATTCCCCTAAAACACATGTGCCGTGTATATTGAAGATACACATATCAACCAGAGTGACAAGGGAGTAAAAGGGCATGGATGGATGTAAGGAAAATGAAGTCACAAAATACTCCACAAGAAAATGAGCTGGGAAACAGAAGATGATTCGTCACTGCCACTAGGGGAGGGAAGGCATGTGTTTTGTCTCTCAGAGGACACTTGGCAATGTCTGGAGACATTTGTCCTTGAGAGGGGAAAATGCTTGGATATCACTGATGGGAGTCCAAGGTGGCCCCCACATACAGAAACCATAATCTAGAGCAAGAGACAGGCATCAACCATTTAAAAACTTCTCGGATAACTCAGATAATGGGCAGCCATGTTTGGGAACCATTCGAATTTTGAAAAAATTGATTATCAGATATGCAGTAGCTGAGCGGCCTTTTAAAATCCATTGAGAGCATATAAAGGTATGGATTCTCCTACCCTAACCAATGCTCTCCCTGGCCCCATTTCTTCACCAGTAGGTATGAAGGGAAACAGGGCAATCTCGTTTCCAAGAGCTCCCTGGCCATCTACTCACCGTCTAGAGCTGGGACCTCAGGTGAGTGGAGAGATTAGGAGCTCAGGTGGGCAGTGCTACCCATTGCTTCCAGGTGTGTGTTTTTAGGAGAGTCCTGCTTGATTTTTCCAGAGTCAGACTGAGCACTTTATATTGCAGTAACCTAGTACACATGCCGTAGCTGTTTGAAGTGAGAGGAACCGTGTGGCCTGTGTGTTTGCAGGATGGAAGTTTGCTCGCCTGGGTGGCACTGGAGCCTGGAGACAGCAGGAAATGAGACCACATTCCTGTTGTTCAAATAACCTGTCTCGAGGAGCTCTGCCATTCCGCAGTGAGCTGCCTGGCTCCCTTTTGCTGCATGCGTTGGACACAATAGAACTAGAAGCTTCTGAAAGCAGGTGAAAGGTAAGACCCACCTGGGAAATGGCTTATTCCACTTTACCCCCACCACTCAGAACAGGTTTCCAACAAAGGATCTAAACCTTTGTGTGCCCCCTTGCCCCTGGCTGCCTCTCCCACATATTCTGTGCCTAGCGTGGACTTCATTTAGAGATAGCTCTCAAATCTGACTTTACTATTTTAGGCTTCCAGACTCCCCACAGAGTTCTGTTAGGCTATGTTAGGCACGTTATCTGGGTCATCAAAGTGCCAGAGCTCACTCCAAGTTTACAAGCAAAGGTGCCTCCTGCCACCTTCAGAATCGCCGGGGCTGGCTGGGTATCAGCAAAGGCTGTTCGCCTGCAGCACCAGCTGCCGCAGGCTATAGGGGTGAAGAAGCTGCCCTTTGATACTTCTCGTTGTGGCTTATCGATCCTACTGTCATCATCTCAGGAAAATCAATGCTTCGGTCTTTCAGTGAACATGTAAATAAAGTGATAAAAAGTAAACCAAGGCAGGTGTTTCCTGATGGAAAAAGGAGAGATGAATTAAAAACATTACGATGAGCAGCAGAGGGCTGTTTGTGAGCTTAGGAGGATTTAGAAACAGTGAAAACCAGGGCCGTGTTTGGTGACTCAGTGATGCTGGCTGTTCTGTGCTTGGAGGACATCCTTGTCCCAAGTGTGTGGTCTCCTGGTTATTAATAGTGTTGCTTGGAATTTGTGCTTTGATCTGATTGAAACCAACATTGTTCACTCAATTTCCCATCAGTTTTGTCTTAGGAAATAAACCTTTGTCTTAACTGGGTTACCTAACTGTTGTGCTGCGGTTCATGGGGTCGCAAAAAATCGGACACGACTGAGCGACTGAACTGAACTGAACTGATAAAAGGAGATACTACTAATCATAATAAGGTTAATAACAAACTATTATTGGAATCTCCTACATGTCTATTCATTTATTCAGCAATATTTTTTTCTGGGTCTGTTCTCTGTATGATTCTAGGCCCTAGGGTACACTGTGACCAAGACAGACAGTCCCTTGCCTCTTAGAACCTACCAGTTCAGTGGGAAGACAGAAGGTAAACCACCAATGCAGTATAATGTCAAATACTAATACGTGAAGAACAAGCAGAGTAACAGCATGGCAAGTGAGGGGGGTACAGTTTATGTAGGGAGGTCAGGGAAAGTCACTGTGAGGTGGTATCTAACAGAGAACTGGCTCAAGTGAAGGAAGGAGCCACTCTGTGAAAAAATGTAGACCCAACAATGATCTCATTTGGGAACCTGCAAATATACTGGAAAAACCCTGATTTTTGAAAGCGGGAATCCAGGGGTTCTGATCCTGGCCACACTTCTGATTAGCTGTATGACTTTGAGAAGTTAAGCTCTCTCTGTGTGTGTCTTCTGATTTCTCCAGGTGGGAAAAGAAAGTATTTTGGTTCAACTTACAGGATGGTTTTGAGACTTGAGTGAGAATCAAACATTTGAAACACAGCGGACTAGGATGTGGGAGGGTCTTGGTGATGTCAGGCTGCTGAGAGACAGATGGGCTGTCTGTCACCATGTGGTAGCACCCCCTGGGCAGTCTCAGGATGCACCAGTGAAGAAGGCAGACAGCATCTGATCCCACGTGTCTCCATTCAGACTGTGTTCTATGATAGCTTAGTGTTTGAGGACTAGACACCCTAGAGCCAGCCATGTGGGCACAAGTCTCAGTCCTTCCACTTAGTCTATTTACAAGCTTGGCAAGCAGGCTAATGTCTCTGCACCTCTATTTCCTCATCTGTAGAACAGGATGATGATAACTAATAATAACAATAATAGTAGTACTTAACTCATAAAATTGTCAGAATGATAAAATAAGTAACATTTGAAATGAGTAATATTTGAAATACATTTAAGGGAATTTCACACATGATACATACTAGAAGAGTATTTCAAAGTTGAAAATAAAAACTTACTTGTGAATCATTCTGTGTTGTAGAAGAGGCAGGCTAACCTTTGTTCTGCAGTTATCACCTTATTTGATTATCTCAACAGTTCATTTCACACATGAGGAAATGGAAACTCAGAAATGTCAAACATTTTGCCCCAAAATAACACACCTGGTTAGTGTATGAGCTGGAAATGTAAACTAAGTTTGACTCTAGAACCCCCATCTTGACCCTTTTCCTCTGGGATGGGTTACTGAAGGTCCAGATACGAGCACAGCTGGGTTCCTGCCCTGAGAAGATTTAAAGTGGAGGGGAAGAGCCACTAAGGGGTTACAAGACATGCACAGGATCTCACAGCTCGTGAGGAATCCAAATCCAGAATTCCCACCTCTAAGTCTAGAGCAACTTTGCTGTTCCATTTGTAGAATTGAATGCAGTAAGCATTTATTAAATGATTCTGTGTACTAGAAGATAAAAGAGCAAAATAACTCCTGATGTATTCAGGTGACCAGAAAAGATGGTACTCTCCAGGGAATATTAAGGAGAGTCTTGGTTTGGGAAACTTGAGGAAAGTCTTTTTTTAGATAAACTTTGTATTTGGGCATAATTTTTCAATAGATTTACAAAAAAGTCATGAGGATAATACACTGGTTCCTGCGTAACTTTAATTCAGTTTCCTCTAAAATGGTAACATCTGACCCATCTAAAGTTAACTTTACTAAAGTTAACTTTACTACATTAATATTAGCTAAACTACAGGCTTAATTAGGATTTTACCACTCTTTCTGCTAATATCTTTTACCTGGGATCCACTCCAAGATATCAAAGTGAACTTAGGAAAATCCTCCCTTTGACTTAAGAAATTTTAACTTGTACCCCTGTTTGCAAGTGTTTCATTCTGGTAAAAAGATACTGCATCTTATTTAATGGTTTCCTCTTTTTGTTCCGAAAGAAGGAGCTGGGCGCTTCAGAGTTTTGAATGGCACAGTTGTTACACAGATTTGTTTCCCTCACAAGGGAAAAAAGGATCAATCAATACAATCGGATAATTTCTAAATTTATTTGAAACAGCCACAGTCATATATTTAATGGACAAGGAAAAAAACCTGCCTAGATTTCCTCTTTTTAAGTTTATTGATCTATCACCCCAAAGACAAAAAAATGTATCTATCTATAATGTGTTAATTGACCCCTCCCAAGACAGATTTCACTTTTAGTTTTAAAGCACACCTCGTGAAGTTATCCTATTCTGTGAGTGTGTGTGTTTCTCAAAGTGGGAGTTATTCTAACAGGGATAAAATAATACCAGAGAAAGCAAATGAAAGTGGTCTTGATGAGTTTCACGTTCATTTTTATCACATAACTTTGTCTGAAAGCTTGGTTAAATTAAATGTATAATGTGATCCTGGTGTATTTGCATTCATGCAATAGCTTTTTAGTTTGTTTTTAACAGAGGTCTTCCTGACCTTGGAGATTCAGAAAATTTGCTTTCACACGGTCGAATGGCTTGGGTGTATTTCTCTGGTATATTAGGCAAAAATGTATTGGTCTTCTCACCAGTATGGTGCCCTTCCTCTTTTTTAACCTCTTGTGTATTTGTGTCAACAAAATTAATTATGACCATTTAGGAAGAAATGTACAATACAAAGCAACTTTTATTCACGCCTAAGCTTCCAGGTGTTTTCTTTGAGGTAAGAAGCTCAGGGGAGATGTTACCATTTGATAATTCATACAGACTTCTCCGGACTCAGACATTTTTCATAGCACTCTTTGGTCTTCAAGTGCTGCTTCAGTAGGTACCCAGTCATTGTTTATCCGTACAGGTTAAAGCC
Organism: Bos indicus; assembly: GCF_029378745.1. Classification (NCBI taxonomy): domain Eukaryota; kingdom Metazoa; phylum Chordata; class Mammalia; order Artiodactyla; family Bovidae; genus Bos; species Bos indicus. Next base: position 34,191,653 of record NC_091781.1, read on the forward strand.
TTTTTGTCCAGTAGGAACTAAGAGTGATACTCATCTGCACTAGTAAGGATTGTTAAGGTAGACTTTTATTCTAACTTGGAAGCGATTGTTTTGAGAAGTAAAATGAAGGTGACCAGTCAAACCAGAAATCATCAACCAAATCACCACTACTTGATGATTTCCCTTCCCTTTAGTGAATTCATCACTTGTCACAGTTTATACTCTGAAGCCTGACACTGAGATTCCCGAGGATACAACCTGAGAGTTTCCGTATCTTCAAGGATTGTTACTGTTCAGTTGCTGAGTCTCACCTGATTCTTTGTGACCTCATGGATTGCAGCACTCAGTTTGCTCAAACTCATGTCTTTGTCCAGTGAGTCAGTGATGCCATTCAACCATCTCATCCTCTGCCACCCCCTTCTCCTTTTGCCTTCCATCTTTCCCAGCATCAGGGTCTTTTCCAATGAGTTAACTCTTCCCATAAGGTGACCAAAGCATTGGAACTTCAGCTTCAGTCCTTCCCATGTATATTCAGGGTTGATTTTCTTTTTTTTTTTTTTTTTTTTTTCAGGGTTGATTTTCTTTAGGATTGACTGGTTTGATCTCCTTGCTGTCCAACGGACTCTCGAGTCTTCTCCAGCACCAGAAATCAAAAGCATCAGTTCTTTGGCAGTCAGCCTTCTTTATAGTCCAACTCTCCCATCTGTTGGACCATAAACTTCGACCAAGTTCTTTCCATCCTCCAAGAGTCAGTTCAGATTATTCTGTTAATTCTCTCCTTTCACCTCTTCCAAAAAGAATTATTTATGATACAAACATGCATTCTCTGTGGGAACAGTATTATCCTCAGGGGAGTAAAAATTGGTTCATAGTTGGAGGGGGCTAAAAAAAAAAATCTTACTCTTTATGTATAACATACAGATACACAGAGTACATAAACAAATAATCAATACATTTGCCTATTAACTAATGGGGGAGGCGATTAAGAAAAATAGATATGTAAAAAGGTTCTCAGGAGGACAATAAGAAAAAAGAAGTTGAAAACACTGGTTATAGACTAACCGTTGAGTATTCATTGTTTCCAAAACCAGGAATCATTTCTCTAGCCGGTGTCCTCTTAGGTAAATAGAACAAGAGATGCCGATAAAACATAATATTGGCCCGATGTTGCAATTATGCAGTGTTCCATCCTCTAATCTTCCCATTGCCATGGCAGAAAGAAAGCTTTTGATGTTATCTTGTCCAGGGGCTTTGCCCTTTTGCACTTTCTGATTTACAAAATCATCAGTAAATTTGTCATTGTGTTTAAAGATTCCAAGTTAACTGAAGTTTATGTGTTGTTATACCTGGACTTCTCAGATAAAATGGAAAAATAGAGATGTTCTATAACAATTGTGGGGAGCAACCAAAGGAACAAGCAGAAATGACGGAAAAATTGTTGTGTAAATGTGAAAGCCACAAGAAGTGAGAGACTTTGCTTGGCTCTAAAGAGTCACTTTGAAGCCTACTGTCCCTGACGCACCTCCCTGAAGGGTTGGAAAAAATGAAATAGTTTTCAGCCATTCTTTCAGCCAAGGGTGTCTGTGTGACAGATCTGACAGAAAGTCCCTGGTGGTAAGGATGGAAGTTCTGGGGAAATTTTTGCTCTTGTATCTTTCCCTTTTATTCTGTCTTTGAATGCAAGTATAATGTCAGGATCTGGCAGCCACCTTGTAATATAATTATGAGGCAGCAAATTCAAGGCCAAAACCCTAGCATGCTGTGGATGACAGAATGGGAAGAGAGGAAGAGACAGAGTTTCTGGTTGCCTCATTGAATACTGAGACCAGTGTCAGCAGCTGCCCTATTCTTCCATGGAATACTGTGTGTCTATCCTGCCTAAGCCACTCTTAATTGGGTTTTCTATTACTTGTAGCTAAATATATTCCTATAATACCTTATTTAGGAGATAATATCAGATTATGAAGAAGAAAAGAGGCACATTCTTCTGCCTTGCCCTCTAAATATAAGTGATTTTTAATCCTTCAGGTTATTTCTATAACATCAGGCCTCTGCAAACTTAGCTCATTAATATTCCTTGACAAGGAGTTATTACACGTCTTACATTTCAACATAGATTACAAGTTGTGGAAAGTGGAAAGCCAAGACTTTATAGGAAATTTTCTGATCATCTCTCCCACGGATTGTGTTCTGCATAGTTGGAACCTCGGTGTCCTCAAGCCTCTGAGATAACCACCCTATGGCCTTGTCCATCCCGCTAGCAAAGAGAAACTTTCCACCCTCACTACCCCTTTCTGTGCATTCTGTGCTTACCTCTCAGGAAAACAGAATCTCAGAGGGACAAAAAGATACAGAAGGAACACACACTTGTGCAGGGTCATGCAGAGCACTTTAATTCCTCCTAATCTCATTTTAAGTCCTGGCCACTCCATTAAGGTTTCACTTTTTGCTTAATCGAAGTATCTTTGAAGGGCTGATACTCCCCTTCCTCTATATGGAAGAGCAACATTCTAACACTAACAGAAAAACTGCCAAGAGTTTTAAAATAGCTTTTTGTCCCCAGTTGTATAAATAAATACTTCAGGATTACCGAGATTCAGCATCAGTTACAATGGTTTGATTCATATTAAAGTTCTGTTTTTATTATTAATATAATTTATTTAATAGGTTCATGGATGAGAAGACTGCAAAGATTTGGGGGTCATTTTTTTTTTTGTCACAAGTAAATTGGAAAAAAGAGAAAATAAAAAGGAAGAAAATAAAACTATGATACTATTATCTAGAGATGATATTCGGGGGCAAAATTTTGCTTTATCTATCTATATATATACATACATATATATGGGTTTATATAGATAGAAAAAGGAATGGGAAAATTATGCATACATATATGTATATTATATGCATAAATATTTCAATCTTTACTTAATGTATGTTGCTTCCATTTTTGCATTTCACTCACTCAACATCTTTTTTTAATGATTGCATAAGTTTTCATTATATAAAAACATAATGTATATTTAAAAAGGTCAATTATTAGATAAATGTTCTCCTATTTTCATCAGTATAAATATTGCTAGAAGGAATACTTTTTACAGTAAGTCTCTGGCATACTTTAGGGTCACTTCAAATAAATTTGCTAAGATTTCATAGCAAATTAAAATCTAGAACTAATCAGAATAAACTATTATTTTATTCTGTACTCAACCGTATAAATAGATTATTATCCTTTCCAGAGTTTGTTGTTCTTTACTGAGGTCATCAGTCCAATTTCGAATGATCAGAATATAAATATATTTGTGTTCTTGAACTTTTAGACCCCTTTAGGTAAAACCAATCTTTTCTCAATAAGTTTAATGATCTTAACCAACCAAGAAACCGTATTGCTTGATGATGAAGTGACTAAGTTTCTGGTGAGATTTGGCAAATTTAAATGAGGGGAGCTTCATTTTTTTAGGCAGTTTGATCATCAGGGTTGTCAGTGCAAAATAGATGCTTTTTCTGAGTTAATGGTATTTTTATGTTAGGCAGTAATGAATTTTACATAACTAGTTTATAACTCATTTCATATTCATCAAGTTATTAATGAGAGAAATAATGCTGGATTTGGCAGCAAAACAGTAATAATGTTACATGTCACAGACCAAGAGAGGAAAAATTGTGGTTAAGCTGATTTTTTGGTAAGTAACGTTGCTTTCTTTTGTTTGTTCAGTTTGAGACCCAGAATCATATTTATATTGTAGCTCTCCCTTATAATTAAAATGGGGTTTCCCAGGTGGTACAGTGGTAAAGAATCTGCCTGACAATGCAGGAGACTTAAAAGACAAGAGTTTGGTCCCTGGGTTGGGAAGACCCTCTGGAGTAGGAAATGGGAACCTGCTTCAATATTCTTGCCAAGAAAATTCCTTGAACAGAGGAGACTGGAAGGCTACAGTCCATGAGGTTGCAAAGAGTCAGACACAACTGACACACCAGCACACATATAATTAAAATAAAATCCATTGTCATTGTGGTAAAAATGAATGCAGAAAAATATAAAGCAGAAAGTAAATATTAACCGTAATTTTACCTCTCAAGAAGTAATTGATAATATAGTATATTTCCTTCAAATCATTTTTCTGTGCCTACTGAAAGATGAAAGTATATATGCTATTTTTTATTCATCATTATGTTAAAACAGCTGTCCCATGTTATTAAAAATTCCTCAAAAGCACCATCAGAGTATCTGTGTAACATCCCAGGGGTAAATATGTGATAGTTTAATCAAATTTTTGTTGAGAGATATTTTTGGTAATATTTTACTACCAAGAATAATTCTGCGATGAATATCCACAAACTTCTTTGTCAAAATATTAATACCAAACTACTACTTTCATAGGGTAGATTTCCTAAAATGAAATTACTAGATCAGAGACTATTAACTTTCTAAGCTTTGGCAATGTATTGCCAGATTGCTTTTCAGAAAATAATTCACATTCCCACTAATCAGGATAAGAGTTCCTGTCTCAACATACCCAAGTCAGCATTGCTGTTGTTATTTATTTTAACTAATGAACAAAGCAATTTTTTGCATCAATAATAAATATATAAATATTTCCATAAGTGTATCAATTATTTGTGTTTCTTCTGTGAAATATAAATTCATGTCCTTCTGAGAACAAAAGAATTGATTGTAGTAGTCACGGTGGGAGGGGTACTGAAAAACATTTCCTTGAGGGTCATTGAAGTTAATTTTATTATAAATTATACATGTACTCTGCTATATCAAGAACTCCAATACTACTTATTTCAGATAGATAACAATTTTAAATATTAAAAAAGAAAACCAAATAGTTCTGAGAAAAATTATGGATAATTTATATTTTCAGTAAATCTTTAAAAGGCCAGGTGGCTGTGGACCTGTCCACTCCCTCCACCCCAGTAGGCTTCTTTCTGGCCTAATTGTGAGAACTGAGATAATTAACCACAAATCTGCCAACTAATAATTTTTCTTAAAAATCAGGTGCACAATTGACAAATGCTATCTAAATTCTTACAAGACTGCTGGAGCAAGTTGGTCACCAGGCCCCAAGACCAGCTCACTTATCCATAAGTTCACAGTCTGGCTTGCTGATTTGTTGGCTTTACTAATGGTCTTAATTTCATTATCATTACTTACCATTCATCAAAACTGATCGTGCTGACTGAGAGCTTTACCAAATTACCCAACAAGAACTTATCTTAATGTCCTTTCCAACCTCTGTTACCTTAATGGGCTCAGAAAATAACTCAAACAGAACAAGGACCCAAAGTCTCTATTGCACTTATGCATTTGCTCATTCAGTCCCTTAAACAGTTCTTCCCCAGGGGGACTAGATATTGTGTGACCTTGGGCCTTTTGATTTTACGTAGAGGGGTCCATATCAGCCTCCACATTATCAACTGGGGGTAAAGATAAAATTAAAAGTGCCATATATTTTTTCCCTCTTAATGACTTTTTTACAGCATAGCCTTCTTATTTTTACTAAAAAAATAAACAATATAAAAAAAACAAAAAATTTTCTTGAGTATTTTTAGTTTTGTCTTTTCTAGATTTTCCTATAATAATAATATTAGAAGAAATTATAGAAAATACTAACCTCTGAAAACACACTCCTTAAGATTGCCCTAATGATTGCATTGTAAAGTCACTGGTATCCATGTACCCTGGATGCCCATTTGTCTGAAAGGCAACCCAGACATGTATATTGGGGAAGGGAGCCAGACAGGGAACAGAGTGGTAGTGGGAAAACCTTAATCACAAATTCATGACAAAAATGTAAGATGGTAACATATCAAATAGAGTTCAGTTCAGTTCAGCCGCCCAGTCGTGTCCGACTCTTTGCGACCCCGTGAACCGCAGCACACCAGGCCTCCCTGTCCATCACTAACTCCCGGAGTTCACTCACACTCACGTCCATCGAGACAGTGGTGCTATCCAGCCATCTCATCCTCTGTCGTCCCCTTCTCCTCCTGCCCCCAATCCCTCCCAACATCAGAGTCTTTTCCAATGAGTCAACTCTTCTCATGAGGTGGCCAAAGTACTGGAGTTTCAGCTTCAGCATCATTCCCTCTAAAGAAATCCCAGGGCTGATCTCCTTCAGAGTGGACTGGTTGGATCTCTTTGCAGTCCAAGGGACTCTCAAGAGTCTTCTCCAACACCACAGTTCAAAAGCATCAATTCTTCGGCACTCAGCTTTCTTCACAGTCCAACTCTCACATCCATACATGACCACGGAAAAACCATAGCCTTGACTAGAAGGACCTTTGTTGGCAAAGTAATGTCTCTGCTTTTGAATATGCTATCTAGGTTGGTCATAACTTTTCTTCCAAGGAGTAAGTGTCTTTTAATTTCATGGGTGCAGTCACCATCTGCAGTGATTTTGGAGCCCCCAAAAATAAAGTCTGACAATAGAGTAGTGAATCATTTATACTATAAAACCTTGATGGTAACCGTCTTTCTTCAGTTCTTCTTATGGAATTTATTAATCTGTTTCCACATGATATTATTTAGTTCTGCATTTAAATAATCTGATACAAGTATGTAGTCCTGGATAAGATTTCTCCCTTTTAAATGAAGTTCCACTAGGTTATTAATAGCTCTTGATTCTCCAAACTCCTCTAGTTTACAGGAGAAATAATTTAGTGAAAATTCATTTGGGTTGTGTAGCTTTGTTAATGTAAGTGAGTAATGTGTATTGATTCTTCATGGTGTAAAAATGTTATTCATTTTGTGCAAGAAAGTCAGTTAAAGAATTATTAATGACACAGTAATTGCTTTTAAAAATATGCCTTAATTAAAATGGTAAATTCCTTATTACATCTTTATTTTAATTAGATGTACAGAAAGACAATAATTTTTACAAGGAACCTCATGTAAAATAAAATGATCTCATTTAAAAGCATTTCAAAAACTCAGTAGTGGTGCTCTCTAGAGAGGCAGTCGATAACTTCCTAAAGTAAAACTACTGTGACTCCACTTCCGATCAAAATTAAAGGTGTCATTCTGACTAAAATTAATAATCTTAAATAGAATATTTTACACTTTTCCTCCATACCAAGAAGTTTCTGCTTCTACTTTTTAACTGAAATTCCATTTCTTGAAAGTGTGTTTAAAGGTTTGTATACAGAGTAAAAGTAAGTCAGAAAGAGAAAGACAAATATCATATATTAATGCATATATATGGAATATGAAAAGATAGTACTGATGATCCTACTTGCAGGACAGCAAAGGAGACACAGACATTTTGGACACAGTCAGGAAAAGAGAGGGTAGGATGATATGAGAGAATTGCATTGAAACATATACATTACCATACGTAAAATAGATAGCTAGCCAGTGGGAGTTTGATGTAGGACACAAGAAACCCAAAGCTAGTGCTCTGTGACAACCTAGAGGGGTAAGATAGGGAAGGCAGTGGCAGGGAAGTTCAAGAGGGAGGGAATATATGTATACCTAATGCCAGTTCATGTTGATGTACAGCAAAAACCATCACACTATTGTAATTATTTTCTAATTATATATATATGTAAATATATATATATAAGAAAAGCTCAAAAAAGACAAGGAGGAAACAGGCTTATTTTTATGGAAATTATATATGAACTAGATTCAACTTGTTTTTGCAGTTGCACTTTGCTCTATTTCTTCAATTTGCAAGACTGTGCTTTTCAGTGATTTGTCTGGAGTTATATGTATAGAAAAACCACAACCAAAATCAATAACTGCCTTCTGTTTATCATGTCACTCTGTTCTACTTGCTTTTCTGTCTTTAATTTGTATGCATAATTATCTGAGGCAATGCTCCCTTGTGCATAATGATCATTAACTTGGAAAAGGTCCATGTGGGGATGGGGGTGCTGCTGGTTAACATTTGAGTGTAAATTTGGGGCCATGTACTAGATTGGGATCTCTCATGATTGTTAATTAATCCTTGTGTGTGTGTATGTGTGAGCTCAATTGCGTCCAGCTTTTTGTGAGCTCCTAGACTGTAGCCCACCAGGCTCCTCTATCCTTGGAATTTTCCAGGCAAGAACACTGGAGTAGGCGTTGCCATTTCCTTCTCCAGGAGATCTTCCTTACCCAGGGATTGAACCCACATCTCTGGTATCTCCTGCACTGGCAGGCGGATTCTTTACCACTGCACCACCTGGGAAGCCCCAGTTAATTCTTATAACAACCCAAACTGGGAAAATACGATTTCCATTTCATAGAGAAAGGAAAGGAAGGTTGAGAGCTGCAACCATTTTGATCATTTAAGCCAAAGGTCTAAAAACTATGGCCCATGGGCAGTCTCCACCTTGCCATCAAATTTTATAAATAGAGCTTTATTGGAACATGGAGACAGCTATTTTTTCTTATAACGACAGAGTTGAGTAGTCTAGGGAGAGAGATTGTCTGGCCTGTCAAACCTAAAATACTATCTAGCTCTTAGGAGGAAGAGTTTGCAGATCCCTGGTCTAAACCAGAACTGCTCACACAATTGGATCTGCTCCCATTCATCAGACCCCATTGTGTAACATTGTTTAAAATTATATATCCTCTTTTCCAAGCATACTCTTCCAACTTCATACATTTTTCTCTTCTTTAATTTGAATACTTAATATAGGAGTCTTTTTCCTATGAGCAACATTTCCTCTCTTTTCTGAATGAGCTGAAATGACATGCCTCTAGCCTGTGTCTCTCATAGCTATCATTATTTATTTAACTCTGCTCAGGTTATTTTAACTCAGCTTAGCATTTTCCGAAATGCTTTACCTAATAAGAGGATTCTTATAGCCAAGTATTGCTTCACTCTGCTCTTCATATAATCTGAATTTCTTTTTAAAGTTTCCCAGAGGACAATGGTTATCTCACTGCTGGGGAAAGAGTCACAGGCATTTACAGTTCAGAAAAGCCAGCAGCTGCCATGTAATAAAAATCAGATCAAAGGAGCACCATGCCCAGCCAGAGAGCCTATATTTTTTTGTATGTAAAGAAAGAAAGAATCGGTTGATAGGGAGGGGTTTTTCCACCTTAAGACACTTTAGTTAATAGATCATATAATGCCAATTACAGCCTCTTTGCTCACAGACACTGCTTGTCATGCAGCAAAAGCTTCCCTGCTCCACATTCATGGTCCACAGGCTCAGTTAGGTAGACTAATTTCTTAGGTCCCCTACAGAGGAGGCCCAGACTGCCTTACATTCGTAGACCCTGAGAGGTTTTACATCCAAGAAGAGGAAGGCCATAGAAGTTCTCTTTTGTCAAAAAGTGGTCAAAGATAGTAAAAGGTGGAAGCATTCTAAGATGGTCATGAACAGGTTAATGGAATACTGGGGTGGGTAGCGTTTCCCTGCTCCAGGGGATCTTCCCAAACCAGGGATCAAACCCAGTTTTCCTGCATTGCAGGTGGGTTCTTTACCAGCTGAGTCACAAGGGAAGCCCTGTACTGTAAAACCCTATGCAAAATTAATAATATTGTGGAAGACAATGCAGTGACGATAGGACATAGAAGGTTCTTACATGTGTATGTTTAATGTTGTTTATGATTTTAAAGTTTTAAAAATAAATACATTAAGTTTATACAGAAAATATATACCATGATATTAAGAGTGATTATCTTTGGGTGATAAAGACATGACTGACTCTAATTTTTTTTTTTATTCTTTCTATACTTTTCCAGAAACTACGTATTATTTTTGCACTTCCTTAGTGGCTCAGATGGTAAAGAATCTGCCTGCAATGCAGGAGACCTGGAATTATCCCTGGGTCAGGAAGATCCTCTGGAGGAGGACATAGCAACCCACTCTAGTATTCTTGCCTGGAGAATCCCCATGGACAGAGGAGCCTGGTGGGCTGCAGTCCATGTGGTCACAGAGAGTCTGACAGGACTGAGCGACTAAGCACAGCACTGCACATGTATTACTTGTATAGTCATAAGACATTTCTTTTCATGGGATAAAAAGGACAACTAGGAATGTTATGATAAACAGGAGAGGAAAACAAATGCTCCCTCTCCTAAATAAATTTGAAGAGTTTTGGTAAATATGTGATGTTTCTACCACTGAGTTTGGAAAAAAAACAATCTTAGAAGCAGATTGCTTTTGCTGAGATGTGTTAAGAGAAAGGGTTTAGGTTGTTTCCTCTGAGTATTATAGAAGGATTAGGATAAACATTATATATATATATATATTCTTTTAATAAAAAATATACTATACTATCACTAATTGCTGAGTTACTCACTTTGGAGGTCCTTAGAGTTCACTTTCACTTTTCACTTTTACCCATTGGGGAAGGAAATGGCAACCCACTCCAGTGTTCTTGCCTGGAGAATCCCAGGGATGGCGGAGCCTGGTGGGCTGCTGTCTATGGGGTCTCACAGGGTCGGACACAACTGAAGCGACTTAGCAGCAGCAGCAGAGTTCCCCAAGCTGTCCATGGACTGTGTTCTTTCTTGTTTGCAAGACTTCCACCTTCAATCAGGACCATCTTATTACCCTTCTCTCCCTGGACCAGCTAAAAAGTTGCCTCTTTTCTGTATCCCTCATAAACCCTTTCCCTACCTCTTATTTCCCACTAACTGGCATTCCCTTCCTGGTCCTGTACTATTTCTATAACCATTTCTGGATTAGATTGTATTTTCTTGTGTTTTTTTGTTTGTTTGTTTGTTTTTGCTTTCTCTTTTCTTTTCTACCACATTGAGGGCAAAACCCAACTTAATCATTGTCACTTTTCCAGTGCTGAGAGGAAGTGTTTGAATGGCCTGTAATTACCAAATAGCTCTGCTCAGCAATATTTCATTTCCATGAGTCTGCCAGCCAGCTCTTAGATGTGTTTCACCTTCTTCCTCTTCTGTCGGAACTTTTAGAAGTGACCCAGATTCATGGCTGGAAGTGGAAGGGGTGGTGGACCAAGAGTTCCACTAGATTAAACTTGCCTAAAGTGTCACCTTTACCAGTTTCTTAAGTAATATATTGATACAATGTTCATTAAAACTAAGATGAATAGATGTTAGAGAAAATAACAGGAACTTTGCAACTGAAACATTAATCTCTGTCCCCAAGACTCATAGGGAAGATAATCAAATGATGTTTCCATTTTGCCATTGTCCTCCTCCATAAACTGTATTGATCATACCCTGCGTTCATTCTCACTTCCCAAGCACTGTTTTGGGGGACTTTGCTCTACCCTGACATAGGCAGGGCCTTTCAAAATTTAATCACCCTGGACTCTCTTACCTACATTCCTCTACTAATCTGAAAAACCTGAACAATTTATTTGAGGATTTTGTTGAGATGTTCTTCTTTGTGGCCTTGTAAAAATGTGTAGCCTCTCTAGGGACTACATTTTAATGCATAGCTATAAAACCAAAATTATTTATTGTTTCTCCTTTCTTCTATATCCTTATTTTTTTGGTCTGCTTGATCTGCTAAAGATTTAACACAGTGTGTTAAGAGCTCCACTAAGGAATATTTACTGTAAATTAACTGTTTAAGCTGGGCAAGACCTTTAATCAAGGAGGAGTTAGAGAAAAAGGATGCACTTGGCCCTTTGGGCACCTCAGTGATCCTCAAAGATGTTAAGAAGTGTAGTAAAATGGGAGATTAGGAGAGACAAGGATAGGCCAGGGAAGAAAGTCTTGATGAAGAAAGTCACATTGACCTGTTTGTGGAACACCTGCTATTCTTTGGCTTCTCAAAGTGATGCTAGCATCTTATTCCTCATCAGCACAAGAAGCAAAATAGTGATTTATAGACTGTTAATCAGCCAGGCTGAGGCCTTATTAAATTGTCTTGGTTCTCTGCTGTGTGGTGAGATAGATTATCCACTGTATTTGTTTTCTGTCATTTATCAGACACCAACTACAAAACTTTCCTGGCTCTTGGAGCCCAAACTGAAGTGAAATCAGAAGTAATGCCCAACAAAAACAGTCATCTTGAGAAGCAAAACATACTTTGTCCCTTTTTCCATAAGTTCTGTCTGTCTAATATTCTTAAATAATGAGTATTTTAGAGGGGGATGAATTAGGAGCTCTCTGTGTAGAGAGTAGGAGATGACATTTCCGTAGTGGGTTCCCCATATTTTACCTTGAACAGAAGAAAGAGGAAGATTTATAAGTTTGTAATCTCTTGCAAACAATATCCTTCATGAGGAATGAAACATTTTTATTTTCTCCTCTTACTTTGGAACCTCAATCCAATGTAATTTTCATGGACAACTAAATTAAGAACAATATAATGGTAATAATTACATATATGCCAGCGTGTTTGAAGTATTATATATAAATTGACATTTTTAATACTCAGTGGCATTATTACAATTTTACTTATGAAGAAAGTGAGGCAAAGGGATATTTGTCCAAGGTTAAACAGCTTGTAAGTATCAGAGCCAGGATTTGAACACAGAAAGTTTGCTGTAGACCATTAGGCTACCCCATTTCTTAAATGACTGTTAAGTGTTTCATGTCTCTATGATCTGCAGGCAAAGTTCAGTTCAAGAGGTAGTTACTGAGATCCTATTGTGTGGAGGGCACTGGGCTAACTTCTTTGGCATTATTTTTTCTCAGGGAGAAATAAATCCGTCTCTTAGTTTAAATCGGTTAGAGTTTAGTAGAGAGATTAAGACAAACACGCACATTGTACCTACAATGTAGAAAGACATTCATGGTGAAAAAATAAGCAAAACACTATGACAATAAAGGTAGAACAAGCTGCAATGGTCTCTAGTAAAATTTAGTGACTGTGTTCTGTCTTTGCTTATCAGTTACAGATCCTTTTGTTGTGTTTTTCAATGTCCAGTATAAAGAAACAAAGACTTTATTGTCAATTCTTATGCCTCAGAACCGAGCTTAATCCATCTGAAGTGTGTTACTCTTAATTTCAATGCTTATGTCGACTGTAAGGTTTGTAAAACACGCTTTAGTACTGGCATGATATCACAAAACAAGGCAAATGTGGAAGACAGTGATAGCTCATAAATTGCACCTTATTTATTTACTTGAGCTCTTTTTCTTAACATCATTATTTCTCTTTCACTCTGCCTTGCTCTGAGTCTTTGATTTCCCAGAGTATAAGAGTGTCGTGTACTTTCTGGTGTTTTGAGACAAGCTCAGTTTGTCTTTGCTCTGCAGGGCCTTAAATATTTCTGACAGTTTCCAAACCTTAGCACAATTCAAAGTGTCATGGGAGGACACATGTCTGACTCTTGCTGTGATTATTGTCATAGAGGAAGGGCTCAATTATTATTACAAAAAAAAAAACAATCTCTAGTCAGTTTTATTAAGGAAAATTATATATGATTTACTTTTCACCAGTCTGTTCTGGCATGCTTCTAATGATAATCAGAATCACCTGGATCAATAATACCAGTGTGCATACTCTGTAGTATTTTCCACATGCTGTGCCCAATTCAACATTATTGCTACTGTAGTGATGGACACCAGTTTTGGCCAACAGGGCATAATACTCTATATCAGATTTCCTCAAGACTGGGCAGTTGTTGGCAAGTATAACCAGTTTTACTTTGCCTTGCTGCTCATTTTCAGAGTCTGCTTGTACCCCAGCACATACTTTCCACTTTTCATAAGCAGTTGGAGCCTAGAGTTGACTAACTCCAGCGACTTTTTCATTTTCTTTGTGGCCACCATCATCCTGCCTTAGGTGAGGGACACCCCCAACCAAGAGCAGCCTCCAAGACGTCTGAGGAGTGAGAAAGGCATGCTCAATTATTATTGGTTGTTATTGCTGGTTTGTTTGTTTGTTTGTTTGTTTTTGGTAATTTCTTTCAGACTTCAAACCTCAGAAACCATTTCTGTTACACCCTCCTGAGTTGAATTCTGTGACAGGAGCAGAGAAAGTGTGTCTGGCAAAGAAAGTCATGTAACACAAAGTTGGGAAACTATAGGTCATTTTGGTCAAGTCCAAATTGTCAAATTTGGTTGAGATATACTGGTGGGCTAATTGTGGATCCATGCATTCATGCCTGCGTGCTGTGTCACTTCCATCGTGTCCAACTCTTTGTGACCCTGTGGACCATAGCCTGCCAGGCTTCTCTGTCTGTCCATGGGATTCTCCGGGCAAGAAGTGTGAGTAGGTTGCCATGCATTCTTCCAGGATATCTTCTTGACCCAGGGACTGAACCTGTGTCTCCTGAATTGGCAGGTGGGTTCTTTACCTCTGAGTCACTTGGGAAAGCCCAATGGTGAATATGGACTGATAAAATAAATGCAAGTGTTTGACTGCCTTTTGTGACTTTTAACATTTGAGTTGCTTACATCTGAGACAAAAAATCAGACCTGTCCTCTGAGAATGATGTGAAACGTGTGATTCTTTAAAATAACAGACTTGCCCGGAAGTTAAAAAGCAATGGAATTATATTTGAATTTTGAATCTACTTTGTCTTTGTATCTTATTCCAGACAGTCTTACCTGCTTCCATAGCTTGCCCCACACTAATACGTATCTAGATCAGTTTCACTATGAATTTGGGTAAAACATCATTAGCTGCATCTGGAATGGGTTAGATGTGTAACGTATTTCATAATTAAAGTTAAGTTATTTTTAGATTATTTGCTGTTTTGATTATTTACCCCTCTGCTTTCAGTTATTGCAAAAAGAAGATCAAGATTTGACTTACTATTCATAAAATTCTGAGTTTATCTTCAAGATGTTCATCCCCTAAAGTATACAAGTGGTATGAATAATTCCAGTGCATATGTCAGCTTCTATGTGATGTTCTAGGATGCACACATTCAATATGAACTGTGTTGGGATTCTGTTTTCCCTGGCTCAAGGCAAATATGTTCTTTGAAATGTAGATATGTATAATTAAATATGACTACTAGATTATGTGAATGAAATCTATTTTTCTTTGTAAAACAAGTTGAAAAACAGGACTTAAAGTATCTTGAGGTTTTCTTTTGAAGTCCTAGTTAGTCTATTTAAAAGTGAAAACAGTAGATATAATTATCTGCACCTAGAGTAGAATATACTCTAATGTTTACTAATAAAATGTTAACATGTTTAAGTATTTAAACATTTTATTACTGAACAGTTACCAATCTTGTTCCTTCCAAATATAGGGCTTAGTGGATATAAAGGGTCAAATTTTAAATGAACAAAACATATTTGTTCATAAGCAGATTCATGATTCACAGGTATAAGCAAATTGAGTTTGTTGCTATGCAGATAAGCAGAATCTTTTGGTAAGAGTTGTTGATGGACGTTGAAGAGGCAAAACATATAAGGAGCCATCTTCTTTTGAATAGGAAGAACATATTTATAGTAGAAGGAAAGAATATCCAAATTCATTGCCCTGGTCACAGGTGTCATGTGCATTTCTGATCTACTGTTCTGAGTCTAATAACATCATGTGAGGGCTGCAGAAGGGTGTCGTGGACTCCAGCTCCAGAGAACAGGCAGGGCCAGGTGCACCTCAGCAGACACCTGTCTAGGATGGCCAGGGACCAGCAGAACAGGGGGCGCCTCCATGGAGGCCAGTAAAGAATGAGGATGGACAATAGCCAGAATCATATTCAGCATCTTTCCCCCAGTATTAGGATGGCACCTTACTCATGACTGACCTTCACAAACCAGGGAAGGCAAGGAATAGGGGAATGCAGAAACAACTGGGCTTAAACAACAAAAAGAAAGTTATCCAAATAGGGTGGTATTGATGGAAGACATGGTATTTAACATGGAGCTGATGAGAAATACTCCTGTTGGGTGGGGGAGGGGGGCGGGGAATGTTTATATCCTCATTCCACCTTCCAGTGTGTATGCTCTTTAAAAGTGTTTCAAGGTCAGACCTTTGTTGTTTTGTTTGCTTTATTATCTGAAGCAAAGCTTCATCAAGTAAAACTCAGGGAAATACAAGGAGCAGAGAGGAGAAGGATGAAACCACGGGAGATAGGGGAGGATGCAGTGAGATCAGGGAGAGTTTCTCCAAAGAGAAGTTGTTTGAGCGTTATCTCAGCATCAGGAACCTGGTGATGGTAGAGGAAATGCCAGAATGCAGGTATCCTTGCCTTTGTTTCAGTGTCCTTTATACTGCACTGCCTGTGTTCCTGCCAACCTGCTAGAGCCAGTCTACTCATTGTCTGGCAACAGGCACAGAATAATAAATATAAGCGTTATTCCTGTAAGAAAAGAAAATCTGACCAGTTGTAGATTTGATTTTATTACCGGAGAGCAAAGCAAATTCATACAAATCACATAGTGACTCAGAACTCTAGACAAGAGGAACACATCCATCACCATGTAAGCCCCCCGTGAATCTCAGGATTCCATGGGAAACATGTTTTGGTGGTATGTTATAAACAAGCCCATGTGGAACTGGGGTGTTCAAGTAACTGCTTTATCTGCAAAGATTTGTCCACCTCTTAGGGAAAGAATGCAACAGAATAACTAACTACCCAAGAGCAACATCTGTAAGTCCTAGGATACTGCTTAGCCCAGCAGCCTCAGCCTCACAAAGCTAAAAGCTTTGCTCCCACATCAGCTGGGGCCTCCGCAGGCCTGTGTCCTTGGCTCAGGGTCAGATGATTACATAATACTTGTTATAAGTGAGCCAGCAGAACAAGGAACCAGAAGGGCAAGAATGCTTAAAGGCACAACTGTCACACCCAGGACACGCTCTCCAGGGGTGCCTGAGTGCTGGGTTTGGGAGCACCGTATTGATGGGAATTAGCACATCTTAGCAGAAGGGCCACTCCAGTACTCTTGCCTGGAAAATCCCATGGATGGAGGGAGCTGGTAGGCTGCAGTCCATGGGGTCACTAGGAGTCGGATACGACTGAGGGACTTCACTTTCACTTTTCACTATCATGCATTGGAGAAGGAAATGGCAACCCACTCCAGTCTTCTTGCCTGGAGAATCCCAGGGACGGGGAGCCTGGTGGGCTGCCGTCTATGGGGTCACACAACGTCGGATATGACTGAAGCAACTTAGCAGCAGCAGCAGCAGCAGAGGGGCCAGAGGGGCCAAGGTCATGGGCACAGTTGTGAAATGAGTTACTGCTGTGCACATTTCCCCACTCTTAATACCTACTGATTGGAGTTATTTGTTAACTAAAGAGTGACCAAAAATGCTTTTGTTGTTCTGATTGTGATGAGCTTAAATACCCTTGACCAGAATGTAGAGATTGTTTGGGGTTCTTGAGGTCATTCCTCCTGCTTAGGGTCTTTGTCACACCAAAGTACTTAAATTCTTAAACACTTGGCTTCTGTTCCAGTTTGGCTTCTGGAACGAGACAAAATAGAGTTCATAGACATTGTCTCCTGGTCCCCAAACTCCTAACTTCTTCACTCCACAACACACAGGATTCAGTTAGTAGCCCCTTCCCCTCTAGCCTCCACTTTGACAAAATTAAATTCTCTTTTATAGTTCCCCTCATTGCTTCAACCTTTAAAGAGCCTCTCTATTCTAACTTATTTTCTTTTATTTTTTTCACTGACCTCTTCTTTTATTCATTCACTGTCTGAACATTTATCTATTGAGGTGGCTCTACCAGGTACTTGGGAAACAAAACACACGTGGTCCATGCTCTCTGGATTCACAGTATAGCAGGGTGGATTGTAAGTTTCCACTTCAAAAAGAAGCAGAATCACACATGCTAGTCTACAAAGAATCCAACATGGTATGTCATCTTTAGCAAGACTATTGAAAAAATTACAAATCATATGAAATAAACCTTAGAGTGAAAAAGTGTATCAAGAACCCAGAGAAAGATCTAAACACGGAAATTTACAGGGGGATTCTGAGAATCGATAAATCTTCTATTCTGGTTAGTAAAAATAAGGTTATATCTATGCTCTAACCCCACTTCAGGAGTGAAAGCTTGTCTAAACCTACATTTCAGAAATGTGTCTTAATCATAAAAGAAGCCAGTCTCCTCTTGCGCAAATGGTACCCAGGGTCATTTCCTCTGGGTGTTACTTAGGCATTTCATTAAGGTACAAGTGACAGTGGGTTCAGCAGGAGAGTTGCTGACATAGCGAGTGGTGAGTTACCCAGGGCTGCTGCAGACCCATGGCTCCACTAGTGTCCTAGCACATTTCCTTTCCTCCCGCCCCTTCTCCTTGAGGATATGGCATCTATCTGCAGGGTAACGTTTCAAAAAGGGTTCTTGGAGTTCCAGCCATTAAACTTAGTTTCCAGGTGGGAAATAAAAAGACAAGGGGACATACATTTAAAGTATATTGTCCATAAACCCTACCCAATAACTTCTGCTTACATCTCAGTGGCCAAAACTCATTATGGGGCCACATTCATTTCCAATCCCAGTAAAATCTGTTAGCAAGTGTTAAGGGGAGAAAGAGTGCTGGGTGGACTAGCAGGCTTCACCACCCCTGCAACTGAGACACAAGGACCTCACTGAAATCTCTAATCTGGAGGAGAAAAATGTTGTGGGCATGAGAGTGGAAGGTCAGGCAAAGGAGACCAGGGCCTAAGGACGCTCCTCGCACAGACTCCTGTGTCAACTTCTCTCTAGCAAACATAAAAAGAATTTTGTGACTAAGTTTTAGAATTTGGTACTAAGAAGCTTCATCACCTTTTTCTCCTCAAATAATTGGAATTCTAGAACATTTTTTTAAATAAGTGCAGGTGTATACTGTACATTGATTTATGAATATATATTTCTAATATATACTTCTTTGCATAAACATTGAGGCCTGTGTATTCCTCTCTTAGAGAATAACTGATGTGCTGTTTTTAAAATAGTGACCCAGGAGAAAATTCGTTGACCGCATTATATTTATTTCATATATGTTGGAAATATGTAATTTAAAAAAATGGTTTATTTTTAGAAGCACTTGTTTCAACTGTTAAAGATTGTTTCCCACCTACCAGCCATCCAAAATATTCTAGGTTTTTCTCAAAACAAATATTGACAGTAGAGAAATGAGGTTACCATTTTGTCCTCCAGGTAATCTTCCCAACCCAGGGATCAAACTCACATCTCCTACATTGGCAGGAGAATTCTTTACCACTGAGCCACCTGGGAAGGCCATATGAAAAAGCATAACCCTTTAAATATAATCCTATCTCATCTTAAAAACAGAATATGGAAACCTGTTTGAATGATGCAGTCAATTTTAATGAAACTTTTACAGAATTATAATATATCAAACATTGGTATTAACAAGAGGGCAGCAATTAGAGTTCCAACAGGAAACAGTACACTCAAAGCGGGCTATTTCAGGGAGGGTCCATTTTCAAAGGCACTGTTTACAAAGATGGGGATAGGGTGTGGGAGAGTCATAGAGGGGCGTAAGGACCTGGGCCAGGACTGGAGGGAATGCGATTACCTCTTCTAGATCGAAAGGGGACCAAAATAGAAAGATGTTAGCAGAACCAGAGGGAGAGAGATGAGTAAGGAGAGTTGTCTTGAGCTAAAGTGGTTGTAGGTCCAGGGAAAGCCAAGGAATAAATACCCCCATCTCCTGCTGAGCTTCCATTAGCCACATCCAACCAACAGGCAGAGTGCCTGCAAGTCCCATTGATCTGTTGCATGCAGGGCAGCCCTGGGGCAGAGAGCAGAGGGAGGAGGGAAAACAGTGGACCTGGAGGGGTAAGCAGAAGTCATCTCACACAGCAAGTTAAGAATGTGTCCATCTATCATGTGCGATTTTCTACACCTTGAGATACCAAAGGCTCTTCATCTTGAGGGAATACGTAATGTCACACTCTGTTTATCAGCTTAATAGTTATCTCCTGGTATCACCGAGGCAACTTTAAGCTACTCTGCTACCTTTCCAGAAACCACCTCCAAAAGCTAATTAATGGTGCACCCTTGTTAACACATGCAGATTTGGCATTATTAGTATAATTAAAAGGATTTTAATAGTCTCACCTCCCCCCACCGCACTGAGTGCTACATACTCCAGTCAGAGTAAATTAAACTCATTAATCAAAGTGGTAAAAATGATATAAGATACAGGATACAAGCAGAACTGTGAGGAGACTAACAGCCCTCGTTATGTTTAATTTTGTTCCCCAGCAAAGGATAATAAATTCAGATTGTAACATCACAATAAAATATTTAATTATTCAGGGGCAGGGCAAGACACATTGTAATTAATTCCCTCTTATGCATCTTCATTTAGGTGGTAATAGATACAATTGAGTAGCCCAGCCAGTCTTAAGTTAAAGATTTGACATGAGATCTCAACCACTCTATCACCTTGGAAAATGTTCCTGCCACATGGAGCTTGCCTTGGGTTGGGAGTGTGACGCTAAGTATTCCCTCAGTGAGTTTTGATGCCCTTGATTCATTCTCAGTCCAACAGATCTCTGGTGAGTGTCAGCTGTTTCCGAGTTCTGTGTCATGTGGTGCCAACAAGTGAATAAGCAGAGTAAGTACCTCCACTCATAGAGCTTACATGAGGACTGAAACAAAATCCATTCTTCTCTTACCCTTGAAGCTCTCCCTGAGCTGTCCCCAGTTTGCTTCTCGGACCTCATTCTGTGTCACCTTCCTTGCTGCTCACTATTCTGCATTTTGCTGTTTCTCAAGCATACCAAACTCCCTCCTACTTCACATGCTATGCATTTGCTCTTCCACCTGTCTAGAATCTGTTTTCCCCCAAGATGTCTATGTAACTGGTTTCCTCTCATCATTAAGTTCTCTGATTAAGAGAGCCCTATCCTAACCACCTTTCTCTAAAACCTCCCTTAGACCCAATTACTCTAATTTTTAAATATTCTTTATGTCACTTATCACTATCCCAAATGGGCTTCCTGGTATGTTTACTTTTTGTTCATCTCTTCACTCATCTTCAGTAGGACATACACCTCACAGGAGGAAGGACCTTGTTTGTCTTCGTGATTCTCAGTATGTCTGTAGCCTGGCACATCACAGGTTCTCAGCAAACATTTGTGACTATGGCTGATCATATTTTCCAAAGATTATGACAGTAGTATCTCCCAGCCTCCATGTTTTTCTGTTAATAAAACCTAGTCACATCTTCAATGGCAACCCACTCCAGTACTCTTGCCTGGAAAATCCCATGGATGGAGGAGCCTGGTAGGCTTCAGTCCATGGGGTTGCGAAGAGTCGGACACGACTGAGCGACTTCACTTTCACTTTTCACTTTCATGCACTGGAGAAGGAAATGGCAACCCACTCCAGTGTTCTTGCCTGGAGAATCCCAGGGATGGCAGAGCCTGGTGGGCTGCCATCTATGGGGTCGCACAGAGTCGGACACGACTTAAGTGACTTAGCAGCAGCAGCAGTTACATCTTCATCAAGAGGTAGAGAATTAGTCTCCACATCTTCAATCTTGGAGGGGTGAAGGGCATTTTTTTTTTTTTGCTTATATCCAATAGGATACTGTGGAATTGATACTGTGTAACTTCAGAGACGAGGTTATACATGGTGATACATCTTCCCTTTGCAGTCCAAATCAACCCACTTGAAGAGGCCCTGAAACCGTATGAAGAGAATGAGGTACCCAGCTGCATTCCCCCTGCACTCCCCCATCCCCCAGCTGCCCCAGCCTTGTCCTCTCTTCCCTCCAGCCACCATCTGACTTGAAACCAAATGAGAACCCTGAACCAAAACCACCTATCAGAGCCTTTCCAAAATTTCTGAGCCTTAGAAACTAGGAGAGGTAATAACATGATTATTGTTGGTTCAGACCACCAAGTTTGGGAGAGATCTGTTACACAGTAGTAGGTAACCAAGAGGTGAATGACAGTCTGAATGAATGAATGAACTAACAAAGTACAGCTTATTACTGCTAGTCTGATTCCAAATGGAGAAAAGGACATGCTATTAGGATGGAAGACAATGTTTCAGAGATCTGTGTAGATCTCTGTGTAGATCTGTCTAAATAGAAATCAAATACTTCAACAGAATTCCAATATCAAGTGCCCCGAGTTTAATACACATTCATTTATCCTATTGACTAAATAATAGCTTAAGGCATTTTTTTTTACCACTGCATAGAAATTATATGGGGCAAACTTTCTTTCTAATCACAAGTTAACACTTTTTCATGGTAGACATTGTTAATTGTTTATGGCATTGTTCTTGCTAACTGTGGCCTCACAGTCCTCTCCCGGCCACCATTAATAGCTGATTAGCATGATGCTCGTGATTTTTGCTGTACAAGCCTTAAGGAGACCCCTGTGTCCCAGATGAGCAGCACAGGTTGTCTTCGTTCCCCTCCTCCCACCACACCTTTCCTCTAGTAACACCAAGACTAGGAACAGCATGAGAATTTTGAAAACTGAAAACATTTGTGCTCCTCTGTTAACATGTGGAATTCTTTGGGAGTATCTCCTTCCATCTCTGATGAAGGAGGCAGTATTTGATTAAAGACTTTGAAACTTCTCGCTGATTGGCAAGAAGAAATAGAGATCTCTATTGATAAGAATTTGTGGAGAGTTGGTAGATGCTAGGTGCTAGGATGGTGCTAGCATTTTTGAGAACTTTCCTAGTTGATTTGTATTCGGAAACAGTGGATTATTAGTTCTGAAAGGATTTTTTTTACTCATAATCACCTCATGTCTTTGTATCTCTCACTCTTTTACTCACATACATCTGTTTCTTCTTATCCATAAAAATGACATAGTGTTATTATTTACTTTCTGTTAAACTGAGGAAATCTAAATCCTTTTAGTCAAAGGCATTTATTTATTGTCTCAAATACTGACTTCATCAAGCAATGTATCCTAGCTCCCTGTGCTATTAGTGGTTACTCTTTCAGAATTCCAGTATCAGTTGGCATTTCTTAGAGACTTCCACTATTCCATCTGATATAATTATTTTTGCAATTACTTTAACTCCTCCAATTATGCTGAAACTCCTTGAGGGCAGAAATCATTTCTAATTCATCTTTATATTCCCTGCAGAGTCTGATTCAGAGGATCCAAAATGTCAGTGCTGCTTTGCCACTCAAATTTCTTCTAATGCGTACCAACGTCTCCCTTTCACAGAAGTCCATTTATAATCTGACAAGGAAGCATATCAGGGGACCATTCTGATTACTGAGTTATGGTTCTTAACTGGTGATATAACTGAGTCCCTCTCCTGCAAAATGTGGTTTTGGGAAATGCAGGGAAGGCATATTTTGTTTGTCACAAAATTTGGAGTATTTGTAGCTGATGTTTAGCACCGAAGATCCAAGAATGCTGAAAATTGACATGTGAGGAACAGTCTTGTATAACAAGAAAATATCCTGCTAAAACATCAGTAATGTACCTGGAGAAGCACCACTGGACTATTTATCTGGCTGTATTAACAACAGCCCCATTATTTTCACTTATATTGTGCCAGACACTAAAAAAAAATTCACCCTACCCATAACTCTCCACATTTATTGTGCATACAGTCACCTGGAAGAAAGATTACACCACAGATTGCTGGGCACCACCCTAAAATTTCTGATTCATTAGGTTTGTGATGAGACTGAAAAATGCATTTTTTTATAACCTCCTATATGGTACTGGTTTTGTTGGTCCAGAGATTGCTCTTGAAGAAGCACAGATCTACTAGTATTTAACCTGTGTTAGCCTATCAGTATTTAACCTCATGATTTTCCTCTGAATTACATTCTGCATGATTCCTATTGTTTTTTAGATGAGAAAGCCAAATTAGGCGGCTGCGACGGGCACGCTAAGCGTGGCCGAGAGGAGCTACCCCACGTCCGAGGTCAGGGGCAGAAGTCGAGAGGACCCCATGCCTGAAGGGCGGAGGCCAAGAGGAGTTACCCCACGTCCGAGGTCAGGGGAGGTGCCCGAGAGGAGATACCCAGTGTCCGAGGTCAGGGGCAGCAACGAGAGGAGTTACCCCCTGTCTGAGGTCAGGGGCGGCAGCCGGGAGGAGATACCCTACGCCCTTAAGCCCGAGGCCAGGGGTGGCGGGTGGGAGGACCAACCCCACTCCGTGGCTGCGTGGGCACAGGAGGGCCTAGAGCTATCCCACGTTGAAGGTCAGGAAGGGTGGTGGTGAGGAGATACCCCTCGTCCAAGGTAAGGAGCATTGGCTGCGCTTTGCTGGAGCAGCCGTGAAGAGATACCCCACACCCAAGGTAAGAGAAACCCAAGTAAGACAATAGGTGTTGCAAGAGGGCATCAGAGGGCAGACACACTGAAACCATACTCACAGAAAACTAGTCAATCTAATCACACAAGGACCACAGCCTTGTCTAACTCAATGAAACTAAGCCATGCCCGTGGGGCAACCCAAGATGGGCGGGTCATGGTGGAGAGATCTGACAGAATGTGGTCCACTGGAGAAGGGAAGGGCAAACCACTTCAGTATTCTTGCCTTGAGAACCCCATGAACAGTATGAAAAGGCAAAATGATAGGACACTGAAAGATGAACTCCCCAGGTCAGTAGGTGCCCAATATGCTACTGGAGATCAGTGGAGAAATAACTCCAAAAAGAATGAAGGGATGGAGCCAAAGCAAAAAGAATACCCAGCTGTGGATGTGACTGGTGATAGAAGCAAGGTCCGATGCTGTAAAGAGCAATATTGCATAGGAACCTGGAATGTCAGGTCCATGAATCAAGGCAAATTGGAAGTGGTCAAACAAGAGATGGCAAGAGTGAATGTTGACATTCTAGGAATCAGCAAACTGAAATGGACTGGAATGGGTGAATTTAACTTAGATGACCGTTATATCTACTACTGCAGGCAGGAATCCCTCAGAAGAAATGGAGTACCCATCATGGTCCACAAAAGAGTCCGAAATGCAGTACTTGGATGCAATCTCAAAAACGACAGAATGATCTCTGTTCATTTCCAAGGCAAACCATTCAATATCACAGTAATCCAAGTCTATGCCCCAACCAGTAACGCTGAAGAAGCTGAAGTTGAACGATTCTATGAAGACCTAAAAGACCTTTTAGAACTAACACCCAAAAAAGATATCCTTTTCATTATAGGGGACTGGAATGCAAAAGTAGGAAGTCAAGAAACACCTGGAGTAACAGGCAAATTTGGCCTTGGAATACGGAATGAAGCAGGGCAAAGACTAATAGAGTTTTGCCAAGAAAATGCACTGGTATAACAAACACCCTCTTCCAACAACACAAGAGAAGACTCTACACATGGACATCACCAGATGATCAACACCGAAATCAGATTGATTATATTCTTTGCAGCCGAAGATGGAGAAGCTCTATACAGTCAGCAAAAACAAGACCAGGAGCTGACTGTGGCTCAGACCATGAACTCCTGATTGCCAAATTCAGACTGAAATTGAAGAAAGTAGGGAAAACCACTAGACCATTCAGGTATGACCTAAATCAAATCCCTTATGATTATACAGTGGAAGTGAGAAATAGATTTAAGGGCCTAGATCTGATAGATAGAGTGCCTGATGAGCTATGAAATGAGGTTCATGACATTGTACAGGAAACAGAGATCAAGACTCCATCAAGATTCCATCCCCATGGAAAAGAAATGCAAAAAGTAAAATGTCTGTCTGGGGAGGCCTTACAAATAGCTGTGAAAAGAAGAGAAGCAGAAAGCAAAGGAGAAAAGGAAAGATATAAACATCTGAATGCAGAGTTCCAAAGAATAGCAAGAAGAGATAAGAAAGCCTTCTTCAGCGATCAATGCAAAGAAATAGAGGAAAACAACAGAATGGGAAAGACTAGAGATCTCTTCAAGAAAATCAGAGATACCAAAGGAACATTTCATGCAAAGATGGGCTCAATAAAGGACAGAAATGGTATGGACCTAACAGAAGCAGAAGATATTAAGAAGAGGTGGCAAGAATACACAGAAGAACTGTGCAAAAAAGATCTTCACGACCCAGATAATCACGATGGTGTGATCACTGACCTAGAGCCAAACATCCTGGAATGTGAAGTCAAGTGGGCCTTAGAAAGCATCACTATGAACAAAGCTAGTGGGGGTGATGGAATTCCAGTTGAGCTATTCCAAATCCTGAAAGATGATGCTGTGAAAGTGCTGCACTCAATATGCCAGCAAATTTGGAAAACTGAGCAGTGGCCACAGGACTGGAAAAGGTCCGTTTTCATTCCAATCCCAAAGAAAGGCAATGCCAAAGAATGCTCAAACTGCCACACAATTGCACTCATTTCACACGCTAGTAAAGTAATGCTCAAAATTCTCCACGCCAGGCTTCAGCAACATGTGAACCATGAACTTTCTGATGTTCAAGCTGGTTTTAGAAAAGGCGGAGGAACCAGAGACCAAAATGCCAACATCCACTCGATCATGGAAAAAGCAAGAGAGTTCCAGAAAAACATCTATTTCTGCTTTATTGACTATGCCAAAGCCTTTGACTGTGTGGATCACAATAAACTGTGGAAAATTCTGAAAGAGATGGGAATACCAGAACACCTGATCTGAGAAATTTGTATGCAGGTCAGGAAGCAACAGTTAGAACTGGACATGAAACAACAGACTGCTTCCAAATAGGAAAAGGAGTACATCAAGGCTGTATATTGTCACCCTGTTTATCTAACTTATATGCAGAGTACATCATGAGAAACGCTGGACTGGAAGAAACACAAGCTAGAATCAAGATTGCCGGGAGAAATATCAATTACCTCAGATATGCAGATGACACTACCCTTATGGCAGAAAGTGAAGAGGAACTAAAAAGCCTCTTGATGAAGGTGAAAGTGGAGAGTGATAAATTTGGCTTAAAGCTCAACATTCAGAAAATGAAGATCATGGCATCCGGTCCCATCACTTCATGGGAAATAGATGGGGAAACAGTGGAAACAGTGTCAGACTTTATTTTTCTGGGCTCCAAAATCACTACAGGTGGTGACTGCAGCCATGAAATTAAAAGACGCTTACTCCTTGGAAGGAAAGTTAGGACCAACCTAGATAGCATATTCAAAAGCAGAGACATTACTTTGCCAACAAAGGTTCGTCTAGTCAAGGCTATGGTTTTTCCAGTGGTCATATATGGATGTGAGAGTTGGACTGTGAAGAAGGCTGAGGGCAGAAGAATTGATGCTTTTGAACTGTGGTGTTGGAGAAGACTCTTGAGAGTCCCTTGGACTGCAAGGAGATCCAGCCAGTCCATTCTGAAGGAGATCAGCCCTGGGATTTCTTTGGAGGGAATGATGCTAAAGCTGAAACTCCAGTAAGTTGGCCACATCATGCGAAGGGTTGACTCATTGGAAAAGACTCTGATGCTGGGAGGGATTGGGGGCAAGAGGAGAAGGGGAAGACAGAGGATGAGATGGCTGGATGGCATCACTGACTCGATGGACATGAGTCTCAGTGAACTCCGGGGGTTGGTGATGGACAGGGAGGCCTGGCGTGCTGCGATTCATGGGGTTGCAAAGAGTTGGACACGACTGAGCGACTGATCTGATCTGATCTGATCTCTGATCTGACCAGTGGTTCAGAACTACCCAATTATGGTGTTATGGATACTGTGTAATACATTTAAGACTGAGCTGAGAAATTAATTAGTTTGGCCTTGGGCAGAGAGGTTGAAGTGAAGGTTCTGTAGCCCAGGCTACTTGGGTTTACTATTTCTTAACTGTACAATTATGAGAAAAGTACTTAAACTCTCTGAGCCTCAGTTTCTTTGATTTCATACAATGATTATAATGTTCCTCTCTCATTGGGGTGTCATGGATTTGGAATGAGATAATGAATGGAAAACTTAGAATGTTCTAGTGGAGAAGAGTAGAGTGAAGGATGCAAAACTCCCCTAAGGAGTTTGCATCCCAGTGGAATAGCCTGATGATAAACCTATAAAAATATAAACAAGGAATTCCAAACTCAGAGGTGCTATAAAGAAATATAATGAGTGATGACTTGGCGATGGGGAATAGGGATGTTGAGGTCCAAGATGGCTCTTAGATAGCATTTGAGCTGAGATGTGATTGAGAAGAGCCAGTCATGTAAAATCAAACAATGTGTGTTGCAGCCAGAGGCAGGAATAGGTAGAAAGGCACAGAAGCATGAATATGTTTTTCTTATTCTAGAAACCGAGAGAAAGCTGGAGATACTAGAGTGGAGTGACTGCAGGGAGTTGGGGGTGGTGGTGGGGAGATGGAGGCAGAAGAAGATAGTGGAGGGAAAGGGATGACATCAGACAGGTTGGTTGCCATTGATGACCACCAACCTTCTAAGGCCTTCAGACAAGTAAGTATTTTATTCCAAAGACAGTGAAAAGGTATTGGAGGATTTCAAGTGGATTTCAACGAGTGACTTAACTGGATTTGTTTTTGAGCAATTCATTTTGTTGCTTGATTTGAAAGGAAATGGATTATAACAAGTCACAAGGAACCTCTGGAGGGTTACAGATAAGTTCATTTGCTTATCTCAGTTGTGGTGTTGGTTTCACACATGTACACACAAGCTAAAATTCAACACTTTACATGCATTTAATATGTGCAGTGACTCAGTTAAGCCTCAGTAAACCTCTATTTTAAAAAGCTGTGAAGGGAATCACTATATGCCAGGCCAAAATATGCCATTTTGGCATAAGAATTATTTTGTACTAAAGGCATCTGAGCTTCTGAAATCCCTTATCTGCCTAAAAGCAGAGCCTCCCAAAAGAACTCAATTGTCATAAATGCCCTCCTCAATTCTAATCTTCTGTCTGGGAGAGAAGTTATTATCACACCCAGAGAGACATTGTCATGAACTGTCACTATCCTGTATCCCATCTGTTCTCCTAATGGTCCTGTTATCTTTACAGAAAAGTCATTTGTGTCTCCATAAGGTCCCTTTCTCCCTTTGCTTCTAAGAAAGCACTTATTCCTCCAGAAGTGCCCTTCTGTTCCTCGCTTTCCTCTATTAAGAGAGTTTGCATGAATGAGTGCTAAGTGCCTCAGTCATGTCTGACTCTTTGTGACCCTATGTGCTATAGCCCACCTGGCTCCTCTGAGTATGGGATTTCCCAAACAAGAATACTGGAAAGGGTTGCCATGCCCTCCTCCAGGGGATCTTCCTGATTCAGGAATCGAACCAACATCTCTTATATCTCCTGCATTGGTAGGCAGGTTCTTTACCACTAGTGCTACCTGGAAAACCTATTAAGAGAGTATGCTGCTGCTGCTGCTAAGTCGCTTCAGTCGTGTCCAACTCTGTGCGACCCCATAGACAGCAGCCCACTAGGCTCCGTCGTGCCTGGGATTCTCCAGGCAAGAACACTGGAGTGGGTTGCCGTTTCCTTCTCCAATGCATGAATGTGAAAAGTGAAAGTGAAGCCGCTCAGTCGTGTCTGACTCTCAGCGATCCCATGGACTGCAGCCTTCCAGGCTCCTCCATCCATAGGATTTTCCAGGCAAGAGTACTAGAGTGGGGTGCCATTGCCTTCTCCAAGAGAGTATATATAGTATTAACTGCTCAATCATGTCCAACTCTTTGTGGCCCCATGGACTGTAGCCCACCAGGCTCCTCTGTCCATGGACTTCTCCAGGCAAGAATACTGGAGTGGATTGCCATTCTCTTCTCCAGGAAATCTTCGTGACCCAGGGATCAAACCTGGGTCTCCTGCATTACAGGCAGATTCTTTATCATTTGAGCCACCAAAGAAGCTGTTAAGAGAGTATAAAAGCTCCTGAATCTTACCGCTCTTTGGGTACTCATTTCTTTCTCTGATGCCTCTGTGCATAACAAAATTTAATAAATGTGTATGCCTTTTCTCCTGTTAATCTGTCATTTTTTTAATTCACAATTCTGACAGCACTGAACCTAACAGGGTAGAGGAAAAGCTTTTCTTCCCCTATAGTGTAAAGAACAATGAGCAACAACAGTGAGATGTTTATTCACCAAGTAGAGGTCAGGTATGTTGTTGGATATATGCATCTGAAACGGAGCAAAACAGCTCAGGAGATTTTTCTTGATAACTTCAGAAACTCAGAGAAGAACTTGGCAACCAGTTTGTTCTAGGTCTCAGCTTGACTGAAGGAACACAGAACTAGAAGCTAGATTTGGATCGTGATTCCTGTCAGGTATATAATATCTATACTGTGAATATGGCACTTGATCTCTTCATCTAAATATATTCTGCTTTGGTAAAATAAGGAGAGTCCTATTTGGCTGTTGGGAGGGTAAGATGGATGCTGCTGCAGAATCATTTTAAAAAGTGATATTACTCAACAGGAGAGTGCTTCAAAGGGTGGTAGTTTGGAGACAGTCTCTGTTCAAAACTGAGACTAAGAGTATGGCATGCAAGCAAAGCCAATAACTTAGAATGGAAACTTTTGGGGGTTTGTGTTTATTTGTTTTTTGATGTACAGAGCTCAAGGCTTTCCTCTCCTGTTAGTTTAGAGTAAGACAGAGCTTGGAGATTATTCCTGGACTGCAACATATCCAAAGTCATGGTGTATAAAGCATACCTGATCTTGTACCTTTTCAAAATCACTAAATAATTATTATGAGAACACTGCAATGGGAATGGCAGTCAATATTCTAAATGGTGATTTCTCTGATTCCAAAGCCTTCTCTGAAAGATTTATTGTATTGTTGAGGTATGTTTAAAAATAAATAAATAAGACAGTACTGAGCTGGGGAGTTACACATAGGCAACCGGTTGTTTAAAGACTCATTAATCACTGGTTTAAATCCCAGAGTCTCCAGTCATCCAAATTAATGCCAGAGATCTTGACTTGAG
The DNA here is from genome assembly GCF_029378745.1 of Bos indicus. Lineage (NCBI taxonomy): Eukaryota > Metazoa > Chordata > Mammalia > Artiodactyla > Bovidae > Bos > Bos indicus. The sequence goes on from NC_091781.1 coordinate 34,222,209, forward strand.
TCATGAATAAGCTATTAGACCTTGCGAAAGAGAGCCAGTGGTTCCTCAAAAGATGTAAATACTCTTTCATTTCAAACACATACATTTAAGTTTACAAATTCCCTGAAATGTAAACTGATTGATTTCACATATTATACAGAGAGAATCCAGCCTGAAGAGAGAGAAAGGGTAGATTTATCACTATAGGATGTTAAAAAGAACCTACCCTGTTCACATTTCAGCTGGACACATGTCCCTCCAAATTATTCTAGTATCTCATGTAACGGGAGAGTGATTAGTTACAGTGCTGTGGGGAAAACTGCCTTTGTTGACTTGTTAAGATGGTTCTTGCCTGGAGAATCCCATGGACAGAGAAGCCTGGTAGGCTGCAGTCCATGGGGTCGCACAGAGTTGGACACGACTGAAGTGACTTAGCAGCAGCAGCAGTAGACAAAACTATTACCTATGTTAAATGGGTGATTTAAAGGAATTTCAAGGGTAATTTTAACTATCCACAATTTTAAAAATTATATGCAACTATCAGCAACTAACTCGGCCCAGGAGGTGATGTTTGCTTTAAGTGGCTCATCTACTTTGATCAAACCTTCACATCTAAGTAACAGTTAGTACTTGACAAATGAAAGCTGTAGCAAATTAGTAGTAGTAACCATCTAGTCACGGGATCAATAGTATTAATATTAATTATGGTGGCAGATTACACAGCTAAAGAAAGGTTTCTAGGCACCCTAATTAAGAAGTTGTTCTGAATAATTAAGTGGTTTTAGAATTTGATGATTATTCTTGTAGGAGGTTATTGCTATGGGGTGATAAATGGTCATTTATTGAAATAGTTTTTTGTTCTAGCTATAATCTCATTATAGTGACATTCTACTTTGTGATTTTCAAGTAGAGCTGTTCATTTATCCTACAGATTGGTTAATTATTAATTTTTCTAGTATAGTCAAAACTAAAGCATAGAAATTCTAGATTATAGGAAATTTGTAGCTTCTGCAAATTCAGCCCAAGTGTTGGGCTGAAACGGAGCTAGAGTTCTGCTCTGTGTAATTTGTTATTAATATTCAGAGCAATTTTGATTAGCTTTTTGATGTTAAAGGTTAAAAGATCCTTTATTCTTTTCTACCTAGGTGTATATTTAGGAATATTTAGCAACTAAACCACCACCACCATAAATATGTAGGGCTTCACTGGTGGCTCAGTGGTAAAGAACCTACCTGCCAATGCAAGAGATGCCGGTTTGATGCCTGGGACAGGAAGATCCCCTGGAGAAGGAAATGGCAACCCACTCAGTATTCTTGCCTTGGAAATTCCATGAACAGAGGAGCCTGTATAGCCCCATGGCTATGGTCCATGGGGTCACAAAAGAATTGGACACAACTTAGCCAATAAACAGCAACAACAATGATAAATATATAGGTATAGTGGTAATTGTGATGCTTTTTTAAAGTCTGCTAAGTTGCTCCAGTCGTGTCCGACTCTGTGCGACCCCATAGACGGCAGCCCATCAGGCTCCCCTATCCCTGGGATTCTCCAGGCAAGAACACTGGAGTGGGTTGCCATTTTTAAAGTCTAAGTTTGCCCAAACTTCATTAGTCAGCACCATTTCTTTCATATAACTACCCAAATGAGGGCTGGCCAGTTTGAACAAGTACATTCACCATACTGTGTTGCACCATTTGTGTTATACAGGTTATAAAATGCATTCATAGCTAAGATAAAAATCTATTAATATTTCAGCAAATAATATCCAAAACTAATTGGAATTGAAAAGGAAAGAGGCAGAATAAATAGAACAGTCCAGTTTATGCTTTACTGTTGTAGACCAAGTTAATTATCTCAATCAGTAGAATATGTTCCAAATCTGGGTCCCCAAAACAAACTGGAAGGCAAGGTTTCTCTTCCCTTTTCCTCTGTCACTTCCTCTATTTCCCCTATTCTTTCTTGATTAAGAACTTGCTGAGATGGCTTTCATCCTCCTCAAGAACTGGCACAGCTGCAGCCACTACTTGTTCCTAACACACTTCCTGTTAACTCTGTCATATGGAAGACAGAGCAGGGATCACAGTGTTTATGAGACCTTCTCATTGCAGGGTATTTGGAGCCCAAGCTTATGGTTGGCCTCATGATGTACATTATTGCCAGGAAGGAATAATTTTCAAATACCAGCTTCCAGATTCACAGGATGGTCTCTGAGGTCATTTGTTCTAATATTTCAATTAGCTGTTGACTTATCCAAAAGACTTAGATTAATAGATGCACCAAGTTTGACTTTTTTGGTAAAGAGTATGTCATATAGTTCAGTTCAGTTCAGTTCAGTTGTTCAGTTGTGTCCAACTCTTTGCAAGCCCATGCTGCTACTGCTGCTGCTGCTGCTGCCGCCAAGTCGCTTCAGTCATGTCCGACTCTGTGTGACCCCATAGACGGCAGCCCACCAGGCTCCTCTGTTCCTGGGATTCTCCAGGCAAGAATACTGGAGTGGGTTGCCATTTCCTTCTCCAATGTAGGAAAGTGAAAAGTGAAAGTGAAGTCACTCAGTCGTGTCTGACTCTTAGTGACCCCATGGACTGCAGCCTACCAGGCTCCTCCGTCCACGAGATTGTCCAGGCAAGAGTACTAGAGTGGGTTGCCATTGCCTTCTCTGTTTCAAGCCCATGGACTGCAGCATTTCCCTGTCCTGCAGCACAAACTCCTGGAGCTTGCTCAAACTCATGTTCATTGAGTTGGTGATGCCATCCAACCATCTCATCTTCTGTCATCCCCTTCTCCTCCTGCCTTCAATTTTTGTCAGCATGAGGGTGTTTTCTAATGAGTTAGTTCTTTGCATCAGGTAGCCAAATATTGTAGCTTCAGCTTCAGCATCAGTCCTTTCAGTGAGTATTCAGGATTGATTTTCTTTAGGATTGACTGACTTGATCTTGCATTCAAGGGACTCTCAAGAGTCTTCTCAAACACCACGGTTCAAAAGCATCAATTCTGCTGTGTTCAGCTTTCTTTATGGTCCAACTCCTATATCCATACATGGTATATTTAGGGAAGTATAAAATACACATGTACATTTTAAAAAGTAATAGTGAAGCAAATATTTAAGTACCCACCACCTGGCTTACAAGATATAACATTACCAGAACGCCACATTAACCCATCCAAGAGGCATCCACTGTTCTCACCTCTGTGATACTCACTACCTTGCTTTTCTCTATAGTTTTGCTATCTAAGCATGCATCCCTAGACACTTGTAGGGATGCATGTGTCCAACTGGACACAATTTGCATTTCTATGAAAAAGAACAATTTGTATTGCTATCAGTTTTATGAGGTTTACAGAGCTATAAAATAGCTCAAAGACAATGAAAGACAGCAGTAACTTGGAGAAGGGGGTACTAAATAGGACAGCTTAATTTTGCCACCTAAGCATGCATCCCTAGACTCCTTCTTGAAGTTTACATAAATGGATTATAAATATATATTCTTTTGTATCTGAATTCTTTTACTAAATATCATGTTCTTTATACATTCATGTTATAGATAGTTTTACTGTATTCATTTTTATTACATATTATTCAATCATACGAATATATCATTAATAAATTATTGATATATAATTTATATTATAAATATAATTTATATTGTATTAATAAATTATTAATATATAATTTATTACTTGCTTCTGTGGAGAAAAATTTGGGCTTTTCTAAATTCTTTAGGCTTTTACAAATAGTATTTCTTTTTCTTTTTTGGCCACGCCATGTAACAAGCAGGATCTTAGTTCCCTGACCAAGAATCAAACCCGTGTTCCCTGCATCAGTAGTGCAGAGTATTAACCACTGGACTGTTAAGGAAGTCCCCAAATAATATTTTGTCAGTAGTCTTATATATGCCCTCTGTTACATGAGTGAAAGAATTTTTCTAGGATATACAGGATAGTGGAGTTTCTGGGTGATGCTTATCTTTACCTGTTAATATTCAACTATTTTCTAGCTTTTACTGTTAAAGCATACTTTAAAATATAAAGCCATTTGATTTTCATACAATTATAAAATTAATACATGTCAAAGAGTTTATTTAATTTATTAATTGATGAAGGAAACTTAGTGTCACAGTCAGTTCAAAGAAGAAACCAAAAAGCATGCAAATATATAGTCATCAAAGATGCTGAAAAGATTTGACAAATAGATGCAAAATAGGTCAGTATACATTGAGTAATTGTTAATGCCATCCAACTGGACACAATTTGCATTTCTATGAAAAAGAACAATTTGTATTTATGTCAATTTTATGCAGTTTACAGAAGTATAAAATACCTCAGAAACAATGAAAGACAGCAATAACTTGGACGGGGGCACTAAATAGGAAAGTTAGTAAACTTATGATCCTTATCAAGGTCTTTCACAATTTCTCCCCATAGTATCACTTTGCACTCCTTAGCAGTACATGTGAATTCCTGTTCCCATACATTCTTTTCTTAAAAATATTTGTGGAATATACTTGATTCACAATGTTGTTATTTCCAGGTGTACAGCAAAGTGAATCAGTTAACTATATGTGTGTATATATATACATATATATATCCACTCATTTTTCTTTGGACTCTTTTCCCTTATAGACCCTTACAGAGTCTTGAGTAGAGTTCCCAGTGCTCTATATGGCAGGTTCTTATTAGTTATCTGTTTTACAGATAATAGTGCCTGCAATGTACTTGCCACACTTGGTAGTGTCAGACCTTTTAATTTGGTCAGTTTGATGGGTATGTAATGGTGTCTCACTAATCAGGAAAATAATACATTTTCCTGATTATTAATAAAACTAAGACCCTTTTCATATGTTCATTGGCCATGTGGATAGCCTCTTTTTTAAAAGTACTTATTCAGGATTTGGCCCATTTTCCTATTGGTAAAATTGACTCTTTCAAGAGTTTGAAGGAACTTAAGCATTCATCCATCTAGTACAGCACGTCTGCATCTTCTCTCATTCTTATGCCATGTTCAAAGTATGAAACTTATCTATATCCCTGCTATTATTTATTTGATATTTTTCTATAAATTGACAACATTCTATTTTTACATACTATATATTGATTTTAGAATTAAATTTCTATGAGTATTATAAATGGAAAGGCAATATAAACTTCCCATAAACAGAAGATAACAGTTAAATGAATACAATGAAAGCAAAATCATGTTATCAAATTTAACTAGGTAGATTGAGTCCCATTCTCTATTCTCTTTATTTCTAAACTCCACCCTAATGAGGAAGTAAATAAGCAAGTATTAGAGCAGTCTAAAAGAAATATTAGCACCAAACAGACCTTTTCCTTGTTTCTATGAAGACGTGAAAGAGACTGTCTGATTCATTGTGACTTAATGTTATATTCAGATACTGATCCCACTTACATTGTGATCTTCCAGAAGATGGCTTCCACACACTCTGAAGAGACAGTGATTTCACTCAGCCTGCTTCTTTTATAGGTAAAGACACTTTTACAGGAGAGGTAAATAAGGGATAGGCAGAATAATGGCTGACCCCTCCAAAGACGTCTACACTCTGATCCTCAGAACCTGTGAATTAGTTACCTTATACAGTAGAACAGTCTTTGCAAATGTATTTCAATTTGGATGTTTTGATGGGGAGCTTCTGTTAGCCTTTGCCCTGAGTCATTTTGTATTCCAGGGCCAAAGTTGCCTGTTACTCCAGGTATCTCTTGACTTTCTACTTATGCATTCCAGTCCCCTATGGTAAAACGGACATCGTTTTTTGGTATTAGTTCTAGAAGGTCTTGTAGGTCTTCATAGAACCGTTCAACTTCAGCTTCTTTGGCATTAGTGGTTGGGGCATAGGATTGGATTACTGCCATATTGAATGGTTTGCCTTGAAAACGAACAGAGATCATTCTGTCGATTTTGAGATTGCATCCAAGTACTGCATTGGACTCTTTTGTTGACTATGATGGTTACTCCATTTCTTCCAAGGGATTCTTTCCCACAGTAGTAGATATAATGGTCATCTGAATTAAATCCACCCATTCCTATCCATTTTAGTTCAATGATTCCTAAAATGTCAATGTTCACTCTTGCCATCTCCTGTTTGACCACTTCCAGTTTACCTTGATTTATGTACCTAAAGAAGACTGAGCATCGAAGAACTGATGCTTTCAAACTGTGGTTCTGGAAGAGACTCTTGAGAGTCCTTTGACTGCAAGGATATTAAACCAGTCAATCTTAAAGGAAATCAACCCTGAATATTCACTGGAAGGACTGATGCTGAAGCTGAAGCTCCAATACTAAGGCCACTTGATGCGAACAGCCAACTTATTCGAAAAGATCCTGATGCTGGGAAAGATTGAAGGCAGGAGGAGAAGGGGATGAGAAAGGATGAAATGGTTGGATGGCATCACCAACTCAATGGACACGAGTTTGAGCAAACTCCAGGAGATGGTGAAGGACAGAGAAACCTGTCAGATTTCTGAGTCAAACATGAGTCAGACGTGACTGAGTGACTAAACAACAACAGCAATGGAGAGATTTTCCTGAATTGCCTAGGTGGGCCATATCTAATCAGAATGCTTAAAAGCAGAAACCCTTCCCTGGCTGGAGTCAAAGACTTAGAGGAACAGAAGAGGCAGGAGAGATTTGAAACCTGAGAGGAACTAATGTTTCTGGCTTTGAAAATAAAGGAAACACAGAGTTAGGAAATGCAGGTGACCTCCAGAAGCTGAGAATAACCCATAGGCTGACAGCTAGCAAGAAACCTCAGAACTACAACAATGGAGCAAAATTCTGCAAATGATCTATTAAGAACAAATGAGCTTGGAAGCATGTATTTCCTCAGAGTGTCCAGGGAAGAGTCCTGGCTGGCCAACACCTTGATTTCAGCCTTGTGGAACCCAGAGCAGAGAAACCAGTCAAGCTGACTGGACTTAAGACCTACAGAACCATGAAATAACAAGTTTGTATTGTTTTAGGCTGCTCAGCTTGTGGTAATTTGTTACAGGAACCATAGAAAACTATATATAGTCACTTGTTCAAAGGTGCACAGCTATTTTGAATCACAGCTGAAACTAGAACCCAGGTGAAGTGAAAGTGTTAGTTGCTCAGCCCTGTCTGACTCTTTGCAACCCCAAGGACTGTAGCCCACCAGGCTCCTTTGTCCATGGAATTCTCCAGGAAAGAATGCTGGAGTGGGTAGCCATTATCTTCTCCAGTGAATCTTCCTGACCCAGGGATTGAATCTGGGTCTCCTGTATTGCAAGTGGACTCTTTACCATCTGAACCACCAGGGAAGCCCATAATTACATTGATTGAAAAGATTTATTGGCATATAATAAAATATAGAGAGAAGACTTCTTAAATTACAATTTTCATTCAGGTCTCTCTGTCATTAGTGCCAGTGTACTTATATATTCCAGAATCACATAATTTCAAGAGAATGAGATGTACAGAGCAATGACATTTGAACCAGTTTTTGAGTCCAACAGTATTCATACTGGAATATTTTGTGCAAAGTAGATACTAACGTGAAAGATAAAGGGCAGAACATGTGAGTCAAACTGCTGAGGAAATAAATCATTCTGTAGAAGGTTAAAAAAAGAAAGGAGAGAAAGAAAAACAAACCCAGGACAACAGAGTTCAGTGCTCTGGTGACTTAATGCAATCGATTTACAGTTCACACCACTTTTCCACAGAGGGCAGGGAAGGAAAGATCGGTTCAGCCACCTTTATTGAATAAGATGTCCTACTGAGGAGGAAATTGAATGTCTCCTGTCAAACACATCCTAGGTTGGCTGTGATTTACCTAATAAATACAAAACTTTCTCAAATAATAGTTTTGCTGGCAGTGAGCTGTTGTCAAGAAAGATGATAGTAGAGAGTCATTTCTCCCCCACGATCATTATTTTTTTCCTCATTATGTGCAAACCACTCTATTAATGTCCAGTGCCATTGAAGTTTGAGACAAAAGTAATACTTTTTTGTTTCTGCATTAACTGTTTGATAAAGATGCACAGGACCATGTGACTTTTGGTTCTTGGCCAACACAAGGTAACAGAAGAGGTTAGTGACGATTGCCATAAGTTATGATCATCTCTTGGTGAACCACTGAACAGGGAAATTGGGCAAAAAGGCAAGAGTTATGCTCCATTTCAGACAGAAAATTTAATATTCTTTTGACAATCCTGAAACTCTATTGAAAGGCTACTTTTTCCTCCTTTTCGGTGACACTGTCATCAAAAGATCGCAAAGATTACCTTCACAAACCCAGTGCTGAACTTACAACTGGAATCTGAGCTTTTGCTGTGAGCATTTTTTGCCCTTTTAGAAAACAATTTTTCAAACTCTTTGTTATTAACATACTTTCTTTCTGATGCACATTATTCTACACTACGAAAATATGGAGAAAAAAGACAGTTCTGTGTAGTATTTTTATAATCAATTTCAGCTCTAGTCCTTCCATCAAGATGGAATTCATATAAAATAATTAACAAGGTCTAAATAAAATATGATTTTAGGGCAAGTGTTTCAGTGAACACTGCAAATGGTTGCTGAGGGTAGGAGTCATTAAATACATTCCCAGTCAGAGGAAATCTTACATTAGCAATTTCTATCAACTCTTTTGCTATCCAAAAAGATGTCCTGATCAATGTAAATCAGAGGCTTGCATAATTGGTTCAGAGGGCAAAATTGAACCCCTTCTGTTCTCACTGTGAAATTTTCCACCACAGTTCAACAGTGAAATGAGATCACCCTCAGGTTCCTCCACATCAATATAACCAATTACATCAACCTCGTAGTGAGCTGAGCACCTGCCAGGGTGTGAACATGCGACAAGGATGGGAGGAAGGAAGTTGTAAATCTTAGTACCAGATAATTTTCCTTCTGGGTCTTAGTTTCTTCTTCTGTAAAATGGAAGAGTTTCTTGAACTAGATACCGTTTAATGAATGCTGCACTCCAAGCCAGCAAATATAACCTTAACCTGTAATTCTGTTATGTCGACTCTGTGTTTGCTTTAATTTTTTTAACTGTTTTTTTAAATTGAGGCATCCTTATATTTTAAATAGCTGAAAATTAGGAAAAATTAAAAAAGATTTTGAAAGCTCATAATGTGCATATTCACAAATTTTTAATATTCACTGCAATGTATTTTCAAACCTTTTATTCTGTGTTTATAAGTAAATAATTAGATATGTGTAAATATACACACCCATGTGTATATATGCAAATTTTTAACTTATCCATTTTTTTCATGGAATAAATCACAAATATTTCTCCCTAATAGGAACAGGAGAAATATATAATTTTATATAATTTTAACTGCTGGAAAGAATTCTGTTATGTAGATATACCATAACGTATTTAACCAGTTCTCTATTAGTTAACATTTTAAGTTGCTTCAGGTTTTTTATTTTTATAAACAACACGGTAGTGAACATCATGTACATATGTCTTTACCTGCTTGAGCCAATTTCTGTGAGACAGAGACGAGTAAATAGAATTAATAGACCAGAACTTAAACACATCCATAGGCATTATATTGTAAATCTATTGTATGGACTGTGAATACAATGTCAGGGGCAAGAAAAAGTCCATTTCTTTCCCCAGGGCCTCACTGATCTAGTTTAGGAACTACGGGAAATAGACTCAAGTTGTGTTTATATTAGCGAGTTTTTAATTAAGAATTTGTTTTGATTTTTCACCTTGAATTTGGAGTTTACTTAGGAATTACATGGAAATTACATCCATATAATTTCTGAAAGTGCCAGGTATACTTAAGATATTCAGCTTGGTAATATTACTAGTCTCACCCCTTTTGTGAAGACATATGGACAGGTAATATTTGCTAAATCTTCCAGATATTTAATTTTAGTTGATGTGAATAGATCACTTATTCAAACAATCCATGAAAGAATCTAAATTGACTGAATTTGCCAACATAGGTATGATCAGGTTAAGAACACACTTTAGTTTTTCCTTTATTTTTCTTTTCTTTCCTTTTCTTCTTTCACTTCTGTAGCCTTTTCCACCTCCTATTTTTAAATTTATTTATTTTTTAATTGAAGGATAATTGCTTTACAGAATTTTGTTGTTTCTGTCAAACATCAACATGAATCAGCCATAGGTGTGCATATGTCCCCTTGTATGCCTTTTTAAATAAAATACCAGTGATAAGACTGTGAAGTAAACCAAGCAAGGTTGGAAAGAGGGAGTGGAGTAATAAGTTGAGTAATAAGGGGTAGCTACCATCTCTTGTAGCTAGGATGGTTAGGGAAGGCTTCTTGGAGGAGGTGGCAGGAATCTGAATGAAAGGAATATGTGAGGAAGGCAGCCCCAAGCAGTGAGAGCAGCAAATGTTAAAAAAAAAAAAAAAAAACAGTTAAAAATATTTCTGGCATTTTATGGAACAGCAGGAAAGCCAATATATCTGAAGTAAACAAAGGAAATAGTAGTTGAACCTGAGATATTAAGTTTTCATGTGTCAAGCAAAGATGTCAGTTAAACAGTTGGATAGGCATTTAGATTTCAGAGGGAACTTGAAACATGAGATTTCAAATTTGTGAGTCACATATGTAGATGAACCACCTGCAAAACTGCTGTAGGGTACACTTGAAACATGCCCAGCAGGCTACACAAACATGGTTGTGATAGGTGTAAATGGAGGGGTCGGGGTTTGTTTCTGTGCAGTATATTAAAAAGCAGAGACTTTACTTTGCCAACAAAGGTCCATCTAGTCAAAGCTATGGTTTTCCAGTAGTCATATATGAATGTGAGAGTTGGACTATAAAAGCTGAGGGCTGAAGAACTGATGCTTTTGAACTGTGGTGTTGGACAAGACTCTTGAGAGTCCCATGGACTGCAAGGAGATCAACCCAGTCAATCCTAAAGGAAATCAGTCCTGAATATTCATTGGAAGGACTGATGCTGAAGCTGAAACTCCAGTACTTTGGCCCCCTCATGTGAAGAACTGACTCATTGGAAAAGACCCTGGTGCTGGGACAGATTGAAGGCAGGAAGAGAAGGGGATGACAGAGGGTGAGAGGGTTGGATGGCATCACCAACTCAATGGACATGAGTTTGAGTAAACTTCAGGAGTTGGTGATGGACAGGGAGACCTGGCATGCTGTAGTCCATGGGGTCACAAAGGGTTGGACACAACTGAGTGACTGAACTGAACTTGGAAATGAATAAAGCTGTGTATGGGTTGCAGATTTTCTGATTGAACACTCCATGACATAATGAGGTTGAATGAGATTGCTGTCACTTAATATTAGAAGGATGAAAGGATGGAAACTGAGGCATTTCATAATAGTCTTTTGACCTCCAAGCAGAAGGTGAAAGTGATGTGGCTTCACCAGCCAGAAAACATGCAAAGAAATCATGATTCCTGAGAATAGGTGAGAATTAAGAAATTCTGAAAGAGATAAGTGAAAGAAAGACCAGTACACATCTCACCATTCAGTCTTTCATTCTACCCATAAAGATAAAAGCCAGCCTAGGTGCTAAAGTCATTTCTCTTCTTGTCAGCCTTAGCTGTAGTTTCAATAGCATCTAGAGTTATTGGCCTGGTATTTCTATCAACCGCAGTTGGGCCTAAGAGCCTAGCAGAGTTGCTCTGAAAGTAACATTATTACAGGAAGATGGGGAGCAAATCTGCAAGTATGATTTATTTCAACTCACAAGTAAAGTCAAGTAGACTAAAAGAATTCTGTTACTACTCAGTGCTGCCCAGATATTTTATGGCCCAGTTTCCTAACATCACCTTAGAGAGGATTGATTTTTTTTTCTTTTCTACCAGTGATATCCATCTAGTTTAATCTCAAACATTTTAGCTTAGCAGTCTTCTTCAGGACAGAGGAGAAAAGGGAAGAGGATGCACAGTAAGCCCATGAATGTCAATCAGACTGCCAGGATTTGACTTCTGACTTCACCACTTACTATGAGACTTTGGGCAAGTGATTCCACCTCTCCACACCTTGGTTTCATTGTCTGTAAAATGGGGATTACATAGTATGCCTCTTATTCTTTGCTGAAAGGATTTAAAAAAGGATGCATGTACAGCACATTAGAGTAGAAACTGGTCCCTAGTAAGTATTTTGTAAAGTTACCTGTAAGTATTGGTCAAACAAGAGATGGCAAGAGTGAATGTCGACATTCTAGGAATCAGCGAACTGAAATGGACTGGAATGGGTGAATTTAACTCAGATGACCATTATATCTACTAATGTGGGCAGGAATCCCTCAGAAGAAATGGAGTAGCCATCATGGTACACAAAAGAGTCCAAAATGCAGTACTTGGATGCAATCTCAAAAACGACAGAATGATCTCTGTTCGTTTCCAAGGCAAACCATTCAATATCACAGTAATCCAAGTCTATGCCCCAACCAGTAACTCTGAAGAAGCTGATGTTGAACGGCTCTATAAAGACCTACAAGACCTTTTAGAACTAACACCCCAAAAAGATGTCCTTTTCATTATAGGGGACTGGAATGCAAAAGTAGGAAGTCAAGAAACACCTGGAGTAACAGGCAAATTTGGCCTTGGAATACGGAATGAAGCAGGGCAAAGACTAATAGAGTTTTGCCAAGAAAATGCACTGATCATAACAAACACCCTCTTCCAACAACACAAGAGAAGACTCTATACATGGACATCACCAGATGGTCAACACCGAAATCAGACTGATTATATTCTTTGCAGCCGAAGATGGAGAAGCTCTATACAGTCAGCAAAAACAAGACCAGGAGCTGACTGTGGCTCAGACCATGAACTCCTGATTGCCAAATTCAGACTGAAATTGAAGAAAGTAGGGAAAACGACTAGACCATTCAGGTATGACCTAAATCAAATCCCTTATGATTATACAGTGGAAGTGAGAAATAGATTTAAGGGCCTAGATCTGACAGATAGAGTGCCTGATGAACTATGGAATGAGGTTCATGACATTATACAGGAGACAGGGATCAAGACCATCCCCATGGAAAAGAAATGCAAAAAGCAAAATGTCTGTCTGGGGAGGCCTTACAAATAGCTGTGAAAAGAAGAGAAGCAGAAAGCAAAGGAGAAAAGGAAAGATACAAACATCTGAATGCAGAGTTCCAAAGAATAGCAAGAAAAGATAAGAAAGCCTTCTTCAGTGATCAATGCAAAGAAATAGAGGAAAACAACAGAATGGGAAAGACTAGAGATCTCTTCAAGAAAATCAGAGATACCAAAGGAACATTTCATGCAAAGATGGGCTCGATAAAGGACAGAAATGGTATGGACCTAACAGAAGCAGAAAATATTAAGAAGAGGTGGCAAGAATACACAGAAGGACTGTACAAAAAAGATCTTCACAACCCAGATAATCACGATGGTGTGATCACTGACCTAGAGCCTGACATCCTGGAATGTGAAGTCAAGTGGGCCTTAGGAAGCATCACTACGAACAAAGCTAGTGGAGGTGATGGCATTCCAGTTGAGCTATTCCAAATCCTGAAAGATGATGCTGTGAATGTGCTGCACTCAATATGCCAGCAAATTTGGAAAACTGAGCAGTGGCCACAGGACTGGAAAAGGTCAGTTTTCATTCCAATCCCAAAGAAAGGCAATGCCAAAGAATGCTCAAACTACCGCACAATTGCACTCTTCTCACACGCTAGTAAAGTAATGCTCAAAATTCTCCAAGCCAGGCTTCAGCAATATGTGAACTGTGAACTTCCTGATGTTCAAGCTGGTTTTAGAAAAGGCAGAGGAACCAGAGATCAAATTGCCAACATCCGCTGGATCATGGAAAAAACAAGAGAGTTCCCGAAAAACATCTATTTCTACTTTATTAACTATGCCAAAGCCTTTGACTGTGTGGATCACAATAAACTGTGGAAAATTCTGAAACAGATGGGAATACCAGACCACTTGATCTGCCTCTTGAGAAATTTGTATGCAGGTCAGGAAGCAACAGTTAGAACTGGACATGGAACAACAGACTGGTTCCAAATAGGAAAAGGAGTTCGTCAAGGCTGTATATTGCCACCCTGTTTATTTAACTTATATGCAGAGTATATCATGAGAAACGCTGGACTGGAAGAAATACAAGCTGGAATCAAGATTGCCAGGAGTAATATCAATAACCTCAGATATGCAGATGACACCATCCTTATGGCAGAAAATGAAGAGGAACTCAAAGCCTCTTGATGAAAGTGAAAGTGGAGAGTGAAAAAGTTGGCTTAAAGCGCAACATTCAGAAAACGAAGATCATGGCATCCGGTCCCATCACTTCATGGGAAATAGATGGGGAAACAGTGGAAACAGTGTCAGACTTTTTTTTTCTGGGCTCCAAAATCACTACAGATGGTGGCTGCAGCTATGAAATTAAAAGACGCTTACTCCTTGGAAGCAAAGTTGTGACCAACCTAGATAGCATATTCAAAAGCAGAGACATTACTTTGCCAACATAGGTCCGTCTAGTCAAGGCTATGGTTTTTCTGTGGTCATGTATGGACGTGAGAGTGGGACTGTGAAGAAGGCTGAGCGCCGAAGAATTGATGCTTTTGAACTGTGGTGTTGGAGAAGACTCTTGAGAGTCCCTTGAACTGCAAAGAGATCCAACCAGTCCATTCTGAAGGAGATCAGCCCTGGGATTTCTTTGGAAGGAATGATGCTAAAGCTGAAACTCCAGTACTTTGGCCACCTCATGTGAAGAGTTGACTCACTGGAAAAGACTCTGATGCTTGGGGGCAAGAGGAGAAGGGGACGACAGAGGATGAGATGGCTGGATCGCATCACTGACTCGTTGGACATGAGTCTGAGTGAACTCCGGGAGTTGGTGATGGACAAGGAGGCCTGGCGTGCTGCGATTCATGGGGTCGCAAAGAATCAAACTCGACTGAGCGACTGATCTGTTCTGATCTGATTACATACTTTTGATTAAAAATAGACATTTACCCTAAAAGTTAATTCCCCTGAAAATATTTCTCTGATCAGCTTGCCATTTTGCTGTTAAACATCAGAAGTTTTTAACAAAAAAGAAGAACTTGGGAGAACTGGCTGTGGTCTTGATACCATTCCTGTCTCCTTCGCTTGAAGGAAATAGTCCCAAAAACTTCCATGGGGCAAAGTTTGTGAGGAGGAAAATAATGATCCCAATACACTGTGATCCTGTCTTCCAGGAGGTTTTTGGTCTACACTGCTGATGCTTTGTAGATGTTACATTTCAGTTATACTGAGCCATGTTAATCAAAATACTACCATGGACAGGTATTACTTGTGCATGAACAGGAACCAGACAATTCCTTCTGCTATTTTCTGCTATTTTGGAGATCAAAATGAAGCCTGCATTTTCATCTTATTTTTGTATTAGTAATTCACCTTAAATTGTACCTGGCAGGCCATTATCGGGAACCAGCTTCAGTTAGCATTAGATCTGCATTCATGGAAGTGAGAGCCTAACTGATTCATTATCTAAAATCAGCACATAATGAGGGGTTGATTTACTAATAAAGTTATCTCCTTCATATTCTTAAGACAAGTTCTCTTTGTGTCTCTGTTTAGGCCTTGCCTGACTCACATTGAACTGACACCCACCCACTGCAGTGAAATTTGCATTTTGACAACCACACATTAATATTTTAACCACTGTACACATGCCTTATTTTTTTTTCTCCTTTAAAATAGTATCCAACTCTTCTTTGTAAGTGAAAAGCCAAGCAGTGGAAAAGATATTAATGGCAGAGACACCCAGCCTCTAATGGAACAGAGGACAGGATGATGTATAAGAGAAAAATAAAATATGGTACCCTTGCTCCATGCAGACCAATAGTAGACTGAGTCATTGCTTTCTGGGACGTCACTGAACTATGGGTACCTGCAGCCTCTTCGTCTTTATCTCTTACTCTAATGACTCCATTATTATACTCCAAAGCTTGTCAGTTTAAAGGCTATTCATCTTAGCATTCCTTGGCAAAGAGAATACTTCTGTATTTAAAATAATAATAATAATTTAGCCAAACCCTATTCTGTCAAATCTCTAGATTTCTATATTCCCAGTGAAGATGTGTATCCACATGCAGGAACTCTTTTTTAAAACTAAGGAAGTCTGGCAAAGCAAGGAGGGGTGTCGTCTTGACAGCACAGATGGGATCCTGTTGCTGACCAGTTGCTCAGCCTTGTGCATGCTCTCTGCCCTGGTCAGATGTTCAGCTTCTCTGGGAGACAGCTTTCCAGTCCCTGGGAAGGGACCGTCAGTCATTATCCATGGGTCAGAATTTCCAGCAATGCTGGAGGAAACATTTTGATTAATGCCTACATGGTGACCTGGGATGATGCCAAGGGCTAAAACTTGTGGTGAAAATGGGATAAGGAGTAATCGGTTTTTTTAATAACCTTGGTCATTGTCCTTTTTGTGGCTCTTACCATGAATTCTAAACTTATTCCACAGTATTAAAATCCAGTCTAAAAAGTTATTATTAATGAGCTCCTGTATCCTGAAAACCATGAGACAATGCTGTTTTGTGCCCCTGAGATGCACAGTGTTAGGGGTTTATGTACTTTTTTTTCTTTTTTCTGAAGACTCAAAGAAAACTGATTTCATTTGACCAAAAGAGCCATTAATAGTATACAAAGTAAGGAAGGTTTTCCTTCCTTCCTGACTTTGCTGTGCTTTCAAGAGGCTTTTTAAGATATCTTTATCTAAATATTTTTCAGTGGGTGTGGAACACATAAGAAGGTCTGTTTGTTGTTGTTTAGTCACTGTCATGTCCAGCTCTTTTCTCATCCCATGGACTATAGCCCACCAGACTTCTCTGTCCATGGGGTTTCACAGGCAAGAATACTGGAGTGGTTTGCCATTTCCTTCTCCAGGGGATCTTTCCGATCCAGGGACTGAACCCATATCTCCTGTACTGCAAGTGAATTATTTACCACCGAGCCACTTGGGAAGCCCCATGAAGGTCTGTTAGGAGTTTTGATAAAAACGTTTACCAAACGAGAACTGCAAGAGCTGTTGATTCTTCAGTTTTAATGATTAGAGCAGTGTTCTTTTAGGTGGTGGTATAAACTCCTTTTTGTATATGAATATATATTAATAAAAAGCAGTGAATCTTATCTATAGATTCTGATGTGTAAGAATCATTAGTTTTCTTTATCAAGAAAAAAATGAAAAAATACTTTACTCCCCTGATATGATGAGAAGGGAACTTCACTTCCTGGCATTTGTTCCAAAAACCCATAATCCCAATCTTAATCATGAGAAAGACATCAGAAAAATTCCACTGATGGATTTTCTACAAAATACCTGACAAAATACCTGCTCAAGACTGTCAAGATTACGAAAAACAAAGGGAAAATGAGAAATTCACAGAACAGAGAAGACTGGGGAGATGTGACAACTAAACACAACATGATACCTGGACTGATCCTGACAGTAGAGGATATTAGTGGAAAAATGAGTGAAATCCAAATAAAAATTTAGATAATAGTGATGTACCAATGTCCACTTCTTAGTTTTGAAAAATTTTCCTTCATAAGGTAAGATGGTAGTGATGGGGCAATTGGTGAGGTATATATGGAAATTCTATTCTCTTGGCAGTTTTTCTGTAAATGAAAATGTATTTCAAAATTAAAACCCAACTCTAGCCCTCATTCTACTGGCCTGGCTGGAAATTCAGTCCCTGTCATTTTCCTGTACCCACAAGGCATCAGGTTTTCTGCCTACTGAAGTTAGTATTAACGTCATCTTTGTCTACACCCACAAGGTCTCGTAAAACTAACAACTCTGTTGTTTGGGGAGAACAGACAAGAATGGAAATCCCAGAGCTAGGGTTCTTTTTCTTAAGTGTACCTGAAAGTCATGCCCTTAAGGCTCTGAGTCCATCTGTAAGAAACCACACCTGGGCCTCCTGATTTCCTTCCACTTCCCAGTCTAAAATTGGGTGGCGAAAAAAAAAAAAGGAAGAAGCTCTCTTTTGTCCCTGTCCTCAAAGGTGACCACCTCTCCTTCCCACTTCCTGGAAATAACTAGCATCCTATTTTCCCTGAGCTCAAACTTTCTCATAAAGCTTCACTTTCCTGCCATTACCTATGCGGCCCTGCAAAATTCCTTAGCACAAGGAATGCATAGACTCTGGCTACTTGCTTGGAATAGGTAGAAGGAAAACTGCAGCAAAAATAAATACAAATTAATATATAAATAAATCATTCTGCCACTTGTGTAATTGCAAACTACTCTGTTACAGTGGCCTAGTAGCTTATTTGAAGGAAGTACACATGAAGGCAATGGCACCCCACTCCAGTACTCCTGCCTGGAAAATCCCATGGACAGAGGAGCCTGGTAGGCTGCAGTCCATGGACTCGCTGAGGGTCAGACACGACTGAGCAACTTCACTTTCACTTTTCACTTTCATGCACTGGAGAAGGAAATGGCAACCCACTCCAGTGTTCTTGCCTGGAGAATTCCAGGGATGGGGGAGCCTGGTGGGCTGCCGTCTATGGGGTCGCACAGAGTCGGACACGACTGAAGCGACGCAGCAGCACACATAATTGGGATGCCCCGCACGTCTGCCTCCAACCTTTATCTTTGCAGTGAAAGAAGCTGATACCTGTACAGCTCTCTTCTTGCCTTGGGGCACTTCCTTTCTTGAGTCTGGAGTTCCTAGCATCTTTCTGCTCCAAGAAGAGTGACAAGCCCTGTCTGCTTTTCCTACCTGGCTCCTCTCTGTAGCGAGAGACTTAATGAGATCACTCAAGGCACAGGGAAGCCTTAAGGCCAAGCAGAGAGCAAGCCCAGCAAGAATGCAATCAGAGCAGGCAAGTGTTAGTGTTGAGAGGAGGAGGTCACGGTAGAGAAAGGTCCAGAGTAGAGAATTAAGGGAGAAGAGAGGGCTCTGAAAAGGGGTAGAGACCCTGGCTGGTCTGGGGAAGACAGAAATGGAGCAGATCCCTGAGGCTTGGCAAGGTCAGTGAAAGAGGTATAAACTGGAGTCACTGTCAGTTTTTACAGGAACAAAAAGTTTCCTAAGTTCTTGAAATCCAAAAATCCTTTAAGTTTGTCAAGGTTAATTGAAGAGTGAATCGGTGTTCACAACTTTTTAGCTGTAAAAATGGAGCTGTTTATGTTAAGTAGAAGTTTTTGGCTGATGATGAGTCCGAGATCAACACTGCAAATAGTCCCTTCAGAGAGTAGTCATGGTCACTTCTCAAGAGACACGTGTCACAAACTGTGGGAAAAAATTGTTGTTTTCCTCATTTATGTTCCTAACATTTGTGAAGTCTGGCTGGAGGAAGAGAATAAATGGAAGTCTACTTACAATAGCTCTAAATGTTTAAAAGTTGTAAATCAGTCTGACCAGGTACTAAATAGAACAATTGGTCCTGCTACCCGGGCAAATAAATTTTCATTATGGAAAATCAAAAATACATGAAAAGGTAACTTCATTTGTTGAACAGTTTGTGGAATATCAGAAGCAGCTGGATTTAATTATTGTTGAGTATTGTTCTGGGTTGTTCTGTTAAGACAATGATATTTGTTTGAGTAATAGACAAGATTCTTAAAGCATATGTATCTATTGCAAAATTTATTTTTCTGGTTTCATTTCAACAAAATGTTATAATTTAATTTTCATTTATTTTGCATTTTGGTGACAGTAATAAGCTAAAGAATTAAAAAAAGAAAGGTGATCAGTTTACTTAATTTTAAATATATTGCATCAGAAATACAAATTAAATGTAAAAAGTTGAACTTATAATCATTTTAAAATGCATTCAAAAAGTTTTCTTAATTATCTAGAAGTATTTATAAAATTGAGTCAAAATATTAATCATAATTATAAATCATAGCTAAGTTATTTTTAAGCTAAAGTCATATAATGTTTTATTTCAATTAAGTTATCCTTAATAACTTAAGTTACATTTGTGGAAATATTAGTACTTGCAGTACTAGACTTTATATCTGCATATGACTTACACACATAAAGCAGCAGTGACAGAGTTCATGAACGATACGTCTAGAGTAGATCAACATACATACGTTTAGAAGTAAAATGGATATTTAATATTGTAAAATGTTCCTCACATTCAATTGCTGTGACTACCATGCTAACTTGCATATGCCTCAAGAACTATAAACTGGAAAACCAAGGGTATCCAGACATTTAACCCTAATGGAAGGTGATAATTTTTGTTAGAATTGTAGTTCTCCCTTTCATTTTTTTAATTGAGATATAATTGACATATAACACAATAGTTTCAGATAGTTTCAGATGTATAACAAAATGACTTGATATTTGGGTATAATTGAAATTATCAGCACAATAAGAATAGTTAACATCCAATGACACATAATTACAATTTTTTTCCCGTGATGAGAACTTGTAAGATCTACAGTCTTAGCAACTTTCAAATCTACAGTGCAGTGTTGACTGTGGATACTGTGTTGTACATTGTATCTGCAGAATTTGCTTACTTATTTATTTATAACTAGAAGTTTGTACTTTCAGTCACCTTCACCCATTTTGTCAACCTTCACGCCTCGCCTCTGGCAACCACCAAACCGTTCTGTATAACTTTGAAATCAGTTTTTAGTTTGTTTTTTGTTTGTTTATTTGTTTGTTTTAGATTCCGTATATAACTAAGATTGTATAGTATTTGTCTTTTTCTGTCTGACTTACTTGATGCTTTCAAGCTTCATCCATGTTTTGCAGATGGCAAGATTTCCTTCTTTTTTATGGTCAAATAATGTTCCATTGTATATACATACATACACACCACATTTTTCTTTTTCCATTCAGTCATTGATGGACACTTACATCGTTTCCGTGTTTTGGCCGTTGTAAATAATGCTGCAATGAACATAGGACTACATATGCCATTTCCAGTTGGCATTTTTGTTTCCTTCAGATAAATACCCAGAATAGCAGTTGCAGAATCATACAGTAGTTCTGTTTTCAATTTTTTTAGGAGTCTGCATGCTGTTTTCCATAGTGGTTATACCAGTTTACAGCCCTACCAGCAGTGCATGAAGGATCCCTTTTTTTTGAGATCCTTACCAACATAAGTTATTTCTTATCTGTTTGATGATAGTGATTTGAACAGCTGTAGGTGATTTCTCATTGTAGCTTTGATTTGCATTTTCCTAATGATTCAATTCAGTTCAGTCACTCAGTCATATCCGACTCTTTGCGACCCCATGGACTGCAGCACGCCAGGCCTCCCGATCCATCACCAACTCACTGAGCTTACCCAAACTCATGTCCATTGAGTTGGTGATGCCATCCAACCCTCTCATCCTCTGTCGTCCTCTTCTCCTCCTGCCCTCAATCTTTCCCAGCATCAGGATCTTTTCAAATGAGTCAGCTCTTCGCATCAGGTGGCCAAAGTATTGGAGTTTCAGCTTCAACATCAGTCCTTCCAGTGAACACTCAAGACTGATCTCCTTTAGGATGGACTGGTTGGATCTCCTTTCAGTCCAAGGGACTCTCAAGAGTCTTCTCCAACCACGGTTCAAAAGCATCGATTCTTCGGCACTCAGCTTTCTTTATAGTCCAACTCTCACAACTATACATGACTACTGGAAAAACCACAGCCTTGACTAGATGGACCTTTGTTGGCAAAGTAATGTTTCTGTTTTTTATTTAATAAAAGACAGACGGGTCATGGTGGAGAGTTCTGGCAAAATGCAGTCCACTAGAGAAGGGAATGGCAAACCACTTCAGTATTCTTGCCTTGAGAACCCCATGAACAGTATGAAAAGGCAAAAAGATAGGACACTGAAAGATGAACTCCCCAGGTCAGTAGGTGCCCAATATGCTACTGGAGATCAGTGGAGAAATAGCTCCAGAAAGAATGAAGGGACGGAGCCAAAGCAAAAACAACACCCAGTTGTGGATGTGACTGGTTATAGAAGCAAAGTCCAATGCTGTAAAGAGCAATATTGCATAGGAACCTGGAATGTTAGGTCCATGAATCGAGGCAAATTGGAAGTGGTCAAACAGGAGATGGCAAGAGTGAACATCGACATTCTAGGAATCAGTGAACTAAAATGGACTGGAATGGGTGAATTTAACTCAGATGACCATTTTATCTACTACTTATTTAACTTCTATGCAGAGTACATCATGAGAAATACTGGGCTGAAAGAAGCACAAGCTGGAATCAAGATTGCGGGGAGAAATATCAGTAACCTCAGATATGCAGATGACACCATCCTTATGGCAGAAAGTGAAGAGGAACTAAAAAGCCTCTTGATTAAAGTGAAAGTGGAGAGTGAAAAAGTTGGCTTAAAGCTCAACATTCAGAAAACGAAGATCATGGCATCTATCCCATCACTTCATGGGAAATAGATGGGGAAACAGTGGAAACAGTGTCAGACTTTATTTTGGGGGGCTCCAAAATCACTGCAGATGGTGACTGCAGCCATGAAGTTAAAAAACGCTTACTCCTTGGAAGGAAAGTTGGGATCAACCTAGATAGCATATTAAAAAGCAGAGATATCACTTTGCAAACAAAGGTCCGTCTAGTCAAGGCTATGGTTTTTCCTGTGGTCATGTATGGATGTGAGAGTTGGACTGTGAAGAAAGCTGAGCACCTAAGAATTGATGCTTTTGAACTGTGGTGTTGGAGAAGACTCTTGAGAGTCCCTTGGACTGCAAGGAGATCCAACCAGTCCATCCCAAAGGAGATCAGTCCTGGGTGTTCATTGGAAGGACTGATGCTGAAGCTGAAACTCCAGTACTTTGGCCCCCTGATGCAAAGAGTTGACTCATTGGAAAAGACCCTGATGCTGGGAGGGATTGGGGGCAGGAGGAGAAGGGGATGACAGAAGATGAGATGGCTGGATGGCATCACTGACTTTATGGGCGTGAGTCTGAGTGAACTCCGGGAGTTGGTGATGGACAGGGAGGCCTGGCGTACTGCGATTCATGGGGTCCCAGAGTCAGACATGACTGAGCAACTGAACTGAACTGAACTGTTGGCAATAATCCCTTAGAAGAAATGTGGTAGCCATCATAGTCAACAAAAGAGTCTGAAATGCAGTACTTGGATGCAATCTCAAAAACGACAGAATGATCTCCGTTCATTTCCAAGGCAAACCATTCAATATCGCGGTAATCCAAGTCTATATCCCGACCAGTAATGCTGAAGAAGCTGAAATTCTGAAGACCTACAAGACCTTTTAGAACTAACACCCAAAAAAGATGTCCTTTTCTTTATAGGGGACTGGAATGCAAAAATAGGAAGTCAAGAGATACCTGGAGTAACAGGCAAATTTGGCCTTGGAGTACAGAATGAAACAAGGCAAAGGCTAACAGAGTTTTTACCAAGAGAACGCACTGGTCATAGCAAACACCGTCTTCCCTGATAATTAGTGGGCATCTTTTCATGTACCTTTTAAATGGTGGTACACAGTGCAAAAAATCTGTTGCATTCTCACAATCTGAAAGAAGGATTTGTAGAAGTTAATTTGTCTTATCTTTTACCTAAGATTTTCTATCACTCAAAACCTCCCCACATTCCATAGCAACTACCCACACATTTGTTTTGAATACATAGGAAGTGAAAAGAAGCATTTTCCTAGACATGAACAGGGTCAGTCACGATAGTGAATGATTAAGGTTATGGCCATGCTACAGTGATACAGAGGGCTGGATCCTGAGTGACAGAAGCCCACCCCCTCCCTCATGTTCTTTAATAAATAAATTTCTGTTAATAAATGTTTTGAGAAGAAAGGTCTCTAACATGAGGGTCCCAGGTCTGGAGCCCTTCTTGTCCAAGTCCGGGTACCATATTGGTTTCTCTTATTGATCTTGGTCACCAGTCATGATTACTCAAATCCTGCATCATGCATCATTCATTTTAAAAATGTCTTTGTTATGACACAGGAGGGATTATATTAGTGTCACAACACTCCAATCAGCAAAATTGCTTTGGAAAAGTACAGATAGTCTTGAGGGCCTGAAAATGGCAGAATAAGTATAATCACATGTATGTCTCCTTAATCACATGTATGTCTCCTTTGGCAGAGGTTGAGATGGTTAGATAGCATCATTGACTCAATAGACACGAGTTTGAGCAAACTCCAGGAAATAGTGATGAACAGGGAAGCCTGGTGTGCTACAGTCCATGGGGTCGCAAAGAGTCAGACATAACTTAATAACTGAGCAGTGTTTCCTTCTCCTTACCCACTGTTTCAGAAAGGTTTATGAATCACAGATAGTGAGATGGTTGGTTGATAACACGTGCTGGACCGCATACCCATAATCAGAGAGCTGGTTATTTGTGGATTCTGTCTCCTCTGTTTGCTGGAAAATTTGATAGAATCCTAATTGAGTACCTGGGACAGAGTTTCTGGAATAAAGACACTGGCTGTTGAGCAGCAAAATTATCCATATTAACAGCCTACCAAGTGCCATACCTCTTCTCCTTTCCCATGAATCCCCTTCCGGCAGCCCAGCTACCTTAAGGATCACCTTGTCATCTGACATTACAGGCAGAGTGTCGTGGCTGGTGAGATTTATTTGGGGATATCACTGGGTTAAGTTGGAGGCAGTCCCCAAGAAGAGAGAAGATTGAGCAACCAATGGGAAATGGGATCCCAGCATCCCTCTCTTCTTTTCCTGTAGGGCATCCCATGCCTGTCCAGAAGCAAGTGCTGGTCCTAGTTTGCATGGTCCAGACTCTAAGACTTTCCCAAGGCCAGCTCCTGGTAGAGTCACATCTACAAGCTTCATTTCTCCAAGGAATAGGATTTCTGTCCTTTTAGCTAGAAAGTAATCAGCATCCTAACACTTCAGTTTCTGCATCTCATGGTTCAAAGCTGCTGTGAAGCAAATACCTCCTTTCTAAGAATGATACTCCAGGCCTCTCTTCTAAGGATGTTATGCCACTGAAAATTATGGCCTTTTTAACTTAGCCTCCAGATCCATAAGGGCCTTGTCTTTTTGTGATTTCTGCTTTCTGCAGAAACTCAGCTCTACAAGTTACGCCTATTTCTGTGCACCTTACTGTGCAAGGATCACTTATTTTGAGGTCTGCATCCTCCAGAGGGCTCAGCTGCTAGACCCTGGAGGCGTTGCTGGACCAGAACCTCCAGTCTGCAGACCCTGGTCTAGCTACTGGGGAAACCATAAGAAACATGGACTCCATATGCACCCTTTCCCATTTCCCTATATGTCTCCAGAGAAAGTCTGAAAAGCTTTGGCCTACGTGAAGAAACCAGAACTGAGATGCAGAAGCATTGAGCCTCGGTGGGCTTCCTGTTTCTCTGGTTGAATGAGATCCTTTCAGACCAGGTGGAACTAAGTGAATCATTGCTCGTTATAAATCGGTAAGGAGAAAAATACCAGATATTGTGGTTTGGGAAAAAGGAAGAAAATTGGCTTTGCGCAAAGTGGGAAATTCCATGTTGCTTAGAAGCATTCTAAAGTGGTGTGTAGAAACCATAAGGCCAAACTTCCATGGTTAAAATTCCATGTCTGCTCCTTAATAACCATATAACCTGTTCAGGGTATTTAAGTTCTCTGTGTCCTAGAAGTGGGAAGAATCACAAATAACAGGATCGACTTCTCGGTGTCATTACCAGGATTAAATGAATCCATGTTTGTAAAGCTCTTAGATTAGTGCTTGGTCCTTACCAAATCGTTAGTTGGTGTGATTTAGAACTATTATTATCATTCATCATAATCATCACTAGCTCTTAGAGGTAGGCCATGACAGTGCCTGGTTCCAGCCCAGTTCTCCGTGTAGTGTGATCACCACTGAACAGATTTCCTAAGGCTGAGCTGCTTCCTGGTCCTTGGAGGACTGATAGGCAGCTCCTTTACAGATGATACCTACTCATTCTGTAGACCCCAGGTTGATGTAAAGACACAGCTAGCTGGTGAAGTCCACAGTTTTCAATCATCTACTCATAAAAGGCTTTAAGGTATAGGTAGGGTAGAAAGGGACTCCTGAAATGTTATTGAGTTCAATCTCAGTCAAGGAATATGCAACAGCAGGAAGATCCAGAAGGTGCTTAACTGAGCTTGCAGATGGATAGCTCTCCTCCAGGACCCCATCACTGATTCTGATCAAGGTTTCCAGCTTAACTGTGTGGGTGTGCATCTCTGCAGAAGTAGCTCAGCTGCAACACGGTCCACAAGTCAGTGACCCCTAGTGATGACACCGGGACTCAGTTTCTTTATAGGAGCAACTGCAAGCAGACCCTGGAACCCCATGTCTTTTACTAATAACATGTAAGTTATTTTATCAGGCAGAAGGAAATCAGTAACAGGTAGAAGTGTGACTTTACAAAGAAATGAACAGCACAACAATAGTAAGTCTGTGGGTAAATATAATATTTTTTATGATCTTTAAAAGATATTTGACTATTTAAAGCAAAAATAATAACATGGCATTTATAGAGTATGAAGAAATAAAATATATAATATCAGTACACAAGATAAGAGGGAAGAATTTATGCTTCTGATGTATTATGTGAAATGATATAATATTGTTTGAAGGTAGACTGTGATAGTATTTATTATGAATTCTAGAGAAAACTGAAAATATAGAGAGGAAGAATCAACTAAGCTAACAGTGGAGATGAAATAAGAAATGATAGTCAATTCAAAGGAAGGCAGGGAAATAGTAAAACAAAGAACAGAAAAGGCACATAGAAAATAAATAGTAAAACTAGACTTAAATCCAAACATGTTGATAATCACATTAAATGTAAATTCTCTAAACGTAATTAAAACTCAGAGATTGTTAAATTGGATACTTTGTGAGACTCAACTACTTGCTGCTTGAAAGAAAATCACTTTAAATAAAAAAACACAGACAAGTTAAATTTCAAAAGATGACCATGGAAACACTGACCTAAAAGTAATAGGGAAGAGCATGGACCAGGATTTGACCTTGATCTTAGCTCTTGTGCCTTCTTGGTGGTGAACTTAGGCGAGTCACCTGGTTTCTCTGAACCTAATTTTCTTCC
Source organism: Bos indicus (assembly GCF_029378745.1). Lineage (NCBI taxonomy): Eukaryota > Metazoa > Chordata > Mammalia > Artiodactyla > Bovidae > Bos > Bos indicus. The sequence goes on from NC_091781.1 coordinate 34,249,135, forward strand.
ATTTGTTTATAATGAGGATAAGATACCTATCTCAGAGGGTTGTGGTAAAATTTAAATGAGTTAATGTAAAACATATAACTTAGTTCCTAGTGTATATCAAGTATCTAAAATGCTAGCAGTTGTTGAGTTGTTTTTACTCTTTCTAGGTTCTGAAAACATTAGCAGTTGTTGTTGTTGTTATTTTCCACTGTTTCTAGGTTCTAAAATGCCTACCAAATAGTCATAATAGTCTAGGAATAGTCTAGGAAGTTCTGATTCAGCCTGGGCAGTGGGATTACAGCCAATGTACAGAGGACATTGTATTTTGGCGGCTGCAAAACAAAATTCAGTCTGCAGTTACAGGTTCCTTATGCATTCAGGGTTGCTATGGAGCTCTTGGAAAAGATCGGTTGGCCTTATCTTTGAGTGGAGCTGGGACTGTCTGTCATCCCTGAGCTGGCTGGAGACTGGCTTCACTCAGCCCCCAAGGAGAAAGGCATGTGTCCCACTTGAAGGGAGATGACTGAATAAGTGAGTGAAGAGAGGCAGGAAAGACACCTGGAAGCTGCATGCAGACTCACTGTCAGTGGGGGAACAAGAAGGGAACATCGTTCTCCCATTTCTGTTGTGACATTACATAAAGATAATGTAACACAGATGCTCTGGATAAATAATTCAGGGGAGAACAAGAAATATAAAACCCAGGCACCAGTAACAGCAGCTCCTGTGTCCCGTGGTTGTGACAAAGTCTGTACTTGAACTTTATATCCAGATGTGAATCCTTAATGGGAAAGGGAAAACATAATAATTTCACAGGGCTGGAAGCTGTGTGATGTGTTCAGCCCAGACTGCTGCCTCAGGCACCTGCTTCCAAATGCTTTGCCTTTTTCTTTCCAACAAACTGCCCTCTCTCCTGCTTTCCTCTCTACAGCCTTCACCCAACAAGTGCGTAATTAATAGATAACAGACTATTGAATCACTTTCTTAACAAATAAGAATAGATAATCAGTGGTATTGAGCACTTGGCACATGACAATGTTCTAAATACATGGTCTGTTTTATCATGTTTAATCCTCACAAACATCCTTGGCAGAAGATTCTCTTTATTTGTCCCATTTTGGAACCAAAAGAAACTGAGGTCAGAGAGGCTAGGTAACTTGCCCAAGGCCATACGGATAGGATGTGGTAGGGTAAAAATTAGAAGCTGGGCCTCAGATCTGGAGTTCTTTTAATCACTGTTCAACTACTTCATAAGCTATGCAGTAGTTAGGACATTTTTTCAATGCAGGGTGATCATACAGTGCTGGTCTGCTTGGGTAACTGTGAGTTAGCAAACCTGTAGTAGAGTGACCAACAGCATGGACTTCAGTGCCCAGGATTTCTATCCCACCTCCCCCCTTTCCTAGCTGTGTACCCATGACAAGTGTCCTTCATCTCTTTGAGCTTCATTCCCCATCAGAATAACAGGGTCATGAAAGTGCCCACCTCCTGGATCCTTGTGGGAATTAAAAAAAATAATCCTTGTAAAAGGCATATCCCAGTGCCTGAAACAAGCTAAGTGTCCACAAATACTCATAGAAATTAGTGAATTGCTGACAAGTGCCTAAGCTTTGGTGAATAGTCTCTCGCTGAGAACAGCAGTAGCCTAGGTTCAGCTCCTTTCTGTCTCTCTACATATGGGAATCAGCTGGGCACTTATCCTGAAGAGGGCAAAATGAAAAGAACACACAAATAAAGTAAAAGGGAGTATCTGTTCCAAACAACAATCAGTAACTGATATTTTAAAGACTTTTATTTCTGTTATTTTTTGAAGAGGAGGGAGGTAAAAGTTATCAAGTGATACAATCACATCTCTGTAGGATGACAAAAGAAATCTTGCAACAAGATGGCATATGAAACAAACGTGACAAGCATACTTTTTGGAACAGTCAGGTTTACCAGGAATGCAGGTTCACTGAGGCAGTGTTCCTGGAGATTTCTTGCTGGGACTTTGTGGAAAGATGTAGTAGAATCGAGATGTCCATTAGGTTTAGAGCATGAAGTTTTGTACAGGATAGCACTAGCCTTTTCAGTATCCCCTAGCTTGATTGACTGACAGCCCTGAATGTGTTTGTTAGTGAGAAACATACTGGGGAGAGAATGACATCACTCACCATAATATGTGTATATAACAAACTGCAGTTTATGGTGGAGTCAAATCCAGATGCTAACTTGTTATCATTAAAATTATAAAGCAGATAGAGAAGGACATAGAATCAATCAATTTTCGTTACCAAGACTACTGACTGAGGAGGAAATAATACCATCTGACTATTTCCAAACAGTAATAAATATCTCTGCATCATGGAAAGGCCAACACACTTCTCAGAAGCACTTGTTTTATTAATCAACTGATGAAACCAGAAATAGATCAATCTTATTAGAAAAAAGCCCCTCCCTCAAACTATAGATGTTATGAATCCAGGTACCTAATTTAAAACAAATTTTAGTAGTTCATTTTCTGTCCTTTTATGACATAACACACTTTTTGAAGAAAGGCTTTAACATTACCCTCAGTCAGGAGAGTTCCTTAAATTATGATCAGAGGTCTATTGGACAAGTCAAGCTGTCTAATAAAGGCCCTGCAATATTTCTGTGATTAATCCTTTTAGACAAAGTCCAAATTTTTTGTCCAAATTTATTCTAAAACCAGGAAAATAATAGTGAAGTGTATTTTTTATATATACTATAGTACTTGCCTTTTTTCCTCTGATTTTGTGACTGATTGTCTTTCCTTAGACTCTTAGTTATTTTGTGACAGTTTATCTTCTCCACCCTCCAAGTATGCTTTAAGCAGTGAAAGTTATATTGTATCTCCACAGTAACAGAACTAGTAGAGTGTTATTTTCATATTAAGAACTGTGTAAATCCTTATTAAATAAATGTCTTCATCCAGCCATACATATATTTACACATACAAACACACACATGCACACCTTAAACAGGTAAAAAGAAATGGCCAGTAGAATTTTTCAGTCATTATTCAGTTCAGTTCAGTTGCTCAGTTATGTCTGACTCTTTACCACCCCATGGACTGCAGCATGCCAGCCTTCCCTGTTCTTCACCATCTCCTGGAGTTTGCTCAAACTCGTGTCCATTGAGTTGCTGATGCCATCCAACTATCTCATCCTCTCTTGTCCCCTTCTCCTCCTGCCTTCAATCTTTCCCAGCATCAGGGTCTTTTCTAATGAGTCAGTTCTTTGCATCAGGTGGCCAAAGCATTGGAACTTCAGTTTTAGCCTCAATCCTTCCAATGAATATTCAGGACTGACTTCCTTTAGGATTGACTGGTTGGATCTCCTTGCAGTCCAAGGGACTCTCAAGAGTCTTGTCCAATACCACAGTTCAAAAGCATCAGTTCTTCAGCGCACAGGCTTTCTTATAAAGAACTCTCACATCCATACATAACTCCTAGAAAAACCATAGCTTTGACTAAATGGACCTTTGTCAGCAAAGTAATGTCTTTGCTTTTTAATATGCTGTCTAGGTTTGTCATAGCTTTTCTTTCAAGGAGCAAACGTCTTTTAATTTCATGGCTGCAGTCACCATCTGCAGTAATTTTGGAGCCCAAGAAAATAATGTCTCTCACTGTTTCCCGATCTATTAGCCATGAAGTGATGGAACTGGATACCATGATCTTCTTTTTTTGAATGTTGAGTTTTAAGCCACCTTTTTCACTCGCCTCTTTAACTTTCATCAAAAGGTTCTTTAGTTCCTTTTCACTTTCTGCCATAAGTGTGATGTCATTTGCATATCTTAGGTTATTGATATTTCTCCCGGCAATCTTGATTCCAGCTTGTGCTTCATCCAACCCAGCATTTCTCATGATGTACTCTGCATATAAGTTAAATAAGCAGGGTGACAATATATAGCCTTGACATACTCCTTTCCCAATTTGGAACCAGTCTGTTGTTCCATGTCCCGTTGTAACTGTTGCTTCTTGACCTGCATACAGATTTCTCAGGAGGCCGGTCAGGTGGTCTGGTATTCCCATCTCTTTCAGAATTTTCCACAGTTTGTTGTCATCCACACAGTCAGAGGCTTTAGCATAGTAAATGAAGCAGAAGTTAAATGAAGCAGAAGTAGATGTTTTATGAATTCTTTTGCTTTTCCTATGATCCAATGGATGTTGGCAATTTGATCTCTGGTTCCTCTGCCTTTTCTAAAACCAGCTGGAACATCTGGAAGTTCCTGGTTCATGTACTGTTGAAGCCTACCTTGGAGAATTTTGAACATTACTTTGCTAGCGTGTCAGATGAGTTCAGTGGTGTGGTAGTTTGAACATTCTTTGGCATTGCCTTTCTTTGGGATTGGAATGAAAACTGACCTTTTCCAATCCTGTGGCCACTGCTGAGTTTTTCAAATTTGCTGGCACATAGAGTGCAGCACTTTCACAGCATCATCTTTTAGGGTTTGAAATAGCTCATTGTTTCAAATGTCATTATATAAATAGTGTCATTATTATGGTTAGCCTTTTCATAAAAAGTTATATGAATACTCATTGCCTTAATTACAAAGCAAGTATAGAAATTTCCTAAACCTGTAGTGAATAATAACTAGCTCTTAGCTAGACACTGTGATAAATAGTTAATTTCTTTTACGTAATTTTATTCTTCGACAGCCCTATGAGGTAGGTCCTATGATCATCTCCATCTTACGGAAGAAGAAACTGAGGTTTAGCAGGACTAAGTAACCCTTGTGAGTTACTAGTAATAACAATGCAAATCCACACCTGCCTGTCCTCTAAGTCCATTCTATCAGTCACTTGGTTAAACTCTGTTTCTTAGAGTTGCTCTGTCCAACTTATCTTCTTATGAGTGAGGGCTGAGATGTGAAACAGTCTTCCCAACCTCTCAAAACAAATTTAGAGTAATGGAGCCAGGAAGAGAAGCACATCTCCTGATTCTTGGTTCAGTGCTTTTTGCCTGGCTCTTAAAGTTGTGTGTGTGTGTGTGTGTGTGTGTGTGTGTGTGTGTGTGTGTCTGTGTTTCCTCTCCCTCAAGTTTGCAAATCTTTTCATGGTGTCAAAGACTTCAAGCATAACTTCCAGTTTTGCCCTTACCAAGAAAATCAGCAGCATGCAAAGGTCATGAGGGCACCACACTGGGTTTGCTGAACACACTGCATTGATAAAGGCTGTGAGAGGAAGCAACATCTCTGGGAGCATTTTCAAACCACAAGAAGTTCCCAGAGGGCACTGGCTGATGGAACACGAGTTGCTCACCTTGTCCTAAAATTCCCCGAGTTCCTCCAAGATGTCTCGCCACACATTTAAAAATCCAGGCCTGCTCTTGCATGCACTGTTTCTCATAACAGCCATGGTGCATTCTGGAATTGACACCTGGTGATGTTTGGGCATTTAATGGTTGCTGATTGGTAATGTGAACAGCCTATACTGATCACTCTCCCCACAGCTCTTTGAATAAGAAAGAAGAGAGAAATTATTTATCCATAATAGTATTTAAACTTTTTTGTCTTTGATTTTCTCTGTCTCCACATTAAACTGATTACCATGTAGCTAAACAGCTTGTGTAATTATCTGCTCAATGTCTGTCTCTGTCACCAGGACATAAACTCCATGAAGACAAATCCTATGTCTTCCGCCACACCCACTGCATTCCTAGAGTCCAGTTCTTCAGTCACACAATGCAATAAACAGTTTGACTTAAAAGACATACTCTGAGGGTGACCCTGAGAAAAATGCAACATTGCAGGTAAATTTACTGAAGCCACAAAACAATGTCTTACTGTATTTTTGATATCAGGAGTGTGGCTCAAATGTTTGCATATGAAATCCAGCTGCATACACAAAGAGATACAAATCACTAGTGTGGAATTTGAAGAGTGTATTCTTTTCACATTAGAAAGGAAGAGAAGACAAATGGATGAATTACAGAGTAGCAAACTAGAGGACCACTAATCAGAAAGGTGTGTCTTTTGTATCAAAGTAGCATTTGGGTGTTCACATCTCCTGCCAGCCCAGGGTATCACCTACAACTCTGGCATCAGTTAAGTACTTACACCAAAGCCTGTGTAGTAATCTTGTTGGAATAGAAATGTTTCTTGGGTGACCGTGATAACTTGTGTCTACTAAGAAGTGGAAAGAAGTCTGTACTAATCCCACCTGGCTGCTTGTATAGAGCAATGTGGACAGTTGCAGACAGCTTTTGACAAGCCACTGGTAAAATTGCTGCCGCTAAGTCACTTCAGTTGTGTCCGACTCTGTGCGACCCCATAGACGGCAGCCCACCAGGCTCCTCCATCCCTGGGATTCCCCAGGCAAGAACACTGGAGTGGGTTGCCATTTCCTTCTCCAGTGCATGAAAGTGAAAAGTGAAAGTGAAGTCGCTCAGTTGTGTCCGACTCTGTGCGACCCCATAGACGGCAGCCCACCAGGCTCCTCCGTCCATGGGATTTTCCAGGCAAGAGTACTGGAGTGGGGTGCCATTGCCTTCTCCGACTGGTACAATTAGCCTGGTTCAAATTCTCATGCAAATTCTCAGTCACTAAAGTGAATTGAATTCTCATCAAGAGACATTCAGAAGTCTTGTGAGAGAGAGTTGCAGAATTAGATGCTGATGGTCCATCATTGATACAATGAGTTCTGTTCTACTGGGAATAGAAATAATGATCGATGATTTACTTTCTTTCTTAGCACCATTGTTAAGTGCATAGTGGCAAGAAAAATATCAGGTCTCTCCTCTGAAAAACAATAATAATAAAAAATATTTTAAAGGATGATAGAACAGTGGCCTCTCCCCCTAAAAGGTTTTATGAGTTTCCTTTTCTGGATGAAGCTATAGGTTTTTATTCAAGTATGATAAAAGGGAGTTTGATGGGTTTTTGTGACCTTTTCATTCAGAGTCCTATTTTCCACTGGAAAACTAAGAAAATGATATCTTAAAAGCCTGGGAATTTTTTTTTCTCCAATTTGTCCTCATTTTGGTAGCAAATTTGAAGGAAAACTAAGAATTATGTTTTTGACCTTTTCTTCTGGTTAATGGGATATTTTTTTTTAGCCCATATCATGTTGGCAAAAGAATTCCACACTTTGCTTCCACAGTTCATAGGCGTTAGAGTATGACATGGATGTGACATTTAAGGTTTAACACCTTGCATATTAATACAGGGGGGAGTCAGAAAGCGATATCCTGAGGGCAAAGCAAGACTTCTGTTTTTCTTCAAATGTTCATCCTGTTTTGCCCTCATCTCGGAGGGGATTATACCACCTGAATAGCTGCAGGCAGATATGCCTTGCAACTCAGCCACAGCTCTGAGAAAGAGTTTAAATAACATTTTCTACAGAATCCTCATACTTGCAGTTAATATTTTGGATTACTTAAAAAAAAAATTAATCATGAACTTGTTCCACTTATTTTTTTGGTATATGTTGCCATAACAACTGGAATCACATTATGTTCATAAGTAACTCTGCAGAATCGCATGAATTGCACTACCAGTGAGTAAATCAATTATAACCTTATCCACCCCCCAAAAAAATGTTTTAGTTATTCACTCCATGTTCCATGCCACCCTTAGCTGAATTTGTTGTTTAAGTGTCTTGTTTTGATTTTTTTTTTTTTTTGGTGATGGTGGTAATATTTTAATTGATAACCAGAAATAGAAAGTCACCTCTTGGAAAGCTTTTAGGGAGATGGTCACCAGGAGATTGATAGAAGATAAAGAGGTCATAAAACAACTGGAAATTGATAAAACTGGTAGAGATCAAGTCTGTGCTCTGATCACTAGTAGCCTGGTCTCATTAAAAGAACTGACTGTCCTTATTCAGGCATATAAATTTCTCCCCTTTTCAGACATTTAACTGTTTGGGTCCGTATTCTATCTGTGTGTTACAGAGCATAGAGAAAAGAGATTGACTAGTTGAAAATGAAAGTAGGAAAATGAAATCCCTATACTAGAACTCTCTTCCCCTAAGAAGGCTTCTTTTCAGTCATGTAAAGGGGAGCAGTATCTATTGTGTTTGTTAAAATGGCCATATCAGTTACTCAGGTTAAGGCTGAAATCCTAGTCATATCTACCAAAAAAAAAAAAAAAAAACCCACCGTGTTGTCAGAGAGTGGTGTAGTCATCAAAAGCACCTGTTCCATTTTACCTCTAAAGACTGTCACTCTATCAGTGGTTATCACTCCCAAGATCATTGCAAAGAGAACCTGTTCACAATTTAAATGCCTGTGGGAGTGCATTTAAATTCTTGAAGATTTAAGCTCCTTGTACGAAAAAGTCATACTAGAAGGCTCCTATTATATTCTAAAAGGAGCTAATGCCTCTTTCCCATTTCCTTTTTCTCTGTTCCTGCCAGCTCCTAGGTGCATGAAGTTCTTCTAACTTTTACAAGGTAACATGATGAGTTATTATAACAACCACAGTAACAGCCACAAAGGCCTCAATGCTAATTACTGTCTTTTCTTTGGGGAGACTGTAGACTATCAGAAAGGAATAAGACATTTAACTTCTTGTCTCTGATATGAGAGTGCATTGTTGGGTTTTCAGGAAAATTAAGTCATCCCTCTGTCTTTCTCCTGTCTCTGTCTGTCTTTCTCTCTCTTTGTCTCCCTCCCTTCCTCTCTCTCTCATTCACGCACGCATGCACGCACGCACACACACACAACATACTTAACGCAAACTCAGATATGAGGGAAATAGCTTTTGTGTTTTAGTCCCGAAAGAAGAGTAGACGAGATTACTTCAAAGTTGGAGGGTATGGCTACACATTAGAAATTCAAGGATGAACAGGGTTGAGTGTCCTGGCTCGGAACATGGCTTCTGCAGGAAAAAGGAATAATGGGTTTCTGGAGTGTCCAGGAAGTGGTTGGGTCACCAAGTTCCACATATTTGTGAACAGCTGCAAACGTCTCCATGCTTGCATGCTTGAGGGAGCAGAGTTACTCACCTGTAAATCACTATAAATGTTTGGATAGGGAGTATTTAGGTGACCATCATGGTACACCAAGGCCAGAGGTCTTTTTCCAAGTTCTGTAGGTTGCATCAGCCTCCTGAGATACTGCAAGAACCATGGACACCTATATAATGATTAGAGAACATAGTCAGATTTAATGAATTGAAATGTGGTTTTGGGGCTTTTGTTTTTTGTTTCTTTTTTGCACCCAAGTGTAGGATATAAATTTATACCAATTTACAGAAATAGTTGCTAGAAGAGTGTAGTTCAGTAAGATGTCACTTCTTTGGTCAAATTCTCCCCTACATCACATCACAAAGTTATTGCTTTGGCTTCTGCTTCACACTTTGCTCTTAAATGTCTTATAGGCTTTACACTAGAGTTTAGAGTTTACCTATATGCATCTCTCCTCCCCCCAGCCCTGAATTCCATAATGTAAGTGCTTTAAAAGCAACCAACGTATACCATTCAAGATAGACCTGGATTATGCTGAGGTAATAAATGACCCTAAATCTAATAACTTTTTTAAAACGTTGATTTCTTGGGTACATTTTCTGTCCATCATGGGTTAGCTAGAGTCTCTCCTCCACACTGTCATTGTTCTCATTCAGGGACCCAGGCTGGCAGGGCAAACGTGATCTGAAGCATTGTGTACTGGTTGAGGAGGGGGTTGGCAGGGAGAAGAAAATCATGGCAAAGCACACAGTAGCTTATGAACCTTTGATGTAGCAACGATGCATATCACTGCTGTCATTTCATTGGCTAAATCTTTTGTTACCATCTGCCAGAGTGTTTGTAAAATGTCTTAATGACAGCATTTGTATTCACTTTGCCTGGCACAGAGTAGATGTTTAATAAATGCTTGATGAATGAATAAATAAGCAAGTAAATGGTTATATACATTTCCTGTATATAAATTTGTTTGATATGTATAAACTACTTTGAATAATGTAAATTGACATACATTGAGGTCATCATTTCTCTCTATCCCTTCACAATGTAGAATCATCATCATTGTAGTGATCATGATCTCTGGAGCATTGTATGCCAGATGTTAAGTCAAATGCTTTACAGACTCACTCATCATAACCATTCTCTAAGATATGTATTATTATTTTTCATGTTTCATAATTGATGAAATTAAGGTGCAGAGATGTTATCGTTTACCCAGAGTTAAATAGAGGGTAAGTGATGGAGTCAAGTTTAAGTCCAGATCTAAAGCCCATGTTTTTACCATTTTCATATGTCCCTCCCAGAACTCCCCTTCTTAATATTTTAATAGACTACATAATCCTCATTCCAAACACACCCTAAAAAGGACATTTATTGCTGTCATTCAATAGGTAAATATGAAGTCAGTCAATATTAATAAAAGGGCTATGGAGTTTCAGATCCAAATTGTCCAAAACTACCTTATGCTGTTTGATATTTTGCACTTGTTTTTTTTGCTCTTTGATACTGTGGCTACCAAGTATAAACCCTGAGGTGTCCACTGTAAAAAAATCCTTAAAATGAATAAAATATTCTTAATTTTTAATCCTTAAAATAAATAAAAATCTACATTTATTATCTGGAGCAATTAAGGGTTTTTGGCGTGCTCTCTAATCACTGTGAAACTATGAAAACTGAGCTAGCTTTCTGCCTGTTGGAGAATCATGTTGGCTCTAAAGACTCTCTAAAAGTAATGATTACTCTGCCCTCTAGTGGAAGAAATATCTGCCTCTGTCCTTGGTTCTGAAATATCAGTTGCCCATAAGTCACAGCTGTTTCTCATTATTTGGGACCTGAAGAGGGATTCTGGTCTGAACTATACCACCATCAAGAGTTCCTTGTTTCTTTTTTCTATCTTCATATATAGTAGAGCTTATCTCATGTAACATTTAAAGTTTTTTCATTTTTATTACACTTGTTATTTTGATCTAGGAAGTTGGGAACACATAAGCCTTTCTCTATGCATTCTGATCCTAATGTTTAAATCTAATAAAAATATGGAATGATTATATGCAAAGGGACTAATTTTAGAGTAGTAGTTAAAAATACAAGCTATGGAATCAGTCTGACCATTTCTAAGTCTGAGCTCTACCATTTACAAACTGGGAAACTTTTGGAGGTGTCTAACTTCTACTAACTTCCAGTTAGTTAGATGACTAACTAACTGGAAAAGACCCTGATGCTGGGAAAGATTGAAGGCAGGAGGAGAAGGGGATGACAGAGGATGAGATGGTTGGATGGCATCACCGACTCGATGGACATGAGTTTGAGCAAGCTCTGGGAGTTGGTGATGGACATGGAAGCCTGGTGTGCTGCAGTCCATGGGGTCTCAGAGAGTCAGACATGACTCAGTGACTGAACTGAACTGAGGTGAACTTCTCTGAGCCTCAGTTTTCTCATCCCTAAAATGAAAATGTTGCTGAACTTAGAGAGTCATGGGAAAAATGAAATGAAATAGTGCTTATAAATGTTCAGCATAGACCTTAGCTCCCAGTTAAGTAATAGTTGATAACTATTTCTTTTGTTCTGAGGAAGCTATTATTATTTTTGTTAGTCTTATTATAATTTGTGCCAGTCATGAAACTGATTTTAAATAAAACCTGTCAAAAGTTTACTTACTATAATATTTTGAGGAAGAACTCAGAAATGTTAACTATCCATTTTCTCATTCTTCACCCCATTGTTAAATAAGATATGCAGTATATAGAATAGCCAAATCACAGTATCTCAGCTGTTTACCACCCAGAAATGCCAATTTCATTTATGCTTTTATTTATTATAGAAGGTTGGTTAAATGATTCTTGCAGGAGTGTGTGCCTCCTACAACATTGTTCTTCACTCTTAGCCCATGAACTTTTAAAAAGGACTCAGTTACACAAAAAATTTCTATCAAGGAAACTTACCTGCCTTTTGTCTGAAACAAAAACGAATATTATGTAGCTTAGCATGGTTTTCTCCCTCTTAATTATGAGGTAATACATAGTCTAGGTTCATGTAGTCAAGGCAATGGTCTATCCAGTAATTATGTACTATTGTGAGAGCTGGACCATAAAGAAAGCTAAGCACTGAAGAACTGATGCTTGAGAACTCTGGTGCTACAGAAGACTCTTGAGAATCCCTTGGACCACAAGGAGATCAAACTGGTCAATTTTAAAGGAAATAAACCCTTAATACTCATTGAAAGGACTGATGCTGAAGCTGAAGCTCCAATACTTTGGCCACCTGATGGAACAACCAACTCATTAGAAAAGACCATGATGCTGGGAAAGATTGAAGGCAGAGGAGAAGAGGGTGACAGAGGATGAGATGGTTGGATGGCATCACTGACATAATGGACATGAACTTGGGCAAACGCCAAGGGATGGTGAGGGGCAAGGAGACCTGGCATGCTGCAGTCCATGCGGTTGAAGAGTCAGAGATGACTTGGTGACTGAACAACAATAACAATATATAGTCAAATTCATTTTCTAACAGGAGTAATGAGTTCATTTCAAATACCTAATACTGGTATTTCACACGATCTTTATTTTATTTTTATCGATAATTGGTTTATTCTGCCTTTCCATGCACAGCCAACTGAACATTTCTTTATAATTTATAATTCTTTCAGTTTGTTTTGCCCGAAATTCTGTCAACTGCCATAAATATTTTAATGTAGAGGGAGTTATGTATTCTCGACATATGCATAAATCATAATTTCAGTTAGCTTAATAGATGGGGAAACAATGGAAACAGTGGAAGACTGTATTTTTCTGGATTCCAAAATCACTGCAGATGGTGACTGCAGCCATGAAATTAAAAGATATTTATTCCTTGGAAGAAAAGCTATGACCAACCTAGAGAGCATATTAAAAAACAGAGACATTACTTTACCAACAAAGGTCTGTCAAGTCAAAGCTCTTGTTTTTCCAGTAGTCATATATGGATGTGAGAGCTGAACTATAAAGAAAACTGAGCACCGAAGAATTGATGCTTTTGAACTTCGGTGTTGGAGAAGACTCTTGAGAGTCCCTTGGACTGCAAGGAGATCCAACCAGTGAATCCTGAAGGAAATCAGTCCTGAATATTCATTGGAAGGACTGATGCTGAAGCTGAAGCTCCAATACTTTGTCCACCTGATGCAAAAAAACTGACTGGTTGGAAAAGACCCCGGTGCTGGGAAAGACTGAAGGTGGGAGGAGAAGGGGACAGCAGAGGATAAGATCATCGGATGGCATCACCAATATGATGGACATGATTTTGAGTAGGCTCCAGAAGTTGGTAGTGGACAGGGAAGCCTGGCGTGCTGCAGTCCATGGAGTCGGACACGTCTGAACAACTGAACCGACTGACTGAGAAAATTAGGTTATCATGGTTCCCTCAATGTTTTCTCCTTCATGGACATTTACAATGTATAGCAGGGACACTCAGCAGAAGCCTTCTGGTGGGCTAAAGAACTTGGGTTGAGGCTCAGAATGTGTACACTTTTTTCTGATTAGCTGAATCTGGACAAGGTGTATGGTTTTCCTGATCTTTTTCCCTTATCTGTGAGAAAGAGTGGTAGTAATGATTAAATAAGCTCTAAATTAAAGGAAGCTGTTATATATTAATAGTAAGCGTTCAACGAGTATAAGCTGTGCTAGTGCCTGTAATGACACAATAATAATAACTACTACTATTATTACCATTATAACTAGTATCTTTCCCTGATCATCTTGTTTTAAACTGCAAGACAAGCAAACAGAAGAAAATGACACTCCTTATCTTCCCATTTTAATTTTTCTCTGTAGAATTTATCAGCATCATACATACTATGTTTCCCTCATTTGTATTAATTTTTCACCTCCCCTCCCAGGTTGTAGACAGAGATTTTTATTGTTTTAATTATATTTTTGTTTTACTTTCTTCCATATTCTCAGCACCTAGTAATGCCTTGTATGTAGTAAGTTCTTAATAAATACTCAAGTGAATCTGTGATCTGAACAGTCTGTTGGGGTATACTTGCTTATGGCTGGATTAGTCACTCCACAAATAATCCTGATTCCTATATTGTCCCTACCATGAACGAATGAACAGCTCATCATGGGTAATTACTGCAGTAGTATTTTCTGGGAGGCAGGATTGTTTAACCCACAATCTAACATTGATAAGAAAGAGATTAGTTAGCACTTCCCACTGTACCATGGAGTGAGAATGCAGATAATTCATCATAGAGCCAACCTGAGCATAATTATTTGTCACAACTGCAAATATCAACTGTGAGTTTCCAAGAGGGGTTTCAATATTCTCCTTTAAAAAATAGTGTAAATTTTAGGCACTTGACGGAGGAAAGAAGTTCTTACCATGTGACCAGGCTCTGTGTCCTAGAGGTAGAAGGCGTGAAGGACACATCGTTCAGCTATTTGAGTCACACATCTGTCTGTTACAAAACCCCAGTAGATGGTAAAGTTCATCATTATTTCATCTTGTTTATCATCTAATTCCTGCTGATCTTGTCTTGCAAGTTTTTTCACTATTCTGCCTACTACTACTACTAAGTCGCTTCAGTCGTGTCCGACTCTGTGCGACCCCATAGATGGCAGCCCACCAGGCTCCCCCATTCCTGGGATTCTCCAGGCAAGAACACTGGAGTGGGTTGCCATTTCCTTCTCCAAAGCATGAAAGGGAAAAGTGAAAGTGAAGTCGCTGAGTCGTGTCTGACTCCTAGCGACCCCATGGACTGCAGCCCACCAGGCTCCTCCGTCCATGGGATTTTCCAGGCAAGAGTACTGGAGTGGGGTGCCATTGCCTTCTCCGACTATTCTGCCTAGCAATGGCCATTCTTTTATATCAGAGTTGTAATGATTCTCTTCATCTATAACTTCAAATAAAGCTCTGACCATATGATACAGAACTCTTATCCACAACCTTGTTCAGCTGGGCACCTGGGTCTAACTCCTAGCTCCACCATTTACCATCTGTCCCTCAATCCTAAGTTGCTTCAGTTGTGTGCAACTCTTTGCCACCCTGTGGGTCACAGACTAACAGGCTCCCCTGTCCATGGGATTTTCCAGTCAGGAATACTGGAGTGGGTTGCCATTTCCTCCTCCAGGGGACCTTCCCAACCTAAGGATCGAACCAGCATCTCTTAGGTCTCCTGCACTGACAGGCAGGTTCTTTACCACTAGTAAAGAACTAGTAGGTGTCTGTAATTTAATTAGTTCTATTAGACTTCATTTATCTGGAAAATGAGACTGAGGAGCAGCCTTAACTCAGTTATGAAGGCAGCTGTGAAGATGACATGAAATAAACCACTTAAAGCGCCAAGCACATAATAAATGCTCAGTAAATATTAGTAGTTACTATATATCCCTCATTTGGCATGGCATCACTTTTAGAGGTCCTGGGAATTATCACTTGATTCTTAGCAAAACTATGAAACATTATGTCTTTGGTGCCTCTCGTCAATGTTCTTTTTCTTGTCACTGAAGTTATTTTCCTACCACTCAGTTCAGTTCAGTCGCTCAGTCATGTCCGACTCTTTGCGACCCCATGAATCGCAGCACGCCAGGCCTCCCTGTCCATCACCAACTCCCGGAGTTCACTCAGACTCATGTCCATCGAGTCTGTGATGCCATCCACTCATCTCATCCTCTGTTGTCCCCTTCTCCTCCTTCCCCCAATCCCTCCCAGCATCAGGGTCTTTTCCAATGAGTCAACTCTTCTCATGAGGTGGCCAAAGTACTGGAGTTTCAGCTTTAGCATCATTCCTTCCAAAGAAATCCCAGGGCTGATCTCCTTCAGAATGGACTGGTTGGATCTCCTTGCAGTCCAAGGGACTCCCAAGAGTCTTCTCCAACACCACAGTTCAAAAGCATCCATTCTTCAGCACTCAGTCTTCTTCACAGTCCAACTCTCACATCCATACACGACCACGGGAAAAACCATAGCCTTGACTAGACGGACCTTTGTTGGCAAAGTAATGTCTCTGCTTTTGAATATGCTATCTAGGTTGGTCATAACTTTCCTTCCAAGGAGTAAACGTCTTTTAATCTCATGGCTGTAGTCACCATCTGCAGTGATTTTGGATGTGATCCTACCACTCACTTCCCCTCAAAAGACAAGTGATGGAAAAGCACACTTCATGCTTATTAGTACTTTAGTTTGTAAAATGGGCCTGAATTGTTTGTAAAACAAAAACTAGGGTTATATGGTTTCTATAGTGTAGTGGTTATCACATCTGCCTAACAAAAACTAGGGTTATAAGATGTCATTTTCAAATTTTTTCTCTCTTTTGTCTAAAAATGAATATTAGCTAAGTCAGTATGGTTTTTCTCTCTGTCCTAATTGGGTCCAGCCTCAGGGAGATCCTCTTTATACAGGGAAGATTCAAGTGTTATCTATGACACATAAGAAATACTGCAAAGAGTAAGACCTTTAAGAAGCTAGAAAAATGATACATATATGCCTGCATCCCAGTTTCCAAATTCTAAAGTCACTTTCTAAATTCATTTAGTCGAACTGTTCCAGGCATGTGTGAGAAGTTTTGTAGAAACTGCTTATATAGAAAGCAAATTTTGGGATTTTGGTCTCATCAGAAATATATTTGAAGACAATAGGTACAAATAAAGGGGTAAACTAAGTCATTGTTTAAGTTGGAACTCACAGGCTCATGGAGAAATCTAAATTATTTTTGAAAAGTTCTTCTGAAAGGAATGATTAGCTGTGAGGCCCAAAACAGCAGTTGTATTTACTGTAGCTCTTGGTGCCCTGCCATGAGCCCGAGCCCCCAAGTGCCACTGACCATAAGCATAAGCTCCCATAAATCAGCCAGGTAATTATAGCTGAAGATTTTACTTAGAAATGAACAAACTGAGTCTAAAGGAAATGGTTTCTCAACAATTGAAAAATCAGTTGTAACAAAAACATTCAATAATTTTATACTTGATGACAATACCAGCCAGGAAATCTTAAGTACGTTGAAAAGAAAAGGCACATTAATAAAGTCAGCTCTTGGTAGCCAAAGGTCAGGATTTAAATTGGAGAAAGCACTTTGGGAATTTTCTTTTTGTTTTGTTTTGTTTAAGGGGATCGGTCTTCTGTTTTTCTTCTTTGAGATAGTCTAGATAAGAGCAAGATTGAACTCTAGTGGTGAAAAGCTGAAACTACAAGCTATTTTAAAATCCTACATATGAAATAATCCTGGAGAAGGAAAGGACAACCCACTCTAGAATTCTTGCCTGGAAAGTTCCATGGACATGGACAGAGGAGCCTGGCGGGCTACCATCCATGGGGTCAAAAAAACTGGACACGACTACACATGCACGCACATATGAAATAGTAGCCCTGGAATTTTGTACCTAAATAAAGAGGTTCAGGAGGCTACAAGCCTGAGCAACAGCAGCAGACTTGATCCTAAAAGAAAAGTCTGTTTGAAAGTACCCAGGTTTCCTCCCATATGGTGGGACTGTTATGGCTATGTCAAGGCAGCACACTGTTCTAGGGCAAATGCCAAGGGACGGTATTTTTAGATTTCTCAAAAGCAACCACTGAGTATATACCGAATATATATGAATCTACAAGGATAGCATTCATGAAGTAATGTGCTGAAAATAAAGTTTATTAAGAATTCCTTAAGTCAACCTTGACTGTAACCACGTTAATAAGGAATAGGACCAGCCTAAGTTTCATTCAGTCCACAAACATGAATTAAGCTCCTTCTCTGAGCGCTGTTTTGAGGACAGCAAGAGGTGTTAGGCAAGTGTCTTGTTTCCCTGGGTGGAAGATAATAGAGGTATAGAGAACTTGCACAGCTAGGTCTGCCAGACGAAAAAGACTCCTGAGACTGCTGTGAATAGCTCCTACTACATCCCGTGAAATTGCCATCCCTTAGAATTGTGTACTTCAGAGTCTGTATGTGCTTGCCCTCATCTTTGCACAATATCATGCTGTGTCTGAATATCTGGCTCCAACTTGAAGCTGAGAGTCTATGCAGATTTCATCCAGGAAGTAGATCTATGTTTATGAAATCTGTATGTTATTCAGAAACAAGAGTCATTTTCTCTGATTGGTTGGTTGATTATTTGTTGTCCTTTCAAGTTTGTGTACTGGTCAACAGCTCAGACTTATTGCTGAGGTTGCCATATGAGAGGATTTCCCAAAGAAATTCAGTTAAAAAAAAAAAGAGGCGTTGCATGTGTATTAGTGAACCAGTCTAAAAAAGGAAGTTGTTATTGTTGTTGTTTGAATTGCCAAGTCATGTCTGACTCTTTGCAATCCCATGGGCTGTAGCACGCCAGGCTCCTCTGCCCTCTACTATCTCCCAGAGTTTGCACAAACTCATGTCCATCGAGTTGGTGATGCCATCCAACCATCTCATCCTCTGTCCCCTTCACCTCCTGCCATCAGTCTTTCCCAGAATTGGGATCTTTTCCAGTGAGTCAGTTCTTTGCATCAGGTGGCCAAAGTATTGGAGCTTCAGTTTCAACATCAGTCCTTCCAATGAATATTCAGTTGATTTCCTTTAGGATTGGAGATGGGGGTATATTTTCTTTTGTGACAAAATATTAGGACAGAGTATACCTAGCCTCAGGGATAACTGGACTTAGAGACTTAAAGGACGAATGGGTAGTATTTACTTTCTCCTTCTTTCTTTCTCTACATCTCAAATGCAGATCTGTGTCTAAACTGTTTTCTTTCTTGCTACACACAAGCTTTCTCATGTAACAAAAAGTATAGAACAGGCTACTTAAAAGTTATAGCACTGAATTCATGACCTAAAATACAAGGGATGTCTGTCTCTAAGTTTCGGCCTTTAATTCTTGCAGATGTCCTGATTGGCCTGGCCTGGTTCGTAGGCCCACCCTTTAGACAAATCATGAGCCACTGTAGTTGGTTCAGCATGGATCATATGCCTGCCTACCACAGTGCCCAGATACACAAAGTCTATATCAGAAGAAGCTGGGGTGAAATTATTGCATGTCAAGTGACTCCCAACTACGGAGTTCTTTGCAAAATGATTTCTTTGCCAGTATATATTTAAGACATTTTAAAATAAGACTAATCCAGTTCATTTACTGCAGGACTGCTCAGAACATTCTGCATGGTAATGGGAAGACTGCTTCTCCATGAAATGGATACAGAATGCAGCATTTTTTAATCTTTTTTGTGCACATGACACTTTCAACAATGACTTGTGCAGGACAAGTATTCACTCAAGCACTCTTTGGGAAGTAGAACTCCATAGAAACAATACTCATAACATATATAGACTGTTTTTACTGACAAATATGTTTTGCCGTCCTGGATTTCTGTCCCTTGTAACTAGGTTGATTAACAGAGCTCTTCTGGTTTGTATTTCACATTTTTGCATTCATTTAGCAAATGTTTACCAGTAATCTAGACATGATTCTAGGTGCTTGGGATATTAATGAATAAAGCAAATAATCATGGGCATGGATATTAATGAATAAAACAAATAATCATGAGCCCTTGTAGAATTGTATTCTAATAAGAAACTACAGAAAATAGATATGTTGAGTAATGATAAACGCTTCAAAGGAAAATAAATCTGAGTATTGGAAAAGAGAATAAAGGGGGCACTGGATTAGGTAGGCTTGCCATGGGCAGTCTCTCTAAGAGGGTGAAATTGAGCACAGGCTTTCCTGCAAGACAGGAGCCACTACTGAAACACCAGGAGCGTATCATCTCTGGCTAGTGGGTGCAAAGGCTCTGGAAAGAAAAGATCCAGTTTGCTTGGGGAAAAGAAAGAAGGCCAAGGATCAAGAAAGTTAAGAAACATTACTATTACCATGTAGTGGGGAAGGTGTGAAAAACTTGGGTGAAGGAGTAATTCTGAGCTGCTGAATTTCGCTAGGAAAACCAAGCCAGTAGCTTTGGGAAGCATTTTTAGAGATGGGTTATAGGAAAGAAGCAGTTAAGGGACTGTGGTGGTTTCGGTAAAGTGGACTTAAGCTAGGGCAGTGCTTGTGGGAATAGTAAGGAGATCATTCAGCCTCATGTTACTAGGTTGGTGTTTTATAAACAAGCTTCGAGAGAAGGAAAGGGAAGGATTAGGAAGTATCTTTCTTTGGCCAACTTTTCTATTTATCCCCATTCTCCATGTTCCAAATCCCTACCTTGCACAGGCCATCAAATGAGAAGAAAAGCTAAATTGATCCTCACAACAAAGAACAGAGAGAGAAGGGGGAAAGCTACTAAATTTGAGGTTAGAGAAAATTGAAGGGAGGAGTGGGAGCAGAGTTTTATGTTTTTTAGCTTAACTGCCTAAAATGGCAGCCACTAGACACATGTGGCTATTTATTAATAAATTTAAATTAATTTAAATAAAATTAAATTAAAAGTTCATTTTCTTAATCACATGTCACCTTCAGTGACCACATTGGTTAGTGGCTACCATATTGAACAGCTCAGCTCTAAAGGGGCTTCCCTGATAGCTCAGTTGGTAAAGAATTCGCCTGCAATGCAGGAGACCCTGATTTGATTCTTGGGTGGGGAAGATCCTCTGAAGAAGGGATAGGCTACCCACTCCAGTATTCTTGGGCTTCCCTTGTGGCTCAGCTGGGGAAGAATCCTCCTGCAATGTGGGAGACCTGAGTTGGATCCCTGGGTTGGGAAGATCCCCTGGAGAAGGGAAAGCCTACCAACTCCAGTATTCTGGCCTGGAGAATTCCCTGGACTGTATGTATAGTCCATGGGGTCACAAAGAGTCAGACACCACTGAGCGACGTTCACTTTCACTTTCAGCTCTAAAGCATATAATTCCACCCCTGGCTAATTCTCTGTTACTGACTTAAGAACTCATTCATTTTTACTGAAAAGTATGTCATTATATGAATAATGCAGTTTGGAAAATTATATAGTTTGGATATATAAACTGTGTTTTCTCCATTCACCTATTGAAGGACATCTTGGTTGCTTTCAGTTTGTGGTGTTTAGAAATAAAGCAACTAAAAACACTCACATGCTGGGTTTTTTGCGGACATGCATTTTCATATTACTTTGGTAAATACTAAGAAGCATGATTGTTGGAACATATAGTAAGCCTATTTTAGCTTTGCAAGAAACTGCAAAATACCTCCAAAGTGACTATACTATTTTGCATTCACCTCTGCATTGAGTGAGACTTTCTATTGCTCTGTATCTTTTCTAGAAATTAATATTGTGATTGTTAAAAATTTTTGTCATTTTAATAGATAATTTAGTGATATCTCATTGTTATTTTAATTTGCATTTCCATAGTAATAAATGATATTTTAAATATTTTCATGTGTTTATTTGTAATCTGTATTTCTTCCTTAGTGAGGGGTCTATTCAAATCTTTGGCCCACTTTCTCTCTGGGTTTCTCATTTTCTTATTGTTGAATTTTAATATACATATGTATTATAGATACAAGTCCAACCTTAGATATACATTTTGCAAATATTGTCCCCAAGTATGCGACTTAATCTTTTCATTCTATTAACCGTGTCTCTTGTAGAACAGAAGTTATTAATTTTAATAAAATCAGTGGGTCATTTTTTCTTCAATGTACTGTGTTTGGGTGCTGTATCTAAAGAGAACCAGCATGCTGTGATCTTTACTCTGTTAAATTACCTTTGCATCTTTGTTGAAATCAATTGATTACGTTTGTGTAGGTCTTCTTGATAGATCTTGATCTGTGTCTACTTTTTGCCAATACCATGTTGTCTTGGTTTCTATAACTTTTTAGTAAATCAGGAATTGTGAATCTTCCAGTTTTATTCTTCTTCAATATTGTTTTGACTGTTCTAGGTCTTTTTCATATATCCTTTAAAATCACTTTGTCAGTATCTGCAGAATTTCTTGCTTGGATTTTTCTTGGAATTATGTTGAATCTATAGATCAAGTTGGGAAGTATTACCCTGTTAATAATATTGAGTCTTCTAATCCAATAACATGGAGTATCTATTTGTATTGTTTTGCATCCTATAAATCCCAAAAATATTTTGTTAATTTATACCATATATTTCTCTTTGTGTGTATGCATGTTTGTGAAACTGTGATTTTTAAAAAAATTTTAAATTCCAAAAGTTCAGTGTAGGCATATAAAGTAACAATTGCCTTTGTATCTTGACATTTTATCATGCAGCCCTTGCTATACTTCCGTATTAGTTCATTAATTTTTGTTGATTCTTTAATATTGTCTGTGTAGATAATTATGCCATCCATAAATAAAGGAAACTTTATTTCTTCCCTTCCAATCTGTATATATTTTCTTTCTTTTTTTTGAAATTTATTTAGCTGCGCTGGTTCTTCATTGCTGAGCATGGGCTTTCTCTAGCTGCGGTGAGCAGGGGTTACTCTTTGTTGCAGTGTGCAGGCTTCTGAGCCTGGGGGGCTACACCCCGTGGGGCTGCGAAGAGTCAGATATGACTGAAATGACTAAACACAGCACTCTCGTGGAGCACAGGCTCTCGGCACTGGGGTTTAGTAGCTGTGGCACTCGGGCCTGGGCTTAGTTACTCTGGGGCATTTGAGATCTTCCTGGATCAGGGATTGAAACCATGTACTCTGTGTTGGCAGGAGGATTCTTAACCACTGGACCACAAGGGGAGCCCTACATTTTTTTTTATTAAGCTAGCAAAGACTTTCAGCATAACATTGACTAGGAGGGCTGAGCCAGGATATCCTTGCTTTGTTTCTAACCTTAGAGGGAAAGTGTACAATCTCTATGAGGCATGGTGTACAGTCTCTCCTAAGCAGCTTTTTTATAGCTGTTACTGATTAAGTTGAAGAAGTTGCTTTTAATTCCTAGTTTACTGAGAGTTATTTTATGATGACTTGATCTTTGATTTTGTCTAATGCTTTTTCA
Organism: Bos indicus; assembly: GCF_029378745.1. Lineage (NCBI taxonomy): Eukaryota > Metazoa > Chordata > Mammalia > Artiodactyla > Bovidae > Bos > Bos indicus. The sequence continues at coordinate 34,271,872 of NC_091781.1, forward strand.
GCATCAACTGATACGACCATATCTTTCTTCTTTAATGGTTACATTAACTAATTTTCATATGTTGAGCCAGCTTTGCATACTTTGAATAAATCTGACTTGATTTATGACTTTTATACAAGTATATTTGTACCTGTATGTATTTATAAATATGTATTTGATTTGTTAATATTTTGTTGAGGATCCTGCATCTAACTTCACGAGAGATACTGATCTGTAGTTTTCCTTTCTCAGTCAATGTGTTTACCTCGTTTGATATTAGAGCAGAACTAGTCGCAGTACATTTCAGAAGTGTTTCCTCTGCTTCTGTTTTCTGAAAGATATGAGATTATAGAGAATTGGTATAATTTCTACATTAAATGTTTGGTTGAATTTACTAGTAAACACCTGGATCTAGTTTTCTTTCTTTAGATGGCTACGAATTATTTATTCAAGTTACTTAATAGATATAGGGTTATTCTGGTTATATGTTTGTCTGTGTGCATTTTGGTAGTTTGTATCTTTTGAGAAATTGGACTGTTTCATCAAAGTTAACAAATGTGTGGGTGTAGAGCTGGTTCATAGCATTTCTTTATTGTTTTATAAATGTCCAGGAGGTCAGTAGCGATGTACCTTTTCTCATCTCTGATGTTGTAGTTTGTGTCTTCTCTCCTCTTTTTTTCTTAGTTAGCCTGTCTAGAGTTTTATCAATTTTATTGATTTTTTTCTAAGAACTGGCTTTTAATTTCATTGATTTTCTCTATTGTTTTGTGTTTTCACTTTCACTGATTTTTGCTCTAATTTTTATCATTTCTTTTTTTTTTTTTTTTTTTCTGCTTGCTTTAGATTTAAACTGCACTCCTTTCTGTGGTTTTCTATGTGAGAGCTTTGGGTTAACAATGTTAGATTCTCCTATTCAAATACATGCATTTAATGCTAAAATTTCTCTCTGAGAACAATGTCGACATGTATCCCACATGTTTTCATAAATTGTAATTTTCATTTTGATTCAGTTCAAAATAGTTTTGAGATTCTCTTGAAACTTTTTCTTTGACCTATGATTGATTTTTAAATGTACTTTTTAAAACACAGAGTTACAGAGAATAGAGTAGTGGTTACCAGAGGGAAAGAAGTCAAAGGCTGGGGGAGTGAAGGATAAAAGGGATCAACTGTATAGTGACAGATGGAAAATAGAATTTTGGTGGTGAGCACGTTGCTTGGTATATAGAAATAGAAATGCAGTGTTGTACACATGAAACTCATATAACATTATAAATCCATGCTACCTCAATAGAAAAATAAAAGTGTGTTAACTTTCAGATATTTGGGGATTTTTCAGATTATCTCCCTGTTGTTGATTCCTAGTTTAATTTCATTGTTGTCTAAGGATGTATTTTGTATAAATTCTGTTATTTTGAATTTGTGAAGATGTGTTTTGTGGCACAGAATGTGGTTTGTCTTGGTGAATTTTCCATGTGTGCTTGAGAAAGCTGTATATTATGCTGTTGTTGGATAGATTATTGTATGAATATCAGTTAGACCAAGATTATTGATGGTTCAGACTGTCTATGTCCTCATAATTTTCTGCCTCCTTGGTCTGTCGCTGACAAACAGAGGTTTTGGAGTTTCCTGCTGGAATGGTGGATTTATCTATTTTTCCTTAGATTTCTTTTTGCTTTTTCCCTCATACATTTTGTTGCTCTCTTTGTAGATGCCTAAACATTTAAGACTGTCACTTTTGGAGGGAGGAATTTTCCATTTTATAATTATGTAACACCCCTTTTTATCCCTGATAATTGTTCTTGTACTCAAGTATTGTTGTTCAGTCACTAACTCATGTCCAACTCTGTGAACCCATGGACTGTAGCACATAAGGCTTCTCTTTTGTTAGGATTTCCCAGGCAAGAATACTGGAGTGGGTTGCCATTTCCTTCTTCAGGGCATCTTCCTGACCCAAGGATCGAATTTGCGTCTTTTGCATTAGGAGGCAGATTCTTTACAACTAAGCCACCAGAGAAGCATATGCTTGGTCTGAGATTAGTCTAACCACTATGGCTTCCTTTTGATTAGTAGTAATTCTGTGGTTTTCTCCACCTCTTTTCTTTTAACCTGAGTCTATAAAATGGGTATCTAATAAACCATATGTAGTTGCAATGTGTTTTTATATCTATAGTCATAATCTCTGGGTCACCCCCCCCCCAGTTTTACTGGTAAATAATTGCCATATATCATTTTAAATTTTGTAAATTTAAAGTATACAGCATGATGGTTTGATTTATATTGTGAAAAAAATCAGGTTTAGTTAACATCCCTTATCTCATATAGATACAATAAAAAAAAAAAAAGGAATACAAACGAATAACTGCAATGTCATGAGAATTTGTGGTGACTTGAAAACTCTTAGGATTTACTCCCCGAACAAAATAATCTCTTTTTAATTGATGCTTATGGACCACTCACACTTAAAATAATTGTTACTATGGTTGAATTAATATTTACCCCGTCTCTGCTTTATATTCATTGAACTTATTCTTTGTTTTTCCCTTCTGTTTTTCTGCCTTTTTTGTTGTTGTGTTAATTGAGCATTTTTTATAATTCTGTTTTCTCTCCTCTCTTGGAATGTGAACTATACTTCTTTTTAAAATTTTAAATGGTTGCTTTAAATTTACAGTATACATTTTTAGTGAATGTAAGTCTGCTTTCAAAAACATGATACCATGTTGCCTATAGTGTAGGTAAATAATAAAAGAGACAATATTATCAACTATTTCACTTATCTATCTGCTATAAACACCCAATACAGTGTTGCTATTATTACCCTGAACACACAATTATCTTTTAGAACAAATAAAAAAGATGAAAGGTAAAATATTTTATTTTGCCTTAATGTATTCTTTGTCTAATGCTACCTATTTTTTACAGAGTTCCAGTTTTCTGACCTACATCATTTTTATGCTACTTGAAGAAGTTTTTTTTGACATTGCTTTCAGGAACAGATCTTCTGGTGAGTTCCTTTAGTTTTCGTTTATATGATAAAATATTCCTCTACTGATAAAGGATAATTGCACTGGATATAGAATTCTAAATTGGTGTTCTGTTTTTTTTTTTTTTTTTTACTGTCAACATTGTATTCATCTTCTCCAACTGCCATCAGTAAATGTCATAGATCAGTGGGTTGAACAACAGTAGTTTATTTTCTCACAGCTCTGGAGGCTGCAAGTCTAAGAACAAGGTTCTGGCCAATTTGGTTGCTGATGAGGGTTCTCTTCATGGTTTGCACATGACCACCTTCTCTCTGTGTCTTACATGATCTTTCCTTCGTGTATACACTTGAAGAGGGGGGAAGAAAGAGTTAAACGAAAAGGGAAAGAGAGAGGGAGGAGAGAATTAGAGAGAGCATGAAACGTGAGTGAGTAAAAGTGATCTGATGCCTCTTTTTATAGGACACTAATCCCACTAGATCAGGTCCCCACCCTTATGACTTCATGTAACCTTAATTACTTCCTTAGAGGCCCCATCTCCAAATACAGCCTCACTGGTGGTTAAGCCTTCAACATAAGAGTTTCGGGGAAACACATTCAGTTTATAACATATCCTTTAAGTATTTCACTACACCCTCTTCTTGTTTGCCTGTTTTCTGATGAAACATCTACAGTAATTCTTATCTTGTTCCTCTGTAGGCAAGTTTTTTTCTCTCTCTTTGGTTTCTTTTGAGGTTTTTCTCTTTAACTTCCTGCAGTTTAAATATGATATGCCTATTTGTGAATTTTGTAGGGGGTTTATGTTTCTTTGAAGAAGGAAATGGCAACCCACTCCAGTATTCTTGCCTGGAGAATCCCATGGACAGAGTTTGGTGGGCTACAGTCCACGATCACAAAGAGTCGGACACAACTGAGCGACTTCACTTTCATTTCACTTTATGTTTCTTGTTTATTTTCTTTTTTATCTTTACCTTGCTCTGTAACCTCTGAGCTACCTGCATCTCTAATATTGTATCTGTCTTTAAAAAAATTTCAACCATTATTACTTCAAATATTTTTTTTCCACTGTCTCTTTTTTTTCCTTCTAGCACTACAAATGCACATATAAATTTTGCAGTTGTCCTATACTTGTTAGACACTAGGTTTTCTTTTCCTTCTCTTTCTCTCTCTCTCTCTTTCTCTCTGTATTTGGGAACATTTGGGAACTTTCTCTTGACCTATCTTCAGTGTCACTGAATTTTTTGTCACTTTGTAGGAGACATTATTTCTGTACAGTGTTTTTGATTTCTAGCATTTCCTTTTGGTTCTTTCATAGAATTTCCATCTCTGTTATTATGGTACACGTATTTTCTTGCATATTGTCTACTTTCCCATTAAAGCCCATAACTCCTTACTCATAGTTATTTTATATTCCTGTTTGATTATTTCAACATGCATGTCAGACATGAGTCTGGGTTTGGGACTTTATTTGTCCCCTCAGTTCAGTTCAGTTCAGTCACTCAGTCGTGTCTGACTCTGGGACCCCATGAATCACAGCACACCAGGCCTCCCTGTCCATCACCAACTCCTGGAGTTAACCCAAACTCATGTGCATTGAGTCAGTGATGCCATCCAGCCATCTCATCCTCTGTCGTCCCCTTCTCCTCCTGCCCCCAATCCCTCCCAGCATCAGAGTCTTTTCCAATGAGTCAACTCTTTGCATGAGGTGGCCAAAGTACTAGAGTTTCAGCTTTAGCATCATTCCTTCCAAAAAAATCCCAGGGCTGATCTCCTTCAGAATGGACTGGTTGGATCTCCTTGCAATCCAAGGGACTCTCAAGAGTCTTCTCCAACACCACAGTTCAAAAGCATCAATTCTTCGGCACTCAGCTTTCTTCACAGTCCAACTCTCACATCCATACATGACCACAGGAAAAACCATAGCCTTGACTAGACGGACCTTTGTCGGCAAAGTAATATCTCTGCTTTTTAATATGCTGTCAAAATTGGTCATAACTTTCCTTCCAATGAGTAAGCGTCTAATTTCTGGCCGCAATCACCATCTGCAGTGATTTTGGAGGCCCCCCCTGCAAAAAAAATGAAGTCTGGCACTGTTTCCACTGTTTCCCCATCTATTTCCCATGAAGTGATGGGACCAGATGCCATGATCTTCGTTTTCTGAATGTTGAGCTTTAAGCCAACATTTTCCCTCTCCTCTTTCACTTTCATTAAGAGGCTTTTGAGTTCCTCTTCACTTTCTGCCATAAGGGTAGTGTCATCCGCATATCTGAGGTTATTGATATTTCTCCCGGCAATCTTGATTCCAGCTTGTGTTTCTTCCAGTCCAGCATTTCTCATGATGTACTCTGCATATAAGTTAAATAAACAGGGTGACAATATACAGCCTTGATGTATGACTTTTCCTATTTGGAACCAGTCTGTTCCATGTCCAGTTCTAACTGTTGCTTCCTGACCTGCATATAGGTCTCTCAAGAGACAGGTCAGGTGCTCTGGTATTCCCATCTCTTTCAGAATTTTCCACAGTTTATTGTGATCCACACAGTCAAAGACTTTGGCATAGTCAATAAAGCAGACTCAGACTATGGTATTTTGGGTTCATTTTTAAATTTTTTAGTTTACCTTTTGAAATGCCTTACAATTTTTTTTATTGAAAGCTATATTGTATCAGATAATAGGAATGAGTGCAAAATGCCAGCAAATTTGGAAAACTCAGCAGTGGCCACAGGACTGGAAAAGGTCAGTTTTCATTCCAATCCCAAAGAAAGGCAATGCCAAAGAATGCTCAAACTACCGCACAATTGCACTCTTCTCACACGCTAGTAAAGTAATGCTCAAAATTCTCCAAGCCAGGCTTCAGCAATGTGTGAACTGTGAACTTCCTGATGTTCAAGCTGGTTTTAGAAAAGGCAGAGGAACCAGAGATCAAGTTGCCAACATCCCCTGAATCATGGAAAAAGCAAGAGAGTTCCAGAAAAGCATCTATTTCTGATTTATTGATTATGCCAAAGCCTTTGACTGTGTGGATCACAATAAACTGTGGAAAATTCTGAGAGATGGGAATACCAGACCACCTGACCTGCCTCTTGAGAAATTTGTATGCAGGTCAGGAAGCAACAGTTAGAACTGGACATGGAACAACAGACTGGTTCCAAATAGGAAAAGGAGTTCATCAAGGCTGTATATTGCCACCCTGTTTATTTAACTTACATGCAGAGTACATCATGAGAAACGCTGGGCTGGAAGAAACACAAGCTGGAATCAAGATTGCCAGGAGAAATATCAATAACCTCAGATATGCAGATGACACCACCCTTATGGCAGAAAGTGAAGAGGAACTAAAAAGCCTCTTGATGAAAATGAAAGAGGAGAGAGAAAAAGTTGGCTTAAAGTCAACATTCAGAAAACGAAGATCATGGCATCCAGTCCCACCATTTCATGGGAAATAGATGGGGAAACAGTGGAAACAATGCCAGACTTTATTTTTCTGGGCTCCAAAATCACTACAGAAGGTGACTGCAGCCATGAAATTAAAAGACGCTTACTCCTTGGAAGGAAAGTTATGACCAACCTAGATAGCATATTCAAAACCAGAGACATTACTTTGCCAACAAAGGTTCATCTAGTTAAGGCTATGGTTTTTCCTGTGGTCATGTATGGATATGAGAGTTGGACTGTGAAGAAGGCTGAGTGCCGAAGAATTGATGCTTTTGAACTGTGGTGTTGGAGAAGACTCTTGAGGGTCCCTTGGACTGCAAGGAGATCCAACCAGTCCATCCTGAAGGAGATCAGCCCTGGGATTTCTTTGGAAGGAATGATGCTAAAGCTGAAAGTCCAGTACTTTGGCCACCTCATGCGAAGTGTTGACTCACTGGAAAGGACTCTGATGCTGGGAGGGATTGGGGGCAGGAGGAGAAGGGGACGACAGAGGATGAGATGGCTGGATGGCATCACTGACTCGATGGACGTGAGTCTCAGTGAACTCCAGGAGTTGGAGATGGATGGGGAGGCCTGGCGTGCTGCGATTCATGGGGTTGCAAAGAGTCGGACACGACCTAGCGACTGATCTGATCTGATGTGAGGATTTATGTTACTCTGGTCAGGAATTAGTCTGTCTGATGTACCTACAGATTCCAGAAGCTTCAGATTGTTCTAGTGTCCTTGTTTGAGTCTCCCCTCTTGACTTTGGATTTTCCTAAGTTTACCTACTCAGAAAGATTCTATGTATCACAATACTTGAAAATATTATCCACTGCCCTTATACCAGAACTGTTAATGTGGTGATAAGATGTGGGGAGAGGAAGTATTCTATAACCTTCTGATTAAATCTCCATGCTTTAGTGGTCCAGTGACTTGGTTGTTGCTTTCACTTGTTTGTCTCCTATGGTATAACTTTTTGCCTCCTGTCTCCTACTTCCTTCAATGGTTGAAATGTTTCCGGTCTGTTTTCTTAAAGCCTGACCAAAATTGATTTTTTATTTCCTCTTAGATGAGACAGGAAGGCTAAAGAGGGTTGAGAAAAAAGTCCTTTTCCTCTGGATTAGAGACCTTTACTTGTTATGTGGAAGGCTCTGGGCATATGTCACAAAGATTATTCTTCTACTCCTTCCAGAGCCACCAGATATCTTTCTTGGATCTTCACTGTGAGAATCTGGTAGATTCCTAGATGCAAAAGCCAAGAAGGCCTTTGGGCCTCCTAAGACTGGCACCCAGGAGTTTCTTGCTCTCATGCTGGTCTGCACTCAGCCTCCAAGAACTCGTCACACTTTCTGTTGAAATGTTATTCCCAGTTCATGGCTCCAGCAGTAGCCCTGTCTCCCCATATTTTGTGGTGACAGTTTGACTTGCAACTTCAATACTCTAATGGGCCCAGAAAAAAAAAAAAAAAAGAAATCACTGGTTTTCTGCTTGTCCATATTTTTCCTGTTGTAATAACAAGAGTATTGATTCCCAAGTTATCTGCGTGTCTCAGCTGAAACCAGGAATGATAGTATAGACCTAAACACAGTCCTTGTAAGCTGTTACAGATCTGCAACAAATTTTTATAGCATGGAAGAGACATTCTAGGGTCCTCATCCCTTCTGTGGCCTCTGTCCAATTTGAAATAAACTCCTGGAAGTGGAAACAAAGCTGTTTCATCCATCCTTTTGTGCTCCAGTTAACAATCAGCCACTCAGGAAAGGGACTGTATTGCCTTTCCTTTCCAGTCTGAAGGTTGTAACCCTGAGGTTACACAGATGGTTGTTTACCTGAGTCCCCAGCAAGTGGCTTCTGTGACTCATTGACTGTCCTCTGTACTTCCTTACACAGAAGACTGAGCGAATTTATGTTCATGTGATGTTCTGAGACTCTCCTGTTGTTTAACAAGGTAGTTAGCCCCAAGCAGTGTTCTCTTTGCCTCCAAATAGATTCTGGAGAAACCTTGGCCCTGACTCTGACAGTGACAGACACCTAATTCAAAACCGTCCTGGACTTGCTTTGTGCTTAGTTGCTGTTTCTGTGGAGCGGAGATACATTTGGGGGGCTGCTTCTCATTAGCTTGTATTTCACATATTCAGAAGTTACAAGGTCATTACCACAGGAGGTGGAATCACACACAGTCACTTCATCTATAAAAGCAGTCTCCACGGAACACAGGCATGTGGGGCCTTGTCGTGTGTATTAGCTGAGGAGGGGCATTTTTTACCTGCAAAAAGCCGCAGGGATTGCATAACCAAGAGCAGACATAAAACACAGAATCTCAGTGCTGTATATAAAATGGAAAGAAAGCCACAAGAGAAAAATAGGATTCATCACTGATGCTGCGCTCTAAGTTGTCTGGATAGTTTATGATCCTTCATTAGTTATTCTTCACAGCACACTTAAGGGACAAAGTATTGGGTTCATTCAGAGGAAGGAGTATAAACTTTGAATCAGACATTTTAGCCTTTCCGATGCCTCTTCCATCCCACCCTGCAAGAATCCCTGGAAGGTTGTAACCCTCAAATGATGGGAGAGCCCAGATTAATGGAAAGGTTGGAATTTTCTGTTGACAACTTGCATCTGTTGGTAATAGGAATTCTCCTTCAGAGACCTAAAGAAAATAGATCTGACTGTGGTTCATTGGAGTTGAGGATGTTTTTATTCAGGCCTCCAACCATTATGCTTCTAGATTTGGGGACTAATATTTCTCTTTAGGGGATTCCCCGGTGGCTCAGCATAAAGAATCAGCCTGCAATTCAGGAGACACAGGAGATGCAGGTTTGATCCCTGGATCAGAAAGATGCCCTGGAGAAGGAAATGGCAACCTACTCCAGTATTCTTGCCTAAAAAGTGCCAGGGACAGAGAAGCCTGGAGGGCTACAGTCCAAAGGGTCTCAAAGAGTCAGACTCGACTGAGCACACACATTTCTCTTCAAAGACATACTACCCCTGGGTTGTTTACCATTGTTCCCAGTGGTGGAAACTCTCCCTGTGGATTCAGTTTTTAAAAAACCAATTTGTCAAGGTATGGAATAGTCGAGAGTCGGACAGTTACTTGGCTAACATGACCTCTGGATCATTCATCTGAAGTTTTTGCATAAGCTGTTCTCGAACATTGTTTCACCTCTCCACTTTACTCTTCGTGGTAAAATACTGTCCATACATGTGTGATCTGGAGACCTGTGGGGTGTGATTGTCTGAGAGTGGAGCAAAATGAGGTCTGTTCTGAAGGCTAACCTCAGAGGTAGCCATTCCAGGGATCCATACTGCCTGTCTCCAAATTAGGTCAGATCTGAAGAACCAGTAAATAGCTTCCTGGAAGAGGGCCAGGGGCAGAGCAGACTCTCTGAGCTCTGGATTGAATCAAGGGCTTTATGAGTAATTTGGAGTATTTTAGGAGAGCAGAGGCCTGCCCATTTGAGGAACCACCCTCCCCCTAAATGGGGGTATGTTCTGACTCAAAGGAAAATTAACTCCTGTTAACTGTGGGTCTTTAAAATTTCCTCTTAACGCCTCAGCCCATCAACTCCTGCTCCCTGAGCAGTACACACAGCTCAGCGGGAGGGGAGGACTTGGCTTTGGGTGGAGCAGTAGAGTTTCATTCATTCAAAACACCAAGTCATTTCTTAGTTTTGCCAAGTATTTCTCATGTATGTGGGGTATTTAATGCTTCTAAGTCTCTGTTTCCGGATCCTTTTTTTTTTTTTTTTTTTTGAGTAATAATAGTCTATTTTGTAGAGTTAAAAAATTGAAATGAACAATGAACAGTGTGTTTCCTAGTACATAATCTGTAGTTAGTAAACATCTAATGCTATTATAGCTTCATCATCAATCAGCCTTGTAGTTGCCATCTTACTTGGATAAATTGCCTTGTTAAAAACATCTAATGCCTTCTGCTAGTTTGAGGGTACCTAGTTAAGGCAGATCCTAAGCAATATTAAGAAGTTGGCATTTTGATGACCTTTCCTCCCTCTTTAATTGGAGGTTTACCCTTTAATCCTAGTCTCTTTTTCTCTCAGAAATGTGGTCCACTCTAGTAAGTTGACCACACTTCATTTTAAATTACTTTAAATAAAAATCCTGCCAAGCATTTTTGCAGTTGGAAAGAAAAAGCAGATTTTATAGAGGTGCTCCCCCAACCTCCCTTTCCTTCCTTCCCTTTCCCTCTCCCATTTCATTCTCTCTCTCTTTCTTTCTCTCTCTCCCTCTCTCTCCTACTCCTTCTCTCCCTCTCTGTCTCTCTCTCACACACAGAGAGTGAAAAATCAGGTACAGACATAGTCATTAAAGAAAAGGCAGAAAGTGTTGGAGACTCTCAGATCATACCAGGCAGGCACAGCTACCTGATGCATATCTGTAGGATGAATTCGGGATAACAGCATTCTCCTCCCGTGGACAGAGGAGCCTGGCGGGCTATAGTTCATACGGTTGCGAAGAGTTGGACACTACTGAAGTGACTGAGCACGCATGCACACTCTATTTCTAGGAGACAAGTTTGAAGTTAAAATTGTCCTGAAGTTTCACAGGCTTTTTAATTTCTATATCCTGTAAGTATTATTTTAAATAAAATCACATTCCTACCAAAAATATTCTTTATCGATGTTGCACCCATTTAAAAAATACTCCCTACCCCAAGTAAGAAAACTGTTGGTTAAAGACCATATATTAAAAATAAGTATAGCTTTGGAATTCAGCTCTTTAGTGGAAATTGATCTATTTTTGTACCTGTGCACCTCTTTGAAGTCTTCAGTGTTGGGATAACTCACAGGGAATGACCATGCCTCCTTAATTGAAAAATGGCAAAAGTTATGGAAGTATTTGTCTCACAATTGAATTAACTTGGATGATGAAACAATAGGCCTCCTAAAAGATACACATGCTCTACTGAGACTTTGAAAATACTGTCTTGATGATCTAAAAAGAAAAGAATGCTTTGGAAGTTGTTCCTAATTGGACAGACATTCTTGACTAATTTAGTTCATAGCTGAATGATTTCAGATGACCCTAAAGACTTCTTCAGGTTGAGAAAAGTTTCTGTTTTGTTCCTGAGATACAGGCATCTTCACAAAGCCATGTGTACAAAGTCAGCTGTGGTTGTTGACATTTTCAATGTATTTCTGGATAATTTTCAATGTGAGACTATCTAAATTTTTATTTAAAGGCTAAGTATTTTTTGACACAACTCCTCATATAAACATATTGGTTAATGTTTTGGCATCATTAAATACAAGTTAGTTCATTCAAATCATTTATTCCCCCATGGAGTCAAGATTCTTACATCAAGGAATTGAAATTACTGTTGAACTGATGTCTCAGTCCATTGCTCTTGGGAGCATTGAGGACTCAGTGCCAGACAACTGCCTTGGCTTCTGGTTGTCAATGAGATCAAGATCTAGCTTTGTTGGTGAGGGAATGCCTCAGCTCAGAAACTTGGGGCAGAGTCTTCTTTGGATGCTAAAAAAGATGACAGACCCAATGTCTTTTCTTTAAAACACAGGAGAAAATCTGTTAGATTAAACAAATAGGATGTGATGTAATTTGACTCAAAACCAGGACATGACTTGTCTGTTTCACTGGTCCATTCTTCACTTCCCCTTGACTGAATTCATTTGCAGGATGCCCTAGGATTTAGGGTGTCTGTTTCTGGCAACATGATTGAAGCAAAAATCTATTATTTAAGTTGCCTTAGTTTTTATGATTTCTCTATGCAAGCGAATTTTAAAATCATTTGGAACCTTAGTCATCATCAGAAATAGGGAAGAGTCTATTATCAATGACTAATTATTGGTTACTGGTTATTGGTATTACAGGTGGGAAAGAGTGACAGGCATGTGGGGAAAGTAGGTGTAGCCATCTATTCCCTTCCCATCTGGTGTGCCAAAACATGGTCCCTGAATACTGAGAAAGTGACATTTTAGCCCCTTGATATGGCCCTAAGTAGCCTGGTCCGTTTTTCCCACATGCTGTATTTTACATTGTCATGTTTTGTGTAGGAAGGATTGGTCTCAATCTGTGGTTCTCAACATTTATCACTCATCAAGATCATTTGAAGGACTTGGTAAAAGGCAGATCTCTGCTGTTCCTCCAGAGTTTCAGATTCTGTAACTCTTGGGCCAACTAGAATTTCCTTTTTTAGTAAGCATTTCGGAGAAAACAATGGCACCCACTCCAGTACTCTTGCCTGGAAAATCTCATGGACGGAGGAGCCTGGTAGGCTGCAGTCCATGGGGTCGCTAAGAGTTGGACATGGCTGAGCAACTTCACTTTCACTTTTCACTTTCATGCATTGGAAAAGGAAATGGCAACCCACTCCAGTGTTCTTTCCTGGAGAATCCCAGAGATGGGGGAGCCTGGTGGGCTGCTGTCTATGGGGTCGCACAGACACGACTGAAGTGACTTAGCAGCAGCAGCAGCATTAAGTATTTAAGTGATGCTGTTGCTGCTGGTCTAGACAACACCCTATGAGAACCATTGCTCTAGATGTTCTTAGAAACAAACCAAGTAATCTAGTGGGATAGAATAAGCAAATAAGAGGGTCACAGAATCTAAGTCCTACCTTGCCTTGTATTGCTAGCTGGACATTAACTGAGAGATTACCCTTAAATGATTTCTTCCTGTTTCTAATTCTGAGCCTCTTGTGCACTTTGCAGTCTCTCTAGTTCCTATATTTTTCTGGTCATTTTTTTCCCTATCCCATACCTTGGAAACCTATGTTCCATCCTTAAGAACACAATGTGGGCTTCTCGGGTGGCTTAGTGGTAAAGAACCCACCTGCCAATGCAGGAGACGCGGGTTTGATCCTTGGCTTGGGAAGGTTCCCTGAAAAAGGAAATGGCAACCCACTCCAGTATTCTTGCCTGGGAAATCCCATGGACAGAAGAGTTTGGTGGGTTTCAGTACACGGGGTCACGAAAGAATCTGACATGACTGAGTGACTAAACAACAGCACGGGCACAGCCTCAGACTAGCCCTGACTAAATTCCATATTACAGTGTTCCTCATTTTCCCAAATGGAGTCTGTTTAAACTCAAATCTTCTGAAATCTTAGGTAGACTGACCAGTCACCCCAGTGCCCAGGACTGCAGGAGTTTCTTAGGACACGAGACTTTCAGTGCCACAACCAGGAAAGTCTTAGACAAGCCAGGATGAGGTGGTCTCCTTACCTAACAGTGTGACCAAATTTTGATCCCTTCTAAATTTAATGAGTATCTGCCTTTGTTTTCTAAGTCATTTAGGTAATACCCATACCAGGAATGCACACTGTTCTCTTTAATCTCAAGACACAGTTGAATGAAGAACACATTTTTATAACATATCTTACCTACATATTGTCTTTATGGTAAAAAAATAAAAACATATTATCTACTTCCTTACCAGATCATAGGAACCATTTGAGAAGAAGAATGGTTTTTTTACTGCAGGCCCCTGTTATCTGGTGGGAAGAAAATCTTTGACTTCATACAGTTTTCTAAAAGACAAATTTGAAACATTAAATTAACCCTGACCTATAGCCAAAATTGGCTCTTAAAACTCACATGTTTGGAAGTAAACAAAACCATTTATTTCTGCAGGCTTTCCATCTCATCTCTCTTCTGGGAGATTAATTCCATGAACTTCTCTAAAACAGTGTGATTTGCCAGCAGCAGGAAAAGTGTAACAAATTAATTATAGATGTATGTTAAATTACTTTCATTACCATCCCTGGTTTAGGGATAGGCTCACGTGAGTGGAAATGCTGATCAAAGAGTCTTTCAATCCATCCCCATGGTGATAGCTTCTTATGTTCTGCTTGTAATGCTGTTTTCAGATAAGGGAGGAAGCCAAGCTCTGATTTGAAGGGATGGCTATTTACAGATTCATGAGGAAGGAATGTGGCTTATCCAGTATGATGTATCCATGTATATAGATGTGATATAACCTCTCATGAATTCTACTAGTCTGGCATTTCTGAAGTCATGTAAATATCAAAACATTTGCTAACTTCTAGCAACCCCTCAGTTTTCTTTACTGCCTTTTTGCCATCTCATTTTGGGGAAGGCCTTGTGATTCCTCATGCTGCCCTTTCCTGTTCTTCAACCAAGCCTTCCTAGTTGTTGCTACTTGCTGGGTCTTGGGATATGCCTTACTTCCTAACCAAAAGAAACTTTACCTTTTTACAGTGAAGCTAAAGCTGGAATTCACAGGAGATACAAAGTTTTTCTTTAGCCACAATATGTGCAACCTCAAAAAACTTAGTAACCTTAAGTCTTCAGTTTTGAGAGACTGAATAAACAAACCAGTGAACAATGGCCAGACACTATATAAAAATAGAATTTTGATCCATAACTTGCAGCAACGGGTCCAGGAAACCAAATCACATTTTCTGTAGCAATTGGTCCAACGTAGTCACTTAATAGAACTTAATAAAGTTCTCTAACACTTGACTCCATTTCCAACTTAGGACCAGAAGGAAAAGGCCAAATATGTTTCCTAAGGCAGTCAAATAGATGCATTGTTTGTGGTTACCCTGCCTTCAGCATCACCATGCTGACAGCCTCCATCAGGGCACACCTGAAGCCATCCCTTTCTCCACTGTAAAGCTTTCCCACTCCTCTGCCTGCTTTTCAGTCTCTGGCAAATTCAGGTGATGGTGGCTAACTCCTTTGTACCACAAATTCTGAATAAATAGCCCTTGCTTCATCATTCAGGAGATCACTTGCTTTGTCCTGCGAGGCTTGGAGGTGAGCATATCTGTGCGCCTCTCCCTGCTCACCCATCTTTTTCACAAAACACAAGTCTATGTTGGTTTAGACAGGAGGGTTTCACAGCTAAAACAAGATTTTAAAACCCACCTCTGTCCTTCCAAAGTGGTAAAATGGCCCAGGCAATAGAAAATCAAGCTTAGATGCACTGAAGGAGTTTGTAGTAATCCGTTTGCCTATTTCTAAGTGTGTCATACTTTTTTCCCCTGGAAAAACCCTAGTTCAGATGAGAAAACTAAGATTTGGGGAGGTTCTCTAACTGGCTCAAAACCATGGGGCTCCTTAGTGCTGAGGCTGCAGGCAGAACTAGTGACTGTCAGCGATAAAGTCTCCATAAAAGAGAAGAAGCCAAAGTGTTACTTCTTCTCTTACACTGCATCTTGATCCACACAGAGCGTGTGCTCAGTGCCTCTGTCTCCTGCTGACAGCTCCCACCCACGGAGCATCTTCTGCTTCTCTGTGCCTGTGGATATCTGCATCCCACTTCTGAAGATGGCTGGAAATGCTTGAAACTTAATGTCCCTGGGATGACCCTGAAGCAATGACAGAGAAGTATTTATGGATAAATAGAACTCATACCCAGTTTACTTGTCTTTAAGTGGGACATTTCTTTAGTTATTTATTTTGTTTATTTTATTGAAGTATAATTGATTTACAATGTTGTATTAATTTCTGCTGTACAGCAAAATGATTCAGTTACATATAACTGAATATATATACCAACATGTATGTATTATTTTTCATATTCCTTTCCATCATGGTTTATCATAGGATATTGAGTATAGTACCTAGTGCTACACAATAGAACCTTGTCTGTTATCCATTCTATATATAATAATTTGCATCTACTAATCTCAAACACCCAATCCATCCCTCCTCCAACCTCCTTGGCAATCACAAGTCTGTTTTATATGTCTCTGAGTCTATTTCTGCTTCATAGATATATTCATTTGTGTCATAATATAGATTCCACATAAGTGATATCATATGATATTTGTCTTTCTCTTTCCTACCTCACTTAGTAAGATAATCTCTCAGTCCATCCACGTTGTAGCAAATGACCTTATTTCATTATTTTTTTGATAGCTGAGTAGTATTATGTTATATATATGTAACACATCTTTATCCTTTCATCTATTTAGAATATAGATGGATATTTAGAATATATAGTACATTTAGGTCTTGACTATTGTAAATAGTGCTTCTATGAACATAAGGATGCATGTGTCTTTTTAAATTACAGTTTCATCCAGATAGAGGTCTAGGAATGGGATTGCTGGGTTATGTGGCAGCTCTGTGTTTTTTTTTTTTTTTTTTTTTTTGAGGAACCTCCATGTTGTTTTCCACAGTAGCTGCACTGGTTCACATTCAGTGGGGTATTTCTGAGGTGTGTTCCACAGAGATCTCTTGAGGGCTGTGGCTGCCCTCAGAAGTAGTATGGTAATTAACATCTGCTTCTTTATCTTCCTCCCCAGTCCTCATTGTGTCTCCTGAGATTGGATTCCAAATAATTTACTTGCTCTCAAATCCTTGGCTCAGAGATTGCTTTAGAAAGAACCCAAATCAAGACAGAGATGAAGCCAGGTTTTGAAGATAATTCACCCTCCCAGCTTCACTAATCAAAGTACCCATTGTCTATAATGGTTTGAATGAAATGCAGGCATTATAATCAGATAGGAAAATGACAGATCTTTCAGAGAATACAGCTTTTCAGGGAAGATTCTTTTTAATAAATCATTTGTCATCAAGTTACATACCCATCCTTCTGAGGGTTTTGGAGCCAGAATTACAAGATGTGTGTGTGTGTGTGTGTGTGTACCCAAATCCTTTAATCCTATGTAAATATTCAGATTTCCAGACCGAAAAAATTTAATTAACCTTTGATGATTGCACATTTCACTCATATTTTGAAGGCAAATACTTTAAAACTTAAAATATGAAGGAGAGTAAAATCAAAATCTCAAAGGCAATATAAAATATATTGTGAATACCTTAATAAACCATGCTTCAGAAATAGACATAAATAACCCCAAAATCATAAAGGAAGGAAATAGAAAGAAGAGATGGAAAATGTAATTACTGAAATAAAACAATTATACTGTTAAAAGTACCTCTTTGAATGAATATTGATGATGGCGAGTCATACTAGGTTAGTGCCAGCTAAGGATCAGTGAGTTCTCCAAATGTCTTTAGTGAGAGTTGATCTTTTCCTGTTTACATATATACTTTATTTTCATTCATGAGCTTCCTATATGATGTCTAATAAGAAATCCTTCTCTCAACAGCAATTATTGGTCAGTGATCAAGTAATAAAATAAATCAGGATATACATGTTTATTTGTATGGATGTATATTCATGCAGGAGTGTGTGTGTATATCCTAATTATAAAATATACTTATTTTAAAAAGCACATAAAAATTAAAAAAGACCAATGACCCCGTAAATAAACTCTTCAAAATAATAATCATTATTATTTTAGCTTATATATCTCAAATTTACTATATTTTTGAAGAAAACATATTATATATATAAATCCACACATATATATTAACAGATTTTGGATCAAAATGTATTAACTTTTGGAAATTCTTAATTTTTCACTTAGAATCCTCAGTGTTTTTCCATGTCAAAAAATATTTATTGAAAGCAATCTACAGTTGACTTCTTAATATCTCATTGTATTTATATCCCATAATTTATTTAACCTTCCCCTATCATTGGACATTTATGATGTTTGCACATATTTGCCATATGAATAATGCTGCAATTAACATTTTTATCTATTGTCTTTTAGTCTCTTATATTAGTTTCTTTTGATAAATTACTATAAATGGAATTTTCTAAGGCATGGTTATGAACATTTTAATACTCGACATATATCACTAAATTGTTTGTTTATATAACATACATTTCTTGTCAGCAATGTATAATAGTTACTATTTAATCAAATTCTTAACTCTATGTATTAACATTTAACTTTTATCACTTTGATACATGAAAAAGCTATCAGTTTTTAAGTATAAATATATTTGTTTATTAGTGAATATTTGTTTATGTCATATGCTCATTTTTCTTTATAGTTTTAAGAGTCCTATATATTCTCACAATATTAACCCTTTGTCTTCATTTAACAAGTATTTATTGAGCATCTACTTTATGCTAAGCTTTATGCTAGACACGGGAGACACTTTATTGAATAAAATACAAACAGTTTCTTCTTTTCTCTCAGATCTCAATCAGCCTTTCTTCTTTGCTCATGGAGGTTACAGGCTATGAGAGACAGGCATTTGAACAAGTAGGTTTATAGGAGGAGTACAGGTTGCTGTGGAAACCTAAAGGATCAGCACTGTGCAGACCAGTCTGTATTAGTCTTAGGCCTAATATAGTTTTTCCTAACAGTCCTGCCTACAAGGTTGACCCTTAGATTTCATGAGAATTCTCACCATTCTGTGTTAAGAAAGACTCACTGTGCCTGAACCACTTGTCCAAATGACGTGGTTTATACTGAACACTTGCTCTCCTTCTGAGAGTCTTGAATCTTGGTACTTGCTTGGCAAAGGCTGCCTATGTGACCAGCCCCCCAACAAAAACTTTGAGCACTTAGTTTTCTAATGAGCTTCTAATGTAGATAACATTTCACAAGTGTTGTCACAGCTTATTAGTGTAAGAATTAAGCATGTTCTATGTGACTCCACTAGAAGATCTTTGGAAGCTTGTACCTGGTTTCTCCAGACTTTACCCCATGTGCCTTTTCCTTTTGTTGACTTTTATTTCTGTCATGTTGCTGTAATAAATCTTCCCTGTGCATATGGTGGATGCATCCTATGCATACATCCTAGTAAATGTGGGAACTTTGGTGCGGCTTGAGGACGCTGGACAGTGGTACCCCACCCAGTCCTACTGCATCTTTTGTAGGGGCATGTGAGGACATGTGAGAAACTAATAGCATCAGTTAGAGTTGTACTGATATCACACTGTTTCAAAGCAATTTAACCATGTCTCAAAACAAAGAATAGTTTTAGAGGGAAGAAAAAAGATCCAGCAATCAACGAGTTAAAATGTATAGTATTTGCCATCTGATGAAAAATTACCAACATTTCAAAAAAGTAGGAAAATATAACCCATGATGATGAGAAAAATTGATCAAAACTCATCTAGAAATGATGCAAGTGATATAGAGTAGATAAGGACATTTACATAGTTACTTAAATATTCCATATATTTACAAAGCTAGAGGAAAGATTGAATATTTAAGTAGGGACTAATAAACAAAATACCTCAATGAAAATTCTAGAGATGAAAATTATAATGTCTGAAACTTTAAAAAATGCACGGGATAGGAAAATATAGTGATTACTGATTAGACATTGCTGCAGGAAAGATCAGGGAAGTTGAAGATACAACAGTAGAAGTTACTCAGAGTAAATCACAGATAATAAACAGCTATAAAAATTGAAAGGGGTAGTAGAAAAACTATAGGAAATGCCAGACAGCCACATATTTGTGTAAACAGAATCCAGAAAAGAAGATAGAAAGAAAATTTGAGAAAATTTGAAAAGATACAAAGTGCCACAAAAGAGAAGTGTGGGGGAGGTGAAACAGACTCTGGCCAGAGACGAGCAGGAACCATCAGAAACACCCCTTTTCATTCCTGACCCCATCAGACTATCCCTGAATACCTGTGTTCTGTACAGCCTGTGAATAGATATTCTACATGAGTAAGTAACTGACTATGTCTCTCTTCATCTCAGGAAGAAGCAGATAGCTGAATGATGCCTCACCTTTTGTTTTTTTCCATACTTCTCTGTCTCACATCCCTTCTTCCTCAACCTGAATGCTCTGAGACTGCACTTCTCTGTAAAGCATGAAAATATGAATATTACCTCAGGCCTTTGTTTTTAGAAGACTCCACTTAAGCCTCTCTCGCATTCCAGAGATGGTCCACACTCTGTCCTCGGAGTGCGTTTCCTCCCTGAATAAGCCTTTTCCCCCTTTACTCTGGCCTTTGAATTCTTTCCTGCACAAAGTCAAGAACCCATACTTCACTGTCCCAGGGACTCAGACATGACTGGGGATGTGACCATCCCCTGGAGACCCCCTCTCTCTTGCAGCAGTACTTCCTGCTCAAAGGAAATGCTTCCTAATGCATCAGGCAGAAATATGACTTTCTTCATCAAGTTTTCTTATCATGCTACTTGTACACAATTACTATGATACACTACTATACAGCCCTCTAAAAAGCCAAGGGTTTTAACTGAAACCCATATCAAAAGGGTCAAAAAGTTACAAAACTCTGTTCAAGAAGTGTACAGAATAGAAGACTCCGATTTTAAGAGTGCGATACAGGAATGGAAAGAATCACATAATGTGACAAGGGGCTAGGGAATTGAAGGCTTGAGAAGAGTACAGAGTACTTGACATGAGTGCTGTGGAATATGGGCATGAACTGATTCAGAATAAAAATAAGATTG